>NC_138576.1:68006591-69206591 GCF_964289735.1 Phaethon aethereus | reverse complement strand
GCTCCAGCAGACTCAAAAAATCCCATGTCAAAATTCTTCCCCGATTGCAGTCAAAAGCAAAGTTTGCCTTGACTTCAGGTGTAACTGCCAGCGAGTGTGTGAACTTATCACACTGTATGCAGCCATCACTTACTTGAGTAAATCTTACTCGTCCAAAGGATCCCACAAACATTTGTATTTTTAGCCCAATACAAATAATAGAAACAGTAATCATAAGAACAGTTTACCTCAAAAAGCAGTTTCCCTCCATCCCCCTCAGAAGAGCCTGCTTAATGGTATTCAGCAGCTACAAACCTCAGGCACTCTTAAAACCCACTCTCTGACGCAAAGTGCTGTGAGATTCTGCATATTCTCCAGTCTTTAGTTTTGCTCTTCCAAAAGAAGCTCAAGAGAATTCCAATTTTCAATTTTTCTCTGACCTAGTAAGACCTAAAACTGCCTTCTGCTCCCTGTCTGCATATACTCTTGCAGTGGAGCTTTGAAGTGGCATCTGCTTCATGCCAAGACACAAACTGTTGCCTTCTTTTCCTTCACAGCAAAACACTGCAGAGGGGAGAAACCCTTGAGATGATGCCATTTTTGGTTTGTTTTTACTTAATTTTGAAAGCCCTCTAGGCAGAAAGTATACAACCAGTGCCCAGAGAAGAGATTTTCTGAGATACAGCATGGAAAATATGTTGCTAAAGGAAAAAATTCCAACCATCATTCCTATATCGGCATAAATACCTCCACATCTAGTCCTCCATCTTTTTTTTAATGTTTGTGGTATTTGCTGTTTATGAACATCTTTCAGTTGCTAGCGTAAGAGAGTCATGTGAGACTTTGTCAAAGCACTGCAGGGTACATGCCCTGGCAAGGCTGTAGCAGGAACC
The DNA here is from genome assembly GCF_964289735.1 of Phaethon aethereus. Taxonomy (NCBI): domain Eukaryota; kingdom Metazoa; phylum Chordata; class Aves; order Phaethontiformes; family Phaethontidae; genus Phaethon; species Phaethon aethereus. Next base: position 69,205,719 of record NC_138576.1, on the reverse strand, counting down.
TATTTCAAAAAGCCTATTGAAAACCCAGATAAAGCAATAAAAGCTTTTTCCAATAGCCCACATTCTGTCTTAGAAGAAACTCTTTCTTCAACTGCGTACAGGTTTATCAAGTTGTAGCCCTGTTAAGAGAACAGGCAATAAACGTGACGATCATCATACTGTCCCATGGTCTCAGGCCAGGAAATCGGCTTCCTGCATGTAAGATGCTCACACAAACACGTACATACACGTACCCTGTGCTGTAATGTAAATACATCTCTGATCAAGTAGTCTGAGGAAGAGGATTTCCTGTAGGATTTTTTATTTTATTTTGTGTGGATGTTTTCCCATTTCTTTCTCAAGTTAGATAAGCAAGTTTCTTCTTGCCGTGCCAGTTAGCACGCAGTAAGGGGTAACTTGCCAAGTAAATGCATCTTCTCAGTCTCTGTTGGTCCTGGGTCTGTTTCCTCAAGAAATACAGGGATAACCTCTTTTTTTTTTTTTCCCCTGAAACTACTGTCTGAGGTAGTTTCCTTAGGATGAATGCAATCCAAACTCATTTTCATTTCAAATTCCAGCCTCACAGGAAGCACATACACAAGCATAAGTGATACCTTACATACATAAGAGTTTAAAAGCAAATGAACATCCCCCTATAGCTCTGCAGCTTCCTGACAACTAAATAGTCCTCAAGCATGTAAAGATACGCTTTCACTGCAAGCTAACCGATTTGTACTAAAAAGCTACAGCTTATTCATGATGCAGCTGGAGCCGGCACCCTGTCTCTTTCGGGGATTTCTGGGGACACAACCCCTCACAGTTAGCGCTGCAGAACAGTACAATTTATCCCTATTATTCTCTATATGGAAATACATGGGGCGGTCACCTGCATTTCTGGCCAAGATGGAGGAGGAACTGCAGGAGGGCACTGGAAGTCAACACCAAAATTACTTATTCTGGTCCACTCCTACGAGCACTAAGCTAGCAGTACTACTGGGCAACCAGCATGAATGAAAGATCTACGTAGCCCACATCCGGCTGCTGGCATAGGATGGAAAGTACTTGGAAGAAAAAGCTTTGTATGTAGACAGGAGGGTAAACAGCAATAAAACCTGAGCAAGACTATAAACTATAATTGCCTTGAAGATGTACTCCAAATCTTCCCTCTGTAGAGATTAATCAGTACCTATACACATTCTTCTTCAACATAAAAGCTCTGGGAACTGTTTTTGTACCACTATCATATAGCCAAATGCCTGAATTTGTAGGTTACATCTTAAGAGAGTCACAACAGGTAAAACTCTCATATGAAATTTAGGGGGAAAATAATTTGAGAACCTTTTGTTTCTTTTTAGAACTCTTACAATTCATATCATCCAGGTTTACTTTCTTTCCTTCTCTCCAGCTTAGTGAGCCAGTCTTGCTGGTTCTTTCACCTCAAGGTGAAAGTCAAGATTTTCAGATACTACAGAACTCCCAGAGTTTCATTTTAAGGAAAAAAAAAAAAAGCACTAAATATTGTCATGGTTGGCAAAATGCATGTCAACTGGAACATACAAATGCAAGCTGATACATTGAATGTACAAAATAATAAAGAATTTTTGAAAACCTGCAATTAATTCCCTGTGTATATATTTGTATAATTCCACTCAAATAAATTGAATTTTACAGTGTAGCAGGATGAATAAGCAGAACTTTATTAAAAATAGAGCATATATACTCCTTAGAGGAAAAAAATCAATCTACTGAATAATGAAAAAATATCAAAAATTCCCAAACCTCCTGTGTAATATCTTAAGTTCTGTTCACCAAGCTATGTATTGAATTTTGTATATTCACTCTTCACAAACTATACAGGTACTGAAATACTGTAGCTTATGTAGTTCAGAGCATTAGAAGGGTTTTGTGTTTTGTTAGCTGTTTTACATTATGTTATTAAATATGATAGCAGTCTTTACTGTATCAGAGCTTCAGTATGTACTACATGGTTATGTAGCAGGATGCTATCTAAACAATGAAGTAAAAAATGAAAGGTTTTTCAGGATAATTTAAAAGTCTATACAGAAGACGACACTTCTAGATACATGAGATACATTAAGCACTTAGTGAATCAATTGCGTTAGTTGCTTTTTTGCCACAAAGGACTATTAAATATAAAATCTTGTGATTAGACTTAGAGTGGGGACTTCAGTTAGTCAGCTAAGTGTTACCTCCTCCTGCACTGAACTGTTCCCATCCACTATACCATTTACAGAGATATACTTCATTGTGGAGATAATTAACTTCCACTTTTCAATACATAATTATATGTAATCATGTATTCAATTGACCAAAAGAGCTCCCACTTAAATGATCTATGAACTACAATTACCTTTCACCATCAACTCCATTCTTCTTCTGCCAATTTGTAGTCCAAATTCTCCTAACTTTTATAGATTTCTGTTTGCACACTGGCACTCTCCATTTTCAAGAAAAGACTGATCACAAAATAAAGCTTTAACTTCGGAAAAAATAGAAGGAGGTCTATATTACTCTCTTAGTTTCCAGACCTGAAAGGCAATGTTGCAAAACCACAGCTGAAATTTAAAAAATCAGGTCACCTAAATTTTAATAAGTCAACCAAAAGAGTGGCTCTGTTTTTCCTCTCTGCTTCAGCATGCTTTATCAATAGTAATCACAATGCTAGGACACAAATCCAAGCGGTAACCTTCGCAGAAGAGTAAAAACTACTTCTTGTTATGTTTTGCTCTATTTGTTTTTAGCTGGATCGGGTTTGTGATCTGCTTATCACAAAACTGCTGCCAGTACACAGGAGGCAGCGGCAGTAAACAGACACAACTGAGAGAACTAGGAAGACAAATTAGCACTTGAAAACTAGTTTTGAGCTAGTTAAGATGCACACTGCTTCCCAATAATTACCTCTTTCTTAAGAGTAATAAATGCAGCTATGCATTGAGAGCACCCAGAGACTCAGAATGTAAAGCATTACACATATTCTGCTGGAATGCTACTAGTACCTTAGCTCTGATGGTCTAGGTATATGAATTCAGCAAGGTTCAGGGAGAGAGACAACAACCCTTTTTGCAAACTACTATAGCTGTATGGCATCTGAAAAAGGTGTGCCTTAAAGTTTGTCTATTTGTATCCATGGTATAATTTTAAAGCTTGATTTTCATTACAGTTCTGAAATTATTTAATGTTTTCTGTTCATTACACCTACTGTTAAACATCTCCATTTTTCAGGTGCTCACCTTGAGATAAATTGTCCTTAATAACTCCATCTGAAGTCAGTGCCAATGGGAACTGTGGGTTCCACACACCCCTGAAAGGACTTGAGGGACCACACCATCATAAACAAGACAGGCAAATTAAGTACAAGCAAGTAACTAAGGAGGCACTTTTGGAAATTATGACCTTGATTTCTTTGTGCCCAATTTCCTCCTTTTGTAAAAGAAATACAAACACATGCTTTGCCTTGGTACTGTAAGAATTGATGTGTCATGCTTGTAAGATTGGATTGAGGCCCTCTAAAGAAAGACAGTACAACGTAAGAAACACTGTATTTAACATGAATTTATCAGATATTCATTTGTAAAAAATAACTGCAAAATGACATGTGCATTATTATTTAATGGCATAATAATTTAACACATGCTAATATGCTGTGCCAGTTTGGGGAACCTCTGTATACACAGCTTATGAATGGTGATTATTCTGGAGAATTCACTGCATATAAAATCACATACCTGTCCAACAGTAGCTGCAGAACATTCAGGAGTCATTAACTAGAAATAGCTTTGCTCCAACAATATGATAAAAGTACTGGAGAAGGTGAAGGGAACTGGAAGCAATGAAGGAGATAGCAAACTGAAGGGATTTTTTTTATTGCAGTAGTGGAAGAAATTGTAGGGGTTTTGTTGCAGGGTACCCAGAAAAAAAGAGGAAAAAAAAAAGAGACTGAGGGAATGATTTGAGGATCAATCAGAAAAGGTTGTCCAAAACTTCAGTTGGTATCTGGAGTGATGATGGCAACAGAGGAGATGGCTTCTTTTTGCCTTTTGTGTAAATAAAGCATGTTTTAGAAGTTACACCGCAAAACCATAGAATTCCTTGCTGTAATTGTTGGGGGTTGCTATGGGTTTAAAAAGTCAGGTGGTGTTAAGTCAAACTCCTAAGAGTTCAGGAGAGCCTACTGAGGACACCTAAGGAGATTACTATTGGTTTTCTTGCCTACAGCCATGACAGTGGACAGAGGGCTTGCACTGTGGTAATGAATCTGAAGAGCTCGTATATGCTCCCTGGACTCTGATTAGGCTCAAGTTTAGAACAGCACAGCATCCAATGTGTGAATCCCAAACCCAAAGTTTGGGATTTTTTTGGAGAAGGCTCGGCCAGAGCTGCGACACAGAGACACACACACACATATATATGCAGGCTGGCATTCAGTTTCCTAAGCTTGGGTGTCTACAGCCACTTGAGATGCCCCAGGGTTTTGGAGATGCCTGCACAGGGATGGCAAATACGATGCAGAACCTTCTGGGAGAGCAGCCAGGACACCCCGGAGCATCTCAGGTAGCACTAAGCAACTGTGTTTAGCGAACTGAATCCCAGCCCTCAATCTTCCTCTTTTTCAGAAGGAATATAATTCAATCACAGCATTTTATTTCAGATCATTCTTGCCAATAGGGGAGTAAAGGGGCAGAGTAGCCTGTATCAAGGCAGTGGTCGCAAAGCTGATCCTCGTTCTTCTGCTGGGCACGGCCACGTTTGCTTCTCCCCTCTGGACAGACCAAACATCCGTCCTCATGAGGCAAGGTTTGTTTCATAACCCAAGTCACTGACTATTAGGAGGACATAGAGACATTTCCAACATATTTGAGGATATATAATATAGAGGCTAGGGTTTCTCAGTTAACAAAGAAGAGTACTGTCAACATCAAAAGAATATAATTTATAATGTATAGTAAATAAATAAACTGCATATTTTTGGTGATAGGTTCAGGACAGAAGCTGAACAAGATTAGGTTTTTCCTTGCCAAGGATCAAACTGTTTTTCTGTATGTCAAATACTGTGCCTAAATAATCCCTGCCAGCTAACAAGCTTCAAGAGCTTTTCAAATATTACTCTGCAAAGCCATCACAGTGTTTTCTACTATTTGCCACCAAAGGGCCACAGACATACCTGCTGATGTTTCTCTGAATTTGTCACTAGTCTTCTTCTTCCGCCATTTCCAAGGTTTAAAGATTTTGCCAATGGTGGAGAGTTTGCCCTTCCTTTTGAAGGGGGGAGTTTGGGATCCTGGGGCTGGTCCATCCGAGTTAGCGATTGAAGCCTTATCCAAACCATCAACTGTATAAACAAGAAAAGTAAAGTTAACTGAAGGATGGAAAACAAAGTGCTATCTGACAGCTAAACTCCTTCACTGTCATATTGCAACAGGCTGCATGTGGGTCCATGCGTTTTTTGTTCCAGAAGGCAGCCAAATGGCATTTGACCACAGCCCATGGTTGCAAGCCAGTCCCCACCTCAGCTAGCCCTGGGCTTCACTGCTGCTCAGCAGTTCAGCTGCAGCAGGCCAGAACTTGCTTCTCCCGATGTGCATCTGGCACGCCTGCACGCTTCCGCAGCTTTTCTTCGCTACTGGAGAATTTCTTTCAACACATATTTGTGTGACTTTCTCCCTATCTTTGGTAAAGCTGAATAACTAGCTGTCATCATACAGAAAACAAAACCCTTACAATGTAAAACCAGAAACTATTTCTTTTGAGTAAAAAGAATCCTTTCTTAAACGAGCTCTAAAGATACTGTTCTGGCAGTGGAATGGAAATAGGTCTGTTTGATATCCCTGGTAATCAGTCATTCACAGTACAGCCTGCCATGAGTCAGGCTTCTTATTAACAAAACGTACTTAACAATAAGCTTTTGGGCTGTAGCCAAAATTTAACGAAAGGTTACTTTTCTGCAAAAACATATTGAGTGATATGAAAGCAAATATTTATCATCAATGGCTGTAACATTGAGTTTGGTGAATCAAATTAAGACTCACTCCGCAACATGTCATAGCATACAGTTAAAATAAATTTCCCGGAAATTTCCCTGAGAAGTCTACTTTTATCTACTTCTATTTAAGAACTGAGGTTTCTTACAGCATTCAATTCATGGTCCTGCAAACACTTCAAATGTGCTTCGTCTTATTCACGTGAGCAGCTTCGCTGAAGTAACTGCCATTACTTACGTACATAAAATTAATCACAGGCTTAAATGTTTGCGGCATAAGGGCTCTGTAATTGCTTTCATTCATCTAAACATTCTAATTATAACCAATTCGGAACAGAGCTGATGCCACTGTCAACAGTAATAATGATAATCATAGATCATTAAATCAGAAAGTGCTATTCAAAGAAGGAAATATCACTGTCCCCATTTTACAGATGGAAAATATGAAGCACAGAATTGTTAAGTGCTTAATTTTATGTTTGCCAAATGGCTTCCTGAATCCTGGTCCTGTGTCCTAGCTGCTAAAAAGATACATATACAGACACATAACTTCATGGTGCAATCTTATTATTCTGTTTCTCAGACAAATGGAATTTGATGAGTCCTATATTTGGCCTAGACTTTAGATTGATCCAGGATGCTAAAAAAAAAAAAAAAAAAAAAATCTTTTCTGTGAGAAAGCTGATGTAATGCAATCAGAGTCCAAGAAACTTTATTGCCGATGTTTTGAAATAAAGTACTGTGAAAAAAGGTCCATTGTATAACTTCATTGAAGTCTATGAAGTTAAAACCAGAGATAAATTTGTATGAGAATTATAGCATTTAATTCAATAAATCTGAGCAAGTTATGCCATAAAATGTAAAAAATTATGTACTGTCAGAGAGATGGAAAACTTCTCCAGGATAAATTATTGATATTCAGATGCATCAGAACTTAAAGCTTTTATTTAAGTGTTTTCCTTGGGTACTTTCTGTTCTACAACATAGAGATAAGATGGAAGAAAGGCAAGCAAATGGGCTTGAAACATAAAAAGCCAAGATTTTGGTAAGGATGGTAAGGACCCGGATATGTCTACCCCTTGCACAAGTACAAACCCTCAAATTCCTCACTTGTGAATCCTAGAGAATGTAATAGGTCAATCTTCAGGGATGTTTACACTAAGACTCCCCTACAACAAACCAGCTGCCACCCTGCAGACCCTGAGAAGCTGGGTGAGAGGTGGGGATGAGAAGACCACCAAAGGCAGCGAGCCGCTCTGCAGAGAGAGGCAGGCATGGAACAGCAGAAGGACCTCGGTGAGGGTGCCTCACCTGCAATTGGGGATCACACTTTTGTCTAGGCTTACAGTCACTGACTGTGTTGTAAAATCCCCGGTGGAATACAGAAGCCTCTGCTGGAAACTGTGGATCTACGGGAGAAGTACATTTACTTGGAGGGTAGTTACAAAGATTAGAGGGCTAAATTTACCTTGGCAATTCCAGTTGACATAAGAAGGGGCAAGGGCCAAAGCTTGCGGCTGGGGAGAGTCAGCTTAGACATTAGGAAAACACTTCCAGGAGGTGGGTGGCACAGCACTGGAGCAGGTCTTGGGAATTTTTGGAGGCTCAGCCAGGAGAGACAGGCCTGACCTCACCTACTGTTGGCAATAGTCCTACTCTGAGCGAGAGACTGGATTGAGGGACCTCCTGAGGTCCCTCCCAATCAAGATTCCCACGGTGCTAAGGGATGCGGAAAGACACAGTTGCTCTGTGACAACTGTGCTAGTAAATCCAAAGAATCAGAAGTGCTGAAGAGATGAGACCAGGATCTGGTGGCTGAAGAGTTTTGTCCTGGGACAGGTGCCAGGCAGTACCTCACTGGCAGAGGCAGTCTCCCAGCTCGTTAGAGGGAAAGGCTACCCGGTCCTTGGAGGCAGCAGGACAAAACCCATGTTCCTGTCTCCATCAGCTTAGAAAGGTTGGGTTATTGGTGTGAAGAGCCTGCACCTTGGTGACAGACAGCACGGTCTTTCAAATCCTTCTGGGTCATGGAGTCCAGTCTAGTGCAGGCAACCACCTTCACAAAAGCCTCATCTAAATTTTTTCCTCCAGTGCCTACCAGCAGGAATTGAAGAGGATTATGATTCCAGTAGCTCCCCACAGAGAAACATGGATTTGCATCAGTCCCTGCTCTGCCCTCTGCTGAAAATATTTAACCCTGAAATAATGATATTCATCCTAGCTAAAGAAATCTATCTGCTTCAAATGAGCTAACATATGAAAAAAGGGATCTATTTAGTGCTGAATAATTCTGTTCAGGAAGACTGCAACTTTTGAAAACAGGATTCAACATTAACTCCTTCCCACAATAAAAGATGAGGAGTTGATTTATTAAGTGAGTTCAACAAGTGCTCGTAATTGGGGATTACTAAACTATTGACCTTGTAACAGTTCCTTCATTTGAAAAAAGGACCCAAATATGTATCTGTAAAGGAGGAATAAGCATGGCCAAACATCACAGACTGATTTCAGGAATCAAGATAAAGTAACATTTCAAGGGAAAAGGACTTATATTCAAAAGCAATCATAAGGTAGCACATTTTACCAATTAATAAACTGCCTAGAAAAAAAACAATTTCAGCAATGACGTTCCAGAGCATTTATAGAAAGATCTTTTCAAAAGCTACTACTCCTCATCTTTGAAATACTCAGCAGGAAATTGATGTTTAAGATTCACACTGTTTACTTTATAGGTCATGTACTATTTAAGAATAATGCAGTGTATTTTTCACCTCAGAGAGCTTATGTACCTTCTATTAATAAACGTTATACATATTCACTGAGATAAAAGGAAACATCTTAGCTTTCCAAGATTAGAGGAGCTTGGTCATTTGTGTTATCCTTTTACTTGTACAACTGTCTTGAAGTCCTGCCTTCTTCCCACCATCTTCAAAAAGCCTGTCACTTCATTGCCTTCAGTAAGCATGAATTACTAAGTTTGACATTACGACTTTTGACTATACTACCTGCATAGTTTATGTTATTATATTCCAGTCCTTTGCTCTAGGTGTAGATTTTACATCTGAAGGATAAAAAGTGTATGTAAGAAGGATAAGAAGTAAGTACACGAACCACGCACGTTGATGTCATGGGAAGAGGAGATTTGTTTTAAAAGACCAACAGCGCTGAGACGCTGAGAAGCCAAATCATGCTGGCACAGGCCATAAGCTAGATGAAGGACACAAAAAGGACAGCCTCTCCCCAAGCTTATGGGCAGATTAGATCAGTTTATGGATGACCCCGACTTTCTCATAAACACCTGAAGATGGAAATGCCTGACCATGTCTTATCCTAGGAAGGCTACTTGCAACAAGCAACACTGATCTCTGTAGCTGCCTAGGAGAGACTTTTCTCCTGTGAGTGATCTCCAGAGATGTTATGCAGCTAAAGCAGGCATGCAAATTCATCACAGTTTTCCCAGGGCATGGTATACTTCAGCACTGAGACATTCATGCCAGCACTGAGACGTCCATGTCAGCACTGAGACACACTTAACCTTCTTCAGGTAAGAATTTACAAGTAACTTTACAAAAGCAAAATGCAACAAAAAACTATCCATCAAGATAATTTCAAGCAAGTCTAATATAAATTCCTCTGAAGTAAATAGCTGTGATTCTGCTGGTTCCAAGCCTTTCGATCTGGAAGGCAGTAAGACCATTTTTAAAAGGTTTGACTTAAAGAAAATTCATTATCAGAAAAAGAGGGATACATTTATGCCATAAGCTGTTCTGTATTTTTACTTCTGTATATTTTCACTCTTGGCAGTGATAGTGGAAAGCCAAGAAGAACCTAACCTCAAGACTGAATACCCTGAATACCAGGAGTCATGCAAGATATATGGGGGAAAAAACACACACCATCATGTCCTTATGCTATTCTTTTTCTAGTAGAACCATATTTTAATAGTTAACAGATCAAAATTCCTTGCTGGTAGTTTACTACTAATAATTTGAGTCACTAATGATTTTGAAAAGGTCAAACTGGAGTTATTAAATAGCTAGCTACAGTAGGAGTATACTGAAAAGATTTTTCTGTAGAAAAATTACTAACTCTGAATAGTTAGAAGATTCCTTCTCACACTAGTCCACATTCACATTTACTCCCAACAAGAAAGAGTTCATTAGACTGACTTTGTTGTAATTTAGCAGGGAATGTCTTATAAAATTGCTGTTTAATAATTCCTATCTGAACGGTGTTTTAAACGGAGTTCTGTGTTGTGTGGTCAACAACAACACATGATATGAAAACCATGAATCATTTTAATTTAGTCTTACAGAGACTCCAAGCTGATAACAAGTACACTGAAATCAATGCTAGTAACTGAACTTTAATTAGTTTATTCTTGTCACAAAGATTCTTGAGATCCTGGAGTAAAAAGCACTTAGGGTGACATCCAAGAAAATAAATAAGGCAGAATTTAGGTGTGTATATGAAAAGTTGTGCTGTTGGGAGCCTGAGAAACTCTGATCAGATGCTCCCCGACTCTGAAGGTACAGATGCCATAATTCATGACATTAAAACTATCTGAAAGCTCTGCTTCTCTGTACATAAAACAGCATCCCAGACTGGAGTTTCACAGCAGAGTGGCTTTGGTGATGAAGTCAGCCTGGGAAGTTTCTTCACTGCACTTCCAACTGCTCGTTCCTGACCTTAAAAAAATATGCCATCCCTTCAGTTGTAAAAATACAACTATTTATTTGGCTTCATCGCAAGTAAATCTCTGAATGATCCCAACCAAAAATGCACACACCACCCCCCCCTTTCCACCCTCTTTCCTTTTTTAAAAGGTTATTTTTAATCTGGGCCACTTCAGTGAATTAGTCTTCAGCGCATTCCTACAGACACTTGAAGTGTCAGGGCTGGGCGAGGAGCGGGCTGCGGCATGGGGCGGCAGCCGGTGACAGGGCTGGGCTGGCAGCCTAAATCAGCTTCAAACTGCAGCCAGGATACCAGGATGCTCCAGCCATGAGCCTGACAGTGCTACACAACCTGGCGCCTGAACCTGGGTAAATTCACAAAATAAGCATGCTTTTGCCTAGAGCATTCACAGGGTAGGTGGAAGATTTGGGTTCCTCCCCCTTCACAAACAAACAGCATTGAAATCTACTGCCCTTCCCGTCCCAGAGAACAGCCTAACCGGGAGCAGGAGTCATAGTCCGCTGCACAAAGTGGTTTTGGGGCCAATCAGCCACGAGCAAGAGAGGGAACACTCGGAGGAATGCGATGCTGTACTCGGTTAGCTAAGTTCGCTCATCTACAAAGACGTGGGAATTCATATACATCATGGGTGATGTAACATTTACGGGCCTTCCGCCACAAAAACAGTCACTGTACTTTAGACGAGAATGTTCAATATCACTTGAACCTCTCTTATACAAAAAAAAAAAAAAAAGTGTTACAGGATTGCAGTGCTATTAAACCTTCCAAATGAGTAGTCAGAAGCGTTTTTTCTTTCCTCTGTCTCTCTACGCCCCCCACTAGCACCATTCTCCACAAGTGATCTAATCTTGCTGCAGCACTGGGATATGTATTTAAGGGATTCTTTCTCACATTGGGGCTGTTAAGCACAAAATGGTGCCAGCAGAGTGGCAAGGTCTCTTCTGTCTCCACTCCTCCATGTGCTGCACCTTTCATGTTGCAATCCCTCCTTCCACCCACTTGCCTCCCAAGACTGACCCACCTGCACTGCAGTTCTGCTCTGGGTTCTTGGCTAGAAAAGCAAGGCGCAGAGGAACGGTCTGCCTCCCCACCACAGGGGAATGTGACCAAGAGGGGAAAAGGCACAGAACCAAGTGCTCCACCGATACCGAGGTACTAAGGCAGTCCTGGCATCTAATACTTTCACTAGGATTGAGTACCTTGCAGTATTACCATGGTATCACTACATCACCCTTAAAGTGTGTGAGGATAACCTTTTTGTTGTAATACAGGTGACTCAGAGCCACATTGCCACATCTAACCATAAATGAATTAAGAAACACGACAGAAGATGCAATGGCTTCAGTTCAAAGCTACCTTATGTGTGGGTTTGGGTCTGAATGATTCCTATGCTTATTAACTACCGGTTAGCTAGTACAGTTATTCTTAATCTTCCTCTCGCTGCACCCAGCTGCCCTGCAGGGATATGCTGCAAAAATTCGTAATAGTTTATTGAGACCTCAAAACCTCTTCTGACAGTGTTAAGATTTTCTATACAGTCTTGCCAAAGGGCACAGAGTTGGAAGTCATGGTTTTTTTGCCAACAAAATCAACATGTTTATGCAGCTGCATATCATCCCCACTTAGTGACAAGAACAATAACTCATCAACTTGCTATAGAGTACGGTAAGCTGCTTATTCCTGCAGCTTACTGGAAAAAAATCAAGACCCTGCATGGTAAAATGTTTGACGTGGTCATTAAAACCCAGAAGTCATTCTGACACTATCAATGTCATTTTCAATAAACCTCTCAAATTCTGTTACGTTATATTGATTTTTCCTGATCAGAACCAGATGGAAAGATGGGTCTTTTTTCTTTCTCCCTTTTTATTTTCCACTTGGAAGGGAAGAAATGCCACTAATCCCTAGTGGATAAACTGACAAATGGGAGAGCTATAATCTACCTCCAAGCAGCACAATGAATTGGCATCTGAGTGCTTTCGCCCTGCCATACATCTGGAGTTTAACTTTGGGGAAACTCTGTCATGAGCTAATTGACTTGATTGTGTTTTAATTAAATGAAAGGAAAAAGCTGAAGTTCAGATGTAGGCGTCTGAATGGTAGTTTCCATATGGAACTGCCAATATTGCAAAATGTTAATTGGACCTCCTGCTGGCGATGAGCTAAACGGGCTGGGTAGCGGCTACTTCAGAGGGATGCTGGTTGCTGCCTTGAAACAGGCCAGAGAGGATCCTCCTGGGATAACCAGGGCGGAAATGGGTACAACTGCCTGAATGCCTCCAGGTTTCTGCAAGGATACACACACAAACACCTTTCGGGTTGTCGAAGTCACACATGGACCGGCAGCGCCAAAGTCCAGAAAGGGCTTCAGGAGGTTGAGCCCTGTAACTCCCATCTTGCCACAAGCAAAACGTTACGTTGCTGCAGAAAGTCAAGCACTGCAAGGGGTGGAAAATCCAGCCTTGTTACATCTGGAGACAAAAGGCCATACTCTGTTCTGCCCCTGTGATCAGTCCCTGCCTAAGCTCTGCAAAATGCGCACAGGTACTTACAAGGGACGGAGAGGAGCCTGTGCTCCCCCTGAAAGCGATAGCACAGATGCCCAGGGTTCCACATTTCAGAGAAAAAGCCACGCCGCTCTAGAGGGATGCCCGCTCACACTGTCCTCCACTATAGTGTGCAGAAGAGGAACATGAGCAAGCAATGGTGCTGCCTCCCACATGCATTTATTCTAGTTCTCGCTCTCTCACCTATACACCTGGGATTAACCTGCTCAGAGCCTGGAAGAGCTTGTTTAGCTATCTGTCTCTTAGGTAGGAAGCCCTCGCCCCACAAGAAACTGATCCCCAGCAAGCAAGAAGGGGACTTCATCTTGGCTTCCTACTACCTTACACAAGAAAACAGTAAATAAAACAATGTTAACTTTAGGGCTTGAGACATGCTTGCTGCTTCACTGGGCTAAAGCACAAAGGACCTCTTTGCTTTAGAGTTACCTTACGTGTTGCTCTTTTTTTTTTCTGAACATGGTAATCACATCAACTGTTGGATGTTTTGTCAAGTTACAGGTTATCACATTATCACATTAGTTACCACAGGTTGTCTCTTGCTAATGCAACCCAAATGCAGATAACATACTTGTAACGTGCAGCTTCAGATTTACTTCACGGTCCAGTTTTCACTCCCATTGGGTTAATTCTACAGAAAAAAAAGGACACTTACGGTTGTGGGGCACTCTGTGGAGACACTGGAAATACCACAGGCAATACAGCTAGTCAGGGCTACCCAGCCTGACTAAATTACACCTCTCATGCAGGAACCTGTGCAGAGCTCTTGTCTGCTACATCTGTGCTGGCATGTGAGCTGGGGGGGTTCTACAGCGCATTAAGCACTGCAGTTATACGTCTACAATCACATCACCTCTCTTCTAACCTGTTTCTTGTGTCAAAACACACTAGGGATTTGCTTTAGGTCTAAATAAAAATAAGGACCTGACCTTATGCTTGCAATATGCCCACAAGCATGTGTTTGCAAATTAATTATTTACATTTTGGCATGATGCAGTCCTTATGAGAACACCTGCGCTATTTCCTCCTCTTCAACCAAATGTTTAACTTCAGTCCTTTTGGCTTCCTAAGAAAGGAATAAGCAAATGCTCAGCAATCCCGTTATACAGGTTTGAAAGTGATCTGGCCAAAAATATTCTTGCTACCTCCTCTCTGACCTGAACACAGCTGGCTCCAACCAGAAGGAAAGGGATCATAGGTTTAATGCAGGCTGCTTATTCCTTTTTTCTCAACCCCAATATTTGAGCAAAAAGCAGCAAATGGAAAATTTCCAGACAGTTACATTTTCCAGATACATGAAACATCAGGTCAAAAGTCAAATATTGGATCCAAGCATTTTCTCCACAAGAACAGAGAGGAAAAAAAATCCAGGCACAGTAACAGAGATGTGGGAGGACAAAAAAACCAACAGCTAAAAGCAGTGTACATGAAACAGCAACCAAACTACTTTGAACTGCTGAGGACTGAAAACTAATGCTTCTTGTGTGAGAATGTTAAGGGATAAATCTTCTTGGAGTACAATGGTATAGATTTCTATTTATAGTTTAAAAATCTTTTTGGATAATTTTGTAATTCCACCTAAAAGTAAGCTGCATGTACTTGTCTTATTAAATTCTGTAATGATATTTTCAAAATGTCTCATCTGAAAACTAGCACTGCAGAACTGGAAATATTTCCTTACTGACTCTCCTTGTTATAGCCTTAATATGGGGGAGAAAAATAACTATAATAAGTTCATAACAAATATTTTTAGCTACAGGCAAGTGGTAAAACTTCCCAGCAGATAGTGGCTAGAAGTGTGAAAATAAACTGGAATGAGTACGTGTCGCCTCTCCTGTGGGGTAATAAAACAGGAATGAAAAGAAAACATTTATGTGGTAATTAATAGGTGTGTAATACTGATGCTGAGATAAAACCGGGCCAAGCGTGTCACAGGGAAGCCTTTGGCCCTGCTCTCACTCCTCCAGCTAGCGGCAAAGTTACTCTCCATCTGCCCCAAACGGGCCAGGAGCCCTTGGACGCCCTGTCTGAGCAGCCGCGGCACCCGCTGAGGACAGGGCAGGTGGGGGAAGGTTCGGGGTGCTGGCTCGTCCCGACAAGAGAGCCGAGGCACAGGTATGCCATTTCGCTGCCCTGCTGGAACGTCCCATCCCCAGCGTTCCCAGGAACTTGACAAGATGAGAAACACGCAAGGTGAACGCAAACCTGCCGAGCAGTCCCCGTACCGTCAGGCTGCTAACTCCTGGCCAGGCCCAGATGTTTGCCTGCGATGCCTCTTAGGAGCCCGTTTGCCTTCAGAGAGTCAACCAGCACACTCTCAGGTGGCCCCTGCTACTTGTCATCCGAGCCGAGCCAAAAACGTAGCAAAACGGTCAAAGGATGGCACAAGCTACTCTGGGCTGTTTCTAGCTCCTCTCCCCTCCGTACCTAAGCAAACGCAGGCTCAGGGATGCTTCAGATCTCAGCTGGCTGGTCCCTCTGGAGGCGTACATCATCCCGAGGGAGGGTTTTACTCCCTGAACAATTCGCCCACCCTGAAGCACCGGTTAAAGGACCCAGCTCCTGATCCCCCTCCGACGCATTTTGGCCATTTCCCTCGGTGTACCTGAAAGACAGAGGCATTTCCCTGCAGCTCACTGGATGTGTCCCCAGAAGCCATCGCGCCATCGCCGCTGTTGGCGGAGGCAGCTGGCAGGTACGGCTTGATAGCGGTGCTGCCCACGCGAGCAGGCTCCTGGTCATCTCAGCCTGCATTTTCACACCACCATGACAGAAACACCAGCTGAACCACCAACCGTGCTGGTGTGGTGGTGCATTTCACCCCCTCCTCTCCTTGTCTTGCACTTGGGCCGCTCTACAACCTGAGGAATCCAGCTGCCTGGCCAGCCTTGGCCTTTGAACAAAGAGTTTGGCAGCTGAGAGCCCCTCGACCGTACCAAGCACTCCTAGGTACATGAGGTAGAGAATGGCACTGATCATATCAGGAATGCGGTTGCTTGACCAGGGTCAGGAACGAGAACAGGACTGACTAATTACCTCCTGACAACCATGGAACGACCGGTGCCAGTGCTACAGGAGCCTTGAGAAATTACCTGTCTGGGTTGTGGCCAGGATGGAAATTCACGGACACCTAAAGTCAATCATCTCCTGACCCTATAAACAGCGGTCCCGAGGGAGGCCCTCGGAGCTCTCCTGGGCTGCAGCGGGCTGCGCCAGCACCTCCCTCTGCCAGGGACGCCTCTCATTGCTCGCGAGCTCTCAAGTTCGCGACCAACTCGGAGGCTGGCACGAACTTGGGCTGAAACCCTGGTTGAAGCTCAACTCTTCGCCTGCTGAGAAATGCAAAATGTGAGTATTTCACTGGATTCAAGGGGAACTTTCAATAGGTACCTTTGTATATGTATCTCCCTATATATCTCTCTCTTTTCTCTGTATCTCATTATATGTGTCTATGTCTGCGTGTGTGTGCATGCGTAGAGAATATTAGTGAGTTTTAAGTTGTTAGGTTGCTTTATTAGGAAATTGTCACACCAACCCCATCCAATTTCCCTGACCATGCTTACTTAAATCATTCCTCCCGATCCACGTGTAAATCATTCCAACCTAATTCTAATTTGATTTCTGTCTTTGCATCCTTTTTCCATGTTGAATAAGTAATAGAGTGGACCTTGCCATCCAATTCTGTTAAGTCGTGCTTTTTACAAATATATATTAAAATCATTTGCTTTCTAATATCTTTGGCAGAGATTCTTTAAGCAGCCTAAACCACTGATTTGCGACGGCTGGTGACCGTTTGTGAGGCTGTCCTTTATCACCACACTGAGCAAGAAGAAAAATAACCTTTAGCCCTAGGCTTTTAAAATGGAGTCAGCTCCTACTACTGACACAAATAGTTGTGCTGACCAGGCTGAGCTGGATAGTGTGCTGTGGAGCTGGGGCAGGAACAGAACAGGAGGGGATGGGAGAGAATTTTGGGAAGAGATGGAAGGCTTCTGCCATCTGAAGCCTGCACCTGAGCTCACTGCCAGCAGGTGCGAGAGCTGCTGCTCACGGCAGCATGCCCCGACCCCTCCAGCACATCCACCACTGAAGCAATGACCGCCTGAAGTGCTAACACTGTTAGTTATTTTCTTCTTCCGCATGAAGGAAAGCTGGGGAAGGAGGTACACATCTCCTCCCCATTCCACTCCAACTCATTCCAGGCCACCCAGCACCCTTGCTAAATACAATTCTGTATGAACATTACACATGTGCTTTTCCCTTTGTTATTACTATCTCTAAGCAAATCTTTCACTATTAACATGTTTATGCATTTGAGAGCAGGTCTGGTTTTGTGGGTCCCCATCCCAATGCTTCCTTGCACTTAAGTACTAGAACAAGGAGGTCTTGATCTACAAATATCAGAACATTTACATACAAAAAACCTTAGGAGCAATTTGATCAGTCATGTAATTAAATCCCCTGTACAGGACAGCCTGGAGCTCACTGTGCTTGCCTTTTAAAAGCGACATTTTCTTTTATACTGGCAGCACTTCAACACCTTTTTTCTAGTACAGGAAACAGCATATTGCACTTGTCCAAACCTAAGTCAAACCCGAAGCAAATAGTTTCTTTTTGTGACCCCGCTGGCCTCAGAACCCCAGTGGGGAGGTCAAGGACACTTTTAAATCCAACCAGCAAATTTCTGACTGTTGCTGTCACTGCAAATGTTTGTACAAGCTATTAGCTCTGCAGTCTTTGTAGAGAAAACTATGTTTATTTTTCAGTTCAGTTTTTAGCTGCCTTTAAAGTGTTTGTCTTTGTTGCTAGATACCAGCTTGGATAAACAAATAATAAAACTCCAACACACTCAGAAGAAACTATTAATGATTAAACACAGTTCCTCTCAGTCAAAATGCCAATTTGGCAATTCTAAAACCACAGCCTGTAAAAATTGTTCGTATCGCTCTGTACCTATAATAACACAATTCTGAATGCAGTCTAAGTCATCTTCTTTGCTACGAGGAAATGGGAGTTGCCAAGTTGCAGCTGACTTTTATTCCGCATCATGTTTCATTACTCTCTCCATACCCAGCTTCACAGCAAACAGCTGTTTTATTCCCTGTATCTTGTTCTTTATTAGGGCCAGGGTGGGGAAAATAAGACACAAGCTGACATATTTGTCAGCCCAGCTGCCAGTTTAAACTCACATGCTCAGGGGCATGTTCATGTAAAGGGACAGGTCTGTGTGCAATTTGTGATGGGATTCAGTTATACTTCAAAAAATAGTGTGTTCCCTTTCCTACACAATAAAAAATAGTAATTCCATCAAGCAAGCTGGTGCCCCTATAAATCACTACAGCAAAACTCAGTGGAATTATAATACTATCTTTATGTAGATCTGAAGGTTGTATTCAAACACTTTTTAGACTTAATTTTTTCCATGGAATCAGCGTTTACGGAAGCGAGGCACGGACAATCAAAAAGCTTTGGTTGGAACAAATTGCAAATGGGAAAGCTGCTCCCCTTCGGCTCAGCGCATCAGGATGCCGTGCTGGGAGAGCACCCTGTTTGCAGTGTGCCCCGGGGGTGCAGATGCTCACAGAGGTGGGGTTGGAAACCAGGATCCCGCTTCCCTGTGGGAGAGCCAGCAGCGCTCTCCTTTTAGGGCCAGGCACCAGCCCAGGACTAACCAAAGCATCAAGTCCTCCTGCGGGGGGCAAAAAGCGCTGAAGAAAAGGTCTTGGTGAGGCCTCAGATGGGAAGACGTCGTCTTGTTGTCAGAGAAGGCACTGAGAATACACTCAGCTCTTCCAGCAGATTCTTCCCTTAGGGGAAAACAACTACTTCGTAAGAGCATCAACAACACAGCAGATGCATAATTGATACCTTCATTTCCCCACTTGCTTGTCTCATGCTGTGTTTGAGGTCCCCACTTCTCCTCTGCTCTTTGTTAATTATGAATGACTGTATTATTGCAGTGCTTAAGAGGGCTGGTCGTAGATCAGTACTTTTTTGTGACAAGAGCTGTACAAACAAAAACCATAAAGACCATTCTTGCTCCACTCTAAGTATAAACCAAAAAAGAACAACCTGAACAACAGATTTCTGATTTTTCATTGCCACCTGCTCAGCTGTCGCATTTTTAAGAGTTTTTAGCTATCCAAAAGTCCATACGATTTTGTTTGCAGCACGTGCTTCCCCAACACCTCTCTCACTCAGCCATTGGCACTGAGCAATCATAAAATACATCTTTGTCATCTGTAGGCTACAATAAAATGCCAACTTGAACTTGCACGTGCCAGTTTAAACTGAATTGTTTTACCTGGAGCTGGATGAGCATCCCTTGAGTCTGAAAGCAACTGCCCACAGAAGAAATACCAGACCCCATCTTTTGCCCACAAATGCATTTCAGCACTATACTACCACAGAGCCCAACAACATTCGTTCAGCATTTAGCTTCCATGCACATCATTTCATCAGTAAGAGTTTCAAACGGCGCCAGCAGTGATGCCCGTTTGCCTGGTGGGGGGCATCTGAGCCCACCCAGTTACACCAGCATGCACCGCTGCATTGCCGTCTGGCAACACCTTTCCTTTCCTTTTCCTACCGAGCCAGGCGCAGTTAGAAGTTAGCAGCCATTGTAGCCCAACGAGAAATTTTAGGTCTTCCAGTTACCGTTAAGATGTATTCAAGCTTGTCCTGAATCAGATAATATACCGGTCTATTTACTTTGTACAAAACCCAATACTGATGTCAAGAGTAATTTAGCCTACTTTAGCCAAACGAAAGCTAACAAAGGTCACTCTCGCTGTGTGGAAGTGACATGCTTCACTGTATTTCATGTTTTCTTAAAGACTCTCTTTAAACCCTAAAACCTGCAGTTTTCATTAAAAAGAATTTTTTTTTAATTATTATTTATGATTGCAGAGGTAAACCAGGCTACATGACCCTTGAATAATTACCAGCCAGAACAGAAATTAAAACACCCAAATCATTTACTTTAAAAATTGAATGAAATTGAAGCCATTCTCATAATTATTAGCATTTCATGAGGTTTATGATTACTCAAATTCTATGGTATCTTTGTGAGTGCCATGACCATGCTAATACCGATGAACTAATCACAAAAGCGTTAGTATTTAGCAGTATGCTTAGAAGTGCCGTAGTAAGAACTTGATTTTTAAAAAAGGTGGTGCAAAAAGCCCGAATATGACTGGCAAGCCCTGCACCTACTGCTAGCAACTACAAGCAGCACTGGAAATTCAAAATCTTCCCAAGTAAAGTATGTACAGCATCGGGGTTCACCAAATTAATCTTTGGCTTTATTTAAGCTCTGTAAAGTTTTCTTTTTTAATCTACTACCAAATGTTTTCCTAGAGAGGGAACATTATGTGACAGCGCTCGCCTGCTTCCAGCGGTCCTTGGGAAAGTGAGCCATCCCTTAGGGAAGCCCACAGGAATACTTCAGAAATTCCTAATAGAAGTTTTTGCCTGTCCTGGCTGTTTCTAGTGCACTCATCCTGGGCTTTCTGCAACTCCCCCCGCCGCTGAGATACCCGGCAAGGGAGAGAAAGAGCTATGTATGAAGTGAATCGATACATGGACAGAGCCTCCCACAAAGAAACGAGCAAATGCCGAGTTCCCACTGGTGGTGTTTCCACAGCGGTCTTTCTCTGAGGGTTTGCCCAGAGGCGGGCAGCCTGTCCCGGCGCCAGGGCTCACTTGGCTCACAGCCCTGCTCAGCAGCTCCCAAAACGGCATCTCTGCAGGGATCCGAAGAGGGAAAGGAAAGCAGAGAGCCTGCGGATGATGGATGGTTTTGTCCCCGTGCCGGCAGGTGCAGAGGGAATGCCGCAGCCCTGGGCTGGCAACCAGGGGTCAAGCCTAGTCCCCGTGCACTTCTGCAAGGCACAACATCCTCACAGCCATCCCCCCAGCGCGCTCCAACCGCCTCGTTCGAAGCCCGTTCAGCTCCAATCTTGACCAAAGGAGCGGAGGGACCTCCTGCAGCCTCCGGCAATTTACCTCCCTCAGAAAATACCTCCTGGAAAATTCTCCTTCGCCGTGCTGAACAAAGCTGTCGTGTAACTCCATCTCCAGCAAAACATGCTTTGCATAAGAGCAGGTTTTGAAATAGAAAGAGGTTAGTAATTATTCTTTAAAAGAGTGCCTTCAAGCAGCTTACAAACAAATGACGGCAACTTTCCCGAGCTTAGGGGAGCGGTTGTGACATTTTGGAAATGAAAAGAAGCAATAAAAGGGTTCAGTCACTTTTCTTGCTTTGAAAAAGGTTTATAATTTCCCCTAAACCTCCCTCCCATTCTTACAAACATTCAAGTACTCGGCACGCATATTCAACATTTTTAGACCCTGTGCTCGCATTTCGCCCTAGCTGGATGCTGAGGTCTGGGAGAGAATGGCAATTTTCACCCTGGGAGGGACCCAAAAAGGGACTGGTGCATCACACCGTGCAGCTCCTGCCCACACAGGCATTGCTCGCATGTGGCAGCCGCTGAACCGACGGCAGCCCAACGTAGCAGGTCTTCATCCTCCCTTACACACAGAAGGTACAGAGGGACATCGCTGGCTAGTCATACTGAACCTTTCACATGTGGTGCTCACACGAGTATTTCAGGGAAAAAATTCAAACTGTGATGAAAACATATAGAAGCCACGTAAGTAAAATTGAAGACTTCCGTATTTGGTAGGAGATTTTCTGTATATCAATACAGACGTATAATGCAAAGTAGGTAAGCACAACTGCACAGCCTGGCTCAGGTTAAAAAAAATTGCTAGAAAAGCATCACTAACCTTCATAGAGTATTTTCTTGTTCTAGAAGGAATAAAATTAAATTAAAACCAATTGTTAACTGCCATCTTTTTGTAATCTCCTGTATAAGATCAGGAATAACATACTAAACTTGAACAGCAGAGGTTTGCATGATGTAACTAACTCAAAGTTTTTTTGGCAAACTTTATGACATTTCATGCTTTTATGAATAGTGGTCACTGGTAAAGAGTTCTGTAAGAATTTTCACTTAAACCAAACCTCTTCAGTTTCATGCTTGTGAACATGTATATGGCCCATATCAATGGGGCCATATGTCACCTCAGCATTTTAAAGGCTACCTTATAGGGTTTGGATGGGCATCGGCATGAGGAGGAGCAGCATGGCTGAGCACCGAGCCGGTGACCCACTGTAAGTCAGCCCCTGCCAGAGCGGCTAGGCAATGCTGGAGCAGCCTACTAAAGCGTTGGGTCTATGGATTGTGTTGGGGTCCCACGGATAACGTGATCCTATTTCAGGTAACACCAGCTGCAAAGAGGATGAAAAACCTTCACGTCGCCTTGAAGCTTCCAATCCAAACAGTCTCCTTCCCACCGAGCTCCATCACTGACACTGCCGTCCCGCTCCATTCAGCCCTAACTTTAAACTTCCGTCTTTTAACCCACTTGGGAATCAAAGGCTTGAGTGGACTGTTAATTATCTTTCATCCCAACACAGAATACTAAGGTATAATTGCATTTTGGGGGAAGTTTAGCTTTGAGAAAAATTAAGAAGAAAAAAATAATACATTACTATAGCATGTACATTTTCTTCACCCTCAGAGGAAGACAAAAGACTGTATCTTCATTTCCTCATGTGTTAGGAATGCAATGGTTTATCACTTAATACTGCACACTTTTATGCAGACCAGTGCTGCAGCAAGGGCCGGAGGAAGGCCAGGCGCCGGTGGCCAGGATAACTCCCGGCAGGGACGCAGAGCGAGCCCCAGCCACAGCTCGCAGGGATGTGCAGTTCCCCCTCGCCAGCTGCGGCAGCACCCTGAGCTCAGTGCCTGCTCCCCAGGGAGGCAACCAAGCGCAGGAAAACATAAATACAAAATAGAAAGTATCACTTGCTATTTGCAAACCAAAGCTCCTTGTTACCATAACTACTCTGGAGGCCACAGCCCTACATGCTGCCTTTTGGAAAGGACCTTTGCCTCCATAAAGTATTTTGCCAAACCCACCTATTTCACAACTAAAACAAGCCAGAGCTTAAATCCGGACCTAAATGTACAGTGGCAGAATATTGTCCTTTGTGTGCTTCAGTCAAGCTGTTGAAAAGGATGTAATAATTTTATATGAAGTCAAAGTACTTTTTTGGGGTTGTATCTGGATGTTGTTTTTATAAGCACAAAACTACCTGCCAGTAGGAACAGGTGAATAAGCAGTGGAAATGCTGGAATGACAATAACTGAAAAACATTAATGTAGGGGTTTTGTCCAAGTGAAGTTCTCATCAACAATTTCATTTCAGGTCAAATTTAATGTGCACTTTAATTTGGGTGGCTCTCTTCTCAGGCAACTACAGCAATGCTAGATGAAGTGGAGGGCTGTATCCAGAAAATGGAAGGATTCCATTTACCTTTTATTCCATTTATTTCTTATGGCACCTAGCCAGAACTGGGGAGACCCACAGCAAATCCCTGCTATTGAAAGCGCTCTTAAACCTACTTTATTCTACTACTGGGGAGCTCTGGGGATTGTTGCTCTGTCTCTCAGCTTCTCTCATGTCCTGATACTGACTTCACGTATCCATCCTCCAATTGCAAACAGTTCTCTATGTCTAAATCTGGTTACTGCTACCAGAGCTCTGGCTTTTCTATTTTAACTGTTAAGAGACAAGAAATATTTTGAAAAATGTCACAGCTTTTGTGAAAATTGTGCTACAGAATTTACAGCAAGAATATGACATAAACCATAGTCTGATGTTAAAAGCTTTTGCAAGTATATGTGACTGGACACATACGTATATCTCTCTGTGGTACCTCAGCCATAATTCTAGGGTTAGAAAAAGAATGTTCCTGTCAATATGTCAGGGAAAAAAAGTCAATACGATACCAAGAATAATTGCATTGAGATATACTATGATTAGCTTTCTCACTAACTTCATAGCAAGCTGCTGGACTAGAGAGAGTTACTGGAAGTCATAAATTCATAGGATAGTTTGGGTTGGAAGAGACCTCTAAAGGTCATCTAGCCCAACCCCTCTGCAATGACCAGGGACATCTTCAACTACATGAGGTTGCTCAGAGCCCTGTCCAACCTGACCTTGAATGTTGCCAGGGATGAGACATCTCCTACCTCTTTAGGCAACCTGTGCTAGTGTTTTACCACCGTCACTGTGAAAAAATTCTTCCTTAGATCTAGTCTAAATCTGCCCTCTTTTAGTTTAAAACCATTACTCCTTGTCCTATCACAACAGGCCCTGCTAAAAAGTCTGTCCCCATCTTTCTTATAAGCCACCTTTAAGTACTGGAAGACTGCAATAAGGTCTCCCCGGAGCCTTCTCTTCTCCAGGCTGAACAACCCCAACTCTCTCAGCCTGTCCTCACAGGAGAGGTGTTCCATCCCCCTGATTATTTTTGTGGCCTCCTCTGGACCCACTCTAACAGGTCCATGTCTCTCCTGTGCTGAGGGCTCCCGAGCTGGACGCAGGGCTCCAGGTGGGGTCTCACCAGAGCGGAGTAGAGGGGCGGAATCACCTCCCTTGACCTGCTGGCCACGCTGCTTTGGATGCAGCCCAGGATACGGCTGGCCTTCTGGGCTGCATAAAGTCCTCATAAAGACTTTTCACTTTGCCACCGCCTCCTTGAAGGGTCACCTCATGCACCACCTCATCATTACCCAAACTTCCTTCCCTTCTCTCTCACCTCAAACCCATTCCTTTCTTTTTTTACCCCTCAAAAATGTCATTTTTTGGTTTGTTTCAAAACTTTTGCTACCACCCTGTATGTTAAAAAAAAAAGCCAAAAATGGTAGGTGCAAAGATTGAATTATGAAGAAATACACAGAGTAAGACAAAATAAACCTCTCTAGATTTGCAAGTTTTCCCCTCACTGACATCTGGACATGCAAGTAATTGCTTAAACCAGAAAGAATGGGCTCCATGCTGATTTTTTTTTTTTTTTTAATGAGATTGAACTGCCTGGTACTCATTTGTTTTTAAGAAATGGCTAATTTAATTAGCTCTGCTGCCTTTGTTCTTCCTTCACTCTCCTTTCACTCCTATGTGGAATTTACTGCATAAAGAGTAAAAAGTTAAACTGAAACAAAGTAAGAAACCTGTGGCCCCATATATACAGAGGGTATATGAATTCTTAAGGGGTTGAAAAAAACTGATCTGTACCACCAGACACCTCCGTGCTGACAAAAAGATACTGGCCTCAGTTCTGCCCTGATGGTATATATTCCCCCAAAACAAGTCCTCAGGGAAAAAGCAGGTTGTCAAACACGCTAAACAGTAACATTCCCACCCCGGGACCGTGAGGGTGTAATGATGTTATCTGCTAAACCACAGGCAGGCAGTGTCTGAGGGGGCTGCTCCCCTCCAAAACCTAAAGGAAGAGA
Organism: Phaethon aethereus; assembly: GCF_964289735.1. Taxonomy (NCBI): domain Eukaryota; kingdom Metazoa; phylum Chordata; class Aves; order Phaethontiformes; family Phaethontidae; genus Phaethon; species Phaethon aethereus. The sequence continues at coordinate 69,180,103 of NC_138576.1, read as the reverse complement.
TAGCCGCAGCAGTGGATTAACTCGCTAGCGGTCTTCAGCTGTATTCCTCTGCCACGGTGAACTCACTTAACAAGGCACCTTTTTTTTTTTTTTTTGTTCATCTCATCACCTGGGGATGTTTCTTGCAATGTATTTCTTCTGCGGTTGAGGAAACCCTGAACGCACTGTAGGGTGAGCGAGAGAAAGATGTTTTCCCTACAAACAGATCCCTTAAGGACAGCTGCTTGAAAGGTACAAACACAAAAATCCACGGCCTGACTTTGTTCATTTGTGCTCACTTTGCTCCTTGGTCTCCCGCTTCCAGGTTTGGCACACTCTGTCCGTAGCGAGGTGAGGGGGTGACAATATTCCGCTATCCCAGGACTGATGAATGCTCACGGAAGCGTTCAGAGTTGGGAGACACGAACCCTCCCAGATCGTGCCAGGGTGGTAAGCTGTGGCCTTTATTCTTACACGCTAGCAAATTTTGCTGATTTTACGCTGAAGCCATTGGGAGAGGCTTGCACATCAGCAGGGCTGAGCTGAGGAGCGGGTAGCTCCTAAGCTTGCCTAAGGGAAGGTAAACGTCTGTCGGTGCATCTTCAGCGCTGCAGCCGTTTCCAAACTAATCCTCGGCCCAAGCATTAGTTACAGTGTGCAGCGCTATACATCAGCTTCTGTGTCCAGCTTCTCCTGCTAACTACAGAAACATGCAAAGTCCCAAACTTTTGCTTAATGGTTTAAAATGTATTGAAAATAATGCCTAGCTTTTGGATGCTTTCTAGTGGCCTGGCTCTTTATTCTCAAGGTTTTTTTCATCTTTCACAGAGGTCAGCTAGGAAGGTACATCCTTCTTTCCTCCTCTTCTCCTTTCAAAAAAAGACATGGTCCTAGAGATCCAATACTGGCATTAAATACTTTTCCCTTCAACACATTTTTTATTATGCATTTCAAACTAAGCTACAGTTTCCAGGTGCACTGAATGTTGTAGAAGCAAACTGTTTGTCTTGCTGGGTCTGGCTGAAATATGCCCTCCTCTTCTTCTCCCCCCATGTCTCCAGTAGAGATGGGAAAATTAAATCAGCAGGAGGAGCAGTGCCAGAGTGGAGTTGAGAGGGAGGTGTTGCTGTAAGTGTCCAAGATACTTGTTTTTTCAGTTTCAGGTCTGTGTTAACTTCCCCAAACTTTTCCAACAAAAACTTTCCTCCTCTCTTCAGAACCATGTTCACTCTATAACACAACACAGTAACACGACGGTGTTGTCCAACAACAGGCTTTAAAAGCTGAGAGTCATAGTCACATAGTTTCTGCAATGCTCTGAAGTTAACATCTCTGTCTTTCTCCTGCTGGCTCATGTTCTGCTCCGAATTTCTCCTCCAACTGAAGTATAGACCATTTTTCATTCCTGTTTGGTGCATGGCTAGCTCCTGACAAGCTGGCTTTATTCGCTTAGTTGTCCATTTTATTGTTCACTCCCATGCACAGAGTCTCTTTGATGTCCCACCATCAGGCCTTATATATTTCTTCCATACCCTATTTCCATGTGTCAAAAACAGCAACGTTCAAGTAAGAAACAACAATAGCATCTTCTTCCCAAGAAACAGAATCTGGTGTCTTCTTAAAAGAATCAGACTAGCCTTCTAAAACTTTTCAAGAATTTAAGCAGAGGAAATACTCTGCAATTAGTGCAGTTGTTTTAAATCACATAAGGATTTTTAATACTAGTATTTTCCTTCTTTTTATCAATCACTTGAACCATTCATCAGAGGAGGAGAACCACGCATGGTGGTATAACATGCAGGACAAGAAAATCACTACACCCTTCTCTGTATCAACATAAAAGAGGCCAGATTAGCAATGCACTAGAACACTGCTTCACATTTTCAGAACGAGAATATTCTCAGCATCCGTGCCAAAACCAACACTTCCTTCCCCTCAGAAACGCAATAAATCTATAAAACTCCAAGAAACAAACCAGTAACCTTCAGACACATTGAATGAATTTACAGGAAAGGAAATGCACAGCCAGTTTTGAATTATTACCAATGAAATAAATTGTAACACATTATACATGTATAATTTAAACATGCCCAGTTTCTTGGCAGTGAACTGTTTGGGGTTTTTTTCTACTTGTAAAGACATCTAGTATCTAAAAATCATTTCCCACCAGCTTACAGCAACTTTAAGTGGTAACGTGACTCAAACTACTTGACTGCGTCTCACTGAATCTGTGTTTCATAAGCATGCAATGAAAGTGTCATTTCTTTGTTGACTCATCCAGGATCTGGGGGGAAAAAAGGGGGGGAAAAAAGCCTATAGGAGATTAGTTTTCAGCCTGGGTGATTTTATATTGCTTGTTATGACATAAATGCTTCAGGTCAGTTGATCTCTGGGGATTATAAGCAAGGAAAGCAACTAGGAGAGAAGTCACAAAACGGACTGTCCCTCACCATTCAAAGTCACACCACGTTTTTTACTCAGGATGCTGCTGCGTTGGTGAACCTCACTGGTTTGCTGCCCGAGCATTAGACATCTCTGTGCACCCCTTAGACAGCAGAGGTGGGAGATCCACAAGCCATGCTGAGGCTTACCAGGGCCTCATGGGCAAATGCTGGCTAGGAGTAAGTATCTCTGGCATCTCACTCCCTCCAGTATCTGCAAAAACTGGCTGGGGGCACAGAGGTATGTAACCCAGGGCTACAGCATCGTCACTCTTCCATGAACTGCTATGCCTTTTGGCATCCGTGCAACAACTCACACTGACTTACGCTGGTATCTGGGATGCATCAGCAGAGGCTGAGGTTTGCTGAGGATGCAGACACAGACGTTGGCACACAGCGCTGGCTTCCCAGCTCCTGGCCTGAGAAGGAAGATCACCGGTGCACCCGACAGCAGCGGGCTGAGCTGGAGCGCAGAGCACGGCTCCCATCGCTGGTGTTTGTTTCTTCAACACGTCACCCTCTCCAGCGCCAGGATGCCCTCCCATGAAGTTTCCCGGGCATTCAGACCCAATTTCACTCATGACAAGTGCTATTCTACTTAGTTCACCTGGTTACCGCGGGATCCAGTTGGGATCCGAATAGCTTTCTGTCGCCCGCCCTTGCTCTGCAGCCATGCAGGCAGAGGCAAGGAGAAATGCCCTGTCTTCTTCAGCAGAAGAGGTCACACAAAATGACAATAATTTTAGCGCACAAAGTTCTGGGTTGCAAACCCCAGAAATACAACCAGAGGTGACAAATTCCCAGTCAAGAGTTAATTTTCTGAGCTGAAGCTTCAAGCATTAAAGAAAAATTCTTAAGCCTGGAAAAGAGTCCGTGTGCACCTCTAAGTCTTGTCAGCAACCGCATAAGCTGAAAATGTAAATTATATGATCGCAGTGGAAACATCGTTTCATGGTCTATCATAGTTATTCTAATTGTGCCAATTACCTATTTAGCTTAAATCAGTAAACACTACAGATCGTGTGTACATTTCATGAATTATTACTAGACTATAAACTATGTGATTTGTTTGCACAGAGAAGTAACAGCCCAGACTTAAAAGCCCAGCCAACTTCCAAAGTCTTTGCACCATTCTTGGACTTATAGTGGGCAGCCCATTAAAACATTCAGATCCAGAAAATACAAAAAGGATTAAATAATACTGAAACAAGGATGGTCCAACTGCATGACGAGGATTTGATGAGTTTGGGCCGTTGGTCAGAGTGAAGACATCTTGCAACACTAATAAAAAAAGCACATTCTCAGGGGTGAGGGATGGAGGCTGATCTTTGGGAAGAGAGGTAGTTTTGCTCACATAGTTTCAAATGTTAGGACAGCATAATCACAGTCTAATTCTGCTCAGCAAAATATCACTCTAATTCATACGAAACCAAGTAGGAATCAGAGAAGAAAAAGGGAACGCACCCCTTGCTGTTTACATCTTTTCATACACAACTTCATTTTCACAAAGCTATCATTGACATGGGATTCTATATTAATACTCTGATCTGCCAAGTAACAAAGTGTTATCACAATTTTATAGTATTATATAGAAGAGTATTATCCAACACACACCTGGTCAACCCTTTATCAATACAAAACAGACCGCAAGTCATTATCTTCACAACTTTTTCTCATTTTACTTGCATGCAATCTGACAGCATGCCCTAGGCTTCCATACAATGATGGCGCAACCCAGGTTCTCATTTCTCCCTAGCTTTTTTCCCCACTTAACGCTGATCATCACAGCTGTTCAAAGCAGTGAGAGAACACAAAGGTAAGACCTTCACTTTTGACAGTGACTTTATTTCCAAGGACCCAAAAATCGAGCTGCCTCCTTCCCCGACACTCACAGGCGCTCTGCGGCTGTCTCCCTCCACGCCCTGGGACCTGCTGAGGGCAAAGCAGACCAGAGGCACCACTGCCTGTTACGAAAGACATTTTACTGTCGCCAGCAAACTACCTCCTTTTTCCCCTCTGCCTAGCACCAGCCTGCCCAGACCTACTCGAATGAAAATCCCTCTGCCATGTTGTCGTGGTCCCCATCAGAAAAAGCACAGGATCACGGATCCCCCTTATGTGGACTAAAGAAGGCAACGAATGGACCCTTCAGGAATCACTTCTTTAATGGGACTGAATGGCAGCTGGTCGGGGCATTGCTGTGGATCAGAAATATTTTTCTAGCCACCACTACAATTTGGATACAATGGGCAGGAAGCTGGCTGCCTGCTGAAGTATTTTTTTTAAAAATGCATCAGTGATTGACCCACAGCATTAAGCGTACTCTATTTTTTTTTAGTCATCAACATTAATAATCATCAACAATAAACTAAAGTGAAAAAAATCCAAATACAGCATTGATTCAGAAGTATTTTCCAGAAATGTTTCTTAATTTTTTAAATCTCAAAAAGTATCAGTATCCAAAATTAATAAAGAACAATTGTTAGTAGGTAAAAACATATAAAGAAAGATACAAATGCCCAAGTCTTTTCTGCTATTAATAGGTGGCACTGCGATAGGTGGGCTTAAACACCGATGAGGACTTCAGAGCTCTTTGGTTTCCTCCTGGCTGTGCCTTAGGCCCACCAAGTGATCACAAACAAGTAAGTTGTCCCATCTCCTTGTGCTCAATTTTCCTATTTAAATCAACGAATATTATAAAAAGGACTGGAAAGTGTTTTGAAATCTGGCATGGAAAACACCACCTAAGGACAAGGCTACACTACGCAGGAGCAGTAAGAAAGCTGAGGAAGAGGATCTAGGAAGGAAGGACAACTGATCCAAGGGGTGGCTGAGATCCAACAGACTGGGGTCGGTCATCAGTGGGGCTTAGCACAGGGGGCTCAGGAGGAAACGAGATCTCCCGTGAGCTTTTCATCTGGGGGAAGTATCAGGGCGGCCATCTGAGAAGATAACTCTACACAACCCCAGCCAGCCCACGGAGCTCTGTCACCCTGCCCATGCTGACTTGCTGGGAGCCAGCTCCCACTCTCCTTGTGGCAGACAAGGAAGCTGATGGTTAATGCTGCGAACAGGTGGTTAGTGGCTACCAAACATCAGCACATGAAGGCATCTCAGCCAGCACGTCTGACATGAAAGGTCACATATGCTGGTAGCTAAGTGAGAAATCCCAGTCATCCGTGAAGCAGCTTCAGAGTGAGAAGAGGTGAGACACCAACCTGGGACCCGTTGAACATTAGGTCTTCATTTTCACACACACGTCTTCCCGCGGTTCCTGTGGTGTGGCTGGTGCTGTGTGTCCTTACAAGATCTCTGCTGTGGACCATGCCCCGAGCGAAGGCTCAAGGCTCCAACCTCCTCTGCAGCGAGTTACTGCTGCGGCTGAGGAGCTCAGTCTGGGCCAACTGGCAGCAACTGCTTTGCTCCGGCGGATCACAGAGCATACAGCAGCACCCATGAACATGGAAATACACTTCATAAACGTGCTATATTTTAAAATGTGTACAATTTTTTTTCCTCAATAGTGATTCATTCCACACGCTCTCACTTGGACCCTCACCAACAAGCACAGATCAGAACGGTTTTGGGAGCTGAGACCTACATTTTCAGTAGTTGCTATTACTTTGGATATTTCAGCTCAAGACACAAAAGGACCAAGTTTTTTAAAAAGAGCTTTTGCAGTTCCCATTAGTAGCAGGCAAATTTGTGGCCACCCATTCTGCCTGAAAACATGGGCTTTCTACGCCTTTGGCTAGGTATCTAAAATATCCACTCAGTCAGTCCAAGGTCTGGGACAGATTGCCTACTTACTTAACCCAAATTCTGGAGCTGTCACAATTGTAGCCCCATTTGACAACACCGGTAGGATGAGGAAAGAGTTTTCCATGCTCAAGCTCCACAAAAACTAAAAGTTTTGGATGTGAATTCAGCAGCAACTGAAAACAGTGTGAGTTCCCTTTGTACTTACAATCCTTCCGTAGTTTACAAAAGTATAAAGAAGGGAAAAAAGGAATAGGACTCCCATTGCAATATTACAAGGGTTCAGTCTCAAAGCCCCCAATCAATTTAACCCTTGGAAAAAATTAAGGAAGAACTTCCTTTGTGGCTGTGAACAAGTCATTTAGGGCTTCACATCAAATGTGACTTGACATCTTAGCTCAGTATCCCAGCTCTCCACTTTTTTAAAGTGCACCAATAACTGAAACAACTGGCTAACTGGAGTGTTGTGAGTAGCTCAGTGTGCCTGTAAATACTTTGAGATGCCCTCCTGTCAAAGTTCTTCCACTTCTAAAAGGAAGAGAAGCTGGAGGAGAAAAATCAACTTCATTTTTTTCTTCATTAAGAATTATTACCGTAAGGGCTTGTCTGCTACAATTTAGTACCTCCATGTCCATCTCTCCAGGAAGAGAAATGCTTGTTCCAGAACCGCACCCTCAGTAAGGCTCACTAGTAGCTACTACTGAAGAGTGCTACTGGAATAACTTCTCTTCCTAGACAAATCCTGAAATTGCTGTGCTGATAACCAGTTTGTTTGTTTACCAACACCTAGAGCCGCTGAAACAAATACTAGCTTTCCATTTCATCAGGACTAAAATAAGGTTGCCCCTTTATGGCAATTACAGTTCTTCTGCACAGACACAGGTGAAGCTGCTGTTTCCTTATCAATGACCAGGAAATCCCATAAAGCCCAGAGAGATACAGAAGAGCAGCCTGAGAAACATGCTCACTTCTGACCTATGATAATCATTTCACTGAGTGCCAAGGTCAACAAGCAACAGGATCCTACCAGTGACTGCTTTCATCTCATGGGGGGAGCTGGGTGGGAAATGGTTTTCCTGTGCTGTCAAAGTACATTTTCATGTCCGTGAAAAAACTCTGGGTCTGTACTAGTACGAAACGCAAGCCTGACAAGTTGTGCTCTGTTTCTGTAAAATGTGTATGACGAGAGGAACTCCCACCCACCCCGAAGTAAACCAGCCTGTGGATTACGAACTTGGCGCTGCAGATCAGCACAGGGATACGACCCCAGTCTTCAGCTGGCCCCATTGAGCACCCTGACCATCGGGGCAAGAGGTTCCTGAGACCTTCTCTTTGCAGCTTGTCCTTCCCCGCCACGTACCCTCCGCTGTGCTCCACAGACTCCGTGCCGAACTGGCTGACCTCTTCCTAGGAACACTGCTAAGTCTGCTTTTACTGCAAATTTCATTCTTGACAAGGCATCGCTATTCAAGAAACAACAAAAATCTTCTGCCACCTAACTAGGTCTGCTTTTAAGTGTTATCTTCCCAATATGCCAATCATGCTTCCACCTGAGGACTTGGCTGTTTCCCAGTACTGCGGCTCGTACTGAACTACCCAAGAACAAATCCAAAAAGACTGAAAAAAGTGCACAGCTCTGCTGCCCTTTGGTAAGCTGTAGATCAGAAAGCAGAAGTGACAGCCTTTGCACATGATGGCTGATAACCCCCAAAAGCACTGAACTCCAGCCAATGAATGGGCTGGAGAAAATCACAGAAGAGGACAGAAGATAAACATGGACAGTATGCACTCCTCCTTTTCCACCTACCTATACGGTCTATACTGTCTTCCCAAGCCCCTCTTGCTATCACTGTTTGTTCACATTTTCTAATCATGACAAATAACAAACAAGCTGTAGAAAATTTATCTGAAACAAGCTGGAATCAAGGAGGAGAAGGCGCAAAGGATTGCCTGGTGGGTGTCCACAGGCAGCTAAGTCCTGCTTTGCTGCCTGTCCGCCGCTCATAGTTATGGGGGATGATTAAAGCCCTGATCCTCCCGTCCGAAATACTTCAACACCCACTCACCCACAGCTGATGGCAAACTCTAGCAAGAGAGCGTTGCTACTAAAGAAAGTTCCAACAGAGCATGAAAATCCGATTCTTCCTCTCTTTATAGGCACTCTAATCCGGCTGGTATGAGCCTACATTTGCCCCGTCAAGAAGGACTTTGAGTTTTATGATTAGGCCTCAGTCTTGCACTTAACCCAATGGGAGAGTGCCACTAGGACCTTGGTCTGTTTAAGGACTTCAGAATGTATTTCCCTTTCCAAGAGCAAAATCATTCATTTAAATTAAATCTTAAAAAAAAAATCCTGCAGGACATTGGCTGAGATCCATACTGAATATTGTATTATGCATATATTTTAGCTCTTCCAGCACTCTGTGAGTTTCAGGAAAAAATATTTTATTTCAATTTTCTACATCAAACCACGTTCAACGTATCAGTCCACCCGAAGGTCCCACGGTGATTTACCAGTGGCGCCCTCCCCTGTGGCCAGCCGACAGCCTCTCTGAACCCTGCAGGGGCACAGGGGGATCAGAGGGCAGGGTCTGAGCCCTCGCAGACAGGCTGGCATGGCTGGGGAAAAAAAGGGGGCGAACAGGCAAGTACCTTCTCACAGCTGCTTTTGCGTGGCTCACTGGGGATCTGAATGCACTATTGATTCCTTAGCATGAAAACAGATTTGTAGCCCCTGCGTGTGCAAGACAGGGATCTCCTTCAACCCTAATCTCCAGCAGCTGTCAAAGACTTAAATGGCTTGTAGTTGGCTGGCACGCCAAAATCAGCAAAGATTGTAGGACTACTTGCCTAAGGGGCAACCCATCTGAAGCGGAACCGATGGAAGTCATTCTCCTGCCCTGATCAGAGCTGGACGGGGCCCCCCAAACTTTGCAACGTACTCAGCGTTCAGACTGTACCAGTGCAGCAGACTAGAGAAGACAAATGACTGCACCCCCAAGAATCCATGCCACCCAGAAACCTACCTGCCCCCGTGGTTTCTTGTTTAGGATATACTCTCACAACTTTTTCAACAGGGCTGCAAGTGCAGTGGGATTGGTCTTCTGTGAAACCTCCTGGAGGCGCTACCAGTGTCTCATCACAAGTGCAGTGCACTTAAAATGGTGATACCTAGAATTTCCTTGGCAATATTGAGGTAGCATCACTGTAACTTACATCTTCAGATCACTATCTCTTATGGCTCCTGATTGAAAATCTTGGTTTCAGTCAGGAAAGAATTCAAGGGCGACTTTTTTTTTCTTTTAGGTAAAACTAGAAATCCAGCCCAATAATTGTCCGTTAGCGTTCTGCTGAGGGAACACAGGCACCACAGCTATCGTTAGCCAAGATATGGGCCCCCTCCCAGGCAAAATACCCTCAAAATAGACTCTTGCACATAAGAGTTTCGACACGTTTTTGTACAGGAAGTTTAACAAAAACTTTTAACCGGTCCATCCGTTTCCTTAATCTGTTTCCCGACGCCTACCTTGACATAATTCGAACGCGCTGGCTGCTAGCTGAAACCTTCAACAGGATGGTGAAAATTTATTGAAAACGGTCAAATTTCTCTTTCATGAAGTGTTTGGCAGGAAAGGAAATCATCCAAGATTTTGACTCTGATGGTACGACTGGAAAGTAGTACCACTGGCAACTTAATGGAGCTTTTCTGAAAACGCATGTGTTGTTACTAAAACTACTCTCTGAAACGCTGGTGAAGAAAAAAAAGGGGGAAAAAGAAAGTTTGTTGCTCTGTCTGCTATTTGACAAAACATTCCCACGTTAACAGCAATATGCAAGTTAAGAATAAAGTTCAGCCTTCAGAATTAAAGTCTACAACAGGAGCGGCTTATTTTTTTAAATGGATGCAAAGGAAACAGACGCTAAGGAAAAACATGCATGCCGTGACATTTTCTCAGGAAACTTCAAACCTCACCGGAGATAATTTAGGTTCTACATCCTATTATTGGGGGAAGAGACCCGCTCTGTTTTTCAGTAACTAAAACACACCGGGTTACCCCAACACGCCTCCAAACTGCATTCCCAAGTAGTTCGTACTAACTTCAAAAAGTCGCAAACGGCTAGGGCTGCTTTACCGGGGGGGGGATGATCCACTCACACGTTCTTTATTTATATTCAATCGCCTGCTTACACATAAAATGTCCTGGAGCCAAAAGCAACCAGATGGGCGGGTTACCAGCCGCGCTACCGGGCGAGGAGCCAGAGCTCTTTTCCTTCCCCCTCTTGCTGTTCCCCCGCTTCGTACTTATGTATTTATTAAAGGAGACAAAAGGAGCCCTGAGCCCCCGGGGAGGGCAGGAGGGGGGCACCGCGGAGCCCCTCGGCCCCCCGGGGTTTCCGCGCCGGGCAGAGCGGCAGCCTCCCGGGCCGCCGCCGCCGTCCCCGCCACGGTCCGGGGAGCACGGGCTGCCCCTCGCCGCCGCCCCGGCCCGCGCTGTCCCGCCGCCGCCCCCGGTACTCACCGCCGGCCGGCTCAGGCAGCGTGGAGACCGAGGTCTGGCCCATGGCTTGGCCGGGAAGGCGATCACGCCGCCCGCCGGGCGCGCAGCCCCCGCCGCGGCTCTTTCCGGGGGGCCATCTCACTTGTCGCCGGGGCCGCGCTCCCCCGCCGCGCCGCCCGCCGGCTGGCGGGGGGCGGCTGCTCCCGCGGCGGCGGCGGGCCGGCTGCTGCCCGTCATACCGCCGCGCTGCCGGGCCGCCGCTCGGCGTGGGACCGCGGCCGCAGCCCCGCGCCCCGCCCCGGGGCCGCCGCCTCGCCCCCGCCCGCCGCTGCCTGCCCGGATCCGCGCGGCGGGGCGGGGACACGGCCGGGGTCGTGCAGGTCTTTAATAAATTAAAAAAAAAAGAGAAAGAAAGAACAGCTTTAATTATACGGAGATCGGGAAAGACGGCGCTTAACTGGCAAGCCTTCTCGGACTGCTGACGTCCCAAGCCCCCGCCTAACCCCTGCCCCAAGTCCACAGCGTTGATCCAGACACAAAACTAGTTGCAGCCCTTCTCGGAAGGTACAGGGAAAACGTGAGGCAGCTGCAGGCAGCGACCCCACCGCCCTGCTCCCAGGCGCTTCTGTGCTGGGAGCAGTTTTCAGGGCTTTGCTACCCTCACGAGTGGACCGGGAATGCCCAGGCAGGGCCGCTCGTGGGGACGTTACGAGCTGGCGTTTTGCTGCGACAGAGGTCTCAAAAAGTGCCCAAGCCTTGCCTCTCTGAGAGGTGCATAATCGGAAACAGGACCGCTTTTAATTTTGAAAGAAAGAAGGTAAGTCTAAGACAGCACCATCCAGACAGCGTTCTGCCGTAATGAGTGACAAGGAGGGACATAACCAGTTGGATAAATTAATGGGGAAGATGTGGAGAAATAGAGATTGCACATAGCACAAAGAAAAAAGGAACAAGGGATTATTTTGTTTTTCTTAATGCAGAACCATAATCTAAGCAGTGATACAAGCCTAATGCCAGAGCAAACAGTTAACTGTTACCAGTGATGCAAGAAAAAAACAAAAGCTCAAGTGCCTAGTAGCTATTACTGTGCAGCATCTAGAAACGAGCCGGGAGATGGATCTGCATCATGGGAGGACTCTCAAGGCTTATCTAAAGAACATGCTAAAGAACATCTATTAGCAAGACCTATGGTGAAATTACTATGTTTTTGAGTGGCCTGGAAGTCCTAGAGGGGTTGGTTGAAGACATTTCTGACCTGCTGGTCTTTGTATGTGTCGGCACTGCGGTGTCGTTTCAGGAGATGGAGAACTGTGTTAGTGTGGGGCACGCACTCAGGCAGCAAATGGAGTTAACCACAGGTAGTGGCAGTCCGCTTAGCCCGCCATCAGTTATAGGCAGAAGAGATGTGGTCGTTAACTAATAGATGGTGAATAGGGAAGAATACAACTAATGCTAGTCTTCATGGTTTTTGTAGAAAATAGATCTTGGTAAACACGTCTTTTATTTCCTCATTTTATGTGATTACACATTAAATTGACAGAGGTACGGGTTTGAGTGTAGCAGACTTCCACTATGTACTTGATTTAGTAAGAGAGAAAAAAGTGAGGACAACACAAAATTAATAAAGCACAAACAGATGAAGAACTAAATGAAAAGCAGATCAATTGTCCAAGTCGCACTAGCATTTAATGAGGGTGTTTCGGCTGGGGAGCTGCGGAGAGGCTCTCAGGGTTTTCATCAGCAATCTAGAGAAGTATTATTTCAAACAGCTTTAAAAGACTAAATAAATCACCACCGGCAGCAATTTTAGGTGGAGTAAATACTACCAGAGTGATAATGAGGACAAGGCAGTCACAGAGTTATCTGGATTATTTAATAAACTCAGCTCTTTCAAACAAGTAAGTTTTAATAGGGTCAAAGTCAGACTTGCAGGATGGAGCAACACAGCCTGCGGGGCCAAGGAAGGTATCTCAGAAAGCTGCTCCACGTAGGGCCTCCAAGAAATTTAACACGGGCTCCTAGTGAGCTAGTGCTGGTACAAAAGGGAGCTGATGGTCACATAGAGATGTACAAATAGGAAGGGGGTAGGTAGAAATCCCATTACATCATTGCGCTTTTTATCAGACAAAAAGTGCTGTCCCACACCCAGTGGTGTTGTCTGTCCCTTAAAAAAATGCTGGATGATGTGAGACAGCTCAGAAGAGATCCACAAGAGATGGAAAGTGCTCTCCAACAAAAGGCATGAAGATGGCTGGTGCCGACACGCTTGGGAAAGGCTGATGCGTTGCATTTTAGCCCAACAGTGCCTTTGGGAGAAGAGACGAGCATTGCAGCACTCCAGGGCGTTCAGATGCTGAAGGCGAGGCTCTTTGCCTGACACCTCCAAATCCAGACCCCGGACAAAGCATGGAGTTGAAGACCAGTGAGTGGGGCTAGTACAGAGGCACCAGGCTGAGCTGCGCAGCGGGAGCCAAGGGGGAGGTAGATGGTCTAACCTGACGAAAGGCTTTCGGAAGGGCAGCTTGCCAAACAGCCGACTCCTGCCACTTATTTCTCATGAGAGTTTTTTTGCATCGGTTCCCCACATTCATTTTTCTTACCTTGAAAAATTACTTTTAAAGGGTTTATTTTGAGAAACTCGAGTTACCTCTTTGGAGTCACTCATAAACAGGAACATAAAAGTGTTCTCGTCTGCCTCTGGTGAATCTCATTAATTTTATCGAAGGAGTTTGTGTTCCCCTGCTATGTAAAAGCCCAGTTTACAATGCAGAAGTATATATCATCTGTTTGCAATGATTCCTGTGAAGTAATAAACTCCTCAAGATCGATTTGTAAGCTGATAAAATGGGTATAGTTATCACATCCTCCAGTGCAGTTGAATTAGGTGCCAATTTCTTTTGTTAGGGTGGTTGTGTTTGTTTGGGGTTTTTTCTTCGTACGTTAACTGATGGTGGTGACTTTCTTCTGTATGTTTTCTCTGCAGCCACCTCATTTTTAAGCGTCCTGTCTTCATACCTCAGCAATGCTTAGCGGTGTGTTGCAGTACTAATCAGATACGGTTACTGCTTTCGAAAGTAGGGGATGGCAGTTCTAGTAGGGAAGAGGAATGTTAATTTATAGTACTAACAGTTAGGCATCATGTTGTATAGAATATGAAAATAAAGCTTCTGCTTATAAAAGTTCACCCAAAAGAGCAACTTGTAAATAAGAAATAATTTACTTGCATTAGAAAATGTAAAGGTCTTATTAAGGGGATTTTTATTGATGATGGATAAGCTACTGGGAGCATCCAGTACTATCATCATAGATTCTTTATTCAGCTTTTGTAAAGTGGGCAAAAATAAATACTTTCTCTTGGTCCTGAACAGGAAATACTAGTTGAATACATAAAATAGTACTGGCCATACAAAAAATTATGTCTGTTTCTGCTTTATTTCCTGCCTAAAGATGCAAAGGGGTAATGTATACATCTCAGACTACTCACAGTTATTTAATGATCATCAGATTAGGGAAGAAAAAACCCCACTCTTCTGGGGATCTAAGGATCCTGCTTTTTAAGCCATTTAAGAATTTAGCTTATGTCTCACCAATGGGACGGAGTGAATCCTGAATCCTCAACACTGTATGAAAAGACATCTGCCAATGTGACCTGTGAGAGGGACTGGACCGCTGAAAGCAAGGATATATTATGTTTTTCTTATGTAGAGCTATATGTGTGTAATTGCCTCCACACAGAAGGGCTTCTAGCATCCTACTGACATTCCCATATGAGCATCCACACAAAATACATACATTTAGTATTCAGTTGTCTGTGGACTTTTATTCTGCAGTATGATATAGATATTTTAATCTGTGCGTTACAATTCTTGCCATGTTGGTAGCTGGCATTTAGGACAGTTAAAAGTTTAAGGATACGATAATGTTTGATAACAACTGATTCTAGCAGAGATTTGAAATCGCAGTTGTATAGATAAAATACATTTTTATTGGATATACTTTTTTTTTTTTAAGGGACTTTATCCATGATGTGTTTGGATGTATATTCCACTTTGCCTTTAAACAACTAATAGGACGAGACGTAAATGGACTGCCCAGCAATTTGTAGTTATTATAGTCTTCTGGGGTTTCTGGAAATCCACAATTGCAAGGAAAGCAAAACAAGTGACAATTTCAGGATTAAAATTTCCATGATCATTTTAGGTGCAACAAGATGCTAAAAAACGAATATGTCTTCTGTCAGGTGGGGAAGCGGAGGTTCAGCTGATGGGTAGAACAGGTGCCAGTAAGTAGTGCCAGACTGTTCTGAGGCAAAATCAGCATCAATGGGGTTCCTGGACCCAGTGTCTCAGAGTTTAGATTTCAGCATAAGTAGCAATACTGCGGTTATCTCATTGCCTCATACTACATGCACAGTTCTTCCCTTCTTGTCCCAAGCTATTGCGTTGGGTACTGTAGTGAGTACTGTCAAACAGATACTCTGCTGTCTCTCAAGAACTGAAATCTTCCACCGAAAGAGGAAGAATAGCTTCTTCATGAACTTTAGCAGTGTTTGTAAAACAAGAGTATTGCACCTGTATAAATGGCTAGTACAGAATCTCTTCATGGAAGAGAATGTAAAACTTCAAAATTGTTCCGAAGTCAGAGGGAAATAATACACACAATAATCTCTCTCACATATCAAAGAACAAATTCCTTCCCATCAATAAAGCTTCAAAGACAGCTGTATTTCAGTGTGTTTACTATACCGGGATGATGAATGGCAATAGATGACCTACAACTTGTAGGATACTATTGCCCAATCTTTAGAGTTGGCTCATGTAAAGTGAAGAGGCATTTTAGAAAGATGAATTTGTATTACTCTTCCTTCAGCCACCAAGATTAATTTATGGCACTAAATAGAACAGAAACTATAAGGAGGGGCTATCACATTTAATCCCAGGATTTGTAATGCAGGACTGGCAAACACATTCAAATTTATAACAAGAAAAAAACATTACCCAGGTGCTTATCAGGATAAACCAAGAGGATGGCACTGAGGCCAGAATAGAAATGATCCAGACAGGCCATTTCTTGTGTGGTCCTGCCACCCCTCCACACGCACTCACAACTCCTGTCAGTGTGCAGAACTGCTGGAAGATGAGCAGTTGCAGAGCTGTACGATTCAGCGAACGAAGCAAAGGTTATGACACGAACAAACACGAGCAAGAAGCTAAGTAGTTTTTTTAGTCATGGGTCACACTGAGGTTTATAAAAATGGCATTGAATTTGTACCTGCCCGTAGAGAACTTGCAGTTACAAAGTGGAAGAGTTTGGGGAGGGCACCACCAAAATCAGTTTGTTTGCTTAAGAATAGAATATCAGCTGTGGTTGAACAAAAAGCCCAATTCTGTTTTCTGGAAAGCTGAATGCAGTTCTTAAACAGGCACTGTCAAAATAAAAATCACAGACCATATTCATGAAACATACTGGCATTGTATTGGGAATTTAGGCCATTTCCTTTTAATAACAAAGGACTTTTTAATGACCCGATATTATTCTTTCATTGTAAATATTTTTAAATATTTTTGTGTGTCCTTTTTTGCTTTTAATGGCTTAGCAATGCTGTGTTCTTGCCAGAGTCCCCTCCCATTCCCAATGCACAAGTATAGCACAAAAAAGGAATTTGAAATCTTCAAAAAAAAGGCTGTTGTCTTTGCAAGTGATCATCACAAACCTTCCCCCCCTCAAAAAAACCCCACTGTACATACTGCCTACATAGTAGAATGGAAGGCATATACAGAATAACTAACTGAGAGGAACTTCTGTAGTTCAGGCTCTAAATTTGGAAGGTAGGGTTCAAAGCCTTGTACCAGAGGAGCTAATACGCAAATCAGGGCTATTCTGATTAAAACATATAGCAGGCATTTCTTGGATGAGATTTGCCTGTTCAAATTAAGATTGCACCGGGAAACAGGTAGCGAGGCCTTTACCTATGGAAGATCTGAGGGGCTCAGAGTTGTTTGATATACGGGTGGTCCTGACTCCTGTCTCAATGTCTGTTCTAATTAATCCCTACCAGCTCTTCGTTGTCGCGGGCAGGCAAAGAGCACAGCTGGGCAAACTCATGGCTGGTGATCTGGCACAGACGGGTTTTCTTTCTGCTCACAATTTATCTGCAAATAGGTTATGCACTTGCAAACTCGTTTGCTACTCTAAATTATTCACCATAACGGTTTGTAAGCCAATTCTGGACACTGGGAAGCAGATAAACAATTCATGGCAATTCATGTTCAATAATTTATTACCCAGGTTGTGCGCGAGGTGCCCTCAGCCATGGTCTGCTCTTCTAAAGAAAACTTTCACAAGTAGCTGGCATCAGTATGGTTTTAAATGGTTAGTAATGAATGCTTATAGATCTTCTCACGTGGTTTTACCATTCGATCTGTGATTTTTGTTGTACCGTTTAACTTAACGTTCCTCTTGCCTATATTAAGTAACCGCTGGGCAAGTTGTTCTAGGAGAGACTTCTACAAGCTTGAACACTGCAAGTATGTTGAAAAATCTCCATTTTCATTTTAATAACAGTTTGCGGTTTCTTGTGGCACTGTACACACTGAGCTTTTAAAGTAATTTACATAAATGTGTGTGGTTGAAAGGGAGAAAATAGAAAGAAAAGGGTCCCAACACAAACATTTCAGGAGTCATAGAGAGCAGATCTATTCATCTCTTGCATGTGCTCCTCAGCTTCAGAAACTGCCCTGCTCCCTCCCTGTGCTTTCTTCTAACATTTCAATTTCTACACGCTTCATCTCCACCCCAGTTCTGTTCCACAATATCTTCCAAAAATGTTTTCCTTCCAGGCAAATTCTAAAACTTTATATCCCTATGAGTCCTTTGACTTTTTCTCCATCCCACAGTTGTTGCTAATGTTTGTTTACTTTGCGTGTGAAGATCTGGAGTCAGTTCCCTTGTTTTGCTTCAGCAAGCCTGGCCTACACAGAAACCTTCCTTTTCTCACAGATCCAGACTATTTCACTGATTTGGGGGGGCTGTTATTACTTTCACATCTAACTGTTTAAAAGTTACCATCTGCCTAAAGACTTACGATGTAAGTAGCAGAAGTGGTGCAATCCAGGTTTTGAAGAACTTCTTGTGCAAGATTATGAAAGGTGAGCCAACAAAAGATTCAGACCCTGATTAATCAGGCCCTTCTGACACTGACAGTGTTGGGCTTTTTAAATTTGAACTGACTGAAAATTAACACACTGTAAGAAATGTGTGTTCTTCAGGGCAAGGATCTTGTCTTCTTTTAAGAAGGGCTAGGCACTATTCAGGTGATGTTGGAAAAAGCTACCTTCTGTCTTTAAAGCACCAAGGGGAACTGACATACTGGATCACATTGTGTCCCTAACCCTAGACCAGATATTCCTGAAAAAGGCTGAAGAACACCCCAGTAGGTGGCATGATGATAACCCAAAATCTGTAAGGTCCCACCCTAATACTTAATAATTTAAATGCTACAGTCCTGGTTTAAATGTTAAACTTGAAATTTTCAAAAGCTCTTCTATGTGTTTATGATGATTATTAACAACAAGAACTCCCAATATTAATGTTGTTCATACGTGATCATTTCCTTCGTGCCTCATACCAACTCCTTGCTCCCACCATCTCCCGTTGGGTTGCGTTTCGCCGTGCAGTGGCAGCACTGTGACAGTACAGGACAGTATTTCCTTTCCAGGCAGAAAATAACCATCCGAACTTTTCCAGTCAAGTGTGTGTTTGCCACCAGATATCAATTTTGTCCAGGGTTCCAGATTTATGATGAAAGACAAAGAGGACTACATTAAAAATTATAAATAGCATTCTGTCGTCCTAGTTCAAGCCACTGGGGAAGAAGAAAGCGATGGCGTAAAAACGACATGCCGGAGTGGAGAGTTCCTCAAGAGTCGGGTTTCTGCCAGGTTTTCAAAGGCTTTAGCCGCTGCAAGTTCATATCGGTAGCTACAATAAACAGAGCAACTGGCCCCTTTACTGATACAAGCTGGCGTGTCCCCAGCAGGGAAAAATGAAGTAATACAGCTAAAAGCAGCTGGAGGTCTGTCCTGACCGCAGGACACCACCTCTCCTCCTCCACCTCTTCTCTCAAGGCCTGTTGTGCCTTTCGTTGCATTCGCCATAACAGTGGTCACACTACGGGCGCTCTCTAATTCATCATTTCAAGGAACGGCTCCCACTGGCTGGACCGGCTCCCCTTGGGCATTTTTTTTTTTTCCCTCTCCCCCATCTGGGCTTAATGGCAGCCTCCAGATGCCTCCTGGCTGCTGCGGCAAAGCCCAATTATCTGGGGGAACTTCCACGCTCTCCAGCCTGTCCAGCAGTGCCTCCTCGCTTCGGAGAAGTCAGACATGATGCTAGTCCAGCTGCACTAACCATTTTCCTTAGGAAAACACAGCTTTCTGCTCTTCAGGGCATGTTGTGGTGGTTGCTGGCTGCGGCTTTCCCACTACGGCTCCGAGCTCCTTAATGAATCACTGCTTTTTGGCACCAAAGCAAAACAAACACATAATTTTGGATGCCTTTGCCAAGTGTATGTACACTTAGAGCAGGTTTTGAATGATAGCAAGCTAAAGGTTTAATGAAATGTGCAGGCTGTGTAGCTGAAAGTTGCAAAAAAGCCAGATAATGTGAATCTGAAGGTCACAACAGTACTGTTAGCCCAACAGTTGTTCACATCTTGTGTATTTTCTGGAAGACGTGGAGGGAGGTTACCACTAGTGTGTCAGCTACAGCTCTCACCAGGAAAAAACAGTAATAGAAAGCAGCATAGGGGTGCAGGATCACTCATCAGCATGACTGTTAGATGCCTACCTCTTTCTTTCCTCTTCTGTTTATTAACTGATTCAGTGTAACTACACATAGCAGATTTTTACACTGATGCTTCCTCCTAAAGGGGTGGGGGAAGACATCAACAAAAAATTTGGCAAGCATACTGAATGAAGTCTCTCAGTTGCTCAAGCCAGTCATGTATACATACTCTGTCACACACTTTGGCCCTTGCAAAATGCCTGAGACGGTCCATGACTTCAACACATCCATTTGCTCTTGCTGACTTGAGCGAGAATGGAGAAAAAGTTTTGAAAGTGTTTGGCACAACTGTTCCTCTAGTTCCTCTCCATTCTATCAGGTTTTAGAATGAATTTAAATGAATTGATGGACTATAATTAACTCCGAAGGGCAGAAGACCAAAGGGGACCAGCTCTTTCCTCTTTAAATGGGCAGCTGTAAAGATGCTACCTTAAGTGACATCCTGAGTGCCAGCAAAGTTTGAAACCTGGACCCGTGCCTGATTAACTGCCAAAAATCAGAATAATCTCTTCCTTTGCCAAATCAAAGTCATTCCCTACAAAACTGGTTTACTACAGAAATCTCTAGACCAAAATACAAGTTCGAGCCTTCAGTTTCATTTCCCGCCATGTTTCTACTACTATGAAAATCTGGACTTTTTTTACCCTACTGGGAAAATGCATTTTTTCCACTCTCCCATGACTCAAAAACATCTGAAAGATTCTTCCTCCAAGCTTAAGAAAAAGAGAGGGGGAAAAACTTCACCTTTTGGCAAAGATACAGAATGGAAACTTTTGACTGAAAAGAGGATTTTCAAAATAAAATAAAATATAAGAAGCATGTGAAAATAAGGGGTTATAATGGAAACTATTTTCATAACCAGCTCTAAAGTAAGCACTGCTGTTCCAGAGACACATGGTACTGATGCAAACATTGGTTTGAGGCCAAAACCCCTAGCATGCTAATGGAATCCGGAAGCACTACAATATTAAATACACCTCAAAATATATGTCAGGCGTCTCCCCGTGTCTGTTCCACTTACTCTGCACAGCGTGGCACTATACACTTAATTCATCAGTGTCTGCAGAGTAACAGAATAAGGGGCCAGTGGCAGAGGTGCTCTCCTTTCCTTGGGTCGGGTTCTTTCCTGCACCACACGCTCCCTGAACGGTCTTCTGCAAGACTGAGCTTATTATTCCCATTTTGCAAATATTGAGCCAATATCCACTTTCCATCTGCAGCACTTATACAAGCATCTATTATTACAGCATGTGAGCACCCCTCACTGGTCCTAGGGAAGCGTTATTATCCCCAAGGTAGGATTTCCACATTTCATCCAGAGCGATGGGGAAGGGAGGGCGAGGGCATCCTGCTCGGCCGCACTCTCCTCGTTGGCAGACTCTTGCTGCTGTCTTTGGCCGGCTTCTTCCAGCTGCGCCAAGGCAGCTGGCCTGGCCCTGTGCAGTTTTCTGTCATGGAACACATCCTTCTTGCACCTACTATGATTAACAGCTATGGGGCTTGGCCTGCACCTTTGCATTAGGTTCATTAGAGAAACACACAACTAGTTAAAAGTATCCTAACCAAGGGCGTTAAATCATTCTTCTGCCTTTGTGCAGCCCGATTTGTGGCTTTTGATCCCAGTTCTTGCCTCGCAATAAAATGCAATACGCTGACTGAAAGTTTTTCCCAGGAGTGGGGCTGGTGGAGCATCCCCCTCTGCCACTGGAATTCTCCAGAGGTTTAACAGGGGAGCGATGTCCCCTCCCTGCTGGCTCTGTTGGGCTCCATCTGCCTGCGGGTGGCACGGATCAGCTTCGTGGTGCTCGCCCGAGCTGCGGCTCCTCGTAAGGGCCGATGGGTCAGTCGGGTGGTGGGGTCTGCGGGGCTCATGAACAGCAGCCACGGGCAAGCAAGTGGGGCTGGCAAAGCACGCAAGCCGCTCTGCCAGGGAAGAGGGTCACAAAAGTTCATGAACACTGATGGCTTCAGTGGCTTTTGGCTTCAGTGACTGGGACCTGTGCTTTAGAGGTAACATCAAAAAGGTGCGACTCGTTCAAAGATACAAGTAGATCCACTTTCATGCTTATATACACACCAACCACCTTCCTCCCTCCCCTTCACCCCCAAGTTGTCTGGGGGTTTTTGCTTTGAACCTTCAGAATCGGCCACGGTCTTTCATGCTCCAAACTAGATGTAGCTTTCTTCATCAGTTTTACATACAGCCCTTTTCTAAAGCCATCCTTGATGTTGGGAAACATATCATCCCTGTCTAACTTTCATCTTACCAAGCGTGTGGTGGTGGATGGGGAGGGTAATAAAGGGTCGGGTTTTGCACCCCGGCCGATGTGCTGTAGGGGAATTCTGATCGAGTGACCTGCTAAACATCTCCCTGAAGAAGTCTGCTTTGGATGAGGTGGGAAGCCTGGTGAGCTTTGCCACAAGCTCCTCCCATACGTGTGGCACTTGGTCCCTACCTGGCAGTCATCTAAATCGAGTGTAAATCTGGGGGTCTGATTTTGCTTTTTAAATTCTCGGGCGTCATTCGTTTGCTTGCTAGTGGCCAGGGGAACCAGCGTGCTTTAACCACGCTAGTCCTGGGGGTCTCTTTGTGCTGATCCAGATCGTGTTTAGTTCAGGTTCATTCAGTTGCAAAACCCACACATGAGGAAACTAAAACAATTACACGAACTAAAGCAGGAATGCCATATGGTTCTTGTGAAAAGTGCGTTTACCAAGACTAAACATCAATATTACACTTTTTCCTAACTACGTGCTTAATACAGCAGATCATTAATGCAGCACATTTAGTCAGTTAAAATGAAAAAAATTCATTAAATTAAAATTCAGCGGCATTAAAGCCATATGGGCTGCAGGGGGAAAAAATGCAGAGACTTTTAAAGCTAATGTAAATGTAATATTATTGTTTTCCGCTACAAGCCAATTAAATTGGGCTGACAGAAGCTTTCACAGAAATGCCCAGGAAGATAACTTGTCTGTAAGGAAAATTCATTTAAAAGAAATAGTACTTCAGATATTTTCATGGTTCTGTGGCTCACTGAATTACATTCCTGTATAGAAGCCGCAAAGCTGATGTGAGAGCCAGTAATAAGACCTTTACTGGTATGTTACTTACTGGGAGAAAAATGACTTAATTTTACAGTGCTTATTGAGTGTATTTGAGTGTAGGAAAAAAAATAACCCAAGACGACCCATTCCCAAAGGCAGAAAATACACATTTCCAAAACATGACCTGCCCAGGGAGCCCTCACTGCCTCTTCTGCAGTCCCCGGCGTCACCGGGCGCCAGACTGCAAGGCCAAGCACCCTCTAAAACCCTGGGTCGGTGCAGGGCGCAGCCCCATGCCATCCACGCAGGAGTGTCTTCACGGGCACTGCAAATAGCATCCGCTGCGTGCTCTGGCTGCAAGCCTTTGGTTGTGGGGTACCATCTATAAAATCCAGCTTGGCATTATGCTTCGGTATTTTCTGTAAAGTCACTCAGAACTGTGCCATCTGGTGTAGGACTTTCCTATCACTGGGGTATGCAAATGCTGACCTTCTTATTTGATAGGTCTTAATGGTGTTAAGACCAAAAAAAAGATACCCTACATTAGACACCCACTCCATTTCTCTTTTTAAACAGTTACCCTTTTCAGAAAAACTGAGACAGTTCCTTGCACATTAGCTGTATACTACAGTAAGTAGTTGTTTTCTCCCAAAACAATAAGCAAAAGTCTATATAAAGTCCCGCCTACACACGTGATACACCAGGAGGAGGGGTGGTCCTCAGCATTCTCAAGCACAGATCCCACTCACTTAAACTCCTAAAATACAACACAAGATGTCAGAGTCTTCGTTTTCCCATGAACTGCACAGTAAATGTGAACCGCAACCCTGATTCACACATGGTGATAAAACCCACTGTCTGTAAATTTATGAATGTAGCTGGCAGTCATTAAGTATATAACATGGAGGTCAGGCTGATGGTCCCTTCTTTGTTTATTTCTCTTATTTAATGATCCATTGCTGGAGACATGCTGAAAACTTTCAGATTGTTTTACAACATATTTATGTGACCGAGAAGTGTGTCCTGTGCTTTCCATCCCCATTATCCTGACATGCTGAACATAAATCAGTGCAGTATGCAGAATTAGCATTTGAGGAAAGCACAGAGCGGCTTGCTTTTTTTTAATGTATACAGGGAAAATACTTTTTCCTTTCTAAAGCAGCCCTTAGGGGAGATCATCTTTTGGTTAAGGGATGAAACAGGGCCACCTTCATTTTGTGCAGCTGAATTCCACAAAACCCAAATGTCTCAGCATGGGATATTACACCTGGATCCAGGCAGACTGCCATTCAATTCAAGGCAGCTCATGCTTCATTTTTTCCAAAGGTATGGAGACTTAACCTGTGCTCAGCACTCTAATAACCCCTGGCCTCACAAAGCAGCTCACGTCTATAGACAAGGGCTGGATCAGTTTAAGTAAAATCGTTTATAAAGTGAATGTATTTAGACTCATGCATATCCATGTATAGATATGCCAACCTGATGCAAGCTAGTTGAATGTTGACCCAGGTAAAAACATACAAATGTTCTTGTGTGGCCAGCACCACTGAAAACTTCCTCAGTGCACAGATGTTTGTGCTAAGACATCCTATTAATCTTACAAAATTTTTAGAAGTCTGAGTAGGAGTTCCAGCAGAGAAACCTCATACAGTTCAAAACCATGAACTGGAAGAGGTACTGAAAGGAAGACATAGAAGAGAGATCTATTTACCAGTCTAGTAGAAAGAAAATTAAGTGTCTGAATTAAGGCTTTCTGTTATTAAACTAGTAGGTGAAAAATGATGGTGCAGGCAGCCTATACAAATCTGGCATTCCTTATCTTATGAAAAATATTAGGTGATTTTATAAAAAATTTTCCCCATCAAGTTGACTAAGCTAATACAAGGTAACTGGATCCACAACTCATGCAAGAAATTTTTTTTTTGTACAAGTTGTCCAGTAACATTGGGTAACTAACAGACCATAACACCTTATTAAGAAAAATCCGTACTGTTTCTCATGTTACTTTAAGCTTGTCACAGGATCACAGAATCATTAAGGTTGGAAAAGATGTTCAAGGTCATCAAGTTCAACCATCAACCCATCACCACCAAGCCCATGAAACCATATCCTGAAGTGCCATGTCTACACGTTTCTCAAACGCTTCCAGTGATGGTGACTCCACTCCCTCCCTGGGCAGCCTGTTCCAATGCTTGACCAGTCTCTCAGCAAAGAAATTTTTCCTAATACCCAATCTAAACCTCCCCTGGCACAACTTGAGGCCATTTCCTCTCATGTCATCACTAGTTACTTGGGAGAAAAGACCAACACCCATCTCACTACAACTACCTGAAAGGGGGTTGTAGAGAGCGATAAGGTCTCCCCTCAGCCTCCTCTTCTCCAGACTGAACAATCCCAGTTCCCTCAGCTGCTCCCCATAAGACTTGTGCTCCAGACCCCTCACCAGCTTCACTGCTCTTCTTTGGACACGCTCGAGCACCTCAACATCCTTCTTGTAGTGAGCGGCCCAAAACTGGACACAGTATTCGAGATGCGGCCTCACCAGTGCCGAGTACAGGGGCACAATCACTTCCCTACTCCTGCTGGCCACACTATTCCTGATACAGGCCAGGACGCTGTTGGTCATCTTGGCCACCTGGGCACACTGCCAGCTCATGTTCAGCCGGCTGACAACCAGCACCCCCAGGTCCCTTTCCGCCAGGCAGCTCTCCAGCCACTCCTCCCCAACCTGTAGCGTTGCATGGGGTTGTTGTGGCTGAAGTGCAGGACCCTGCACTTGGCCTTATTAAACCTCATACAGTTGGCCTCTGCCCATTGATCCAGCCTGTCCAGATCCCTCTGCAGAGCCCTCCTACCCTCCAGCAGATCAACACTGCCACCCAGCTTGGTGTCATCTGCAAACTTACTGAGGGAGCACTCAATCCCCTCATCCAGATCATCAATAAAGATACTGAACAAGACCGGCCCCAGAGCCGAGCCCTGGGGAATACCACTTGTGACCGGCCGCCAACTGGATTTAACGCCATTCAGCTGTCTGTCTTAATTTTTACATTGACTGTAATTTGTCTGACTGGAAGGGCCTTTCTGACTGCAAATCCTTCCAAGTGCTGTGACTCTATGTACCTCCCAGGTTAATGGTTACTAAAAGCTGATCCAGTCTAAATGACAAAAGAAAACCCAGAATATGAGGGGTGTGACCTTCTCCCCAGACAGAACACTTATGTGCCTATGTCATTAGGCTACTGCTAGTAGCTTGGTCCTGAACTGCCAAAATGAGATGTCATTCAGCTCCTCTATGGTGCTATTCCACTGAAGTCACTAAAAGTTATTTCACTGACAATCAGTTTTACACCTAATATATTACAAACTTGCTGGTACAGTAAATAACTGTAATACTTCAGCATGTGTGCAGTGATGTGGCCACGTAGGAGTTCCAGGTCTCCCTGTTTTCCTTGGCAAGGTACTTGGTCAGTGTTTGTATCGGCTCATATACCACATGAGGCCTCAGGCTGTGTATTTTTCACATACATGAAAAATGCTATCCCCATTATAATTGCAATCAAGCCTTTATGAAAGCTCTGCTACCAACAATGAGACTATGCCCTTTTAGATATTTATGCGTATAATTGCCAAATCATAAAATAGCTAAGAAAGCAAGCATTGTGTCCTCAGGTATACAATACATTTCTTCCAGGAAGTTTCCAAGCTTTGAGGGTTACAGCAAAATCCCCTGTGCTCCGTCTTATCCATTTCACCTTGTGCATTTTACATCAGCCCTTAAAAAGCTGACACATTTTATTACATCAGAATTTAGTCTAAGAAACCTGAACACATGTTCATGCTTCACTGCTTGCTGGCTATTAGGATAATCTGCAGGAAACATCACAATAGAGCATTGTTTGTGAATGTGAGCAAAAGGTTACAACAACAGCCTGCACCCAGACCTGACTTCTCAACTGCCATTCCCTTTCCTATGAAGGGAGCACACATTTTGTGTGGTGGCTATTTCCATTATGGTCAAAGTCTTTGCTGCCATTTGTTGCAGCCCAGAAGAGAACAAGGTCTAGGAGGAGCACATTTATCCTGAAAACACCAAGTAGCTGGAACAGTGTGCCCTATGGGAAGTCACCAGCAATGGTGTAAAGCAAATCTCGGGCTCCCCATCATTGTAATATTTGAGTACTTCACAGCACCCAGCAAACTGATCTGCTACAGGCATAATCTAGGGGGTAACATGAGAGCCGAGTGAGAAATCATTCCCTTTTACAGAAATGTGGTTAGATCCACAAACACTCAGTTCCACAGTCCTCACTCCCCTCCTTTATTGCTGCTCAACCACACAGGCACCCAAATTACCCCCACACTAAAGCTTTCATTCTTGGTAACTAAACGTCCGCTTTCGTTGTCTGCACCATAGCAATGCCCTGTTGGCACTTACACCGTTGGATAAATGGTGTCCAGTCCCTTTCAGAGACTGCTGGAGAGCAGCCTGAAGACTACGCTTTTTGAGGAGCCTGTGCCTTTTCAAGTGATACTGGGCTGCCAAAAGAACGTGTGTTTGGGGAAAGAAGCTTATTCTCTCTCCTCAGGGTCTCCGTTCCCAAGAGATGAGCCTAGACAACACAACGCTGGGTAGCGAGGTACCCTGCCATTTGCCTTATAGGGGCTCTCTTTCCAGACTAAACCCCACACAAGACCAACACTTAGATGGAGGGGACCCTTTCTGTCCATCCACACGCAGTAGCTTGAGCAGGACGCAGAACAGTTTGGGGGGTCTTGACTCAATCCTCTTTTCTGCCTAAGTGGATTAGTTCCCGCTTCTCCTACCTTCCAAGGGCCAAACCAACCAGATCTGTTTGCTGGTATAGTACAAGTATTTGGGGACTTTTGTCCTGACAGCTGGGATTAGGGGGAAACACTGGTGATGCTTTTGCATAGAGAATAAAGCAGTGTTGGCACCTCTCTGTAGCACAGTGGCATGAGGCTGAGCTCTTATTTCTAGTCCTTCTTCCAAAAAAAAGTGTTTCAGCATTATGAGTAGGTACCAAGTAGGACAGGTGAGTGCCCTAATCAGTAGGCTGTATTATACACATAATCTATTTAAGCCCTAATGAACTGCTCATTATTTTAGGCAGACCCTGGCTGTGTGCTCCAACAACAGTGTTAACCCTCACCACAACCTGTTCTCCAGCTCTTTTGTCCTAATGCGCCTGTCCTGGCAGGGTGTGGTGTTGAATTCCCAGGTGCCACCCAAAGACAGACATAAACTTAAAGACAGACAAGAATTAAAGGTTCCTCTTGATGGTTCTTTTGAAAAATAAAATTTAAGAAAACTATCTCTCACCGGAGTGCAGGGGAGAACACCACAGCACCTGCATAAAGCGCCGGTAATAAGACTGGAAGGCAGTTCCCTGCCGTATGAAGAGCAACACCAGTAATTTGCCTCTTCAACAGCCAGACTCTGCCAGTGAACCCTTCCCACTAGGCAAAACACCAAAGCGGTTTTTAACCATGGTCTTCACTGCAGCCCTGTACGAGTTCCAGCTACATTGCCAGCCTGACATCGACACTGAGGAATGGTGCCTGATTTCAGAGACGCTGGAATAACGCCCAAATCTGCCCTCCGTTGGCACGAGAGGGGGTAAATGACTTAATTGGTTCTGGCTTACCCCCACCAGCCCCGCTTGCTAGTACTTACCACATAAAAGAAACATGAGTTAATGCATTGCACAGGAACCCTGGCTGGTGCGGACTCTGGGATGATGAGAAAGAACTGAGCATCTTTCATTTAACAACATGTGCACTGACAAACAGTATAATGGGCATTATTTCAACAAGCTTTTCTCCTGCTGAGGAGGTAGAGCAGCCAAGGCTTGTATGTGTCAGCGTTGCCATACCGTAGTGTCCGACAGGCAGCAATTAAGGCAGATGCAGCTAGCTCCAGTGGAAACAGAGACTTTATTAAAACTGGAAGGATGAATTCTGACTGTTGATTAAGGAGCATCCTGCTAGAGGCTTTCTAACACATGGGACTCCTGACTTCCACCCTTTTTAGCAGTCTGTCTGCTTTAAGTTGTGCAATATTGTTTTTCCCTGGTGGTAGTCAATTAGTTACCTTCCTTTTTCTAATCTGAAATACATTCAGAATCATCCATTACAAGTGTTTGCATGTAACATATACATATGCATATGTTATATATACACACACACATATATTACAGTTCTCAACAATGCACCTGCAACAATCTACAGGTAGATCTTGGTGATATTTAGGCATAGATGGGAACAAAGATGTCCAAACTAGTATTTTCCAGTAAGAAACATTGAGACAGTTTTCTTTGTAGGATTATTATAGTTAGAAAAGTGCAAAGGAATTTTGGGGTGAGGTGCAAAGGATGTTCAGAATATTAAGAAATTTGCTTTCATCAGTTTTTCATGGTGACTCAGACTGCTTAGTTACAAGGCCTTCCTGAATCCTCTCCAGATATTCATGTTGCAAGGAAGACATGGCACACCAAAGACTACTTAGCATCCCAGCGCTCTAGTGCTCAAACCAGAGTAAACCAACATTTTCAATGCTGCAAACACATTTAAAGAGTGCATTAGCTCTCTGCAGAGCTCATCAGCTGAACATCTACTTCCAGCATAATGCTATTATTATGCAAGTATCTTTCAAATTCACTGCTTCTCAACACTGAGCCTCTCAGTCTGTAACTATGACCTAATTAATTCCACCCCCCCACCCTCGATTATATGGCCTTTTATTTGTCCATACTGAACACACTGGTTTCTCACCTAAGAATAGTTTTATATGTTCCTGCTAGCCTCAAGCAAAGAACCAATTCCTGCTGGATACCTCCTGAATCACACCTGATGGGTGGGAATGATTCCCAAAACACACTCCTATTTTGAAGCCTGGCATTCAAACACTGAATAACCCATTTGATATATAACATTTCAATTTTGTATCATTTTAGGTTCTACACAGCATAACCAAGCCAGCCATCTTCTAATGCAGCAAGATAGATGTATGAAATAATTCCCTCAAACCTGTTTTTCCTCCAACCCATGTTAATTGGAATTATTTGTATTTGATCTCTCCATTCTTTCTGGCTCAGTCCCTGTATCAGCTGTTCCATATTTTTGCCTGGAACTGATGTCAGACTCACCAGATAATGATTACCAGTCTACCTTAGTTACTCCCTTTAATGATTTCTTTAAAAGCATGCAGCGCTCTCACAAGGGAGACATCGTGTGCCCCATCCGGTGACTCTCAGAAGAGGAATGATTCTGAGCCCAGGTAACTCATTGCCTTTCTAGCCTGCAAACAGGAGGCCAGAAAGCTCTGCCAGCTCCGCCTCTGGGCTACAAACCAAACGGCAGCTCTGTGCCACTGTGTGGCCAAGGGTCCACAGCTCTTCCGCAGCACTCTCCCGGCCACTACTTGCAACAACACACTGGGACCTCTCTGCCTCCCTGCCCTTCTTGCATCCCTCCCACACGTGTAGGAAAGGTCTGCCTAGCCCAGCACTCCATCTCCAACAGTGTCCCTAAGCAACTGCAGACCTTCCACAAACTCTGTGCTCTGGCTGAATGTCACCCACTTCGGTCAGTCCTCCGCCTGCCGAAGAGTGCCTTGTTTTGCTTGGGAAATGTTTTTGCTCCCATGCATTTGCAACGCCTCCTGAACTGCATAAAGAACGTGGTGCAGCCATGCATGAATATGATGAGGAGACAGCTTGTTCCAATGAACATGTAACAGAAACTGATTTAATGTAATGTTCACTGAGGAGGGGGGGGGAATTGGGGAAAAAAGTGGAAGTGTTCATATGTTTTATAAGGGTGGTAAATATCTTGGACTAGTCATCTGACACAGCAAAATCTGAAATAACTTAGGGACCACTTCTCAGCAGTGGGGTGTCCTTTTGCAGAGTTGTAAAGAACCTCCGATTTCTGAGCATTCAGGTCTAGCCAGTGTGGCTAGGGAGTTGGCAAGGAGGGAAATCATGAAGCACATGAAAACTTCCTTTGCTTTTTCTCTCAGCTGAAAGCTCAGTTTGACAACAGGTAAGTCTTCTCTTACCATTTTGCTTCTGTGTTTCTAGAAACCAAACTGGTGTTCAGATTTCACCCACTCCCCCTTCCAAATGGGAGGAGACAGCCAATGGATGACCCATGGTGGAAGCTGTCTAAAGCAGCAATGCATATGCTGTCTTACCAGTGCTAAAGTAGAACTCAGAAGACTCAGGAAAACACTGGATTGGAGCACAGCAACCTACTTTCATGGCAGCTGTTGCAGAACTGGAGCTCTCGTGCAGAGTGTATAGCACAACCAGGGGAGGTACGGAAAAAAGTACTCCAAATTCCTCTGCAAAGCCACAGGAAAGCTTTATGGTTGCCAAGCTACTAACATTGTCAAAATACTTGTTTTCCTTTTTCATTCGGCCCATAATACACTGACTGTGAAAATGGGCAGAAATATATATATTAAAAAAAAGTGTTGCAGGTTCACACAAGGCATGCAGACCAGCGTGGGAACATGAAAGTGGAGGGGACCACAGGAGTTATCAGGACCGACCAACACAGTAGCAGAGACTAGATGCTTTGCTGTGGGAAACACCACTCTTGCATCCTACGGACCCTCAGGTGCTTCCTGACAAGCTGTAAAAAGGCAAAGGTGAAAAGGCAAGTGAGGTGTGCTGGAGGGAGAAAAAAGGAGAGCCTGGGGTCACACAGCTCCATCTGCACTGTGCTGAAAAGTTTATTCATCTTGCTTTTTCAGGCAAACACACATCAGCTGCATTTAGCAGTCTGATCTACTGCTTCAGGTAGCACTTTATGGTCTGGGAAAAAGCTTAAAGACAGAGCAAAGGAAAAGGTCACAGACAAGAGGTAGTGATGCCACAAAACTGTGGTTAAATGCTGATCAGAGGAATGATGCTAACTTCTGACTTCACCTTGTTCACCCTGAGGGTAGTCTGAAATGGCTGCACCAGAAGAGGTGCACAAACCTCTTCTGGTCTGGGAGCCATCTGCTCTGCAAAACCTCCTCTTGGGTTTTGGGAGCCATCTGCTCTACCAGTCAAAAAAGCTGAACTTTCCCTCAAGTTCTCAAATTTAGATTAAAAAAACCCAAAGAAATCTAGCTGTGATTGCAAGCAGCAATGAGGGAACTTATCTCAGGGCAATCTACCTCAGCCGAGCTT
The DNA here is from genome assembly GCF_964289735.1 of Phaethon aethereus. Classification (NCBI taxonomy): domain Eukaryota; kingdom Metazoa; phylum Chordata; class Aves; order Phaethontiformes; family Phaethontidae; genus Phaethon; species Phaethon aethereus. The sequence continues at coordinate 69,148,327 of NC_138576.1, read as the reverse complement.
TTCATGTCACTGAATTAGCAAGCCATTGCATGAGGTAGGCAACAGTTAACTGCATGTTTCTCTGTCACAACGGGACTGCAGGGAGAAGCAGACTTCACTGATGCACACGCAGCATTACTAATGCGGCAGAAAAAACACTGCTCTCAGAAAAGTGATGTTAAATGGTAGCTGTACAAACTGCCCCTTCACTCAAGAGGCATATCTTTAGCTTCTTCACCTGTGGTGCAGAAGAAAGAGCAAGATAGGTTACCACCTGAGAGAGGGAGGGGACCTCACCGCCATCCTTCTTATTCCTCCCTGGGAGGAGGGAACATTTTTGGGTGGGAAGATGGAAATAATACTGGCTATTCTCCCTCCTTCAGCATTTCAAAATAAGACTCTAAGCAGTGCTGAGCAGTATGTCTACTTAGCCAATGTTATACCTGCCCACTCTACTTTGCAGACAGGTTTCCCAAACTACAGTATTAAAGAATATACAAGACACTTATGGAATTTGGGAGTTTGCAAACGTGACAAACATGCATGAAAATGAAGAGCTATGTGTACAACTACTCCATCTCTTCTAGTATTCATGTTGAAGAATCAACATCCAGAGCTAAAACAATGTTACATTATTTTGAACTGGAGGACAACAAAATAATGTAATGATTATCACCTTCAGATGTTGCTGATGTTGCAGAGTAAATTGTTCACCTTGAAGGACCTCAGAAATCTTGCTCAGGACTTCACAGTTATTTTGGCCCCAGAACTTCCCACATGTAGGTAATAAGAGTATTTTTCCCCACTGTCTAGACTGTCTAATCTTGGAAATTGCCAAGATGCCCTCACATGGCACTGCACAACCTTCTTCTGTTTCTAAATAAGACAGGTAATTCATCAGCACGGATGATTAATTCAAGGTCAGGTTGGACGTGGCTCTGAGCAACCTGATGTCATTGAAGATGTCCCTGCTTATTGCAGGGGGGTTGGACTAGATGACCTTTAACGGTCCCTTCCAACTCAGACGATGCTATGATTCTATGGCACCTCCAAAACCATGGGCAGGGCTGGGCTCTGAGGCCTGCTTGCGCCAATTAACATCACAGCGTTCAGAGATCCTCTAGCTAGAAGTAGAAAAGCTGCATCCCAAACTGGACGCCATGCAGGTGTGAGACACTGCATCACACCCAACCCGAGCTGGCTAGCCAGTTTGGGTGCAGCTGCCAGTGCTGACGTGACGACGCTGTTTACAGGTTCAGATGCACGCCCGCCGGGCAAAAGGCGCCGCACCATGTAAACACGCCCAGCGGTGGCTCAGGGGCCCTGGCACCACGCTGGGTACGCAGAGCGGACGTGGCCTTCATGGGGTGCCGAAGGAGAAGACAAGCCAGCCTATTGCTGAGGTTTGTAGGGAAGGTGGGGAAGGGGGACTCTACCATTGCTTCCCATTCCCATTTTTAGCCTCAAAGCCATCCTTGCTCCTAAATTCTATGATGTTTACACCTCCTGAAGCCACACGTACCAAAGTAAACACCCACTTTGACCTCCTGCAGGCACCGCTCAGTCTTAAGCAGTTGTGTAGGAAATGCATGTTTATACCTTACGGAAGCCATGTAATATATTACAATCACTGTGCTAAGTGATACAAACTAGAGAATTTAAAAGTTGCATTTGGCAACCTGCCCTCACTGTGCTCTAATTATTTCTTAATATCCCAATTTAAGGGCAGCGTATTATCCCCAATTTTAATTTGTCTGGCATTTATAAGTTTGTTTCACAGAATTAAACAGGTTTCAAATTCTTTATTGAAAACTGCTGATTGTGTATTGCCTGACAAAGCAGAATGTCTCCATTAGAATAATGTTTTGTTGTAAATAAGGTAGTGTTAAGGCTGATTCTTCTAGGTATTAAAAATGCATGGAAAAAATCCGTTGAAAAAGTGTTTCGCGAGCTGTCATAATTTGCCAGTTTAATATCTTTGTCATTTGCATTTCTTTTTAAAATGCCAAGAGCAATTAAACCTTATCCCACCACTAGAAGTTGCCAAATCTCACTTGAAATTAAAACAGAATAATGTGTCATGTTAGTTATTTTAATAATATTAAACAACAAAAACAGAAACAGAAAAGAGAAGAAAAGGAGACATATAACAACTGCAGCTACAAACGAAGCAGCTAAAATACATAGGCTGTTTTTGCGATACGCACACGAGCTCCATAGCCTTCCTACGTTAACAAACCGTTTCCCTTGAGAGTACGGCCATAGCAAAGCGTTGCTGTACTATGGTCTAAATGTCAACAAGCAGCTCCCAGCGACATACATTTGCTGCTGGTTTGAGAGCCATATTTTCAGCTCATCTCTCCGCACAGTCTCCTTGCGAGCCTCTGTAACGAAATACCCCTCGCTTGTTGGACCGACACAAGTCCCAGTGAGACAGACAGAAGGGGCTTGTGAGTCAGCAGGAGCTGGAGCTAGGACAAAAATCAATCATAACTTTTGTTTCCTGTGGAAATACCAGCTGCTGTCATATTTATGTTTGAATTACATTGTGCAAGGTTTCTCCTAGCTATGGTCAAGCCATGGATGAGAAGATTGTTTCTGGGCTTGTCTCCCACTGTGTCTGCCTCTCCACAGAGACACAGAATTGTCTTTATCATTGTAAAATAGCCTGTTGCTACTCAGAAATACATTTAAAGGGATTTTAGCATGCAATAAGTTACAAAATATGCAATCACAGCAATTTTTGATAGTTATGTTACAGGAACAGTGGTGCTAATCAAATTAAGATTAAGCAAATATTTGGCCCTGGCCAGTTTGGCTTCTCTTGGGCCTTCTGCTTTATATGAAAATTTGGTGTTACCAGGAACCTAGTTCTGCACTCAAGACTGTTGTTTGAGCCATATGTTCCCAGCAACTCAATACCCCATTGCTGACAAGTCTGGGTCAAGTTTGTCTCCTCTGGGAGGAAAGCAGCTAACCATAAACATCATCCCTACTTCTGTTCCTTGCGAGAAGTCCTACTGCTGGTACCACTGCCCCCACGAGGATGCTTTTGTATCCGTACAAACCATATTAACTTCTGTCTCCCAGTATCTGCAGAAGAAGTGGCAAGTTTATTCAAATGAATACGGCTACTTCTTCATTCTGGCACCTCCAGCCGCAATTGGGATGTCCCTTCCAGTGCTGAGCCAAGTACACGCAGCTCCTTGGTGTGGGATAACAAAGCTGGGTGACCCATCTCCGCCACCCCGTCCCTCCACAGGGCGCCGCTGGGGGCTGCTTGCCTTGGCCCTGGGCCACCCCATGCTCGCCCAGGGGCTGCAGGGCCCCACCTGCAGAAGGGGCGATTGGAGACCAACTCAGCTGTTTTGCTCAGGGTTTACTTCTGCCTGCCGGGAGAAGGCTGCTAGGTATTCTTATAGTCCTAAGCTACTTATATTTTCCAATTATACCTTCAGAAGAAGTCTCATAAACATTTTACGTGAAAATATAAAAAATTGTTAAATAGCGAGAGGAAAAAAAAGACTTTTTGGTAAAATTCCATCCAGTCTACTTCCAGAGCCCAAAGCAATATCCCTGCAAGTCACCCCATAATTAAGCATCAAATTTCCTAAAAGACTCACAGTTAGAGACAATGAACAATGATTAAACAGCAGCAGACTAGATCCTTATTAACAGCCACCTGCTCTTTGGTCATACGATCTTGCTTTTCCCCTTGCAGCTCACTTACAGCCCCTTCAATTTGGGGTGTTTGAAGCCCCCAGAGCGCAGGCTGCTTTTCTCGGAGCAATGTGTGCCTGTGCCTCTCAATACAAGCTTTCCTCCTCCAGACCTGCTCCCTCACGCTGTCAAAATGGTTGGCTCCTGCAACTATGTTCTGGTCCTCGCTAGAAGTGTATGGGGAAGCAATACTTGTCAAATTTGGATTTCTACTTTTATATGCAACACTTTCTTTTTTCACCATAGGTGGCAGTGATGATTCAGAGCTCAGGACAGGGGTCTGAGGGCAGTTTGCAAAAAAAACCCCACACAACCAGCAGATGTAAACATAAGGCACGAACTCAGCACCTGATGGTCTGATGCTTGCAAGCTTTTATCAGAAAACAGAATCAGAACTTATTAGAAAATAAAATCTGTGTTATACTATGTCTCCAAACCAGCTGCAGTTCATGGTGCTTCTTTATAAGAAGTACCATAGAGACTGGAATAGTTGCTCAAAATATCACGAGTGCGTGTAAGCACAGTGCAATGACAGCATTTCTAGCTAGAGAGAGCCATCTGAAGTAAGGTGAGTGGACCATCTCTACATCAGAAGATGCTCCATTGTTTTAGTTCTATATGGTATTTCGTTACTTCGAGTGCAAGCTCCTGTAGAGTTATTCCAGGCTATGTGTATACAGACTTGAAAATAACATTGGAAGCTGCAGCATCACAAGGAAGCTTTACAAGCACACTGTTCCAGCTTCTGGGTAAAGGGGCATAAGCCATGAGTAGTAGTCTAAAATTACAACAAGAAAAAATTCAACTTTCTAGCAAACCATGACCTGTGACACACTATGACATCTGCTTCAACCTAAAGCATGAGTGCAAATAGGAGACAAATAAAGATACACTATTAGTATAAAAGAGTTGATTATTGCTTTGTATTTTATTGTCCATGTGCAAATCATTTTGTGATCTACAAAACATGGCATATGAACCCATTAAAAGTCAACATGGCATCATTGATATCCACGTTTTACAAGGACAACGAGTGAACTTATACATAAGAGTGAGGAGGGGGAGAAAGGAGATGCTGTTGTCCTGTCCAAAAGCATCATCCCACTATTGGGGAGAAGAGAAGGAAAAAGACCAGGAACACATACACAAGCCACTTGGGCAGCGTACCATCAAAGATCAAAACAGAAGCTGCCAGCAGGACACAACTGATTTTGCTGCTGGAGTTTGGAGGTGTCATTGAGTCTGAAGGGCCGACAAACTCAGTTACACTGCCACTGTCTCCACTGCAAGTGTTTTGTTTCAGTAGGTTTCCAAATTGATAGGGACAATTCTGCTCAGCTTAAGCCTTAAATGCCCAAAGGATTACAGAGCCCTTTATGGGCAACAAGTGAACCCTGCAACACCCTGTGAGATTGCCATCTAGGCTAATTCTGCACACAGAACAGCTGGGCCACATTAGAGGTTTCTGAACACGGAGTTGAGGAGAAAGCCAGGATCATAATCTGAAGTCCACCTCCCAGTTTGCTCTTCTAGAAGACCTGAATGTTCTTCTCTTACATTTTAAGAAGATGCGCCCTCTTTGCCTCCCATTCAGGTAAGAGACTACAAAGTATGTGCAACATCAAGTCCTTAACCAGCATTCAATCCCGCAGTCTTATATTTAAAAGATGCTAAATAAGTGCTACTGACTTAATGAAAGACAGAAGCGACCAGTTACTTCAGAAGCAGGGGAACTACAGTCAGCAAACTGCTTCCTGTGTCTCTTACCCTTCCTGTGACACCTGATAGCATGCAGAAGGCGGCTAAATTGGCACTGGCTATTCACCCCGTCCCACAGCATTTCGGGCCTCAAGTTAAATAGTCTTGCTCCAGCGGAAAAAGTCTAAGTTTCACTACTGGTCAAATATGAAGTTTGATGTGCTACTGGATAACCCTCAGAGAGAGAATATTCAATACACAAGACCTCCAGTCACTTTAAAACAGATTATTTACTGGAAGGCATAGGCTGCAGCCACAGCTACAGAGCCTACATAACTCAGGGTAACCATTAACCCCAGCTAGCTCATTACTGCTAAAATAATACTCCAGGTGCAAAGAAGTCTTAGAAGTCCCCCAGAGAGACGAAACAAGGCCTCCTGTTTTTGTTCAACACTAGCGTGGTATACACGGCACGGCACCTCGCCATGGTGCCGTTCACCCCGAGGAGATCCTTCCCCCCAGGTTTTGGCACCTCGCATTAGCGCACGCCTCAAGTATGAAGCAGTGTGGGAGACTTGTCTGTGCTAAGGTGAGAGGCCTGGCCGGGCAGGACACGGCTGACTGGGAGCTCTGGGGGAAGGGGTGACGCTGATCTCACTCCTTCTTACAGGAAATCCCCCCAAAAAAGCATCACTTGGGAGCACGTCCATTTCCGCAGCTTCTCTCTTCCTGCTACTGCACGTTTCTTGCTACTTTTATATTCGCTTCCCCCGCCATGAGTTATTTCCAGCCCTTCCTTGTTTTTTTTTTAAAGGCAGCTTTATTACCTCACTGCTGTCGCCAGGCTTGATGTGTCCGGCCTGAAGCAGACGTGTGCAGAAAAGCCGGAGCCCAGGACCCGCCGGTGGAGGCTGGCGGGGGGCTGCAATACCTGCAGCCGGCCCGTCACAAACAGCTGATGCCAAAATAGGCAAAAAAACACCCACCTAGAAGTGTCCTGATGTGCCAAACACAGATGGATGAATATTTTGTTGTTGTTCCAGGAAAGGCTTTTAAAGGAATACGCGAGACAATGATTACGTGAACTGTCTCAGTACATAGATTAAAAATATAAGCAATCTAACATTCAAAGGAAAGGACTTTTTAAATGAAAACAGTGTTTCTCAAAACCACAAAATAGCATGGACCAAAACAGCTAAAATATGCACACAGGTGACCTATTAGGAACGCTGATCTTTTTAAACAACAGCTTTGGCCAGAAAATGATTTTAATGATAACACAGATGATGAGTGATGAGTTAGAGATATTTCTGTTATGCAGAGCAGAAGATGGAGTTTTGCCCAACAATTATCCATGGTCTGACTTTGAAAGTCTCTTTGGCAGCATGATGAATTTAATAACAAAGGCCTGATTCACTGACACTGATAACCAAATTGTTATTTCTAACACTCAGTGGCTGAAACTCACAGCTGTGCTGATATCCCGCAGGTCTGTATCACCAGAAATAGCATTTCTTTAGGAAGAATTCAGGCAGGTATGCAGTTTGTATACATTAGCATGTTTACTTTTCAATTGGCACACTGCTGAAGAGCAAATTAATTGGGTGGCTAGTTTCATGGTTGCAAATGTCCTGCTCCTTTCTCTTTGATCTCATAAGAGCCCGGCTTACACAGCGTGGGTTTTCAAAGGTGCGCTCGCACCCCTGTAGAAGTCAGAGGGACAGATCTACAGAGGCATTCAGCTGCACGCTCCCCACCTTGGCCCCCCAACTCCGTTTGGATGCAAGTAGGGATCAAGAGCCCTAAAAATACCTCTGCAGACTCCTCTGTGCTTACTCAGCTTCCTGTAGGCTTTTTGGAAACAGATATATTCCCTACACAGCTCAAGGCGTGGAAGTGGCTGGACTCTTGGAAGAGCTGCCTGGAGAAGGGAACATGTCCATGCCACGTGTGGGGGTGAAGCTCACTGGGGGTTTGGACCAACCTGAACCAAGCAGCGAGGAGCTCGCTGGTAACCACGGTGGAAGCTGGAGCATGGCCTTACCCTCTGCCGTGACAGCCTCACTAAGGCTTAATCCTGTTGGGTTGGGTTTGTTGGATTTTTTTTTCATTTGTGGGTTGTTTTTTTTTTACAGCTAGTTTTTAATTCTCTTTCCAAAAGGATTTTAACTACTTTTAAAGGTGTATAAGTTGTTTGACAAAATGCAAGGTATCGGTCAGTGTTTCTGCATAAAAAATAAATAAATCTGGAGTTATTCAACAAACTGGTGTTATAACAAGCTTTGAAAGTAGTTGGTCAAGTTGCATAGAGAGCAAAGCCTCAAAGCCTTACTTATTTTAACTTCCAAATTTTGCAGATAGCAACCAAACTAGAATCTTCCTAAGGCAAAAAATATATATACACAGAGGAAAATCTGTTTCTATGGTTTTTGGATACTAGCTTCCCTCTTCACCTCCCCAAAACTGTCCTTTAAAATATATGTGACTCATTCCAGAACAGATTCTTATAGCTGGATTAGAGGGATAGCTCTGTCAAGACTTCAATAGTCTTAGTTGTTGATGCTGGGGAGTGTAAAAACCTGGAGGAATTAGCAGCTCTGCCTGCCAGGGTATCTCTTGCCCACAGGCATTCTGTGCCAGAGAACAGGAATCCTTCCCCTCTGACCAGAAAATTCTGCCTTGTCATGGAATATCGAACACAAGTCATTATCATTTATTATGTTAAGGCTTCTTAAAAGCTAGGCAAAGCACCAAGTGCAAAGAGTATTCTTAATCTTATTTATTTCACAAACATGAACAATATATTAGGACCACATCAGTTTTTAAGTTCATAGGTACTGGCAATGTAATTTTCCACGGTGCCAGTGTTTTAATTTCTGGAAGAACTTTTTTTTGGGGGGGGGGGGGGGGGTGTACGTCTTGGATTTTATAGAAATAAAAGCAGCAAAACCCTTTAATCTGTCACAGAAGTTGATAGCAATACACTTGAAATGAGATTGACCTGGACAGCTTCACAGACATAAGCAATAATTTTCCTATTATTAAAACAAAAAAACCTCACCCACAAAAACAAGCTACATATATAGTACCATCACTGAAATGTACTGTAGAATATTTTTTCCACACACTGTAAAGGTGATCACCACTCTTAAGGTCAACATTAGACAAATCTGGTGATTTGAGGAGGTTTCAGAGGGCACTGAATCTACTGCAGATTCAGTGTCCTAATATGTACCAATAAATCAGTGAGACATTGACATGTTTTAGAGCAAAGCAACATGCAAAATATCCATCCCAAAAAGCTCTTTTTGCTCTGCTTAGTGATAGGAGGTAATGCAAAGGGGAAATGCAAATAATGCACTTCATCACCAACACAATGTTGGTACTGTGTGCACCTCCTTAGAAACAGTGCAGTGCATTATTTGGTATGAAAATGCATGATCTAAAGTTGGAACATCAAAGAAAATAACAAAAAGTGCAAATATATTCAATATTTTATGCACTAAATATAAAAAAAGAGTAAGGCATTATATGGAAAAATAGAAACAGCTTAATATAAGGCGAGAGATATGCATTATCTACTTTTTTTTCAGATTTATTAGTTACCTATCCACACCTATTGCAATCTGCGAGAGATATTTTTGTACTGAAGTACATGCATTTTCCCCTCCTGCCACATTTCCTGCACATAGCTTCTGAAATAACACTGAAAACCTTAAAAAGGCAGATCCTACATTACAGTTTCAGTTCACATTTCCAGGAAACACACTTAAACTAGAAAAAAAGCCCAGACTGCTAAAGAGTTAACAACTTAAGTGTGCCACATTTTACAGATAGAAATTTGCTTTAATGAAGGACATTGAAAAGGAAGAAGCCACAAAGGCTAAAGAAACACATCTCCTGCAGCAAGTGAGACAGGATACAAATGAACCCTGTCGCTCCACCAGGAACGAAGATCTGTTTTATTCCACTTACCAGCATTATCCATTTTCCCCCCTCGGTATTCAAAAGAGCCGAGTTCCCCAGAAAAGCAGCCGGTACGGGCTCGGGCTCGCTAATGAAGCTGGCTGCCCTTCTCCTGGTTATTAGACCTTGCTAGCAGTCAGAGCATACTTCATGCACTGACTGCAGGAGACATCACCAGGAAATTTATATCTCCAAGGATGACAAACAGCCATTAGCTCCATTATAGGCTGATTAAGATTGTGTGAGCCTATCAAGTAGATACTTAAATCCCCCAGGGTTTTACGTCTTCGGGGAGAAAACAAAAGAACTCCAAGCCTATAATATTGAATATATGTTTCTGAAAAGTAAAAGTAAGGCTAATGAGGAAAGGTTTAATGGGTAAGAGGGAAAACTTTAAATAAAAAGGAACATATTACAGAGCAAAGGGCTGTGATTTATCAGTGATGCAACAGCAGAAGTTTTAAGGAGAAAAAAAAGGAGAGGAATCCGTGGCTGAGAAAGTGTTAGCTTAGGTTACAATTTGCAGCCATTAGCTTTGCCTGTGCTTTAAATCCTACAAGTTCTGCACCTGGTGTTCCCTATGGTGTGTGAGAAACACAGTAGATGTGCTTATCTGCAAATGCATGTCAAGATATTAATTGCCTGGAGACATTCAGTGTTACGCTGTTCATAGCTGAATGTAAGGAAAGGGTGAAAAGTAACTACAGGGCTTTACTTCTTTTAAAGTCAAAGTAAAAACACACTGGATGCTGGAGGGATTAGACTCAACAAAACCTGAGTAACATATGCTGATATTCATTAGCTCAAATACTAACAGGTATTACTTTGAAATTTTCCATACCACCTGAGTCTCTGATGCACAGGCTTTTCCCCCATAGAAGTAAACAAAGAAACAAAACCAGTATAGAGTCCTAAACATTTCCTTTCCCTACACTTCTAGAGCTTCCTCCTTACAAATGAAAAAAAATTTTTTTTTTTTAATAAAAGAATCTCTTCCCTGGCAGAGGAAGGTGAACAGCAGCAATACATGGGGGGTACCAAGAAATTTGGGTTCCATCCCCCATTTTGGCACTGATTTGCTGTGTAACCCTAAACAAGGCACTTTGCGCCACGGTGTTTGTCCAGCGGTGAAAGGGAGACCATTACACACACTGCCGTTGGTGAAGGAGAATGTCACAAAGTACTGACACTACATAAATGACACAGAGTATCTTCTCAATACTTTTTCCCTCCTTTTAAATAATTCACTCAGCTACTCCAATCCTCTCTATTGCAATGGAAAAGAAATACAGATTTTTTTGTGTCTGTATTATATTGACATGGGCACGCCTCATCCTCACAGCATCACATGAGCAACAAAATACATTTTCCATTCATGGCCCCTTCACTGCTACTTTGATCTTATTTGCCCTTTTTAAATGTTAAATAAAAAGCCAGTTGCAGCACTGATCTATTTACACTGATTAAGAAATGGAGAGAATCAATGGCTGAGAGCTAAAGTCATCAGCAAGAATGGAGAATATCTAGGGCATAACAGGATATATTCTGTATTTCCAGAAAGGAAGCGCTTGGAGGGCTAAGGAGAGATTAAAGACTAGAAATCTGTCACACTTCATATTAAGCTTCTATTTATAAGTGGCTTATAAAGAGCCTTTATAAAATAGACGTTACCATAAGCATGTTGCATTAGTACGTCACACACAGCTACAACCACACCAATACAAAGGGTTAACAATGATCAATGAGGAGCTTATTCATCTGCTAGATTCTGTATCAGTTAATGACAATTGATTAATGTGCCAATTTAGGTAACTGGCTAATGTGCATCTGATGAAATCTAGTTGCACAGGAGCACTAAACTGGAGGCTGTGAGATGGCCACCTGATAGACACAACCAGTTTTCTCCAGCTCCTCTGTGGGAGGTAGCTGCCTGGAGACTGCTGGGTTCCTGGAGAAGAGGAGAGAAAGCAGGGGCTCCTGGTGGGTCTCCAAAACCCCACAGGTCCCGGGGAGAGCTGGGGTATGCAGTGCAGCACCAGCAGACTGCTGGGGAGAGCAGAGCAGAGGGCTGTGCCTTTGTGCCAGGGTGCTGTTGCTTAACTATGGAGCCAACCGAGGGAAAAGCAAGCTGCCTGGGCAAAAGGAAGAGATTCCCTGGTGTGGAGATGGGGCTACGCAGAGCTGCAAAGCCTACAGGTGTCCGGCTGAGCCCGAAGAACACTGAGGGATGGTGGCTAAACCATGGCAGGGCAGAAGGGCGTACACGCATCTTAAATCCCAGCAAGAACGCAAAGGTCTTATGCCGATTACAGCTAGGAGAGACTGGTTTTGAATCCCGTCTCTTTGCTTTGAGTTTCCCTTGGACTGCGACATGGTAGCTATGCACATCAGCAGCCACCAGGCAGTGGTGCAGCCATGGGAAACCAGTACTGAACCTTGTGGCTGGGGGTACAGGTAGGCAACAGCCTGTGCCAAAGAGCCCAAGCAAAGATGCAAAGCTGCACCTACTTAGACTCCAGGGCAACGAAGAGCTCCAGACGGCAACTATTTCTATGTGGCAGGCAGGTCCCAGTGTGCGTGCTGTGGCAGAACCCCAGCTACAGGGCAGATGGGCTTCATGGTGTCCTTCAAGGTGCTAGTCCCCCAACCATGTAGATGAGAAGACCTATGGGAGCACACCACAGCTCCCTTCCTGCCCACATGCACAAGTTTCCTTCCAAAGAAGCCCTGGAAGATGGTAACCTGTTCCCAGGTCCCATCCTGACATCCAAGTCAGATATAGTCACAGCCTCAGGTCAGCTGAGGATCAGGATTGTAAGGTGCTGACTAAGTATGGGAAGTCCCAATTACAACAGCTTGGTAAGGATTGAGTTTGGGTGCTTCATGAGGACTGTGTGATAGGTAACCCTTTATTAATTCTTGAAAGCTAACTATAAGTGGAAACGTAATATGACATATGACCTAAATCTCTTCTGTTTGAACAGAAAATACCTCACCAGGAACCTTCCCCAAAAAGAAAACTTTACAAAATACATGACTTTTTTTTTTCTTGTAGGTAATTAGCATATTGCATAGAAAGTAACAATTGTGTATGATTAGATACAATTATTACAGGATTAAAGCAATGTCTCCCTGACTGCACATGGACAAAAGAAAGATACAGATATTAGGAGGGCCTGAACAGCAGGCTGCAATGATTATTTATAAGTTAAATATACATATATTCCAGATATAAACTTATTTAATTTGTGAGCAACCCCATCACAATCCATAGTTGCATGACACCAAAACACCTCAGTCTGTTTAAGGGCAATTTTGGGTAAGGATTGAGAAAATCAGGTCTGCACAGGTCCAAAGCTCTCTTTTTCCCCCTCCCAAAAATCTTCACCAACCTGCATCCCAGTTTTCTTCAGCTGTGAGGTGGTCCTGGCTCACAGTTCATTACAGTCATAGGCACTTAAGACCTGGGCTCAATTCCTTGTTCAGCCACAGACTTCCTGACCGATTTTGTGCAAGCTCCTCCAACATCTGACCTCCTACAGGAACGGCTTGTACCGTGCTCGCCTCAGCTGTGTGAGGATAAACACGCTGGAGGTTGTGCGAGACCCCGGTGGCACACTGTTAAGAGCCGATGAAGCAGCTAACTCAGATAATCAGTGCTACCTCCTGGAGCAGAAAGCTTTATGGGGTGCATTAGAAGCACCGCTAATGACACAGAACCCTAACGATCCCGTTCTTCAATGCACCTGATGGACACAGCCTGCCGCAGTAATGACATTTCAGTCCCGGGAAAATCAATGAGGATTCAGAGAGGCGCAGCGATCTGCCCAGGTAAGAAGCAGATCGAGAAAGCAGGGTAAACAGACACCTCATCCCCCAGCCATCAAAACCACGTTGAGCTGACAGAATCGATGTACAGCTTCAGCTGAAGTGTTTCCAACCATGACAAAGACGCTCAAGAACACATTTAGAAAATGTGAAATCTGGCTTGGCTCGGCGCAGATTTGTCACTGCAAAGATCTGACTCCCTAAGATGCCATTTTGGGCAAAATGTTTCTCTTCCCTTTCACTGTGTCTGTTTCTTCCCACACAGAAACCATCATGCAGGTGTCTCTGGGAGAAGCTGTACTTCTTTTTAGATGCTGTGGGTTTTTATCGTCAATGCCAACACTCTAAATATACAGCTTCATGCAATTCTTCCAAGTATCCACCAAATCCCAAGGCAACGACCGTGCTGAGTGCAAGGAATCTGTGGCCCTCCAAAAGATGTTTCCTTCTGTGAAGAACACTTCTCTCCAGCAGTGGTGGGGTGGTTTCACAGGGAGGGAGGGAGGGAAGGATACTTTGAAGGCATGGGAATGGCAGAAAAGATCTGGGCTCTGCTACAGGCAAATCCCAGTTTTTCAGTCAGTAATGAAGACTGCCACTTGCTGCAAAAGGGTACTTTACAAACCACACCAAAATCCTTGATTAGTAACGTCTCTGTAAGCACACAGTTGTTAGACTCACATTATTCAGGCCTTAGCTATATGAAAACCACCTCTCCTCTGGCATGTTACTGAAAATTGCCAGGCAAAAGGGAAAGCGGAAAGCCTCTTGAGCAAGTCCTGAATGGTATGCGTGGAACGGGTTGCCCTGGGTTAGGGCTGAGGGTTCGGCATATGGCGGGACCGACCTCTAGCAGAAGCCTTCCCTAAGCCTCAGCAACAATTCCCAGCATCACCGGGAAAGGGTTTTGCCCAACACCTTTTCCTCACCTCACAGAGGCGGAAGAGTCTGAGAGCAGGACGGTAACAAGGATGCTCTTTTCCTGGGAAGAAGCTACGGTTCAACCTGCAAATATTGTTAATATACCGCGCTGAGTGCAGAGGATGCTTTATTTTGCTGATCAAACAACAGGAGCCTGTGGTCCCCGGGAAGACTTTATCCTTGAACAGCCCGGGCAGATGCAGAGGTTCTGACTCTTGCCGAAAACTGCAAGGGGAGAAGCAACACCACTGAAGTCAACAGATTTAAACTGATAGAAAACCAGGCGAGAGTGGGATCCAGACAGCAACATGTGGGCGTTGTAGGTGGGGAGTTTCACAGCACAGATGGGTTTTCGGAGGGGGCAGGAAGGGGCTGGGCATATGCTGAGTACGGTGCAGAGCGAGCGGCGGGGCTGAGTGAGGGGAGGCACCGGAGCGGTGGGAGGGGAAAGCAGGGACCCGGGGAGAGGTCAAGAAAGAGGTTTCAGCGTACCATGAAGAGGGGTGCTCAGCGGGAGATGAAAGCGTGGACAAGAAAAACACCTCTCAATGCTCGATTATTTAAGTAAATTCCAACTTGTTTCTGAATCCCTGGTTTTAGTAAACTCATCTCTAGAAAGAGGTGTGGTGTGCATTCGGTGTCACTCTTCCAGAGAGAACAGCTATTTTTAACGAACAGGACGCTTCAAAATGTCTGGAAAAACAAACACAAGTTTTTCCCCTTTAGCTTTCCCACTGATCCCGCTATGGAGTCAGGCAGCTTTGCACCCGCCTAACTGCCTATCTAGCCCTGGAAATCTTGAGAGGATTTCTTGGAGTTGGATGTGCTTCAATGATTTATGCAATGCCCTGACATGACCAAAAATAAATATATATGAAATATCTGCCAGTGAGCACAGCTGCACAGCTGGCAATGGGAGCCTCAGAAACAAAGACATCTAATGGCTTCTAGCATTTTTACTACTATTTAAACCAGCTCAGAATTATTGGCAGGCTGGCTGCCTTCAGAGTACAATTAAATCTACTCAGATTCAGCTTTAATTGTCCTGCTGGTAAAAACGCCATAAGTCTTAGACTCATCTGCGATCCCTCCTCCCTCTTAGCCAGCCATTACTGCTGTACTGCTTCCCCTTCTTCCCTCGTCTCTCTCTCGCAGGCACACGTACACACACAAACCGGGCTGCGCTTAGTCCTCCTTGTTCTTCGCTTACGGGAAGCTACATTCCCAGAGCCCGTCACGTACCAGACCTGAGCGGGGCTGCAACAGAGGGAAGCGGCATGGATCCGAAACCGCCGCGCATCTTCTACCGAACCGTAAAATATTTGCCCTCAGAAACAAAACGTGCCCTTCTATTTGCTTTTTACAGCCTCCCAAAACTGGAAATGACTTGAAAAAGCACATGGCTACTGAAGGGATTAGGGCTATGGTTGGGGAAAGTGCAGAAGAGATATTTTCCTCTCTGTCATAGAAAACTAGGTAAGTAAGTGATCTTCTAGAAGAAAGGCTACAAGACCTGGGCAGCCATTTACAATCCCTGGCGTTGGTGTTCATGCATTAATATATCATATTGCTCACATAAGTGAATGCTGTCAAGCAAACTGAAATAACCTCTCTCCTTTTCTCTTTAAATGTCGCAAACAAGTGCATTGAAATGACTTGCTATTCCTATGGAAACAGAGATGAGCTCCAACCAAAACCTTACCTCGGAACATGGCCTTTGCTATCCAGAGTGCCAAGCTAAATCAGGCACAGGAGATAGGGCAAGTGAGGGTAAAATAAGACTATTGAGTGCAACTGTAAGGCAGCAGATTGATATAACCCTCAGTATTATACGATAATAAGAAGGAATAGAAAATTTGTATCCATATGTGCATTGTGAAATGAAGTCCCAGACTCAAAACCCATTTTATATGGACTACAGATTTTCCACACCTGGGCTGGACAGTTACAAAGCCTGTTTATAAAATGTTCTGGCTTTGAAAATCTATGAACATCTTTGAATGTTCTGAAACTGTCGTGATATTTGGCTAGATGCAGTATTTGTATTTGGACAGATTTTTCTATAAAGCAGCAAAACTGAAGCTCTGGATACAAGCACAGCCAGTTTTGGATCTCCGTGTGTCTCTGGCTCTGTCATACTGTGGCTGGTGCAGCAACACCTCGCTCCCAGTATTCGACTCGATGAGGATGGCTAATAGGAGCAAAAATGCTTCAGCCTTCTATTGCAATCTAAAAAAAAGTGAACACACATTTTGAGTCATAAGGGACAAGGCACCAAGTAAAACAAAAAAGCCTCTTAGTCTGGCAGAGAAAGTTACAGTAAGAAACAATGGTTGAAAACTGAGAACAGGCAGTTTCAAATGAAAACAAACATCTATTGCAACACCAAATATGATTAAGCTACCAAGGCTATCAGTGGATTTTCTGTCTCTGGAGGTCATCACATCAGGACTGGATGTCTTTCTGGATGACAACAATCAAACGTAAGTTACTGAGCTCAACAAAAGGCTAAATGAGAGTAATTTAAGGGCTTGTATCACGCAAGTCAGACCTAATAACCCCTCTGGCGTTAGTGCTATGAATGTCTGTAAAAAGGCCAGTCTTCATTATCCTTGCTGAAATGAAATACCAGACTTTTATCATGCCTTAATGACTCCATATAATAGATTTACAAAACATTTTACCCTGCTCCTTATCTTGGGACCTTATTCTTACCTTCTGCCCACCCCTTTTCCTCTTGTGTGTTCTGCAGATTTCTCTCTTGTAATCTTACGTACAGTAAAGAGAGAGGGAATTTAACCTTAATGAGAGGTATAAACATAGCTCTTTTTCTGTTTTGCCTTAAAATCTGCTAACAGATAATTCAGTGAAAAAAACCCAAGGAGAGACAGTAATATCCTGTTCTGAGGATCTGAGGTGCCATCCCACTCACGGTGAAGCCAACAGCAGAATTTCCGCTTAAGTGGGGCCAGGACTTCATCTCTGGACATATAACATGTGGTCAGGCTTAGTTAAGGGATAGGGGACATTCTGGGTACGTCAGTTTGTTTTAAGTAGTACGCGTAAAAATACATGAAGAAAGACATAAGTGATGGAATAGGAGAGTGCATTTGAGAGATTTATCGGCGTTTGTCTTAATCCCTCTCTCCCAGTTGAAGTAAAATTTAGGCAGGTGAGAGCTAGATAGTTAGCACTTAAATGTCAAATGCCACCCATAGGAAAATGATTACATAAATACTGAGAAAGAAGTCTTTCAAAATCTGAAGGCTGATGAACAACCGCTAGTGTGAAGTCATGCGCTGTACATTATGCACCGTAAAGTTAGCTAGACAAACTTGACTGACTCTTTAGAGGTTAGTGTTTTATAACTTGATTTGTGAGACAGAAATCTGAGCAGACATAAATCAGAAACAAGCAGAGGAGACACCTGACAAGATCCGCTACGGAGAGGTATAACTTCAGCTTGTTACCTCTTTGCCTGAGGTCCTGCTAGTTATCACATAGATCTCGCTGCTAACCTGTGTTGCTTTTGTACTCCATATGCATTAAAAAAAAACCCCATCAGCCAGAAGTTACCATTAAATAAAGGAGAACTGTTAGGTGCTGCCAGATGTTTTGCAATATTTTGAAAGGAGAATGGCAGGAGAACCGAACTTAAGCAGAGTGAAGGACACTGCTTGAGTGTGTTCTCCAAAATAATATTTTACTTTTTAAAAATATCTATTTATCTATATTTATACATAAATTTACCCTCTATCTTACTGTACTGGTGCTGCATTCTCACTTAATTGCAATTTCTATTCCATGTAGAAGGGATTCACTTCACCCAGATGCAGTCCAAGTTATTGTATCCATAATGAGCAATTGGTACCTGTATGAGGTCTGGGGGAATTATGTCTTGTCTCTTCAAGCTCAGAGTTACTATTACTTCAGGCCCTGAGTTTCCATGGAGTCGCAAAGATTACTTTCCTCCTTCGTGGGCAGGAGCTCAAGCGGAATGGCCTGCGGAACAGTAACGCATGCCCAGGACGCCTAAATGGGTCCATCCTTGTCATGCCAGCAGACACCCCTGAAAACAAAACACCTTTTGCCCTAATCGTTTCCCTTTTTCCCTTCACTTGCTGTTTCCTGATCCAAAGTGGGATATTTATGAATGAGAACTTCCTCTGCCTGATCAGCCTGCTCAAGGGATCCATCTAGACTAGGATCACAGGTCCAGATGCCGCGGGCACAAGGTGCTCCATACTTGCACCAAAGGATATTTCTTTTTAATGACGATCAGTCAGAGATGGACTTCTGAAGTGCAGAAGGTATGGTGAATTGATTGTCTGTTGGTGTATGTGTAATTTAACTCTCAGTACCCTTGCCAGTCACGTGAATGTCTGTGTTCTCTTTGACTTCTGCTAAACTCTTGTCTTTAACTGCTTTAGGTACCACACAGAGGATCACTTTACCTTGTACAGCTTGATGATTTTCTAAAACCAGCAACAAAACAGATGTTCAAATTGACCTCAAAGGTAATGAAAGGACAGGTATGTTTTAATTCTTAGAAGATACCTATTTGTCCTGAAAGGGGCTAGTTAACAACACTAGTTATTTTTATTGTGATTTATTAATGAAAACGTTTGCCAGAACTTACTGCAAAGTGTGTGTGACACACACAGAGCTGAATTGATATCAGCAAAGCACACCAGACAAATTGCCAAGCTGGAGATGTGCCATATGCAGGTGTTGAGAAAATAGGCATTAGAGAGAGTTTGGTTTTGCTGAATGAACAGGCAAGGTAAATATTTTCCATCTCGAGATACAACTGTGTCACCATATGCTGTACCTTCATTAGACCACAGCTGGCCAGTATAGCAGAAGAAAGATGAAGCCCCAGAGTCATTTCAGGTAATAATGTTGATGATTCAGCAGCCCAAACATTTTATTCTGAGTCAAAACTCAAAGAGTGCTTCACTCCAGTGTGGAGCCAGGGGGTAAACTACTGTTAATGCAACAAAAAATCTTCCACTGCTGAGAGGTGTATTATGATGAACTTCACAACATGGTTCAAATTGCTTGGATGCTTTGGTCAGAAGCACGCGTGCCTGCGGAAGGGCAGAAAGACCAGAGAATTTGACCGAGGAGGCAACAATGAAGCCAGGGAAACTCTGGAAGAACATCCCAAGAAAAACGTTAAGGACCAAACGCCAGCTGAAAAAGACTGAGCTGCAGGCAATGAAATTATGCCCTCTTGTTTGACTCCCACTGTCTTCAGGGAAACAGAACTTGGTGTACAAACAGATGAATAAATCAAGACATTCCCGTGTCTATTAGCATTTTCTCCTCCTAAGTGAAACAGCATATAAGATTGTGTAAAAGTTCAAAAAGGGGACAAATACGCACGATAAGTTGGCTTGTGCTATTTCTTTCCTTCCTCAGCTATTACCCAAAATACCCTGTTTGGTGGAACATGCCTTTCACTGGGCATCCATTCCCAGGGTGTCATGCAAGGCAGTTTAATCCCTTTTGTGGCAAACAAGTCAGCACTATTTTCCTGGGGTGGTAATCAGACGTAAAAAGGACTCCAAAGTGACATTTGTACGGCATTGTTCCTTTCTTTACTCCTTACAATAGCACCCACTCGCAGTTGCAGTGCCTATTTGGTGTGCAATCTAGGATGCTGTAATTAACTTCTGAACACGGGTCTTTATATTAAAGCATCAACAAAGATGTAGGAGGGGAAATGATCTATCCTGCTTCATTTATTTCTAAAAATAACTAAATTTCATCAGGAACACACTGCTTGAATTTGCCCAGAGAGCATGTTTAGAAATGCAGGGAAAGCTGCCCTCTTGAGAGCAATACGAAAAAGCTCATTAAAGCCGTTACAAAAAGCGGTTAGGTATTTTAGAGCTATGTTGTCCTTCTCTTTACGTTGCAGGGTGGTGAGATGTATAAACTTCTTTGCTTCAGTGGGTAAGAGAATGTTATAGAATAGTCCTGACAAAAATATATTTGAAATATTCTTTTTACCTGAATTATTAATAGTGTTTGAATTATTAAAATATAATGAATTTGAACTAGCTAATTATTTCACTGATGATATTTTTTCTTTTTGTCACTGCAGTCAGCATGGACAATGGGATTACAATGAAGATTATTTCCTTTTTTATTGCCCATTTTTCATCTTGGTTTTCAAGCACAGGCATACCGTCTTTCAATAATTCCCTACCTCTAATTTGCTTTCAGTTTAGCATTGTGGGTCTATGGCACAACCATAGGCAGGCTTAACCTCTCAAACCTTCTGCTCTCTACTTGCCCTCTCAGGCCACAGCCTTCAAGTCTGACAACCCCCAAACTCCAAGCATTTTGATGAAAGCTTGAAATGGTAAGTTTCTATATGGTAGCTTCAGGATTTCACCAAATAATTTTTTCAAACATCTTTATTTTAAATCCTTACAAACTTTTATGCACTGGGCATAAATCACTCGACAGTGATTAACTTCTCAAGTGCTTTGGAATTTTACCTGGATTTCAATAACGCTTTCTTTGTGTGCTGTGGTTATATGAAAACTAGACCAAAGGGGGAGTATGCCAATTGACAGAAAGCTGTATTACCTCTTTGCTTGAATTTGTGAAGACAGTTTTGACTCCCAGTGCCGTCCTGCCAAATGCTTGCAACCTTTCTGGCTTGGCAATAGTTGGAAATTTTGCAAGGGTATTCTGTAATCCTACATTCAAATCAAAACTCAAGTATTGAGCACAACTGGGCCAAGGACTCCCCCCTATGAGAACGTGCTTGACATGCCTTTTTAGTCTGATGAAAAAATACTGATAAATAGAGAGCAATTTATCAAACTGTTGTACACCCACTTCATGGAGATTACATCTAGTCCATGTCATCTAATTAGGATTACATCTAGCCTTAAGTTATGTCTAAAACACAGTCCTGTGGAACAGGCTCAAAACCTTTTTGATGTCAAGATATATCAAATCAAGATACATCTAGTATTTTCCTTTACTAGGCAACATAGCCCTCCAAAAGTAGAAAATCAAATGGATTTATTACACATTTTGTCTCAGTTATTGACTTGATTGTCTTCTAAGTACTTGTCAATTGTTCAACGTAACTCATTCTGGAACCTTCCTGGGATGAATTTTAGCCTAGCTGGTCTCCACCTTTTGTTATAAAGCACCACACTGAGACCAGGACACTGTCAGGCAATGGTGATTTGCAAAACACCCTCCCAAAGACCCAGGATCATTCACCAATGTAGTTGCCCTGGGCCCATGCAGCAAGCTCAGCTCCTCCGTTGTGCAGCCGGGTGCTCTGCTGCAGCTCGGCCAGCATGACCATGGCTTGCTCTAGGAAGCCCCACATGGAAACAATAACACAGATCCAGGTGATTCATCTTCCTGTCTGCTTTCAGGGATGGAGGCAGAAGAGACAGCATGGTACACTCATTCATCCCCTTCAGCCAGCCCACAAAGGGTTGTGTTGCTACACCAAAAGGAAAAAGCTTCTTCCACATGTGGCCTGGACAATCCAGGCCAAGGCGACTGCTCGGCTGAGTGGAGGCTGTTGAGGATGATAGAGCACAACAAACTAAGCACAAGAACCCACAGAGAGGCCCAGCAAATACAAGGGAAGAAAACAACATAAGTGAAATGATTATGATGAGCACAAATAAAAATCAGTTAAGGAGGTACATGTTCTCAAGCTGCTGTCATGTGGTTTACAAGATGACATGGCAGAGATGAAGCTGATCTAAAAAGAAGATTGTGCTGGCCCCACATATTTCAATGAGCCCATATAAGTTAAAGGAACAATCCTGTTAATGCCTATCTGTGTGAGAAATCAGCCGTGCAGCCCAGTTGTTCTCTGCACAGTTATACAGGTCCTCTAACATTTTAGTAATTTAACTTTTTTAGTGACTTTGTATCAATTTTGCCCTGCTTCTTTTGGAAAAAGATGATGTTTAGAGATAACTAAGCAAATGACATCAATTTTTGAACTAGACCAGTCCACAAAGAGACTCTCCTGTGACAGATTTAACGATCACATTTCTATTTTATGAAAGAAAAGTCAACTGTAATAGGCAAACCTTCTCATGTGCTTAGCCAGAACTTGCAGATTCTCTGCTGTATATCTCCCACAGGCTTTTATGTCCAAATCAAGAACTATATCACTTTGGAAGCATGCTGAACAGTTAACCTAAAAGGAAGCATTCAGATACTACGTTGACATAAGGCTGAGACAAGCAGTGAAGTAGGCCACCTTACTTACTGCATCTTTAGGTCAATGTTGTATCTGAATCCAAAATAGGTTAGTGCATAATTTTCAAATTGGTAAAAAAAAAACCTATGCTTTTCATCCTGACATAAGGATATTATCAACTATGCATTTCAAGACCTGGATGGAGCTACACCATACCTCCTTCCCCAGAGTCCAGGATGTGAAGATCTTCCACCACCTTGCTCTAGCAACACAACCTTCCCCAAAGCTTTCAGAAAGCCTGCAGCAGTCCTGAATATTCTTGAGCCACTGGGGCTGAAACACACCAAGCGGTTCTTGTGGGTGCTGTGGGGTGAGGGAACTTCGGCTCCTTAGTCTTGCAGATGCTGCAATGGTTGCTTGGGGGTTGCTGGAAGAGTATGGCTGCTAGGGGCTTGTACTCAGCTGGGATCTGGCTAATAAGAGCTATTGTAAGGGCCATTTTTTTTCTCCTCCCCTATTATATTCACCTGCACATCTATGTGGGAGGTGGCTAGAACTTACAGATGTAATTTACTGGACTTCTGGTTTTGTGTGCACTACTTTCATACTATAATTTTATAGGACATGGAATGCATACTATAAAATGACACAGTCATTTTTCACTGAGTCACTTTTCATGATCATTTCAGGCATTATTGAATAAATAATTGAGAAATGTTTTGATAATTTAGTAAGAGTGTTCTTTTCGTGTTTCATTTAGAGGATATGGCATGGGAAAACTGCCTTAGCTTACTTTTAGTTATATATCTAGTGTCTATACTTTTATTATTTCATATAGAAAAAAATTTCTCTTGCACACATACGAGCATACATGAAAGGTTTGATGTTATCTTTGATACTTATCAATTGTATATGAACCACTTAACATTACTGGGGTGTTTTTCGTGAAATACAGTCTAAAAGCAAAAATCTAGCCAGGCCCTCCTCCTCTAAGAATAAAGAAAGAAAAAAAGGAAAACAAAAGTTTTTTTCTGGCATAAATTTGTTTTGAGGTTGGAAAGAATGAGTGATGACTCTCCTTTAGGCTTCTGGGGAAAGCCTTTCTAATGCTGGAGTTTTCAGGCTGGGAGAAGGAATTCCTGTTTTCAGGTTCTTTCAGACCCATCAAGGGATTCTGCATCTGCCCTTTGACCTGCATACATCAAATATAAATCTCTAGCAGGTCAGGAAAACATCAAGGTAAGCAATACCTACTTCAATGCCGATGGAGTCTAGATGTGTATTTCTGAAGACATTTTATAGATCCCATTGAGCGTCGTTTTAGAAAAGACTACTTCAGGTTCAGCACATACAAAAATTTTAGTCCAATTATTTTAATGGTTTCTTTTTCAGAAGACTACATAATAAATGAACAACTCCGCCTGAGAGTCTGCGTTTATGAACTTGCTGTGGATCGGGGTCAAAGAACTCTGCACAAATACTGGAAAACCGGGCTCTAATTAAAGCTGACTTGTCTCATAATGAATCAATGTCCAGGTGTGCAACAGGCTGCCGGCAAAGAATAAGAGCTTTTATTAGTTCCCAGACAACGCAGACAACAGATCTTGCTCACCTGCTCCTCAGCAGTTTCTTTGACAGATCAATACAAAACCTGCAAGCCCTGACCAAAGCACAGCAGAATCAATACTACAAGGAGATTCAGTTTCACCACTACGCCCGGTATTGTCAAGCTTGCAGCATTACCTTGGCTGAGGGAAGAGCAATGGCTGATAATAACATTTTGTGTTGTTTAAATATACATTTTATGGATTTAAAAAAAAAAAATGGGGGGAACCCTGCAGGAAATTTAAAATGCTGTCATGCCATCCCATCCCACTCCAGCTTTGTGCTTTTAAAGGCAGCTGAGTTTGCATTTAAAGACACTGAAACTGATGATGACCCTGCCGAGACTTCATCCGGGAAGGAAGCAGAACCCAGCCGACACCAGCTCAGGGCAACCTACAAACTCTGCTGCAAGAGGGCTGCTCACTTCATAGAAACAAGCCTATATTTCAAATCCTCCTGTCTGAGAGCAGGTGGATGATCCAGGCAGAAATCCGGCGCCGGAGAGACGGGTTTTTGCTCATTGGCATAACAACCGCCCCACCTAGTGTATCAGCCTCACACGGCAGCGTCTCCCCGAGACACCCACCGTGTTTTTCCCCAGCAGCTCCCTGGCAGTCAGCTGGGCAGCGGGAGAGGTTAAGGCACCTACACAAATGTATGGAGGTTATAGGTAACGGCAAGTGCAGCAAATGGGTCCGAAGACCGCAGGAGCTGTTGGGAGCATACGGCATAAGGTATATTGTTGGTCTCAGGAAAAGCTGTTTTAGCGGTGACAAGGCCAGATGCTGCAGTAGTCATGAGGATGCTCTTAGCTCTGAAGTCTTACCAAAAATAACTAGAGTAAGTAAGGGGTAACGAAACAGGAGCTACAAGGGGGTTAATCCTACTTTATGCCTGGGCAAAACATCCCATTTCGACTGTGTACTGATAAACCTGAGCATCCTCACAAAAGCCAAAAAGCTTGACTTTTCCAACGTTTTTCCATTTCCCTCCTCCTGCAGCCGGAAGGCTACCTTATAACTCTTGGGCCTTATAGGACTACAAATGTCATGAACAAAGGCAAAAGAAAGCTCTGCTACCTTACACATTCATTGCATGGAGAAAATATAACAAAGATGACTCACATGAGTGAGACTCTCTTCAAGAAATTACTATAATGCAAACAAATTGTTTAATGCCACCAACCTACTCATTTGCTATTTTCTGTTGTATAGTCTGTGTTTTTAGGCTCCTTCATGGACCTGTTGGAAAACTCCAACCCATGAACAATTCTCCTCATCTCCATGATAGGGCAGAGCTGGAGTTGGTAAGGGTCCAGCATATCAACTTTGCTGGCTACCACAGGTAGATGGGCTCCTGCACTAATTGACGCTAGATGGAGAGCATCCCCACTTTTCTCACTCTTGGTGGGCATTGCAGTGCAAAATATCCGGAGAACAAAGATTCTCCATTGAACAGGAATCAAGGGAGCGGAACCAAAAAGTGATTTGCTGGAGATCAAGTGGAAGAGGCAGAGCAGAATCAACTGATTTTTCTAGATAAAAAAATAGTTTGCTGTGTTTGTGAACATAATTAGATGTTATTAGGATTAGAATCATAGAATCATGGGATTAGAATCATAGAATCACAGAATAATTTGCGTTGGAAGGTACCTTTTAAGGTCATCTAGTACAACGCCCTGCAATGAGCAGGGACATCTTCAACTAGATCAGGTTACTCAGAGCCCAGTCCAACCCGAGCTTCAATGTTTCCAGGGATGGGGCATCTATCACTTCTCGGGGCAACCTATGCCAGTGTTTCACCACTCTCATTGTAAAAAATTTCTTCCTTAGATCTAGCCTCAGTCTGCCCTCTGTTAAGTTTAAAACCATTACCCCTTGTATTACTGCAACAGGCCCTGCTAAAAAGTCTGTCCCCATCTTTCTTATAAGCCCCCTTTAAGTACTGGAAGGCTGCAATAAGATCTCCCCAGAGCCTTCTCTTCTCCAGGCTGAACAACCCCAACTCTTACAGCCTGTCCTCACAGGAGAGGTGTTCCAGCCCTCTGATCATATTTGTGGCCTCCTCTGGATCCACTCCAACAGGTCCATGTCTTTCCTGTGCTGAGGGCTCCAGAGCTGGACGCAGGACTCCAAGTGGGGTCTCACCAGAGTAGAGTAGAGGGGCAGAATCACCTCCCGCGACCTGCTGACCACGCTGCTTTGGATGCAGCCCAGGATGTGGTTGGCCTTCTGGTCTACGAGTGCACATTGCTGGCTCATGTCCAGCTTTTCATCCACCAGTACCCCCAAGTCTTTCTCAGCAGGGCTGCTCTCAATCCCTTCACCCCCCAGCCTGTACTGATACTGGGGGTTGCCCTGAGCCAGGTGCAGGACCCTGCACTTGGCCTTGTTGAACCTCATGAGGTTCACATGGGCCCATTCCTCAAGCTTGTCCAGGTCCCTCTGGATGGCATCCTGTCCCTTAGGTGTGTCAACTGCACCACTCAGTGTCATCTGTGAACTTGCTGAGGATGCACTTGATCCCAATGTCTATGGCATTGATGAAGATATTAAACAGTACTGGTCCCAATACAGACCCCTGAGGGCCACCACTCACCACTGATCTCCATCTGGACATTGAAACATTATCAAAGAACTGTCAAAAATTGTAATGAAGGAATTGCTTCTGTTCCTTTTGGGGATCTTTCACATTTTGAACTCTCTCCATTTTCCTTTGGTATCTGAATCTGTACTTTTTTCTCCTTTTGCTACGATAATAAAAGGACTGGCTCAATGGAATGAGGTAATATCCCTCATGTCAGAGAAGAAGAGCCAACACACTCCACACTTCCATGCACAGGCACAAGAGGTTCGAGTGACTCTGTGCGTCATGGACAATCCCCGGCTCTTCCTGTCCTTACCTAAGTAACAAGAAGCCCAGGCAGAGCTCTCATCCCACGAGGAGACCCACTCGCCTGAACCCAGGCTGCCTGGAGACCCTCACATCAAGTGTACTTTCATAGGGCTTTCACAGGCAGAAGTCACTATATAATGTTACCTACTATGAAATTGCTTTAGATGCTTTCTACTTGCTCCCTGTTTAACTTCCTTTGGAAAATAATCTCACACATTTTGATAATTATTGAGCCTGGGCAATCAGAAAATGTGTTAATATATCTCATGCCTGCTTACACCAGGATTTGCTGAAGAGGCTGGAACTGAAAAGAACCCACTCTCGTCCCAAAGGGGCTTTTGCCGTCCAAAGGACTCTGACACTGAACTTCAGGTCACCTCATCTTTGAAAAGTGTTGTGAAGAGGCCTTCCTGGGGTAGAAGCTGCAGCGATGTATTTTAGCCATAGCCAAAGCTCTTTGAAGTCAATAGCAGCACTGCCAGCCACAAATGTACAAAAACCATGAATCAGGCCTCCAGAAACATGAAGATGACATAGAAAGTGTATTATAACTTCATTTAAAATTAAAAAAACCCCAAACAAACAAACCAGTAAGCTTCTTTGTCTCTTTCCCTTTCTCCTAATTTCTGAATGCCTGGGCATGGCAGGATCGTGTTTTCAGAAGGTTTCAACACCAAAGCAGCCTAGCAGCCATTGAAAAAACAACTGAGAATGTGACTGTAAGAGCCAAACCAAAGCAGTTAAGCACTGGAAAGTCACAATGAAATCACAAACCCAGGAGCACTGCATTGGACTTCAGCGGCAGGGTACTGCTGCGTACAGAAGAGGACTGCACAGCAGCTGAAGGTGAAGCTTGGGTTCAGTCACAGCGGTGGCTTGGCTGGACCACGCTTCCGCGCCGGCGTAGCCTGGGTCACGTGCTCTGTGGAAGCATGCTCACCCCGCTAGAAGTGCAGGGTCTCCTCCTTTTTCTCAAAGCCAACGCATTTGCTGAGGGACCAAAATTATTATCTAATAACACCAGGCCAAATACACTGAAATGGGAGGAAAAATGTCAGCACAGACCAGAGGGGGGAAAGGAAAGGGGTGCCCAGCCCTTTGTCCTTCTGTGGCAATCTCAAAGCAATCTCAAAGCACAGTGACTGAGACCTGCTTCCTCATTCAGAGCAAGGGTCTTTGTGGCCAGCCTTCAGCCTTCAGCCTTCAGCCTTTCTCTTGGAGATGCCCGAGAGCTACCAACTGGTTCCTTCCTTACCTGTGACTGTGTACCTGTATTTTCTAGCAGGGAAAGCAAGGCTCCACCAGTCTGGTAGCTAGACGCTAATATTTCATTGGTTTAGGAAAACATCGTTTAAATGAACTGGACTGAACTGAAGCTGGTTAGTTGTTTTTTCATATACACACACATCATCATACCCAAGAACCTACCAGTGCCTATGGGCAGGGCATACCCGATATGCTCTTATTCCTTGCATGTCATGAATTCTCAGCAGAAGATGCCATACTGCAATTTTACGTGTAAAATAAACAGCCCTACTAAAAAACTGCCCTGCAGTTCTACGGCAGAGTATTTCAATGCCCACTACCCACATGACTCGGCCAACATTCAGCGCTGTTACAGAAATCCCTGGGCTCAGAGCAACCCGCTTTGGGACACTGCGTCCCTCAGAGCGGCACGGAGCGAAGATACTCCCTTAGAAGAGAAGCAAGGAATTTTGGTTGCCTGAACCACACCAGCCTTTACGGCAGGAGTCTTTGGTGTCAGAGTGAACCCCACAGACATCTGGCATCTAACAAATGCCCCTGAACCCGGCTTCTGATTTCTCCTTGGTACTGTTCTTACGCTGACCGAATTCACTTTCACAGGGATCCCAAATTGCCTCAAAACATGAAAGCCACTCCTGCAACGACTCTGTTTCATAAAGATTAAGCTCCCATTAACAAATGGGGATTAGGACTACTGAAAAGTACGCATATTTTTACAGCTTTTATTGACATTTAAAAGGATTAGAATCAGAAATCATTTGCATGTATTTTTAAAACTCAGGTCCTTCTTATAAATGTGCATAATTTGAAGCATCTAATCCTGAGTGGGAGAGATGCATATTTGCCATTTACAGAGCTCTTTCTGGATTTTTTCCCCCCTCTCTCCCATTATTATGAAAATCAGTGTTTGTATAAAAACATTTTGGATTGAAACTCATTTACTTCATACATGATATGCATGAAATTTCATTTTCTGTGATTTGTTTCCTCTATGGCATATATATAACTGAGAGAAATTCATTGGAGCAGAAGTATGGAGTTCTAATAAGTGTTTGAATTCATTCTACTAATCAGTGTCTGAATTAAAATCTCCTTGACATCATTTCTTTAAAAATACCAACGGGTTTCGAAGGCACACAAAACTTGTTTATTCGATGGACTTCTCACTGTCAAGACCCCACTGCCTACAAATCATCTAAATATTCTAAATATTCAACTCAATTCATCTAGGTATATTTTATTATTATATATATTATATTATATTATATTTATTATCTTAAGCCGCAGGTAAAAGTGAGTATAATGCAACTCCTCTTCAAAATATTGAGGCAGAATTTCCTTTGGTTTTGCCCTTTCATTTCACTTATCTTGTTGTCAGTTATTTCTTTGCTGCTTGGGAGAACTGCTTCCCATCTCTTTTGCTTCCCTCTGCTTTCCCTCTGCCACAGACGGGGTAACACAGATGTGGCTCTTTCATCCAGCCAAAAAGCAAACTCCGTCTTTATCCCCTTAGCCCAGTGTGTCTGGTGCAGGTGGGCGGCTTGTATGCTCAGTCCCGCAACCCCCACTATCATTCCTCACCTGGCCAAAACACAGAACAATAAAAAGAAAATCCCACAACTGCAAAAGACCCTGCTCACCACCACTGCAAAACAGCTTCTTTTCACATACTTCGTCGTGCATATCCAGCTCTGATTTTCAGTGCTTCCAGCAGGGTAGCTTTCACTGTTCCTCTGGGGAGTCTATTCCCCAGCCCAATAAATCTCACTCCCAAGAAACCTCCTTCACATGTCCCCTCCTGCGCTTGCAGCACTTTTCCAGTCTTGGCCTAAAACTAGTGGAACAAATATATTTTTCCCCACAGAGTTCACACAATAATGCAATAAAGTCGCAGAAGCTGTGCGCTCCATCGAGTTACCTTCACCCGTCAGGAATTTCTGTGATAGCAACTTGTGCGTTACTTGCCATTTTAATAAATGACAACAACCCCACCAAAGTGCAAAACCATCCAAACCAGGCAATACAATCACGAACTTCATAGAAGATGTAAGCAAAGAAGTAAAGAAAACCTTCACTCAAGCAGCTGGCACCAAGACTACATCTGATGGGTCTTCTTCCCCCCGAGGTCGGCAGACTGGTTATTGACCTCTTGCCGGCGCTCGCGCTGTCGGTGCCGTTTCCGTTTCAAAAGACGGGCAGCTGCGTTATTTTAGACGTTGTACAGAAGCGCTCTCGTCTGCCTTTTACTTAACCCAGCCTGAGTTAAGAGTGATTCCAAAGTAACGCCCAGCTCGCTATTAGGCAACTACCTTGCTGTTTTGGGAGAGCTTGCCACCTTCTCTCCCCCGAGGCGGGGCACAGCTGCAGAGCTGCCTGCCTCCTGCGGCCGCCTCCGCGGCCGCTGCCTCTGTGGAAGCCTTTGCTTCTCCTCGCGGAAGCTGCAAGGGGAGGGACGTTCTTCCAGGGCCTGGTGATGATCAGGAGAGCTCTTCCACACGGAGCCAAAAAGGGCAGGCAGCACGGCCGAGGCCCCAAGCTGCCCCCCGCAGCCTTCCACCTCTGTAGCCGAAAGCCAGTCATTCGCCCCAGGCCCGGCTGATCCTGCGCTCCAAGGGTGGAGCTTTCAGAGGCGGCTGTTTCTGATAGACCACTACATGCACAAGCCGCAGGACAAGGCGCTCGTGTACCATGCGCCCGGCGATGAACACCCATACCACAGAGTGAAATGGGCGCTGCTGGGTGTGACCGAAAACCACACACGAAATTGTATATACATTCACTAGTTCACCTCATGAAGATCCCATCAGACAAATCCCAAGTTGACTATATAAACAAGTGAAAGCTCTGAAAATTACTGCATCGGTCCTTTGGAAATCTTTCTCCAAAATGATTTTTGCTATTTGCAGATCAAAAGCCATTGTTTATCTCAACTTCCAAAGAGTAAGGCAAAATTCATAGCAGATGTGTTTCCAAAGACTTGAATAGCTGTGTGGCAGCATATTTTTTGGATTTGCTATTCACTAAAACAAACACGGTGTGAAATATTGCCATTCAGTTGTGTTTGCAGCAAGGCCTAACAGGAAGACACCATTATTTTTTCTAAATGTTCAGGGCTCAAAAGTCAAAAGGCTGGAAGAAAGATGCCGTGCCCCTGGGGAGCTGTAACTCTCCCTCTCGGCTCACTCCTAAGGACACAGAATTGAGAGTCTACTCAGAGAAATGCATACAGAGGTGCCTATAGCCCAAGTAATAAAAGCAGCATGCCACGCTTCATCCTTGGGGCCAGAGCAGTTCATATCATGACTTGCGATGTCCACTGGGCCTTGATGGATTACACTTGCTCTGGCTGTGTAAGTAAAATGACTTTTTTCAAACCCAACCCTTCTGAGCTTGCCCAAACTGCTTTTAATGAGAAAAAAACTCCCAAAATTATGTCTTGTAGACACTGCCTTCTCATCCTGTGCTCTAGTAGCACTCCTCTTCTTTCAGATAAAAAGTTCACAGTTTCATCGGTGGTTTAAGCCGCTAATACTGTCATCCCTGACACTGGACAACAGAGGAAATAAATAAAAAAGTGGCAAGCAGATGACTGCTAATTATCCTTTCACTCACAAAGTTTAACTATAGCTGCCTGTGTTTGAACACAAAGAAGGCCTGCAATTAGGACACGCACTGCCAATGCACCACAACCCCTTCTTTACTGTACTTGTAGCTGATACAAAACAATACCTCAACACCATTTCTACTGGGTGCCTGCAATTTTCTTGAGTACTGTGTATATTAGTCACAGATGTATCTTAATAGCTGTGATTGTCCCCCAAAACCAGAAAAAGCAAAGACACATGCTCTGGAGAGGGAGCTTTGCTCAACATGCTTTTTAGCACCCAGTTCCATGAAATACCTCCTTATACATCCCTATTCTTTCAAGGCATTTGAACCTTTAAAGAATTTGATACCAAATGATTTAGCCATGACAAAGTAAAGTGGCAGTGGTTACACTTGCCCTGCATAGGTGGATGGGGTCCCTTAGAGTAATCACGTTCTGACACTTCTCTTCTGCCTTCGTTCCTATTCCTGCTCCCCAAACTAGAAGAAAAAACCCTCCTATACCAAATTTCCATATAATGAAAAATTCTAAAAACTTTAGACTAACTTTTGACAATTTACCATTTTCTAATTTTGTCAGCTATTTCTCCTCAAAATGCAGAAATGTGCCTGAAATCAGGATTTTTTCTACAAAAAAGTGGATTTTCACAAAACTCTTATTTCATCAGGATATATCTGAATTCAAAGAAACTTTAGCTAACTTAACAACTTTAAATAATGTAGGGATTGTGCCAGACTTCAGCCTTTTCCTGATCCTCACCACTGTGCCAAGCTTTATCTTAAAAAGGCTCTGAAGCACTTCTCCATTCCTAACACTCAGCAACTCTTTTTTTTTTTTCCCCCCAGTTTTTAGGAGATCTTTTTTCCCTTCCCAACAAATTGCTAAAACTGAACGAACCTCTGCTTTGCCTGTACAGATTCTAACCTTTATCTCCCTGTGACAGTCAGAAAATAAACTCAAATGTTTGCAGGTTCCTAGTCCGTTCACATCTCAGTCGCTGGGGTCAAAGAGCCTCCAACATTGGGAAGCACCGGAGTGCATCAGACTTGAGTGGGCAGGGCAGGACCTAACACATACACAGCCAGACCTAGACTGAGGATCATCAAAAGTGGCATTGTAGGCTATCAACACAATATAAATGAGGTTTATTGGAAACTGTGGAGAAGATAGAAAAGGAGGTAGTAGGGGAGAGGGGAATGAAAGAGTGGGGAGAAGGTGAAAGGAAGAAAGAGATGAGTGCCATCTCTTTAATAAACTGGAAGTAATCCAGTGTAGTTTGGATAGGAACGACTTGGGTATAGGTGCCAAAACTGAGCTGCTGACTGATGCATCCAGCTAACAGAAATAGCGTGTGGTACTGTGCAACTGGCCAAATTCCCCAAGTGGGAGCCAACACAATTTGGTGCGAGACTGAAATCATGTCTGAAGTTGAAGGGGAAGAAAAAGTAACTTCTTTTAATAGGAGTCCACTGTCCCCAACCAAGTTTCTCTTCTTGATACTGTAAATTGTGCAAACGTTAAAAAAATATAGGGAGAGCTGTAAAATACATTCAATTAAAAATAACCATTAAATGCTACATTTTCTGAAAAATAAGACATCTAGTAAAAAAACATGATCATTATTTCAAAGAGAAGGCATTTACACACAGTATTTTAGCATGTGAAGAGTCACCACGTTGCCACCTCCGGTAGAATGCTTCCTCTTCCACATTTCCCTCCCAGCCCCCCGCTCTTCGGCCCTGTATTTGCCTGAATGTGGCCAAGTGGTTTTAGCAACAACATGAGGAATGGGAAGGGCAATCCAGAATGTGCCAGAAATAGATAAGAAGCATGAGAGAGAAAAGAGAGGGTAAGGAAGTATCTTACCACCAAACCATGCAGTGGTTTAAGCTGCTTTTTAGCTCCGCTTCGTTATAAAGTCCTCTACCTGAGAGCAAAGCGTGGCGGCTCGGAAGCTTCAGCCTATATTAAAGCAGTGCCAAAGCTTCTGAGCCCATTATACCAAGTACTTGATACTGGTACAATTTACCAATATTTCACTGCTTCAGCCTTTCAAAACTCAAAAATCCTAACAATACTAAAGGCACTTGTAGAATTTATACAACGCGACATATTACAAGTCCAGTTCTGCACCAAAACTTGTGATGGGAACCAGGTTTCTCAGCTCGAGACCGACGGGAGTGTTGACCGCCTACAAACTCTGCTTGCGCTTCAGGAAGATCACAGCGTTTTCCACGTGCATGAAAAGCAAGAGCATCCCTTGGGGTGGGTTTTAAGACTGACAATTTCAAAGATAAAGTGAAAAGTGATTGAACTTGGAACACTGAAGCCAGGATTTTCTATTTTCTTCTAGATATTTTTCCTTTTGCGCTACTTGGTTTGTACCCGAGGAAAAAATAACTTCTGCATCTGTTAAAAATAGTAACATGCTAGGTAAAATGTTAGGGAAAATAAAAAGAAAAAAAAAAGATTACTACTGAAGATATCTTTGCCTTATGCTAAAGCATATTCAATGAGAACTACTGAAAATTCAGAAGCAAGACTAATACTGGTGTTACTGAAAACTGAGATCCTACAGAACTTCTGGCACTGAAAAGATTTTGACTTCAAAAAGCAAAGTAAAGAAAAATGCAGACTCTTCACCAATCTTTTAAAAACCTGCCAACTATCCCCAGCCCTTTGACCTTAAACAGTGCCTGCTTTTTCAGGAAATAATGGCAAAAAGTCCGGGGCCGGGGGGGGGGGGAAGAGAAATTATTTACACTAACGATGCATTTGACTGATGAAACGTTTAGGTTTTAAAACAAAAAAAAAAAAAAAAGCTTTTTTGAAACAAGTTGTTTACATTCAGCAAGAGAAGGAATTAAAAGTCATCTTTCACTACTCTTCAGATCACTTCTTCAGGCTTCATGCTTGACGTGCGGTCTGATATTCAACGGTTGCTTGCTGGACACCACACGTCAGCAGGAAGAGCTAAACGCCAAAGGGCCCTGAGAAACTAAAACACACACACGGTAGCAAAATGCTGAACAGATGCCACAGCCAGCTACTGATTAGTTGCTGCAAAATACGCATTAAATCATATGCTGTGAATGTTTGCAGTCCAATTTCTACTTAGCCAACCATGAAGATTATTACCACATTTAGAAAATACTGTTTGTTTTTTTTTTTTTAAAGCCCGAGCCCAAGTCTGAATATTTGACTGTAAAGTTGTTGTCCCAGAAACTGGGTCATGTGTAAATGACACATGGCATACATGGCTTGTATTTGTAAACCAGTGTTCCCAGTGTTCCCCCTTTCACACTTAATCATGCTGGGCTAATACCGAGAACTTAGCCGAGTTACTCTGCAGGAATTGGTGTGGAATAATATCTTTTAGTCCAGTTTAAAACAGGCAGATTCTTATTTCGTATGCATCATGGTACAAAATCCTATAGAAATGGCTGGCTATATTCTGGCACAGACTTCTTCCCTGCATGCTCATCTAATCTTATTAACTAAACTAGTTTTCAGGCAGACTTAAATTTATCAATGTATACAGTACAGAATATTATATGATTCCTCGATATTTTTCTCAGCACAATTCTGAAACTACACGTTACGTGTAAGGATGACTGGAATGAGATTTAACATTATGGGATGATGGTCTAAGTGTGTTTCCAGATTATTATGAGGAAGTCGATGCTTCAATTCTATAAGCAAATGTGGTATTTCATATGGTTAAGATTCTTGCCTCTTTCTGACAGTTCAAATTTTCAAATTGATGGAAAAATGTTAATGTGGACTGAGGGACAGGATGCACTATTTCTTGGAAATACACAGTTGTCTTCAGTTTAGTTTTTAAATTCCCAACAATGATGACTTGTCTTAACTTCTATTACAGTTTCCTATCCCAAATTATCTGCCTTGACCTTCTTGCAAAGTTCTGTACTTTGATTTATGTTTCAAACAAGTCCTGCTTGATACAATTGAGAATGATGTTTTCCCGTAACTCTCATATTTTCATATAACGTACCAAAAACAGCTGCTTTAGTTATGAGTGTTCTTCCACCTCATGAGGCTGCTTCCCGCCTCGCCCCCATCTGATGACTGAAAAACACCATCTTTCTAACCACCCTTCCAAAGCACATCTGATGTCTTCTTCACAAACACTGACCTCAACTGCCATGCACCTTGGTAGTACTCTTACTTGGTATATATGAAAATTGGATCCAAGAAACTGGAATCTGTAGCCACTTGGGGAAAAACGAGTGCAGAGGGAACTACAGGCAAGCCAAAACCAGCTACCTACCTAGCTAGACAAAATTTACCCTTTTCCTTAGGTTCCAAGCCCCCAGATAGTCAAGACCATCTCTGGATAAGAGTTTTTTGGGTTCCGCTCTTTCTAGATGCTTAAATACCTCCAGCCATCAAAAACATTTTATTTCCTTTGCATCAGACAGAAAGTGTGTCCTTTAAGAAGAGAATCTGACATTTTTTAAGTTTGCAAAGTGGAGCACTCTAATCGTGAAAATCTCCAATAATTCCAGAAATCATCAATTTTCTTCCCATCCAACATCAGCCACTCTGATCACTACATGAAATCTTCCCCAATTCACGGAAGTGGGTGAGTTTAAGCCATCCTTTCACCCACACTATTCTGGACTCAGCAGCAGAAGGAATCGTAGCTGTTACTCATTA
This sequence comes from Phaethon aethereus, assembly GCF_964289735.1. Lineage (NCBI taxonomy): Eukaryota > Metazoa > Chordata > Aves > Phaethontiformes > Phaethontidae > Phaethon > Phaethon aethereus. Next base: position 69,111,959 of record NC_138576.1, on the reverse strand, counting down.
TAATTTTGAATATATTAACCTGTGAAGGACCACTTTTCTAGCCAAAAATTGCCAGAATAATTCTGGGATGTACAAATTTTGAGGCGGGACTGTCATTTGCGCTCAGCCTTTCGCTGTCTGCTGCAACCCAGCATCTGGGGTACAGCCTGAGGTATTGATGGATCGCTGTCTGAATTCTCAGGTAGGTTGTTTTTTTCATCTATCAACAGAAAGGCATGAAAAAAAGCATGAAAGGAATGGAAACATGCATGAGGAGCTCACCTTTCTACCTGAAAGGTGCACTTCTTAGCAGTGGAACAAATTGTTTGAAACTTCTACTTCTTTCTAAAGAGCGAGACCTCAAGAGGAACTGCAACAGTATGACAGCGTCAATCCCAGAGTGGAGAAATGGGTGGTTTTTTTGACTTCTGGTCTGAGCAGTAAAGTTCCCTTTTCACCAAGACGTAGCTCACCGCAAACCTCACCACCTTTGGAACAAAATGCGAGTCTGTGTAGTAAAAGCCGCAACACTAAAAAGAGAGCAAACTGAAAGCCAACTACATGGACGTGCCGATGAAGACAGGCGCGGCTACGTGGAGGCAGTCCACAGCCATGGCTGCGGCTGGTGCCCGAGGGCTGTCGCGAACAGAACCGCCGGCGCTGCGTCGCAACGGGAGCACGAAGGCGGCTGATATGAAAGAGCAGCCTCCCCCTCCACCCTGCACCGCGGGGCTCACCGCTCATGCTGAGAGCTGCCCTCAGCGCCACGGCCACCAAATCTGGATTTTGGAGAAGTTCTGGGAAAGCGTTTGAACAGGGACTTTATTTCAAACGCAGTTCAGTTCCCATCTTATGCTGGGCAAATCAAGAAACTTGGATAACTTGATCCACCTTTAAGGTGGTTTTAAATCTAGTCACTAAAGGTGGAAGGCTGCTTAAAGGTATGTAATTCAAGCAGTGAAGTGGCTCTGGTGGTGCTCTGAAATTTTAGGAGAGTATTTTTTTCTTCACCAGTCTCCTAGAGATGCCCTGACAAACTAGCCAGTTGTCAGGTGGGGCGTACCATGATGCTGAAGTCATGCACAGGCTCCGCCTGCCACAGGCGCTCTGAACTTCACTGACATCGTGCTTTTTCAGGATCTAAATCAAAAGTGTAGATCATGCCACCCTTACTAATGATGAGGATCACCTTAGTCCTCCCAGGGTTTACCAGAAGTAGAGAAAGAGTTGGAAGGTAAAGGCCTGATACAACGAGGAGTGAGGTGACAGCCCGGAGAGGGAAATGAAGTAATTTTCTACCACTATCCCTAAAAGAAAAGGTCAGATTTAAGAAGAAGAAAAAAAAATGAAAATATACTGTCCTTACAAACCAGACCGCAGCTGATGAAGTGAGATGCTGTAGAGTGATACCAGGAAGTTGCTATCGCCAGTACGTGATAATAGCAGAGGAAGGAGGGGGGTAAGAAAGCACAGGCAGCATCAACATGGGGACCACCCGACCAGCCTCACTGTACTATCGAGATACATACAGCACTGATCTTGAATAAAAAACAGATGTATTTTATGAGCCACTGCCAAAGCTGCTTTTAGAAAGGCTATTATATTTCCCTTAGCTAGAAGGGTCTCTACAAATACTGCCTCTTAGCAGATCCTGCATTGAGAATGGTGGATCAGGAGGTGGTAAAACACACGACAGTGCAAACTGCCTATAGGGGTATCAACCCACCGCTGATGGAGTGTGAGGAGACAACATCGTCTTCTCAGCACAACTGGCATCAGGATCTAGAAAATGAAGACAAATATGCAACAGAAACCACAACCTGTGACTTCAACAGTTGCAAGTGAATCACTTCAGGAACAGGCAGTAAGAAAACATTTTGCAGGTTATTTAAAGTGCAAATTGTTCTTTTCTAAATGCAGCAGCTGGAGCATAGGTAACATCTGATGTAAATGAGTGACCTACTTTAATCAAATGGTACAGCTAGAGAAAGAGGTAGAAGCAAAAATAATAGTAAGCCTCATATTGTTTCTCCAAGTGCTTCACATTTCTGTCCCCATTATGGTTGTTCTCCAGGTTAGTGGGGGAATGAAAAAGCAAGTTATTTTAATGGCATCTCAGTATAAAAACAATACTCTAACCACCACATCAAAAATTAAACAGCTTTGCATCTTTAATCCATACTTGACTTTTTAAAGATGGAATCAACAGTTGTGTGGCAGCAAGTGAGTATTTTTGTTGTGCCCAATGAGCAGCCGGAAAAAAAATACAGGAAGCAGCAATGGAGAAAATACAGAATGAAAGAAAAGATGTTGAAAAATAAAAAACAGAGAAAGCAACCTTTGTCATTTGCTGGCAGGAAGCACATCCTCAAAATTAAAAGAAAAAAGTAGGGCAACAGGGAAGCCTAAATTTTTTGTGTAAGAAACTGCAAATAACAATACGTCTTTGAAAATACTATCATTTTACCTCCATTGAATTTGCCAGTCTCTTGTAATGAACCCAGCCCATTGTTAGCAGTCTTTGTAGTTAAGCTAACAACCAACATAGTCTAACACTGACATAGTCTCAGTCTTGTCAACCTCTGTGGCGATCCCTCTGCAGTCAGGTTAAGGCATCTTGTGTACAGACCAAGTTGTGAGGTGTCGTTCACACAGCACTCTTCCAGACGGTGCTGAAACACACCTCACACCTAAAAGCAGTCCTTTCTGATTTGGACAAACCACTGGAACCTCCTCCCTTCTCCCTGTCCCAAATGTCCTTCAACATATCTTTTAATTAGACACGGAAAAAGGTAGAGCAAAAAATGATGCAGAAAAGGTCACATAAAGTTGTTTTTGCTTGCAGCCTCTGGCCCCACAAGCTGGATCTACTTGCTCCTATGTGACAAGGCAAGTTTTCACTCCCTCTCTCCTCATCAGGCAGGCATAGCCATATATTTGAGCTTCCCTAAGCAACTGGTCTGCTTCATCTTAACACTCCCTGAGGAGCAAACGTAAGAGGACATTGTGGTCCATTGCAGACCCGACCATGCACTGTGCTGTCCTACTCGTGCTGCAGCAGCGGGGGTCCCTCAGTACACTCTGGAGCTCCCCTGATGGCATTGTGGTTCATGGGTACCTCTGTGCAGCAGTGTGTGAGTGCATCCAAAACACCCACATCGCCAGGGACGTACATGCCTGCAGTCTTGTTTCAGTCAATAGAGCAGGGCTGATTTGCAACTGGCCGAGCACACATTTCCAAAATGTGCTCAGCAGTATGGAGACCAGAATTTCATTTTCCTTAATACCCAACCTCAGGAAACAGCCTGAGTAAAGAACAGCCCAGCTGAGTATGTATTTATTTTACTTTGGCCACTTTCAAATATCTGCACTGTAAAACCAGGACCCTGACTTCCTCTCATTTTACACAGCAAAGCTACTCCGAATCCTGCAGGAAGCCTATTCTGTCCCAAAGGGCCAGCTTCCACCCCCAAATTATCCCCTGTGCACTTGCAGTGGGTACATCCTGAAGGAGGACGGTGGGATACTGACTCACACATTGTTTTGCCTCACCTGTTAATGTAAAACCCAAAGGCAACAGAGGTGCATGAAGTGAAATCCTGACACGCAACTGAAGTGTAAGCGGCAGGACGAGGGGTTTTGATGCCCCCGCAATACACCCTGAAGCCTTCCTGGGGCTTTTCTGTCCTTGCAAGTCGAAGATGCTTTGGCGAAGGGGTGAGTACCCATGGCTTTCCTGGGGTTCATTTAAGCTTGAGAACACGGGCATGAAAAGCCAGAGACATCATCTCGAGGGGTAGATCAAGCACGACGTAAACCAGGGACCCGCGCTTTGGCCACCGAGAAGGATACAATCCTAGCTCTGGGAGGGCAGGGTGTGGACAAGGGTGCATTTTTCCTAAATTCCCCTGTTCGGCTCAGTGGAGGTGCTCGGACACAAGGACCCTCCCCTGTCTTCCCCCTTACCTGAGCCACCCACGTAGGACCGGAGCAGGCACGGTCTCCGGGAGGAGGAGAAGGAGGAGATATCGCTTTGGGAACGGCCGCGGGGACCGGGCAAGGACCAGGCGGGCAGCGGTTCTCCCCCCGTGTTCCCCGACCTCTCAGCCATCGCCTCCGGGGAGCCGAGAGTGGCAGGGAGGAGAGAAGAGGAGGGAGAGAGACGGCGAGGGAGGGGAAAGGGAAAGTTTGCAAAGAGCCGCCCCTCGCCTCCGACCGCCCCGCCGGGACGGCGATGGGGATTTTGGGTCTGTCGGAGCTTAAATTTTGTGTTTGCACAGGGGTAATGCAAGGGGGGAGTGGTGGTGTAGACGGACGGAGAGAGGGGGCGCGGGGGGGACCCCCGCGTCCCCTCCCTCCGTCCGTCTGCACCCTCCCAGAATGTCTTAGGGCTCCCCGCTCCCCTGATTTCCAACTCTCGGAGGGGACGAAAAAAAAAAAAAAAGAATCAGTTAAAAAAAGAGCCGAGCCAACCGACACCACCACTTCTGTTTTGTGTAACACGGTGCTCTGCCTCCTCCCCCGGCCGTCCCCCCGCAAAACCGGGAGGGTTGCACAAGGCATCGCACCCCTTCAGCCGAGCAGGGAGGGTGATGAGTCAAATCTCCTGCCGCCTCCCCTTCCCTTCACCCCCCTCCTTCGTCTTTCTTAAGGTTTGGGTTGCAGACAAGAGGCTTATCACAACCAGTTTTACTCCTCCTGCCTTTCAGATGAGAAGCGGGAGTCACACCGACTCAAAAACTAAGCAAAAACCAAGCCCCGCGGTTTCATTTTCTGGTATTTGTTTTACAGATACGCTTTTACAACATGCTTCATCTTTAAAAGGGTGTCATCTAATGGCTTCACTGCTTTTTACAGGCGCATCATTTTATATTCTGCCTTTGTATGAAATCCTTGCTGCCCTGAAGCCACCAGCACAATGGCAAAGGCGGACAGGACTTCACTAGCTCTCAAACATGAAAGTCCCATTCAGGCTCTATGAAAACATTTTAGCAACTACCACTCCTCAGGTCTGAATCAAGTCCTATCGAGTCTGAAAAATGTCCATGTGAAATTCAGTTACCGGCCTCTGCTTCCCACCAAGCAACTACATGCCCTCCTGCAACCCCAAGCCCCGTGCAGCTCGCCAGGCATTGTGGCTTTGCTGTCTGCCCAGCAGTCATACGGCTCCGGCACCCTTCGCCCTCGTCCAAGCAATCGATGCGGTACATGAGGATCCAGGACATGAGTCTCATACGTCAGCCATTCGTCAGGTCAAAAGGTCTTTTCTGCTCAGCATCTCCCAGGGAATTGCCGTCACTATTTCCTCTCCTTCTTCCCTCTGCTGACAGACCAGCCTGCTTCTTCCCTCACTGCGGAGAGCTTTCCCAGCGGGACCGTGCTGCTGGAGTGAGAGGCAGGGGCTTCTCCTCACAGGGCACAGTAGCCAGCTCCACGCTTACAGACCTTCCTGTGCAGGCAGGCATGCTGTGCCCAGGCTGAGAGCTCCCTGCAGTCGCAGACACCACTCTTGCGTTGTTCACAAAGTCTTACAACGTACTATTTTTATTATTTACCCTTTGCAGCTTGCATCATTACAGATGTGACTGTGCACTGAGGACCTTTTCCCTCACTGGAGATTTCAGTAGCTGCGCGTGTGTGGGATGGTGACATTTTCTGAACCTGTTTGTGCCTTAATCAGAAGTGTACTCACGACTGCTATTTACTGAACTGGGGTTTTTTTGTTGTTTAATTTAAAGGATGTGATCAAGTTCTTTATTGAAATACACAGTTCCTGCTCCAAATCTCACCAAAGTTGATGGCAGGTCACTGACGTCAGTGGGCTTTGTGTCAGGTCCCTGAGTTTTTTAAAAATATTTTTTCCTTCAAAGCATTTGGAGCCACAGAGCAGTTGTAACTTTGGCGTGCTGTACAGAATAAGCTTCAGAGAGTCTATTTCAAAATGCCCACATTAAGGAGTTGCTCGGTGCCTGCAATCCTTTGGTGTGATCAAAATTAAAGAGAAACATGAAGAAATCCAAAGATAAACTAGAAAAGATACTATAGCAAGAGGTCAAAGGTGTTTAAGGATTCCTTTTGAAAAGCAAAGTGACATCTGAAGGTAAAAGAAGACATAGAGAAAGTAGGTCAACACTGAATGTAAAAGAAATACGAAGAGGGTCCTATTGTGATATCAAAGTGCCTTTGGAAATTAGAGTAATGTGAACAGTCAGTCAGAAAGAATGAGACTATGGAAGTCACAATGTTTTTTATCAGCCTGTAACTTCATACACTCATCAAGCTACACACATAAATGAAAATATTAAAAAATTATATACTTTCTGTTTTCACAGCCCTTTAGATATTTTTGGATGAAATGTAACAGCTGTGGTTAATGGCTGTGGAAGTTCTGTTTCCATAGAATAGAAGTACAGTATGCACCCTTCCCAGGTGGAGAGAGATTAATCCAGTTGTCTGCTCATTCATTTTTAACTGTTTTGATTAGATTGCCTAAGAAATTTCCATTTGTGGTCATGATTTTGCAAAGCTAGTATTTGCTGATTAAACCAAATTATTTCACAAAGGCCATCCTCTGGCTGCTGGGATCTGATGCAAAAATACGCAATTTGGGCATCAGGAAAGATGGGAGAAGTGCCAGCACAGGCTACAAAGATGCTGGAAGATGCATCTTTTAAAGTACCTGCCTGCCACCCATGATCTGCAGCACATATGCAAAGTATCATCTACTGAAGCAAGGCAGCTTCAACACAGTCTTCCTCTGAAGCCATTCTAACGGTCAGGGAAATATCTCCTTGACAGGCTTTGGGGCACCTCTCTACCCTGGAAGGCATCCGGTACTGGAGCTGCAGAGCGATGAACAGGGAAGGGAAGGGAAGGGAAGGGAAGGGAAGGGAAGGGAAGGGAAGGGAAGGGAAGGGAAGGGAAGGGAAGGGAAGGGAAGGGAAGGGAAGGGAAGGGAAGGGAAGGGAAGGGAAGGGAAGGGAAGGGGAAGGGGAAGGGGAAGGGGAAGGGGGAAAGGGGAAGGGGGAAAGGGGAAAGGGGAAAGGGGAAGGGGAAGGGGGAAAAGGAAGGGGAAGGGGAAGGGGAAAGGGGAAAGGGGAAAGGGAAGGGGAAGGGGAAGGGGAAGGGGAATGGGAGGGGGAAGGGAAGGGAAGGGATGCTGGGCCTGTGGTTGGAAGCAGGCAGGAAGGGCAAAGGCAGCAGGCTGCCGAGGGTTAAGTCTGAAGCAGACCCTGGCTGCAGATCCAAGACACAGAATCACAGAATCATTAAGGTTGGAAAAGGCCTTTAAGATCATCAGGTCCAACCATCAACCCACCACCACCATGCCCACTAAACCATGTCCCAAAGTGCCACATCCACATGTCTTTTAAACACTTCCAGTGATGGTGACTCCACCACCTCCCTGGGCAGCCTGTTCCAATGCTTGACCACTCTCTCTGTAAAGAAATTTTTCCTAATATCTAATCTAAACCTCCCCTGGTGCAACTGGAGGCCATTTCCTCTCGTCCTATTGATAGTTACTCGGGAGAAGAGACCAACTCGGACTGGATCAGGCTGCAGGTCCAGCTGGGCCCGCTGGGCAGCTTTCAGGGAAGCGCTGCGGCAGGGCGGCCAGCGCTCTCCTCGGTGAAGAGGGCAGTAAGGAAGCACACAGGGCCAGGCAGGCAGTGAGCCTGGGGCGGTCAGGGCCTGGGGGTGGCAGCGGGCAGGAGGAGCCCGGTGAGATGTTGGCCAAGGCAGAAGTCTGTTACTTCATTTTCTTCAAATCCTTAAAATCCATGTGACAATTTGTGATCCAGCAGCCAGATAAAACAGCACCAACGGGGACGAGATCCCCAACGCATGGTGCGCTTCTCCATACAGAGAGGAAGGCTCCGCCAGGACAGCGGGGCCGAGCCTTGGGAGGGGCCGAGGGGGAGCCGTCCACCTGCAGGCGCCAGGGACGGGATACTTTTTGGCCGGAGAGCGGCTGGTTCTGCGAGCCTGAGCCCGCCTTGCGTTCCGGCGCCCCGCCCCGCCCCGCCCGTGCGCTGCGGCTCCTCTCCCCCGGCCCCCCCGCCCGCCGCCGCCATGTCGGGCTTGCTCGCTTGTGCCGCGCTGCTGCTGCTGGGGCTGCCTGGGCTCCTGCCGGCGCGGCCGTCGAGCGGCGGTGGGCGGCCCCGCTACGAGCCCACCTGGGGCTCACTGGATGCCCGACCGCTGCCCGGCTGGTTTGACGAGGCGAAGTTTGGCATCTTCATCCACTGGGGCGTGTTCTCGGTGCCCAGCTTCGGCAGCGAGTGGTTCTGGTGAGCTCCCCGGCCTGGCCCTGGCCCTGGCCCCGGCCCCGGCCCCCGCCGGCCGCAGCGGCCTGCCCAGCCCGGCCCGGGGGCCTCCCCGGCGGCGGCGCCCCGCAACCCCTTCAGGCCGCGGCCGTCGTGGGGCAGCTGGGAGGGTCGCGCCGAGAGAGCCGCTGCTGTTGCGGATGGGCCGTGCCGACGGTCTGAGGGAGTTCTTGCAGAGCAGCTCTTGGGGCAGGTGGGGTTTGGTTTGGTGTGTTCCCCCCCCAAGGCCATGGTTAGGCCTAAAGCCCCTCTGCAGACTGACCCAGGCACTGAGGTGTGTGGGAAGAGGTTTATTTCCACCTGAGGCTGGGCAGTGGGACCACGGACTCAATGGCGCCATTTATGAAGCGGAGTTTGATGTGCTTCTGGTACGTGACCATCTGTCTGCCCAGCCCCAAAACTCCTGAATATGTTGTCTAACGTGAACCGAGTTAAGCAGGGAGTGTGGAGCGACGAAAGATGCGGTTTCCGCAGCATTAGTGAAAAAGGCAGTTGAATGGCTGAGGGAGAGCTCTCAGGGCCGCGATGAAGGGTCTCTCCCCATGCTCTGTGGGGACGGGCATTGGGGACCTCTCAGCCTCCCCGAGGGACCCTTGAGCAGCTCTTGCTGGAGGGCCGTGTCACCATCTGTGGGGAGTGTGGGAGTCCATCCTTCCCTCCATCGCTGCCCTTGCTTGGCAAACTGCAAGCAGTTTTCTTGCACATGTTTTGTGCTGTTGATGGTTTTCTTATTATTTTTATTAAAGAGTACTTTCCAATTAAAAGAACCTAAAGCTCTGATTCTTCAAATAATTTTAATTCAACGACTGAATAAAACTTTTGGTTCAGGCCCTTTGGCTGTAAGCATTTTTTTTGCTATCTTCTTTCCATGCTCTACCAAATACTTCTTGTATGACTTCAAGCGAGTCATGTTATCATTTACAATACGAAGAAAACAGCAGCTCTGTGGCAGAACTATAGTAAACCTTAAATGCAATATTTGTTAAACAAACCACCATCAATATAAACAAACCACTGTTTTCTGACAATATTTGGTCTGTTCAGAGTTATGTTCAAGGGTTTCGGCAGTTTTTAATGGGGACTGCGTTTACTAATGAATTACTTTCCTGATGCAGGTGGGGGGAGAAGCGAGCTTTGGGTTCAAGCCTTACTCCAAGTGCTGTTGCTCTGATAGTGGTGCACAGATTCAGGATCAAGTGTTTGTTTTTTTTTGTTGTTCTAAAAAGACCCCGAAACACTGCAATGTAGTTGATGAAGTTGTTTTTTGTATTCCTGTAGCCTCCCATCCTTAGGCACTTGTGGGTGTGGAGCTGCTTCAGGGCCACCTGGCAGCATGTGCAGTCAGGGGGCTGAGGTCCTGTGTTAGCAGCTTCAAAAATCATAAACTCTGATGTTACACAGCCTGTCGTCCTTCCTGCAGAGCACAGCCTTGATCAGGATGTTTCTAGAATCTAATCATGTCAGAGTAGAAGTGCTCATGTTAGCAAACCACGTGACAAAGGGAGAGGTGCAAGGATGTTACCAGTTTCTTTATGCAATTGCATACTTTAAAATCAGATTTATTGGGTTTTTTTCCCAGCCTCTTTCAGTGAGGAAGGCTGTCTCAGCATCTTTCTTCTAGATTTTTTCCCTGTTGTCTGCCAGAGATTGTGTTTGTTTATGCTGAATTCTGTTTGGGAAGATTACAATAATATCCATATAGTTACTGTGGTCTTGCAGAACTGAGGTCAGAGTCCAGCTCGGGACAGAAGAGAGAAACACATTTCAAACATTCAGATTCTGGCCTTATTCCTTCACTTTCAATTTGTTTTCAGTTATGTCTAGATTTGCCAACAGGATTTTTGCTTCTTGGCTTCATTGATAGAAAGGTGGATGCTTTCAGACGCTTTTCTACATAAGCATTAGCAGTCACAACATATGTTGTTGTTAGAAGGTCCCCAGCAATAAAGACTGTTTATGCAGTAAGGACTGTTGCGTGCTGTTTTTGGAACTAGATAGGGGAGGGATGGAGCAAGTTGAAAATAAATAGTGCTTTACTGATGATTTGTGATCTCTGCCTGTGATGAGGGTGAGAGACCACCCTTGGACCACAGAGCGAAGCTCCAAGCCTTGCTGTGGACTAGACCAGTTGGAATAGTGACAATAATGGTTACTGTGATGGGGAAGCCTGGGATAAAAACTGTCCCTGTCTTTGCTAGGTGGGATGCAAAAAGAGATCATCAGTTTATTTTTCCTTCTAGTTCCTAAATCTGTGTGCACTGGTCCAGTGGACTGAGGCAGATGTGTGCCTGCACGCTAGAGCCTGCGATAGAGATGCATTTCGGAGTGTGTGAGGTTCTTGCAGAGGCAGGTTATTGTTGGAGGACCTGCCTTCTAGTAGGGTGCCTTTGCTTCAGAGCCTCACGTGTGCAGCAGCTGCAGTGCACTGCAGCCACAGCTTTCTCCGGCTCTGGGGTCGTGGGCATCCATTCACACATCAGGTCACTCGCCTGCATTTGGCATAGAGGACTCTGGACCAGCAGAGAGGTAAAGCTGCTGGTCCGCATGTTCATGGATTGTAGGAGTTGTGGTGTGGGAGCAGAGATGCCTGATGGCTGATATGTGAGACCTGAGGAGGGTGAGTCATGTTAGTCCAGAAAAAGTGCATTCCTCATGCCACCTGAGCTGCTTACGTGGACTGTCTACCTTCCTGTCTCTCTAGTATGGTTTTGGGATTTGGGTACTGAACAAGACTGCTCTTTTTCCATTCTCAAAGTGTAGCTGGTTTGTGACATTGCTCAAAATGAAATCCTGGGACCTTTCCAAATTGGAGTGCTTGAAAGATGTAGAGCATGGGGAAAGAGGACAGAGAAAAGGAAATATTTCATAATTAATACTGTTCTGAAGCAATTTTGTCTTATTGCCAGTGTCATGTACCTCCAGTGCATGTGCCTCTCAGTGTGAATGCAAATAGGAGCTGATGATTTCAGTTTTCTTTTCTTCATCTAAAAAATACACCAGCAGACATGGTTTTGCTCCGTATTTTGTAGGTGGTACTGGCAGAAGGAAAAGAGAGAGCCCTATGTGAAATTTATGGAGGCAAATTATCCACCTGGGTTCAGTTACGAAGATTTTGGGCCACTGTTTACAGCAGAATTCTTTGATCCCAACCAGTGGGCAGATGTTCTGAAGGCTTCAGGTGCAAAATACGTTGTCTTAACTTCAAAGCATCATGAAGGTAAGTAGGTTTGTGAATGTTAGGAATTGTTGCATTTCTGTCAAGAAGAATCAAGGTGACTTTCCTGCCTGCTAAGAGAGACAAAGAAAGCCAGGCAGGCTTACTTGCCCCAACCCAGCCAAAAAGGAAACAAACTACCCAAGAAATGTTCGTGCATCTTCCCGACTCTTAGACAAATGCTATGACCATGAAACTTGCATAGGAGGAAAAATAGATTGTGTCATTGTTCTCTTGCTGTATGTAAGACAGTCTGAAGTGGTGGGGGCAGCTGAGCTTCCTTGTAGTAGCTGTTGTTTATTTTTTATTGTTGTGCAATTTATTGCTCAAGGAACCACAAAAGTGAATGCTGCTGTGTACAGGAAGTTAACAAGCTGTGTAGGTTTCTCCAAGGAATTTAGGAGTATGTTCTAGGAGTTAACTTCAGAGTTAGAAACGTACACAGGGTATATACAGCTCTTCCTGATGTAGTGCATAGAAGCCAAAACCTTGAACCAGGTCTGTAACTTTATAGGCACGGTTGATTTTTGGCACTGTAATTGTAAGATGCTTTGCAGAGAAAAGTAAAGAAAAAGAAAGTGCTTGGAAGGAAATCCGGTAGCAATGAAAGGATAAAATAATAAGATGCAGTATGACAGTACATCTAGTGGATGTTGTTGGTTTTTGGGGAGATGTGGGTCCAAGACTGGCAACTTGTAACTTGTGAATTTTAATCTCAGCTCTGACATGCATAAAATCTTGATCTTGAAGACGCTCATGGCATAATTCGTGGTGACTTCAAAAGAATAATGATTCATTTAGTCTGTCCTGTAGCCTTGGGTATGAATTTTTAGCTTATTTGTCTAGTTCATACAATGACATCTATCCAGTTCACAAAAATACTAACAAGATTTATTAGGCAATGAGTATAAAGCAGTTTGAAGGTGAGAGTGGAGCTCCTCTGGCAGTGGTCTAAGTCTGCAGTGCATTAGTACTTTTAAGTGCTTGTGCTGGATTGCCAGATGTCTGAAATGTTACATCCCTCCTGATATTTAAGGCTGGTATTTTAAAAGCTGTTTCAGGAGCTTTTGCACTCTGCTTACATACATGTAGTGAGTAGTTGATTGAGCTGTTATAAATGTCAAGACAAATGAAAAATGAACATGTACATAAGAATTAAACAAAAGGGAGGAAAACAGTCTTTGAATGCAAATGATAGCCTGTGCATTCTGCAGCTGAGAATTTTATCTTCCAATTGTTAAATGTGTATTCACAGTTCTCATTTGATACATTCAGTGAAAATGTAGATGTCTCAAAAATTGCTGTATTTTTGGTTAATTTAATAGGGACATGAACGGAGTGAATAATTAAGGAGAAGAAATAATTATCCTCAACAGTACAGAACTGGAAAATAATAAATGCATATGTGTATGTATAAAAAAACCCCTAAACCACAAATGTATCTGGCATTGTCTTCTGATGTTATGACTACTATCATCATGCATAAACAGATTATAGGCATACTTTATACTATGACAATAATATTAGTACATATATGATTTTTATTGTTTTATATTTATTTTTTGCAACACACTTGTGAACTACTTCCCAGAAGGAGGAACTATAACTTCGCCTCTTCTGCTTCCTGTTCTTATGCTTTGATTTTTCCCTTTTCAGGCTTTACTTTGTGGGGCTCCAAATATTCTTGGACCTGGAATGCTGTTGATGTGGGACCAAAACGAGATCTTGTGGCTGAACTAGCAACATCTGTTAGAAACAGGACTGACTTGCATTTTGGGTTATATCATTCCCTATTCGAATGGTTTAATCCCCTCTTCCTTGAGGATGCCACCAATGTCTTTAAGACAAGAAAGTTTCCAACCAGTAAATCATTACCAGAACTCTATGAAATTGTGACCAAGTACCAGCCAGAAATAATTTGGTCTGATGGGGATGGAAATGCACCAGATACTTACTGGAACAGCACTGGCTTCTTAGCTTGGTTGTATAATGACAGGTACATAACGATGCTGGTTTAGCTCCTCATCTGAAATTCTGTTCTGTGTCTAGTTCGTCTCATTTTCTGTATATTTTGTGGAACCTTTTACCTCTACTTACAAGGACTTAACTAAATATTAATTTTTCTGAAATACAGAATCCAAGTCTCCCCTACAACTATCAAAGCTTGATTTAGAAAAAGACTGTCCTATATTTTTTAACCATACTTGCAAATTCATCAGTTAAGATGGTACTGGCTATTCTACCTCATCATATTCTTCCCTAAGTATTGTCTCCTGCACAGACAAATGAGAATATGGGCACATTGTTGTCATCACAGACGGAGCATCTGGCAGTGGGTGTGAAGTGCAGGCTGGTTTCTGGCAGAGCTCCTGTGAAATTCTGGAGTATATTTTCCCTAAGAAATGCCAATCTGGACCTTTTACTGGCAAAAGATGAGAAAGGATTCCTGAAATTGCACTTAATCTAATTGTAATAAATTAATAGTACAGAAGTCATCCTAAATGTTAGTTTCTGGGAGCGGTGTGTGGGAAGGGATTACACTGGCTGTGACTGCATTTTATAGAATAAAAATAATAAAAGTTTTCTGTTTGCAGTCCTGTCCGGGACACAGTTGTGACCAATGACCGCTGGGGAGTTGGCAGCATCTGTACGCACGGCGGCTTCTACACTTGTAGTGACCGCTATAACCCTGGACACCTCCTGCCTCACAAGTGGGAGAACTGTATGACTATTGACAAGAAGTCGTGGGGGTACCGGAGGAATGCACAGCTTGACGATTACCTCACCATTGAGGACTTGGTGAAGGTACAGTGGGACAAAGGAATTGCTTGCAACTTCTGATTCTACTTCCTGATTATTACACTATGTAACATTTCGATTATGTATCTATTTTTATAAAAATTATTACTTTAATTGGATAATGAATTTATGAAATAATAAATAATTTTGTTCCTTTGCAGCTTAACACTGGCAGGATGGACTATCCATGTAATTCTTATTAATTTTATAGAAATGACTAAGGGAAAAATTATCTAGTAAAAATTCAGTTTCTTAGAAGCTATTACCCCTGTGAGTAACTGGCCGGAGGCTGATTTGGATAGTCTCATAATTACCTTTTTGCTAAGTTTTTCTATTAACTGCACTTTTAAGTTGATGAGAAGCAAACAACTGCAGTTTCACAGTTCCTGTTTAGGAACTCTTGATTGAAGGTTACACCTTTTCCTCCTTCTAGCTAGAAACAGTTTATAACTCTTAATAGTCTTATTACCTTGATGTGTGAAACTTTCCTTTCATCCCACTTAAAGAAAAAAATAAACCACCACACTTACTACAGACATACAGATAAACACTAGCAGATGCAGATGGCTGGTGTTAAGAGAACATGGATTCCCTTTGCTAGTGTAATGTATTAGAAGCTCAGAAAAACTGAGTGAAAGGAAGACTTATCTTTCAGATACAGTGCATTTAATTGCAAAGTTCAGCTAGTGAGGGAAAGACTGAGTGTTTTTGTTGCTTAATCTGAATCTTAGTACTGTCCTTGCAAAAGATAATTTCAAATTGAAGTAACCTCTTTGCAGACGCAGAAGGTTTAAATTCATTCCATAGCTTGTCTCCAGCTGTCTGTTCTTCACACGCGTGCATCTCAGTCCATGATCTCTGGAGGGCAGTGTGGGTGTGAACAGGAACATTTATGGACTCTGTAGAAGGCTTCCTAGTGTTTTACAGGTGTCTCTGTAAAACGGGGAGAGCATGAAACAGAGGAAGAAGAAGGAAATTGCTTCTCTCGGCTTCAGTAAAAAAGGAAGTGGCATTTATTAGCCTTATTCTCCTCTTGTATAGAGAAATGATTGATCCGTTCTATCGGTAAAACCCTTATGAAATTCCTGCAAAGTCGAAATGTTAAAAGATTATAGGATCTGATTCTAATGTAGATTCAGTCAGACATATTGGTGCAAAAATGTATTTTGGGATGTTTTCTGCCATAAAAATTGACAGCAGCACTTTGTTTTATGGGATTTTGTTTTGTATTGACTGTTAGTATGACCCTCAAGGTCTAAATGTGCAGCAGTAACATAACTGGTTCAGTTCATCATTCGGAAGCAGTGTGCTTAGCTTTAGAAAGAGCTTCAAATATATGATTTCATTAGCCATAACCATATGTTCTGTGTATGTATTTAAAAACATTTCAGCAACTTGCAGAAACAGTGTCTTGTGGGGGAAATCTCTTGATGAATATCGGGCCCACTCACGATGGTCGCATCGCTGTTGTATTTGAGGAACGCCTGAGGCAGATGGGTGCCTGGCTGAAAGTCAACGGAGAAGCCATCTATGGAACGAAACCATGGAGAGCACAGAATGACACGGTCACACCAGCAGTGTGGTAAGGCTACTGAATCAAAGTGTAGGCTGCGTAAAGCAGCAGTAGCAGTGTATGTGAAATTTTGAAATTCTTAATGGCTCGATGCTACAGAAGTCACCATTTTGCTTTGTATGTTGTGAAGAAATTAACCCTTTTGTCAGTTTAAGTAACTGCACATAAAAGTGTGTATAAAACTGTAGGTAGATGATGGGTGTCAGAGAGTGTAGTTTCAGGATGATGCCAAGGCTGAAGGGAAGGTTGTGGGTGTTTCCTTAGTGATCTTGTGCTTCTTAGTGTAGCTGAGAACAGAAACTATATAAAAAAATACAAATCCAGAAATATAAAACTGCTATGAAGTATTTATCTGTACAAAGGAATACTTGATGTCACTGTTTAGAGAGAAAGAAACTAGACATCAGTCTAGCATATTCTGCATTTCTTTTTAAGGTAAAAATGCATGAGAAGATAACAGCAATTATTTGGTCGCTAAATTCAGCCAGTCTCTGGACTCTCCTCTACCTTTGTGCCTCATAGCTGCTGTAATGCCAAAACCCATCAGGGTTTTGGTCTTGACCCCCTTCTCTGCTTCAGTGGACCTTTCACTCCTGTTCCCAGTAGGATTTGGCAATCTGGCTTTAGCCTTGAAACGCTGAACTGTTGGCTGTTTAATAAAACCATTTCCAAGAGCAGTAAGAAATTGTAACTAAATGAAGGAAGGAGGGAGGAATGTTTCAAATGTGTGCCACAAGATTTCCAAGGACGTACTGTAGATAATGTGTGCTGAAATTAAAATTTAAAAAACTATCCATTCAAGGTGCAAGCTTTATTGTCACACATACTCTTGTGGAATATCTGTATGTTTGTGAATTACCATATTTTTCTGAATATGACGCACAATTATCTGTTAATGATTTCCCCTGCGCTGCAAGTGCCTCCTTCCTACATGGCTGAGCAGCAGTGCATTACTATATGCTTGCTAAAGTTACTACAGATGTTTACCTCTAAAATCAGTTCTTTAATAGTCTCTATTACCTCTAGTTTGTTGGAACAGTACTTTTATTAAAGAAAAAACATCTGAAAAGATGATTATGTGTGTGAAAATGTAATTCAAATCCATTTTTTCCACTGTTGAAAGCACTCTATATATCACTTCAGAAAATTTACAAGGTAAAACTGACCTGCATTTCTGTTCCCCATTTCCAACCAGGTACACTTTCAGCCCTAAAGAAGGCAGAGTCAATGCTATCTTCCTTAACTGGCCAGTCTCTGGGACTCTGGAACTTGGTGAGCCACAGGCTAAGCTTGGAGACACACAGGTAAAAGACACCACCAACATCTCCCCCCCCCCCCCTTCCCCTTTAGAACAGTGAGGCTTTTGACAGACAGTGCAAGAAATGAACATACTCTGAAGGAAAACACCTCTAGGATTTGTTCTATCACTATTTATTGTGATGTTCCATCACTATTTATTTTAGTTTCTGGCATCTTTTGGGAGTGCATAACTCTGAGGACAGAGTACATTGGAAGAGACCCAGCAAAATGTTTGTTTTCCTTCTGGGATCTCCTCGTCATAGTCTTCCCAGTGGGGTGTTTCTTCTCCAACAAACAAAGCTAGACTGAATTGTTGCTGGGCTGTGTTTTAGCTTGCAAACCAAGGATCATAAAAAGAGGCCACGTAGCAGGAAAAAAACCTGCCACCCCTCCTATTCCCTGTGTAGACTCTAACTTGGCATGACTTTTCTTTATAAATAGCCATCCTCATGACTTTGGTGATACTGTAATTGCTGTAATGGTGCAGTAGCTTCAAGCCAAAGCCTTGCACAAAGGGAAAGTACACAGAGGTTTTCGTTGCCCAGGGGTGCTAAAGAGTAACTCAGTGCAGCCCTAGATGCGTGTCTTGGAGCAAAGTTGAGGACACTGATGTCACACCTACACTAACAAGTAGTGTAACCCAATCTATAGAGCAGAACAGGTGGTGCTCGGGATTTAATATCAGTGCTGTGCATTTAAGGTGGGTATTCACTTTGGCTTAGATCTGTCCCTGGTCTCATGCATCGGATGCCTACTACCTGCTGAAATGCATTAAGGGTGTTTCTAGACCATCTCTTCTGGTCTAGTTCCATATGAAAAGAATCTAATTAGTGCCAAGACAGTTCTGTGATAAGGAAGAAATAATTTCAGAAATGATGTAGATAAATCTTGAATTTTGTAGAGGCATCTAGACTATACATGCACAAGACAGTAATCTTCTTCAGGGGTGGAGACTGGTCTTCAGCTGTTCCACTATTTTCAGCATTTCACCAGCTGGCATAAGAGTCTCACCATAAACCTTCTTTGTGTATTTTTAGTGGAGAGGTTCTTCAGGTTAGCTTTGTTCTGAGATACCTGGCTGCACTCTGTAAGGAATATTGCCCACTCAAGACTACAAGTTCCACCATGGGAAACAGGCATTTCAGAAATAGGTGATACAAAACTGTGCACTGTGGTGCCCAGATTCCTGCTTAGACCCAAATACTTCTGAAAAGTGTTTATGTACCTTTTACAGACCTAAGTACTTCTCAAGACCTAACATCACCAGCTTTTATTACTTACATATCTACTTTGCAAGTATTTTTCTACTACCTCTAGTAATTGTTTAATCATTCATTTGGTTGCCAAGTGGCATTTGAGGATAACTGACCAGTAAAGTAGCTATGGAACAACTTTTTTTTTGTCACTTTTGCAGTTACGTGCACTTTGAAAAGGCACTGTTTTAACTGTAGTGTATGTCTCTCTCTATCATCTCAGGTGAAGCTGGCTGGCTACCAGGAACTGCTGAAATGGGTTGCACTGGGAGAAAAGGGAATCCTGATAGCTCTACCTCAGTTAACTCCAAAGCAATTGCCATGTCATTGGGGCTGGACTTTGCAACTGACTGGCATAAACTGAGCCATTCACTGCTGGAGCCCCCTCTGTGCGTAGTAGGGAATGCTGGGGTTTTGGCTTCTTACTTGCTTGGCTGAGAAACATCAGTAATTTCACTTTTTCTGAAGGGTGGGCTGTTACTAAAGGATGGAATGGAAGGAACCTCACCTGAAATCTAGCATTAGGCAGTGGAATCTTTGCATGTACTTTGTTTCTTTGAACTTGCGTGAAAAACTGAGCATCTACCTTGACCTGTCCGCTTTTCTCAGTTTCTTGCCAAGTTCTGTGAAGACTAGGGCAAGGGGGGGGCACCAGCCACTGGGTTTTTAAAGTCATGGGAAAGAACAAAGCTAGCTCAAGCCAGCGTTTGAATGTACAGAAGTTAGATTTCTTGCCTTAAACTGACAGTTTTTACTGTACCGTTTTAGAGAAAAGAATAAAATTTTTCCAGTTGTGTGCAGTTGCTGGTAGTTTCAGCTGAGTAGGGTAATGTACATCTTCATTTCTCATCATGAAAATTATTAATTTTACCTGTCCCTGGTGTTAATTCTGTCCATTATTGGGATACAAGTCAAATAGGAGGGGTTTTTTTTCTGTTTTGTATAGTTTTATGTGGTTAAAGCTGACTATTGTTTACAGCCATTGTTTTTTACACAGTTACCAGGGTGCCTTCTGTGGACTATGAAACAAAATACATACTTCAAAGACTAACTTCATTAAAAAAGAGAAATAATCAGGAGTTGCTAGGGATGCTCAACTTTGGCAGAGACCCAACATCTTAAGCAGAGGGTAGATTGCATCCAACTTGCAAAATTCCCAAACTCATCGTGTGACAGGATTTGTAGGGACAGAGCTGCAGTGTGAAGTTTGCAAAGGTATAGGGGAGGTATAAGACAACAGAAAACAATAATTGTTTCAGTGTAGAGGTCAAAGGTTTATTTTTCCTGAGTAATGTTAATAAATGAAAAACAATTACTGTGTAAGTTAAAAATCTTAACTTGATTTTGATGAAGTTGAAAGAATTTAAATGATGGGCCAAATGCGGTTTGGAAATTGCCTTTCCTGCTAGTAATGTTAATACACATACAATTTTTACAGTAAAATATTTTATTACAGTACAGACAATTGGGCTCAAAATTAATACAAATTAAGATAAAATATGTACAAGTTTAATGTGTACAGTGTAGCTGTTTGAACAGCATAAACGAGAACTTCTAAAAATCCACATTCCTTTAGTATAAAGTGAGAGAGAGAGCAGACCCCACCCCCCTGCTTGTTCAAGGGGAACGTGCATCAGTTGGCAAAGGCTTTCTGAAGCATGAGAGACTCTTTGGAATAACATTTGTAAAGTTATGGGGGAAAAAAGAATTTTCCTTTATGAAAAGAAAAATTGGGGAGAAGAAGAAAGAAGCCTTACTTCATTCTGCTATTCTCTGCTATTCTTAAATCACTACCATTAGTTTTTTCCAAAACTTACACACCCCAGGCAAACAAAGGGGTTTTTTAGTTACTCGTTATAATACTGCCACCAGATGCCTTTCAGATGCAATAAAAATAATCCAATGAATTACAGAAGAGTTTAACCGCTTTTTTTAATAGAAAGTCTTTACATACAATGATTCTTTCAACAAGAATATTTTTAATGGGTCTTTGAAACAGAACTCTATCAGAACAAAAACGGGCTCATTCCTACTTTTCTTCAGAATGTTCTTTCTGCTGGTCTACCACTCCTACACCATTATAAAATGGACCCAAGTCTCATCAGTAGTTACAGCTGGATTTGTTATAAATACACCACCTATTCCTACAAGTGTGCAGTTCATTTCTCTAGTTGCTGGGGGGTACTAAAAGCTTCATAAACATTAGCAGCAAAATCTTTCACTTGCTCCATCATCAACAGGTCCTGGAAGAAATTTAAAGGATAAATTTGCTTAATCAAACACATCCACCACTATTCTGGTTTTGCTGCAGTACATAATTCAGCATGAGAAAATGCACCTGGCACTCCCATACACTAACTCAAATTTCTCACTTTAGGAAGGTTTATGGGCAGAACTGCAAGTAGAACCAAGTCAATAGACCCTTTTTGTGCTTCTGCACAGTTTAGGAGAGGGAGGAGGTCCTAGAAAAATAGCATATTTTTAGAAGATAGAAGTTTACAAAAGGTTCAAATTAGGCCAGTTGTTTCTACTTTTTTTTTTTTTAATGCCACTGAAATTAAATAGAATGAAGTACATTTTTTAAAAGAAATATACAACATTCATTTTTAAATTTTACTTGGGTTATTTTAAATAGGCAAGATTCTTACCTGAACAAAGTGACTGGGTGTTTCACTGCATACTGAATGGATCTGTCCATTTATTATTGGGATTATCTTGGCTAAAGGAAGACTGACACTGGAAAGACTAGAAGAGAACAAAAAATACTGAGTTAGACCTGCTTTGACATTAGTAAAGCCACTAAAGTGTGATTATTACAATTCTAAATAATTGCTACTTCAGAAGAGTTGAACGACTGCAAACGAAAACGTACAGATGAAGGTTTTTTTCCCTATCAGGTCTTTCACTTAACAGAGAGAAGTACCCAAGCAAATTTCAGCTGGTGTTCCCATTACTCACAGTTTCACATTTGCTTCTCGTGCAAGAGAAATACGGTTTAGCCAGAGCCTTTACATGTGAGTGCGTGTGTAAACAGTTGTTAGAAGTGCCAGTCTACAGTCTCACAGTATCTCAAACTCTAAACCAGGCTTAGGACAGACAGCCAAACTACAGCCTTTGGGATATTTTAGGTGATGTAAATAGTATGTATTTAAAGAAAAACATTACTCTGAGAGCCATCAGTTATTAAAATAAATTCCATAAAACCAGTTATTATTCAAGGTTTTAGTATTTTAGAAATTATATTTCAAGGATTTCAACTCAGCTTTTGGATTTGTAACACTCTCACTGCATTGTTCCACACCAAAGTTAACTTCAGAATAAAAGCTACCTTTAAACAGGCTTCTAGGAAGAGGCAGAAGATCCTGAATGTTAGTATCTTTTTTCCAGCATACCAGTGAAGAACCTAAAGCTCTGTAGGTGCTTCGGCTGCCCGTATTTGGAGAATCGTGGTAACGCCCACCTTCCTTGAGAACTACAGCAAGGGACAGCCACAGTCTGGGGGGTAGAGAGCTTATCTGCTAACCGTGGCAGCACGCTATCCTTCTCACGGGGGAGGTACTGCGGTACGTCTTTCAGCAGTCGCCACCAGTGGGAACTCCTTAGCTAGAAAGGCAGTCTGCTTCTACAGGCTTGGCAAAAAGTGGAAGGTATAGGTCTTCCGAGTTCTACTTTTAAGTCTGCAAGTCATGGTGGGAAAGATACCTCACGTAAATTCTAGCAGTGTCAGGGTGGGAAGAAACGTGGCATACTCCTGGCTGTCTGCTTGACCGAAGTGAGGAGACTGCATTTATTCTTGAAAAGCAAGAAGCAGAATTATTTCCAGTGTGAGAACTTCAAATGGGCAGGAAAATCCATAGCCTTTTTTTGGAATTCACTATGAACCCAAAGCATTAGTCACATGAGAACCACAACAAAAGAACACACTTACCTATGTACAGAGCCATTCCGCAAAAGGTCCTGCTCAGTAGGTCTAAAAAACTCTGCCATGTTGTCCAGCAGTCGACTGAAGCCTCTATTTAAACATGTGCTCAAAACTGTACTGAAGTCTGGACTGAAAAAAACCCAAATGGTTTGGTTCCTGGGATTTATTTTTTCAAACTAAAACCCTCTGCAAGTCTTCAGTGCTACAGATGTCCCTCCCCTAAGGGAAGATGCAAAAGGCCATATAGCCATAAGCTATAGCCACCTCAAGAAAAGACCAGCTCCCCAGCAACTCCACAGCAAACCAATCAACCACCTAAGCTCTACCCTAAGATTAATAAAAACCAGATAAATCTACAGCATTCCTCACTTCTCTTTCTTGCTAAGTAGTACATAGAAGTGACTTCTCTTACCCTTAAAAAGCCCCAGATCTTCAACAGCTGCAGTGTACGAATAGTTTGGCAGTGGGCTCAATTCCATCATGTTCAACATTTATTACAGAAACCTCATGTCCATAGCTCTCTGGTACAAGCATACAGCCATACAACCACTCTCAACCATGCATTAAAAATAAACTTCGATATGCCAAAACTGGTGTTCATTTTATCAAAGCAAGTAAATCCTATAAAATGACTCAATTTACCCTGCTTTAGCAGAAGAGAAGTACTCCTCTGCTCCTGCGTAACTATAGAAAAGGTGAGGAAGAGGTAAAGGGGGGTCTGACTAGGAAGGACATCCTGGTCCTCTCATTAAGGCAGGATATAAATGAGTTTCAGAGCTCTCAAATTTTTAAAGTTCCAGCCTACAATTAGTGAATATAAATATTTAATGCAGCAGAGTGGTCACATTTCACAAATGAAAGCTGACAGCTTTTTCTATGAAGGTAACTGTCTTACATAAACAATAGCTGTGAGGAGAAGTTTAATATGAATACAGAATATTTCTCTATACCTTTCTAGCATATCTCTAGTTTCATTAAGTAATTTAATTGTAGCAACATCTCTTTCTGTGAGTCCACAGGCCTAGAAAAAGCAAAGACAGACAGACACTATTTTGAAGGAAATCCATTGGCAACCATAAGAATAAGAGTAGAAATAGAAGAGTTTTGTACCACGGAATTAAGCAAAGATGTACAAGACATCTATTTAAAAGAAAAGATGTACTGTAAATGAGATTCTTTATGATTTGTGTTCTAATTTTCTTTTTAAATGGTCACTGTAGGAATTTTTACTAAAAACAACATGAAAAATACCAGAATAACTAAGCAAAGTATTTTTTCTACTTCTGAACTCTAAAATGGAAATACCAGCTGCATATCAGCTTAAGTTAAAGGGATAAGTGCATGTAGTCACACACTGAAGCCTAAGTTTCTTCTCTATACCACGATGATATCAAGTTAAGAATGAGTTTTCTCCAACCTGTGGTGCAGATGGAGACAAACACTAAGAAAATTTAGGAAATTGTGACAACTGAGTTTAAATACACCTTTCTGTTGACTCCTGTTCATTTTCCAGCCCAAAGCAACAAAGGACTCCAGCACACCATCATCTTGTGCATCAGCCAAGATGCTACAACACTGCATGATCTTTGTTGGTACACAAGTGCAAGATAATACAATTTAGCTTAGGGCTGAGTTAAGCTGCACTGTGTTACAGCATATGTCACAGGCTAAAAGCGGTAATTGGGCTGTGTTTCTGAGCTCAAAGCTGACATTCTGAGGATGACACTTGTTTTCAATCAAATCTGATGAAAGTACAACTTTACTTTGCCTAGATTGAAGAGAGAGGGACACTTGATTTATGGTGGAAGAGGCATCACCGTTTATTAAAGATACAGATGCCACAGTACAACTAGAGGAGTGTTATGCACCCTTCCTTCCCCAAAACAGACAAAAAAAATGAAGAAAAGTAGATCAAAGAAACTGAAACACATACCTGGGTAGCCAAGGGGTTTTCTTCATCTGGCATCAGATAATGACATAAGGGAGAGTAAGATGCAATCTGATCTGAATCCTTATGTTCCACTACTCTCCTGATATCTTTAAATTTCTGTTCCAGGTCCAGAAGAGATAGGGTGTGCTTAAGGGAAATACTGGAAAGGAAAGAGACTAGTGTTGATTGCAAAATGAATAATGATGCTTTGTTCTCCTACCAGTAACATTTTCACAAGTAACAGGATCCCAATCTGCTATATTGGTTTGCACTGGCAGACATAGCCTGCTATAATAAAAGCATTGTTTTGGAAAAAGTCAGTACACCTTCTCTTTTTAAAATTCTAATAAAAATCATTGTTTTGGGAACAGTCATCACAATAAAGATTAAAAGCTAACCACAGAGAAATACAGACTCTTACCTTCCAAAAACTTTATGTACAGCTTGTTTAACAATAGTTATTAACTCAGTCAGTCCTAGAACAAGAAAAGTGTGAAAATTATTCTAATGATTTGCTCAAGTCTAGAAAAAAAAGTAGCATTTTGTAAGTGTAGTTAGCTTATAATAAGCATCATACCATCTCCTAAAAGGTGCTGAATACTTGATAAATATTGCTGCTGAACTTCAGGGGGAGCTAGTGGTGTCTGTGGGGCAAAAATAACAAACAGTTCTGTGACATGTCAACAGTAGAGAACAATGCACAAAACATTTCAAACCTGTTGTGAACAATTTCCTTAATCTTTATATAATACCCTGCAGCCGATGGATTCCCCCATTCTCATGCAACTCCGTAGCTTCTGACTCTCTTCCTGCCATCAACCCATGGATCTTTCATAAGTCCTCTGGCATTCTTCTCTTCAATACTATACAGATCTCTCTTCCATCTTCAGTGGCACAGGAAAATCTTTCACTTTTCATTCATATATAGGAAAGTCTCTTAAAAAACTGCATTGCAGGTGAAACTAGACCCTCCACCACCCCAAAACTTAAACGCAGTAGAACAGGATATTTATGCTCAACCCTAACAAAAGCTTATCTGATAGAAAAGCAGCTTTCAGGAACTGAGATAGGGTCCCAGTCTGCTCCAGCACAGCGCCTCAGAGTTGGCCCTGTCACAGTGAGGGTGGTGAACCACTGGCACAGGTTGCCCAGAGAGGTGGTAGATGCCCCATCCCTGGCAACATTCAAGGTCCGGTTGGACAGGGCTCCGAGCAACCTGATCTAGTTGAAGATGTCCCTGCTCATTGCAGGGGGGTTGGGCTAGATGGCCTTTAAAGGTCCCTTCCAACCCAAACTAACTATTCTAACCCACTTCTCTTGGAAAAATAACAGAAACATGTTTCTAGTCCAAGCTCATCTTGCCCTTTTAAAAAAATCTTTTTCGGGTTTTACAAAATGAAGCACAACCTCCATCAACCCTGAAGTCCCTAATGAAAGCTTTTCTCAGACCTGCCTTGACATGCTGTTCCTTGACTCTCAGCAGGAGCTATCACAGGGGGACATATGAGAACTAATCCAAGTTTGTAGCCATTATTTTTAGATGAGCCATCCAACAATTTGCAGATCTTACTCTCTACAATGGGTACTTGCTTACTGTGGGATTGATCTATTTTTATTGAGCAGTGATAGTTGTACTGAACAAACAAAAAGCAACCCTTCTACCTTGCTTGGCCCCACCAACAGATATTTAAGTAGATGGCCTTTTTGGAGTTAAACAAAACAGTTAAAATTTCAAAGACAACATTTTTCTTCTTTAATCCTAGGAAAATTTAGCTGGGGGAATTAATGTATGTGCTAGGAAGACCTAAGCATTTATATACATTTGTCTAAATATCTGGGATCATTCACACACTATTACTGTTTCACAAAAAATTAATGAAACCTAAGAAATTATTTTACGTTGGTGTTTAGATCTGAAGTAACATTCTTTAAGCAATACAAATGCGGACAAAAGGTATCCTTCAGTATTGCTAGTATTTTGTTAAGCAAGCGTATCACCAAATCATCCAATTTTAGAGGCTATTAGAACACATCAATATTACTTTCAGTAATGCTTCCACACCTCTGACTCTTATAAGAGCACTCTCTTTCATTCTAACACTCCTACGCTATGCCCTTTTTATCTCTCA
This sequence comes from Phaethon aethereus, assembly GCF_964289735.1. NCBI lineage: Eukaryota > Metazoa > Chordata > Aves > Phaethontiformes > Phaethontidae > Phaethon > Phaethon aethereus. The sequence continues at coordinate 69,085,534 of NC_138576.1, read as the reverse complement.
CTAAATAATCCTTTCACTTCCAAGAAAGTGGAAGTTCTACCTTTGAAACAAAACAAGAAACTTACTGTGCCGTTTTTGCAGAGTGCAGCATTATCTAGGTAGATGTAACCGCCAATAATATTTAACTGGACTCGCAAAAGAACTACTAGCATACAGGTACTATATACAGCTACAATGCTTCTTGTGAAACCTTGAAAAGAGACAACAAAATAACTTCAAAGTCAAAGAAATAAGGGTGAGTCAAGGAGGGAGACTGCTCTCCAAGACTCAGGAAGTGCTGATGAATTTTAAATACACAGTCACATTTCTTTCATTGGTTGTCATAACACTCGTTTTCACAACATGCCCAAGATGGTCATGAGTCTAATATGTGCTGCAGCTACGTCTAAAGTGTCCCATTTAAAGTCCTACATTCATGTAATTTTGCACGTTACACAAGTTATTTTGGGGAAAAATAAAATTTATAGAAGTTGCTTCAGAAGGAAAATGGGTATACTGTCAAATCACCTTTCTTCTTCAGGCCAGGAATTACACACAGTATGTTAGCCCTCATCATGCAATTAAGATACAGAAGGAGTAACAGCAGCTTGGGAAAAAAGCTACCTAAGGCAGGAGCAGCTAATATCTAAAGAAAGAAAATTAAAACGAGCATCAGCTACCAGCCAGTAGGCAACAGTGGACGTGTGGAAGAAGTGACGTGAATAAATATGGATAAATGCTGAGTAGCAAGGACACAGGAAGAAAGCAGCCAGATCAGAAGTAGGATCTGTGAAAAGGAGAAACAAAACCAAAAGGAAGGAAAGACAAAACCAGGGAGGTGAGAGGGATAACAAATGGTACTGAGGAATCAAAAGTAGTAGAAAAAGCTGAGGAGTATTCACTACATAATTATCTGACTTCACTATTCTTCCTTCCCTTCCACTGCTTCCATCAGGCAATAAATAAAAAGATGAACCAAAGCGTTCACAACCACTGCTATGGTGGTTCTCTCAAACAGGCTTGAAAAGAGGAAACTGCTGGCCAGGTAAGGGCTGGCCTCCATTTCTGATTGATGTTTTGTTAGATTCAGCATAGAACTTTCAAAAAAACTAGTCTGATTTTCCTGTGATGGCACAGAAAGTTCCCACAAAGTTTTCTTGAGTGGGGTAACACGAAGGCCAATAAAATTCTTCAGCTTTGTCTCTGAGCTTCTAACTTCCCCTGGGGCTATGAAAAATTCCTTCATGAGGAGCTCTTGGGAGGGTGGGCAGGGAGGAGGTTTGCCACATACTGTGTTACACTATCTTCATATCTACTGAAACAACAGCCCAGTATGAAGCATGCATTTTAAAGGGTGTGAAAGACATTTGAAATGTATACTAAATATTATGCAGATGGAACCTTTCATTTCCACTTACTTATTATCTTTAAATCCTCCCATATTTCTAACTTGTTTGCTGGCCTGTAGGAAACATAAATGGAAATATTAAACATTAAAAGGTATATTTTCCTTGGAAATTAATAAATATGGTAGATGAAATAGCAGTGCTCTAAGGTGAGCTCATTTAGCTACTATAAGTATTCAGATCAGATTCGTGTCTACATTGATTTGCCTCATTCAAGAAAGCAGTATATAGACAATACACTATGAAGCCATAGAAAAGATATTCAAACTTTAATGTATGAATGTAGTATTTAGTGATGTCAATTATACACTTATATTATCAGTTTTGAGTTACTACGCTAAGCAGTCAGAAAAAGCCCACGGGTGGTGCAAAGGGGTCTTTTCTGGGGCCTTGATCCTGTATATGCTTAATGTAGACGTCAGTTCAGTAGGGCTTCCTGTAGCCACCTGTGCATAATAAGTGCAGAATCATAATTTCCATATCCTACTTTCTTGCAAGACTTACCATTGCCTGACTTGGTTTTAAAGTTCAGATTTAATCACCAAAAACCAAAGAGATCATGACAATCTGTGGAAAAGAAGTCTTGTGCCATCCACACAAATGCAAGTTGATCTTTCTTCTTTCATTGAGGCGTATTTACTTTTCTGACCTGACCAATTCCTAAAATTGTATATATTCTGCAGTCAAAAGAGCAAAACTGAGGATTGCATAGATACACCTGAACTGCCCAAGGTACATCGTGTATTTGTAACTATTATCCAGAGGTAATGTTAGCAATATAGCAGCAGTAGCAGAGATAAGACAAGCTAACCATCCAAAAAGTTTCATCAGCCATTCTCACTTGCTAAGCAGTGTCAGTAAAGAATGGCTACTGTATATATATCGTGGAGAAATAATTTGTGAAAGTCACTTAGAGAAACATTTGGTAATTTCTTAGGCTCAGAATTAATACTTAAATATTTAGGGCAGATAGTTCAGATTAACCTAGACTTCACAGTAACCTAATTTAAAAAAAAATACATACTTTTCACCGGCAATAATTTCTCTTTACAGGCACAACACATGCACTTTAGCATTTGTTTAATCATTTTATCACTTACATAAACAATGAATTTTTAAGCTCACCACTATGAAATAATGCAAATGAACTGATACAATAAACTATGAAGCTTACAATTCCAAAGGTAAAGAGAGAGATTAAAGAAAGGATAGCTAGAAGGAATACAAGGATCCATGGCACATACAAAACCAGCATACATGCTTCTCTCTTTGCAAGCTAAATCAAAAGTTTTAGAAGCTATTCTAAAGCAAAACAAAGGAAAGACTGTTAAAAAAATACAATAATAGCTCTATAGATAAAACATGTAACAGGACTCCAAACCGCATTTGTTACTTATGAGTGGTAAGTTTTCCATGCCAACTGAAGAGAGAAAGAGAAGCCAAAACATCAACATCAGCCAACTACAGTTGCACCTATTATATCAAAACATTTTCTAGAGCTCTTACTCACACTGTTTCTCCTCACAATGTAAGGCAACAGCCAGGTAACAGTTTAAGTCTGCAAGTATTAAGCCTAACAGTGGAAATGGATTTTTCAGTCTTCATCTGCTGCAATTTTCTAAGACTCAACTGCTACTCAAAATTTAACTTTTATTTCACATTATTTATTTGGAAAACCATTGCCTGCTATGGAAGCAAAAGGCAATGCAAACAAAAAAAGAGAGGTTTGGAGTAAAGCTAAATGCTGAATAAGTGGACAATACGCAACATCTGCAAGGCTACAGCAGCAGGTACTTCACCTCATCTCAATCAATCACATTACTTTGAAAAGAGGAGGACAGACAGAGCAAAAACATCTGTGGTCTTGTGTCCCTCTCCCTCTTTAAAAGTTTCTCTGAAAGTCAGAAGACTTCAGCCTGCTTACACCCCTGCTGACACCCCTGCCTGCCCCAAATTACTAAAATGATGTAAAAAGGTTTTGAATTTAAGGAAGTGAACAGATTTTAAGTTAAATAAGCTTACCTAAGCCATAACACGATCTGTAACATATGGTAACACAGATCCATAACATAGATTATGTGATAAAAGGACTATGGCTTCAGGGACATTGAGAAAGGTAAACCTCCACATCTACTCTTTTGTATGTTCAACAACAATGGCACTCAAAGGTCTGGAGCCATTTGATTCATCTTCTCAAATCGAAGGCAAAAGAAAACAAATCTATTCCTCCATATGTAGCACAAGAATGCAGAGCTCTTTTAAAGACTCACTTCAAAATGGAATGAGCGGATGGCTCATTCCACGATCCGTGCCTTCCCAAACCCTTCTCTACCTTTTCAGTTCAAAAAGTTCAAGCATCTAGTTAAAACTTCCTCAGCATAAGTCAAAAAAGGAAGCATTAAGACACAAACTCCACTGTAAGATACACTCTAAGGAGACATACATGCTTACAGGATATTGCATGTAACCAGCATTTTAAAAAATATTTCTTTTCAGAAATGCATAACAATAATATCAGAAAGTCTCATCTCTATTTTCACTAGGATTATTGGAATTCAGAAGTGGGTCACCATGCCTGTAAACTGTTTCAACTAGTCAAACAAGTTAGGGACACCAGATATATCCTGATAAAAGAATGCATGCTACAGAGAACAAACTAAGGCATTTTATGTCCTCACCACCGAACAAAGGATTACAGGCCTTTATAGACTATTTTGCTGCACAGTCCAGAAGTCAAATCTGGTGATTCACAAGATCTCTTGTTCATTCAGGTTAAATTTTCATTGCATAAAAGTCTTATTATGACAAATGTAATTATTTAAATAGTAAACATTAAAGTATTAAATATTAAATCTAAATGTAATTTTACATGAAATATTTACTATAAATATATATTAATATAAATAGACATATAAATAGTTAATATTAAATATAAATATTATTTAACTTAAATATTGTATAAATAAAACTTATTAAAATATTTAATACTATTAAATATTCCATTAAAATTAACTTTTCCTAATTTCTTGTTGTTTGGGGTAAATAATATTCAATTACAGTGGCAAATTCTTAGATAATCTGTTATAAAAACATTACTCAGGCTGCAATTCCCATTTTAAATATCACATTCTGTTGCCTTGTGGGCATTTTTTTGACCGAAAAAGGACAATGACTGGATAGGTAATCTATTAAATGCTGGTCATCTGAAGTTATAGCTATATAAATAAGCTAGTGGGAGGTAAACTATAAAGGCAGTCTAGAGTGAGTCAGAAACCCTGTGTTAACTGCCTACATAACACTTCTACTCTGTGCCAAATGCCAAGCAGCTTACTCTACTTTTAAGGTACGCTATTATGCATTTTATGTTATTTTAAAATATGCTGTTTGTTCCTGCAGTTTTAAAGAAACCAAAGGTGTTTTCTGACAGGGAAACATTCCTCTTAATGTACGACATGCTTCTACTTGTTCTACTTCCAAATGAAAAAAATTTCTTCTCATAGCTTACATCATTTGCAATCTCATCTTGGATACTTTCCACTACTATTCAGGTCTGACCTTGGTAAGATTACATAAACATTTTTATAAACACAACATGAACAACTCAGTAAAGATACTTTGTCCTGTTGAAGAGACAAGTAAGTACTTTATTTGCCTATTTTATAAGCACTTCAACAAAAACCATGGCTCTCCTTGCAGCATCTTAATGGAAATATTATTTCTTATAATGTTTGGAAAATGTCAGCTCTACCTATTAAAATACACCTAACGTGACACAAAATATTTACATAGTGATTTCAAAATACTTTAAGACTAGTGACTCAGTGAGACACAGAACCAAAATCCTGCATGCTCCCTGTACTATAAATATATAACTTGAAAAAAACTTGTCTTGTGATCAAAACAAGTGATCTTTAACACAATTAACAAAACAGTCTTACCTATTTTTAAGAAGGGATGTGAGACTCTCAGAATTTAATTGATGCATTAAGGCATCCCTCAATGTTGGAAGCATTGACAGCACTGTTATTAAAAGGAAAAAAAAAAAGAGAAAAAAATCTGTCAACATCAAAAAAATAATGATAAACCTATCCCCAGCTCTCACTCAATAGCTGCTATACAATGTAAATCCAGGAAAAGCTCAACAGGCAAAGCTGGGGGGAAAAACAAAATGGGAAATTCTGGGGGTACTCAGAAGTGCAATTACCTGCGCGCCTCTTACAAGCTTGGGCACAACGCTGCCCTTACGTGCCTACGTGCCTTTGTTAGCCCTAACTGCGGATGCGTGCTCACACCCTGCATATCTGCGTATACGTGCCTTCAACTCCCCAGAAGAAAATCTGGTGAAAATCTACACTGTTGCGTTTCTCCAAATGAGAAAAAAACAGATCTGAGGTTTGGGGTTTTTTTCCCCTAACAAGAGAACCAGAAAAGGTAAGTTTTAAAAAAAAAAAAAAAGTTGGTGGAAAAATCCTTTACCTTCAGAATATTCAATGTGCAATCTGCTGTTATATGATAGAAACAGAAAATAGAAAAATGGAAAACAAGCATGCATAGAACATAATAAATAATAAGAAAAAAATACGAAAAATCTTGACAAGAATGCATGCTGCCAAACAGAAGGTACTTCGTGCAACAAAGGGCAAAAAGAAACTTAGTCCTTGCAGTAAAATCAATCCCAGCACTACAAAATGGAAAAGATGAAAATGAAATACCAGGTTATTTCATGTCACGGTAAACACAGGGCACAGAAAGCATTTATAGCCACCCAAGAAGCCATTACAAATTTAAACAGGAGAAGAAAAAGCTGCCCAATTTGTTTTACAGAAATAGTTTTGAATGGCCTATATTTACAAGAATGACAAGGATTTTCTTAAACTGTTACCCTTCCACCTCCTCTCTAAAAATCCGAAGACCAGTTCTGTAATATAAATATTTCTACTTTTTGCTCCTCGGCTACTCAGGTACCTTTTAACTGTTAAAATGTAGGGAACTAATGGGCTGATGTGCTTCTTATTTGTAAATAAAAATTACCCACGAAGCTCTCTGCGTAGCTTACTAACAATGTGCTATAATGAATAAAATAATCCTGCTGTAAATTCAATATTGTTTGAATCTGGGTGCTGTTTCACACCTCAATACCACATGCAATTTAGGGCAATACCCAAAGGGTCTTGAAGTGACAAAAAATTGTAACCTGCATGTATATTTGTATGCATTATAGATGGATATATTCAAACCAAGGGTTAAGATGACCCCTAGAAATCCCTTCAATCCTATGTTCTTCAGATTCTGGTTTTATTATGCAAAATGACTCTATTTATGTACTAGTATTTCATTAGGATTTTGAATCCACCTATACTTCTTATTCTTCCATCCTGTCAATATGTCGTATAAATCCCCAAATAATTCCACCTATCAGTAACAGTAGCTATTTCCTTAACTTACCTGTCATATTGCATGTCCTCTGATTACTTTCAAAATGATACTGCCTTCGCGCTTGGGCGATGTATTCAGCTGCCTCTCGTTCTTGGATTTCTCTGATTTTCTTCTGCCCGTATTTTCCCAGTAAATAGACTCCTACAGAGAGATTTTCATATTATAAGCTGTTTTAAAAATGTGAGGAAGCCCCTTCAGCCTCTTTCTTTGATTTTAAACCGTAAGTGTGCATAGTGGGGTTTTTGGGATATGCGAGTCTTAAGTATTTTAATACTTACTGACAAAGTAACAATCAGAAATAATATTTTGAGAATTAATTAAAATGTCAAGGGTAATGACTTGAATCAGTGTAAGAAACTTTCCTGAGAAGAGGTATCTTGTCTGTCAAAGAAGGCATTTTTTATACTACTGCAACATGCACAACTAATACTGAAAAGACTGAAGCAAAAACAAACAATAGAGACAAGAAACTGAAATGCACAGGTCTGGAGACGGATGAAACTTTAATTTTTTTAAAAAGATATCTTTCTAAAATTAGCAGAACTTAGAGATGAAACTCAAGTCTTAAAAATCACGAGACAAATGTTACTGACCAACACTTCCTTCACTTGGTCCTGAAACTTGTCTGTATGCAGAACCCTGGCTTCAGTGGGCCTTGACTGTGGCCCTCTCCTTTCTTACCATGCCTGGTTCCTACTCTCCAGCCCCACTCTTCTCCTGCCATTGAGGATCTCATTCATCCCTCATCACCCTCACTACAAATTTCCATTTCTACAAAGACCCACCAAAAATTGTTATTCTACGTTTCTTCCTCTCCCAACACACATCGCTTTGAAGTTTCCCCCAGCTGTTTTTCCCACACCATCAGATCTCTCTCCAGGCTGCCCACAGACCTCTTCTCACCCTTCCTTGTCTCTGTCCCCCTTTCTAAGCCACTCCTCAAGGTACCACTACGTCTTCCAGACTTACCCTCAGCACCTTTGCCCACTGCAAGCTGCTTTGCATGAATTTCTCCCCCTCCACCCAGGGCTTCTCATAACACCTCCTGTATATCAGGTTCATTCGCTGCCGCCTATATGCACTGGTAGCAGCAGTTACCTGTTCAGGTGCATAACAAGCTCTTCCCATGTTCTCTCAGGAAAGAACCTGAGTGTTAAGAGAGGAACAAACCAAGCAGAAAAGACTACTGTAGAAGTTGATCATCTTCTGTCCACTGGGGAGCCACCCCCGAAGTACTGAAACCCTTCTACAGAGTGTCAGCTCCAACTCTGCCAAATCAATAGTGGTACACACAAGAAATCTGAATATCAAATCTTTATTTTTTTTTCCACCAAGCACTTTCAAAAGTCATAAACATAGAGCTACAAAGTTTTCTTCAAAGTTCAATTTTCACATTTCAAAGTTAATATCTGAATGAGGCATTTAACAGTTGCTGAATGCTGAAAGTTTTAAAACCATTTTTACAAGCCCAATCCACAAAAACTAAAAAAAACCCACCAAACTCCTCCCCAAGATTTTGAATTCAACTACATTTTTTAGATCATTAAAAGTTTTCAATACCTTCTCCAAAATCACTATCAGTATTTCAAAAAGCTTGTCAACTTTGTGCTCCAATATTCATGGTTGCAAAAAAATCCATTATTCATATTGACATTATGTTTCCTAATAGGCAACTACAAGCCAGACCAGTTTGGAACAACCACAGTCACTTCCATTTATTTCCCCAAAGCCTCATAAAATAAAGTCAAAATGGCGAAGTCGCTCTCTCTTGCTTCAGTCTTTAGGCAGACTGAGCATTTGCCATGTGGAAGATGCGCCCCATTAGATGCAAACTTTAATATTATGGTTCCATATACATAAACCACAATTTTACCACTATAAATTGTTAACCAAAATGACAACAACAATTAGACTGTTTTTCTCTAAACAATTATCAATTTCTGCCAAGAACATGTATTTAGAACACAATTGTCAGGGTACTGATTTTTTTTTTTCCCAGCTAACATACTGAAACAGCAATAATTTTTTTAGTATTAATTAGTAATTTTTGAACACAAGATTTTTCCAATCATTTTATCCCACCACATTTTTCACATTACATTCATAGTCATTTGCCCAAATGAGTACTTTTGTTTATTCTTCTCCCCCAATCTTTAACTCCAGGTTTTGTGGCACAAAGGTCTCATAATTAACAAAAAAGAAAAAAAAAGACTCTTCCTGCATATACACAGGACACAGGCAGACATGCAAACAATGCAAGAAGAATCATGTGCATGCCCTTGAGTGACATGTTGGAGCAGCACCTTTGCAATTAAGATTGAGACACCCAATTGCTTAATACGACTGTTAAAGCTGTGTGATTACTCTGCACTAACAACTGCTGTACCTTGTAAGGGTCCAAAGTTGCATTAGCAGTCATCCAGGTTTAACAAGGAGATACCAGAAAAAACAGTTGTCTAAAATCATGCAACACCAGCTGCTAGTAGTCGTCATTTCTCCCCTCCTCCCTTGAACTAAGCTGTAACTTTGAACCCTCACAAACACGTTATTTACTTCAATATCATCTTCATCTTTGGGAATGCAATGCATTAGAAGTTAACCAAAGCAAAAGTTATACCACCCACACAGCTTAAGCAAAACCAATGAACAACAACAAACTTTGGATGTCAGCAGCAGACTGCCTCTGTAACGAACTGCATTGGCTTCTAAGTGCCTCCAAGTCGCCTGGAGGACACAGCACCACACTTGGGAAATCCGAGTCTCCTTCGCACTTGGGAAATTGGAGTCTCCCTTGTGACAATGAACTTCTGCCCACTAGCCACTCGTGCCTGAACGCAGCGGCACAGCCTCTGCAAGTCTCCGGCTTATGGGACATTTCAAGGAGCTGCCAGCCTGGGAGTTGGTCTGCATGTGTGTTCACATTTTACTTTAGAACTACCGTCTGTATCTATATCGATACACGTAGCATTAATTCAGAAGAGCTGAAAATAACACAGACTTCTATGAAGTCCAGGCTGAATGCATCACGTGAAAACATCGTCACTTGGAGTTGGAAAGCAGGACCAGAGAAAGCCACATCCCAAGAACTGACATAATGTCAAGTCAGCTAACATAAATGTAAGAAACTAAACTGACATTTTGAAAGTCTTTGCTGTTATAAACAAGCAAAGTGGACACCAACTTTTTACAATAGAGGTAAAATTGAGTTATATTAGCTAAGTATGGGATAGGAGGTCTGCAAAAAGCGGCAGCAGCAGCATTTTATATCTAATTAGCTAAAACATTTGTATAGATGGAACTTCATACTGAATGTTTCCCGTATGTTCCATACAACACCAGGTATTAAGAAAAATCAACAAGAATGAGACTGCCCAAAAGATAATTTCTACGTAAACCCTTTTCTGCCTTCATGGAAATGTGAACTATGCAAACAACTATAGTTCCAACACTTCTGATTCACAGAGGGTTCGAAACAGATGAGTGGTACTAACTAGGATTGTATCACCTGATGCCAGAACCTTCAGGTACAGGAACCTCAGTAAGGACCTTGAACTACAATTCATACTGCTTTAAAATATATCTACAAACCAATTCCTATTGGTTGTCTGTGCTGGTTTTGTCTGTGCTAAGAGTTAATTTTCTTCATAGTAGCTAGTATGGGGCTATGGAACAGAGTTGATAATACAGAGATGTTTTAGTTATTGCTGAACAGTGTTTACACAGAGTCAAAGCCTTTTCTGCTCCCCACACCACCCCACCAATGAGTAGGCTGGGGGTGCACAAGAAGTTGGGACGATACACAGCTGGGGCAGCTGGCCCCAACTGACCAAATGGACATTCCATACCATACGGCATCATGCTCAGCAATAAAACTAGGGGGGAGGATGGCAGGGGGGCCGCTGCTCGGGGACTGGCTGTGCCTCAGTCAGTTGGTAGTGAGCAATTGTTTTCATTTGCATCACTTGTCTTCCTTGGGTTTTACTTTTCTCTCTCTTTGTTATTTATTATTCCCCTCTCTTTTCATTACAATTTATTATTACTATTATTATTATTTCTTTTTTTAATTATTAAATTGTTTTTATCTCAACCCATAAGTTTCCTCACTTTCACCCTTCTGATTCTCTCCCCCATCCCACTGGAAGAGGGAGTACGTGGCTGGGTGGTGCTTTGTTGCTGGCCAGGGTTAAACCATGACACTGTCCTGCAGCACCAGGGACACCTGCAGTCTACAATACCCATACCCTGTGAAAGCAACACTTTGATTCATCTGTTAACAGTGAGTTGAGATAATTATGCTCTAATTTGTCTCTGTAGCCCTCTTTGGCTGTAGTACTGTATAGTCTTTTACCATCTAAACGTAAGTAATGCAAGTAGCTTACAAAATCTGCAGGCTCTTCCAGAACACTGACAGCTCTGTAAGTTGTGGTTTGTCCTTATGTACAAGCAAGCCACGCATCAACTGACATACAAATGTCCCATTATGGTTGAAAAACGTAACACTAAAGCCTTATACTCTTGGGACCACTGAGTCCCACCAAAACCTATTTAACACCCCTGCACTTACTCATAAACCAAGACAACTTTGCTAAGCAGACAGACTTTGCTAAGCAGACAGACTTCTGAACTGAAATGTTCTTTCTGTGAGCTGAAGGTTGCAACAGATGAAATTGAGCCATAATTAATTCACCACTGAAATCAGAACCATACATTGCAAACACACCCTGAACTTGCTCTTCTACTGCAGCGAGAGAATTTCAACAGTGAATCATTTTGTAATTTCCATTGAAATCTGCCTTGAACACCGAGCACTGAAATAGAACCTACTTCAAGGTAAATCTACCTATCCAGTAAGAACAAGCGAACATAACATATCCTTGCAGCTCCATCATGCTATCTCTCTCTACGTTAAATATTTCTAGTGGGTTTGATCCTCGAGCACTACATTTTGCTTCCTTGAAGTCTTTTTAGTACGCAATTTACTTTATATTGTTGAAAGAACAGACTTCTGAAGAAAGGGTTTGTACAAGGTCTTTGCTAAGTTGTGGTCTTCTCAACCCCTCTCTATGGTTAAGGGAAAGTTACACCTATTTCAGTTGCTTTTCTATCAATTTCAGCTCTTACAAGTTTTGTATCTTCATAAGCAGAAAAATCCGTTGCAGTGTTGGGATTGACAGAAATTACTCTAAGAATGACAGCCACTGATAACACACAAAGAATCCGTCTCAGTAAACAGAGGAAAGTCTACCAACTGACAAAGACTTTGGTGCAATTAATTCTTCAGTAACACAACACTGATACAACATTCTATCAGCAATAATGTAGAGACCCTTCTGTACTAATGAATCATTAAATAGCCACATTAACCTCTAACCATGTGCCAGTTAAAGACGTAAAATCATTAAATCCTGTGATGTCCCATTTTCCTTGTTACATCCTCCTTTTCAGAAAATGCACCTACAGCTCTTAAAAAAACAAAAACAAAAAACCAAACATTGTCTCTGGTCTGTCCTGTCTCTGGTATTAAATCATCAGATTTGGATGCTTTTCTTGTATCATTCAGCCACAGACATATTCTGTCTTCAAGGCAGCGACGTGAAGTTGTATTCCACCTTTCAACATTAGGCAGTATTTTTTGAAGGAGAGTCCATTGTGGATCTCAGAGTTCCGATTCATTGATAGTGGCATTACCATAGCTCCTGGACTTATTTTAAGGTCTGATCCATAACTAGTAAGTAGATGGCCAAAGCACTCACGATTCAGCCGAAAAACTGTAGTGCAGCACGCTGCAGTAAATCCCTCCATCTCCTAGGCTGTCCTAAAATACCATAGTGCAAGTTGCAGCTGGCAGTAGCTAATGATGTTCTCCTGCTTGTGAATGCCTTGATTTACTACAGAGTCTCAACTACAAAAAAACCCCAATTCTCTACAGAGTCCTTAAATACAACACAGCCTGAGAAAACAAGTATTTGATCCATGCTGCAGGCAATGACAGCATAGTTCAATATTTTCAGTCAGAAGTTGAAATGCTTGCTAGAAGAGAAGCATCTTGGGTTGTATTTTTTTGATTGGCCACATTTTAAATGACTTTATTTTAGTCCCTGATTATTTTTTTTTAAGTGTACTTCGTCCAGTCAGTGGCATTTTAGTGAAAGTGACACTGAATCGTACATAAACAGCACTAATCATAAGGAAAAAGCTGCAAATTCAGTGATATCAGGATGGTTTGAAGGTTGGCAGAGGGCTGTTTATACATGATGAATTTAGGATTTCAGGCTATGAGGACTACCAAGAGCCACAAGCTCCCCAATATCTGCTTTCCCACTTGGACATTGATCCACGTTTACAAGCTGAAACTGAGACAACTGATGTTTTTACTATTCCCATTTGTCCACCCACCACTCTCACAAAGATAGCTGAAGGCGAGGGGGAACAGCTTGCAGGTTACAGCCTGGTATATTAAAGTAAATCTATTTACTTAACATGGTGGGCTGTAAATGTGGTGGCTCAGAAACTGGTAAACGTTACATTCTGCAGTACTTGCAGAGTCAGAAAACCTGCAGGTGAGGGGGTGAACTGGAGAAGCGGTCTGACAAGCACTTCAGTAACCATCATCTAACCTATTATCATGTATTAATTGGCACTCTTTGCAAAAACACAGAAGGAATTCATGCTGAAAGGATGCAGAGGACACATCATCCAAGGCAAGTCAGAAGTATATACAAGAGACCTCACCTTAATATGAGACAAAATGTACTCCAAAGACCCTGTAGCCCTCAGAATATTTAACCATTCAGGAAAGTTCCAGTGAGTATAAACAAATACAAACTTTTCTTAGCAACTCTGCAATATTTAACTGGGTCATTTGCGTAAGATACAAGTACATCTGATGACTGGGCGTGCAAAGACATGGCTGTGCCTTTTGAGGAGTATCTAATCTCCATCTGCACAGATATGCACTTTATTATGAAACAGAGAGATAGATACAAGGCGTTATTTTAAATCCAGTTCCAACTAAAAATAACCCTGTAACTCCAAGGAAAGGAGGAGCTTACCAGACCATAACCACCCTACAGGTTAGACAAGAGCCTTAAGGGAGAAAGAACAGCTTGAAGAATTAATGTAAATCCTCTTCTCCAGTAAATTTTTGTGTCTGCAGTTGGTTTATATTTGACAATTCACCTCAACGCGCAAGTCACTTTTAAACGGACAAGCTTTCAGCCTTTGTCCTAAAAACAGTAATACAAATGTCACTCACACTTCGCACGGTTAAATGTTGTTTCAAACCAATACAAACACCCGCCACAAGAATCCCCAGACGACCTGAGTCCCTGTTTTTCAGGGCTTACAGGACTACGTTTAGATTTTCCTCCTCACCTACGAGAACATCCCTCCCGCCACCGGGTGTCTCCCAAAGGCGGTCGCTGGGCGCATTTTGGTGCCGCCAGCAAGGCAAAGGGCTGCTCCACGCCGTCGCCGAGCTCCCTACGCCACAGCCCACCGCTACAGCGGCGGCGATGCAGGGAGGAGGCCAGCCGGGCCCGCGGCACCGCCGGGTCGGTCACGCCAGCGGCCGGCACCGGGCCGGCCCGGGGCCAGACGAGCTTTCCTGCCAGCGGGGAACCCGCCGGACCGCCGGGGGTTGGTCAGGCTTAGCGCCCGAGCGCCGCCTCCGAGGGGGCCTCCCCGGCGGGAGCCGGGAACACTTCAGCGGCAACGGGGAGGCCCCGAGGCCAGGTCCGCGCCGAGTCCTATTACCGCCCCCACCCCTCGGCCCGGCTGCCGGGCACTCACCGCCGAGGAAGGTGCCGAGGACGAGGCATTTCTTCTTGTGTCGCTTGAGGAAACTCCAGAGGGACCGTAGCATCCTGCGCGCGCGGCCCGGCCCGGCCCGGCCGCCCCTCGCCTCCCCGCGTCGGCGGAAGGGGCGGTGGCACTGGCCCCGCCCGCGGTGCCTCGCCGCCCGGCCCCCCGGAAACACCGCCCGCGCTTTGCCGGTGCCGGCCATGGAGGAGGAAGAGGCGGTGGTGCTGGCCTGGATGGACCAGGCCCTCGATGTGGTCAGTGTGGGCGGAGAGGGTGCTCCCGCCGCCTCCCTCCCCCCCTCCCCCGGCCGTGAGGGGTGCGGGCGGCCGTGCTCCGCTCTCCCTGGGGGAGGAAGCCTCCGAGGAGGCCTGAGGGGAGCGAGGAGCCCCAGGGCGGGCGGGCCGCGTCCTCCCTCACGGCAGCGCCGAGGCGGCGGGAGCATAGGGGGTTCGTTAAAGCCTGGCTTGTGCCTCCCGTGGGTAACGTTGTCGTGCTCTTTGTCTGTCTGCGTCTGTCTGTCGCGCAGGCTAGAGAGGCGCTGGAGAACGGGGAGGTTCCCGTCGGCTGCCTCCTGGTGTACAATGGCGAGGTCGTGGGGAGGGGCAGGAACGAGGTCAACGAGACGAAGAACGTGAGTCGGGGAGAGGGGTTGCGGCTCGGCCCTTCCACCCCCGTTACCCTGCTGGGGGGGGGGGGAGAGGGAGGCGAATAGGGACCGCTTTGGGAAAGTGCTACCTTCGGCGGCCAGCTGCGGTGAGAGCGCAGGCGGGTGCCGGGAGTAACGGGGAGGGAGGCGGAAGGCAGTTTTGGCCGGGAGGGCGGGAAGGTCGCGGCGTAAGCTGGAGACGTTGTCGTCCTTGAAAGGCGTTGGGGTTTCAGGTGTGCTCTCCGGGAGTCACCTGGGGGTGAGGAGTGAGGGAAGAGGGACCTGTGCAGCCGTTCTGTCGAAATTCTTTCCATAGACGCTCCAGAAACAGTTTATGTTGTTGGCAAACTAGTGTTTTCATGTTATGTGATAAGGTTATCTGAAAAATAACGAACTATGAATTGGAAATCTAGCTCTGTTGCTTTTCTGGGAAAAACTCCATACAGCTGCAGGATTAAATAATTATCAGTCTCATTTTGGAAGGGGCAGGGGGAAGACAAGGAGTTGGAAAGCTGTTGGGAAGTCTGGAAGAGTTACACAACATGCAGGGGAACAAAACCTCAAGTCTAGTTTACGGAAATTCTTCCTTTGACAAAATTGTTCTTTCTAAATTTTAGATTTAAATTTTAGGACTGATGCTTGCCATTTTAGCCGGCAAATTAGATCTTGTACATGCCGAGAAACCCATTAAAGCCCACAGGGATCTTGTGCAACTGGAAGTTTTGTATAAATGAATCTGATTGCAGGATGTGGCTGTAATTTATATTAGATGTCTCAAATCTGAAAATATAATAAAAGGTGAAAATGAGTCTTTTAAGCTCAAAATTGTAACAGTAGAGATGAATCGTTATACTGATTTGTGCTACAGGACAATCCTTGATCCTTAAGATAATTCTAATACAACTCAAGAAAGCAGATGACAGATAAGCTAGGTGTTTCATAGCCTGATTTAAAAAAATTGTCTCTGTTTTGGAAACCGTAAATGTTAATATCTTTGAAAGCCAAGCCTTTTTTTCAATTTCTGTTTAGTTCAAGCTTCAATTCTTTTGTGGCTTAATTTTCATAAATACTTATATTATAGTGATTGGAAATGCTGGGTACTCAATGCTTCTAAATTTTGTATCAGATACTTAATTGCTCCGTATAGTCTAAACCAAAATGTAAGTACTTGCTGGGAAATGTGAATGCATGAAATTGTTTTCAGTTTTCTCCTAATGATTTCTGGCATTATTTAGCAACAATGCTGGGGGGAAAAAAAAAAACCTCTTGAACCATTGTGGCAGTTCCAGCAGACATCATACATTTGTCAAGGTCCATTTTAAAACTAATTTCTTGTCCCACCTCACATTGGAGGACTTCTCCAGAACATCATTCCTCAGATGGCTAGAAAACATCTGATTTCCAGTTTTAAACTTTTTATGTTCTGTTTATATCTCTCTGTTCTTGTGCCAGCATCATCCATAATTTTACATAGCTTGGATGTACTTGAAGTCATATTCCCTTTTGGCTTTTGTTTTTCCCTGTTTTCCCCAAGCCAACTGTTTAATCTCCTCTCCGAAGACAGGCTTTCTTTCTGTGTTCATTTTAATAATTCTTGTATACATCCGTTCCAGCTTTGATTTGTTTTTTGAATTCACTTAAGCAGAACTGTATACTTTATTCCAGATGGACTTTCTCTTGTGCCTTGTTTAATAACCATAATACTTCACACTCTCCCTGGAAATAAGTCCACCCCTCTTTTCTGGAGCTTCCTTTGCCTGTAATGCTGTTTTGTTATTCTTCATTTGTTGCTTGGGGGTTTTTTGTTTGTTTTTTTTTTTTTTAACTCCTGTCTACAAGGCTATCCACCTCATGAGTGACACTGTCTCTTCTGATGAGGTCTTTTCATCACGTTAAAGACATCATATCATTAGCTGTTTCCAATAGGTGTTTCTCCAGTTTATGCCAATGTCACAACTGAAAACATTTTAAGCAAAATTATCTTTGAGCATCTTTGCTAATTAGTTCCCTCTGGGGAACTAATGTGTTGTTCTGTACCAGATGCATTGTAGAAGTCCAGAGACATGAAATCGGTGTTTCTCTTGCCTAGAAAAAACATCTGTCAAAGAAAGTTACTAGGTTAATGTAGTGTCAGCTATCTTATGTAAATCCACATTGTATTTTGTTTCATTTTCCTTTTGTAAGACTACTTGTTACAATATTACCTTCAAAGTTTGTTATATAGCCTGTTTTGCTGGATTTGTAGATGTCAGGAATGTTATGTCCTTTCTGTGTTTTGTTACAGTGACTCTGTTTTCTCTGACAGGTTTCAGTCATGTGATGCTTCCCTTGATGTATCAAAAGCATTGCTGTGAGATTGGCAGCCTCATGCACGAGTTCTTGAGTATTTTTATGATGGATATAATCTACCAACTTGGGGTTTTGTCCCTCATCCCTCTTCCATGCCCTAGGCATCCTC
Organism: Phaethon aethereus; assembly: GCF_964289735.1. Taxonomy (NCBI): domain Eukaryota; kingdom Metazoa; phylum Chordata; class Aves; order Phaethontiformes; family Phaethontidae; genus Phaethon; species Phaethon aethereus. Next base: position 69,067,806 of record NC_138576.1, on the reverse strand, counting down.
GTTTTAATGTCCTAATTCTGTATCTCTCATGCTGTAATTTCTGCTTTCGGCTTTTTTCACTCCTTGAAAACTTTCTTCCCACTTTTAAAAAAACAATTGTTTATCCAGTTAGATCTGCAGTCCTTTCCTGCAATTCTGCCCTTGCTCAGGAATCAACGTGCCACCATGCTTTGTGTCAAATAAATTCTGCCTTCTCCTTAAGTCAGTCCCTGCATACTCTAACTGACTGGAGTTAGGAGCAGGTAGTGTCTTCTTCATACCCTCTTTCATTCTGTTCCTAAACTGCTCATTTTGTCAAGATTCAGTTGCTGAAAGCTCTCTGATTTTTGACAGTCTGTCTCCTGTTACCCCACATACTTTGTTTCTGCCCTGCATGTCCATAGCAGAACACGTTAATGTCGGAGGTGCTGCTACTTACTCTGTGGAAGTTACTTGCAAAGTTATTGATAATCATCATGTTCTTCTAGAAGAAGTTGCTGTTGGAAGAAGGGAGTTCATGTACAGCTGCGATTGTTTTATTTTATTTTTTTAGGAGCATGGGTGTGGCATTAGCATTTCGGAATAGTTAGGCATGTCATTACTTGTGTTCATTGGGCAATAGTGCAACAACTGTCTGTGTAAGACATTTGTTTTCAACAGCCTGGCAATACGTTCACAAGCTTGTGCCAGTACTATCTTCCTTCTGGCAGCTCCCACACTTGCTTGTTCACAGTCTTGCCTCAAACCAACCTGAACATTTTCTTATAATATATGTGACCCTTCCCAACTAGAACCCCCCTTTTTTTGGCATCTTTATTCCCGTGTGTGATGCAATTATTTGCTTCCCACTAAAATGTCTTAGGTCCTTTGTTTGAGACATGCAGACTTTTCCTCTTTGTTATCTCCTGTTGGGTCACTGTAGCACGTGTCCTTGCCCAGATCATCTTGCAAGTACAGAGGCCAATAATTGAAAATGAAGTATTGTTTGCAGTCTTAAATTACTAATGAAGCCACAAGATAACATAGAATTTTGAGCTTTGGCCCCCTTTACTCTCACTTGTTAATTCTTGCCCAAGATTTAGAAGGTAAACTTTTCAGGGCAGTGATGATATCTTTATTTGTCTATAAAATGTTTGCTACAGTTTGGGGCACTATTTTAAGGCTTTGTCAAGGCTTTTTCCCCATTGACGTCAGCTTCAAATAATTTCTCTTTGGAACACTATTTGCCACTCTCTAACAATTCCCTTTTTCCCTTGCTACTCTTACCTGCTTTTGTTTTCTTGGCTTTAAAATAACTTATAAGATTGCACAAGTTAAAAAACAGTAGGGACTTACAGAAGTTTGTGAATTGAGTCAGTGACTCAAAACAAAAGTCATCTTTTTTGTACGTTATTTTACACACAGCAAGTCAATAAAAAAAGACTCTCTAGTCATAGCTCAATACAAAATAAAATCTTAAGACAGGCCTAGAAGGTCAGTTTTGCCCCCATATCTTGTCTTTAAGAGGGACCTTTAGCAGATGCTTAAGAAAGGAGCTCAAGAAACAAGAAGAGAGTAGTGTAAACCTTCCCCTTGCATATCCTTTCCACTTCTGAAAGCGAATGGCTTAGGGACTTCCAGAGCCCAAGACTCTATCTGGACCATTGTTTGTGATAGCTGTCTGTGCACATATCCTCCATGAATTTGTCTAAACCTTTTTTGAACTCATTTATGTTTTTGGCTTCCATAGCATCCTGTGGCAATGAGTTCCACAATTTAATTATGTGCTTTGTGAAAGAGTACTTCCTTTTGTTTGTTTTAAATCTGCTGCCTGATAATTTCATTGGGTGCCCGCTTGCTATGAGACATAATAAATAACAATTTACTGTTTGCTTTTTTCATGTTTTTCTTGATTTTTATAAACCTATACTATAGTCATCTTAATTTGGAAAACCAATGACTGTATCTGGTGAGTTAAGAGCCGTAGTCCAGTCAGTCTCTGTACGGAGACTGTTTTGAAATTTGGATAATCCTTTCTCACCCTGTGGTGAATTTGTCTTGGTGTTCCCATGTCTTCATGAGGTGAGATGACCAAACTGGTGTGTATTACTTAACATGTGGATGCACTGGGATCTAGTAATATTCTATATTAGTGTAATCTCTTTTGTGGAGCGTGGCTTTTCTTAACTTCTACTCCCAAGATCAGCAGAGGCCTAAAAGCTGCTTGGTGTACTCAGTAAAAAGCAGTGTTGTAGGTTAGAGGCATGTTTTCCTCTGGTAATGAAGGTTTATTGCTTATATGCTTTAAATTCGTGCTGAGGAGTTGAAAAGGTGATGTGGCATTCATGCCTCTTCTGATCTGAGGGGCACAAAACTAGAATAGCCACTACTTAATGCCTCTGAATTAAGTTGTGAGCTGGAGTAGTTGTGAGGCGTCATTGTGCTGGAGGGCATTGTGCTTTGTGTCTCCATAAGGTGTGCGCACTGAGGCTTCAGCTCATGTGATTCAACTAGGGAACCTTCATGGCAACATTTCATTAGTAGGTCTGGAGGAGTCATGTCTGCATATTCAGTCAAATCCACATTTTCATTCCGAGTGGGTTCATTACTGTGCTAGTTTAGATCACGAGTGCACTCATGGAATAAATTTCTTGATTGTGTCTGCTTACCATGGTTTGGTTTGTGTCTCAGAGATGGCAAACTGTCTTCCTTTCAATGAAACTCTACTGAAGAGATGCCCTTGGGGAGCATACTTAATGCACCCCAGCTGTTGCTGGGAATATACCATCCACGGGGCTAAACTGGAGCTAGGCCAGTGTGAGCTCCTCTGAATTGGTGTTGAGTCCTCAGCACTGTTTTCTCTACAAATACACTCCTCTTGCGCTGCACTATTTTCTAATGTAGGCATAGGCTACGCAGATCTGTGTAGGAGTTTTAAAACATTTTAAAACAGTATTAAACTTAGCACTAAGTTACTCATACATGAGTCCTTCACCATGTATTGTACAGCATCTCACAGTTAGCACCCCAGATCTTCACAGTGCTAACACATTAACACAAGTACGTGTATTGAGAGAATGTTATCTAAGGTCACACAAAGACATATGTAGCAGAGGTACCAACTATAATTTGGATTGATTAAGTCTTAGTCTAATGCCTGTGTCAAAAACATCCTTTTCCCAGAATAGTTAAAAAGAAGGAAAATACTAACAGCTTTAATTCAAATAAGCATTGGGCTTTGTAACTGGAGAGTCCTTTCATAACTAGTTCTTTGTGATATTTTTGCTGTGACATTTGATTGGCAAAACACACTGCTGCAAACGTTCCAGAGCGATACTGGGATATCACAGATTGGTTTTGTCCCTCTGCAATTAAAGTCAACATTTCTTCTTTTCTGTTCAGGTTATTGTGCCATACCTATTGCTGTGACCTCTGAGATACTCATCATTAAGTCGTCCTGGATTAAAAAAAAATATATATATATAAATCAATATTCTTCTGTGTTTTTGTAACCAGCCATATGCTGCAATCCCTGCCTGTTACTCGAGGGACATATTGTACATGTGTGTATTCCAAAGCAGCGTTAAACCTGATCCAAACCGAAAATAGTGTGTCTACACAGTAGGCCAAGCAGTTCCAGAAACGTACTGAAATTATTGCATGTTCACAGCATATTTATTCCATGTAGGCACAGTAATGTGTCAGAGGGAGGAAAAGATACCAGCTAGGAGCAGTTTCTTAATATTTCTAGAGAAATTAACCCAGCCTGCATTCTTGCTCTTGGAAGCACAGTGGGCTAGAATCAGTTGTTTTAGTGGGTTTTGTGTGTCCCTTAAGCCCCAAGTAGAGCTTTCGTGCTGGCATGACGAGGAGAACTTCTAACCAGACTCCTCTGCCTAGGAACAGGTAGAAGAAGAAAATGGTTTGCGCTTGTGGATCTTGTGTGTGCTGCATATGAGATTGAGGTTGAACACATTCTGTCTTGGGCTGAGTATTTCTTCTGCAGTTTGGGCGGCATGAAATTGAACATGTGTTCTTATGAAATTTCTTCTGCAGCTTGAACCAGCAAAGAGGTCTACTAAAAAGAGACTTCTCAAGGAAGCATTATGTTATTTCTTTAACAAAAGTGAAAATAATTGCATTAATAAATTAGATGTCAGGCCATCGTGCCTTTGGCTTGAAAGAATAATTTTATGACATTGCATTTTTTCATTTATATCTGTATGAGTGAGAAACTTAAAGCTGTGAATCAATGCAGACTTTAAGAACATGTTTATTTTTATCTCCTAGGCTACTCGACATGCAGAAATGGTCGCAATCGATCAAGTCCTTGACTGGTGCAAGCAGCAGAACAGAGATTATACAGAAGTGTTTGCACACTCGGTATTGTACGTAACTGTAGAGCCTTGTATCATGTGTGCAGCAGCTGTGCGCTTGATGAGTATCCTTTCATGTTTCTTCATGCTGGGAAGTCATACGTCAAAATGTTACTCTTTTGGCAGTGAGCCCATGGAGGAGGGCTTGACACTGCCAGGCAAAGCCAACAGGGGTACCCCCTTGGTGCCCTTTGAGAGTCTGCACCCACCTCCATTTACTGCATGGTAAACGGTGAGAGACTCAAGAATGACAGAGAAATGGTGCAGTTATGACAAACAACAATTCCTCTTAGGGAAGTAAAAATACATTTGAGAGATCTGTTATTACGTAAAAGGAGCTAATCTCAGTTAACTGCTCAGTTTTGAATGTTGTAACAATTGGTAAACCATGGCTTTGTATGCCTCTGCTTTTGGGATTCATGCTTCTCGTTTTCTGAGGAAGGCCAGATGTGCCTCTTCAGCAATACATCTCAGATTACTCAGAAGTAACTTCTGATTTTTATGAGGGAGGAATTGTAGTGCAAACTAATTTAGTTTGAAAAGTACAAGCACATTTTAGTGAAATTTAATCACTACTTAAATCAGGCTACTTTACTTCCTGCTTGATTTTCACTTCAACTTAATACCTTAACTCATTCACATAAATTCCACGGGTCGTATATGGCTGTCGAAATGAGCGATTTGGAGGCTGTGGCTCAGTTTTGAGCATCTCATCTGACGATATGGTAGACACAGGAGAACCATTTGAAGTAAGCTAGAAAATGTTTTCCTTTGGTTTTTAGCTAGGGTACTATGCTGTGCCTAGCTCTGTTAACTGTGCTTTGAGAATATTATGTATCAGTTTAAGAGGACTCAGATGAAAGCTGATCAGAAGTCAAGTAAACTTGACTTAACAAAAAAACAATGTAAAAAAAATTAAGTTCTTAAAGAAAAGAAAGTTGAGGAAAAGCCTGATGACAGTCTTAAAATATTTAAAAGGATGTATCAAAGAGGAAAGGAAAGAATTATACTTATCGAACGAGGTAAGGAATAAATGTGTCTAAAAGATGTGTAATACTTAGAACAGTAAGTGTATGCTGCAGGAAGACATGAGGGGAAAATTATTTTAAACTGCAGAATGTACAAACACATAATATAATAAAGGTCAAGTAACAGCAACTTACTAAGTTACTGTTTTTTAGCTGAGCCACTGGAAATGATTTTATTTTTGCTCCCAGTCTATCCATATATGAGGTAAAATGCATTAGCTTAGATTTACTTCATATAGTTCAAATCCCAAAATAAATACGGACTGCAAAAGTAGCAGAGGAGATTTAGCTTGCGTGTTGGGAAACTTTCTGAACAGTAGGGATACTGAAGGACTGGAACGGAGTGTCTGGGGAGAATGAGGCATCTTTGTCATTTAAGAAAGGCTGGACAAGCATTCAGTATAGTATATGTAAATGTAGACTTTTTACAGCGTTATACTAGTATACCTATATACCTATACCTACATATAGATAGAGAGTCTTTATAGTATTATATTTATTACATTAGACGCAGTTGCAGGTGATTCTGCCTTACACAAGAATACTGATTAGGTTCCTAGGTTCTTTTCCACACTTAACATTTATGATTTAATGAATGTAAAAAAACAGGTAATATATTTCAGTATTGTAAGTAAGCACTAAAGGCTCAAGGCTCAGAAAGAATTTCAGTCAGCAAGGTGATACTGTTTGGCAGTCCAGTGTAAATATATTAAGTGTCTTTCTGTCAGGGTGTTTGTGAGACTAGCATCTGAATTAACTTGTATAGTCCGTATTGGGAGAGTGTTCATTTGCCAACATTGGCATGTGCTATTTATTTTTTCTATATGTTCAGAATAAAGAGAGAAGATTCTTGCTACTACAGATCCTTCCTTTGTTTCTATAGGTGACTGCAGTGGGATGTATAGGTGTAATTATTTTCTAGTATGGGTGAAGATTCATTTAGCCTTAGTGACATTTAAGTACTTTGTCACTAAAGTTCATGGCCTGGAAAAATATTTTGGAAGGGCCAAAGGGCCTGAGAGGTGACTGTTAGCAATAGAGAATAGGTGTGTGGATGAATGTTTTCTGGTAGGAATCTTATCTACAAATACCTAGGTGTGTATCTCTTCCATTTCCAAGTGCTGGAGGAGTATATGGAGTAAGTTTGAAACACATTAATAAGAAAGAAATTGGAGATTGCTTAAAAATTTCATGTAAGTTACTAAGAAAGTTTGTTTTGCCTAACGTTGTTAGGGAGACTACTTACTAAGTCTCAACATAGTATTTTTCAAATGTATTAGGTATTCAACCTGAAAAGGAGATTTTCTGACCCCCAAATAGTTAAAGGTACATATTAAATTAGTGAGATAGACAGTACAGTTGTTTACAGTTATTCTGTACTTAAAGCATTATTGTGAAGCATAGAATATGTTGTGCTCATGAACATTGTTCTAACTTTGACAGTGCATTTCTGGCTATCGTGCCAAAGAAGCAGTGGAAATGTTAAAAGCTTTCTACAGACAAGAAAATCCCAATGGTATGTTTCACATTAGTGGATCCATTTTGATCCCAACCTAATTTAAAAGAATGATGGCACTGGTATTACTGTAATTCACTTCTGATTTTTTTTCTCCCTTTCGGTTTCTTCTTGGCAGCACCAAAATCAAAAGTACGGAAAAAGGACCATCGTAATTAGCCTATACTGATGGGAGACAGAAACTTACCAAAAACGATCGGTGAAGGTTTCTTCAGTGTCATTGTTTTTTAAAATGTACAATCCAATTAAACTATGTCTGATGTTCTGTACAGAGTTTTTATTAATAGGATACTTACTACCTGTTACTGCATTTCTATGTATGTGATTTCTTGTTATCATACATGACCAAACAGAAGAATAAGCATCTGTTTCTAAAAATGGGAAAATTTATGGTTCAGATTCGCTTGTTTACAGCCAGATGGATCCATTAAAATGATGCCATTCTGTGCAGCACATATTTTCTTTCCTTCTGTCTGTGGAGAAGTATCTTGCTTTTCAATAGTAAGTGTTTGCTTAGGTAAGTAAATCTCTTGGAAGACCTTCACAGTCCTTGTGTGTATATTTAATCAAAAGGCATATAAGAAATTGTACAGTCCTTGAAGACTTGAGATAAGGCCATTGTAACAGTTCTTCATTGTTTTTTACACACCCTCTACCATAAGCCAAGTTTCCAAACATAGCTTCTGAAAGTCACATATGTGTGTAGACAGGTATATAGGCAGAATTGCATGTCTCAGTTTGTGTACGCTATTGCTAGTAAGCATAAGCAAGCATCACTTGGCTGCACAGCATCTTCATACAAATTTGTGGAGAAACTCTCCACACAACTCTTTTTAGATTGTCCACTCCTCTTGTGAATATTAGCATAAGAAATGCTTTATCATTAATAATCTGCTAAGAAGTTGAAGTCGTCCTAAAGTTACTAAACTATGTGAGATGGGCATGTGGGACGGGGCTCTGAGCAACCTGATCTAGCTGAAGATGTCCCTGCTTACTGAAGGGGGTTTGGAGTAGATGAACTTTAAAGATCTCTTCCAACCCAAAGATTCTATGATTCTATGTGAAAACCAGGAAATGAAATTGGTAATAGTATGAAGGAAATATCTTTGAGATATTAATCTTTTCATAGTGCTGGTTGTCTTTGTCATTTCCATATACTTTGCTTGGCCATGCAGTAATTTATAATCCAGAAGAGGGCCTTACAGTTCCACTAATGAATTAAGACTACAAGTACTGTTCAATCTTTATTATATACCTCTTAGTGGATACTTATCTTAAGCATGAGACTGTTTGTATTTTATTCATGAAACTGTTTGTATTTTATTCAGCTGATATTCAGAAATTTGAGAAACGCCTTAATTTTTTTTTTTTAATGTAAAAGAGTGGTTACAATTCTCTGACTATAAAAACTGAATACAATTAAACCTTTTAGATACTTCAAATAAATACTTTCAAAAAGTGTTTTTTGAAAGAGCATTAAAAGCATTACTTTGTCACCATTGCTCCTAATAGCTTAGGATTTGTATTTTGTGTGTTTACTTATTGTAAATATATTATGGTAAAACGCTTCTGCAGAGTGGCTAAGAATGCTTTCCTTCCCCACTGCTTTCTTTCAAAGACGCATTTGGATACTGTGACAGTAGGAACCATGTGAAGAAGTAGAAAAGTTACTGGCAGTAGGACAAAACACACTTTAAAAGCTGTGTCAAATTCTGCAATGCTTAAGTGGAACAGAAATATTTTGTACCAGGAGTCAGTAGTAACTTGTCACTTAGAAAACAGTTCAAGTCCCGCTCAAAGCTGAAGGAAACTGAAGAGGGTGACAAAATTTTCTGTAAAGAGAGATCAAGGGTAATAATGTGCATCTTAGAAGAGGGACAAGAAAGAGGAATAGCATAGCAAACTAAAAGCTAATATATTACCGAAAGGTTATAAAAGATGCTTTTGTTAACTATTTAGCGTAGTCTACCCCAGTCCAGTATTGAGAGGCACAGTTGGATGCGTGGTTTCTTAAGTACAATATTTCATCATTTGGGGAACAGCCTGCTAGAAGATTATAGTGAAAACAGAAATTTAGCCCGTTTTGCTTAAAATCCTATTGTGCGATTAAGCACAAATGCAGCTACATGGGTATTTTTATAAAGAAGGAACTTAACTTGTGTTGGAAGACAAACCGCTCATCAGAGCCATGGCATGGCATCTGGACACCCGGCACGCGCGTGGCCATCTCCTTGCCTGCAGGCCGTGCTGCACTCCTTCCCGGCCAGCGGCCGGGCTCCCACCGTGGGACCACAGCTCTGGCAGCAGGAGCCCCTGGAGGCCAGCCCTCTTGGCCTCCACTTGCTGCTGCCCTCGGAAGTGTGCCTGGGGCAGTTCTCCCTGTCTGATGTGCTGCAGCTCTTCGTAACCATGAGGTTTGTCAGTGCTGTTTAGAGTCAGATTCAGGACCTTGAGCGCTCCACAAGAAATTACAGAGATCCTGGGCAGAAGGCTCTAGGCTCAGGCTCAGAGAAACCTCTCCATGGCTAAGCTCAACGCAGGGGCTGGGGAAGATGGCAGGAGGCAGCCATGACAGTTACAACCCCATGAGCTGACTGGTTTCAGTGCTCCAGATCAAAAAATGAACAAGAAAGAGGATTGGTGCATACAGAAAGAAGAATGTCAGAAAAAGACTTGAACTGTTCTTGGAACGCTGGCTCAGTGAGGAGGAGATGGTTGCTCGCAACTGTGGGAAGCATAGGCTTGGTTTGTAGCTGGTGCTACCACATAAAACCTCGGGAATCAAGAGCTGATGGGTTGCGCAGCCTGGAAGAAGTGCTGCAGTCTGCTTGCTGGGGACCTAGGTCTCGGGCTTTGGCTTTAGCCCTAAATAAAAGAGTGTCAAGAGCAATGACGACAATTGTTACTGCCACCTGGAAAATGCAGAGCAGCAGCTTGTAAGTGATGCTGTTCATTTTCACAGTGCTTTCACTTATTTTTATCTATTTGTGTCTAGGTTGCCACACAGCAGGCCTCAAGAGCAGGAGTAAATATATTCAACTGGTTTATTTAAAGACATGGAAATGCTTCACATCACCATTTTTCCCTTGCTGCTTGATAAATAAATGCGTAGGCTTCAGCATTACATTTACCTTGGACTGTGTTTTTGCCAGTTCATCACAGGCAAACATGATTTTATTTCAGCCTTTGGTTTGCTTGTCAATAGTCTGACATCAAAATATATTGAACCAGCTAGGAGGGCAAGGAAGCAAAACAACATGGCTTTGTCTTTGCTAAACCGATTACAATTGACAATCCAAGGCTATAATAAATATGTCTTGTGACTTGCACACTAGAGGAGAGCCTGAATGTAAATTATAGCTTTGGGTTTTGAAATGCTCACTGATCCATTCCATTCCCATTAAGAATGCCTTCCGCTCTGCGAAATTAAGTGATATCTTTACATGACAGTTTAATTTAATTAATTTATTTTTCAATATGTACATTTATGGAGTTTCTCCATTAAGCTTTTGAAATGTCTGTAGGTCCTATGCCTTAATGTAAATGCACCATGGCCCATAATTACCTTTGGCAGACTTAGGGCACTGATAAAAAGATTATATTTTTAAAAACTAAAGTCTTCAAACTTCCCCAGTGCTTGGCAGGAAATCTATTTCTGTGTTTTATTTGGAGCAAGGCTGAGGAGCCTGCAGCCAACAACTCCAGTGTAGGCAGTAACTGTTAACATTTTAGAAGAAAATACATTTGACACTAAATGGGAGAAGGGGAGAGGAAGACAATTAGTGTGAGAGCACTAGAAGCATCTGTTTGTTTGTTTTGCCTCGTGGCTGCCAATATATACTCTTATCATTAAAGTGCATCTAGAAACAGGGTATTTTCTATGAAATTACTTCACAAAACATGGATCTTTGTCTTTTTAAGGGGCTGCCCCAAAGTGAGTTTATCTATCTTCCTTTTTCACAATAGCTATGCGCTAGCCAAGAATGCCGGATTCTCCCCTTGCCTCCTCCTTCCTCCTTTCTAAAAATGAACTTTTCAGGGAAATAAGGAATTCGGAGAAGTTTGAAGGAGAGCAGATGGCCAACAGTGATCCAATAGGATGTAAAACTTCAGTTAGGTAGTCGCTTGGCAGGCAAGTACAAGTGAGCCCGTGATGTTTCCATAGTGATGTTTTCACTATGGTGCCTTCCTTTTGTCTTTTAAAAAAATCTAAGTGATTAAAAAAAGGGGGGGGGGGGTGTTTAAAATAAAATGAAGGGCTCTGTAGACCTGAACATTTAGCATGGTACAATTAACTGCCCTTCCCAGAGGCAGCGACTTGGGCTCATTGCTGCTTTCTGGCTGAAGAGCGATGCACTGACCTCAGCCGCAGTCGCACTCGCCTGCTGTGGCGCTTGTGGGGCTGCCCCTGTTGCTGGATAAAGCAGGGGCAACTTCTGAAATTAAGATATGGCTCAGATTGTAGTGCTCTTGCAGGGGAAATTGGTCAGGCACTGATTTTTGTAGTGTCAGGCTTTCGCATTTACCTATGAGGCAAGGTTTGCCGTGGCACTTCTCTAACCTTCAGAGCTTTCTCTGTGTGCAAGGAGGCAGCGTAATAAAAATTGACGCTTCCCATGACTTTGATTCCTACTTCCTCTTTTGAAGTCTGAAAGGTTGCCGTTACAGTCACATTAATTTGTGAGGATATAAACAACCGCCATTATCAGTGCAGCCACATTGTGCAAGAGAAACAAGATTTGTAGGGAGAGGCAATATCTTTTATTAAGCCAAACGATACAGTTAGAAAACAACCAGCCGTAGGGACACTGAGTTCAAAAGCTTACTAGCTTTTTCCACACACCTAATGGAAGTAAACCAAAAATAAGTACATGTTTGTATATACCACCTCCCTGCAAACCTTGCTTTTCTCGAAAAAAAAAAAAACCTTGACAAATTTGAGGAGGAAAAGAGGTTGTAGAAGACTGGTCTTGTGGTAAACTCTGCCCTTAACTCTGCAGCAGAGCCCCTCTGCTGCCTCTGCACAGAGGTGTCGGCCTGTGCGCCAGCACTTTGTGAGGACCCAACACAATTGTCCCTTCCCAAAAGCCCCCCAGCGAGGTGCTGAATGCAGCAGCTCATGGACGTGAGTAGGAAGACTGGCTCGAGGAGAAGCAGCTTCCTAGCAGGAGCGCAGTGGAGTAGGGGGAGAGTAGTTCACGTTGCTTGTGGTTTACAAATCCCAGTGTGAACTCCCCTGAGTGCTGTGGTATAAGCAGGCAAAGTCAGTTTAGCCTGGGAAAAAAATTAGCTAGCTGGCCTCCTGTGCTCCAGCCTCACCCGTACACTCAAGAGCTCCCCAGCAAGGAAACCCTCTGCCTGTGTAGTGGCCCGCCTGTTATTACTAAACCTGACCTCGGAGACAGCAAATACTTGTTTTAACAAATTCATTTTCTTACCCTCTGCAACTTCTTTCCAGCCATGCTGTGTGGCACTTGTACTGGCCGCACTGGCAGCAGCCTGAATGAATCATTCAAAACTATACCTGTTTAGTGCACTTTTTAATATTTAAATGTGTTTATGCCATCAGGGAGCTCCATCAGGATGCTCGAGCTGCCAGTGACGACGGGGAGGGCTGAAAGCTCTTGGCCACGGTCGCAACAAAACCTCGATTACTTACAACGTAGGACACTTCAGTAGCATTTCCACCAGAGGGAAGGATCTGGCAGCTTGGTGTGGGCAGCTCAGGGAGTTCCGACCTGTGGATTTACAGAGTCCTGGCAGTGCTGCAGTGCCACAGAGGGCAGTGAGGGAATGGCATTGCGATGGGTTGGAGGCGGGCCAAGTGGAGCGGCTCAGACTCGTCCCTTTCCCATCTTTACCTTAACCTTGCGCCATGGCCGTTTCCTCAGTGCTCGCTCACTTCAACAGGTTGTACTGAAAATTTATTCAGTTCGTGCCTGCAGGTCTCAGTCCAGGTAGGACGAGTCTTCAGTCCTCGGTCGCACCCTGCAGCAGAGCTACGGAGCGCTCCCGTTCGGAGCCACCTGCCTGTTCATTCCAGACTTCAGACCGCCGTCAGGCAGCGCTATTCAGCAGCCATCAGCCCTTGCCTGTGCGCTGAGGCTGTAGCTACAAACCTAACTCCAACATACCTTTGTGTCTGGTTCTGGGCTGAGCTCCACCCGGCTGTACCGAGGAACGTGCCTCCCTATCGGTCTCGTCCGGCATTTTTTCATTTTGCACTCTCTTTTCTCTCCTGCTGCCCCCCAAAAGCAGCCAGGAGCTGCGCCGCGTAGCTGAGGAGCAGCAGTGGTGAGGAGTCTCTGCCCTCCCGCCTTTCTGCCGCTCCAGCTAGAATAACGCCAGCTACCCAGAAGGAATAACCCACCAGGAGCCTAATGAAATAGCAATCTGGCATTAAGATGTGTATATAGTTGCCATTTGTTCAATTGACAGATGACATTTGGAACATGCAGCCCCTATTCATTTTTTAAGACTAAATACTCTCTTGAAATAAAATCTTTGCCATTAGTCTTAAAGCTGATTTCCAACCCAGACACGGCCAGCTGTGCCTTTACACATTTTCTGGGCACAAGGTCAGATTTCTAGCAGCTATAGGATTTTTTTTTTTGCAATGAACTGAACAATCCATGAACAATAAACAATTACCTGCCTCCCAGACTACCTTGGACTCTACCTCTATTTTTTTTCCCCTGCTACCTTTCCATGTAGAATTCTTTATACAAAAAAAAACCAAAGGGTTTTGACAAACAGTTTTTAATCAGCTTGAATTTCATCATCTGCTACCTAGTCCCACTTGTCTACTTTTTTATGTATCTACAATAAGAAGGTGCCAAAGGGAAGCTCCAAACACCTTCAGCAATAGTTCAAAATTTATTCATGAGCAACAAAGACTCAGCTTTCTTAGAGACAAACACCTAAGACATTGTATTTTAGGAACACTTAAGAGTGTGAAGGGACTCAGCTCATCCAACTCAAAAAGCACAGAAATCATGGTAAAGATGCAATATTCCTTTACACCTTAAAATTGCTGTCAACACTTTCAATAGCATACTTATGGTAACTTCCATTTCCAACTCCAGAAATACTCAGAAGAAATAGGTGCCCAAACTTTATCAAAGTTGTACTCTTAGACAAGCACTTGGCTGTTACCTCATATGCTTCTTCATCAGTTTCATTGATAAAGGTCCAGAGAACTCATCTGACTGTTGTTTATTTAATATCTTTTCAAAGTCATTCTATTTTAACACTAGGACGTCATTCCACTACTGCTAAGCTGCCACTTCAGCTTATTTTTGCACATAAAAGAGCAAAAGTTAAGCCTTCCAATATGCAGAGAATTTGCTAACTAGATGGCTGCTACTGACTGATGGGAGGGAAGCGCCTTCCGTGGTGTACACCAAGCATGAGCATATAGAAGATAGCATGGTTTCATCTCACATCTTTCCAATGACTAAACCAAGGTTTGCAAAAGGTAAAGTCCCTTGACAGGTGCTTTCTCCAGGAGCTAAGGCAAGAGAAGCCAAGAGCATGGCCAGCAACGCTCTCACTCTGCGTCTGATTTGCCAGGAGTCACAGCCACACGGGAGCCACAGAGCAGCAAAAGCCTGCAGAATGTTTGAGTCACAGGGACGCTTTCTTTCTTTAAGTAAAAAAAAAATACTTAAATGATTTACATATGAATTGCTTCTAATGAGGACACACAAGCTCAGTTTTCCAGCAGACTTTCAACAAGGCCAAAATTAAGGATACAATTACATGGCAGAACACTAGACTGAGATCTTCATGACTTTTATGTCAACAGTGAAGTCAGACACTGCTGGTGGGTGGGAAGCAGCTCTCTTTAGGGATGTTGAGCTGGTTGATCTTCTGATTACTCCAAAGAATTTTAAAAATAGCAAATTATAATAACAGGCCTATAGACTCTGTAGCAGCTTTCTGATTAATGTGAACCTCAAGATATATGCTAAATTCTTGTCCATAAGGTATGCTGTTCAGACATTTTCTAGATGCTCTTTTAACCTGTGTCTTCTGAGTCACATTAGTCAAAAGAATTGGCCTGTAATTTAATTATTGCAAATGGTGCATCAGTGAGTTATTTCCTAGGAAAGAGAGTTAAGAAAACCCAACACTGCAATTAATGCTGAAATGGAACCCTTTTGCTCTGGCCTTACAAAAACTTTTCCGTATGACAGGAGCCAAGTGAGACTGAAAGAGTTTAGAAAATTCTATTAGAAAGTCATCTTCACCCAGAGCTTTCCCAGACACTTGAGGTTTTATGACTCCTTTTTATTTCTTCCTCTGCTATGGGACTACCTAACTGTTCCCTAATTTCCTGCAGAGTTATGGGTATTTCCAATTTACTTAAGAGACCTGGAGTCTGTTCAGCTGTGCAAATGACTCAGATTAGTTACAGGATTTTAGAACTCAAAAGAGATGTCCTTAAGGTCTACAGGGTTTGTAGCTTGTACTACAGATGACCACACACAGGAATCACATAACACCCTGCACTTTCCTTCCTGAACTGTACTGCCAGCAGATCCCAGACATTTCCTCACGCCTCTTAGTTTCTGTTTTTCTACCATTTTGTAAGCAAAGGATTCTCCACTTTTACTTCCCATAGAAACATAAGTACAATGCAGTTGTGCACCTGAGTCCCATTAAGCAAGAGGCTCTCACTATATTGCTTCTTTGTAACCATGCAGCTTGGCAATTTAGAACAGCAACATTCGGGACCTGAGCAGATTAATCAAAATCATCAGCACTAAAGGATTCTCAGTGGGATTCAGAGACTCTCCCAAACTGAGGCAAGAAACCTGGAAAGGCTTTTAAGCCCTGTTATGTCCAAAAGCACCATGAGGTGAAGAGCATAGCAAGGTCCATGATCCACCCTTCCAACCTTCCTTCTATACTGTCATCTTTTAACTCCACTGTGTATCTTGTGGGTACTTTGGGCCAGCCACCCTCTACAGATGAAGAGCAGGCCTTGCTGCACATGCTAGTGGGCTGAAATATAGTCTGCCCATGCCTGACTCATCCAGACCACTTTGGACACACATTAAGGTGGCGAGCGTGCACGGACTTTTCCCTTCAGAGATCTCCAGAACATAGCCTGCAACCATGAGTGTAGGTGCCATAAGGGGTGCAGATGGCACACAAGGTCTGAGCTTGTGAATGAACTTAAGACCCCCCTTAAAGACAGTTGAGCTATATGGTGTGTGAGGACCCTACCATTTAGCAGCTTGGCTGAACTAGGCTACCATTGCCTTAACACTTTCCAAGTAGCATCCTCCAGGGATAGTGTTTCGTGCAATCTATGAAATACTCAAGTGATACTTCAGTTTGGCCTATAGAGTGCGCTTATCTTCTTCCTGACAAAAGAAAAAGACCAGAAATAGAGGGGAATAGGAAAAAAAAAAAATGGCATGGAAAGGAAAAATTCAAATAAACATGAAAGATAAGGCAAGTCGAAGTGCCACAAATGCAAAATGCTAATATGCAACCTTATTAAAGCCTTGATCCTGTGAAACGTGTAGGGCATGCATGGGAGCCTGTTTTACTTACAAGGAAAGAAAACAGTCCTATTTCTAATACATTTATCTTCCAACTTCCTTTTGCTAAAAACATATTTGTTTTTAAATTAAGCACTTTGGGAAAAGGCAAGAGAAATGAGTGCAGTGGAGTCAGAGGAAAAATAAATACTGTGAGTTTGAACTAATTAAAAAAGTTACCCATGCACCCACAGAACATGGTGGAGACCAGGTTTCTGCTCCTCAGCTATTTATGGAGGCTGAAGAAGAACAAATGGATGGAACTGGTTCTACCCTCCATAGCAGGTTGCACCAGAAGATCTGCAACCTTTGTCCTTCAAGATAGAGAGCAAGACACAAGGAGATGTAATCTTAATGAGCCACACAATCTACATAGTTCTTTTTTTTTACTTGGTCTTTAATACATCTTGTATTTGAGGACACTCAAAGTCTGGCATGCCAAAGCTTGAGATTGGACTGGATGCAATCCTTCTGCTGTGGCAGAGCTAGCTGTTAAAAACTATTTCTAGAAGACTCTGCTCTCCACCACTTCTAGCCACTATCTAGAAACTGGTGAACCGATGCTTATGTTGGCAAGTGGCTTCGCTACTTCAGGTAGACTCATAGTGGGTGTCCTGGTTTCAGCCAGGGTAGTATTAATTTTCTTCATAGAAGCTAGCGTGAGGCTATGTTTTGGATTTGGGATGAGAAAATGTTGATAAGGTGCTGATGTTTTGAGTTGTTGCTAAGTACTCAAGGACAGTCCAGCTTCTCATGCTGTCCTGCAGTGAGCAGGCTGGGGGTGCACAGGAAGCTGGGAGGGGACACAGCCGGGACAGCTGACCCAGGCTGGCCAAAGAGATATTCCATACCATATAACGTCATGCTCGGTATATAAAGCTGGGACAAAGAAGAAGGAAGGGGTGGAGGGATGTTCGGAGTTATGGCGTCTGTCTTCCCAAGAAACCATTACGCGTGACGGAGCCCTGCCTCCCTGGAGATGGCTGAACACCTGCCTGCCCATGGGGAGTGGTGAACAAATTCCTTGTTTTGCTTTGCTTGCGTGCACGGCTTTTGCTTTACTTATTAAACTGTCTTTATCTCAAACCATGAGTTTCCTCACTTTTACTCTTCCAATTCTCTCCCCCGTGCCATCATGGGGGAGTGAGCGAGCGGCTGCGTGGTGCGTAGTTGCTGGCTGGGGCTAAACCACGACAGTGGGAAACCCCACCAGCTATAAAAATCACTTCTCTCTGCCCACCTTCCCCTTCCCTCTCCCCCTGGAAGTCCTGCTGGCTCAGTGTATCTCTATCCCACTGCAGTCAGCCTGTATTTATTTGGCTGCATGCTTCTGTTCCCTACAGTGAGTGTACAGCAACCAAGCTGGGCTTTGGTGATCACACCACGCTTGATCTGCCCAGCATACATCAGTTCAGAGCCTCAAAGGTCCTGTCCACTGCAGGATGTGTATGTTAATACATCATGCATGTGTTTAGTTTTAGGACCAATTGGTCCTAAAGACTTGTGCTTGACTGATAGAGCAAACGTACCTTTTGTTTCCAGGGTATGTATTTTCAGTGTGTCCTAACTGGCTACAGTTTTCAGATCCTGTGGCTGTTCCTGTGTTGCAGTATAATAAGCACAGGCAGATGATCCAGTTCTCAGTGCCTTTGCCTGAAGAGACATAAATCATACTGTAGGTATTATTTCTTCACATGTTGTGTCATTTGCTGAACAATTAAGTGTGTGTTACTGAAGGATTAATAAGCGAGACAAGGCTACAGAACATAATGCAACTTTACAGCAAGAGATGACAATGCAATTCTTTAATACTGTAATATTATTTCATGTAAAATCAGCTGATGTAAAATAAATTCCATGCTAAATTGTGTTTTCCTCTTCAGTCCTTTTAAACTTTAACAGCCACAACAAAAAAAAAGTGGGAAAGATACCAACAGCCCATAAATAATCTCTAAATAATGTGTTACAGACTGATGGTAAGTGACGCTCTCATAAACCCATATTTCTATTGAAAAACCTTGTATGTGTACATTACATCAACTATCAATTATAACAACTGAAAGTAAAATAAACGTGATGAATGTAGATCTGCTTTACTATCCATTACATCTCATCTTTGTGAGAAAACGCTATTTTTATTCCCAGCTGTATATCTTATAAAGTTAACACAAACAAAC
This sequence comes from Phaethon aethereus, assembly GCF_964289735.1. NCBI lineage: Eukaryota > Metazoa > Chordata > Aves > Phaethontiformes > Phaethontidae > Phaethon > Phaethon aethereus. The sequence goes on along the minus strand of NC_138576.1, from coordinate 69,049,197 downwards.
GATATGTTTTAGCCATATCAAAATCTAAATATCTACAACCAAGGCATGCACAATTACACAGAAGTGTATAATAAACTGTACATAAATGAGTAATAAACCACTAGTTTTTAATATAACCCCACAGTGAAAAGACCTATCATGGATGCTTTGGCAGGTAAATTAATAGATTCATCCTTGCAAAATTGCACTTCTTTCAATAAACATGATTCTGGTGTGTGGTTTTGGACAGTATATTCATAATACACAACAGCTCAACTTTAAGGCCACCGGGACCCAGAGTGGGTCAAAAAGCATTCATCCAGTTCAAAGGTTTTCACTTTTGGCCATCTCTGTGAAAGCCACTTGAGGGGCAATGGGTGCTGGTCCCCTCCCAACTCCCAGGGCAGTATCACAAAAAGCCTGTCTCTGCAGTGAGCGCTGGCTCCAGCGGTTGTTGCTTGAGAGGACCAGACAAACCGCCCCTCCCCTGCCAGCAGAGCATGTCGATCCCTGCTCTACGGAAAACACTAGGCTGTTGCTAGCACAGCAATTACGCTGCCGGAAAATCCTCTTCCAAATAGTTCAGTCTTTATTTACTCAGAAAAAAATAAAATAAAAAAAGCTAAAAGGTGAAGGCTAATGAGATACTGGAATGGAAATTATTTTACAGTGATAAAATACTTCGCACATTTCTAAGGGCACAACATCATGCACAGGTCCACAGAGAGTCCTTCAGAGCAAGCTTTCTTCAGGACCCTGCACCTCTACACAGAACTTGGCAATGGGAAAGCTGCTGCTACATCAGCCTTGTCCCATCACGCTAAGGCGGCAGCGTACAAGTCAATTGAAAAGACTAGGCATAGCACGGGCAACTGGGGTAGGTGAGCAAGCAGAAGACAACTAAGTGCTCTTTCTTTCTATGTTAACTTTACACGTGAAGTTTTTTATAATGTTTTTTGAACATATACATTCATATACAAATAAGCTAAACTAGGAGATGCCTTACTGCATAATTGGCAAACTGTACTGGGGAGTAACAGCCCTTGCCAAGTTGTACCAGGAGCACGGATCACGGTCCTGCTAACACGAACACATGGTGGTAACACCTAGGAGAGGAATGACGCAACAGAGAGCTCAAAGCTTCACTTCTTGCCTCTGCCATTGACCTGCCCAGGCAGGGTGAGAATTGCTCAGTGTCTCTGTTGGCTCCTCTAAATTACAGAGTGCTCAGTAATACATCCGCTGGGGGGGCTGAGGCTAAACTCGCATGAACCAATTTTGATTCCTTCCATCATGTCTCCCATTAAGTGTAAAGCGCCTCCAGGGCAAGGCAGCTGATTAAACAGATTCCTCTCTGACATAATGAATTTACAAAACCCCTCCAGTTTCGCTGGGAATGTTTGGGGGAAAACATCTTCAGCTACCGAGGGCAAAGTCCACCAAGAGGGAGGATCTCTGCCTTGGGGCCTGAAAAACCTTCCCCACCCGTCCCAGGGGGCTGAGAGGAGATCCCTGCTGAGCACTGGGAAGGAGAGGAGAAGGGGCAGGGATGCAGCCATCCATCCATCTGGGGCACCAGCACCATAGCCCACTGCACCCATGCCAAAGCATGCAGGTTGCAGCCTCCTTGCTTCCCTTGGCAGTCATAGCCCAGCCCTGCCAGCTTCCCCGTGCAGCTCGTGCGCTACAGCCCCAAGGCAAAGCTCTCCAAGGCGAGCTCTGTGCACAGAGAGGTGTTGCCTCTCAGCGCAGGAAAGAAGTATGAGGCTTTTTCCAGCATTCAGATCCTGTTTTTAATGTGACTCAGCTCTGCAGAGTCCATAAGGATGACATGGGTTGTGCTTTATTAGCAGTTAGGTTAATGTTTGGAAATAAAAAGACTGATGGTTTTATCTGTTTAATCATTTGGTGCTGCCAAGAGCGACCATAAGCACAGCTCAACTGTGCATGAAGAGAGTAGAGCCTGACATCCGTTTCCCACCACTGAAATCCAAACGTTAGCATGCAAGTTGCTTAGCAGGCTGGCAGGGGCAGGCAGCCAGCATCACAGCTGTTGGAGTGACTCAATGATCATAATTTTTCTTCATGGAGATTTTCAACCTCCCCGCCATGGAAGGAAATAGGGATGAATGGAGGTGGGCTAATTTCAAAGTTTGGCAGTTCATTTGCGTTTGCCCAGCTTTCCTATGCCCTCAGCTGAACCAGGCTAGAGAGCTGAGGACTGAAAGACTCCTCTAGTTTTTCCCCAATATTATTTCACTTGTGTGTGGGTTCCCCCCCTCCTTCTTTCTTAAATCTCTTCTCAGGTACATTCTTCAGAAAACAGCAGCTGCAATGCAGATTCACCACATGTAACCAGGTGATGTTACTGACCTGCCATATACAGCCAGCAGCAGATACAGCAATTTGTCACTGAAAAGAGATCGGATGGGCTAGATCACGCAGTCAGCTGGCACCCAGACAACACTGGATGTGGCAGATGCCATCAGTGCAAAGAGCAGAATAAGAGAAAATAGGAGCCAAGGGACACAAGGATGTTGTCTTAACAGACAATAGCTACCTCAGATAGTGCTTATCAGCATTTGTCACTAAATAAGTGCAGCTGTTAGACTTACTGGATCCTTTGAAACTTATGTAGAGCAGAGTTTAGTGATTTTTGGCTGAGTTACACAGAACACCTCTCCTTCTGTACACAAAGTCAAGAGGGAGAGAAGCCACTGAAACAATCATGTTGGAGTTGCACACCAAGCAAAGCTTCACTGGACGTGCAAACACACGCCTTACCCACTTCTGGGAAAGCACGCGGTTGTATACATATGGTCCATCTGGCCCAACAATTCCAACAAGTAAATATTGTGCTGTTGTAAGAGGGCTGCAGAACTTATAATCAGCCACATAAAATGTGTTTTGTAAAAGCTTCTTAGCAGCCACGCAGGTGGGCTGTCACATATGGGACCGGCTAGCCACGTTAAGCAAGACAGAGCTTCTGCAGGGCTGGCACACGCAAAACACAAGGACTCTGAGACCCTTAAAGCTTCTGCAATTGTCCTGCATCTAATTTCTTTCTCCTGTTTTTATTCTGTTGGTATAACATTGCCAGGAGCTGCCCATGGCTTTAATATGTCAGCTCAATGCTTTAAATCCTTTTTCCCCCGCCAGAGCCATGCTGTTTGCTAGCACAAAAATAAGCAGAGTCTGAGCTCTGCCCACTCTCCCTGCCTTTCCTCATATACTTACCAGAAAAATAGCTGGAGCACAACTCCCACACACTGCACAGATCCAGACTCAAGCAGCCCTAAAACAGGCTTTTTCCTGTCCCAAGTCTATGCTAGAACTAGTTAAAATTTAACACTTGCAAGATTATAACATCTTTAGAGCAGGGGTGGGGGGGTGGGGGAAATCCAAACACACCTGAAAACGCCCAAAATGTGCTGCCACTTCCATGACTAACACAATCCCACAATGCTAAGCTAAAATAAAAACAAAATTAAAAAAAGTCTTACCACCACTTTAACCCCAGCCTCAAGGCCACCTCTACTCCACAACTACATAGTTTCGCCCCAGCTTCACATTTCCAGCATTGCCATCCTAATGAGAAACCTTTGCCAGCTGGATGCAGCTCCCAAGGCAATCTCCATAATGAGGACAGGCACCTGGGGACCTACCTGCTTGGCTCAGGAGGAGAATTTTGTTTGTTTTTCCAGTCCCCCATACTGCAGAGTCCTTTGAGGCCGTGATAAGGGAATGCCAGACCACCTGGCAGCAAGAGCAGATGAAGAGGGAGGGGACTGAATAAGAGCTGAGATGTGGGTGGTAGGAAAGGGTTAATCAGAGCCCTCAGATACGAGCACCCAGCTTTGATCCCAAGCCTGAGAAGATGATGTAGGGTGCTGGTGCACGTCTGGCAAAACTGCCTTTTTGTTTTATAGCTTTGTTTCTTTATTATTCCCTTTTTTTCTTGTTTCATTTGTTGTATTTCAGACACAGCTAGTTGGGAAGGGGAGGCTTCACTTTGTCATGAAGTAACTGTTCAGTCAAAGCCCAACTTTAAAAACGCATTTTCTAAATATGCACTATTCACTCTTGTCCTCAGTAATTTGATTGGCAGAAATAAGAGCTGCAAAAGTAGATCTTGTCAGTCATTCTTAAGCATTCCTTAATATGGAAACAATCACCTGCTATTTAAACCATGTTTTTAAAGGGCCACGGTGTGCTTAATACGATGCACACACCTGGAGTCTCAGCCTCTTTTCATTTTCTGGTGAAAACCTATTTGTGGGGACTGCAGACAGGCACAGGCAAGGTAACAGATCCTTCCAGCTGGCCCCTGAAAACCCACCCAGGCCTATTTTCTATCATTTTCTGTAAATGCACTGCATATAGTGTATATCTGCACGTACTTTCCATCCCGCAGACACCCACTGGCACAGCCCCAATGTCTGTCTCATGACATCCAAAGGACGAGCGTATGCTGGCGTGCAGGGGAGGCACCACACAGCACCTTGTGGCTGCGGGAAGTGGAAGGCACAGGCTTTTCCTCTGTAACAGGTCGTGTTGGCTCTGCATGGGCACAAGGTGGGCCCAATATGGAGGAGATTTTGCTATTTTCTATTTTTAGGCTGAGCTTTTTTTCTTCAGGAGGCACAGCAGAGGATTAGGGTCTGTTCACACATGGTCATCGCTTGCATGTTGTGGACACAGCCCATACGTCATGCAGCGCCCACTCGTTTCAGACCTGTTTTTCAGAAGCAGTGAGTACCTGTGGCACCAGCTGTACTATGAGAGACACGGAGACACACAGCAACTTTAAAAGACCAAGGAAGCCTGCTGCTGGGGTCCCAAATTATGTTTGGGAATGGTTCCACAACAAGCAAAACATACATTTTTCATTAAAAGACCTCCTAAGAATTAAACTGGAATTATTCTGTGGTAAATTTAGCTACAGAGTTTCTGGGACAGGGAGTCCAGAGAACAATCATCCTTCATCTTATCACCAGAACGTCTTAATTCTGACCTGAAACACAAATTTGGTGCCAGGTGTAGTACCATGCTTGTGGTCTGTTGCAAATGCCAGCCAGCGAGAGATTGTGGTGGTTTATGGCACCAAGTAAAAAGCACAGAGCTAAGTTGAGCTGCGTTTGCATTTGCTGGGAAAGGAAGTAATTATTCTATTTGTTTTCCTTCCAAGATGGGAATAGCAAATGTCTTTCTCACCTCACTGAGAGGAAAAAATCACACCCAATATGCTTAAGGTGCACCCCTTTTTACTGAGCAGCGTGACAACCTTGCGATTTGAACACAGGTTTGTTTTTTTTTTTCGGCTGCTACCTTCTGTTGTATTTTTTTTCCCCTTTAATGTGTTTTATCCTTGAGAGATACCTCATGCATGAACATCTTGGGTTGTTTCCTACAAAATGGCAGAGCTCATAAATAAAAGGAAAGTGTAGAGCAGAAGTGAAGTTCGTTTCAAACATGCTTTTAGAGGAGCTGATTTAACTGCAATCTGGAGGCAAATACTTGGCCATAGAGGAAAAAAGAACATCTTAAAATGATCCATGACATTCCATCACCAGGAGTGGGCAGGTTGGTCCTTCCTAGGGGCCTGTGGTGATTCTTTTCTTGGAGGATATGAGCTGTGATACGGCTGAGGCTGCTGCTTTTGTTCGTTTGATTTTGCAGCGAACATGCTGCAGCTGAGATCACCTTTTCCACAGCTCAGATACACCTTCTGGAAAGCCAGTGGCTTGATGAACATTTTGATGTTTGTGTCCTGTGACCAAGGGCAGGGCTTTGGGAGGAAAACAGGAGCACAGCAGATATTTGGACTAGGAATGTCCTCCTCACTGCTGCTTTTTGACCCACCGCATGACCCTTTTGAGGGGTGCCCTCCTTTGTTTTTCATCCACTGGATGCTATGACACAAATTTCTTGATGTGCGGCGTGGCTTCCTCTGACCGAAGGCCCTGTGGAAAGGGGAGCCCTTCAGCACAGCTTGTGCACGAGTTCCCTCCCCTCAGCTCGGGTGACAACAACCTGTGTCCCCGTGTTACTTCTTGGCCTCAGTCCCCTCGCAGTAAGGTGATCCACAAAGTAAACATTAGAAGGTGTTTTCTGGGCCAAGGATTTTCCCCTGATGGGTTTCAGAAAGGCCCGTCTGCTCCTCTCGGGGCTGGCGCTACCTCCATCCAGCCTCCGTGGCCAAGCCCCGTCCCTGGTGCGAGCCGGCAGTCGCTGCCCCGGCTGCATGTCCTTCTGGCTGCAGTACTTTGGTCAGTCAAAGCAAATGAAGGGCAGGTCAAAGCAAGGCATCATGTGGATTTTCTTGTCCAGCTCACGCCTTACCCCTGACCACAGGCCAGACAAATTCCTCCTCGGCCTGCGTTGCTTTCTTAGCAGTTTTTGCTCTGACCACGGTGATGCTGGTGACAGGGAAGGGAACCCGGCTCTGCAGGTAGAGACACACAGAAAAGAGCCGCGTTACACTTAAGTCCCCAACCTTGTCTGGCCGGACAAGAAATCCACAGCACAAAGACGGGCCGTTGCTCCCCGGGGGCGGTGGGTCCACAGTTGAGGTGCAGCCCCATTCCCTCCCTGGAAGCGGGGTGGGGAGCACGGCTCAGCCGGAGGCGGCAGGGACCGCAGCCAGCGGGTCCGACATACCGCCCGAGCTGCCGTACTAGGCACGTGGTGGGTGAGTTAAGGACATACTTTCAGCCTTAATTCTGAGTTTCCTAGGTTTTGTCAGTTTAAGCCAGATTCCTAATGTTATTTTAATGCAGTTGTTTTGTGTGTGAATAATATGCTTTCTATGCCAAACCACAAGCCCTGGAACTAATATCTCATAAAAATGCCTAGAGTCCAAAGCTAATAGCTGTTACTCAGCTGATCGAGTGATGCCTCAAAAGTTACAGATTAGCACTATTCCCCAAGCGGAGGGGGGATTAAACTCGACTTCTGATGGGGCTGGGTGCTATTTCACGCAGTGCCCGAGCCCGGGCTGGGGGGACGCAGCTCGCTGCAGGCCCTGGGCGCCCCGTGGCAGGGCTTGGCGCCGTGAACGCGTGCAGCGAGAGCCATCCGAGCTCTACCTGGCGTCCCGGAGGGCAGAGGTTGGGGGAGTGAGGGATTTGCATCAGCTTTCCCTTAAAAAAGCCCTCGCCCTTCCAGCAACACCCCACCCAGCGATGGGTCACTACAGCTCATCCTCGCCCAGCCCTGCTGCTGTGATTCAGGGGACGCCGAAAAGGCGGGGGACACACATGGTCACTTGCTGCCAGGCCAGCAGTGTCTGGGCGAATGGCGGCTGTGGTGAGATCAGGCCCTGTGTCCGCCAGCCTGGCACGGTGGGCAGGAGCTGGCGCTGGAGCCAGCAAGGGGGCAGGAGCCCCTTCCCCTCCCAGAGGGTTTGGATGGGGCATCGGCGACCCGCGGGGAGCAGAGGGGGGACGCGGAGGCGATGGGCGAGGGGGGAGAAGCTGTCCCTTCGTGCTCCTTCCAGGCAGGGAAATCGAGCCACAGGATGTCAGTGCAGCCTGTGCGAACGCCACGCTTGCCGAAAGAAATGACTGTCTCCTCTCAAGAGCACACAGGAAGATCTCTTTCCCAGAACATCTTCTTATTTAGGAAACTCGCATCACGGCAGCAGAGCAGAATGTTTATTTGGGAGTAAGAAAACGAGATGTGGCCCCAGGTCAGTGCTTGCATGTAGGCACCGCAGCCGCAAGTTTGAGGATGCACCAGAAGCGGCTGCTGGCTCACAGTAACAAACGCAGAGCTGGATGGGCTGGAGGCCCGGGCAGCTGGTGTCCGCTGCCTCTGTCCTCTCCTACTGGCTGCGGAGTTGTAAGGTATCGATTATTTTCCTGTTACAACACGAAGGGATTAGCTAGGTTAGCTTCTGCAGAGGTGAGAAAGAAATGTGTCATGTAGACTGTTTATTTTGCTCTAATTGGATTCGCACCCTCTTTCCAAATAAATCTCATTTTACTTCAGCTCATGTGGTTTTTCACGGCCATGAATGCTGAGGAGCTCCTCCAGCGACAGGCAGGTGGTTCCCGGCTTCGGTGGGGAAAGCGAAGGGGGGAGTGCTGTGGTCGCTAGAGGCAGGCAGCCTGCGAACAGCGCGGCTGAGGAAGCTCTCATGGTCACGTCCCAGACGATGCTTCACGGTCACAGACAGCTTTTAGCAGCATAAGGTAAAAGCTGCAATTTTAAACAGAGAAATCTATGCTTTTCGGTCCTTCTGGACACAACATCCACACGTGCTCTGGGTAAGCTGCAGCACAACATCACGACCCGGAGGCATGGCAATGCTGCCCAACAGAAAGCAGCATATGCTGGTTCCCCTTCAGCAGGGTGAGCTGCGCTGTATACTAAAATTGTCAGCAAATTTTCTGCTGCAGTTCATCATCTTTTCTAGCTGGTCTGGAACACTGTAGGAAAATTATCTTTGCTGTTTTTCTTGGCCTGCTCACTCAGAAACATGGAAAGTACCTGCAGCAGGGGTGGCTTCTCAAGTTCATCCTTCAAGCCTCTGGAAACAAAATGAGCTCAGAGGGAAAAGAAAGAGCATAGTTTAAGAATCCTAGGTCTGGGTGGTTGCAGACTGCTAAGCGTCCTTGCTGTGTTAATCCCGCTAAACAAGTAAATACTTCTCACTCCTGTGTCCTTCGCACTGTGGAAACTTTTGATGTCTCCTCACTGACCACTGTGGTTTGAAGCTCTGCCTCTGAATCAGATGGGTACCTAAAACCTCAGACCAGCTGGACCAAGCAATGCTCTCTTGACGAGTGCAGTAGAAACCAGACACAAAATAAATAATTAAGTCAGTGAGATTTTTGGTGGGGTCTAAATTATGCCTGCACATACGATTCAGAGTTAAGCCTTAAACTTGAAATTCTTCCATTTATTTCTTGTTCCTACAGGAAGGCACATTTCTCTGGAGAGCACCTGCTGCTGCAGTTCCCAAAGATGTTCTGTATTTGCAGATGTCTCTTCATCTACACCAACCTCAGTAGACTTGTCTGAGATAGTTCGGTAGGTCTTACTGGAATTCATGCACACATATTAAACTTTACATAAAATTTCTCTTTTATTGCTGTTTTGGTCATGTTTCTCCCGATGACAGATTGTTATATTTTCTGTTGGCTTTATTTTTATTTTTTGTTTACCCTATAACTAGACACTGAAGCATCAAATAAATCCATATGCTGGGTACGTTCTTTGTTTGAGGTGGGTATTGGAGTGATTTGGTATATATACTGCCATAATTTTCAATGATACCTTTTGCCTTGCTCATTTGCTCTTGCAGAATTCATTTGTTTTAGTACTTTTAGAGCCCATGGGAAGTGCTAAATAAACATTTCAAACTATAAAAAAAGTTACTGGCCAACTACAAAGTGGTAAAATTAAGTAACTTACCCAGCATCATGCACATAAACAGAGCAGCCAGTTCTGCAGAGCAACCTTCAGATTCCCCCTCTTTCTCTTCCTATGCTGTCCTGCCTCAGTTATGGCACATCAGATGAGGCTTTTACAGCCTACCTCCCTGCACAGTTCCCTAGAGCAGTACCCATCCTGATGCAAAAAAAAAAAGGAAAAAGTCCAAAATAAAAACAATATGATCAACTAATTTGAAGGAACTTTTTCTAATGGGGCCAATACAGTTGAATTTTCCTTATCTTCAGTTTTGGAGTGCCTAAGCCATCTTAGAAAATTTCCCACCAGTATTTAGCCTGAATCCAACATGTAGAGTTTTACTAGTAGGGAATATTCCAGTCTACAATATGAAAATTAGGTAAAAGCAAAAGAACTGAGATCAGAGCCTGATACTAGAAAATATGATACAACCTGGACAACAGTTGTTGCCAACTGTAATACAGGAAACACTGCATCTACTGAAGTTTGCCACCTCTGCAGTGGACCTGCCAGTTGCTTAGGTTCCAGAAAGCAGTGCTGTACATATTTTTAGGGCAGGAAGCAAAACATAATATTATTTCTAAGGGAAATCAAAGGTGCAATTAGGAGAGCTGATGGTAAAGGCATTACTTTCTCATCACGGCACCCACACAGCATGGTGGGAAAGGCTCAATAGTACAAGCTGGGACAGGATGGGCTCTAAGGGTCATCCAGCTAAAAAGTTAGCAGGGGGAACCAACAGGCTTCCAGTCCCTCTCTTGCTGTCCTGCTGGGGGGAAATGTAAATGGGAACAGGCTACTCCTCTGCAGACTGAAAGTAAACATTTATGGATTACCTGATCCAGAACTTTTATTATAAAACAGCAAGATGACTTTCGGAAATGCAGAAAGACCCATCTGTCTGTTGCCTTCTTAGCAAATTGGAAATTGAGGGACACTGTATAAGCTGAAGGAAAAACCCAACAGTCTTCACAAAGTTCAGTTAAATCTCTGCTGCCAGCAGCTTCCAAACCACAGAAAATGTGAAACTGGGGCACGGGGCCTTAAGAGGCCAGGGCAGAAAACAATGTTGTCTCCTTTCAAGAGAAATTAAATAGTATTTAGCATCTCCAAGCAAGCAAGTTCATAAGTGAGCCTGCCTGATTGTGGACTGGCTTCTTTGTCAACTTAGTATTCAGGAAAAGGAAGAATTGCCATAGCAACATTCCCATCTTCTGACATGTATCATGCAGATCATGTAGCCAAGGCAGCACAGCACCCTCTCACACATGTGCTCTGTGAACTTTCGTATTCCTGACAATATTAAAGAGAGAAATATGTCTCATGATTGACACACTTGCCTGTGTGTCTCTACGAGTCCTTAAAAAAAATATGGAAATGCTTCCCTTCCCCCATCCTCCTCCTTTGAACTGTTTTCTCTTCTCCATCCCACTGAAATGATGAGAACAGCTCATGCCCCAGATCTGCAGATATATGTTCCTGACAGTAGTCCCACGCTATGCAAATGTGTAAACTGCAAAATGTAGAGGGTTTTATAAAATTAAGTATATCCAGCAGAATCTAAATTCTGAGTGGAAGTGCTGAAAGGATCTAGAAATCTTCCAGTACCTGCATAATTAATGCTCTGTTAAACAAAGCCTTACATCTTTTTTGTTTTTTTTTGTCTTTGAGTCAGTCTGAAATCTCCAGGCACACCTGCCAACAATACCTATGGCACATGTCAATATATATGTCACCCTAAGAGGGAGCTGAGTTCACAAGCAGAGCAGAATACTCTGTGTTTGCAGCCAAGGTCTGTCTAACCCCTGGGATGGCTTGGGCTAGGTGGACTTCCCGCTGAAGGAAAAGTACCACACATTTCACAGGGCTAAGCTGTGGGCCACTACAAATGGGATGCTGCAACACTGTGCAGTAAAACGACCTTTGCAACCCTGACAGCAGTGGCAGCCAGGTACTTGACTTTACAAGTGTTCTTGATTTAATCGTATCACAGGCTGTCCAGTGGACCTCTTTCTAAGCTTACCGCCTATTCAGTATCTTGGCTCCCTTCAAAAATTCCATAACACTAGAAATAGTTGGAATATAATCTAATTTTATATATATATGTATATATGTGCCCCTAGCTATGCCTATCCCACTGGTGGTTCTGACATTAAAAGTATCACAATATACTGTCATATGCCTATGGATTTTTTCCTCAGACCTGGGATTTTACATGCTGTGCTGTCCTTGGCAGGATGCCTATGGCACCATTTCTACATCAGGGCTGGTCTCAGCAGCTCCTTCTCCAAGGAATGGACTCAAATTCCTACATAACTCTATGGCCTTGGCAGAGAGAGACCAAAACCTGCTTTGACCGAGTGCTTCCCTCTGGACTGGAGAGGCACCTAGCTGTGGGCTACACCCAAGTGAGGTGATTCTTCTAACCAGGTTAGTTTATCTTATCTTGGTCATATTCTTTCTTACACAGCTCCCCAGAGCTGTCTCATGAGCACTTACTGCAAAATGTTGGGTGGCAGAAGCTCCCACTGTCTGTGCCAAGGGAGCTCCTTTGTATAATGGTCTGCTGGAGTCAAGTCACTTTCAGATGGTGACAGCTTTTTGTATCTCTCCCCACACTCGCATTCCTGTCCTCCTCACCACTCCTCTCCAATGTTTGCCGTCACTGTACTAAGCTTTGGTACCTTACCTTCCCCAGGCAGGGTGATGTAACTGTTGTGATCAGTATTGCTTAACAGCTCAGCTGGGATTATGTCTCCAATGAGCTCCTGAGCTTCACCCAGGTTTGAAAGCCCTCCCTGCCCTTGTGTACTCCACAGCTGCTTGTTCAAAGAAATAATCATTCAAGAAATTCCTTCTTTATAACTTGTCCTGTGGTGACTCTTGGCCAGACTACATACAGGTAGCTGAGGTCCCCCATCATCATAATTTTTACTGCCTCTCTTAAGTATTGTGCGCTTAATTGCCTCTTCCTACTCTATGGCTAATAACACTCCTGTTCTGTTAAGCCACCTCTAGAGAAAATGGTTTGCAGCTTAATACCAGTAGCAGAAGAGGGGTGACCTCCCCCTCTTTTATCCCATTACATCCATCAGGTGTAAACTTAGAAGCCAAACTGGGAACCATTATTAAATAAGAATAATTTATTTTATTTTACATAGTAAATAAGCTAAGATGATTATAGGTAGAAAGCTAGCCTGGCACTGCTCTTTCTGCAAAATTAAACATCCAGAAACACAGTACTGCAAAGTACTGCAGCCACAGATCATCCCTATTGCAACAGGCAGGATGGCCGGCAACTCACCAGCCATACTCCCAGGGGAAAAGTGGGAGCACAAGGAGCTGCCAGTTTGGAATTATGGTGGAATTACTGCCCATGTCAAGAATGATACCTTTCCCAGTGCCTGATTTCTTTCCATGTTAAGCAAGTAATTACCATATAACATCTGACTGTCATTGTTTTTTTTGTACAGAAGATCATATGTGTCTGTATGTATGCATGTATCTGTATGCATGTGTGTGTTTAACTTCTACGTACACAACATACATACAGTGGGGACTATCATCTGCATATGAAAAAAGCAAAGAGATATTATGTCCTAGTACTGACTGTACCATAGCAATCTCTATATTTAGAATGCACACTGCCGAGATGCTTCTCCAGCCTAATGGTAGATGTTTACTTTTTAATACACAAGCTATATATAAAATGCTGAAGTTGAACACCATGACTAGCTACAATACAAACTATATGAAAAAGATGCTATTTTACTTCTGTCTCATTTTACACAGCTCTAAGGAACAGCAGATACCTCCTCCGGTGGGCCACGAAGTCTGTGGCCTACCTTTCAAATTTCTGTACTGGCATTTATTGTGTTGAGGTTCAAATCCCTCTACAGCTGTGGTCTGAACGAGAAAAAGGCACTTAAGGGAATAAGACTACAACTTGCTCTTCTGGGTTACATTAAAATCCATTGATTTCCATCTGTTACTTGAACAAAAGAGAGTGCATTTTTGATAAAAATAAAATTGCTTATTTTGTAGAATGTATGTTAAATATATTTGATGGTTATGGTCTGTAAATTGGACAGTTCTGTTCTTCTTAGAGTTACTTAGTAATACAAGTAAGAGGAAGTCACAATGTGTAAAACACCTGTTTTCACTCTAAGCACAAAAAGCTCTTTCATTTCATTACGTCATCAGAAGCACTACAGAAAGCGTCCCACCTGCAAGTCCACTTGCCCCCTCATTCAGCAAGTCCCTGTGCGGAAAAGCACCTGTGCGTGTGCTTTCAGTTCAACATGCGCTCAAGTACTTTTCTAAACAGATGGCAACAGCCAGATCTGTTTACTTTCCAGGCTAATATCATTTCCCCTTTGCTCCTCTTGCCTCAAAAAAAGGAGAGATCATTGCCACTATAGAAAGTTGACCAGTCAAGCCTGCAACTCCTTTTTTCCCTGGGATGTCTGCAATAGTCAAACTCCAGGTTTAATACTGCAGACACATTGAAGATATCTGCACTTTTACAACACATACAAACATGTTGGGCCAAACATAATGGCCCAAATATCTAACAAAACTTCCAGGCTTCTTTCCTTCCCTGCAACACCTGTGACCCCAGTTTAAGCAGCTGTCTATGGTGGCACATGAAGCTTTAAACCACAGGAGCAGAGCAGAGCAGCTGGGATACGCTAGCGGAGATGACCTCTTCTACTAGTATGCGTTACGCTTTGGTTAAGAGCTTTCTTTTGCTGCTGCAGATGGAAAATACCTGTCACCAACAGTCACAGAATCACAGAATAGTAGAGGTTGGAAGGGACCTCTGAAGATCATCTGGTCCAACCCCCCTGCCAAGGCAGGATCACCTAGGGCAGGTTGCACAGGAACGCGTGCAGTTGGGTTTTGAAGGTCTCCAGAGACGGAGACTCCACAACCTCTCTGTGCAGCCTGTTCCAGTGCCCCGTCACCCTCACAGTAAAGAAGTTTTTCCTCAGGTTGAGGTGGAACTTCCTGTGCTGCAGTTTATGCCCATTGCCCCTTGTCCTGTCACTGGGCACTACTGAAAAGAGACTGGCTCCATCCTCCTGACAGCCACCCCTCAGATATTCATAGGGTCCCATCTCAGCCTTCTCTTCTCCCCAGGTCTCTCAGCTTTTCCTCATATGAGAGAGGTTCCAGTCCCTTCATCATCCTCGTAGCCCTCCATTGGACTCGCTCCAAAAGTTCCCTGTCTCTCTTGAACTGGGGTGCCCAGAACTGGACACAATACTCCAGATGAGGCCTCACCAGCGCACAGTAGAGGGGGAGGATAACCCCTCTCGACCTGCTGGTCACACTCTTAATGCACCCCAGGATACCATTGGCCCTCTTGGCCATCAGGGCACATTGCCGTCCTGTGGATAACTTACTGTCTACCAGGACTCCAAGGTCCTTCTCCATGGAGCTGCTTTCCAGCAGGTCAACCCCTAACCTGTACTGGTACATGGGGTTGTTCCTCCCCAGGGGCAGAACTCTACATTTGTCCCTGTTAAATTACATGAGGTTCTGCCTCCCACCCCGCAACTCTCCAGTCTGTCCAGACCCCGCGGAATGGCAGCACAGCCTCCTGGTGTATCAGCCACTCCTCCCAGTTTTGTATCATCAGTAAACTTGCTGAGGGTACATTCCAACCCTTCATCTAGGTCACTGATGAAGATGTTGAAAAAAACCGGACCCAGTACTGATCCCTGGGGAACACCACTAGCTGTAGACCTCCAGCTGGACTCTGCGTTACTGACCACAACCCTTTGAGCTCTGTTGCTTAGCCAGTTCTCGATCCATCTCACAGTCTACTCAACCAACCCATACTTCCTGAGCTTCACTATGAGGATATTATAGGAGACAGTGTCAAAAGCCTTACTGAAGTCAAGGTAAACCACAACCACTGCTCTCCCTTCATCTATCCAGCTAGTCACTCCATCATAGAAGGCTATCAGGTTGGTCAAGCACGATCTCCCCTTGGTGAATCCATGCTGACTACTCCTAATAACTTTTTTTTCATCCATGTGCCTAGAGATGGCCTCCAGAAGGAGCTGTTCCATCACCTTCCCAGGGATGGAGGTGAGGCTGATGGGTCTATAATTTCCTGGGTCTTCCTTCTTGCCCTTTTTGAAGACATTGGCTTTCCTCCAGTCCTCAGGCACCTCTCCCCTTCTCCATGATTTTTCAAAAATGATGGACAGAAATGTTGGAACAACATCAGCCAGCTCCCTTAACACTCGTGGGTGCATCCCATCAGGGCCCATGGATTTGTGAGTGTTCAATTCAGCCAAATGATCTCTGATCCAAACCTTGTCGACCAGTGGAGAGTCCTCCTCCTCCCAGGCTTTTTCGCTTATCTCCAGGGTCTGGGATTCCTGAGTAGTCGTCTTAGCAGTAAAGACTGAGGTGAAAATGGCATTCAGTAACTCTGCCTTCTCTGCCTCCTCTGTCACCAGGGCTCCCACTTCATTGACCAAAGGTCCCACATTTTCCCTAGTCTTCCTTTTACCACTGATATACTTGAAGAAGCCCTTCTTGTTCTCTTTTACTTCCTTTGCCAGATTTAGTTCCAAGAGGGCCTTGGCCTTCCTTGTTGCATCTCTGCATATCCTGACAACATTCCTATAGTCCTTCCAAGTGACCAGTTCCTTTTTCCACCTACTGTAAACACCCCTGTTTACATGAAACATGGGAGCATTAAAAGACAGGATCAGTAATGTAACTGCTCCAAGGCTGCATTCAGAGGTGACCTCACCTACACATCTCCTACTGCTTGCTTCTTTACTCCCAGGGCAGGAATGCCAAACCTACCCCAGTGATGGACTCTTCAGGACTACACTTTTAATTCAAGTTTTAGATTATAAATCCTTTCAGTGTTCAGCCTAACAGTATCCAAGTTTTCAAAGGCTACCAAAGTGTGTATCAGAGCCCTGCAGACTGACCAATCTTTATAGAAAATAAAAGGCGAAGAAGAAATTGTTGTTACGATTTGAAATAGTCTTTGAATAGCAAATTCAATAGGAAAAATAAACTAAGAAGTGTATGCCTTATACACTGTCATTACAAACTGCCATGTAGGAGCCTGCAGAATGGTTAGCCATTTTTCAGTCTACTCAGTGTCCAAGTGGCTCTGATGCGTGCTGGTGGTAATTTTGCTAATACTATTCATGTAGGCAGAGAACCTAAAATTAGGGAAAATATTTGTCATTTTCCTTTAAAATAAGGCAACGGTTGCCATAGAGAGACAGAAAACTATGGTTTTATTACATGCCAGCTAAATCACAGACTAAAATAATTTGATTTTGAAATTGTGGCAAGAGTTTGCAAATTATGGCAACCTCTTCATAACAGAGTAGTATGGGAACTGTGCATATGTTTTGGGGTAGCTAAATGCATGCAGAAAGTGAGGATGAACTTTCTAAAGCCAAATAGGGGATAGAATCATACTGAAATTCATGGCAACTCTGCGGCTAGACTTTCTAACCAGCCTTAAAAAAAAAATCCCCTCTTTTTTGTGTTCTATACTAAGTCAAGACAGTATTAAGCTTGCAAAGTCAAGAGTGAGGTAATGTCAGAATCAAGGCTGTCTGTTCAACCTTAATTTGGCCCCTTGCAAGTATGAATTATGATGTTGCCCTTAATTACATGATCACACAGTATTTTTTCCTATGCTTCATTCATAACACATGATGGATGGTGCTCACTGAATGATGAGACTGTATTTTGTTTTTTCCTTGTGGTTCAAGGTGTGGCAGGCTGCTTATTTACTGCACCCTATATTCTTCTCTGACAGCAAAACTAATGATTCGTTCACAGATTTTTCTATGTGGTTTATCATTACAGCTAAGATATAGTCAACAAACATTACTAATTTAATTTTAGTGCAGTTCTCAAGGGAAAAGTTAGAGTTTATTCACTTAGTTTATCCATCTAGAACCTATTCTTATTGCTCAGGTTTTCATCAAAGCTTTGCATCCTTCATATTTAGTCTAGGCAGCTTTATTTGCATCAGCTTTGGGGAGGTATTGATAATACATGGGGACCGAAGTCGGGGTCCCCATTCTGGTGTATGTCTTGGGTAGTCAGGCCTGGAAAAGATCAACAGATCAGGGATGGTAGGGAAATCCTGTTCAGGCACAAGATGGATCATTTCCAAAGTTGATAAACACTCTGGAGAATTACCTGTGCACTACAGGGAAGCACAGGCATATTTTTTCTAAAACTTGAACATAGACAAATAGATTTTCCCCATAAATTCAGAAGTGTTACTAACATAAATGCTATCCTTCTTCCAAAGACCAAGTTCCACAGCAAGAGAAAAGTAGAGAAAAGTTTTCCAGACATGATTTTTTTTTCATAGACTTGCACTTGGAAATAGATGACTTGTTCTGACAAAAAGTTTTCCACCAAAAAAATAGTTCCCCCAAGAGAAATACCTTTCATGGACAATTTCAGCCAAGATGGTTGAAATCTGGCAAGCTTACAAGTGACTTTTACTTTAGTCATCATTCATCCATCATCTTTCTTAAGAATGATGGATTGTGTAATTCTAAAGGGAATGAACACAGTCTAGAAGAGCACTCTCTGGGTACACAGGCCCCTAAGTTATTTATATCATGGTTCATACATCATAGGCTGGATTTAATGCTCTAAAGTGTTTTTGACTTTAAATACGATGATTCAAACCTCATAGGAGGTGGAGAACTTTTTGAGATCTGAGAAGACAAATTGAGTTCAAACCTTCTTGGAATACTATAAATTTCCTCAAACCAAATGAAATCCACCACATTTTGTGTCACATATATTGCCTTTGGCAAACCTCAGGGGCTTAACTGAGATCTAAGTTTGGTAATCTATTTCTTTGAGGTTCTGAATATTCACAAATTCACAGATACAAGGGATGACACCTTTAAGCGTGCCTATGCTGTACCTCTGAAAGAGACTCTTCTTTCACTTGGACATCTACCTAACTACATTTCCAATATCACCTAAAATGACATGGAATTAGAAGAAAAACTTATCCTGAGCAGGTGAAAAACTTACTGAGAAAGAGGAATCTTTTCATCAACACCCAGTTTTTGAGGTCTCAGCCATTCAGTGGTGCAATACATACAGCAGAGATGTTCAGAGTGTGCTCTAGCGGAATGTGTACAGTTGTGTGGCATTTTGGCATTTCTTATTTTTATTTAACACATTCTTTCCATCAGAATGAATTCTTGAATTCAGTGAAGGAAACAATCCCTGTGAAATAAAAAAATTGCAAAAATGTCCTAGGCATAGCAGCAAAGCATGAGTTATGCAAGTTCTTCAAATGACAAACAAGTCAATAGGGTTTGTGCTTTGGGCTTCCCACCCTAAGCCGCAGTTGATAATCTCTCACAATGTGATGTCTGTCACCGCTGCTGCTGCTGTTGGAACGTACAGCCAGACTCCTTAGCACATCCATTGTCCACCAGTACTTTCATGTGCTACCACAGCTTTCAGAAGCAGTGACTTTAAACAGTTCCTAGCTCACTAAGCATGACTGAATCCATGGTTTTTTTCCTT
Source organism: Phaethon aethereus (assembly GCF_964289735.1). Taxonomy (NCBI): domain Eukaryota; kingdom Metazoa; phylum Chordata; class Aves; order Phaethontiformes; family Phaethontidae; genus Phaethon; species Phaethon aethereus. Next base: position 69,030,234 of record NC_138576.1, on the reverse strand, counting down.
CCTGAGTTTTGAAAGCCTGTTGCAAATAACAGACAACCTACCACCTCCAATAACAACCACCTATTGCAATCAAGCTCTAGTTATCTGTGGATAGAGTAACCATGTTGCAGCGTTACTGTGCATATGTAATGCAGAGCTCAGGTCCAGTGGAATGGAATATCCCTAACGCAATGCCTCATGGCTACAGCTAATTTGCTTCCACATTCTGCTGGTTTTGTGTCCTGTCCATTCCCTCTGTGGGACCATCAGAGGAGCTCCTTCTTTGTAATCTGGCCACTTATTTCCATGAACTCCTGGTAACTTGCCTAGCTTTGAAATCTTTGCAACTCTGATCAACAAGTTAAAAATTATTGAGAGGACAGACAGACAGTCACAAAGACAGTATCATCACAGAAGCCTTATTTTTGAACAAAACCAACCAGAAAGCACATTGTTGAACTTGTGCACTGTCTCCTACGATACTGTGTACATGAATACAAGTACATTTAAAAAGATACTGTGGAGGTATGTCATGAGTTGCACAAGATCAGTTTCCCCCAGAACTGTTCAAGAGCAGAAACATGGTTGTCATATTAAAGCTCTGCAGAAATCCCTTTAATAAAAATCACACATTAACATTGTACATTTTTTAAGTGCTCTGCATGTGTTAAAATAAATACATCTAAATACACTGATGAATAAATATGTGATGTGAATACCAAGGCATCTAGATCTTAAAGTTACTTTCTTATAAATAATTTCTTGCTTAAAATTATTCCATTCACTTTATTTTAATTCTAGACAATGTTTCTGCCCACTAGACTTCCTTCTTGATTTTCTGATAATTAAACAAAATCCTGTCAAGTTTAAATGATCACTAGTATTTTGCAGCTGAATTCCTAATACAAACAGGCATATGTTTAACTTTAAACATTTGCTTACGTGCCTTCCTGAAGTAAGGCTTAAATGCTCTCTGGTACAACACTAACAGCTCAGCCCGTCTATTGAGAATTTACAACTTGAAAATGCAGGATCAAATCTTGTACTAGGAAAATAAGAAGAAAAATCCTCATGTAGAAATATCATCTACAGTTGACACTGGAAAACGTGAAAATATATCAAATGCCATCAATTCATCTAGAATTTCAAGAATCAGCATGAAGAAACAGAAATGCAGGGATAATTTGATCTTTATTTAGGCCTATTTAAGAAAAGTTGCATCATATTCAGATAGTCTAACACCACAAATAAGATTTTACTGGACTGCTAAAACTATTAACATCACTGATTTAAGGCAGCTGTTACATAGTGTTACATTAATATTTCAGTCAGATTGAATTCTTCTTTGGATACATTCATGCAATTAACTTCTACTGTATTTTTACACTTTGAAATATATAGGATTGTTTTGTTACCCCATATTAGACCTATCTGGTTAAGCTTTTCTCAAACAATATAGAGAATGGACTCATTGTTCTTCTTGGTGGAAGTGAAAAGATTTAATGACTTTAATGATTTAATGACTTACTTGAGGCAAGAAATGCATGTTGAGAATGCCGTGGAAATAAATATACATCTTGTATGTGTATGTCACATGCAAGCATGGAGAAACAGGAATGGAGGTTGAAACATTGTTATTATTCTTATCTAAAATAATTTTCCCTCCATATAAACCCCCAAAATATTCTTGCATTGAGCAGAGGGCCCATTAAACTTCCTCCTTTCCAAAAGATTCCTCTCCATGCCAACCTCTGTCGGGGATAAGAAATCTTCCATAGAGCCATAACCAATCCTCCATGTTGCCTCTATTGTTCAGTCCAATTTTGGCTTTTCTTTTCCTTCTTCAATACCTGAAAACATATGGAGGACAGCTTTTAAAAATCTCTGAACAAATGAAAATGAAGAGTTTACCTGGAGAGGTTCTTCTAATGTATTAATCTTTCTTTTCCCTCTATTGCTGTTGTTTCTCCCCTACGTGCTCACACGCTCTTGCATGTGTTACCTCACCTGCTGTGAATGAAAAGAGCACCTGCACACCTGATGGCAGTGGTTGTCCAGTAATGAACTGCACAATCCTCCCTCCCTCCGGACCATTTTCAAATCAGCCTAACCCCCTGCCACATGCTCAGCCTTTGATGGCTGCAGGGGTCTGGGAACAGTTAGTTCCCTCACCTCCTCTGCTTACCTACAAGCAAATTAAAGTAGATGTTATTATAGCTGAAGCTAAGCAGCCGACTTTATTTGAAAGGAATTTTTTTAAATTGTGTTTCAGAATTCAATAACTTTACCCCCCCCCTCCATTTAAACTTTGGATTTTTAAATATTTGCAAGTACACCTTTTTTGAGAGTACAAAAATGAAGAATCAATTACTGTTGATAGCGTGCCTCTCTCTTCTTGTAACGGCCATGTCTTTCAGTAATATCAGGAGGGCTGAGTTGAGTGTAGGGCTCCTTAAAGAACTTATACTTGCTGCAGAATTTGTCTCTTTTCTATGCTGAGCAAAGTCTGGGCCGGGCAGCAGATTGTGTTTTTTCTGGCAATGAAAACATTCAGCTATTTCATGTGCCTGTTCCTGGACAATGAATTACTATTGGTATCTGACAAAAGTATTGTTCTTCTGACTAAGCCCTCTCTGCCAGACATCTCAAATACAAATATTTCTTTTGGAGGTTTTCAGGCCTGCCGCATGCTGGAAAAGAAAGAATCCTGAGGACTGAAGACAAAAGAGAAGCAATGTTTGGGAATACCGAGCGGAAAATACAGTCACAAGTAACAACACCTGATAATGCAATATACGCATAGATGGCAGGTACACCAAAAGTCACGTTAAAACCACAGTTAATTAATTCCAATATGGGAAACAATAAGACCCATCTGCAGTTAGAAAGCACAACTGCAGAGCTGCCTTGCTGAAAGAAGCAACACGGAAACAAATAGGTCTGTGCATTGCCAGCAGCCCAAGTACAATGGCCCTGGGTGTTGCTGGCAAACCAATGTAATGGAAGAGCCACAGCTGAAGGTTTAACAACCAAAACAAGAGGCCGGGTCCAAAAGATTACAGTGGGTTTACAAGGCTGCTACAGAGCCAATCTTGAGTCTTTTGCTCTCTGCTGGAAGGAACTTTTCCAATAGTTTTAAATGAGCTGTTTTATTTTCCTTTTTAAAAGAGCCTCTTTCCTTTCTCCTGAGCACTCTACTGCAGATGCATCAAATAGTTTGGCAGGAATGCAGATACCCTCAAAACTGTGGACAGACACTGGCTTGTACAAAGGGCAAATTTTTCCTTGCCTACCATGTTTGTGGTTTAACTTGGAAAAACTAACTGCAAATCATTTTGTCAGTAGTGAGGTTTTATTTAATGTATCTCCAGAGGAAAAGGAAAAAAACTCCAAACCCAAAACAAACCCCTCTCACCCCAGAAATCTTTTCATGGCAGACTGCTTTAATTTGCAAGCTTACTGCTCAAAAGCCCCTTTAAAATGTACAGTTTTCAAATAATATTTTCCCAAGTCTCGCATGGTGACAGACTGGCATTATTTTACATCTCTGCTGTTTGTGGTGTGCCTTCCATATGCTTCAGGTTAGGTTTATGCAAAGTGTTTCAAGCACAGCAAACCAACAGGTGACTCATGGCATTTTCTGGTTTGCAAGTGCTTGAACCACAAAGGTCTTTGGATCAATATTCTTTAATCAAATCAAGGAAATGATGGAGAGGATAAGGTAGCCATGGTGAACCTTTAAAGAGGTTGGAAGAATGACCCAGTTTACGTTAGCTCCTCTAGGGTGGAGGGCCACAAGAACCAGGGATTTTGTTAAGCATACTGTAGAATAGTGAGGGAGATTTTCCACCATTTACTTATTCATGGAGTTGGTAAGAACATATGACTCTTCACCACATTATTATTCTTCATTCAGGACTTAGGTCAAGTGAAATTATTCCTTGCAGTTGCCTTTTTTAGAAACTTCTTTCTTGAATTAACTTAAATAAGTTAAATAGATGTGAAACCAGACTTGAACACTGTGACCAATGATCGCTGGTTCTAAAGCAAAACCAAAAAGACACTTTATAGCCTGGTGTCAGTATGGGCAAATAGCAAGTAAAACTGCTTTGAGCTTCTGGCATTAGGTTCTACCTAGTACTGGAAGACTTGTTAAAAGAGATTTGTGTGTGCAGTAAACTACTATGTGAATCTACGGTGTGTTAACCAGTGCACACAGTTTCCCAAAAGGGGATACAGGCTGTTCATACAGGCTCAATATGTTCTGGGCCCAACAAATGTTAATGACGGAATTCCCCATGGAGCATGAACTTCACTCCAGTTGTCATTTGCCACTGCGGCTATTATGAATGTTGTTTGCTTATTTCAGGCAATTTGATAAATGAAAAACATCTTCCATAAATTAAAGGAACCTACTTTTAATCTTGTGTTTGTCTTATTTTCCCTTTTCCTCTACTCAGCAATGGGTGGCCTAGGCAGAGTAGATGTTGTAGAGTCTGTACAGTTATGTTTACCCTGAACTAATGATCTTTCTCTATTACTTTACTGACATGAACATATTCATCTTCCTTGAGTAAATTTATAAGCAGAAAACACTTTATACCTGAAAACACTAAAAGAATATGTTTATATTTCTAAGTCTAAGCTTACCATTAACAGCATTCCCACAGAATGATACTTTATTCTAGCTGCATTTAATGGATTCATCAGCTAATAACTGGGTTGTAAACCAAGTGGGTTGTAAACCTCTCAGGTAATTGCCAACAGCTCTTAAATTAGTATTGGAAGTTATAAAAAAGAATACATATTCATAGCTCATCAAGCTCTCCAGCAGTCATTCTGTTCATCTGGCTGCTTTTAAGAGCAAGCAAGCAAGTCGTTTCAGAGGAACTTGTGTCATTCTCCTTTGTTTTAGCCAGCTTCAAACGTTCTCGAATTTCAGGGGAGCATACTCAAGTCCTGACGGTGTACTGCATGAGTTAATATTCTTAAAACCATACTCACATTTTTGGGTATCCCAGATGTAGTTGTTCAGAACCTCTCCCACCACGTAGAATATGTTAATTATTACAGTAACAGCTGCAAAAAACATTATTTTGACACCTGGGCTGAGGTGCTCAAGAAGTGGGTACACCCACACTCCCGTAACATGGTGAATCCAGCACACCCTGAAACAAAACAAAAATAACAAGTACTGACTCTTACAGCCCTGTTTTTCAAAAGTTGCTTGGACTATATGCTTAGCTACTGTAATCCGAAAAGCAATTATTTGAAAGGACTGCAAGTTGCAACTGAACTGGAGCACCTGGATGACATCCACCCAGAACAGACATCACAAATGATGAAACTGTGACTGATTTCTCACGTTCTTACTGCTTTTTTTTAAAATTTAATATGAGCAGTTGGCCAATTTTCATGTTCTGATGTAAGCAGTTATCCTTGCTGCATTTATATTTACGAGGAATACACCCCCGTTTTGTGCAGCAGCATGGAAACTGCAGCACCTTCTGTTCCAAACAGCTTCTTTATCCAAAGAGCATTCAGGGTTCTCCACGCTCTTCTACACAGCCCAAATCTCTGCCTTCTACAGAGTCCTTTCATTGTTTCTGCTGCTTCTCCTCACTACACCTGGCAAATGCATCATGCATTTTTGGTTTGCAAGAAACGTATGGCTCAGCTTCTCTTTGAGAGAACAGTTTCTTCAGCACCTGTGTTTTAAGCTGCTCCTGCTTTTCTTTCAGTTACCTGGTATCATTTGGGATCTAATAATGTTCCTCTAGGTAGGATAAACATTAAAAAAAACCCAAACACAAAAAACTCACCTCATCAGTGAAACAGTGAAGTTTCTGCCCAGTTCTGAAACTGCCCAGTTCCACACTCAACATACAGTAAAGGAAAAGGCATGATGGTGGTTTTCTGGTGACATGGAGATTTTTAGCATTCACCTACAGTGAAGATTGCTGGCATGCTAACCCAAGAGATAGGGTGTCAGCTTTGCTGCAGTGCAGCCTGAAGAAGCACTCCAGGTATGTGGTTTTGCTGTGTGTGACTGCAATGGACGCCTGTACCCTCTGAAGGCGCAGCTTTTGTGTTGAGATCTGACGTGGTGAGTGGTAAAGTCAGAGGGAGCAGAGCGAGTCCATACGTTCCAGTAGGTGGAAGCTAAGAAAGGCAAATGATGCCAAACAACTGAGCAACCATCATGGAGACTAACAGGGAAAAGTGTTCAGTGGAGACAGGCTGGGGCCCATGAGCTGCTGGGCTCTCTTCAAGAATGTCAATCTGTTCCTTTCTGACTTGGCAATTTGAGAGAGAAGCTCATAATGAAGCACAGCTAGAGAAGACTCAGCAGCTGCACAGACTATTATTGATGGGGTTTTCCACATCCATATGATTTGCTTCACTTGCTGATACTTTGTTTAGGGAAGACTCTTGATCATTATATCAAGAGTCATAGGCTCCTGAAGGGCAGAGACACAGAAGTCCACCCAAAACTGTTACCATAAATGCCTGTCACACAGAGAGTACAGAATCTCTGTTTAATGATTCTTGATCACTCTGGAGATGTACATGGTTGTCATAGCTTCCCTCTTCCTTAGAAAAGCTTTTATTACAGCCAAACCCTTAACAGTTGGAGACTTCATGTAGGAATTTACATGTGTCGGTAAATTAATCTGCATGATCTACATGAAGATCAAAAACCCTTTCTCCAAATGAGTTCACACATGGAAAATGATCTCTGTACTTCACAGTTACTTTCCACAACACTCTTCTATGCCAGAATTAACCTGACAAGACAAAGGTGTATGTGAAAAAATAAAGGATTCCTGTGTAACCCATGGTAACAGGCGATATCATGTTCCCCTTGATCAAAGAAAAAGACGGGACAGTTGAGTAGAAGGTAATGGGATGTCCTCTGCTTCCAGATTGGCTTAGCAGGGAGTGTCTATTCTTGCCTAACGTTTTTCAGTTTCGTTTGCTTTTGTTTTACGATCATTCTGTGAAAAACAATCTCCAAGGAAAAAGCTTGAAGAAAAGCCAGTGCTGCTTTTCCACTTATTTTCTCTGTGTGATGAAACTGCCCAGCACTGTACAGCACCTTTACAGAGGGACTTTTCAAGGGACCTTTTGAACTGCACCTACAAAGCCAACTTCATGAACCAAGTAGAAGTAGCATTTACTAGAATGCATTGATGCTGGAAAGAGGAAATATCTTCTAAGTCCAACCAATGAGTCACTGATGAGCTCCCAAATGTCAGTGATCTCTGGTTAGTTCAGAGTCTTTGAGTACAGCTCATACACTCTGCTCTCTGCTGCCCAGCATGGGAACCCATTCATCGCTTGGTGATACTGCTCGTGGGTTCAGCGTAGCTGTTGTTGTGCGCCTGTCCCTGGTGCAGCCACACCGTAGCAACCCATGCTTTGAACACAAGAGGTACCGAGCACCGCTCAGCAGACAACGGTCACAAACCCACCTGATCAGCCACCCTGATCTTCCTCAAAATGAGCTGTGCCATGCCGCTAGCTACATTGGGATGGAGTAACGTTAGCCTCCTCCCCACTGAGCAGTGACACACTGACTGTTCCTGCGTTGCCTATACCACAAACGGGAGCAGCAAAGGGACGACTGCTGCCATGGAAACCTCACCTGATGGCCTTTCTTAGCAGGTTCCTTTCTGCTTGAATACAAGCTATCTCGATGCCACACAATAAAGGGCTGATCAGCTTCCACACAAGACTGCTGATTACTAACATTAATGAACATCTTCAACACTGCAATTCTAGTAGTCATTATTCCTGTCCAACCTCATTATTAGATAAGCACAGGGGAGCATGCATTAAGATTTACCTAGGAGTGCAAATCTAGATCAAATTTAAGACCCTGTTACTGAACAGGTATAAAAAATGGGTCATTTAGATAAAAATAAACTGAGGAGAAAAAGTTTAAGCTAAAACTGGACCGGCTACTTTTGAGAAGATAAAATTAACTTGAACCTCCCTGTGTTTTGGTTCCGTGGCAGCCCATGTAGACATAACCGTGTGTTTTCAAAGATGAATGTGTTACAGGTCATCGAGCTCATTTAGCCGTTTGTTAGAAATGCTTAAGAAAAGAAGGAATGGAAATATTCACACATTGTATTCAAATTAAAATGTCTGTTAAAAAGAGTGGCGATTTTAATAAATTTTCAACCAGCTGGTGTAGAAATCAGAAAAAGCTATTTGAAAACACACAATATTGCTCCTTTTTAAAAAATCTGTCCAAAATTTGACTTTGTAGCTGTTTTTCACTTCTAGTATACAGTAGATGTATATCTCTCCTATCAAAGCAAACAGGAGGAAATGAAAACTATGCAGAGAAGATACATGCACATTTATTCCTTGGCTATAGATCTTTTGTTCATGAGGAAAAGTAACTACAAAAAATTGTTGGAACCTTGTGGTTTATGTGTGCTCTACCTGTCGCTTTAACTAATGCAGCTGTTACAACAGTGTGTGTAAAACTTAGCCCTGGTAGAAATAGGCTCAACATGTGGATATAATAGCAGATAACCATGACACCCAAAAGATTTTGCAATGGGAGACACGTTGCAGAAAATGGTTGTTTCTTCATGATGGCTGCTCTCAGCTACAGGAGTTTGAATATATTTGCACAAGCATCACAGCTTGGCGGCATGTTGTGGTCTGAACTCTTGAGTGTCTCCACCTATTTCCTGCCCAAGTGGAGTCCTTCAGCGACGTCCACAGCCAAAAAACAATCAGTACTACGTGTCCTGGAAACAGGAACTATTAGATGAGGGGCTGTGTAATTTTTCAAGAGCAGTGAATGAGAGGACACAGAATAATAATGCATGTCATAAAATGGCTGAAGAGGTCCCAGTGCTCTTCCTTATAACAGAAGAAGCACTTCAGCAAAACTCAGAGACAAGAAATTCAAATCTGTTAATGGAAATATCTTTCTGACTGATACCTAATTAACCTCTGGAATGCACTACCCTATCTTTCAGTGATACGTCATTGAAATTAAGATACTAAAAATAGTTTTGAAGTATACAATTTTAGAAGTCTACTTGGTCCACTCTTCTCTGGGCTGTATTGTGCAACTCTAGCAAGCTTCTGAAGTCAGGAGACTGTACAAGCAGTAAGAATGTGTACAATTATGCTTAAGTTCAAAGAGTACAAATTATATAAACCACCAAAACTGAAGGATCCAAGCATCTACTTTTTGACATACGTTTTGGAAGAAAACTTTCCTTACAGGCTGATTATTCCAAAATGGCCCGCTAAATCTTCTCCTGAAGCATCTGACATTAGCTACAGCTACAGCCTGGATACATGGCTACTCTGATCTACTATGGCAGTTCCTTTCTGGTTATTTCCTGCAGAGTAAATCCTTTCCTACATCTTCTGTGCCGTTCAGGTTTCCAGTGACTGTCAGAAAGGAAGGCTGAATTTTTGGTCCCACACAAATTCTAGGCCAGTTCCCGTTGTGGCAACTCTTTACCAAACAACAGAACATGGACATTTTCTATGCTTTTATTTCATAATCTTTCCTAGCATCACTCTCTTCCTTTTTCACAGAAAGTAAGAACTTTACCCAGAACTATTAAATTGTCGAATGTCTCCCAAAGGAGGTGATGAGCTTAGAGCAGTTGAGTCATTCAAAACATGAAGGAACAAATCATTTGTGGTTACAAAGTAGAGACCAGCCCTGTGCTTTCAGAGGCAAAAGCACAATGACCCACACTAAATCTGTTCTACTTTTGGTTTCCAATACTGACTGATGTGAGGCACATTTTCAGAAATCCTTATGATTTTCCCCCCACCCCCAAACAACAGACAGCTTGTTCTGGATCTGATCAGAATTATTAAGATCTCAGCCACATTAAGATGCTGGACTTATAATACCAGCCAGCCAGGCCTAAGTCACCTACACTAGGAATGCACCTCGTTTAGAAATTTTAATGTCTAAAAAATAAGTTCAATAAACAGTCATCAGTTAGGAAATAACAGCAGTCAGCTCCTCTTGTTCCAGTTTCTTATGCTGGATTCTCCTCCATTGATCTGAGTGGTGCTGAACAATACCTGTGTTATAGGACTGTGCTACTGGTATGGAGTGGCTTATGAAGTCAGAAGAAGACAAGTCCTGGCAAAGTCCTTTTGCAGCTGCAAATAATGTCACATGCAAAACATACTCAGCATGACATGGTGCGGGCATCCTCTGGGATGAACAAAACTTAGTAGAAATTTGTGTTTATGTACAGGTAGCTAGAATGACAGAAGTTCTGAAGATTTATTGCAAGGTGTTGTCATCTTTGGAAGTCATCTATTTTGATAAATAATATTTCATTTTAAATATAGTAATGGTTGCTATGATTTTTTGAGCTATATTTTAAGGAGCTGCACAAGCAAGTGAGAATGCATGTCATCTGTGATGGTACTGTTGCTTTGACTGAAACATTTGAGGATGTGGAGGTGGAGGGGAGCCAGAATGTAACAGTCCATAATGGCTATGTCAGACCTAACAGGCTGAGGATCCATGGAGCCTTCTCTCGCTGAAAAGCACTTCTGCTCTCCCACCCTCCTTCTGGGCCAGGTACAGGGGACTCTAATCTTCTCCTGGCCTATTTCTTCTACTTCTACTTCTTCCTACTCTTTCCTGTTCTGAGTAGCTCTGGCTCCAACTCTTTTCTCCTCCTCTGCATTGTCTCATCTATCACCCACCTCTACATCAGCCTTCCACTCTGATTTCAAAGCTTGTCTCTCTCTCTCCCTCCCAGCTTTTCCCACTTACTTACTTCCATTATTTCAGCTCTCAAGCTGCTGACCTGTGAGCAGCACGTTTCCTTACCCATTTCTCTTTTAACCCATGGCTCTAGTTCATCTTTGAGGATGAACTTTGCCCCAAGGACCTGTCACTTGTTTTTTCCCCAACCACTGATTCCTCTGATCTCTACTGAACTTCTGTCCACAGTGCTCACTTCCAAAAACATTCATGACCCGCTCCCTATACATAGACCCTCTGCACATGCTAGCATAGCCATGCTCTGTCTCTCCTGCTCCACTGGCACCAGCCACCTCAGAAATCCTTCTGTTTTCTCAATCCTGCCCTTCTTTATTGATGTGGCTGTCAATTCCCACCAAGCTCTAACTCTCCATCGCTCTCTTCTGAATGTCAAAGTTTGTCCTAGCAGCCTGCACCCTTATCCCTTTGCCAACATCTGCTCTTTCTGATCTTCCTCTCCTTCTATGGAGAATTGCTAGTGGAAATCCTACAGCAAGGCTGACAGAATTGATCTCAAATTAATTTCAAATTTTCAGTGTACATTCCTTTCTTAAATTCATTCAAGAAGAATTCAGCAAATTGCCCCATCTAAATGCTTTCCCTCGGCAAATCTACAGAACCCTCCTAAAGTCACTTCAATAGAAACTTTATTTTCAAATGAAACCTAAAAGGTATCTGAGCTCTTTAAATAGATTTATCAAAGAATGAAAGAATGAATCAAGTCCAAGCTTGGCACACGTGGAGGCAGCTCCTATTGGATTTGAGATAGCAACAGGAGAGCAGATCAAGCCTTTTGCTCCCAAACATGTAGTTCAGCATGACTACAGCAGTAGAGTCAGGTTCTTAGGGTCTGTTTTTTTGGCATCCTCAAGTGCTCAAAAGCAGAGGGAACAAGAAAACCATTTTAAATAAACATATTTGTCTCAGTTTATTTTAGGGACATATTAGGCTCTGATATTAGTTACCATGAGGTCATTCTTATTACAAGGAGCAACACATTTCTGGCTCTTTTCCGTTCCTTGACAACCAACTCCATACACCCATTGGCAGTATTTTCTGGTAGTACTGGCAAGCTCTTGGGTTTTCTTAGCGTCGTCTAGATTTAACAATTCAATACAAATTGTGACCTTTTCAAGCCATGCTATATAAAGCCAATCAGCCTGTCTCATCTTATCCCATGGCCTTGATCCTGAAAGTCCATGTATGGTCTGCAACAGGCAATGCACGTCTGTGAATGCTCTGCCTGGGCACAGTTCCTTAAGAGCAAGGGAGAGCTCCCCCTCACTGAGAGCACATCAGCTAAGTGTGCCTACTCAAATGCTCTCTGACTGAAAGGAGAGAATTCAAAAAAAAAAAAAAGAAAAACAGAAGAAGGTTTTACTCTTCGAGAAAGGATGTTTCTCAGATAACATGTCTCTGAATAATGTTCAGGGGATATCAAGTTATTTAGCTATGTTCTTCCGACTTCAGTGGTTCTATTCAGAATTGTTCACCTGTTTTCTCATCAAGTATATATAATAAAAGCATGCTATTCCACCATCCCTTCCATATGTGAAAGATTCAGTCACATATAAAATAAAACAGAATGTTTCCTCTACTTGGAGTTGAAAAAAGTGCATTAACAGAATCAAACCTAAAAAATATCCTCCTGTATGCTCCTTTACAGTACAAAGTGTGATATGAATCATAAATCATGGGGAAAGAGTTCAAAATTCAAGGGCAAAACATAGAGAATATCTGATTAGCAATTTTCTCCATTTTATACTGAGAGTTGCAGTGAAAACAACTGCTTTCCCCTTCTGCTGAGGGAAAAATAATGTAGGGAGAAGGACAAATTTAGGCAGAACCCTAACTTCTAGGTAAAAAAACCATAAACCAAGAACTAAGCCCCAGCAGGGGACTCATGGACAAACAAAGGTACAAAGGAAGGATGTAGACAATGATGTAGTAGACAATGTTATCCATGGGACAGCAATGTGCCCTGGTGGCCAAGAGGGCCAATGGTATCCTGGGGTGCATTAAGAAGAGTGTGACCAGCAGGTCGAGAGGGGTTATCCTCCCTCTCCACTCTGCGCTGGTGAGGCCTCATCTAGAGTATTGTGTCCAGTACTGGGCACCCCAGTTCAAGAGAGACAGGGAACTTTTGGAGTGAGTCCAATGGAGGGCTACGAGGATGATGAAGGAACTGGAACCTCTCTTGTATGAGGAAAAGCTGACAGACCTGGGGCTGCTTAGTCTGGAGAAGAGAAGGCTGAGAGAGGACCTTATAAATGTCTACAAATACCTGAAGGGTGGCTGTCAGGAGGATGGAGTCAGTCTTTTTTCAGTAGTGCCCAGTGACAGGATGAAGGGCAATGGGCACAAACTGCAGCACAGGAAGTTCCACCTCAACCTGAGGAAAAACTTCTTTACTGCGAGGGTGACAGAGCACTGGAACAGGCTGCGCAGAGAGGTTGTGGAGTCTCCTTCTCTGGAGACCTTCAAAACCCAGCTGGACGCATTCCTGTGCAACCTGCCCTAGGTGATCCTGCCTTGGCAGGGGGGTTGGACCAGATGATCTTCAGAGCTCCCTTCCAACCCCTACCATTCTGTGATTCTGTGATTCTGTGATGTAACTAGGTCATCTGCAGGTGTAGGCTCATTTTAATGCACTGTGCTAACCTTGAGGGGTCTAAAGGGTACACCAACAAGGGCAGCAAATCCAAATTAACTAATTCCAAACCTTCTATGTGATTAAGGTCTCTATCTCAATGTAGTCACTTAGCAGCAGGAAGATAGTGGACCTCAGCTGTGAAAAGTAGGCACACTCTTGAGTGAGAAGGATGAAAGAAACCCCACTTTTCATACTTTTTGGTAGGTTTTCCCAACCTGTGAATGTGAGATACATTGTATTGGCATCATAGAGCCAAGAATTGGCTTGCAGCCTCAAACAAATCTTAGATAGAGGCTTCAATAACACTTGCAGGCTGAAGACATGCAGCACTTGCAGATGATGGCACAGTGTAGCTTGTGTCTACCTCCAGTCTTCCCCAAAGGCTTTCTTTCGTAACAGTAGAAGGAGAAATGGGCTGTAAATGCAGAATTTAGCAGGATGACCATTAGGCTGAATAAGCAATTGTCTCGGACCACCTTTAGAGAAATCACAACTTGGAAGAAGGTAAGTCACTTGAGTGTAGCCCCCTCCATTTTGGAAATAATGTATGTGTAGGCAAAAGCAATAAACAGTAAAAGCAAAGGGAAATGATTGTAGGCTGTAACTGGATATCCACTTAGTAGTTAATTTCTTAATGCAAAATCTTCTTCCCTGCTTTAACTCGTCCTACAATTCCCTTTTACCTTGTACTTCTATCTGTAGGATGTAGACGCACTGTAGTAGGCAGGATCAAGCCATATGAATATCACACTGATACTGTAACAGCTTCTTAAAAGATTTTAAGACATCTGTGGTTTTATTTCACTTGCAGAACTAGATCGTTTTTCTATATTTCTATTCCTATTGAATACTATTGCATGTGTCTACTCAGATGATTTTGAAAAAACAGGAGTTGCCACAGGAGGTCAGATCACAGGTACAATAACTCTGCCATTCAGTCCCTAAGCACCCTTCAGAGGAAGGCAGAGAAATATCACAGTTATGTATTAATATATGAGTTAAAAAAAAATAAATTCCTTTCTTCTGAAGGAATCATTACGTGCCTTTCTGCATGAAGTTGTCCTTATCTTACAATTACAAACATTAATTATTCTTTTAAGAAGGATATGTATGTTTATAAAAGCAAATGACAGAATATGACAGTTGTCCTCGGACACTGCATCCCACTTCAAGGAGATTACTAACATTTTATGATCACTCAATGTGTGTGGATCTGTGTAAACACTGGCCTCTCATTCATTGGACCAAAGGGGCAAGTTGCATAGTAGAAGCAATATGACAGTACTGCCCTGAGCCTGTGTTCCTTTCTCATTAGCCTGATCTCACTTGACTGGTGGAAAAAGCAGTATTATCCACAATTTTGGAAAATATCCTCTTAGCTGAGGGAAGGGTGTTGTGAGGTAAGAAGAAATAATATGAGAAGTAAACAGGGGGGTTGTGAAATGTTTGCAGAAAGGGTAAAGGAGATATGGTATGAAAGGAGCATTGTAAACAAAACAAAGGTTTAGTGAAAAATAAAATGTTAGAATGACCAAAGTAAATTAGCTCTGTCATGTACGTCAGGTGCGTTAACAGGAACTGTGCAAAGACTTAATCTAATGTTTTGTAAGAGATGTTATTTCTGGTTTAGTTTAATTTTTCACAAACGTTTGCATTTTTTAAAACAAACTTCAGAGTATTTGGATTACTGGCTTATTCTGTAATCAATTTTACAGAAAAAAAATGAAGTAGTAAAGAAAAAAGACAGTGTTCTATCTTTTTCTGTTGCTGCTTAAATACTGATGCAGGAAATCATTTGCCTATTCTCAATTTTATTTGATAGAACAAAAACCGTAAGCAATAAAACTAAGGTCCAAGCAAAACATTTAGCTTGAAAAAAGGTTGAAAAATGTACCCTTGGAAAGACCATTGCTTACATGGGATTGTTCAACAAATTCCTGTTGTGTGAGGTTTGGCATATACTTTCTAAAAATATAAGCATCTGGGGAAACCAGACAAAGCCCAGGTCTTGGACCAAACGAGGCATGCAGCGTGAATCTGTTAGCGATTATATCCATAATGAAATATGTGCCCAAATTTAGCAGTACAAAACCCCCAATACAATATGAAAACACAGCATGTACAGCCCTTACCATAAAATATAGCCAACAGCGAAGGTGCACACTGCAGCCAGTCCACAGCTCCTGCTGGGATACTGATGATGTGTTGTTCTCATCTCGATTAATACAAAGGGCAAAACTGTTGTATGCTGAAAAAACAAAACAGGGGAAAACCAGGTGATACAAACAATTCTCACTGCATTTCCATGCTAGTTCTACAATAAGAGACTCAAATTACAAAAACCTGAAGGCAATTTCTTGATGGTCTAGAAAGACAAGATAAAATGACTCGATAAAGTCGATCAATAACGCAAGCAATATTGTTGCTACAGCAATTGTATTGACATTAACAGCAAATGTCCAACTGTTCGAGAGAGCAGAGGAAAACTGAGTAAGCAGAACATGCTTTTCCTTTTGGCCAGGAATGCAAGGCGGTACCCGGTGAGTAGAAACGGGATGTGACAGTTTGGCCTTGCAATTGCTCTGTGATCTTTGCCTCATCACAAAGTTATTTTGACCGTTCAAGTTAGGAGGCAATGCATCTGATTTTCAGAGACTCTAAGCACAAACAATGCCAAATGAATGAATATAAATGGAGGTATTTAATGCTTTTGAGAATTAGGTTTAAATGTATCTCAATCTGGGGACTTGAAAACAGGGGACATATTTTCAAATGATAGCCTCAATACCTCTGTTCCTCCATCTGTAAGACAGGAGCAATTATCTTCTTCGGAAAGGTGTTGTGAATCTTAATTTGTTAGTTGTTGTGCAAAGTGGTTTTAGATTCCCAAATGAAACATATGAAAGCCAAAGCTGTAAAAACCATTTTCAGCCACTTGTCTTTATTTAGCTATGAAAGTCCTTATTTTGTCATTTTTCCACACACATCTCCTACACTGCCCTGTCTGAGAAGGTCTGTTCATCCAATTAACGTCAGCAGCATGAAAAATTGCATCTAGCCTGCCCCCAGCATTCAATGTCTAGATTTCAGAGTGCTGGCAGGCATGAAAATATACGTAAGTGAAGAACAAATGTGCCAGGAAATAAATCCCATCATTTCTGAATACACAGATCACCTAGGACCAGCATTGTTGGTGACTCCAGAAACATAACCTGCCCTGACACCATGGCACCAAGTTATTGTTGGTGTCTAAAGGGAATTACTTTGGTTGAGAGCTTGGCCCTGGTGCTTGATGTGACTGCAACTGTGAACTCTCCTGCCCAGTTCACTGGCAGGTCTGCAGGTGTGAGGATTTCAAGGGCAGCCTAAGCCATAAACCAGGTTCAGTCCTTCACCAACACTTGCTCACCAACTGGAAAAGAAGGTTATGGCTTACGTTGGCCATGTTCTGCCATCAGATGCACACGTGTAGTTCTGGGAGGAGCTGGAGGGCCAAATTAGTAATAATTACACTTGTAAACCCACACCAATTTTCACCAACATGAAGGCAGGATGGACATAGAGTAGAAATATCCTTGCGTGGATAACAGGTTCAAATGAGAGGAAACAGAGCAGGGTCTGAGCCTTTAACAACTGCAGAGAAGGAAGAATTGTTTGAATGGGAAATGATAAGATAATGGAAATGCTCTGGCTCAGAGATGTAACATAATTTGAATCAGATAACTGCTCTGATTTTCAAGGCATTAGTAATTAATGACTAGCATTTCGAAAATGTCAGGCGGATAATACAGCAGTTAGGGGAGCTTTCAATTTCTTCATCTTTTAATAACTTGTACCGCCCCCATCCCTTTAAACAGTATAAATCAGCATCAAGGGAATGCAAAGATGTTTTACATGTGGTCTGCGATAGAGGTGCCCACTATTAGATGAGAGGTCTATAAACTGCACAGGACCTTCCACGTCCATTAACAGGGACTGACAGCAAAGCAAGCCCATGAGGTTCACCTGTATGTCTTGCATCTGTATGGAAAAGGTCTTCAGACAGAGATCAGTACCTCACTCTGCATAGCCCCCAAAGCAGGGTAGCTGGAAGCTGTACAAATGTCTCCTGCCCTGCCTCCATTACCTCTTCAGTGAAAAAAACCAGAAAACAACAAAGGTTATATTGGAGACAAAAACTCCAAACTCCACCCTTGCTATTCCTTGTACGATGTATTCTTGTGATCCAGTCACTTAGTCTTAACTCTTCAGTATATAGAGAGCTTGTGTGCTCTCTCAATTGAAATGCTTACCGCTTTAGATACTGCTTGTTGATGTGCTCTTCATTGATGATAACAACTCAACAGCTTGCCAATTAAAAAGTAGTTAAAATAATTTCAGCAATCAACCCTTAATCTAGAGTCCTCTCCTCCTTTCCCTCCTCCCAGTTTCTGTGGTTATATAATAAAATGGGTCATTGTTTTCTTCCTTCTGCTCTTTTCTAAGGGTAAAGCAGGGGGGAAGAGGATAATGAGCTGTATCACTAAAGAGTTTGTGTACAAAATCCTGCTAAAATTACAGGGCAATTAAAAGTGTAAGGAGAACATCAGAGACAGGTATCTTAGTCTGTTATAGCAAATGTCGATGCTACCTGCAAACACTGCCGTTTTACAAATCCAGATTATGAACTTTGGTTTAAAATGTTCTAGTGAAACTGCCACTCCACAACGCTGTTTCAGATGCTTCACCCAAACTACAACCAAGATAAAATTTCCCTTTCCTGTATTTCAGACCCTTCAAAAACCTTAATTTAAAAACCACAAAATTTTGTAGGCAGGGATACCTTCTGTCAACCAGTGACAATTAAAACTCTTGGGGCTATAAATACCAAATTTGAATCAGACTGGCACCTGGACTAAAACCTAGTGCAGGTGAGCAGGGGTCAAATGTGCTTGGAGTAGGATCCATCAGGGCTGGGAAAGCTGCAGGAAGCCAGAAATTTCATACCCTCTAACATTTTTGCCACCTGATTTCTGAATAAACTTGTGCCAGTGAGAATCTGAGGCTTAGAGAGAAAATACTACCGATGCTTCCTTGACCTGTTTGTTAAAGATCATGCCATGACAATCAAAGATGCCCAACTGGTATCTCTGGGACTGATCCCTTTTACATATTGGCAGGCTGGAGGATAGCACAATGTTGCTCAACTTGTTTGTCATAGTATCTCCAGGAGCTTACTTGAGAGAAGACTAAGGAATGAGGAAGTTCAAATAACATGGAGGTTTAAATGGTGAGGATGATTAGCTGCTGTAACAGCTTTTCAGCAGTTGTTATTTTGCACCATTTAAAGTCTTTAAGAAAAGGGCAAATTTATAATTAGAGTATAATGAGAAGTATAGTATTATAACAGTAGAAAATTATGCTAGCACTAGTAATCAGTGCTATATTGATAACCCACTTTTATTATGGACTAAGTATTTACAAGCAAAGCTATATTTTTACCTGGACATCTTATTCTGCTCCTGCTGAGAGCAGCTGCTCCTGTGAGACAGTTTTGCCCATATGATTGTGCTGACACTAGAGATTTGTGCTGAGCAGTGCTGCAGGTAGGTCAGGGAGCACCCCCTCCATCAGCTGGGAAGGCAACGCTCGCTGCATGCATGCCCTGAGGTGATCGCAGTCTCGGGGTAGCCCCCAGCCCTGCCTGGGCAGCAGCGAGGGAGCTAACGAACCCCATCATTAGCAGGAGCCCTTAGCTTGGGCTCAGCAACTATATCTGCTCGCAAGAAAATGTACCCTGTCAGCTTCTCCCGCCGTGGCTGCGGTGCTGCCTGCCTAGGTACCCTCCCAGCCACAAACCCCTCTCTCTCTGGACTGTCAAGGCAGTGACTCTCAAACCCATTTTTAACCCCACTCTGAAGGATCCATCTGCCAAGACCGCCTTGTGAGTTGAAGCATGGCCGTAAGCCTCCACTACCTGGCCACAGCATCGCCCTCCTCAGACCCCCTTGTGCTCCATCACTGCCTGTCCCGGCCACAGGGAAGGCAGCTTTGACAGGTCTTTATGCTTACTAGGTCTGCTAGCACGTGCCGGTCTCTGCAGAGCAGCAAGCTGCAACTTCCTCCCCATTTTGTGTCCATCACAAGGCACTGCTTCCCAAGGTCCCATCACCTACAAGTGGGGAAGAAATTTGGCTTGCCAAATCTTCAACTGCTGGTAACGATGCATGAAAACAGAGAGAAACCAGCCCAATGCATGGAGCCTGGGTGGAATTTGCAGTAATGTTATCATACGGAGAATTTGATCCAGAAAACACTCTGGAGACTGACTCCAAAGAAGCAACCTCTGAGTGAAGCTGAACGAGCACAAACTGCAAGAAAAGCCACCCCGAAAGCTGCAGGTACATTAATTCCTAGAACCACTGCCACTGCTTCCTGAGAGAAACTCTGCTCCTTAATAACTCTTCAAAAGATGTTATTAAAATATGTACCACCCCCCACATGGTATATAACTCCCTCATAACATTCGAGACTGGAAAATCACATTACAAATAGGCAGCACATCTGTAGTGTTGGCTTGACGAGCTGAGTTTTGATGGAGGACTGTACTTCCCCATTTTAGGGGTGTGCTGCAACAGGTAGTGGGAAAAAAAGATTTTATGAAAATCAGGTACATTAAGAATGAGTTCTGTAATAGTCTTTAGGCAAATTAAGTGCTCATTCTTGAAAGCCTGATTATATATTTTATCTTCCCACCAGCAAGTGCTGCTTTTTTAACAGTTTTCATCAGTACCTGCTTGGCCTTTTCTCCTCCCTTAACTGTGTTTTAAAGGGAATGTTAAAGCTTTTCAAAAAGTTGCTAAATTGATGGCTTTGTGTATTGGTATCTTCTGTCCTTAGCACAAACACGGCAGTGCTATCTTCCCAAGTCATCCAGTCCTGATTTGCAAAGACTGTCCAGAACTACCTTTAAGACAAGGAGTACAATCTAAAAAAGCATCTGCTTTCTCAGATGCCCAGTCAAGTACACAGAAGTTCTGCAGGGATGGTGAAACTGTTTGGGGATCTCGTGAATTATGATTATAATTCACTTCAACCAACAGAAGACCGCGACTTGTTACTCAATTTGATCAGACTAAAAGCTACAGGGTATAGGACATTTTAGTTCAATGGAAATACTGTGGACCTCTACTGAGAGGGCTTCAGCATGACATCCAGCACATGGTCTTAAGAGTCAGCAAAAGCCCAGTGACAAGAAAGGAGGCCTTGCAGCTTTGATGTCACCAACATTTTAACTGATGAACTGGAAGCCTCCTGGAAGTGCCAGTGCTCCCTGGCACAAGGAGGCTGCAGATGGGTCTTCACCCACCACCTCAGCTGCATCTGTGTCGAAGCCTCTGCCCCGGCAGGGGCAGCTGCTCCAACATCTGCGGGGGAAACCACGCTGCGGCACACAGCCACCATGCCCGAGACTTACACTGGTATGAATTTGACAGAGGCCCCCTCCTTTGCATCCCGCTGCATGAGCTGCTGTGCAAACTGCTGTGTCTGCTGGCTGCCTCTGCTTTTCGTCTTTCTAAATTCCTCTCTAAAATCTAGTTTCCATCAGTAGGATGTTACCCTTCACTTTTTTTACTGAGCTCACGAGACTAAGTGTTGTTAAACAGCTGCTGCACGTCAGAATGAGTGAAGCAATCCATCTGCATCTCTTTCTTACCTCTCAGGGGTTTGTGCAGCACCTTGAGATTAAAGATTTTACAAAACAACCAGCTAAACGACCTATACCCATTCCTCTTAACTTAAAATAACTTCTGGTGTATTCACCTTAGAAACCAATACTAATAGGCCTAAAAATCCCTACAGTTGTAGTCAGCACCATTTGTAGACTGATAGCAGTAATAAAGCTGTATTTTCCACATGCTCCTAGCAGAGTAATGTGGGGAACCAGACCAGAAACTAGTAAAACAAGGGGCACGGTTATGATTTACTTGTTGAGAAACTTCTGAGAAAGGAACAGCTGGCAAGAGAGTATTTATGTGTCATCTGAAGGATGATACCTTCCACCAAGGCAGCCTAATCCATAAAGAGAGCAGCAGGATATCAGAGCTGGGTGCATAATAAATTGGAATCCTTGAGTGTCTGAGCCCTTCTGAGATTGAAAGCGCTGGTAGCGCTTTAATGTTACCTCTTTTCTGTAGATAAATACAGTCGACATGGCATATCTGACTTAACAGGAGTTGTATCACTTTCTCCATGCACACCTAATGCTGACAGATTTGTTCTCGTTGTTTCTGACACATGCAGTACATACTATATATTGAAATAGCAGTGTCAGTCTGATCTCAACCCTGTGACTGTACTAGTGTCAGGGAGTTTATATATAGGTGTTTATCTATAGAATTTCCACAGTGTCAATCACCGAAGCACTTCAGCACCTCAAAAGCATTACTAAACATACCCCCACAGCAGCCCTGATCTGTAGGGGTAGGATATCCTATCCCCATTTTGCAGGAAGGCAAGATGGAGATGGCATGCCCCATTCGAGGTCATGTAGGGTAGCTATGGAGGAGAACCACATCGTATTCCTCAGCTCCATTCTTGGGTGTCAGCCTAAGATAAGCAAGCACGTATAGGGAAGGAACAAAAATCTGCGATGAAAGCCAATCTACTCATTCAAGTTTACAGCTCTGAGACATCTTGGCCCTTTCAGCATCTCTCAGTTGTTACCTTGATCGACCCTCTGTCCTGGTTCCCCTCTGCTTTTGGAGGCTTCTTCAATTGCCTCCCTCTGAGCTGTCTGTCTCCCATCTCAGCTCCTGCTGCTTCAAGCCGCCTCTTTGCAGCTCCCATCCTACCAACCCAAGCAACCCCTCTGCACCCTCCTGGCCCTGATTCAGCAGCTCCCAGGGTGATGCATCCTCGCTTCTGTCTTGGCCTCTTTCAGTCACCGCGGGTCGTCTGTTCACATCCATCAGCATGTTTGGCAGACACAATATAATGCCTTAACTTGACACATCAAAATCTTGGTCACTTGGACTCGAAACAAGATGATGGCAGGGATGGGATGGGACAGGACATGGCACATCTGGTACAGCAAAACTGTGCAAAACCAGTGCCACATTGCTGAATGGAACAGCATTGCTACATGTTTACTTTTCTTTAAGTTTGTATAATTCAATATAACTACTTTTAATGCATGCCATGTACCATTAAACGCCATGCCATACCATTAAACGCACGCAAAGTGCAATGTCACGTAAGTCACCTCTCTCCTTTTGCTGGGACCCCTTAGGCAGGCTTTCTGTTCCTTCCGTGCTGTGCTCAAACTCGCAGTCAGCTCCCAACAGCGTGCACTGCACTACTGTCAGGAGACTTTTAAAATACAAGAGAGTCAACAAAGCTCAGGTTCTGTGCGCTCAGCCACAGCTGAGCAAACCCTGCAAACCCCAATTTATTTTCAACCTTAAGTCCTTATTTTTGCCACAAAATCCTTAGGAAACACACCACTAATAATGTGGAACACACACACATACACCTTGTGCAAGGATCACTCATTAAACACAATGTTATGCAAAGTAATTTTTCTGCATATTTTGTTCAGCTTATTTGCCTCTTACCAGTTAAACCACTTGCCCTAGAATTTCTTAAAACTACTATTTGTAAAAAGGTTTATCGAGGCAAAGAAATATATTCTCATCTCTTACAATTATCCTTAGAATCAGTGTTTATACACACACAAACACACACACACACTTACATGTATCACCAAGATTTAATGTGCATGAATGAATGTTGAATGTTCATGCAGGTCATGCTGAAAAAGCGCCACTAAAGTCATTGAGCCTCATGTACTCCTAGCACAAAAATCACTAAAGCACGCTTGCAGATGTATTTTAGCAAGGGTTTAAAACAATTTTACTCATACGGAAAATAGTATTTGTTTCCTTGGAAAGCCAACTCCTTCCATATCATGAGTCTAATTGCACAGGCCTCAAAAGGAGAAAATAATTTGTATCGATATGTTTTCTAAATCTCTTTAACTGACTTGACAAGTTTATGCCTACATAAAATGTGTCATGTTAAATTCTAGTATCTGGCAATCTCCCAGGGCTAGCACTAAGGCTTTCAAAGAAGGATACTTTTGGCTTTGTGATAGCTAAAGTATCTTCTTTCTAAACTGAAGACATTGGACTCTGAATCTGTCACTGGTCCAGGACTGAATATTGCTTGTCCTGGGCTTCAGGCCAGTATAATTTGGGGAAAGAAACTCTACATTTGGGAAAATCAAGAAACCATTATTTGGCAGTTTCTTTTTCAAATGGTGGCTCTTTGATGCTATTTGGAAATTTAAAATCTTGGAAGTGGTTACTGAGGAGGTGGATTTATTGGGTGTTGTGCAGGTGAGGTAGCCAAAGGTCAAACTTTGGTCTATCACATGATGACTGCAACTATCTGCAACTTGGTTCAAACAACTTATCTCACAGGCTTTACCATTATCTTTATTGAATTATTTCTTTATATTATACATGCAAACTCCTTCAATAAATAAGACTAGAGGATGTAACCTGCTAAGCTTTTTTGTTCTCATATTACAGAAAGCAGTAGCAGACTAACATGAGCGTGCAGTCTCATTACTGCACCCAGCGGTCTGTCTGTAACCAGTTTTGCCCAATGCGTGTTGCCCCAGGTCTTCTAAATAGCGCGTACTCCCCTGCAAGGCAGAGGTGCATGAGGGAAGAGCTCCTTGAGCAACGGTGCCCGTGCCCCCGGCCACAGCGCTGCACTACCATCAGCTCCGCACTCCTCCAGCCCGTGCAACGGCGCAGGGCTAAGCCCCGCGGCAGCAGCCGGGCACCGGCAGCTACTGCCGAGCGAGCGGGTGACGGGGGATAAGCCACAGCCAGGCACCAAAGCAGCTCTCATCTCTGCGCTCAGCTTTGCCGACAGCACCTGCTGCAGGAAGAAAACACTGCTGGTCTTGCACTCTCTGCCCAGGTTGCAAAAGCCAGGCCAAGGCAGTGTCTACAGGCACCACAAGATTAGTAAGACAAGGAGGGATGTGCTTTCAGTGGGTAAGGTGCCAGCACGTGCTGGGGTGCACGTGCAGAGAGAGGGTATGTGGTGGGGGCGCAGGGAGGGCAGGAAGCATGGGCTGGGGCCCTGCATTTGTTGGGGTGCAGATGGGGCAGCAGGTATGGTTGGAAAACTTGTTGAGGGGGAAAATGAGTTTATGCAGGAAGGCAGGGGAAGAACAACAAAGGTTTAGCCCTGCTTGTGTGTCTCTTAGAGCTGCTTCTCCTCTGCAAAGAAGGCAGGTAAGCAAACACGCCTGGGGAACATCCTGAACTAAGGTCTACTGTCATGAAAACACGCTGACATTCCCTAGTTGTTTTACCCACTGTATGACATACTTTATTTAGGAGAACCATTCTGCTTCAAATGCAATTAGTTCTAAATGCTATTGTTCATGTTAAAACAATTGTTATTTTGCTTGATAGTAAAAGCCTACAAACCATAGTAAAGGCAGCAATGTTGGACACAAAGACAATAAAAAATCTATAAACTGATCCTTTAAAACCTGACTTGAACCATCAGATTTGACTTATGAGACTAGTTACAATAGTGCTTCATGCAAAAAGCATTAGGTTAATGCTGGATCAGGCAAAGTTGCCAAACACACCCTGGCATAATTAATCAAGAATATTTAAAAAACAGATCGCCTCCAAGAGGTTATCGATTTCCTGTCACGACACGTTTTCCTCATGAGGTGCTACAATGCTATGTGTCTGAGATGTGCTGGCGTGTATTTTTCAGTGACTAAGCCTTGATCTATCTTCCTGGACTCCTGCCACTGGTGCACTGACATCTGCAACTACTCATGTGTGACAGTCTCATGCATGAGCTATGTGGCTTCCAACTTGGATGGGATTAGTATAGGAGACTTTCTGAATATTTCAAATGTAATTGAAAGCAGATAAATACAAGGGTCTCAAGAGAGTGGCATACTTTTTACAAATGGAATCGCATTAAATCACGCATATACATGCTTAGACTGAGAAAGATCTCAGTGTTAACCAGTATAGTATGCAAGAAAGTGTTTGCCCTTGCTCTTAAATACATATGAATCCTGATAACGTCACATCTTTCTAAAATCCAAATACGCTGCATGGCTAAAGTGTGGTCTAGACAAGCATGAAAAGGTACACATTAGGGGAGAAGGGTGGGGGAAGAGAAATGTATTCGGAGCCTGGCAGGTGTTTTGCCTTTCATCCATGCTTGAACTAAGGCATTCATGTCTTCTGTGAACCATCTCTGCCAAGTGATGAGAGCTAAAGACAAACTATACATCACGTAACTCAAGATTATACTGTTACACTGTCAAATGTCAGCAAATAAGAAATGATGTTTTCTTTTAGAGCAAAATTCAACATTCCTTACATAGAACACACTTCTATTTACCTGTTTTTCTTGGTAAATGTGGACATTGGTATCATAATCTGCGAATGTATTTCTACACGTATTTACTGAATACTGTAAAATAGAGTATGTAAATAAAACTGATGTTAACACTGCTGTACAGAGTTCATCTTTTCATATTTCCTTACCTTCTTTGACTTTGAACTCTGCAAACGTAAGCAATCTTGCTTTAACACAGATAACGCAGAGCTCAATAAATCTTTTAATGGGAAATGGCCTGCTATTTCCTGCTGTGAAATACCTGTTTGAGGATTGCAGTGATGGGCAATACATGAGCATCACAAGAGGACAGCAATACTGGACATATGTGATATCAAAGGGCTCCAAGATGATCAGGTTGCAGTGGAGCTGTGATACCCACAGTATTAAAGGTATGGGCTTCTCTGGGTTGTCTTGCAGAGTCTGGCCTGATTTTTTCTGTTCAGCTTAACCTTCATATGCCTGTCTCTGCTTCCCTCACTAACAGCTCTGTCCCCAGCTAGGCTGATCTCACTGAGCTATCAGTGACCTGCATGGCTTTTCTATTTCAGATGTGAAAAAGGAAGAAGAGCTGGAGGTGAGATGTGGCTCTTCTCACCACATGGTAGCTTTTTTCCTAGCAAGGAGGGGACCAGAACTGCAGCATGTGTAAGGTTAGTGGTTCCTGGGAGAGCAGCAGGGAAGGTTGCAATGGGATGAGTGGTCTCATGTCTCATACTCTGGTGAACGCTGGAGGAAGGAGGGCTTCTTACTCTGCCTGGTGTCGGAGCTCCTGTCGTGGAATAAAGTCCTCAAGGACTTCTGCTCCAGCCCTCCAGCAACAGATTATCAGCTGAGGTCCAAAGCAGTTGATGTGAGGTCTCCTTCCAGACCCCTTGGTCTCCTTTCCAGGACCCTGCTAAATGTGGCCTGAGAAGTTCATCAGCTTGGTGATACTTGTAGTATCATAATGCAGTTTTCTGTTACTAGAAAATTCTGTTACTTGAATCCCCTTATTGCCACAGGGATTCAAGACAGAACTGCCTTTGCAGCACCTGTTCATAAAGATGTACAATCAGTCATCTGTAAAGTTTTGCCATGTATCCTTCAGCTGGTCTGATCTCTTCTGTGCTGGGGGATGGATGCCAGTATTGGGACTGAGGTCACCTACACATGCAAGTGGTTCATGACACTTTTTTTTAAAAAATGAGAAATATCTTTTTTAATTGTGTGGATGATCAAACACTGAAAGTGGTTGCCCAGAGAGCTAATGGAGTCTCCATCCTTGGTGATATTCAAAACCTGACTGGACACTGTCCTTGGCCATTGGCTCTAGCTGACCCTGCTTGACTAGGGGGATTGGACAAGACGATCTCCGCAGGTGCCTTCCCATCTCAGCAACTATGTGATTCTGTGACCCTATGTCCCTAATTGCCTGGCTGTTACAGTCTCTGGCTTTTATATCCAGTCCTGTCAGTCCTCAGTACCTCTTCTTCCATCCCCCCTCCCTGGCCAAGGCTGGGTCTGTAAAAAGTTCACAGAAAAGTTCACAGAATCACAGAATCATTAAGGTTGGAAAAGACCTTTAAGATCATCAGGTCCAACCATTAACCCGATACCACCATGCCCACTAAACCATGTCCTGAAGTGCCACATTGATACCTTTTTGAACACTTCCAGTGATGGTGACTCCACCACTTCCCTGGGCAGCCTGTTCCAATGCTTGACCACTTTTTCCATAAAGAAATATTTCCTAATATCGAGTCAAAACCTCCACTGGCACAACTTGAGGCCATTTCCTCTTGTCCTATCACTAGCTAGTTGGAAGAAGAGACCAACACCCACCTCACCACGACCCCCTTTCAGGTAGTTGTAGAGAGCGATAAGGTCTCCCCTCAGCCTCCTCTTCTTCAGACTAAACAACCCCAGTTCCCTCAGCCGCTCCTCATAAGACTTGTGCTCCAGACTCCTCACCAGCTTCGTTGCCCTTCTTTGGACATACTCAAGCACCTCAACGTCCTGCTTGTAGTGAGGGGCCCAAAACTGAACACAGTATTCAAAGTGCGGCCTCACCAGTGCTGAGTGCAGGGGCACGATCACTTCCCTACTCCTGCTGTCCACACCATTTCTGATACAGGCCAGGATGCTGTTGGCCTTCTTGGCCACCTGGGCACACTGCTGGCTCATGTTCAGCCGCCTGTCAACCAGCACACTCGAGTCCTTTTCCGCCGGGCAGCTCTCCAGCCACTCCTCCCCAAGCCTATAGCGTTGCATGGGGTTGGTGACCAAAGTGCAGGACCCAGCACTTGGCCTTGTTGAACCTCATACAGTTGGCCTCTGCCCATCGATCCAGCCTGTCCAGATCCCTCTGCAGAGTCTTCCTATCCTTGAGTAGATCAACACTCCCGCCCAACTTGGTGTCATCTGCAAAAGTTGCTGCATTTTGTACATGTATATGGTCTTTGATACCATCCCCTTGGTTTTCTGCGGTGAGAGCAGAAAAGGAGAGCTGAACCACCCTGACTTGAAGCATTTCCACCCTGTGCACTTCAGAAGTCTCTCTTGTTCAGACTCTCTGAGTATTTTCTAAATGGCCCTGTAACTGTCACCATTTTGTAGCTGACGAACAAGGAGATGACAGGAAGGCCCCAATTCTACATGGGGTTTCCTCATTGTTAATCATCCCATTGCGTGTGAACTTATGTTTGAGGTAGAAGATTATGGAAATGCTTTTCAGGTGGAAACAGACTGGCCAGTCACTAAACACATTTCACAATGTTAGCTATAACATTGTTCTGTTGCAACTAATACACTCAGAGTGACTACAAGTGCAAGAATTGTAGAGTAAACCCTTACAAACAAGGAAGATCACTACAAATGTATCATTAGAGAGGGATAACAGTGATTCCGAGCTGCCTGAGACTATCTGATTGACAGAGGCCTTATACTGGAGAATGGCATCTGTTGGGAAGGGGAAAATGCACACTTAATTAAGAGCACGCCAAGTCCACAGCATTGAAATTTTCCACTGGGAGGAAGCGATAATGGTAACCTTGTTGCTAAGGGGAAGACAGGGAACTGCCTCAAGCGCACCCGGTCGGAGTGCAGGTGTGGGAAGCCTGGCATGGCCGGTAGGTGGGCACAGGGAGCTGGGCAAGAGGAGACCTCTTAGAAAGAGCAGGTTAGCTGAGAAAGGCTGGTTAGGGCCTCCATCTCCAGAACCAGAGCTGCAGAACCTCAGCTGTTCTGGCTGAAAAACAGACTTGCTCAGACTTGGGTCTGCATCGAGCCAGCACAACAAGGTATGAGGAGCCCATGGAGGAGACAGCAAGGACGGTGGCTACTCTCCCAGGCCTGAGAAGAAGAACGGAGTTAAGAGCATTGCAAAGGCATGCCAGAAGGGGAAGAGACTTAACCTAATACTGTTGGTTTATTCATCACGGGCTTCCCCATGGTATTTTTTTTTGCCCACCAATAAGGTTGTCTTTGCTTTAAGCCCTTGGAGCCACTGCTGGCAAGCAGTTAAGCACTGTGGTTAGGGGCACCCACGTCTGTAATTCACTTCTACAAGTTTCTAGGCAGGGTCCTGTGCCAGCGTTATTTTAAGCAAGAATACCTAAGCAATCGAACCCAGCCCGTTTGACTGGCAGCAGGGCTGGGTAGACAGGGTACATAACGTACCCCCACGCCAGACTGAGTGCTCGGTCCTCGTGTTTCTCCTCTGCTGCCGCTGTAGTGCATTCTTGGTGGGTTACTAAACTTTGTATTGGCATTTCTGCAGAAGGTATCTGGCAGTAGACTGGTATTAGTATTTTAATTACTTGACCTATTGGCCTACCTTGTTGAACAGTCTCCTTCAGCCCTACAAGCAACTTTCTAATGCTCTCTCACTGTTGAACAAAATTAAAACATAAGGAAAAACTTGCTGCACTGATGAAATGTCCCAAGAGCAGCAGAACTACTGTAAAAAGATTTGAAACTATATTATGATCCTTAGATAAATCCTAAACTTTAAACAGCTATCTCTAGCACATTCTCCAGTGCATGACACTGGTTTCTCATCTCAGGAATATCAGTTACCATTTTGCCATTTTACTGCAAAAAGAGCACAATAAAATCAAAACCCTAGACTTTTTATCAAACTGGGGCAAAAAGTACATTAAGAGACCCTTGATAACCCAGAGTCACTATGGGATCACCATAGCATAATTCCTTGTGATGGTGATATATCGTTAGTCTTACTAATAATTAAAATAACTTCTGACTGTCAGTATGCTTTATAAAAACTCCAATTAACCCTTATAACATTTCTGTGAGACAGCGGAAAAAAAATAAAAGCACTTTATCAGTGAAGAAATGCACACAAAGAAAGAAAAAGCATCTTGTCTAAACCAAGGCGATAGGCAATCAGTGATGGATTTTGTACTGGAACGCAGGTGTTGGCGACGCCTTCGACTGGGCTCAGCCCATGTCACCACACCGCTCCCCTGTCAGGAGGTCAAAGTCACAACAGTCCTGGTGGGAAGTTGAATATACTGACCTCAGATATTCATGGCAGCAGGAGAAGAAAATCATGTGGACAAAATCCAATAGATTAGGCACCAAATCAAAGCATATTATTTAAAAACTTTTTATTATATGTGAGCCCATCTGCCTCTCTAAATGTCAATGTAGACATGCTAGAGGGAACACACAGAGGCCAGAGGATTACTTGGGCTGTTGCCTGTGAAATTTATTCTTGTTCTGACCCCTCTCTGCTGGTGAAAGCAGAGAGAACTGAGGGCTTAAAACTAATGGACTTCACCTTCAGGGCAACTTTAGACAGAGTCCATGAATTTAAGCCCAGGCTTAGCAGTATGCATCCCAGTGACTCATATAGTTGAGATTCAAGGATTCATGGCATGTTTTCAGGTAGGCATATCTTGGGAAACAGAAAGGATGCAGTAGTAGGTTAGGGAGCCAGGAACACCACAACAAGTAGTTCCTGTGCCGTTTCCAATGTTCACTTCCCCAGAAAATTCAACAACGCATTTAGGAATAACTGCAAGTCTAAGGAAGCTAACAGAAACTGTACTTTGGTCTCCTCCTCCAGTCTGCCTTCAGATGGGATCAAGGGGCTGAAATGACTCCAGCAACATTAGTGGATGACCTCATGGTGGCTATGGACATATTACAAACCTCTGTGCCACAACCACTGTCTAAACAAACACTCACTCCATCTCTCCCACACAACAGCTGGGAACCTGGCAAACACCAACCAGACTCTTTATCACTCCTGTAAAGCAAGGAAGCATTGTCCATGTTTTAAAATAGAACTGAGTTATCAAAATTGTAAATTATTTGGAGAAATATGGATTTGATGGGTGGACTGTTCAGTGTATGAGGTATTGGTTGGATGGTCGCATCCCGAGGGTAGTGGTCAATGGCTCAATGTCCAGATGGAGATCAATGACAAGTGGTGTTCCTCAGGTGTACGTACTGGGACCAGTACTCTTCAATATCTTCGTCAATGACATAGACATTGGGATCGAGTGCACCCTCAGCAAGTTTGCAGATGACAACAAGCTGAATGGTGCAGTTGACATGTCTGAGGGACGGGATGCCATCCAGAGGAATCTGGACAAGCTCGAGGAACGGGCTCATGTGACACTCATGAGGTTCAACAAAGCCAAGTGCAGGGTCCTGCACCTGGCTCGGAGCAACCCCCAGTATTGGTACAGGCTGGGGGATGAAGGGATTGAGAGCAGCCCTGCCAAGAAGGACTTGGGGTACTGGTGGATGAAAAGCTGGACATGAACTGGCAATGTGTGCTCACAGCCCAGAAGGCCAACCACATACCGAGTTGCATCCAAAGAAGCGTGGCCAGCAGGTTGAAAGAGGTGATTCTGCCCCTCTACTCCGCTCTGGTGAGACCCCACCTGGAGTCCTGTGTCCAGCTCTGGAGCCCTCAGCACAGGAAAGACATGGACCTATTGGGGACTGTCCAGAGAAGGGCCACAAAAATAATCAGAGGGATGGAACACCTCTCTTGTGAGGACAGGCTGAGAGAGTTGGGGATGTTCAGTCTGGAGAAGAGAAGGCTCCGGGGAGACCTTATTGCAGCCTTCCAGTACTTACAGGGGGCTTATAAGAAAGATGGGGACAGACTTTTTAGCAGGGCCTGTTGCGACAGGTTTTGAACTAAAAGAGGGCAGATTCAGACTAGATAGAAGGAAGAAATTTTTCACAGTGAGGGTGGTAAAACATTGGAATGGGTTGCCCAGAGAGGTGGTAGATGCCCGACCCCTGGAAACATTGAAGGTCAGGTTGGATGGGGCTCTGGTCTAGTTGAAGATGTCCACGTTCATTGAAAGGGGGTTGGACTAGATGACCTTAAAAGGCCCTTTCCAGGCCAAAGATTCTATGATTCTATGATCTGTACACAGTGTGTGCAAAAGTGGCAGTACTAAGAACTGCACCTCGATCCCTCACAAAACCTTCTCTACTGTTCCTTCTCCTCTACTGGTAGCTGATACACAAGCTCCTTCCCTCAGGGAGAAGGTTCTCCCTCCGTGCCGGGAAGAATGAGCTGGTGGTGGGGCATGAGGGCACTCAGATGAGTCCTGCTGCACAACTGGGTGCTGGTGACCAGGGGGCATAATGCTGCAACTGCTTCCT
Source organism: Phaethon aethereus (assembly GCF_964289735.1). Classification (NCBI taxonomy): domain Eukaryota; kingdom Metazoa; phylum Chordata; class Aves; order Phaethontiformes; family Phaethontidae; genus Phaethon; species Phaethon aethereus. The sequence goes on along the minus strand of NC_138576.1, from coordinate 68,997,748 downwards.
TCGCCCGTGTAGGACTTGGGTCAGGATCAGGACTGACATACATCAAAGGAGTCCTCAGATCAAATGTGGTAGTCCAATGAGGTGCTTCACCTCCGGGAGTAACTGTGAGCCCTCTTCTGCTTCTCAGGAAACCTGACATCTAAGGACCATTAGATATAATACAGAGCTCTCTATTGTACTTCCCACCATGTACTTTACAGATGATGGACTGTTTTGACCAGAAAGTGGAGAGGCCTTCTCTCTCACTCTGCATCTGGGAGAGGTCAATGGCTCCTCTAGCTAGTAAAACCTTGTCTGAGAGTTGAGAATTGCAGATATGGTATGAAAACAGTTGTTTAGAGCTGCTTTTGTAGGGGGAGGGTTAATATGAAAATCTTTTATTTTTGAGAATGAAAGCAATGGGGATTTAGGTTGCCTCTTTTTTTTAACTTTAAAGAAAAAAACAATTCTAGTTTTTCCCCTTAAAAATAAAAAATAATCAACGTATTTATTTGATTCAGTCTGAAAGCCATTTTTGATTAAAGTAGTCTGAATTTAATATGTGACCAGATCTTGAGGTAAAGTAATTGATCAGCAATGTTGAAAAAATGTCCCCATGCCTACCAGAACTCCTTTGTGAAGAACAGATGCATCTAGTGGGACAGAAGTATAGTTGAAATAGGAGAAAATATTTGGAAGATCTTGCTAAAAGTCATTTTTCATCACGGACATTAGCACTCTATTTGTCAAAGCATTCAGAAAGCTCCTTAATTCTGCTGGACTCATTGCTAATGCTGTTGCCTATGTTGGGACAGTAATAATCTCCCATTTAATAGGAAGCCACATTCTTTCATTTTGGGTGAGGATTTGCAAATGGCAGTCTATTCATTCATTTATCAATTCCAGATGTATTTAATAGTCTTTCAAACTGAAAGTGGGGAAACAAAAATTAGATTAATTGTAATATGGCAACAGTCTTCAGTACATTGTACCATGCTTTCTGCCCTCTAAGGACTCCTAAATCACTTAAACTACTATTTTGGTGCCTTGGTTGTATTGAGCGCAGGGAAATCTCCAGCCCTGACTTCATTTGGGATCAGCCACCGTCTCTCCCCCGCAAAGTGTTCTTTCTTTTCCTACCTTTCACCTGTCTTTTCTCTACAAAATTCCTCTTTCCTTTTTTGCTTCCAGCCTCACATTGCCTGGATGCTGCTCTGCTCCTCCATGCTCTCTCCATTTGTGCTGCACAATGTGAAGATGGGTGTTAACAAGAGCTTCATCAATGGATATCCTGCCCAGCTTTTGGTAGGGAAGAAATTCCCTGTCCTGTCCTATCCTGTCTGTCTTTCTTTATGCTCTATTTCAGTACCAGACACAAGAGAAGCTCCAGCTTCATTCATAGCTACAGCGAGAAGCAGGCTTTCTAGAGACAGTACGGCTATGAAGTCCTTTGAGGAGGATAGCTCATGGAAAAAAAGCATTCTTGGTTAAGGATGCTCAAGATTAAAATGTGGAGTGGGAGGAAAATAAATGACCACATCATTGGTATTTTTAATACTGTGAAAGGCAGTATTTTCCCAGCCTTGCAAGGACAGAATAAAAAAGAAAAAGGAAGCCGTGGCAAAAACCAAACCAACTGAGCACCCAGAGCTCAGGGAACATGAAGGAGGGAGGCAAAGTGCAGAAGCCACTAGAGACAGTGCATTGCATGTCACAAGTGCCCGTTCTTGCTATTGATATGGCATAAACTATTTAGGCTCCCTGCTTACTTCTCAGTGAGAGATGGGCAACTTACCTTGCATCTCAAGCGGGCGTGTGCGAGGCAAAAGCATACAGACAGACATAACGGAACAGATGGAGAACATCTGAGTCAAAGCATGCTCTGTAAACAGACATTACAGAAGAGCATAGGTGGAAGAAGACTATTTTTTATTAAGTGCTTTTAGCATTCCCTTAGGAGCCTATTCCTTTAGCATAAGGAAACAGTCCTTCTTGTAAGGAACTGAAAAATATTTGTTTTACTGATTGCTTTGGTAGAGATGTAAGTTTTGGGAATCTGAACTATAAGATGAAAGCTCAGCACTGCTAGCGATGTTTGTGTAGGATGCATGTATCTTAGCCTGGAGGCTGACACAAGCTGAATAATGTAACATACAAGCTGTATATTTCAAAGAGAAGATATACAGCTTTCCAGCATTTTCTTATTTCCGTTTCAGCTCTTCTTTCTTTCTTAATCTCTTTTTAAGAAAGAATGAAAGATCAGGAAAGTCTATGGGTATCACTTTTTTTTTTCTTTGCATTTGCTGACATAAAAAAGGGAAAATCATGGGGAGAAGGATAATATGGGAAGAAGAAAATCTATAATGGTAAAAATCCAAACCAATGAAGTTTAAGTTTTGATGAACAAACAGAGTTAAACAACAGTTATGAAAATGAAGGTTCTAGCTAAAGACAAAGGTTTATTTTCTGTTGGAAATAACTTTCAATTATTGTATTCAGCTTTTGATACCTTCCAACTATAAAGTGCTAATCAGTACAAAATTTTAAAATTCATCACAAGTTATATAATGCACTTATGTACTTTTACTAATGTACTTTAATAATGTCCATACATAGATACATTAGTATATCCTGTATATATAAAACTCCTACCATTTAAACCTAAGATATCAGCAATCTTAAAATGTCATGCCCCTGCAAAATACCACACGTTGCTGTTTTCATCATAAGCATGTATGTATGAGAGCTACATGGATCTTTTTAAGATCCTCATGAAGTACTTCGGTTTCTTGAGGCATGCCACCTCTTTGTAATATCTTCAGAAAGAAATCTGCTGTAAGTTTTTATTAAAGCCTACATGCAACCACCCAGTAAATATATGTGTCTCCTGGCAGGTCAATTCTTCTCAAGGTTTCCAACCAAAGATTAAGTCCTCTAAGATTCACACTCCTTTGCCTCCTTTCTCTTTGCTGTGTTTGAATTCTGACATTTGCTTGCTGAAAGATGAGTTAAATCAGAGGAAATGTTGCTATATTTTACCTGCCTAAAGACTGGCCAGCAAGGAGGGCCTGTTTTATTTCCTTCAGAGCCATGTTGCCATAATATCATACTGCATTTGATATAGTCAGATGACTCTTACAGTCCACATACAAATGGAAATGGTGTTGCCACTTCTGTGTCTCAAATAATCTTTTCCACAATGATTGGATTACCTAAAACCACTTAGATAACCTTTGTGCAATTTAGATATACAAGAGAATTTAGCGTAACCAGTGTTTTTTGCCAAATGGTATTTTTTAACACTTCCTCCTATGAATCCTAAACCATTTTTTGATATTCATCTCACTAACCATTCACGGATGAATGGCAATTGCTGAATGTCTTAGAAACAACACCTTGAAAATGTCATTCAAATCAAGTTTTCAACAGCATGAGAGGCTAGGAGGTAATTCACACTTCTTTTATAATAATATTCTATAAAAGGTACTGTAGTCATCTGCCTTCCCACCACCCTCTCCAAAAGTAAAGGATTATAATTCACTCTGATTTAGTGCAGCCAAATGTACCAGGCAGAGAAAAACACTGCAGACAGAATATGCTATTAAGACTGGTAAATTATGAGAAAAGCCACCTTCATTATTGCCCCCAAACTAACCTGTTCCTCCTAGCTCAGCAAAAGCATGGGAGAAGAATTCTGCAAGGCAAATGTGGAAAATGTCCCTCCTTCTGTAAAGAGCAGTTATCCATGGAAGCAAGTCCAGAAACATCCAAGCCTGACATCTTGAACGCTGCCTCCTTCTAATAAGAGGAGCTCAGGGCCCTGCCTTGCCCTCCTAAATATCAGCTACTTATTAACACCCATAGAGTCCCTGTTTCTGAAGTGGTGTGTACACTTTAGGGATTCACTGAACCTCTCCTGATCCTCAGATGTCAAGACAGCATTATTCCAGCATTTGCTCATATGTAACTCTGCCATGACTCTCAAACCAGCAGCAACTCAAGCCCCAAAGCTGGGACAAGGGAACTAGAGACCCTGTGGCTAAAGGATTGTTTCATCCTTTCAAGTGGCAATGGGTGAATGAGGAGATATCAGCTAAGAAGTTCATGCCACAAGATCCGTCCCACATCTGACATTTGAGATCAATTTCTGCTGTTGTCGCCGTGTCCCCAGAGCATCCTAAACCAAAGCAACAGCAGATTTGAACCACGTCTGAGGAATGTGTGAAGCAACCAAAACCCAGTCTGCCTGTACTACTGAACGCAGATGTAAAAAAGCACCAGCACTGCTATTGCTAAGCTAACTTCCACGGTATATTCTACTTACACAGACTAAGACTAAGCCAAAGGAATGAAAAAAAAGAGGGGGAAATATTGCCTCTTTCCTCTAACCAGACATGCAGACCAGGCATATTCCTGTAAGTCAGTTCCTTTCAGGCAAAATCTCTGATAAATCTTACAGCTAAGGGTAAACCCACTTTTTAGCGTAACATTTGAACCTACGCTCATTGCTTCTGGTGACTTCATATGAAGGATGCTGGCACCACACAGTCAAGGACACTGTAGCTCAAAGTCCTCTCAAGGTGGGTGCTACATAACCTCTCTCTCATTTGATGCACAGAACTGCATGCACTTGCCGTCAGCCTCAGCCTCACAGGCTGCCGGGGAGGCTGCAAATACTCTGCTGTATATGTGGCCTTCTTCAGCTCTCCTGGTCAGAACAGTTTAATGCTCTGTCAGTCTGACCAGTGCCTCACCTAGGGAAAGATTTCTCTTCCCTTCCATCCAAGGTGGAAGCAACAAAGCTGACCTGCAGGCCAAAAATAAATCCAACTTGTTTCAATCCTTTTCAACATGTTCCAGGCCAATTCTCTAGTCTCCATCATGGGACTGAGGACCTCACCTCATGCTTACCTCCTAAGATACCCACAGCTCCTCTGCAAGCACTGCTGAGGATGACCAGCAGCCTGTGTGGCACCTCCCACATGGGGACGACATAACCAGAGAGAGAAGGGGAACTTCCATGGTGCCCAGTTTCTGGGCTGCTGCAGGGTCAAACAGGTCCCTCAGGTAAGTCAGGGGAGCTTCAGAGACTGCCCGATCTGAAAGTATGATGTATCAGGAATAATTTTTAAAGCTAATTCCTCATGTTGTTTACAGGTTCGGACCTTCCCATTTTTAAAGCGGTAGAAGATTTAACTTCCAGCAGTGCTGCAGCTATGGAGCTACTCGCACATTGTCTGTCTGTCCCATCAGAGAACATTTCCTGTTAAAAGAATTTTTGGCACAGCTGCTTCATTCTGTGCAGGGAGCAGAAAGTCGATGCACAGATTAGCAATCAATTTTCTAAGAAGTACCCTACAAATCAGGTCTCCTCTCTCTGCTTGCCTTCACATTTCTGCCGGAGCCTCTATAATTAATTCAAACAGAAACAAGCACTTCTCCTCCTCTCCTTTTTGATGCGAGCTGTTCCAACAGACTGTGCAGCGAAGCTGCAGCAATTTCAAAGGCTTCCGCTCCCTGCGCAGAAGGGAGCAGCTGCAGGAATAGCTCTTTGAAGAGGAAATGGCACCCAATGGGACTGGCAGGCAGCTCCGAGCTGAGCTCAAACAGCCCCCAAAGTCCTTGGGAGCATCTGAGGACATCAAAAGAGGAAAGATCTAGGCTAGGAGAAGCCTGAAGAATTAATTTAAAAGACTTCCCCCCATCCCTGGAGTTTTCTTCTGTGTAAGCAGCAGGGTCTGAGAGGAAAAGTCTTCCTCACATTTGGCTCAGATGATCCTACTCACACTGAACGGCTCGAAATACAGGGCTAAACATGAGGGGCGGTTGCATTCCTGGTTTATTTATTAAACTATAAACGTATAAAGACGTATGTAAACAGAAGCATATCTATCAAAAATTGTATTCCTGGATATTATTAAAAAGTTACTTTATTTCTATTAATATTTAAATGAGTATACTACCATATTTCAAAGTGACCATAAGCCACTCACAGGGCTTCATGCATGTTTAACGGGTTAACTGATGGACTCACTGAAGTGAATGAAACGATACTTTTCTATGATGATTGCAAATATACTCCTCTGTTATTTACAGCACAGGACACGCTTCCCTACTATCCCATTTAAGTGATTTATAGAAAATTTAATAGACAAAGAAATTTTTGTTTCATATATATGAATTTGAGCACCGGTACATACATATCCTCTCTGTCCCCAAAGTGTGTAACATCACTGACTTATGGCTGAACTTCACAGCTGATGGAAATTTCTAGTGCTGATTTAACAGGCTTCAGACCTAACATGAATGCATCCAGTGAAGCCCTAAAGCCTGCGCCACTCCTGCAGGACTACCCCAGGTCAGGGGTAGTTCAAACAGCAGTCAATTTTTAGTGCCCACAACGACAGCATTACAGTATTAGACCAAAAGCACGTTCTTTTCTGAAAGTTGCACACTTCCTTAATTATTTATGTATAAATAAATGCCATTTTACTACACTCTGCTACCGCATGTAACCAACAGGTTGTCTAGAAAAAGAACTGACACAACATATCCTGCAAATGCCTCTTCTTTGTCAGATTGCACTAATGATACACCCACTGCATCAAACTTCTCCAGCTTTGTCCTCCTAACTGGCAAATCCTGCCTTTTCCGATCAATTCCACACTGCTTTTCTCTCTTCACTTTTGAATTTTGCTTTTGGAAGAATTTATGTTCATGGACACACAAGCCTGCGCATGCCTATCTATGCCCACACTTCTGCACAACCGCTGGCAGAGATGTGGAGAGCCTTCTTTCTGAGACTGTGCTGAGTTTGGCAGGACAACCCTGCATCCTGGCAGGAACTGCCCTCAAACAATTTTGCTCTATACAGTTTTGCTTCGCTATTAACATTATGCCCCATTGTTCTGATATTGCCCAATGAATTACGATAATACATTATATTGTGACTATTTTATTATACATTGCAATGAACTGACTAATTAACTTCATTAAAAACACTTCACTTTTCCTAAGCATATAGGCCGCCTAACTGAGTTACTAGATGATGTGGAAAAATAATACAGGGAACTAAGATGAGATCAGTGGAATAATTCTCATTTGCACTTTTCTCTGAAGTGCAAGGTTTGCTGATACTCCTTGATACCTCAGATCTTAGTTGGGGTCAACTGATGGTGTCAGCTGTTGAGAGACAAAAACTCCACAGCCAGTTGTTTATACTTCTGACAGCAAAATTAAAATGCAGAGCAGGAAATAAACTGAAATGGTCTCATACTTGAATGGAATATAAACATTCTGCTTAATTAGGTCACTAAGCATATGTTTGTTTACTTGGCTATTTTCTCTCTGGCAGTTCATCTCTCGGTAACACAACTACCTCGTTGGAGACAGTGGAATTCCCATGGCAGATAACATGAAGTCGCTAATTTTGGGGCCAGAAAAGTATGTTCATTAGCACTACTTCAGGTACCTCATAATGAAGAGAGCTGCGGTGTGAGAGCAATACATGGCTCGGTGACTTCTATGTCAGGTTGATGTCCACTCAAAGGACAGGAGAGCCATTTGGGAGCTGGTTATAGCTCTCTGAACTTCTGCCTGTCCCTGATTTACCTTCCTAGTTGATTGTAATGCAGAGAAGGGTGTAGGAGCTAGCAATGCCTATTCCATACATATGGAAAATCTTCACATGTTGCAAACCAAGCGGCACGAGCAATACTGCCGCCTAAATTCATCTCAATTGCTATATAATTTTTTTTGGAAGGGCTGGGGGCGAGAAGCTTGAAAATCTGGCGCTGTTTGCCAAAAGCTGACCAGGGAATTAGAAAATAATTACAGCTTTTAAAGAATTCAGTGCAGTTGATCTGAAGAGAAATGGCACCAGCAGCTTGGAGTGCTGGTCTGAGTTCTGAGTGACCCTCTCCCTAAAGCTGTCTGGAAGCAAATTGAGTTCCTGATTTTATTTCAGCTGAACAAACTCCTATTAGTCCACTGTACCCTGCAGGCATGAAAGCCACCTCTCAGCTTCTCACTGTTGGCACATGGGGCCTAGAAATCCCTGTATCAGTTGCGCACACGCTATCTAAAGCAGAGCCTTTATTTTAAAGACGCGAAGGCGGTCAGCTACTAGGAAGAGCTGAAGCAGCACACTTCACTGCTGTGATTCACAGCTATTTGCTAATGCTGAGGCAGGAAATGCTGAATCCTGGGATTCACACAAATACCCACAGGCCCAGAAACCCTAAGCTTGACCCCTTCTGCCTTTCACCTTGTCGTTACTCTGTTCACAGGCTTCAGTCCCCACCTCCTTTTTGGCTCTGTCACAGACTTCCCCCTCTGCTGCCCTTTTCTTCCTTGCTGTGCTCCCAGACCCCCTGGCCAGCCTTTACCTCCCCAAACAAGTCACATGAGACTCTAGATCCATCCCTTGATGACCTCTCCATGCTGCACTGTCATCCACCTGCTTCCATGCAGCTGTTTCTTTCCTGTCCCCCCTACTCACTGGGCACCACCAAGGAAAAGGTAAGGACACAGAAGATCTAGGTTTGCAACAACTCAAAAGCCATAGATTGCCACGTGTCCACGTCTAAAAGTCTTAGATTTTGGGTCCTATGCTTAAACCTAGCTTTCCCAAGGAATATAGGACCAACACTCTGGCATGTCTCAGTGCCACAAAGGCATGAGATGATTTGAGTCCTGCCTGGGAAAGGGTGTTTCTTGCACAAGGTTCACAAGGAAATGAGTTGAGCCAATAGCTTGCATGTTGCTATTTCATTTGTCATAGGCAATGAACCTGACTGCCTGCGCACATATCACGTCAGTTGAAGCTGCATGTTGCAACAAAAAATTTTTTTAGAAGAGCATGTTATTTTTAAATTCTGTACATGTATTCAATCTCTGCTACTCTGAGATGCTACCAGGAAAACTGATTGTGGAGATATAAAGGGAGAGAAAATGGACTGTTAACTCAAAAATACCACTGCTCGCCTCACAAAGAAGAAAAGACAACAAATCCATTTTGCTTAATAGAGGACCTTGAGCTAAATCACTGAAAGGCATGCCTGTACAGACGCATCTGCTACTTGCAGCTCCTTTACAACCACAGAAATCCCCAGCAATCTGGAAAGCAGTGTCATCAAAGGTCATGGTCGCCCTTCTCACTCCAGGCAGAAACATGCTCAGTCCTTCTGAGGACAGGGTGCATGTGCGACTCGGTCCTCACTATGAGACTGGGGTAGTGTTACCTCTGTGGGACCAATGCAACCAGTTGCCCACTTCTAACAAGCCTGCCCAGAGTCTGGGGCAACCAAGGACTTCAGGAGCTTGCAGGTGAGCCAAATCTTGGTGGATTGAAAATGAAAGACCAGCAAAAGACATATCCCTAAACAAAACAGCTTCTTCGCCAAAATTCAGCCCCTTGTTTTAAGGATGAAGGTGTTGGAATAATTCTGATGTCAAAAGATATGATTTCTGATGACCCAGTTTTTATACATGGCTGATCTGTGGTTTCTGAAGTACCCTCCTGAAAAATTCAGGTAGGAAGGTAACTCCTTACATGGAAAATTCCAGGCTATGCTTTTTATCTTGATGAAGTCAGATGTAATGGAAATTGTTAGGCAAATTTAACTACAAAGCGTTTTCCCCCACAAAATCTATCTTTATAAAAAACATGCACCAAACTGCATTTTTCTTGTTTTAATTTTGCCCATATCCCATTTTCTTCAACAGCCATCTACGCATTATGTTTCTTGTTCATTTTAAGAGCACAGGCTGCTTGGAACATGTATCCAGCCATCTTGTCTTCAGAGGTCTAAGCACACATCTGGTGGTGCATAAAAACCCCAGCAATTTCTGCTTCTGTTTGCATTACAGGCCCAAGCCGCAACTGAGACTCAAGCCAGACCTTCTGAGATGGCCGCAGGACAGACAAGTCAGCACAGGCACTGTGGAGACAGCAGATCCCCCTCGCTACCGCAGATCCCTCCTTCTACGGGCCTGTGTTGAAAGCTGGACGGGGCTTTCAGAAAACTGTGTCCGCTGTTCCCCCGGGTCCCAGTTCCAGGACACGGAGCTTTAAGGATGGGCGTGTTTTTCAGAAACAGCCGGTGTTTTCTGGACAGAGTACCTCAGCAGTTGTTCCTCTGCTATCAGTCTCCCATCATCTCCTGGGATGAGTTTTTCTGCTTTCTCAATACAGATTACTTGCACCTGGATGGGAATGATCGGGTGTTGGCAGAGACACCGGGCAGACAAGGGGAGAGGGGAGAAACCCTGCCAGCCTTTGTGCGTGCAACTGCTGAGTCAGTTCGACAGCCTCAGATATCCCCGCCCCCACACACACAGGTGCAGACGGCCATACAAAAGTAATCTTAATTTGGCAGCTGCCCAGATTCCACATTCCTCCTTGGCTCCACCGGACCCGCTTTCCCGCATGACCTCATCTCCCATGCCCTCGCGGCTGACAGCCAGGCAGGCAACGTGCAGCTGATTCTCCAAACATCCAGGAGTTGTTGTGGAAGTGGGAAGGAGATGGGAGTCCGATATGGACGAGAGGAAGAGCAAATAGACATGCCTGGGTCTGGGCCTTTGACCCCCAGACTTCCCCCACACCCACTGAAGCCTGGGAGCCAGACCCTCGGAGCTCCGGGATTGCCTTTGTGTCCTTCCGCTCCTGCAGTAACGCACGAGCTGCAGGAGATCCCTCCATGGGAAGGACCCTGCTGGTGTAGAGCTGGCACAGAGCCCGCCAGTCCCTGCTCTGTCCCCCTCTAGGACAGGGTTAGAGGCGGTATCAGGGTGCCTTTCTGGGAGACTCAAGCTGCTGCAAGCCAGCCTCAGCTGCTGGGGGAACCGGCCAGGCCCCTGTCCCTCTCCATACTCAGCTCCAGGTAGCTGAGGACCAAGATGGAGCTACGTGAACATCTTCAGTGGCAGCTTGAGGACTAAGGGCTAATCCCCACACCCATCTCAACACATGAGTTAATATTGAGTATAGCTACAGCATATGGAGACCTATAGACTTATCCAAACACAATCACTGAAGACTAAGAATTTTAACCTGCTCAACCCTTAACTATGCTCTTGACTACCACGCAAAGTTTTCCTACAGTGATTATAACCTGTCTACAAAAGCAGAGTAAATCCTTTCTTTTAGCTTCAGCAAAACAATCAGCAAGTCCACACGTTCGCCATTTGCCAGGGAGACTAATGAAGTCAGAGCCAGTGGCAATGAAATGCATGACATCTGACCAAAGGCTGTTACCATGCTGTGTTTCAGTTCCCAAAATGAAGCTACTTTGTGTGCACAGCTAACAAACTTTGTAACTTCCCTGATTTGCTTTTGAGGGACTCTTATTTTTTCCCCCCTTCAACAATTTTTCAAAGAGAAATAAAAAAAAAAAACCTGGTTGATTTTGGTTACAGTAAAGCAGAGACAAAACCTGGAGTACTTCAGATAGCAGAAGTTTCAAGAATTCACAAGCAGTTTGAAACAGGAAAGTAGACTGGAAACCCTGACACAACTTCACTGTAGGGATCACTGCTTCAGCTGCTACGATTTGGTAAAGGAAAATCAAAATCTGCAGTACTCAGATGTGATCATATTTCATGACGCATATCTAAGAACCACCCATTCCCTCATCTCATGTTTAGCATATCCCATGTGTTAGGGCAAAAAATAAAAACCTGAGCAGTAGGCACGAGAATGACAACACCATCGGGAGCCTCCTGCTGTTGGAGGCTATATCGAGGGGAACTTTGACTGTCAGCTTGGCTGAGCTTCAAATTTGTCCTAAATATGGCGCAACTGGCTGAGAAGAGCTGGGACGACAGGGTGAGAAAGCTTGCCACCAGAGAACTATCAACACAAGCGGGTAGCTACCTTCCTCTTTGCTGGGCTCTCGCACAGACTGATCGTAAAGGGAACACTAATAAATACCACCGAGTGTTAGGCACAGTGTATGCCAAGCTCAAGCAAGGCTGCTAACACAGAGCAGGGGCTGTGGCCTCACAGATGGAGCTGCATGCAGGTGTCTGCACAGGCACCATGGAGCCTGTGGGGCGAAGGAAAAAATTAATTGCAGGAGCAATTCTGTTTTTAACAAGTTGCTAAGAGGCACTCTGTGCCTATTTAAAACTGCATTGTGTAAGCAGTGGAAACAGAAAGGGAAGGGTGGGCAAGGTTAGGACTGCCCATTAAATTTCCTGGATTGGCTGGGAAAGAATCCTTTCTGGCATCTGAATACGCTGCAGGAAGCACTTTTGACGTTGTGTCTACACCTTTAGCCTCCTTTAGGGCTATGACCATATGGCAGAGACCTTCTTCCCATGGTAGCCATGAAGTTGCTTTGCAATCTTTGCTAGCTCCTAGGAAGAGATACTGAGTGGGAAGTTTTACTTTTTCTGTCAACCTGGACCACAGTCATTGCAACTTCCCATGGTTGCAAACTGCATCCAAAGATCCTAAGGACGTCCTCTTGCACATGAGCTCTGGGCTAGGCTTTAGGTTGAAAACATGCTGTGAACTTGGGAGAAGGGAGGTGTGTGGGAAGGAAGAAATGAGAACAGAAGGAAAGGACACAGCAAGAGCCAACAGCAGGATGGAGAAATGGAGATACACAGGAAACTTGTCCTTACCAGAAATGCGTAACAGAAGATTGTTGACATGACACCCTACATGAAACACAGCTACACAAAATACTATCAATCAGCAGCTTTGGAGGTGTGCATGATCAGAGTAGCAAGGAAGAAGAAACATCCTGAATCTGAATCACTATCTGCCCCTGAAACAGACAACTAATTAATTTTTTGTTTTAAAAGTTGGAAGAGATCACTGATCATTTAAGCACGTTTCAGCATGATTGAAAACAAGTAAGGAAAAACCTAACTTACAAGTACCAGCAAGCCATGTTTGGGATGATTTGTTTTTATTAGATTTTTTTTTTTAGAACAAGCATTTATAAAAATCCAAATATAGGTTTGCGGCTCCATATGTACGGTAAGTAGAACATTTGGTTGCACTGTGGTCATCTCAGTGGTATTAACCTGCAGCCTCGTATTTACTATTTATAACATCACTCTCTTTGTGAAGTACAAGGTCACAATCATCATAAACCCCAGATATTTCACGACAGTACTAAAATTTTGATCAGTCTTTAAGAATGAAAAAGGAGGAGAAATTAAGTCACCTAAATAGGCAGGATAATTAGAGTCTGTGGGAATATACAACAGGGCAAGCAGATCATGTCAACAAGAATTTTGTCTCTAATATGCTAATGTGTGAATAGAAACTCTTGGGCCATACTTGTCAAAAGACCACACACAACAGCTTGGCCATGTAAGCAATTACCATAACCTCTGTGGACCTGCAAATAGCAAAGTAATTCCACAAGTGAATGTGCACTACTGATCTCTGCTAGTAAAATTCAGCCCTGCTCCCGCTTCTACAAGTTGCGGCAGTCCAGACAGCAAGAATTCGGGGCAAGTATCATCCTCCACTGTGTGTTTTGTACAGTGCCAAGCATGAGGGGGTGGAGGACTCCAGCTTCCACACAATATAAATAATAGTGATTCATCTTTCTGATGCTTCCCTATTGGCTTGATTACCTGGCTTGATTCACTTCAGGTCTCTAATGGCTTCCATGGGCTGTCAGAAACCTTATTTCCTCAAGCTGTTTATATTGGTGAAAAAAACCCCAACACACCTGACTCCTGAGACGATGGGTTCGAGGCAGAACGCAACACAGCCTCTGCTCTTCACGCCAGTGAACGCAAGTTTACCTGAGCTGCTCTTGAGCTGATGAGGAAGGGTGGGAATCCAGGCTCTCTATCTGCGGCCAAGAGCAGCTTATCTGTAGCTCAGGTGAGAGTTATGTTTTGGGAGAAACATGCCCCAAATTATGCTACTCCTTCTCACCCCTGCAAGGTACTGGAGAGTCCTTCTGTTCCCTGAGCGCAGGTGGGCACATGCAGAAAGCAGGTCCTGGTGCCCTCGCTCCCCTCTAAACCATGTCCTTGGCTCACTTGCTGGTACGGCAATTGTGGGGAAGCAGATATTTGTTCATTTTAATAAAGGCTTGTCTCTATTAATCCATCTTGTCCACATCTCAGCAAGATCCAGACTCTCACTCCATCTGGGACTCCAAATGTCTGGGACATTTGGAAAAAAAGCAATGCTGTGTTACTCCAGACATACTCATCTATCATTTGTTTTTACAATGACCCACGTCACCTCTCCTGTTTCTTTATAAGGCCTTGTCACAGGTTGATCAACACATTACCTATTTCTACCTGTCCTCTCTTTATCTGGGTTTAGGTATTGTGCTTTTACCTGTGCTAGACTAGAATTCAGCAATTTTCAGCTTGTTCAGGGCCATGGTCTTTTTAGGTTTTATTTTTCTAGGCTAGAGTTTAGCCATGTGGCTATCCAGCATGTCTCCCTGCAGCTCTTACTCCCAAGAGCTGATGATTGTGCTGATAGCAGCATCCTTAATCTCAGAATACTGTTCTTTTCAGTGGAAAGAACAAATGGTGAGGAGAAAGTAAAAATACTAAAAATTAAGATTTTTAAAAACAGTCTTCTGTTCTTAAAAGAAGCCCGCCTCTTCTACCCAAATGCTAAACTCTCAAACTCTCAAAATTCTACCCAAATCCCAAACTCTCTACCTCCCTCTGCAAGTCTCAGTTTTGAAATATTTCCTTTCAATAACCAGCCTGATTTCGCTGAACAACTTCTCCACACCAAGACAGGATTCCCTTCTAATTCCTATATCCCTTCAGTGCATGCTTTTATCTTCATCACTTCCTGGCATTGTCCTTTAACCATGCTTACAAAAAAATATTTATGGAAAAATCATACCTGTCTTTGGCCTCCACTATTTCCCTTCTCTTGCACACAAGACCCATGACCAAACCCCTTCTAATCATTAAGAAGGCTTCTAAACTGTACAAATACCCGAAGACAGACAGAGACACCTTTTCAAGTACACCACAAAATTATATCCTGCAATCTACATCAGTTACAGGCACAGTATCAACCTCAACTAATGTACTTAAGAGCTGTTTCAAATGCCTTCTTCCAACCCGGGTGAAAGCCTTCCGAATTAAACTCTTGTAACTTCTACAAGCAATGTCACATCTCTTCCTTTTTGTGCAAGTAATCTCTCACTGGTGAAGTTCAGTCAGTCACAGCTCGAACTGCAACTCCAAACACCTGCTAAACATTCACAACATGAAGTAGACAGGTTATGTCGTACACTCTTGAAGAGTAAAGACCATAAATCTCTCTTGTGTAGCCAGTGAGAAGCAACTCCTTGTCAGCAGACACAAAAGAGGAGCTATGAAGATAACCTTCCCCGATCTGTGTTGCAGTAGCCTCTGAAGGCTGTTAATCTCTCCAGAGCAGCATTACAACGATGGCTCTGCATGTTGTGCTTGAAGAATTACTGACATTTCATCATCTGCCTACTAGAGATGCTGAATCAATGGAGAAGTATTTTACAGTTTTCCCAAGGCACACAGGGCCAACAACACATGCTGCTACTACATCTGCTAAAGCTTTTGCACTGCCCACTCACACGTTATTAGTAATTTTCACATGTGCTTATAATGGACTTCTCCTGATACCTCTGCTAGATGTACCTCTACAACCTACCCCACTATGCTGCAGAACCTCTGCTCAAATAACCTTAGCTTAGCAAACGCACACTTTGGCTTCTTGCTTTCCTGGGCTTGCAACAACGGCTGATATGCAGCACTTTTCTACTTCTCCATATCAGAAAAGAGCAAAAAGCCAAATGATGGCATTTTACGTCATAAGCAGTCAAGCAAAGGTCACCTTGATTCAGGATTGATATTAGCTACTGCTTTTTTCTATGGTCTCCTGAAAGATCCATTTCATAAACCACCAAGCATAGGATAGACTCTTCCAAAGCTATCTGCACCCAGAACCCACATTCCACTTCCATGTGAGTGAGGTACTTATGAGTCTAAGACCCACCCATGTTTGAAAAGGTGACTTTGAAATCAGAGAATCAGAGGATCACTGAGGTGGGAGGCGACCTCTGGAGATCATCTAGTCCAAAGTCATTGCTCAGACAAGGGTTATCTAGAGCAGGTTGCACAGGGCAGAGTCCACTTGCATTTTGAGTATCAGTAAGGATGGAGACTCCACAGCTTCTCCAGGCAACCTGATCTAGTGTTCAGTCACCTTTACAGTAAAAAAGTTTTCTCTTACATGACCTTAGCTCCGTATACCTCATTTCTTTCCGAGGAAGCTGCAAAGTTGCCTATACGTTTGGAGGAAACTTCCTGCAAGCAAAGTATGAGCAGGAAGGGTGCGTTCCCTGCCATCCATACATCATTCTTAAGTTTCTAAGATAAGAATTTACAGCACAGGTTGCTAACACTAAGTCAACCTTAAAGAGAGCCTATCTGACAGCAGTCACCCTTTTGTTCATCTTCACCAGTTTCCTGCTACCAGTGCTGATGAAGTTTAAGGGTGGAAGAAGATTTATATAGGATACTGATGATGCCATCTATCTCTGGGGTTCATGAGCAGGACAAAAACAATGCCGTTACTTTACCCATCCCTTGGTACCTAATGTTCAGTCTAAGAAAATCACACTGCATCTATCCTCTGCACATCACAAGAGGAGGCAGGGCTTTCAAATGGGGATTATCCACAGGAGACAGCCTTGCAGCCAGCCACCAATGTCACTGGGAATTTTCAGCAGCTTGTCCATCACATCTCCACCCTTCTCCTCTAAGGTTATTTTTTCAGCATATTTACCAATACCAGGATTGGATTAAAAATATTCCTGACCCCAGCTAGCATTTTCTTCACTAGCAGCATTAACTTCAGGGACCTGTTGCTGCATTTTACAATACTTAGCTACCCATTATAGGCCCCAGTTATGTTTCAAGTTAAACCAAAACAAAAAGGTGGGAAAGAAATCCTCTGAAAATTGGAAGCAAAACTCCCGGGTATGTACAGGACCATTGCTGAAGAACCAACTGACGCGATCGGTACACAGGTAGGGTTGTTCGGTTGAAGTTGCATCAGCTGTGCTGCCAGTATTCTCTGTACCATAAAAAAATACCTAATTATGAAACAAGCACAGGAAATGATGGGCTGACATGAACTTCCAAGCAGTAGTTAAGGTAATGCTACAAGATAGTCCATGGCCAGGGACAGAATTACGGGTTTCTCTTTGGTAAAACTGAGAAGTGGATGTATCAGATCAGCTATCCAGCACAGCAAAAATACAAAAAGTGTAATAGATATACTAGGTTACTGTCTGCAAAAGTTAGAGACATCTTGGCCAAGACAGGATTCTTTTCCCTGACATTTTATATTGAAATAAAAAAAATAAACATCTGAAGTCAGCCTTGTCTGTACCACAAAATTACTGTCTTATTAATATTTATAAAATAACTCAACATGAAAAGATTAGGGCAGACAAAGACTACTACATTTAAAGGACCTTGATGCTAACTGGAACAACAGATGATGGTATGAAGTTAAGGATGACAGTGCCACATGCCACATCAAATTTATCCCATGTAAACTAACATGATAGTTAAAGGATGTTCAAGTATAGCTTCCAGATGGAAGAGGGAAAGAAAGTCAGAAAAAACTGCTTAAGATGATTTCTGATGACTTTCTTACTTGGAAGGACATAGACAGCAAGTTAAGACTATGGTAAAAAGAGAATGTAGAGTCTTGCAGGAATTTTATCCCACCAAACAAAGCAATCTATCTCTACATATAGGCATAGAACTTATGACAGATACTGTGACAGAATAAATGTAAATATAGAGTTACCCCACATTTCTACTACTTTTACAAATTCTGAAAAATGCAACTGGTAAATGGGCATAATCAAAATAAAGCACAACTCACCAGTTTCTCAGTCCAAATAGCAGTAGTTTCTGACTTCACGTGCCCTTTCACTGTTCACTGTTGCTTTTTTGCTAAGATTATGTTCCATACTGTTTTTCAAGCAGAGATTCCAGAAAATTTCTAATTGCAATAGATACATTTACAGTGTGTCTCAGTAAAACCAAAATACTATATATGAAAACAACTAGCAGTAAGATATTAATGCCTGAGGTACAAAACTTCTGAATTAAAGCCCTATACTTGTTAATCAAAAGATACATGCTCTCATTACAGGCAATTATATTTATGTCTGAGTCTTTAAGTGGAATTTACTAGATTGCTCTAACAATTGACATACAATAATATGATTGTCAAATACATTATAAATTAAAATATGTATACCAGAAACAGTCTCTCTTCCACAATATAAAGTAGCAAATTCACTCCTTAAGCAGGAAAAAGTGATCTTTAAGCACTTCAAGCACTAGAAATTGTTATTTAGGAATACGGGTATTAATTTATTTCAGATCACAGCCTTCCACCAATAAATGCAACTACTGTACCACCTCCCTCATTACAAAGTGGACTATAAGGGGAGGGCAAGACCTACGCAGGAGAGGAAAACAGAAATAGTGGATTGCAACTTTATGATGCCCGACCTTCTCCCAAACAGCTAGACCGAAGGTGAGAGCAAGACTGCTGTACTGAATTTAAAGATGACAGTAAGGGCTCAATTCTCTATCATGCTCCAGTTCTGGTCAGTATAAACACAGAGCAAGAGCTGGTGTGCAAACATAGAAACCTTTCACCTTTTGCACTACCTGGTCATAACTAGAGCCACTAGCGTCAGGCTCCTAAAATGTAATGTAGACCAAGAGATGTTATCTCTCAACAGATGCTCTACTAAACCTTAGCTCTGCATAGGCAGTTTATGTTGGCAGAAAGTTCCTTGTCCAAAGTACGCTACAATGACAAAAATATTTTTCTAAGTATAACCACATCCACCTCAGTATAGAAAGAAAGCAACTTCAGGCAACCTAAACCAACACTGCCACAGCAGCAAGAGTTTCAAAGATAGCCAGTTTTCACATGTGCTAGCTACCACAGATTCTGCCACAGTTCTTCTAAATCAGTCTCAGACATAAACTGATGCAAGGGGCTAGCAAATGGTGGCTGTAGCGGGAGAAAAGGCCTTTTTTACCCTCTGCCACGAGATGCTTCCTTGCTGCAGGAGGAATGCTCCAACAGTCTTGTCCATGTTCAGCTTCCTCCACCATTTGGTCACTACAGTTGAAAACGTGAGATCAGACTGGAGAATGCAGCTTTACACTCTCTTCCCCCTTTTTTTCTCAACAAGCATTAGCTTGGGGCAGTGTGGAAAGAACAAGGGAAATAAAAGAGGTATAAAACACACAATAGTAGCATTTTCTTAAAACTCTTTGGGGAAAAAGGCAAAGAAGAGCGCCAATTTTACACTCTTCTTCATGTTCCTATTCCGCACACCCCACCTTCAAACACAGGACACAGCAGAGCAATGAAAACAGTGAGCCACAGTTTCCCTCCACACAGCCCCACACTTACCCACCTCAGAGACCCACACCTTGTTGAACCACACTGGGCCCAGGGACGCAACGTAAAGTCCTTACTAGCGCTACCAGAACAGCACATTATAAAAGCAATTGCTTGAAAGCACTGTATAGGCATGTAAGTTGTGGTTTTTTTCCAGAAGATACAGAACTGGCATATTATGATCTTCCCTTGTAGAACGCTAAATGCTGATTTATTTCGCTTTTCCATATTCTTACACGTTTTCAAAATCCAGTAATGCAGTTTGTGACCTTTTTATCAATTATCAAGTGAAACTGAGAGTTCCATAAACATTCTCATTTTTGTTCTCATTGGGTTTTGGTTGTTTCTCTGTGTATGTTTATTTTTAAACACAATGGTAAGAATATAATGTGTTTCTATAACTGGCCAGCGTTTCTCTATCACATTCAGAAAATATTTTTGAAGCTTGGGTAGAAAGAGAGTGACCAAATATTTAAATACCATTCCCCCCCTTGGCAAAATTCCATGTACTCTTCTTGAAAAAAAATGTATTTGTTGTTATTTTTAAAGAGCTGGCAGAGGCTTGGCCACGCATATTCTATTAATAGTAGGAAAAAAAGATGTGGGCAAACCTTTTCATGCAATTCTCTGAAAATCTCAACCTTTGGTAAAACAGAATGACAAAACAAAAGTAGTAATAACGTGGTTGACATTAACTTGAATGGTTCAGTTGTTTAAGCTTTATCTGATTCCATGCTTCCTGAATATGGATAGTTTGGTTTCTGGGATAATAACAATTTGGATGGTTATTTCATTATTTCATCTCAACTGGGTTTTTGAGGAAATGTTAGTTGATTTGTGGGTATGTTGTTCTTATTTACCAATGAAATAGTATATTCAAATACAGCAAAGACTTTTTCCCATTTGTTTTATATAAAAATAATAAGAAGTCAGATGTATCCCTGGAGAATTTGTAACTGACAAAATCCTTCCAAGGGTTACTTTATCTTCCTTTTTTTGTTCATGCTTCCAGTTTGTCAGCAACTGAATCAATAATTAACTTGGACTGTCATGTTTTCTGTAACATAAATAGAACATTTAAAATAACAACCCTGAAAAGCCCTATTTTCTTTAGGTTACACAACATCTCAAAAAAAGCAGGCAGCTGAAAACCACTACACAATTAATTTTAATGTTTTGAGTTCCGAGGGAAAGTCAGCTGCAGGACATCCACGTCTGTTTTTCAGAGGCTCAGGGTACATGAAAAGTGAGCACTCTTCACAGGTTTTCTAAACAAGTGTACGACAGTGCTCTTTGCTTTTTCACTGCCTGTGACAGTGGCAGGTTATTCCTAGCCTTACAAACACCTTTGATCTGGATCTGTGTGGACCCGTCAGAGAATCTGCTTTCTTGGGGGCTCACAAAAGACGACGACAGACAAGTATGCATTGCTTTGGAGGCAGCAGTCGCCTAAAATACCAATTCATGTGACTGCTATTAGCAAAGACAACTGTCCAATCTATTAATTAAAAAAACAAAGAAAAAAATCCTCGCTTGTATCCCCTCTCCCCAAATCTCTGTAGCTATAGTAGCTATGCCATGCTGTTTCTTAGAGAGTTGGGACAGTGTATTTCTTATTATTTTAGTAAGATGGGAAAAACAGTGACATGACATCAATGGATATAAATGCGGTTGCAACTAAGATTGTCAAAAACCTCTTGCCTTATGAAAACAATTCTGCTCAGTTTCAGAAAGGTTGAATTATTATGCCTCATTATTCCTGATACATTTTGGTGCGGGGGGAAATACACTGAAAACAAGGAATCTGCCAGAAATACTGACTGCAGTGTACTGCATTTAAGTATGTGGTGAGGTGTGATCTTGTTTCTGGAGTTATGCTGTACTATTTGGTCTAAAACCAACAACGTACTGCTGTCAAAAAGACAATAGAATATAATTACCAAGGAGGCTCTTTTGCAAAGGATGACATGAAGACAACATAAAACCAGAAGAAAACTATTATTAGGCTGACAGTTTTGTCACTATGGGCTTTTCTATGCAGAAGACAATTTACTACAATTTTTTCCTTCCATGATTTCTCAGAAAAGCACGGTTAAATACTACTAAACCCATGTTTTCTAGATTAAGAGATGAACAGCATACCATATCACACTTCACTAACTCCAGTCTGGTTATAATAGTTCAATAATCCTTTCCTCAGGGGGAAACTAACACTAAAAAAGTACCAAAAAGGAAACAACGCTCCTATCCAGCTCACGTTAAGATTTTGCTGTTCATTTTGAACATAGGAGATCAGTTTAGGGAAACCACCTTTTCATGAAGTAGCTGTTTAATAAATGGCAAAGAATGTTCCCTGCTGGAACTGCCTGTGCAAATATATGCTTAAGACTTCAGTATCTGCAATATGTTGTCCTCACTACTGGGGACCTGGCTGCCCTCTCCACTCCTGTATCGTAAGCAGCAGCTATGCAGCACAGCAATTTGATGAAGCTCTTTCTCATGACATTCTGGAAAATGATTCAACTAATGGCTTGGTGAGCAGGTCCAATTTTTTGCCTCATTGTCTGTGTTCTGACTCCAACTCTGTATAATATTTTGGAGAAAGTTCGCCTTTTTTGCGCTGTGCCGAGTAAATATTTTGTCAGTTGTTAAGGATGAGCTGCAGAGTAAGACCCGGCAACGTATCCAAATTCAGCAGCAAGACTTGGAACCGTATTAGAACTTTTTCCAGATTGTGACTTGTAGCGTATTTCAGAAGCCAGCAGAAAACCAACCACTTGAACTGTTACAGAAAGGCTGAATGAACCCTTTTCAGAGCAGTGAAAATGTTTTTCCCCACAGCTGTGAAAAAAATTAAAAATCATTAACGCCAGCAGAAAGGTCTGGGTGATGAAGGGGGAAGTCTACTTCCTGACTGCTCCATGGTGTGGCATGTTCCCCAACGAAGAATCTGTGGTGCACCAGAGAGAAAAACCTCACTGGGATGAGGCAAGAGGTGCAGTGCTAATGCAAGGCTGTGATACCAGACTGTCTATGTCAGAGACACATCCACATGACCCGCTGGTGAGGGGTGAGCAAGGAAAATGCAAGCAGAGGCTGCCCTCCATCCTGTCTCCGCGGTGGAGCTATAGAGAAGGAGGCAGAGATGAAGACTAAACAAAGACTCGTTTCAGGAACATAATTATTTGATCTCTGCTGCAGCCAGGCAATTACTAGAAGTCGCGATCACTAAAACTGAATTCCACTACTTAAGCTAGAAAAACATTCAGCTTATAAATTACTAAATAAAGAGAATGAGAAGTGAACACAACTATGCGGCTCAGCATACATCTGTAACAGTCTCATGGTAACCACTTGTTTGTAATTTTTATGTTATGTCTAACATAAAATATCTACAGTAATAATCTGTGGAAAAAAGAAACCGCTAGACCCTTATACTTGGTGCTGTTGTTTGGACCAGTGAAGAAACAAAATAACAAACACACCTTCCTTTCCAATAAAACAGTCCTTCTTCATACAGCTTTGCTAGAGGCTGTATTAAAATAATGGGTATCTTGAGTTTTGTATGCCAGAGAGATTCTGTCTCCCTTTTACTCTTATGATTGGGGCGTGAAAAATAATTTTTATAGTCTGCATTGCAAGGTACAAAAACTCTAAATCATTGATAAGAATGCAAAGGATGAGAAGGGCCACCAGCAAAGCAGAAACAGCGAGAAGACAGAAACTGAAAAAAGATGTTGCTATCCTCAGTGGCAGGTATACCTGAGGAAATTTCTGTCACTACCCCAGCTATACAACAGTAATAAAGATGGCAAGCAGTTTCATTTCCTTACTTCTCCCCTCCCTCCCTCCCTCTCCATCCCCCTTCCTCCTTTTTCTCTTTCCTTCCCCTCCTTCCTCTACTTCTCCCTCTCCATTTTTTGATGCTTTTTTTTAGGTACAGACTTTACATGGGAGATACTAGTAGGTTTTTTCTATCAGAGAAGAGAGTACCACTTTCTCAACCAGGAAATTTTTTTGGACACCGTTTACAATCAAGCCTGGCTAATGGTTCTAGTCCTTGACTGACCTCTGCTACTTCTGGCATGCTCAATGCAAAGAAAGCCAGTCCTTGAGGGAAGGCCGTACCGAAAAGCTCCTAGAAGGCCAGAAGGATTTCATTTTTGTTGCAGCTACACTTCGCTATTGGCAACAGCATCCAAAAAGTCTCACTGAATCATGAGGCAATAAATTGAAGCATAAATTGATAAAATCTACACATTTCAATTTGTATGAAGAGTAATTCTTGACAAAATTCACAATTGCACTGTGAAAAACATTTCCAGTTTTGTTTCTTTAGCACATTCATAAGCTTACCACCTTGCTCTCCCTTCAGCTTCGGGGACATCATGTCAAACATAAGCACCGGATGCTTCTTCTCCAGACCAACATGTGGTATGCACGGGTTTACCCCAGAAGTCCTTTATGTGCCATCCTCCAATCCCATCTGATTTCAGGACCTTCCTGCCACACTCTTCGGCCAATGTCTCCTCAATACTACCACTTGCCTTCTCCCCATCTGCCGGGTTGGACACATGCCCTCCACTCAGCTCTTCCCTGCCGTTTCACAGCCCTCTCCTCCTCCTTGCCCTTGCCTGTGGCTTGCCATGCTCTTCTCCCCCATGCTTGTTTCTTTTCTTTCCCTCCAGAGAACTGCTCACGTATCAGTCTTTTCTGATTCATCAGAAGCGAAGCAGAAGTGACACAACCAGCTGAAGAAGCCACAGGCAAAGCGTGTGGTTGTGTCCTGCCTTCCTGCGGCAGCTTGTCCATCACGCCTGCCTGCGACTGGGGCTCTCCAGCATGGCCAAAGCACAACCAGCCCAGCAGAACGTGGAGACGCATGAGGAAACTTGCTGGAGGAATGTAAAACTTCTGGGGCAAGTCTAGAGAAGAACAGTTGGGTGCCTTATGATACACGCTGGTTTCTGGTTTTAGAATGGCTTTTTAGGCACTTTTCAAAAGCAGTCAAAACTACAGATAAAATGAAAAATTAATTCCTGCATGTGGAAGAAAAGGCATGAGGTGGCACAAGGATCTCCAGCTGCTCTTTTAAGGACTGCTGAAGCAGGTAGTAAAAGTAGTTCTTTTAAGATTACGATTTTCTCATATAAGCAAACACAACAACAGAGGTGGGTCAAGGCATTAAACCTACAGCCTCCTTTCAAGGTCTGGCCCCATTTTCAGCCGATATTTACATGTACTGTCAACCTAACTTTGCCCACTTAGGGAGGTCCAGGCCCTCCCACGGGGCCATTTACCATCTCTCAGCTGGTGGAATTCAGGACCACCACACAACAGAACATGTTATTTTACATACACGATCAACCAAATCCAGGCAGCCTTTATCATCTGTTATTTTTACTCAGTGCTCTCTCAGGCAAACATCAATGTCAGTTCCTGAATGTCAAGAGAGTTTGCCTGAGGAGAAAATGGGTAAGGATCTCATTTCCACTGATTTCAGTATCACAGTTTTTCATACCCTGTAACTTCCTCAGTGGCCTTCTGCCGACCCATGTAATATTGCATCTATCCAGCTGTTTGAACCACTGTTTAAGTGTTGTACTCTACTGGTACCACAACTGGTAACAATAGGTGTGGCAATTTTGGAACTGCTTCTTAAATTTTAATTATTTTTTAGCCTTGAGGAACCGTATTAGCTCATATATCATCAGAGAGGAATTACATTCTTCTAATCAGAAGGGGCATAACATAAAAAACTGCCATTGCCTTTCTGGCATGGAAACAGTATTTTGGTGAGATTGCAGGTGCAAATCTTCTCAGCATTTCAACAGCCAAAGTCCTTGCCTTTTGTTGAAAAACTGTAATATCAAGAAACATCACTGAGCTTCTAAGCCATTTATGCATGTATTTCTAATTATTTTCTTTCAGTCTGTTACCCAAAATTAGAAATTACATTAGTGTAAGCATACAAGTTTTCTCTGTCATGGTTTATCTTTTAATCTTTCTGCTGGATCAAGGAATGAAGTCATAAGAATTTACTTATATATGGTAAATATTATAGCTCACTCACATGTATTTAGTTTCAGATAAAGCCAGTAACTACCCTTGGAAAGTAAGTAGAGTCCAAATAAAAGTCATTCTTTCAACAAAACATAAAAGGTATTGCTTTCCTCAGTAGTCTGTCTCCATAAGGTGTTCCATGTGTTTACCAGCTGTAAAATTTGACTGAGGTTAAGTGAGTGAAGGAATAGAGTCAGTGACTAAGTGAGGATACAGCAGGTAACAGAATCAGGAAATCAGGTATAAGCCAACGCAGGATTAACTATGCAGACCCAGTCCTCTGATCTACTCTGTTTGGCACCTGGCCTAGAGGAATGCTCAGTGTATGTATGCTCACTACCTGCGTCCACTTTCAGCTGTGTACATGCACTGCCTATCCCTTCAGTTCTGCCACGTTTCTGAAAACATACCGCAGACATCAACTTTTTTGGCACATGCATGTCCAAGTCACTGGCTTAGAAGAAATACACCATTTTTGGGGTATCTGGCAACTCAGACTGCAGTACTTACTTTTTTAAGCCCAGTGACTGAAAGCAAGTTTCTGCAATTTTGTTTACTGCTCTAAAGAAATTCACACCGCATATTGACAGCACATAAGATGACATATGATGAGGAAAGAGCTTAATAAGGCAGGCAAATATCAAAGAGCAATTCAATACAACTTGAGAAAAACATTTTACAATTTTGCTTAGAAAAGTTTAAATATATGTATTTTTAAATCTGTGAATGTGCTTCTTTAAAAGCAAGCCACTGGATAACTCCTCACTGCAGTGAACAGAATGGCCTAACTTGTATTGATGTCAAAATATCAATATCATTGCATATATCAAAAAGCTAAGCTACATAAAATGATAAAATTAAATAGTAATATGTTTTGCAGGGTTGGCAGAGTATGTTCACAGCACGAGAAGGATAACGACACAGTATTAATTAAGTATCTTTCAGAGACAAGAACAAATGTGTGCACATTTTGTCAGCTTTTCCTTGTTATGTCCATTATCTAGCATTTTAAATGATATATATTTGGCCCCTCTGAGGAAAAAAACTAACTTGAACTTTATTTCAAGAACAACCCAAGAGAACTAATGAAGCTTTCTTAACTTCACCAAAAGGAAGACAATATAGAAGACATCCTTACTTCTATTTTTGTGATTTTATACTATGTGAGAAGGAATTAAGGGGTAAAAAGGGGCTCTAGAAGCAGCTGGAGAAAAGATTCCTCTAGCACAAGCTCCATAAGGACAGCTGTCTGTCTATCCTTAACCATAGTGTATAACAAAGCAGAGGTGTATCTCACAGCATTACTGGAATTTCACACCACACTCAGTCCAGTAGGTAGACTGTGTAAGTCACTAATTTAGGGAACACAAATCACTGCACAAGTCTTTTCAGCCTGTGGTGCAGAAAAGATGCAAGAGGACCTTAGGAGAGTCTACCGCCTCCATTGCTCCTCTGTTCTCTGGGACACGAGTTGAACCATCCAGAAGCTCAGCGTAGAAACTTGCCCACAGCTCCAATACCTGTGAACTATGTATATCTTCATATTTAATATATAGTTATCTTTTTCATATTGCCATCCCATCTTCCACCCAAAGATCTAGTCAGGTATCCTCCTCCTAGTAATCTGGAAGGACTGGAGTGCTGTGATTGGAGCTTTGGCTACACCTTTCATTTTCATCTAGATACACTATTGATTTTCTTAGAAGTTTGCATCTGGGAGGGATGAGAAACCAAAATGAAGTTAACAGTGGGGTGGACTTTTAAAAAAATTTACTTCTATGACTATTCTCTGCCCTTAATCTTGAGAACTGCAATGAACTAGAAGTCTATGGAGGCAAACTTGACAAAATTTTAATCAATTTTTTCCTTTCAAAGTATAATTTATTATCGTTTCTAAAATTATCTTCCACAGACTACTCCAACAACAAACGCAAGTCCATGCTGATCAGAATATCATCTCACTGGATGATCTAATCTCACTAAGAGAAAGGGAGGCTTATAAAAAAACATTTAAAGACTAAACAGTACAACTAGTGCCAAGTTTCACTTGACTCACATTATATGGAAGATGAGGCCCAAACAGCCAATGTTCTTGTCTGCCAGAGGCCCATGTTCTCAAGTACAAACACATTTTCTATTTGCCAGTCATACTTCCAGTAATCACCGAGTTCTACTAAAGAAGGCATTTAATAACTCATATGACACCATATACTATATTTAATTTTATCTTTAAAATGCATTAAGAAATATTTTGTAAAAACCAAATTCTTTATAAACAAAATGTAATCAGTACGGGTGTGTGTACCCAGATGTCTATGTGTGAGAGAGATTTTGGAAACTAAAGGATCTAATTCATCTTTTCTGAAAGGTCCTAGATTTTACAAGGTCAGACCAGGAACTTTCAAATAAAGAAAAAAATATGAACGCACAGAAGGAACACGCATCTGTTATGCTGCAGTTCATACTGCAATCCAAAAGCAACACAAGGGAAGGCATGCAAACAACATAACAATTTTGGTGGTTCTGGTGGGTTTTTAGATAACCAGGACACTTTTGGTTAACAGTAAACTAGAAAAAAAGAGCTATGAAAACTCAGCATATTCTAGCTCTATCCCCCCCCTCCAGTTGCATTGTTCTGAAGAGGCTGCTGAAAAAAAGACAGAAACTTCTGACATTTCTGAGCCTCCTTCTGGAGGGACACAGTCCAGTCAGTCTTCCTTGTTCCAGTTCACCGGTGTTTTAAGACAGGACAGGGATGTACCAGATGCCAGAAAATCCCTTTCCATCGGTTATCTTAAAGAAAGCAGAGCCATGGGACATGGGCAAGAGGAAGCGGTCTCGGGTGGCAGCCTGTGGTTTGGGAAGGAGTCCAGGCTGCTGAGTGCCTGCAATGCCCCAGTGCGGGGACCGCGGCGTGGGCAGGGCACAGCTTCGCTCGATCTCGTCTAGAAGGAATCCTGGAAAACTTAATCCTAGGATCTGCTGGGATTTGCAGACCTCCATAGAAAGGCATATTTGGAAGGAGTGCAAGGTAGAAGCAGCCTCCTTTCTGATAACTTAGGGAAGTCTGAAAGAAACTAGAGATGATGCCTGTCTCTCCTGTAAGCAGGAAAAAACCTTCTTTCTTTGACTTTCAATGTCAAAGATGAGGAGGCAGCCAGTAACTTAACCACAGCAACACCTGGGATAGTTTTAAACATTGTGAGCAGGCCTTTTTTTTTTTTTAAAACTTACTAAAAGAGTTTTTAGTTGCTTGTTTGTTTCGACTTTGCCACTAGAGCTCTGGGGAGAAACACCTCTTCAGACAGAAGCAGTATTGTTTGTTTGTAAAATAACCTGATAGGCAAAGCCCAGGGGGAAGATCGGCCTGTAACATGCAGGAAAAGCAAATGAGGGGTACTGGAGCCAAAGGTTAATGCAGAGTCAACGAGGAAATTAATTAGGTTAATGAATGCCCTCAGCTACCCACCTACCCCATCATTCAAATATAACGGCATAGCTGCACCCCAGGCCTGGGTACATCCTCAAGAGGGATGGTGAGAACCAGGTAACCACAAACCAGTGTGACACACAACACATGGGAACATCACGCAAGACCCAAGCGTGTAACCCCGGACAAGTGTAGCTATGCGCATTCGCCTGCTAGGCTGCGACACGAATACCTTGCAGATTGACTGCCTTCAGGCTGGGACAGCCCTTGCCGATTGCTGTTTGACCTCCTACAGTCACAGGCCACAGAATTTTACTCTGCAATTGAAGGAGAGCGTTCTTTTCAAACATGTATGTGTCTCTGAGCCCAATGTGGTACGGTTGAACTACAGACCATCATGCAGGTGGAAGACTTTCCCATTTCCCAACCCGTCTTTATTAGCTACATTTTCTCATGCTAGCTCCTGAAGAGCTTACAAGCAGCTAAATTAACTTCCCAGTGTGGCTTAAATTCAATCAACATTTCAGACTCCTTCATTTCTGAAGTGACTCCCCAATCTTCTTTTCCCCAATTTGGGATTTAACAAACAAACTCCATCCAAAATTCCAGGTCACACCAGTAACCAATTTACTGTAACTGGCTTATTTAACATCAATCCTTCTGTACTTCCCCATTACCTTCAGGAACTACCTTGAAACTGTAAGGTGCTGTAAAAAGTGTTTATGTAAATTAAAAAAGCAATAAAAAGGCTGCCAAGAAATTCAATAGTATGAAATAAATACTCAAGGTACTCCACATAACCTCAAAGCTGAGGCTGAAAAAGCATCACAGTTAAAATAGTCACAAAGTTGCATGTAGGGGTTAGAAAATTTCTTTTAGAATTAATTTCTGACAGAAAACATAGTTTGGGTATAATTGAAATTTTGCCATTTTTGATTTGACAAAATTTTTCCATGCTCATAAACAATCTAAAGGTCCATCAAGCTACTTCAGCATGGCTGCACTGGGAGCATTCTACCCTCTCCCAGAATCTCTCCAGAACAATGTAGCCTTGGGGGAATTTTAGTTTTCAAGAATCTGATGGACCAGTTCTTTACTGTGGACTGAGCTTTTGGCTAGACCACACCTCATAACGTTGTTTTTCCTCCCCTCAGACTGACCAGTTAGGAGAAACACAAAGTGCAACTGTGAAGTACCATAGGAAGATGCAGTTCAGGTTTGAACTAACTCAGACTGAATTATTTTGTGACTTCCAGGTTTAAAATGTTTGATATACACATAAAAATAAGATATATTGGTACAAAATAATAATAAAAAAACCCCAACAAAAATCCAGAACGAAACATTACAGGTTTTTTGCCTCCATTAATGATATAGAGAGGAAATACAATCTAGGGATATATGAAAAAATGGTGAATAACAGCTATGCAGACTTCTGCATGTCTATATAGTAGTGGTGTGTTTGAGTCTGTCAGATGTGAGACCTTGGAAAGCCCTACCTGTGCTGCATTTATAAGCATATACAGTATATCTTTGGTAAGCTCCATCATTTATCCAAAAAAGAGAGAGGCTGCACAGGAAAAAAAGAGGAATAATTAATGCAAACTTCCAGCCAGGTAAACTAAGCTGCAGAATTTGCTGCCCTTCTGGGGAAAACTTTTTTTAAATGCAAGAAGAATAAAGGATTGCAAGAAGAATGAGGGCTTGAATGAGTTCAAGGCCAAGGAACCATGCCCAGAAATAATGTGGCATTAAGAAGTGACGAGCTCACATCTGTCTCTAATAGCACCCTAAATGGTTGAAGTGTTACAGCTAGTCAGCTAGGTCAACCACATATAAACGGTTTGTCGTATACAGCGTATTTTCTCTGTTGGGCTTTCCTCCTAGAATAGACAGCACTGTGCTCCATGAAAGGTAGGTGGTGGCCGTCTCACTTTCTGTGTGCGCAGATTTGCTAGGGATGATCAAAATGACTGTGAGGGGATGCTGGACCTGTGGATCTGTGTCGATCACAGCATACTGACAGCTCAGGTGCCCCACTGTTAAAAGAGGGTATTGGAACAAGGGCAAGAACAGCCACTAGTGGTAACGGGAGATTGCAGAGCATCTTCTGAGATGAGACTCTCAGGGGTCTTAACCTGATCAGTTTATCCAAAATGAGACACTCACAAGATCTCTCCCCATATGGAAAACAGTGATACAAAACAAGGACTAAAGGGCTCTTCAATGTAGCAGTTGAAAGCATAACAAGCTGAAGTCAGACAAGTTAGAAATTTGGAAAAGAATTAGCAGTGACAATGAATAATGACAGGAGCAAGCTGCTAAGGAAAACAGAAGATTGTTTATCTCTTCAGATCATGACCAAATGCCTTTCTGGAAGATAAACTTCAGTGAAACAAAAATTACTGGGCTCACTACAGGTGCAAGGGAAATGTTATGGCCTGTGTTAAACAGGAGGTCAGACAAAATGATTCTTTTCAGACCTTAAATGCCATGAATGTCTGGGTTTGTCTGTGTGGTATTTGTAGGTAGGTGAGAACTCACTCTGTTTCTGAGTCTGTATGAATTCATGCCAACAGTGAACCAGGAGCCGTGTAGCTGTGGTTAGCACAGTGCACAATCCAACCTAATAAACTTGCTTCTGGTTTGAAGCTGGCTGATGCCCGGTCAGCTCACAACACAGAATAAAGTTGCATCTGTCTGCAAAATACCATACAGACACACCTACCCCTACCCAGCAAGCCAGCCACTCTCGTGCACTTCTGCAGATAAGGAGACAGGAGGCATGTCTGTGCCATGTCCTGGAACACGGTGCAGGGATTTCTGAGATAGCATCCACGGTGCTCGCACCAGAGCCAGCAGCAATACAGCCACCTCAGCTTCGATGAAAAAGCCTGGCTAAGGGACAAGGTCTGTCCCTGGGGATGCAGTGCTGGCTAACCTGGCCACACTGCCTTCAGGACTAAGTCAGCATGTTGGCACAAGAGCTGTACCACATGGTGCCAGGACACAACTGGCCACAGTGACTACACCTACCATAGGGTAGATGGGCATAAGGTCCTCTTGCTGTATGTGGTACTCTGAAGCAAACTGTACCATGGATTCTCTTATTCTGAGAAAGAATGAGGGCTCTAGATGTGCTTAGTGGTCATGGCTGGAGCTTAAATGCTCCGAAAGGACAACCTGCCTTCCCTTCTGTCAAACTCTCGGCGCTTGCTCGGTGACCTGTCTCTTTTTCTCAGCATGAACCAAAGCAAAGCAATTCCAACTGCAAAAGCAGTGATGTGGTCACACTGTCTTCTGTGCTCGGCATCTAAAGAGTATAATAAAGAGGATAATGTACCTCTAGATATATTTAGAGTATGTCTAAAGAGGACAATGAACAAGGTGGTAAGAATGCGCATTGGCCATGCAAAGAAGGGCAAATAAAGTGCATAGTGCTACTATCATTTTTTGCCTTTACAGAAAGTAGAGTGCAACACACTGAACACCTTAGCTTCTCAGCGCGGAGCTCTACACCAACAAGAAATGCACAGCTTGAGCAAAGAAGACAGAATGTGGTCCTGAGGGAAGAATGTTTTCCAAAAGGGCTTATGCCACAGGGCTGAATAAATGCAGTGAAGAAGTTCTGAAGTAAAAGTGCAGATCAAAAGTGAAATTCAGATGTTTAGTCCACTTGCGACAACCTGACCCAAAATTGTAGGTGCTGGGAAAGAATGAATATGGGAGAAAGGATTAACCACTTCTCCAGAAACATAAATACAGAAGAACACTTTTGAAAGTATCTTGAGAATTGTAAGCAGCAGCAGCAAAGAAGTTTATATTATACAGAGAACTCAATAAAAATAAGATAGACAAAGGTAAAAATAAATATCAGCTAACCTTTCAAGCAAAAAATCCTTTGTAGCAGGCTGTACTTACTGAGACATAGTCTCTTCTGGAAACAGCTAACTCCCCCTTTTTTAAGGCATCAGATCCTCAATTTATGTCATTAGTTGATGATCTTAGCTTTTATTCAATAAAAAAAGGTTTTCCAATCCTTCATGATGTGAAGGGGAGCTTAAAACTGAGGCCCTAAGGATTAAACTACAAAGGCAAGATTTCAAAACTAGCATATTGCTGAGTCTCTGCTCTTTTTAATCCTGCCCATTCACATGTTAATGCTTGCAGGCCTAACCTCAAGACCACTGACACCTGGTGAAGAGCCCAAAAATACTGGCACCAGCGTAGGATGCTCAGTGTTTACCTACACATTTCACTGAGATTACATAAATAAATACTCAATAAGAAGGACTGGTGCATAAGCAGTACTAGCACATACAACGTATTCCACAGGATAGCTCCTGAAAACATCCTGTGTCATTAGTTTCTGTGGGTGGACAGTTCCTTGAAAGAATAATGCCCAGCTGAAGGGGCACAGTAGTTGCAAAGAGGCACTGGGCGTGAGATTTAAACAGTATTGCAAGCTACTTCATATAAACTATAAAACATGGTAAACATTTCATAAAGGCATATTAATTGCAAAACAGAAATATTTTGCATGATAACAATGTCCTTAAAGTTAAGTTTTTCAGTAATCACAGGACCTTAAAAGTTGGAAACTCTCCTTCCCTCTCTATTGTGCACCAGTATGATTCTCACGAACACATCACTTCAGTTGCTGTGCTAGGAACAAAAACAGGATGGATATTAGACATTGGAAACTCTCCATTTGCCTTTACCACAAGCGTTTTTTTTTTCCCCATGGATCATAAGAAGGGCAGACGGGCATTCCCTTGAGGCAAAAAGATGTTTTCAGAACATCGTGCAACAGGAATACTCCCTGACAACATGTCTATAATAATATGTTCTAAGTACAACTTTCCGTACTGCACCTTAGGCTATTTGGTGGTAGACATATTTTTATGCCCATTCATTTTCCCTGAACTTGTGTAGGGACCAGTGCAACTAAATATCAGCCTTTTAAAAGCAGTGTATCTCATTTAGCCACATCGATGCTCCTAACAAGTCAACAGGTCCATAGAATTTTCTGAAAAAGGATCTGTGTATCATCATTATCCAGTTTCTCGATCAGCAAGGTGGAAAAGGTTATGATGAAAGAAATGCACTTAGTCACAGCGTATCCGGCGAACGGAAAGATTCCAACCCACTCCTTGTCCCAGCATCTAGTTTCCTTACAGAGCCTCTCTGCGGCCAGAGTTTGATAAAGACATGAAAAGTGAGAGAGTGCCAAATGCCATCCAAGGCTTCCTTGTAGACAGACTTGCAAAAGAAAGGAAAGAAGACGCTGGGTTCGTTTCAGTCCTGCAAGGCTTCACTCAACACACAGCTAATGTAAATGCCACCCCAGGTGGCATTTCCCCAAGCACTACCAAGAGCTAAACATCGATCACTGGCTCGAGGGTGTGTGCTAGACAGCTCAGCTTGGTTCTCCTCGGGTAGCTCACCAGCTCCTTCCCTGCACATCTAGTAGGACATCAGGTTTAGTAAATGCCCTGCCATGAACATAGCAAGAGAAAGAATATTGTTGACTCTCTCATGCTCTCTGAGCAGCTGTCTTCTCTTTGCACCTCTAAATCCCAGCTGCAGTAGCCCTCCTCACTGAGAAAAATATAATTTTTCTGTGCTGCTGATGGTCCTTTCCATTTCACATCTGGAGATTGTTAACTGCTTCCCATGTGGTCCAAGTTTTAGCAGCAAAAACACTCCAGCAAATTCTAGTAAAACTGATTTATTTGTATTAACTGAACACTGGATACCAAAATAATACTGTATGGGGGGACTTTATTCTCTCTTCCTCTTCACATTGACATTTCACCTTGACCTGTCCTCTGAAATAAATACTAGGGAAACCTCATGTTTTATTAGTTGGAAGTTCATAACTGAAAAGGTCAAAAGCTGAAAATAATTTAAGCATGACATGTCCTCTGTTTAGGAGAGCTTAAGTACTTATGAGTGGCGGAAGTCCCAGCTAGAACTCAAAATTGATGCTGTGAGGCTGCGACTTCCCCTTGGACAC
Source organism: Phaethon aethereus (assembly GCF_964289735.1). Classification (NCBI taxonomy): domain Eukaryota; kingdom Metazoa; phylum Chordata; class Aves; order Phaethontiformes; family Phaethontidae; genus Phaethon; species Phaethon aethereus. The sequence goes on along the minus strand of NC_138576.1, from coordinate 68,962,810 downwards.
CAACAGCTTACAGCAATCTCTGGTTTTGCAAAGTCATAATTTGCTGCTGTGGAAAGAATTATATTAACAGAAACTGAATGCATTGCTTGAAATCTTTGAGGGAGAAAACACTGCAGGAGAGAAAAAGAGACATATATGTGTATGTATTTTTTGCAGTGCATAAAAGAAGAAACCAGATAAACAAAGCATGGGGGAGCACTGCGTGGAGTTGGGAAAATGGTTTTAAGTTGCTAACATGGAGGAAAAATTACCCGTCTTGGATAGTAAAATTTACCACCTTTCCAGAAGGCAGCCAGTTATGAATTTATCAAAGGCTTATTTGGTGCAAAACCACTTCTGCAGAAATACTTTGTTTAACATTCAAGCTACTCTTAGGTGAAAGCAAGAAGGACAAGTTAAATGCTCTTCAAAAGTAAACTACCGCAAGTAACCAAAGAAACCAAGATATTATACAGATATTTATTAAAAAGTCATCACTAGCAGGGAAAAGAATCAATTTAATAGTTGCAGAATGCTTTCCACTCTATTCAAGCAGGTATCGCCCTCCCCGAGATCACCAATGTGCCTAAACCGTGTGGCAGAGAAAGAATCTTTAGAACTGAGAATGTGAAAGAGATTATGGGTTTTATGAGTCAAATACTTGTTCCCTTACCGTACTTTCTCAGTTTAATTTAGTTTTGAGCCCATCACTGTAAATTTACCAGCTACCAGAACGTTTTGCTGCCCACAGTGCTACGTCGTCGTGTTGCGTGAGTTGGCAGAAGACATAACGCACCCCAAGGCTGCAGCCTGAGCCTTGCTGCTGCCGCCGTGTCAGACTCTGCCAGTGAGCAGATCTCCTTGGGGGATTTATGTCGTGGATAAAGGTGGTGTAGTGCAGGACGCAGAAAGGCCGCGCTTGGCTGGCTTGTATCTAATTTATGGATGGGTGTATGTAGGCATGAAGTGTTAAGGGAATGCTGCAGACCACACGAAGCTCCAGCCGTGCCGTGGCAGAGCAAACTTGAACGATACCTCTGCCCCAAGCAAGCACGGCCTCTTGGGGAAAGGGTTTATTGCCCAGCATTCATCATCAGGTACTCAGGAAAATGGAAGACAGCAGGGTTTATTTCTGCTACAAATCATGCACGGCACCAAAACGCTCCATTGCAGGCAGAAGAAAACCAAAGGTTTGCCTGTGATCTCTGACAAAGAGGGACCTTTTTTTTTTTAACCTGAAAGAAGTTGTAGCTTTGAGATAACGGAACAGATCTGAAGAGTTTAGTATATCACTCTCAGTTAAGGAAAGGAGGAGAAGACTTGAAAATCATACGATGATGGAGTCCTGCACTGTAAGAAACTATTTTTGAAGATTTTGAAAACATCGCAACCGAGCCGTCCAGCTTGTAGGCCAATGCAGGAAAGCTGATGCAAGAGCTCTGGCAGGGAGAGACTGCCTGCCAAATTCCTACTAATTGGTAATAAGGACAGCTGAAGAAACTGGCCTCTGAAAGGAAAAAATAAAGCCTGAAACCTCAGACCATCTTCTGCAGGAACACAACTACTTCTGACGAGAGTAGTAGATCCGCGTGCATGGATAGATATAGGCTAATGCCTATAAATAGTTCCAAGCTGGCAGCGCGATGGCCGTAACAGAAGCCAGACTGTGGTAACAGCCGGCTTCGCTATAGAAATTTTCATCTTAATGCCATATTCCTTCTTGCTGTGGGAGATGCATTGAAAACAGGTCTGGATAGTATATTAAAACTCTATCATGCTTTCAGCAAGGTTTCATAAGGTTACACCAGTAATTTTTAGATTTCATTTTAGAAATTCAGTTCAATCTCTATGTAATACCTATAAAATCCCTCGTTTTCACTGTTCACAGGAAAATGCCAAGGAACACGATCTTTAAATACAGTCTTTATATTTAGTCCAGCAAGTTTTCTGTACAACAGTAGTAACAGTAGTAAGGAACCTTATACTGAGAGAGTTCAGAGAAACTAGCCAGATTGGAGAAGCAAATATCCTTTATTCCTTTTCTTGCTGTTGTTAATTTAAACTGAGATACGTGATTTTATTCCTTCAGAATGAATGTCACACCTCTCAATTAAAAACAGAATACATAAGCCTAATTAAACTGTCTTTAATACTCTTGTAAAGCTTAATTCCTTTGTTTGCAAAGTGATCTGAGATACATGGAAAGATTAAGTACTATTTTCTTTCCTTAGCAAAGGTTAGAATATGATTGGGGATTCTGCTGCAGTAACGCTAAAGAGACTGGTTTTCCTGAACGTAACAAAAACATTAGATTCTCAAGTACATTGGGTGCACTGAGTTATACAGACAAAAGTAAGGAGAGAGAGGAGTAAAATCATAGCACTTTCCTGCCCTTCTGAGACTGTGGGGTTGCTGGGGCTCACATTTCCTGCAAGAGTAAATGAGAATAATTTGCTATTCTAACACGTACTGACAGGAACTGCCTGGTCTATGTCACCTGTGAGGGGACCAAGCAGGGACTAGTTCTATTTAAATGTTGTGCAGTTAAAACACTCTCAGAGACTTTTTAATGCCAAGGAATTTTACGTACTCCTATTTATATTTTGAAATTGCAGTCAAAGAGTGTTCAGACTCGCCTTTCTCTGCCTAACAATGTATAGGTGGGATCTTCCATGTACAATCCATTTTGATATAATTTGCTTTCAGCTTCACTGCAAAATGTTCTTCCTTACACTGTAAAACTTATCAAGAGGCTGTACAGTATTATATTACATGGCAATGGTATTTCCAGACAAAAAAAAAAAATTACACATGAGTAAGGCAATGAAACTACGTAGGTAACCATGGCTACTGTTGTGAACTAAATAACATTTTTATACAGCTGTGAACATTTGTATTATTGCCAGTTAAGCTGTAGAGTTCAGATCTGAGACAGGGCTGGTAAACACTTAATTCTTGCCTGAAGAAAGGTACTTCCCAAAGTGGATGTAGGCCTCTGCATCATACCACTGCGCATTCTGGTGTAATTTTTTGTCTAGTAAACAAACATCTCCTTATTACCTCAGTCAAAATAATCAAAGTACAACTCTTCATGGCCACTACTTATACTTTACTGTCAGTGACACACTTTTGCACAAGCTATTTTCCGTCTTAAGGATTTCCTTATTTCCTCTTGCCATATACTTGCTATTGCAACTCCGTAAAGGCTTTTGAACCAGCTTTGGCTCCATAAAAGAGACTTTTGAAAGATCTTAAAAAAATTTGCAAGCAAAACTCTCAGCTTTCCTTGATTTTCACTAATGGTAACACCCCCCTCTTTGGTCCCAACAGCATTCCTGGACAGCAAAAGAAAAAACAATTCCAAATGACAGGACAGATGAGAAGGACCTTTCCTCCTTTGACATCTTTTCAATTTCCACGTTCACCCTTCTTAAATCATCTTCCTGTTTACATGTCAGAGTCCCTCTTCTCAAATCAATCATCATCAGAGGAGGAATGGAAACCTAAGGGATTTTTCTCCTTGCAGAGAAAAGGTACGCCCAAAATCAAATTATTTGGAGTAAGTTAACAGCAGTTGCTATACTAAAAGAAAACATAAACACGAAAGCAGTAAGTGAGATGAACCTGTGCTTCCAGTAATATAAACAAAACAAAAATAATGAAACGCCTATTGTAACTAAGTGAAGCAGGACTTAGAGCAACATCTTTCTATTCAAAAATTGAGTCACTTCTTCCTTCCAATAGAGCATGAGATTGAAACCCAAGTGAGTGCTCATTCATTTGCTATGATTTTGTCTTCTTTGTCTGGTTTGGAGAGAGAGTATTGTTTCTTAATAAAAGCACTGGCTAATGAAGCAAACACAGATTCACTCCGCACTTCAATCTTTAACAAACTGCCTGTAGCCTCAGGCAAACCACAAATTCCATGTTTTAGTTTCTCCTCTGTAACATGGGGAAAATAGCAACTCTTTTCTGCCAGTCTTTACCTGTCCTGTTCATTTAGGCTGAATGAAATTTGAGGACTAAACGTTTCTTATCTGTATCAACAATGCTTAGCTTAAATAAAATTATAGGAGATGTTCTTTAAAATGGTACTAGGTACCAATATCGTTATTAATATACGAATAACCAGCCTACTATATTACTATCCTACCAAACAGATGCCATGGAGAGTAAAACTATGGGAGGCACAGTAGCATAGTACATAGGGCAAACAACTGTGAGATCTAAAGACCCACAAACTCCAGGGATATTAGAGGCAATGAGGTAGAAAGCAGGGCATTCCTTTGACTTCTGCACGCACTAAAACGTTGGAAAAAGAAAATTGGTCTGCAAACAGTGATCCTACACAGTGGTCACAGGAAGACAAATGAAGCTGAATTTCTGCATGTTGGTCTAGCATAAATGAAGGGTCACATTTTCAATATACACTGGGTACTTTAAACTTCCCTTTCAAGCTTTTTCTCAGTGATGTACAGTACACACAATTATCACCTCCATGTTCTATGGCTCTCTCAAGCTGACTACTATTATCACCTCTTTATTTCAGTATTTGGTTTCCTCTACTTTGCTCCCTGTCTTCCTCCTAACAACCTCTAAGGGTATAACTTGTTCTCTTAGCTTCTGACACATGCATTTCTTTCTCCTTCAAATTGCATTTATTTCTTGTCTTTCATTCCTCTGCTCCAGAAGCAAAGACCAAAATGCCATTCACCTTAGCCCCTGATCTAAGAATACATATATTCACTTCCCAAAATGATTTGCATTTTTAAACAACTTGCAGCCAACAGAAATTTGTTTGTTAATGGAAACATCAGTAAATCTCTGCACTAGTAAAAAGATATACTTAATGGATGTTTGCTTTATAGAAAATTATATAATTTCCCTTTTCTTCATTTAAAAAAGCACCTTAAAATACAAAGTTCAGTAGACTGACATACATATTTCATCTTTCCCATAAATAGTTCATAAAAAATTCCTACATTACATACTGTATTTGCAAAAGAAGCCACAAAAATGTGTATGCCAGTGACTCAGCAACTTGGAACTCTGCATATAGGGTTTATAGAAAGCTGGTAAAGCTCAAAATAACAGAATAAAAAGCTGAAAGCCCCACGACGCAAATAAAATTGCTTCCTGTGGGAAACAAACTTAAGGATGTGATTTGAGTATTACAGTCATTTTTTGATAAAGAAGAATTTCCTTTCTAGGTATATTTGAACTTTCTACAGCATGCACCATGTCAGCCTATTTTCTGAGATACCAGTAGCAGTAAATTTGCTATATGTTGTTGTTATTTGAAGCGGAGGTTACTTCTGTTCTGCAGAAGAGTGGACAACAGTACCAGCTCTAACTCCCAGTTGCATGTGCATCCTGAACCTCAAAGCGATTTGCCAAAGGGAGTTTGCCCCATCATTGCACCTGCACGAACGGGATGCTGAGGCACGTGTAAGGAACTACCTCCGAGCACGCGGCAAGCCCACAGCACAGTGAAGAGCAAGGTGCAGGCGCAGGCAGCCTGGTTTGGCCTTGTGGCTGCCCTGCCTGGGACGCTGCCGAACCAGAATCAGGCACAGTGCTATAAACCCAGCAACAGCCAACACTGTTTTCTTAACTGCCATTACAAAGCCCAACAAAATGCAGACATTAGCTAATTAAGACTTACAAAAACTGCTTTTGATCAAACACTACATAATTTCTCTTCGTTTATTCAGTAAAACAGCGGCAGAACTAGAGATAAAACAGAAATTTGAAAACAAGAGTTTAAACAGCACTTCAAATATGCAGCATTACTTGTTTTGAAGAGAAAGCAAGCTGTGAAGAGTTAGAGGATACCACTTAATATTGCAACGAAGATGTAAGATGATATATGAACATAAGCCAGCAGTGTGCCCAGGTGGCCAAGAAGGCCAGCAGCATCCTGGCCTGTATCAGGAATAGTGTGGCCAGCAGGAGTAGGGAAGTGATCGTGGCCCTGTACTCGGCACTGGTGAGGCCGCACCTTGAATCCTGTGTTCAGTTTTGGGCCCCTCGCTACAAGAAGGACGCTGAGGTGCTGGAGCGTGTCCAGAGAAGGGCAACTGTCGTGGTTTAGCCCCAGCCAGCAACTAAGCACCACGCAGCCGCTCGCTCACTCCCCCACGGTGGGATGGGGGAGAGAATTGGAAGAGTAAAAGTGAGGAAACTCATGGTTTGAGATAAAGACAGTTTAAGTAAAGCAAAAGCCGTGCACGCAAGCAAAGCAAAACAAGGAATTTGTTCACCACTCCCCATGGGCAGGCAGGTGTTCAGCCATCTCCAGGGAGGCAGGGCTCCGTCATGCGTAATGGTTTCTTGGGAAGACAGACGCCATAACTCCGAACGTCCCTCCACACCTTCCTTCTTCTTCGTCCCAGCTTTATATACCGAGCATGACGCCATATGGTAGGGAATATCTCCCTGGCCAGCCCGGGTCAGCCGCCCCAGCCGCGTCCCCCCCCAGCTTCCTGCGCACCCCCAGCCTGCTCGCTGCAGGCCAGCACGAGAAGCCGGACCGTCCCCGACCACCCAGCAACAACCCAAAACATCAGCACCTTATCAACATTTTTTCATCCCAAATCCAAAACATAGCCTCACGCTAGCTTCTATGAAGAAAATTAACTCTACCTCAGCTGAAACCAGGACAGCAACGAAGCTGGTGAGGGGTCTGGAGCACAAGTCTTATGGGGAGCGGCTGAGGGAATTGGGGTTGTTTAGTCTGGAGAAGAAGAGGCTGAGGGGAGACGTTATTGCTCTCTACAAGTACCTGAAAGGGGGTTGTGGCGACGAGGGTGCTGGTCTCTTCTCCCAAGTAACCAGCAACAGAACGAGTGGAAATGGCCTCAAGTTGTGCCAGGGGAGGTTTAGATTGGATATTAGGAAAAATTTCTTTACTGAGAGAGTCGTCAAATATTGGAGCAGGCTGCCCAGGGAGGTGGTGGAGTCACCATCTCTGGAAGTGTTCAAAAAACGTGTGGACATGGCACTTCAGGACTTGGTTTAGTGGGCATGGTGATGCTGGGTTGATGGTTGGACTTGATGATCTTAAAGGTCTTTTCCAATCTTAAAGATTCTGTGATACTGGCCACTGGTCTGCCTTTTGCCATTTTGAAACTCCTCCACACCCTGGCCTATGTCTCCATGGTCTGAGCTTTTTCCTGCTCAGGTGACTGTGGTGTCAGAGGGAGGAACAGCATCACCTTAGTCATCCTTATGGTCTCTCTGAGCGAAAGAGACACCTCTGAAAGGTGATAGCCTTCCCTGAGCAGGGACTCAGGCTGGGACTTCAGTGCTTTAGGTAAATGCCCAAAGGTAAAAGAGATAATTGTAGACCTGCATGAGTGATGGCAATGGCAATCCACCCCCCAATACATCTGTCAAAAAACATCTCTCATGCTACATCCTGAATTTGAGTCTGTGTATTTGAGGAATTACTAAAAATGTACACTGTCTTTACTTATTTGTATCTATGTGGGTAAGTAAAAATATGGGGGCTGAACTGAACAGCAGGGCAGACATCCGGTTATGTCAAAGCTCAGAGCCCACCACAAGGAGAAGTAATTCCCAAGGTTGTCCCAAAATCCTTGACTTCTGACAAGCAGCATGTATAAAACATAACTGCTGTGGCACTACTTCAACATATTAATCATCTGAATATGAAATGATTTCTGCAGAAGTGATGTCTGTTTCCAAATACAAAGACATGTAAAAAGACAGCAATTAACAAAGAAAAAAGTTACTTTTAAAAAGTGGTAATTTGTTACAAAAACAATGTCAAAATATTTCCTTCTATTAGCATTCCTGTAGCAATAATGATCTCAGGATAGAGGGAGAAGTAATATTTTTTCTTCCACCAACTTCAAGGGCTGGAAAAAGCATATAAGCTTTTGGGCTCAGACTCCCTTCACCAGGTCTGCTGATTCTTCTGGTATTGTGTCCATAGCCCACTTTCCAACAAGGATAAATAGGTAAAAATCTGGTCACTGAGTTACTACATATGTCTTCAATTGAAGTAAAAGCTGTCTGCCAAGCTTCAACCAAGTAGATCATAGGTCTGTTAAAAAAAAGAATCTAAAAGGATGGAATCCAGTTGCTATAGCGGCAAATTAAACAAATAAATGAGATACCATGGAATGCTGCAAAATATTTGTGGTCTGATTAAGTCATATTTGCCACATGTGTGAATATTAACAGCACAGTTTAGTAAAGTGGGTACAATATAGTACAATCCCACTTTTATCATATGTAGATTCTAATTCTTATCTGAGTAAGTGCTAATGAATGGTAACCAGCATGTCCAAGGATACATAACACTTCATTTGACTGCAATCGTAAGGCAAAGCATAGTCCCTTAAATTTGTGCATACAATAAATGCATATTAATCTACTATATCTTCAAATAGATATTTGCATCCTTCCCTGTGTTTGCATGGCCTGCTAAAAAGACGAAGCTTTTTGTAGCAATTGCCTCTAGCAGTGGGGTGCTCTATGGGGTGCTTTAGAGCACATAACCTGTAGCTGACACCTGACATACTAAACCATGTTCAACATAAGCAATCCTCCCCCCAATACATTATGTTTTTACAGTGAGATGTTCTGTTTTCTTGATAAGAGACACTCTTTGAAAATACTTACCATTAATCATAATAATGTATCACTTGCTGTTTGATTCTATCTGCTTATGTTCTCTGTGAAAAAACCTCTTGAAAAAAAACAGCAATCTATTATGTCAAAAGATAAAACAAGTGCCTGATTTTAACTGAGAGAAGAGCGGAGGGCACACAGATTTTTATCAAACATACATACCAGCTATTAATGCATTTTGCACTGATTTTGAAGTTGACCATTTATTTACATTTAGAGCCTGTAAACCACATATCTGATAAATAGTGTGGTAGCACCAGATAAATGTACCAGCTTAAGCACTACAGAAGAGTTGTGTGCGCCTCCAGCAGTGACTACGGTTAGCAATATAAGCTGCACAGAAAGTGAATGCTAAAACAAAACTGGCATTCCTAATATTGTCAGAATTATGGGAATGAACCAAATGCGTTTCCATCCCACTCCGCTGCTGGTTTAACAAACAGACTTAGCAGTCCAGGGCCAAACCCTGCTTCTAGGAAAACACAACGCAGTACGTACTCCACACCCAGAGAAAGGCAGAAAGTCTAAGGCTCTCTTCGTATGTCCTTTTGGGGCTTTTTTTTGGTCATTTGTTTTGTGCCCCTAATAATCGCTTTACCAAACATTTGTATGAGTGCCTTCGGCTGAAAATCTGTCTTTGAGCTTTTATTATGCGTATTATTATTATTACCATATTTATTACTTATTACACCTAGCTTTGCCTGTTAACGCAGAGCAGTTTGAAATACAGACAGCACACCTCCTTACCTCTGGTGCTTCAAATATGCGATTTTCCAGCACACATGCAACCATTAGTAAAAAGCGCATCTGTTAACATGCAATGCAACTCACACTTCACAGCTGACATGGAAAAATAAGGCACACTCTGAACAGGCTTGTTTTCAACAGCAGGACTGAAGTTTTGAGGCCAAACAGATAGCTGAGATAATGTACGTCATTGACAGATAAATATACAGACAGAGATGCAAAGGCACCAATGCCTTTCTACAGATATCGCACAGATACAATCTATATGAACACAGGCCTCGTACTGTTGCATAGTTGCAAGTGGTTTTAATCCTAAACATTTTACAAGGATTTGAAGCTCCTGGCATTTCATCGTGCAAATATTACTTGGCCTATCCTGTAAACCTACATCCAACAGCAACAGAAACAATTCTCCTCCACTCACAGCAGCATCAATAAGCGATGTTCTTGCTCTCGACTCCTCTAATTAATAGATCTCAGGGAAGTTTTCCCAGGGAAGCGATGGAAAGATATGGTAAGAAAACACACTCTTCATTTCCTGTTTCTTACTTTTCCTTATTCCCTTGCTTCTCCTTTCCTCATCCTTCTCCTCCCTCAGGTCCTCTTTATAATTTTTTATTCTGTGGGTCCTTTCTTATTCACTTGCCTCATCTGGTTTTGGGTTTTTTTTTTTCTTTTTTTTTTTAGGTAGAAGTTGGAACAGCATCAGCTGACTTTTGATTCGCCTTTTTCCTCCCGCCTGTCTTCTCCTCTTATCCAACTATCTTTCCCTAACCTCCTTTTCCATGCTCTCTCTCTCTGGTCCCCTCCCATTCGCCTCTCCTTTGGTAGTCACTCCTGTGACTTGGTGTTGACACTACATGCTCTCAGCCTCTGTGCTAAGAGACTGAGTTACGTGACCTTGTCAACAAAAGGTGGCAAAACTTCAGAAAAAGATCTCATCTGGGGATTTCAGCTCTCAAACTTTTCACTTGCAATGCTTGTGTCTAGAATAGGGCTTGCACTTTTAGCTGTTACTAAGTACTCACAGGTATTTTACAAAAGGTCCCTCATTACTACACATTGGGCTTGTTTCTGCCAGGAGGAGGCTGTGTGTGCGTTTTCTCTAGATTACTGGAAATAGCGAATAATCAGAAACATTCGGCACCTGCGTTCAGTTAGAAAGCTGTCTTCACCTTACCCTGATGAGTCTCCTCCGGCAGATAAGTAACGCGGTTGAGGCCAGCTTCCTACTTCACAAAAACCCGCTGTGCTGTTACTGTATTAGGTAAAGGGGTTTTCCTAATGGTCCCAGAGGATGCCACACAGACAATTTGATCTTCTTTACCCAGCAGCCTCTTTCAGTTTTCAGGTGCTATGCTATCACAGGTTTTAACACACTACCAATTTCCAAGCCCTTCACATAAGTAACAGAAAATAAAAAAAATCTTTTAAGCTGCTGCTGTTTTTCTCCCCGGGGTGGGGGGGGGATAATTGATACTACTGTATTCACGCTCCAGTGGCGGAACTGGCAGATGATGAGGAGAGATACCAGACAGAGCTGCCTAACGGCGGCATGAGCATGCAAGAAGTGTACAAATCCAACAACATTATTTTCACAGGTTTTGCAAATATTCTGGGTCCCCAGGTGACCAGCTTCAATTGCTATTCTTTCCATCAGACAGATGTTTAAATAATAGCCATCTAATAGCGGGTATCCTGTTGGAAATTAAGTTTACAATTAAATTACAAGTTTTCCCTGATTTTTACAATAAAATTTTGCAAGCTATTTAACAAGTGGGAACTTCTTCCTGGAGCACTGACGATGTTATTCACCCCTAACATACGAAAATATTATAGATAGTTTAAGAAGAGCACTTGGATTGGAATATCTTTGATAGCCTTACATTTGATTTAGGAACTAATCTAGGAAAAGGGTAAGCATCTTCCCGACATAAGCATGAGGCACTACCAAGGTGCAGTACATGTACAAAAATAGCCCATACACGGGATGTTGCTGTATTAGGAAAGCATCCTCAAGAAGTATAATGCACTGTTTCAAATGAGTCATTTCTGAAAAGGATTTTTAGGGCAACATGCTAGCTGGAAACACTTTGTTGAAAGAAAGGACATCTCCTTGTTTGTACATCAGAGCAAGTACTGCGCAGCAACTGACCCAACTAATGATGGAGAGACGGATTTGCCAAAAAGCTCACCAGTTTTGGACCTTACAATCTTTGTACGTCATGTTACTACAACTTTTGATCTTTGCATGGCTTTTCTAGTTTTCTACTTGTTGAATTACCAAGGAAAAAAATCTTCCCACCAGAAAAACAAAGGAACAAACAAGTCAAGGCCACTGGATGTAAGACAAGGCTGCCAGGAAGAACAACAATTGGAGAGATAGCCAGAGAGACTCTGTACCACTTGGTACCACTCTCTGGTGGGCTCAGCTTTTCACCTGAGCAGCCAGCAATAAGAAGCGAGAGCCAACTTGTGAAAGAAGTAGAGATGTATCACTTGGACAGGCTCCTTCTCTGTAACTTGTCTGTCTGCTGTTTATCCCAGTTTTTGTGCATTCTCTTGAATACAAGGACAGAGGGTATGTCTTTCTAGGAATGTTTTTGTTTCCCAAAAGCAGCATAAAAAGAATAGAGTACCAAACTGGAAGAGCTCATATAGATTGTAGTGGCACAGAACCCATAGAATAATCAATTTTCCAACTCCACAGAAGCAGAGCATATTCCCCTTCCCCCTTCACTGACCTCTTCTCTAGAGTTTTCATGTGAAGACGATTCTTTGTTTCTGACCTCCAAAGCCATTACACTCCTCAGTAAGTAATTTCTCTCTCTGTATTTTACTTTACTCGCCACAAACAAAAGATGATTCACATTTTTTACAGAATTTGGGACAGTGTCTGTGAAAAACAAAGAAGAACTCTTGCTGAAATGGTATGCTAACTTGGACAGATACTGCATGCAGTCCTGCCATGTAACCTGGCTCAAAATCAGCAATGCTCCAGCTTAAATTAATTCAGTCTACAGATCTGTTTATGTGGGCATCATTTAAAATGGGGGCAACCTCTAGTTTTCCAGTCTGTGCTAATACTGAGGAGAATATAATTTCTGGAAACAAATGTTATCCATGCATCATCCTGTACAGTCCCAATACAAAAAGGTGCAATGAATGAGCTGATAAAAATCCTATTACTATGACACACTACCTTTAAACACTACAGGTTAGCCTTTAATTAAAAAATCCTAATAATCATAGAGATCAGATAGACAGCCGACAGAAAATGGGAAAGAATATTTCCCATGGAAAATATGCCTGTGGAATTAAGGGTTGATATGGATCCAAAGTGCAGGACAGTCTCAAGAACATGAATGACATCTTTAATGGAAGAGCATAGTAATTTGGCAACTAAAATTGTAGCCAGCAAAGATGAATTCATCTCCATAACTAATAAATACAGGAAGTGAACTTGACACTTCAGCAATAGACCAAGGCTGAGACATAGCCCTATTCTCCAACAGCTCTCTTTAGACAGGTAGTTATTTCTACTGACAGAAGCTTAACCTAAGCTACTTAGATGTGCTCCTTCACATAATAAAGAGATGAAATCCTTGTCCTGCTGAAATCGACAGCGACCCTGCCATTGATTTCCTCCAAACACTTCTCAAGTCATTGCGATACCACTGGTTAAGGATGAATTGATTGACTGAGATGATGAAATATATCAGTTTTATGGCACAGTACAACTCTATTAGTGGTGTCTTTCACAGGTGTATGAATCTGTATGTATGAGGTACCATCTAGTACCACAAGGCACCACTTACTACACAGATTTTTCTGTAGACAGGAATTATATTTTTAACTATTATGGTGTGTGTCTATATATATAAAAAATAGAAATACAGTTCTTGACACTATAAGCAATTTTATGGTAAATAGTTTGTGGCTTTTACCTTTGGGTACAATGATCAGCCTCTCTCTGTTTCTATGAAACTTTATAAACAATACTAAGATTGAATTGGTAATGGGATTGCATAGCTCTGAGGTTCATTTCCCTTATGTTTTCCACTACTTGTGAGGGTTTTTTTATAATTAGGAAGTTTTTAGATGTTGAAAAACTGTTGCTGTGAAAGAGTGGTATTTCTGAGTATTAGCAAGACATTACTATATACTAAATAAAAAAGTTTTTTTAACCATAGACAACATTGAAACTGCAGAGAAGGGATGGGAAAGGGGGAGAAGAAAAAGGGGGATGAGAACTAATTACTGTAACCTAACGAAGCAGCAGACACTGCTGCCCAAACCACTTCTGCTTGGGCTAATGAACTGTCCTTCAAACAATTTCTTCATACAGCGTTCAAGATAGTCACCTTAAAATGCTTCTACAGTATGAATACACTCAAGTATTTTGACACATGCCCATATTGCTAATGGAAATATGACTGCTATTATTACAGCCAGATTTCATGACTTTTCATTCTTTTTCTGCATGTGGATTTTTTAGGTTGATGTTGACAGTTGAGCAAGTTCTTACAGCTGGTCATAATACATCTGTCAGAAACTTCCAAAAATGTTGACTTTTCAGTTAAAGCAGGAAATCTTTTTACTGGAAAAAATGTAGGGTTTTACGTTTTCCACTTTTTGTGGCTTTTTTTGTGATAAACACAAGTTTAGGGAAATGGCTGTGAAAAAACCTGGACAGAGTGTTCACAGGTGAAGTAACATTGGAGCTCAGATCCTTAGGGGCTACACCAGGCACTGTGGGGGAAGCTCACAGAGAAGAGGGATTCATCAGCGATGCTGCAGCAGCAAAAGGACACACCTCTCACTGACAGATTTCACTCTGCCAAGGGTGATAAATCTCGTGTGTGAGTTTTGTTGTACAAGGTTAGGCTTCAGCACCAGCCACCCTTGTGTTCAGAAAAATTATCACTGGATGTGCACAGCTGCTGTCAAAATGTGCAGGAAAAAATGGCAATAAATGTTTATTTCAGTAAAAAACAACAGCCAGGGATCCAAACTTTTCTAAAACTGTGCTCCCAGTGGTCCTACTCTTCCACCACGGGGACCTCCATCATACTTTCTAAAATATGTCATGTCAAAATTGGAACCACTACTAAGTGAGGTGCTAGCATTCTCAAGGTAGTTTACGAACCCCTTCATATTATCATGGGCAATGCATCAGTATTAATTAGTATCAAAGCTGTGGAGGATAAAATGAGGGCTAAAACATCAGAAAGAATTAGACTGAAAGGTGGTGAAAAGCCCAACAGTCATAAGCTTTTTCTGTGACCGAGCTAAAGGAACACTTGGCTAAATGGAGACTGACACAGCAAACAATTCCTTTACAAAAGACTTTCAAAAATGCCTTCTACAATATTTCAAGTCGAAAAAAAAGTCTAAGATGCTTGCACGCAATTCATTTCAGCAAACTCTATGATGTCCAAAAATCTCAAACAAAAGCCCTTTTCAAATATTTCAGTTAGTATAAATTTCTACAGAGCAACATGAGCTTGAATTGCCTTTTAGTTATGGCACAGAGGAAACTTCCTGAGTACACAGGGCCATTTGCTGTCAAATGCTTCATAATGTACATTCATGAAAAATGTTATAGGTTAGGCACTTTCGGTATGTGGAACGTCACCTGGAAGAAATGCCATTGGAGCTGGCACTGATGTGGTGTGGGGAGAACATCAATGTATGTATGGCTTGGCAGTGTTTGCAAGTGTTCAGTTTGTAACCTCAAAACTCAAGGGAGGACAGTCTGAACAAACACAGCAGGAGTCATCAGACTCTTTCCTCAGCTCTACACACGCATAATATCATGCTGTTCCTTTCAAAACATCATGAAATACTACAGTAACTAGGAGAAGCTGATGCTCCTCTTGTCAGTAGTAACTCTCATACTGCTCCTCTAACACACAATTTAGGGAATCAACAAACAGCGGTGCCATCTGCCCCACCCCACAAAGGACCCATTTCTCAAGCTCAGAAACCTTGATCTGCTGTGGTGATATAGTACTCAGATCCTGAAGGATGAGCTCTGCTCTCATCTGCTGATGAACTGTAGTGCCAAGTGGTTTGCCATGCCTTGATATGGAAAACAAAGTAATAATGAAGCATTTTGCACAGATACAACTAGCGAAGCGAACATGATGCTTTTCAGCTCCAAATGCTGCATAAACAGTAGTAGCACCTGATGGCAAAATGTGGCCTTATCTTTCCCTTAGCATTTAAACATACAGTTGAGAGAAAGAATGTCTGACTTGACACACCAGAGCAGGATGAAAAGGTCAGATTTCCTCTCAAGAAACTACTTCTTTTATGATTACCGATGCAGCACTTTTGAAACTGCGTTGATGCATATAATTCCACATTATTAAAAATACTCAGATACAGGTTCTGCTACGCAAGTTTGGTGTACTTGAGACATTAGTAATTCCTTTTTTTTTTTCTAAAAACATACAAGTCCAAAAAGCATAGTGAGATTTTTTGAACAAGCATTTTAACAAGAACCTTTTCATCACAAATTATACTTTTGTAGAATGGTAAAGAATCACTCAATTAAGTATTTCTGTCGTTTTAGAGCAAGATTTGTCAGTCAGAACTTCTGTTTTGTGGAAGAGTCTCTTTTGATTAAAATTCCTCATAACCAGGGTGACACTGCTCTGGGAAAGGTACCTTATCACAGAAAACAGACAATCCCTACCACCAGCCTGGGATGTAGGACACACAAGTTCAAATCTCCACTGTTTCAATCTAATAGGGATTCAAATATGACTCAAGGACTCAAAGAAGCAAAGATGTTATTCTTACTTGCAAACCATGTTCCTTAATCAATTCTGAGGGGATTAGCTCTAAGCATATGCAAAGTCATGCACTAGCAAATCCGTGTCTTACACTTTTGTTTATGCAAGGAATTGTTTGCATTACTTTACTCACCATTCCATGATTTAGCCACGCTGGTATAAAATTATCAAGCAGCTTTGGATACACCAGTTCCCTGTCATAGATATAGATGCTCCAAAACATCGTCACAACAAACTAAGAAGAAAAAAAAAGACAAGACATTTTCAAATAAATGCTTCTGAACAATTAGCTACATATTTTAGACAGCAAAATGGGGCATTTAGCAAATGATCTATGGACAGACACAGATATTGTTATTCTTCAACCCAGTCCTGCTTTAATCAACAGTGTGAATATGGATTATTCTTTGCATTCACCGGAGTTTTAGCTTTTTTGTTGTTTTTTTTTAGTTTCGACTTTCATCCTGGAAAAAATCTCATTTTTTGACTTACATGCCTGTGGCCAAATTACAACTGAGTAGTATACTTTAGTAGCAGATGTGGCACATAAATAATGTTTCACTACTAACAGGATAGAAAACAAATGGAAAATCAGGTAACACCACTTGGAATTCACAGAATGTATAAATAAGAAACATTCACCCCTGAACAGAAGCCTATAAAGTCACCTTTGCACTTTCTCATGTCAGCCACCAAATAACATTGTTTAAAAAAAAAGTAAAATTAACCCTTCAACCACACTGCACACAATTCATGGACTGGGATCCAAAGAAAAGAGGTCTAGTATCCTCATTTGTCAACATGAAATTTGGCTTCGTTCTTGCCAGAGACTGCCTACCAGGAGCCCACAAAAAGACCATTATTTCCTCTAGGCCGAGGACAGGACAGATGGCTCAGATAGATAAAGTTTGTACTAGGTTAAATTTTTGCAAAAGCGTGCGCCAATTCTTTAAAGATCCCCTGATGTCTGTAAAGAAAAGGTAATAAAAGGTTACAGAAATAATAGTTTTTGCTTACCTTAGCTAGGGAAAGAACAAAGTAAGTAGTTTTCTAAATAAAACACAATTGCTTGCTTACCTTAAATTTGAGTCATAGTTTTCTAGTAAAAAAAGGCTTACTGTTTACAGCGGTAAAACTCAATACCTGGGCCAGGAGCTTTTCAATGACCATTTTCAGGGAATCTCTACAGAGTAGTGACAAGTCCAAGTTTAAAGTTCGTGAGGCAACAGATAGGACTTTCACTGAGATCAGCAGGGAAGTACTCAGTTATATCCGAACCGATGTGGCCCCATGTCTCACGGCTAATCTGGAGGGTCAGTAAAAGAAAGTGCAAGAAATATGGGGTGAGCACAGCAAGGTCAGCAAATTACTAGTGTGTGTGATAGTGTTAGGCATAAGTTGTTTCATATGCTTCTGACTTTGGAAGGTTAAAATTGAGGTTGCAGTATATCAATGGCACCTTGTTCTAACCACGGACACGGAGACTTCGGCCAGCCAGTTATGTGAATGACCTGAACCAGTACACTGTTCCCTCAGTGTGCATACAGTACATAGTTTCTTAGTTTCCAACACACTTGTCCATCTGTTATGATAGCTATCGGTGCCTGCTCAGAATAAGCTTGGACTATTTGACTAGCGCACAGAGGCTGGGAAAAAAAATAGGTTATGATGGACGGCCCGAAAAATATTGCAAGTGTAAAGTACCACACAAGAAGCATCTCTTCTGGGCCAGTCTTGGCATTGGCACAGCCTAGCTTTTTACACACCTGCTGACACGTAAGTGCCAAGATATGAATAGCTGAACAGCAGGGAAAATGGAAGCAAAGTATTCTCTTCTCTGCAGGCTTCCTAGAAGTCATGTATTATCACAGCAGGTCTCTGAGAACCTGCTAAGACCAACTGGGACATAAAGACATATTCTCAGGCACATGAAGACCAAGACTGATAATGCTTTTTTCCGAGGAAGTCTTGCATCAAGGAAAATCACCCAGGATTAGGTTGAACCTTATTACATCCAATACAACAAAGTTGGCATGTTTTGACCTGTGATTTTTGTGTGGAGCAGAATAAAACAATAGACTTTGCCAAGGAGGTAAAGATAAGAGAAGAGGGGATATGCCATCTGTCCCTTAACCAAAGTCAGCCAATGGATGGAACAGGATTAGCCTAGCTGGTTGCAACCATCTGGAGCTACAGACGGCAAATGCTGCTTAGCAAAGCACTATCACAAGGCAGACATAAGGTAAAGGAAGTGCGCAAAACCCAAGGTGTCACAGAACTAACCTATCCTGGAGGACAACCTGACATGAGACTAATGCAACACCCTGGGGAAGAGTCCTTCCGGTGTCTGAATGGTTCACCTTACCTTTCCTTACAGTTAGTTCATTTGGATAAACTGAACTATAAAAGTGAACTATTTGGATAAAAAGAACCACAATGAGGACTTGCTACTTAGCTATCTTGCCTGCTTCTGAATTTGTTTACTTTGATTAATAAGCAACTGTTGGTCTGGTACTTTCAAATCACCTCTACTATGCTTATACTTTGGTACTGGTAGACTTTTATTTGGGCTGGGCTTTGCCAAGATCACACATGGCCATGCAGTGCCAGACCATGACACAATGAGCTGCTGCTTTACACTGCCTGTGTAAGGTTCAATCAGAATTGCAGCTCTTACGCTCATGCTGCCTTCCTTATGGCACAATTCATCCCTGTTGTGGAGGCAGTCATGGTACTAGCCTCACATGCCAGGCTGAACAGGCTGCTCATATGCAGCAGACATCTTTCAGGGAGCCCAATACTTTCATTTCTTTTGTTCCCAAGGCAAAATGTCACAAATGTCACACTTCCACTCCCTCTTGAGACAAACTCAGTGCCTGGAATTCAAGGAAGAAAACAGGCACCAGCAATTGCTTTTACACTTCTTTCCACAGGAGCCTCCTAAGGTTGCTAACTTTCAGCTAACTTTACAGCTATTACTTGGTTAAACAACATAAGGTTAAGCAACATATAAAAGAACAGAAAAGGCCCTCGTTTGCTACTTATCCTACCTAGGGTCATTACAGATCAAAGGGAACCTCACATTTGCAAGCAGACTGTTGAAACTGTTTGAAAATATGGAGTAGCTCACTTGTCACAGGCATCTAAAGTATTGCTAAACAAATACGCAGCAGCAGAAAAAAACATAAGGCTGAAAACTAAACTCTGTTTTCCCACTTAAGGAGATATTCCTTGAGTTTTTGTCCTCCGTCTCTGAAACTTCAGAGGACACGAGAAGAGCATGTGGCACTGCCAAGGGAAAACTTTTAAAGGACAAGTTGGGAAACAGTTGGTGATTCAAAAGAGAAAACAAATAGCTTTATCAAAACATCACAAATGGAAGCAAAGAGAAACTGAGAGAAAAGACAGTGAAAAGAATTGCATAATTTGCTGTTTTACATGAGCCCAACCAAGAAATGTTATGCAAACGAAGAATGAACCCAGTGGAACATTATTTTCCTGCACTATGTGTTTTTGCTTTTGGCTGGGCTGCACAGTTGAGTTCACTCATTTCCTGGATGGCCTCACGACAAAGAAGAAAAAAACTGAACCCTTTGACCTTGACAAAATTTTTTCTAAGTACAGTTAAAGGTAAGCTTTCTGGCTATCTCCCAAGACATTTGTGGTTAACTGCGAGTATAAATATATTGTTTGTGAGCCTCTTTGAGGGTTAAAGGCATTACATATAGAAGCAATGTGTTATTAAAGGCAGACCACAGTAAGCACAAATTGGCATGGCACTGGCTTTAGGTTGGATCTAGTGCTAGCACAACATCACACCACATGAATTTGAAAAGGGCCAGTGAAGGAAATAAGAAGGAGTGGGAACTGAAAATCAGTGAAGACTCCCCTCAGAGAATAGAGTTCAGGAGGAAATTGCACCATTGCTCGCTCATGTTCCCATCACCAGCCACCATGTCACCACAGATGAGGGCAAAATCTAGAATAGAGAGATTTTGGCATGGTCAAGTCAGTTACGGAAATAGAAGTATCTTGTAGTCTGGTCAAATAACGAGGTAAGTAGGAGACTGCAGCAAATGCCTATACATCTTTTCTTGGGTAAGATCCCAGATCAGCATTGTTGTTGATCTACAGAAGAAGGGTGATCAGCTTCCCTTTTGACTGTAGCAGTACAGAGAAACAAGAGGTAAGAAAAGCATGCCTGGCTTTCTCTCTTGTATCACAGGTTTTTAAAAACATAAAAGTATAACATAAAGAATATGAGATCATTCTAGCCAGTTTAGACGCAGACCCAAATGGAGCTATTAAAGCTACATGATATAAAATATCAGTGGTGGAGTTTGTGATTTTCTAGGCAGCAATCTCTCTTCTAATATGTAACAATATCAATTTTCTTTCTTCTTCCTATTTCTATTAAACGCAGTCTTAAACTAAATGCCTGTTTTATCTCTTCTTCCTCTTGTTTGGTACAAATTACAAGAAACGTACTGATAAAACCATACACAGTTCACACAAAACACTAATTAACCACAGAAACTCGGCAACTTCATGATCTGTGTTAAGCAAATAGAAAAAATTAGGGATACTCTAAACTGATGTAGTCTCTGACTATTAAGTGTGTCTCACACTTCTCTAGCAGTGTAAATTATTCTCAATAAAAATCTCCTTTACACTGACTAAGGGGATGTAAGTGCAGCCAGTATAGATGAGAATTGGTAGAGAACTTCTAAAACGTCTATGCAGCACTTTTCTTCAGTGCATGCTTCCTGATCTCTTAGGCATTTGAATAGTACCCCAGGCTTATAATAAACTAAAAAAGGTCTAGGAAGTGTTGCCCACAGACTTTTTGTGGAACAAAGCTTTACTGCATAGAAACTTGGTCTGTCGATGTCTGATTTCATTCTCCTAAGAGTTGTATTAAAAAGGGCAACAATAGCTGAACAGTAGTCATTATGTCCTTCAAAGAGCTTCATGTTTATTTCTTGATGCTCCTAAACAAAATGGTAGGTTGGCAATTCAGTTTTATCTGAGCCCCCAAAGATACACAATGCATAACACAACACTGGAGAGGTGTGATTTGCTGCAAAGATTTTGCAAGATTTGATTTGTTCCAAAGCCACCCAAGGAGATGTTTGCCCTTGAGCTGGTTCTTTCCTCTCCTTTGGAAGGTGGGAGGAGGTTGGTGGTCAGACTTCCCAGATGGTTTATATGTAATATGCTTTTAGGAAGTACTAAAAATGAAATACTTTATTTTGTGATTTTTTTTTCACACATCATTGTTTGACTTGGGAGTGGAAACCCTTTTTCTCATCTATTTTTCAGAACATGTCATCTCAAGGGCTCCAGTAAGCAGGAAATACAGAAAAAAATGTGTTGAATTGCTCTTGAAAAACTGCAGTTAGTGGGCTTTAAAATGTTCCCCTAGTATTTGCATCATTCCCCAAACATGCCCTGTGTAAAACACTGAGCAATAAAAATAATTTAGATGTTAAGGTAACTGACAAGTACTTAATCATGACTTCTGCTATTACATTAGAAAACCAACATGGATTTTATTTACATCCATCCAATTTTTATGTGTGAAGGTTCCCTTGTGTCGCTACTGGAAACGACTGAGAAGCTCCTTGGAGACCTAGGTGAGTGAGTCTCAAAGAAGGGAAGTCTGCATTGGAACTTCTTTTGTTCCTTTTTTTTTGAGTGAGGAAGCTGTTGAGAGAATATGGGAAATGAGGGAACTTTAACTTTTTTTCTGCAGACACTCTGGTGTTTAATAGCTTTCTTCTAACAAACACCCCTGGCATACCAAAATTTTACTGGATATTTTCTTACACATAAATAGCTCTTTAGAGAACAAAGCCAGTGTTACACATTTGCTACTTTCGGGCCCTGAACTTCTCCTACGCGTAAACCCACCGAAGAAGAGCCCCCAGTGGCCGTCCCTCAGGCACTGGCCAAGGCTTTGGCAAGTGGTAGCTGCGGTGTGGTGGGCGCTGCTGGAGAGGATCAGATTTCAGGAAGGAGCTGAGACCCGTGTTAAGTTATGAAGTGCTGCTGTTGGTCTCCCAGTAGCCAGGAGAAGAAACAACAATGAAAACAACCTTTTTAGGCTTTCTTAGTAAGAAGTAAAGTGAAATAATATATGGTAATCAATTGCTCCCCCTCACCACAGAAAGGTCACCTTTGGAAATGCAGAGCATCTGTCCAATAAGCATGGCCATTTCTTACCATTTTCTGGATTTTTTTGTTTGTTTGTTTAAGAGAGAAGTTCTTTCTGTATGAAACCCTTGAGAAAGTAGCTAGCTCCAGGTATAAAACACACCTCATGGGAACTGCTAACTTGTAAATCATCCAGCAGTACTTCTAGTGCGGGCAATAGCTACCTGGGATTCATCACTGGCAGCAAGAGAAACAATGCCTGAAAGAAATGCGCAGAACTGCAAAGACAAAGTGAAGCTGAAATTCTCCAAGATCTTGAAAAGTTTCAAGGGCAGGAACATTGCAGGGGTGGAGGAGCACACAGACAGCAGTACAAAGCTAAAACAGTGGCAGGAGAGAATCCGTGAATCCTAAGCAGTGGGAGAGAACCAATAAGGGCGTGCTTTAATGCATGTAAAGGCTAACACTTCTAGATTGAAAAGGCACTTAAAATCTTTAAATAAAGACAAATAATGTGATGTTGTTCTCCTTCTTCAGTTGTACCATCAACATAGTAGGAAAAGCATCTGTTGCCAATCACAATCAAAAATACTTCTAATTCCCAGCCTCTGTTAAAATATAAATGTAACATATATATCTCTGCACCCATAAAATACATATTTGCAAGCCTGTTTATTCACAGATTTTTAAATAACTGTATGAGTTGATCCAGTTACTTCTACCAAGGCTGAAGAACTGCAGTCTGTTACCCCAAGAGGAATTGTGGCAGCTCCCAAGAGGCAGGCTAGCTCGTATAGTAAGGGAAGGCTAGCAGCCGGGTTTTTATGAAAGAAATACCTGCACAGTGTTTCACTGTGCTTTGCATTTTCTAACTTTGTAAAAGCATTCTGCATTTCTTTACATATTGTGAAATACCACATAAATGGTGAAATCACATTTTAATGAAGCATCCTTAAACATATACAATTATAAATGTAGATTGATATGTTGCATTAACTGCAGTTGACAGTGAGTGATCAGCTTTTGTGAAACAGTACATGAGACCTCATACAGTTTTCTAGTAGTCCTACCATGAAAAGAAAAATTGCTTCTAGTGAATTTATTTTGAACTAATATACACTGAAATAAAAAATTAGAATCAAAGGTTGATCCTGAACAGCAATAAAAGCAATACTTTAATGAAAGGTTCACACTTTTTTTTAAATGTAACCTAAACCTAGAACTAGACTGACACAGTCCACACTTCCATGTAAAAACCCATGAAATTCTGGATTTTCAGCTGCTTTCAGCGTATGGTGTGAGACACCTGAAGACAGTCAGCACCTTTTGCAAGGTGCAGTGTCCCAGTGGAGCAGGACCTGATTCAAAGAACAGATTTCTTTTGAAAAAGACATGTAAAAGCCACGTTTTTCCATACCTCCTGTGTGCTTTTTTACATTCCTGAGAACCCTCTTTTTCTCCTACCTCATTTTTTCTGTCAGCTCTGAATCCCCCACAGCATTAATAGGGAGCAACCTGGACTTTCGCTACCCTTCTTGCTCATGACAAAATGGTTTACAGCCCGAATTCCAGTCAGGTCGTTACAGTGTGAAACATGCCATAATCAGCACTTTCACTACTACTGATGATGACAAACGGTGCAGAAAAGTCCAGATTGACACTGAAGATGCTGCTGGTACAACTCACATTTGAAATGACCTGTACAACCAAGTTCATTTTGTAACGTACATTTTTTTTTAATGAACCAAAAATAATTTGAGCACCACCAGTGCTCCCTTACACCTGTGAAAAACAAGAAAGTAGTAAAATTACTGCTACTGTTTTTCCCTTGCTTCACAGTCTTTTGCATAGAGGTGGGAAAGCCTTTCAGCAAACAAGCAGTAAATAACAGCACTCACCCAGTTTGTAAAGACACGCACAGATTAACAGTGTACTTACCACTCCAACAGGGAAAGCTAGAACAGCCATCATCCAGTCACGGAGGGAAATGAGTTTTTTCAGCTGCCTCTCTTGCTCTTGACTGTCATTTCCTTTAGTAAGAAGACTGGACAGGTCGGTCAAGACACAGATCCCGAAGAAGACAGCCTGGATAACCTGCACGGAAAGGGAACACGCTCTTGAACATAGAGAAGACCAGAGCACTGGCAGAGAGCAGGTTGGACACAGGCGCATGTGAGGAATATTGCCACGGAACTGACATGGGGAGTGGGAAAACATTGGTCCCTTAAATATGGGCAGAGTTTGTTCACATAAAAGCCACTTGAGCGTCTAGATTGAAAAGCCCTGCATGCACCTTGCTCCTCATGTATCAAGGGGATCGATGCGAGTGGAAGGACTGTTCCAGAGGTGGGTGTTCCCACCCTCACCTCAGACATGTGCCACCAGACAGGGACTGAACTGCAGCCATCCCTTCCTGCTTCGCTCCATACAACTCGGCCCCAAAGACATGGCATTTGCCTCTGAGGTGGAAAAAGTGAGGAATGCTCCCTGTGAAAAGAAAGGAAAGAAGACGACCGGCTCTTTCCCTTGCACCAGGAGGTCTTGTTGGAGACCCTGCCTGCCCCAGACACTCCACCCAGAGGCGAAGCAGCTGCCTGAGACTTCCTGAGAGATGCAGCACACAGCAAATCGATCACTGCTTCACCTCAGGCAGCGAAGGACAGAACAAGCAAGCTTGCAGGAGTTACTCAGGCTTTCTCTTTGTGATGGCAGATTGTCATTTACCTGCCTTTTCCTTCATGTTTTTATAAATTTGTGTGCAATACTGTAAGATTATCTGTTGTATTAAATTGGTAATCACCTGAATACACTTGGTTCCAGCTTGACTTGATCTGTTTTATCACTACATTTTTCTTCCTTAATTAGTTTAGTAAAACTGTAATAAGTAAGCTGAGGAATGCTCTTGCCTGAGGACCTGCGCATCCTTTCTAGCAGAGTTCAGAGAAAGTGCACGCAGCTTGTTTACTCCCTGAGCTGGAAGCCTGGGTCACAAAACCCACATGTATCAGGTAATCTCAGGTAAAAAATTAAAAAAGCACAGGCTTGGTTCCCAAATTGCACAGTGATTCATCAAAAAACATAAACATACACTTAAAATGCATACTACATGTTTTTCAAAGCAAGCATGGAGTACGAGTTTAGAAGTCTTATTTGTAAACCTAAGTTCTGCTGACTAGGAGTCTCTGACTAAGCAGTAGACCATCCCTAAGAAATAAGAACAGGACATGCCCAGATTTTGCAAAATACAATTTATTATGTGTACACATCTTTGCAGAATTTAGATTATAATAAATAATGTAAAAAAACACCTTAGGCTAGGGGACACTGATCTGGAATAGGGAAGGGAAGGAAGGGAAGGGAAGGGAAGGGAAGGGAAGGGAAGGGAAGGGAAGGGAAGGGAAGGGAAGGGAAGGGAAGGGAAGGGAAGGGAAGGGAAGGGAAGGGAAGGGAAGGGAAGGGAAGGGAAGGGAAGGGAAGGGAAGGGAAGGGAAGGGAAGGGAAGGGAAGGGAAGGGAAGGGAAGGGAAGGGAAGGGAAGGGAAGGGAAGGGAAGGGAAAAAAAATATACCTGACAGTAATGAGATCAATCTGGGTGTTAAAAACTTTAGGCTGAGTACCAGGAAATATTTCCTAATAGTGAACTTTTGTCAGACCGTGAAAAGTTTCTCAGAGGAAGTGGTGGAAGCCTCATGGCTTGAGTCACTCAAACTGGTATTGGACAAAACACTCAGTAACGTACTGTAGGGAACAGTATTATGCTGGCAGGGCTTGGACGAGTGACTAATGAATTGTTTGCAGCTCTAACTACGATTCCCTGAAATGGTGTCTCTCCAAAGAAACAGACTCAAACAATCACACACCCACTTTCCAAGGGAATTGAGATTGTACATCCACTAATCAATCACGAACCGAACAGCTTCTCTCCCCATTATCCTGTTATGAACACACCACTTCAAGAGAAAATATAGTATCATCAGGAATAACTGAAAACTCCTAAAGGGAAAGTACCCAAAGATTTCAGAGAGTAGGTATCAAGTAAACTATTCTACAAAAAGATTAACAAATACAAATCCATATAGGAAAGAGAAAATTACATATTTATTGAGAACATTCAGAGCCAATGAAAAAAACACGTAGTGTTCAGGGAAGAACAGTTCCAGCTTACTCAGATAAATAATGTACGTACATTCACTCTAATACTTCCTTTACTTTCTAGAATGTGCAAGAAAACTCTTCTGACACCTATCAACATTTAGGATTAGACTGAGGACCTCCAGAGCTGCATGAGTCTCAGCAGCATAAACTGAACAGCCAGAGGCAGTAATGACTTACGTCCTTTGTGGGTCTGGCATAGGAAAAGCGTAGTGTGCAGCTACTGGTGGTTTATGGTATGAAACGAATTTTTAAAGTCCATGCTCCTCGGTGTGAATGCTGCCTAACAGATGTGAAAAGTTCAGAGCAAGGGAGTAGAAACTCCCTCTAAACAAGATTCTCCAAAGTGCCCTGGTGTTACCTCAGATTTAGGATCACATTTTCAAAACAAGGACCTTCTTTTGAAAATCTGCAGGTGGTGAATCTATACATAAAACATCCCCAAGATGTTAGACAAACAGCTGACTTCTTTTTATTTTTCCTTGGAAATGTAAGCAATAAAAACACTTTGGAGGAAATATCTTCCAATTTTGCCTCTCGCTAGAGTTTGAAGGAAAACAGTGATTTAGAAAATGACAAATACAAATTTGACAAAAACCAGCCGTACCTTCCTTATACTATGTAACAGGCAGAAACTTGTAAGCAGAGCATGCAAAACCAAGAAAATCATTAAAACAGGTACAAAATGCCGACTTACTGCTGACTCCATTTTCTCCACTGAAGCCTAGAGGGGCCACTGTTACTATAGTTGATACTACAGTACCCTTAAGCTGTGATAACGTAATGACAAGTAATGGAAATGGCCATCTACAGGTATTGTAGTAATACAAAACTCTGAGCAGAGAAAATACTTGTTAAGTTGCTGCAGGAGAAGACAGCTATGAACAGAAGATGAAATCAAGCAGCCCTGTCACCTTCCCAAACAGTGAGATCTATTCAGATTATATATCAGAAAAGATAGTTTTTATTGCTTGTTATGAATAGAATGTTAATCATAATGTTCCTTATGATTAGGTTAAAGTAAACTAATTGTACATATCTGCCTCCTAAAAGAAAATACAGACTTGCTTCAGTAGGACAGTTTTTCTACAAGGTGCTCACTGCAGGACAGCAGCTAATGAACTCCCATACTCCCCATAAGTTGACTTCTTAGAGTCAAACAGCAAATATATTTCCTCATAAACGTTCCTTCAGGGCATGGAGACTCCCTTCTCCCCCGTGCCGTGGGGTTCCACAGTGCAGACAAAATCTCTGCACAACTGAGGTCAATGGAAATTCTGTCACTACTCTTCCAAGGCAGAAAACTCCCATTAAATTAACTGAATCTAGGATTTCATTGCCCACGGCCTCATCCTCTTTCAAGCTCACTCTTGTAATCAGAAGCATTCCTTATTGCCAAGGGCAGAACTGGAAAAGTCTGTGCAAGCAGACTACTATTATTCATGTGCATTTTTTCCCTTTGTCTATCTTTGAAAATGGAGAATCGACTGTGCAGAGTCTCAACTAATGGAGAATCTCAACTTATCATTTTGAGATTAACGGCACTTACAAATTATTTCATGTACCCCTCTATGAAATAAGGCATCTGAGTAGGCTGGCAAATAGGCACTGCTGCCAGAACAAAACATGGGAGTAACACTCATGAAATCAGCATGAAATAAAGAAAGAGCATGGAATATTAAGTAACTTTCACACATTCCAAAATGCCATGTTTGCGCATGAAGTCCATGCGTGTGTGTACGTCTGAACCCATGCATGGATTAGGTACCTGTACCTCACCTACAGGTACGCTCCCACTGTTTAAAGGTAAGACTGTGTTTAAGAGAGGGACTTAAGAGTCTGCAAATACGACCCATGTTATAGGAAGACTAATTCACACTAGGGTGTCAGGGAGGACTAGGGTGTCAGGGCGCATCCCAAGGGGCTACAAGCAGCAGGGAGGCAGCCAGGGCCCATCCCACCCCAGCCAGGAGCAGGGCAGCCAGGGGCACCAGGGCAGCCCCGGACATCGGGCACCTCCCCGGGGACGGGTCACCAGCCCACGGGTGGGGGGCAGACATGACCTGACTGACCAAAGCAACACTCACGCTTTAGAAAAGCTGTGGCTTGCCCGGGAAGGTGAAAGTTCAGCTCTAACAGCGTGCACAGTTAAATTGCCAGAAATTGTAATTTCTCATGTATTTCCCATTTTACAATCTCCCATATACAGAACATGCTCTGATTTTCCTTTTCAAACAACAGGAATATGATTTATAACCTCAGAGTATCTGTTACTACTCCTTGTCACCTTGTGTCACTTTAGCTTTCATTCCTCCAGCAGCTAGACATTATTATTTGGTGTACAAATGTACTATGTTTCAGCAATTAACATGACTGTAATTTAAGAAACTCTGAAGTAATTTAAATCAGATTTTTATCTCTTTGCCCACCGTAAACTTGACTGATTTGACTCTGTTTTGGGAGCATGCTTGGTTTGGGTTGTAGTGTATGGACCATACACAGGCATGTGTGGACAGCTTGCATCCTGTAACAACAGCTCAGTTATCTATAGTTGCAATATACAGAGCAAGTCCAGGTTAAGTCAAGAATAACAAGGTACTTTTCATAGAATATGCACTGTGTTTACAGAATGAAGACATGGGCTGTAGCTGTTTATTAAACCTGTTGCTGCTCTTGACTGCGTGAAGCTACTGATTCTTCTTGTCCTTTGCCATTCCAGTGTTACTCTCAGGCACATTGCTTTTATTTTTGTTGTTTCTCCTTCCTTTGCTGTATATTTTTAGTTATACTAGCAAGTAGAAGCTGGACAACATGCAATCAAGCACTAAATCTTTGTATCAGAGAAGCTACTGACTTTCGATAAGGAAAAGGCAAATCTTTTTGTCTACAGACAAATGAGAGGGAGACATAAAGAAATAAAAGCAAAAACCAACAGCATTTTAAGCACTAAAATACAAGCCAGTGTAGTATGTCTAATCACTAAATCTACAATTAATTAAAGTTGAAGTGCAAACACCATGACGAAGTACTGTGCGCTACTCAGAATCATTACTTCTGTGCAAGGAATGGGAAAGACGACTTGTATTTTAAAGGCCAGAGATAGAAGAGCAGCATCACCCCAGGAGATTCATAGACTGACATTAAGTGGGGGCATGCAGTCAGACCTCATGTCACACCTTCTTCCACACCGGCTGCAGTGTCATGGCCGTTTCAGTTTGCTTTGTTTGTTGAAGCAGGTTTCAACATCATAGGCCACTTCAACACAGAGAAGGAACGCAGCCCCTGCCCATCAAAAGCCAGTAGCCTCAGAAAACAAATGCAGAACATACAGGAGAAAAGTAAGGGACAAGGAAACGAAAACAGAATAAGCCAAAGGAATACTTAATGCAAATGCCATCTATTTTACTTTGAGTTGTTTGTTGGTTAGGAACCTTGAAACATACATTTCTCCTATTCCTCCTTTTTCTTTCACTTACACATATTAGAACTTAAACTCCACTAGTAAAACACAATGTTTATTTCTATCAGAAGAACCATTAGAAATTTGGTAAGTGCATAGAAGGACAGCCTTATAAATATCCAGCACTGCCCTCACCCAAAACAATGACTCATGTCTCCCTTTACAGCCTTCAGCGGGGGGAAGGCTCCTGTAACCAGGATGACACAAATTAAGATTAGTCCTTACTAGGAAATTTAACTTCATCTTCATGATTTAGCCCTATGACATGAATCAGCTTATAAAACATGCCTAATCCCTTACCATATGATGTAAGTTCAGGGACTCCTTTAAATACCACCCTTTATTTACATAACTTCCCATAGTCGTCTTTGAAGCCTACCAGTACTGTCCAAATGTAACCAAGGATGGGGTTTTAAACGAATTAGATTTTATAGATACACAAAAGAATAAAGTCTCCTGTGGAATTGCTATGCACGGAAAAAAAAAACACATTTGACTGTTGGGTCTATTTTTTATAGGTACTACATTGTTCAAGTCCAAGTGCTTAAGCAGCTACTACGGAGCTGTAGAAAGGGGACAAAGCTCTGCAAGCTAATGAGACCTTGTGTTTCTGAGAGGAGAGATGCATTTTACAATTCTGCCTATTGGAACACAAGCTGTATTTTTATCTGGACAGACAGAAAAGCAACTTTTGTGCAAACTAAGCAACTTAAGTAAGAAATCAGAAAACCAAAACAGATGTGATACCCTAAAATGTAATTTTTATAGCATTGCCTTTCAGCATCTGTTACAGTTATAATTTTTCAGCACATGAAAATAAAAATTCTGATAAATAATACAACCATACTGCTTGCACCTCTTCCTTTCTCTCTCCATCTTCCCTCCACATAACCCAGGAAAAACCCTTACTGTATTACACTTACTGGAGAGGTTGAGTTTTAGACCATACTGTCTTAACAAGAATCTTGACTGGCTCGTAATGTTTTTCAAACATATGCAGCACAGTTCTTGGAAAGGTAATGTGGTTGTGCTAACATTGTTTTAAAAGCAGTTTTCTTACTATTTTCAGTACTTCTATACGGACAAATATATTTTTCCATACTACAACAAGCTAAGATGAAATTTGGCAAACTATCAAAAATCTTTGGAAATGCTTTAATTTTTAAAGGCAAAACCCCCGCATATTTAGTCACTCTTTTTTCATGAGTAAAATACCCCCAACAAAAATATTGCCATAGTGGACAACAATTGAGAAATTCATTTTAAAGCGCTCCTATATCTCAGCTGTGTTGCATAGATGACATTTCCAACATGATCTCAGCATGACAGAGTGTATGCCATCTGGCTCAGAAGTGCTAACTACCACGTATCGGATGAAGAGATGGAATGGACAGAATATAATAAAGCAATATAAACAAAAATTTGACCAGATGCTGAGAAAGTGTTACATTTTCTCAAATATTTTGCATTTTTTTTACCTATGTCATTCCTCTCTAGCACCATGTCAACTCAGTCTTTCTTCTTCATCTACAGGTATTTTCTGGATACTTTTGAGTTATAGATGTCTGGATATCTTACTTTGATCTTAGCTAATATACTCAAAGAAGCACTAAGCTCATTGTTGCAGTATTTAAGAAATTGTTATTCTATTTTTATCTCTATCTTTTTGATTCAAAATTGTTTTTACTAAACTAATTTTCTAATAATCCCCATCTTCTTCCTTACTCTCTTGCATTGTGTATAGAAAAGCTGCCATTACTACTTATTGTATCCTGCTTATAAGACAGTGTAATTTCATTAAACTTATATAATCCATTCAGCAAACATGTATAATACAGTTTATTCAGAATAGATTATGATTTTATTAGGTTATATCTTTTATGTTTTTCTTTGCTAAAGCTTAATCTTATTAGGATTATACACTGCACAGAAGGTTATGTCATTATTTTGGCTTAAACGCCAATTTTACACATTTCAGCATGATTGGTACGTTCTCTGCAGCAGTGGCCTTGCAGTCAATCAGGCAGGAATGGCAGCTCTTTAGACAATGTTTGGGATAGCTAGCTAAGAAGCTAAGACTTGTTCTGCAGCTGTCTGTGCTAAACTGAGCTTTAGGATAGGGTTTCCGATGGCTGGAAAGTCCCTAGAACTTTGTAAGTTAATTACCCCAAAAAGAAATTACATTTGATTAAGTACAGAACTTTCTCAAAGAAACAGCTTTCTTAAAACTTCAGAAACTTCTGCATTGCACCAGTTTTTTTATGTTTAGAAACACAGATTGAAAACCACTAGAGGGAAGCAATTTTGACAGACCAAATTTGAAAACAAAACTACATAGAAGTTCTCCAGTTACAATGACTGCTTTTGCTTTTAGTTTCTTCCCTTTGTAATGAATAAGGTAACTGCTGCCTTCTAAAGTGCTGAATTCAGAAAAGGCCATGACTGATATATCTCCACAACATGGTGACAGACCTGGAAATGCAAATGAGAAAGGCACTACAACCTTCTGAGAGGTAGCAGCCTCAGTGCTGCCCTACCATGGCTGTAGGAAATAAAAGCTTTTAATCTGCCTGTTTCCTGAGCACTGTGAAAGCGGTAATGAATGACTGCTCACACTAGTCCAGCCAGGTAGGCTATTAAGTGATATTGTCTCAGTTGGGCAATTCTCTCTCTCTCCAGGGAAAGTAAGGGAAGGAAACATTGAGAGTTT
Source organism: Phaethon aethereus (assembly GCF_964289735.1). Taxonomy (NCBI): domain Eukaryota; kingdom Metazoa; phylum Chordata; class Aves; order Phaethontiformes; family Phaethontidae; genus Phaethon; species Phaethon aethereus. Next base: position 68,930,143 of record NC_138576.1, on the reverse strand, counting down.
TATGCCGCCTCTTCATCCATCCAACGTACCAACAACACACAAACCAAGCCAGTTGCAAACCCACACTGTGAAAAACAGCTCAAGTCTCCAATCAGGGTCATCTTCAGCTTTTGCTTAAAGCAACTTTCATTCTTTGGCTCACTGCTTCAGCAGCTGAAGGATAATTTATGAGGGGCAGGTAAAGTATATTCATAAATAAAGTTATTACTAAAATAAGGATGTTCTGTAATTAGACCACAGCAAAGGATGCTGCTATTCAAGCTCCACTTGAAAAAAAACAGAGGACATAATTTGGTACATTAATTATAAACCACATGGTTCAATGAAAGGTGATCTAACATGTTGTACTGTCCTCATAAACAACACTTCTTTACACAACATTTCAAGTAAGGCACTGTGTGTTATAAAAAGTTGTATTTCAGGAAAGAAAACAAAAGTTCCCACTATCTTACATCTCTAAAGAAAACATGGGGAAAACCCTGATATAAGCTAACTGCATTTAAATTAAACAACACAAGCGGGATTGAGCATTCACTAGATGTGTGGCATTTCAACCCCAGGTGATAACACTACCCTGCCTTCATTGTCTTTCTCGTAAATACATCTCAAAGGAAATTAAGGATTGGTTTCCTGATTGTCCATCAGTGAAAGCGAGGCAGGGAGAAGTGAGCTGGCCAAGGTCAGGCAGCAAAGCAGCAGGGGAGCCAAGGAATGACCTCGGGTGCCCCGATCCCCTGGCAGCTCTCTAGGCATCAGATCAGGCTGTTTTCCACACATCTTACGCTCCTTACTAGAGAAACACTCCCAGCTTTCTCAGAGAAAGAGCATGGGCCTTTTCGTTACCTCCAAACGCAGCCATACTACTGTTGGCATAAATCCAAATACTTTTCCACTTCTGCAGCTCATAGTGATCATAATTTTAAAAGATCTTGTTTGCTTTATTGAAAAGAAAACTTTTCAAAGTCTTCTAATGGTCAGAAACTGTAATTCTGACTAGCTGACCTATTTGTGCCAACCAACTAGAGTTACCAAAGTCTCAAATGTTATAGCTTTGGAGAGCTGATCCATTATACCATTCCCACCTTCACTGTTCTTACATCTTAGTTCATAACAGCAAATATCAATTTTGAGCAACACTAGCACTGAATAAAGCTTTTTAATTTTTCCATCACTTGTTCTGCTCTATATGAAGAAGTTCGATCAGCTGCAATTTCAGCATGGTGCACACTTGGCTTCCCAGCAACACTGTAGGACAGGGCACTAGGTGGAAGAAGCACAACCATCCCACCTGCTACTTGGAGACTGTCTTTGGAGGAAGTGGCTTGAAAAAGGAACAGCATGGAGCCCAATCTTGCCTTACCTGCTCATGAAGGCAGGCACAGCTCAAACCTCTCTCACTCTTTCTTAATCAACATTTAACCGCTGCTTGAGTTTCCAAACTAATATTTCAGACATTGCTGTTTCCTGTATTTCTGTTTTGCTCACTACTTTTCATTTCACTTGCCAAAGGAAGAAAGAGATTAACTGTAAGGAAGTTTAAATTTACATCCCCCTACATATTATGGGAAGCCGCTTTATGACAGCTACCTGGCATCACAACAGGTCCAAACCCATCAGATTTAGATGCTCTCTATCAGGCCACTGCACACTGACTGACAAACAGTAAATACATTTTTTTAATCAGTAAACACCACAAGCTCAGTAAGAAGCTCTCCTTTCTTCTCAGGAGAAGAGGCTCAACCAACATCTCTTGTAGCAGTTAAGAAAGTAGCAGATGACTCCAGAAAAGAGACCTTTGCTAAAGCGTGGTACTGGTGACCAGTGAGCATGGTGTTTTGGATTCTCCATGGCAGGAAAAGCACTTTGCAAGTAGTAGCTTGTAGATGTGGCAGGCCAGCACAAAAAAAAAGTATCCGTGCCTATCAAGGGACATAGCCTACTGGTCAGCTGGGCAGATCACATCAGGAAATGCCCAAGTATCAACTGTCCTCTGCTAAACCTCTTAGTACTCCAACACTAATGCCTCCATGCACCAGGTAGGTGCGTGCACGTGCACTCTGAATTAACACTGTAGCTATAATTGTAATGCAGCTGGGGACAAGGGCTGTGCCCATGCACATGCTCAGCGTGCTGAGTCACCTGCAGGAACTCCCTGGGCAGTCCCGGGAACTCCCCAGCTAGTTTCTGTGGAGATAATTGACTCCTAGCCAGAGGAACCCGCCCCAGGCAGTCCCGGCTCCACCAGAGGACGGAGGGATCGATAGAAGAACTCCCCAGGCAGTCCCAGCCCGTGCTAATAAGATAATCGACTGCGTGACGGGGACTGGGGCGCAGGGAGCTCCCGGCAGCCCTGGGAACAACCCAGGCGGGTCCTGCTTTGCACACACAAAGTAAATGGTGAACCAACAGACACTGTTTGTTGCTCTAGATATGCTATTCAAAGGATAGGGCAATTTTTGCACATAGTTGAGATGATTTTAACTAGAAACTCATCACGTGTGCACTGGAGTGGTGATGTGAGACAGCAGGACAGCTGGATGATAAGAATTTACCAAACAACTGTTTGGGGAATCTGATCCAAACCAGCTGAAAATGCTGTTGTAAGGGTGCTTGTGATGGCAACTCCTATCACCACGTGGACAGAAACTGGCCGTACTGTCACAACAGTGACAACAGTAACACAAGAGTGTTACCTCATGCATAACATTCAAATAAATCAGTTTCTTTAGCTAACACTTGAACCAGACTGTGTGTAACATGGACCAGAACGAAAACGAGAGCCTACCACCACATAAGCTGGCCATGATGAAACTGCACTCAGATTTAAAACACTACCCCAGAGCGTAAGGGCATTGGTCCACGTCAATGTGTCTGATGCTACTGTTAGATTTTATATAAGGTACCTCTAATTCTGACTCGCAGAATACATACTCTTTTCCCAAAATACTTAGTAAATAAGTACATTCCAGTATGCTGCCCTATTCCTCACAACACAAAAATGCTGGTTACAGAGATGACATGCATACATGTTGGTGGTTTCTGGGCCATGCCTGTTTATTTATAATCTGGCTGTAGTCCATTGCAGCACTAGGCACAGTCACCACCGCAACGGAACAAGGATATCTCCTGTACAGACCATCTGTAACCATGCAACATGAAACTTCACACCAGAGTCCCAGAGCAGAGCTGCTGACCAGCTCTGTCAGCATGCCTGTCCTGAGACACTCAGTTCTGCTGAGCAGCGAGACCAGGTTTGGTCAAACTCAAGCTTGGGGTCAGCCAGGAATCCTGGCTCAGAGATGGCTTACAAATTTCACATGACACAACCTGAGCAGGGATCTTGACCCCTCCACCCCCCTGTCACAAGAGCAAGGCCAAGTACTCGATGCAGAGCTGAGATGAGTCCAACCTGGATGCTGCCTGAGGACCACCACAGAGGGCTGTTCCATGTACGTTCAGGAAAGCTTGGTTTGCATTAGGCCTGTATCCACTAGGAGATTCAGGTGTGACACTGCACAGGGTTTTTAGACACCTCACTCCCAAAGTGAAAATCACAGCTCCCACAACACCACTCAATTTCCAAGGACCAGACCATAATGTGGGGTAGTATTTAAGCAAAAAATAACTGGGTGTAGTAAGGAAAGGAGTATGTCTGGAGTCCCACCCCTCTCCTGCAAGGCATATACATGCTGCACTAAAGTCACTTCAGTCAGTTCCTTGTGTGAGACTTGAAGCCCAGAGAGGGGCCAGGCGTTTAAGGAGTCAGTCCTAATCTCTCAGGACTGCTTACTGTAACACATAGTGGAAGGAAAAGACAAATTCTTGGTATCAACTTTCATGCAACATCAAAGTAAGTATATTACTTGCTGAGTGATGCACCTTCTACACCCGTTTTAACCCAAAACAAACTTAAAGAATAATTCCCGTCTTCAAGAAGACATATTTTACTGACAACGCCAAAGGGTGGGATGTCCACCCTTCCTGTTAAGCTGTGCTAATGTAGGAGAGAGTCCACAAATGTATTTGGAAGCTTATACTGAGGTTCCAACCCTTTGCCTAGATTTCACAGTGAGAAACTGTTTGCTAAAATATGTTATCTGCAGCAAGAAACAGGAATCAGAAACCAGGAGTACTTCCTTCTGTCTCATCCTCCTTCTCCACACAACATGCAAAGTGGACAGACACTCTTCTAGTACAGCTCTTTGTGAATGCTCAGTCTACCATTTTACTTTTAAAATAACTGTTTTTCTTGGTCAGAAAACCAAAAATTTTACAGGCTTTACTGCAGAGCTCAGATTTATCACATCTCTTCATGTATTACTGAAACCTCAAGGAAAGCACATGCAAGAGGTGTTTTCAACTTCCACTTGACTCAGTCAGTTTACCTTGTTCTTCCCACTCCACTGAGGAGAAGAGGCATGTGTGAGCTCTAGGCATATCCAAAGCTCTGTATTATTCTGCTGTCAAGACCAGACCACTTGACTTCTTCATTTCTATTTATAAACACAGATAGGTATTACAAGGGCCAGACTATTTAACTATGAAGACTGTCAAAACAGATAATGTATTGTGTCTCACTGAATTACGAACTGGCTGTGTGCCTAGCCTTTTGACTGCAAAGGTCCACGCCATCATAGCTCAAGCAATGTCTTCCATCTACTTCAAAAAAGTTTTGGAAACAGACAACTGTGAAATGACTATATGGATCGTACAAATCACATTTGTTAACTCTTCATTGGTTAACTGCACTTAGTTGCTATATCTGCCAACTTAGGAAGAGTAATACTTTACCGGAAAATGTAGCTGATGACCTTCATTCTAACGAGACAGCGCTCTGCAGTGATCTCTCACAGTACCCACACAGATGTGTGCTCAGAGAAGTAAGGATGTCAACTTACTCTGCTGGAACTAGTTCTCTGATAAATTGTTTTCCTTATGTATGTAGGGAATGCACATGCATCCACAGTGCGATCAAAATTAGTATTATATTTCAAAGAACTGAGTACTCAATGTAGTACCAGTTAAAACACAGTAACTGTTTTTATGAGGACCATGAAATTTTATTTGCCTCAGTGAAGGCATTGCTTATATCTGCTTCCAAAATACCCAAGTTAGAAAACTAATGTCATTTAAGTGGTTTAATATCAGTTAATAAACCCATAAAACACCCTGTATAAAACATACAACCAGTATGGCAAGTCTAATGTGGATAGGAAAACATCCTCTTTGAGAGGAGAACACTGAAACAAAACAATAACCCAGAAAATGCACATTGACTCCAAGTAAAAATATCACAGCTTGCCTTTATATGAAATTGTATTAGCTAATCTTTTGGAAGAAAATACAAATTAAATACTGCTTTGATTTATAAAATGCTCGACATCTAATCATTAATCTGCACACATGCACTGAATAAAGTGCTAGCACATTCTGTTGCCCTAGGAAGGTATTTATTTTAAAGAGGCAGCATTTATCCAGCTATGGATGTAGCCAAAACATGTATTTAATTTAAAAGCAAAATATGATCTCATATCACAATACAGCAGGATTACCATTAATATAAAACTATAAACTTCAGGAATTCCATGTCTGTAGTTACATTTGTATCAATGCCAAGATAAGGTCAGCACATCAATACACAGTCAGTTTGAAAAGCAAGCGCAAAAATTCTACAGCAGAAATGAAGGCCACATATTTTAACCAGCATTTACCAATCTAGTATGCTAAAAGGTAAACCATCATATAAAGTTTTCCATATTGTAAGTGTCTCTGGCTTAGAAAAATTAATCAGTCTGCGTGTCTCAGTATTACTACAGCATTATAATTGCGTCTCTGCAGATGTTTTCCCACCCTTGTTTTTTGCCATTCCTACTTCCCAGATTTTCAGACTGAAGATGGAGAGAGTATTAGAGATATTCCACCTCTCTAAACAACTACTCAGGAAATCAGAGCAGGAATCTGAAAGGCTATCACATACTTCATTCTAGCTTTGCTTTTACTTTATAGCACTTGGACAATTTGAATTTATTTTGCCAGCAGAGGAAAAGACAGCCAGCTTCAGATGGAGACTTTCTCTTTGGTATTATCAGACCTCTACCATCTTTTAGAGAAACTTGAAACTGATAACGCATCAAAGAGATGATGTACTTGTTTCTTACCTATCTCTTATTTACATGATTCTAAATGTCACACAGAAAGGGGGTTTTACATGGAACTGTCATAAACCAGCCTATTTAATGGTCTTATTGTACATGACTTGGCAGTGTCAATTGATTGTATACTGTAATATTTCTACCAAACTACAAATTTTTTTAAAATCAACTGAAAATCGTAAAGCGGACCAACTGATTGCTGGCTATATTTAATAAAATCCAGCCTCAGTCCTCAAAACAATACGCTGTGCTTCCCTGCTCTTAATTTCTTTATTCTTCTTAATACTATCCTTTTTTAAAGCATTAGTAAAAGACATTTTCCTTTAGGTGAATATATTTATTCAGATCAAAAAGAAGAGTAAGATTCACAACTGAGATGTTCCCTATCACTGGCCATTTTGTAAGAAGGCAGGAACAATACATCTGTTAACTTTACTGTTGCATAATAGCACAGGAGGAGCAACCAAGAGCAAAGCAGGCAAATCGACAGCAATTTACTGCTTTGTAATTCAAACCAGAGCTTTAAATTCAGCCTGAAAAAAATACAGGAAACGCTACTGTAGCTGGACACAACAAAAACAAAAGTAATTTCTTTGTGGCAAGATATACTTAGTAAGCAGACTGCTACATTCTGTACGACTTCCCATTTTTGGATGAAGCCCCTGCTGAAGAAAACTGAGGAGAAATAAGGCCTAAGGCATTGCTGCCACGTGAGCATCGCAAAAACGTCACATTGGATGCAACCGCCTAGTCAACCACAGGCATAAAAAAGGACCCTGTAGTATTCTGGAATGTAACCAGACTTCTAAGGGCCAAAACCAAGTAACAGAACGGGAAACACTTCCCCTAAAGAAATAAAAGCATGGGGTTTTGCTATACTCATTTTTTTTATATTAGAAAATGGTAATAGGTGCATTAATTTTATTTCTGATAGATAATTATCATGACAGCTGGAATATACTGAAATTTCTCCAAACAGAATTTTGAACTGCTTTAACTAAATAAATTAACTAACTTTAAATGCATTGCACATGTAAAGAAAAGCTTATAAAGAACACACTATGATTTTAAATCTGACATACTGAACAAATGAAATGTTTTCTGTAGTAAGTAAACCAGATTATTTCTTTTCACCATGCCCTACAAGATTTTAGAGGTAGTAGATATTATCCTCCCACACCTCATTGTTATTCACAGGTGAGGAGGAGGAAAACCAGCTTTCCTACTTTTAAATTCCCAGTTGGTTTCTCAGTGAATTGATTTCTCTTCATTCTGTGTGAATGAAATAGTTATTGAACTAAACTAATGAACAACAGGAAGAAATTCTTTCTCTGCATCTGCAGAGAAGACTACTGTTGTCCAAAAAAACCCAATTACTATTGAAGCAAACTCTAGCTCTGGTGTTTAACCATTACCTTCAGTAGCTCTGTGGTGTGGCTTCTCTTAAAAACTTTGATAACTTACGCTCCAGCCAGATGTAACAACAAGAACTACTGAAAAACCCAGATGTGTAGTCCATGCTGATAAAAGAATCCAAAAATATGCTGTATCAGGATACATGACAGATTATGAGTGTGTTACATCACCACGCATCCAGCAAATGGGATTATCACCAGTGAGATCTGTAGCAGACAACGTGATTTGAGCAGTTCTACAAAACAACAGAAAGAGATGTATGTAAAACTGTAGAAGAGTATTAACATGCCAAAGAGTGGAGGTTTTCAACCTATTAGTCAGGATTCAGGTGGAAAAAGTCCTCGGAAACCCTGGTCAGTGTTGAGCATAATCTGAGCAAGGGGCTGGACCAAATGACCTCCTGGCTTACCCTCCAACCTGAGTGATCCTATGATTACATCAAGTCTGAGGCTTCATGTAAGGGAAAGTGTTTAGTGAAATCTCTTCCTTGTCTGCAAAACACAGATACCTCTGTAATGACTTCAGCTGATCACAAAATCTTAAACACTTCTGAAGTGTTTTCTCAATTTACTAAACGACTTTTCCTATAGTCATTATAGGTTTAAGCTTCATGTGAGGACACTGGTGCACAGACACTGCAGCAATAGTACTTGGTCTTCTGCAACTATCTCCCTGCTGGTAAGACTTCAAACGTGTTACTCAATCTGGGGGCAAAAAATGGAGTCAGGGGACACAGACCAACTGAAGATTTCAACTCAAATTTGTATAATAGACGATCACTAAATAATATGTACTTGGTAGCAGCTGATTGCTGTTTTATATGTTCATATAGGAACAACAAAAAAAACCCCTATCCGAATCGTGTCAACCATCTAAAACTGGAGATCATTCTGTGATTGCAAGGTCTGCAAAGACTAGGTAGGCTCAACTCACCCATTAGAATGAAGACAAGTTAATGTGTGCATGTTTAGGCATGTGACTGTTCCTGACACTCAGAAAGAACAAAGACAAGTAGCTGGTTATTTCACTGCCATTTGCTGTCTAAACAGATCAGGAAGTTCTTACATACACATTTACATACCAGTACTGCCTTTTAAAGCTGCTGTTTGATTTTTCAAACGTAATCACAGATTGATCTCTCGCCTCTCTGGTGACTGTTCAAAATCTGTTTCTATCTCCATAAAAACAAGAGACACTGAAACCAATAGTTTTGTCTTTTACATGTAATTTTACAGTCCACCGTTACCCAGTCATATACAGAATTCTTACTCTCATCCTGTGCCCAACTTTCAGTTCATATTAAATTGATGCTATGCATTCTTTGGTGAGGTCCTCAGTATGACATTTTTTCCCGGATCTTTCCAAGTCTTGGTGTCAGCAGCAAACTGACACCAATTCAGCTTTTAACCAAGATGCACAATGCTGATAAAAAATTGTCACTTAAGTATATGTAAGGCAAGTTGCATGTGAAATGCAGCACTAATGTTTTGCAGGTAGTCTTTCAAATGGCTAATGGCATATTATTAAAGGGCTTATCAACTGGGAGAGTGTTTATTTTCAGGACTTGAATTCCCATAGGTTGTCAATGGCATCTGTGTGCAATGTAGACACGACACTAAAAAACTACACTAGGATGATAATGTTTTATTTTCACTTTGTGGAGTCTTCTGTCAATTAAAATGTAAGGGGCAAGATATGGATGTAGTCACACAGTTTTTTTCTCTGTTGCTGGTAAAGGCTGAAATCAAAGCTTCAGTTTGTCTCGGGATAATGGAGTCTTTCTGTTTAACACCTTAGATGCGTACACTTCAAAAACTGGCTAGCCTTAAAAGGAGTCTACTATTCCTCACCATTGCTCCCTGAAACTAGAGAAAGAACTCTGAATCTTAATGCCTGTTCATGGTACCATAACCACATCTATTGTGGTCTGCAGAGATATATTCAGCTGGAAGAGAGAACAAGAACAAGGAGACTGTGGTAGAAGGGACTGTTGCTACCTCGCCCCTTACAATAAATCCTGCCTTAAATATCCTACACATACTCCAGTTCACAAACAAGATTCAGCCATTCTGATTATATGTCCTGTTATTTTTCCTCCTTTGTCCAGCCCTGTAGTACATTCTGTGTGGGATCTCACAAGCATGAAATGTTCTTTGAGCTTTCTACTCCACTAATGCTGGTGGCTGCCTAACTTTAACTGCAGCAAAGTTTTTGAAAAATCTCACTTTTTCTAACCATATGTGGCATGAAATGAAGATGCAAAGCCTATATGAAGGACTTTCAGGTAAGTCACACTGAAGGTCCATAACCAAGTCTTACATGCACTTTCAGGTAAAATGAGGTAGCTGTTGTGCTCGTTTGGTTTTTTTTGTCCTTGATGTACAGACCATTGATAAAGTATGTGGATGATAGCTTCACATCACATGTTAAGATGAGAAATATTCTCTAGTGCAGTTAAACAATATTGTATTACTGGTTTATTTGAAGAAACTGTGAAGAAAAGTTACAGCTAGTAAGTAGTACAGCAAAGTCTATATAATCTTTTAACATTTATGGCTTAGGACTTCAAAAGAAATTGAAAAGCATATTCATATTCAATATAAAATTCATAGCACAAGGTATAAAGCACTGGAAAATCATATTTTATTATACCTCATGACATCATCCAGTGAAGCAACAATAGCTAATCTTTTTGTCACATTTTATGGATAAACTGAAGCCAGAGAGTTTCCTAACTCTCCTGTGATGACATGTTAAAGCTCAGGACATTCTGGAATGAGAAGTCATTCAAAACTCCTGACTGAACAAGACTCACTAAGAAATCCTTTTGCCCTTGATAGAAGACAGTTGGCAGAAATTCTTCAAGATTTGAATACCTCCTTCCTTTATAGACATCTTTGAAAGGTCATACTTAAATATAGATGTACACACTTCTAAATAAACACCATTTGCATCTTCCTCTTGCTGATAAAGCTATGATAAGTCTATCAAGGAAAAAAATAATTTTCAGTTACAGACCCTGGCAACAAGTGGAAAAGTTGCCCTATAATTTAAGAGAGTGTTCTCCATGCTTCAGTTTGTCTATTTACCAGATTAAACATGTATTTCTAATTGGCATGTACTTCATGGAGGAAAGCCTTCATCCAGCCTTGGTCTAGTTTTCTATGCCTTGAACCTTCAATCTCATCTACAGCTACATACAAAGTGAAGAAAAGATGCTAGAAATATTGAGTGATAATGATGTGTGTTCTTTTTACTAGGATGTAAATGGCAACACAGGGTGGAAGCTAAAGGCCTTAAAACTGGATGAAGAATGCACAGAGATTCAAGAACTAACGAAGCTAAATCCTCATTTGGAAGAGAGTAGAACAACAATAAAACTAGCATAATTTTCAAAGTAAAATTGTCGGAAGCAAATTTGGACTACGATTAATCAAGAATACAAACACCTAAAATTCTTCTGCTGCCATGATTGTTTACTACTAATTAAGTAGATAATTTTTTCACACTCCATTTGCAACATCTTCTGTTTGAAGTGTTGTAAAGATGTTGTGTTTGTCCAACACAGAAAAAAGCACTTGTAAATATCCCTTTTTGATGGTTCTACACTTTGATCAATTCAGTTCCTTTTATGACTTCCAGAAAACTGGGTTTTAGAGGTTTATTCAACTTCCTGAGAACTGGCCATATGAAACATTTGATGACCACTAACTTTGACTCTTTACATTATTGTCCCCTGTCACAGTTGAGATGAGATAAAAATAAAGCTTTGGAAAAGTCAGATTAAGCATGAGTATCAATATTGCTTCCTTTTGTTGGTGTAGTTCTTTATAAAATACTTGGATGTACTCGGTGAACGGAAAAGGTCTGAAGCAGACCTGCCAGAAAATGAAGACTTCTCTCAAAGGCTGTCTGAAATGGAAGTAGGTCTGACTGCTCTAAGCTTAAAGCTCAAATCAGATAAATCACTTAGGATGTAGATTTGAAAATGATAAAAATTTGGAAGTCGTTGTCATATGATTACAGATTAAAATGGCAGCTACTCTCAAAATCAGGTGTATCTGGAAGCTATCTACTACATTTAACCGGCATTCTGCGGAAGCAGATACACAACCTTATCTGAGTGTAAAGAGCAAAGGTAGTCTTCCAGTGCTGGGTCCAGTGCAGGATGCACTAAGCAGTAGCGCAGAGTAAAACAGCTGACACCAAAACTGACTCTCTGGCTCCAGAAGTTTGTTGCTAGGGTTCACTCATGCCTTTTTGATATTCTTCTAACAGATGACTTTACATCTTCACACTTTCTCTTTAGACCAGTTTTCTTTAATTAAGTCAAAGACCTTTTTAGGCCACATTGCTGAAAGAGATACTAGGAAATTATTCAGAAAAGATCAATTTCATGCTCTGGGATGGGAATGTGAAAAATGTACTTATTATAAAACGTACTTGGAAAACATTCTTGTGAGAAAAAGCATAAGCCATAAACCCTTACCCTCCCCACAGAAAAGTATTAATTAATGAGATGACTGAAAACAGTAAACATAAAACATAAATCTAAAAATATAAAACCCAGAAGAGTTTGTGAATTAACTTGACACATGTTCCACTTCACCACACCAGCACAGTACTTTTTATGCCCCGTGTCCTCCATTCTTTTACATGTAATAGGGCTAGGGTTGGCACAGCTTTTTTCCCTGAAAGAGGGTAATGCTCTCCCCAGATATGAAAGCCAGACCTCCTCATGGCCTGCCCCGGCTCGGCAACCGCAGGCTGCGTTTACAAGCAGGGAGAGGAAGGCACGCGGCCTGATCCCGCTCTCCTGCACGAAGGCAGGCGTCCAGGAACCAAGTGTCAGGCTGCCCGCAGGCAGGACTTGGCTGCGAGGCCTCCCCGATCTGCCCACAACAGCCCCCTCTCCCCGGGGAGGAAGAGGGTGAGCTGCACACGACTGCCCCTCCGCCGGGTCGCGCCTGCGGGCCACCCCTCGAGCACCGCTGCCAACCAGCAGCAGCAGCAGCAACGGAACAAACATCAGTGGCACATAGGCTTGAGCTCTTACATAACCACAGGCTACAGAACAGGCTGATAAATGAGGACGCGCACAAAATTCAGGACCAGGAAGGCTGCCAGAACGTGCTCCTCTCCAGAGCACACACAGCCACCTGAGGCCAGCTCTCGAGATGGACCCTTCAGGCAGAGGGGCTCAGCTCAGGAAAACAGGGCCTTGATCCACAAGGATCTGGGACCAGCGAAATACTGACAATACCTCTTTGCAAGCTCCTTCGCTGCAACTCACTGATCCTTTACAAATTCTCAAACAAATATTGGAGAAAAAATTGTCCAGCGCAGTGAAGCGATAGTCCACGGACATGAAACGCATTCCTCATTTCTCTCCCCATTCAACTCCGCAGCTACATGAAGACAGTAGCACAGTAAACAAGCCTCCTCCTCCTCAACACACTTCAAGTCATTCTTCCCACACACAGCTGCCACTATCATGCATATTTCAAAGCCTCCATCTGGGCTTGACAACTGTACCTTCCTTTCTTCCAGCCAACAGAAATACACGTCCTACTCAAACAGGCATGGACAGTATCGCACTGTTTACTTCAGAAAAGAAGCTGTTCCACAAGTAGGTCATGTGGGTGGAAGACCCCATGCTAACCTACACGTTCACCGTGTAGGTTAAGAGCTACCGTACATTCATTTTTCCCTCTTTCCAGCCAGAAACTGTCTCCAGGATTTGTGGTACTTGTCGAGGCTGCTGAATGTCTGGTTCTTCTGGATAAACATCTACTGCTCACACAGGGATTAACTTCACAGTATATACCCAGCAGGTTCAATATTTCCCAGAAATTCTTCATTTATGCTGCATGTGCTACACAGTGCAGGTACATCTCATTCTGTCCAGAAATATGGCAGTAATTCCCATGGCTGCTGCAGACTTTGAGGACACCTGAACTCAGCATACACAGGAGCCAGATCTCCAGCCTGGGGCCTCCTCTTTTTCTCCTGAAGGTCAACTCTCCCTGAAGCAGCTCTCTCAATGCTCTCCCTGCTGCAGCAACCACCCACTCTCCACCCATGGCAGCAGCCTACGTTTTACCATTTAAATAGCTGTGTCTCTTCCGTTATCCCTCATCAGCAGCCTGGACTCAGCTCACCCTTCCTATACCATCAAATGCACCTTCCTACATCCACCACACAAACCAGCACCCTGCCTCTCCACATCTCTTGCTCTGCAGCAGCTGGGTAGGCACGGGTTGAGGACAGCAGCTGCTGCAACACTGGGAAGGGCTGAGGCCAAGACAGGATAGGGCTTTTATCTGGGAGAGCAGAAGAAGGTGGGGCCAAAACAAGAGCCAGCGCAGAGCCAGGTTGCTCCTGCTCCACCAAGGGCTAACACATGCTTTCATTCACACCTAATGGCAATGTCCACACACTTCCCATCTCTTTGCGGACAGCAGCAGCAGCAGTTGAGTCACCAGGTGAGACAGGGCAACCTGGAGGTGATGTTTGATTATCTGGACAGTGCTGAATAGCCAGTCTCAACTCCAGTCCAACCCCACCCTGCAAAAAACCCCAAAGGCTGAATAGGAATAATCTATGGGCAGCTTCTGTCCCACAAATCACCACCTGGACCCTCCTGAGATTAATGATGTTTTAACATATAGATTACACAACTAAGATAATTCCTTAAGGATTTTAATGACTGTATGTCCAGCCAAGTACAGTGTTTTGCATGCTAGGCTTGCATTTGGTTTAAATCATGCCTCTCTGCAGAGAGATGTTGTGAGGCCTGGTCAGCCAGTATTTCCTAAGTGCTTTGAAATCTCGTAATAAAAGGTGCAATGGCACTACAATGCAATTTTACTCTTAGATACTTGCTACCAGAATTTATTAATTTTGTCCTAAAGAGAAATCAGAAGATCTCCATCTACACGTGCATTGCTTCTTTCCTGGAGGATGGAGAATGAAGGACATGGTACAAAAATAAGTATGCATAAAGAGAATGGTCAAGATTGGCTATTTGGAATAGGCACTCTTCAGCTGTTTATACTGTTTACCTATGCCACCTATGCTTTCTTTTGGGAAGACCACCAAGGAGGAAAACCGCAAAGCAAACTCCAGTGGAAAGACACCTTCCGCCCAGAGCACTCGTTCATTTTAGGTCATATGGAAAGAGATGTGGCCTAGATCTTCTGCCACTCTGCACCCACTACCCGACTTCCCACTTCAACAGCATTTCCAATAAACTGAGATATGGCCTTAATCTTCCTTAAGCTGATCATACAGGTTTCAAATTTTTTCTTTTTTGTATTTGTCATAGTGCTTTGGAGGTCACCCAGGCATTTTATGCAGACTGCTGGTACACTTAATCATTTCAGTGGCTTCCTGCAGTAAATCAGGAGACATTATATTAATAAAAGATGGGGCTGTTCCAGGTCTGATTCATAATGCTGAATCTACCTGGCTTAAAAAGAGTCCTTTAAAAAGGTCAGTTTACTCTATGGAATTCTGAGTATCAAGAATATGTCTTCTCTCACACAAGATATATACACTTGAAGCCAGCACCTTGAAAGGTACAGAAGACACTGGAGTGATTCAGAACAAGGGCTCATGGCTGTCTGCACCCCAGCCTAGCCAAGGAGACCTCCTCTGAAAATACACCACTGCGATACACGCACGCCACACAATACACATCTCATCTAACAGGTTTACCTCCATCACTGCACTTTGTCTGGCAAACACTGTTTAGTCACATTCATTGAGCACAAGACACAAGATAGGCAAAATACCAGGTCTAAGAGAGAAAGACTGGGCAAAAGTAGACTTTGCTTGTACCATATTATTATTATTATTATTATTATTATTATTATTATTATTTGGTTACTTCGTCAAAATACTTATTAATCCCTGCAATCAGGATGTACCTACTTTAAAAAGAAAACACACACACACAAAAAGACATTGAACAGCTGTTTTCTGGATTTGACTTACCACATCCCCTCCTGACTTCAACTTTTATATTTCAAATCCAAGTTTGCTTTCACTATCTCACACAGCATAGGACATTCCTATGAAATAAAGGCAACCTTTATGAATAAGTTGCAACATTCAGGATTATGTTGCTCTCGTGACATTGGTCTTGCCCTTGCTAAAGGAAAATAAAACAAGTTTTCAATGAATACAGCTGGCAAAATATTTCTGAATAAGACTTTCTCACTGCAAAGGCCGATTCCTTTGTAATGCAGTTTGTCCAAGTATCTTAACAAAGACAATCAAGTGTTTTGTTTTCACTTGGTGAGTCCAACTACACTGAAACCATGAATTTGGAATACTTTTTCTAAACCTCCATTCCCTCCCCCCAAGAAATTGTGAAATTGACTTTTTCTTCCCATCTGGAACAAATTCATAATTTCTAAATCTACAATCATATCAGAAAAAAAAACCAACCTTCAATATTTGAGAGTCTTATCTTGCAAGGTGCCGAAAACTCTTATATTTCTAACTCGCATGTAGTACAGCGTGGATGATGAGTATCACCCAGAACTGGAAGCCTGGCCTCAGTTCCTGTGAAAACTAAGCAGAACGAATGTGGGTAACACAGAGAGAATACCTTCCCATTTGCTGCCAGAAGTAATGCCCAAATAATTCTGTAGATCAAGACCCTTGCAAGATCCACAGACCTTTTGTGACATTTTATCACGAGGCGGTTGTCAGCACTGGTTACAACCACATGCCACACAGATTGAACCCCGTGCTAGGGCCAGACTCCCTGCAAAAAGTGGCATCAAGACCAAAGTGCTCCCATCAAAACTCCGCACCCAGCCTGCAGCCCACCACTCTGCTGGGTGCAGGAAGGCTAACCAGGCAGGCTACAGACCCTAGGTGGGTCGTATGTTGAGCGCTTCTTGTTCCAGCCATCACTTGACTATTTGTCAGACATATCTTAAAAGACATTATTGAATCTAAACCATCTAGTCCAGTCAGAATTTTATTTGTATTGACTTACATTTTAGTGACCGGATTTTACACTTTGATTTTTATACGAGCCCACCGGGCAGGTGTTCAGCCTTGCTACTGGTTGGACGTGGGGGCACAGAGCCATGGTAGGCTGGTCTCTATCAGGCTACCGTATTTGGCAACCCCTAACAAGAATAAATCCCCTTCTTCCATGTAGGTTTGAGTAGGAAGTTACCAGTGTGAAATGCAGATTTCTCTCTTCCCCTCCTTCTAAATTGCAACAGGTGTGTCTGCATGCACTCCCAATCCACTCATACAAACACGGAATAAGTACTTGTATATGTTCACATGAAAAAAAGTAAAGCTTCTTCTATTAACCACAGTAATAGCTGACAAGCTAAGCAATGTTTAAAAAAAGTTTTGTTTATGTCACTGAATACAGCAGATTTCAAACCTCACAATGACTATTATAAGTTTTCTTATTAGGAAATATACAATCCAATTTAAATTATTTCAGCAGCTCATGTAAAATATATAAATTAAAAGAAGAAAAGATGAAAAATATCTGAATACTGACTGCTAAATCCACACATTATCTTGATTTTTCAACTTAAACATCAATTTCTATCAAGGACCTGTTTCTGAACTGGAACATTAATCATGAAAAATTGAATAGCAGACTACCAAAAAGTTACAAGATTTTAACACCATAATAAACATTAGGATCTTGATCCATCATGCTTAACATTTATGGGAGTTTCTTCCTGTAACCAGGATGCTTAAAAACTTCTCCAAAAAGAGAAGGCAAAGCTAAGAGTCTTGTGTAACAACATCATGTCAAAAGTGGTTTCTTTAAAGCTATCACCACACCAAAATCAAGCTTTTCTGATGGAAGATGACTGATTCTTCATTGTTTTGGGTCTACATCAGATGCTTTAAAAAGACAAGAGAATGTCACTGAGTAGGTCAGGTGTCGGGGAAGGACAAGGGTGAGGATGCAGAAGACAACATAAGACAGCGAATGCACTAGGAGAAAAGACAGGATGTGTGAATGGTGGGAAAAGAGTGTAAGGAGTATTGTGGGGATAAGAAAAGCAGCATTAGACAGGAAAACAGGTTTTTGGAAGAGGACTGGGTGTGCAAATGGAACTGGGATACAGAACTGAAAGATCAAGGAGACTGTGCTAGGCAAGAAGAGATTAGAAGGAATGGGGAAAGGGATGTTGCACAGCTGGGTTCCTATACGGAAAAAAGGGCAGAAAATATAGCGATAGGTAATAGCAACCTGTAACTGAGGAGCCTGACTGGGTGATAAGGGTCATGAATGCATGAGGGCAAATGGGAGCCAGCAGTGGATGAACAGAATCATTCCTTGCTCACCCTCAAAGACATTCATGTTTTGCGTCTATGTTGTAGGTTGAATTTTAAAGTCCGGAAGTTCAGATCCCACTGGCTCAAATCTCCAAAGTAACAAAGATCCCTCCACCCTTTTCTAAAACACATCCCCATAAAATAGATCTCATAATTTTAACCCAGCCTTATAATTAATGGGGAACAAACCTGCTTTGAATTAATTTGGCAGCATCATTTTAGTAGTTTCTGCACCAAACCATGACAAAAAGAAAATAAAATGTAGCCTCAAATGCCATATGACTTAAGAGCATAAAATATAATCTCTGGAAATTCAGAGGTGTTTAGCTTCTGAAATTATACTGGCATTGAGTCAAGGAGATTAGAATACTAATATTCTATAATCATATGTTAGAATTAGAAATGACCATTAGCTTCTTAATAAATACAGGAATATTCCTTTCTAGTCACTGTAGGTCATGAGACAGCTGACCTGAAAGCTGTCTGCTCTCTCTTGTTAGCTAGGGTTCTTTGACACTCAAAAACTTAACAGCATCTGGTACCTCAAACCACTGTAATCTTCTATCCATGGCTCATTAACTGGTCACCCAAACTGACTTCAGTAGTAGCAGGCCAGTTTACTCTTAGATGTGCATAGCATATGGAGAGACTATATAAAAGAGTAGCTTTTATAAAGTTTGATTTTCTCAAATTATGTGCAGCATAAGTAAGCAACTATTATGTCAAACACATACACAAAGATGCATATCCATCTCCAAACCCTCCAAATCCCTTTCAGCCTCCACAGTAAAGGTTTCCTTCGCGACTGACGCATTCTTAGGACGCACTTCCTGGGACCTACAGGAATGCAGATAATTGTGTCTAATGCACATGCAAACTCAGTTCTTGGAACGCAGCTATAACAAGTAAACTCAGGTCAAGAAAGTTTTCACAGCATGGCGGCCAGTCACAAGTGGTGTTCACCTGGACTCAGTTCTGGGGCCGGTCTTGTTCAATATCTTTTATCGATGATCTGGATGAGGGGATCGAGTGCTCCCTCAGTAAGTTTGCAGATGACACCAAGTTGGGTGGGAATGTTGTTCTGCTGGAGGGTAGGAGGGCTCTGCAGAGGAATCTGGACAGGCTGGATCGATGGGCTAAGGTCAA
Organism: Phaethon aethereus; assembly: GCF_964289735.1. Taxonomy (NCBI): domain Eukaryota; kingdom Metazoa; phylum Chordata; class Aves; order Phaethontiformes; family Phaethontidae; genus Phaethon; species Phaethon aethereus. The sequence goes on along the minus strand of NC_138576.1, from coordinate 68,911,094 downwards.
CTGTATGAGGTTTAATAAGGCCAAGTGCCGGGTCCTGCACTTGGGTCACAACAACCCCATGCAACGCTACAGGCTTGGGGAGGAGTGGCTGGAGAGCAGCCCGGCGGAAAGGGACCTGGGGGTGCTGGTTGACAGCCGGCTGAATATGAGCCAGCAGTGTGCTCAGGTGGCCAAGAAGGCCAACAGCATCCTGGCCTGTATCAGGAATAGTGTGGCCAGCAGGAGTAGGGAAGTGATGGTGCCTCCGTACTCGGCACTGGTGAGGCTGCACCTCGAATACTGTGTTCAGTTTTAGGCCCCTCACTACACGATGGATGCTGAGGTGCTCGACTGTGTCCAAAGAAGGGCCACAAAGCTGGTGAGGGGTCTGGAGCACAAGTCTTATGGGGAGCGGCTGAGGGAACTGAGGTTGTTCAGTCCGGAGAAGAGGAGGCTGAGGGGAGACCTTATCGCCCTCTACAACTACCTGAAAAGGGGTTGTGGTGAGGTGGGTGTTGGTCTCTTCTCCCAACTAACTAGTGATAGGACAAGAGGAAATGGTCTCAAGTTGCACCAGGGGAGGTTTAGACTGGATACTAGGAAAAATTTCTTCACCGAGAGGGTGGTCAAGCATTGGAACAGGCTGCCCAGGGAGGTGGTGGAGTCACCATCTCTGGAAGTGTTCAAAAAATGTGTGCATGTGGCACTTCAGGACATGGTTTAGGGGGCATGGTGGCGCTGGATTAATGGTTGGACTTGATGATCTTGAAGGTCCTTTCCAACCTAGTGATTCTGTGATTCTGTGAGTTTCAACTTGTTTGTGAACAGCAAATGGGGACCTCTGCATCTGTCAGTGCATATGGCTTCAAAAGCCAGAGTTTTGCAAGCACCCTCCACTGAGCCAAAGCATGCTAAGCCAAATAAGTTATGCAGGGAAGCGGTGCCGTGCCACCAGTGTGTGTGGGGAGATTGTATGGCAGTGTGGGAGGAAGAAATGGAGGCAAGGACAAGGAAGGGGAGGAAGCCTGAGGGAGCTAAGACATACCGTTTTAGCTAAGAAACACCAGCCACTTTACATCTCCACCCCTTGTTTTCCCCAACTTCGTCCTCATACCCAGCAGTCAAATATCTGAATCACACCACCAGGCTGATCAGTGTGGTGCACTTTCTTGCCTACTCACTCCAGGTGCAAAGTGCTGTCAGCTATCAGATCCTCCTTTTTTGTCCCACCTTCTCTACTTGCATCCTTCCCAGAGCTGAGCCTGCGCAAGCATTGGTCAGAAACATCTTGCGTCTTCTCTAGGGTCAAGGATCCTCTTGCAGTGCTGCAGGATCACACAGAGATGCTAGCCTGAACATTAGCTGCATGAAATGCTTCCACCAATTCAGCCACAAGCCTGATAAGCATCCCTGCTTAACATCCCTTTTACATTCATGCATTTTATCAATTTATACAGCAGCATTTAAAGTCAGCAGTTTCTTTTTCTTCCTTTCACATCTGACCAAGTACATTTAGGAACATATGCCACCTGTGCTCTGCATGTGGAACTCCCACTCCTACTGAATTCTAATAATACTAGCAATAATAATAAATAACAATTTGTTACTTATGTGCTGCCAGGACCAGAAGGCTTCAAGACACCTGATAAAATATATGTCGAGGGGGGGAGTAAATTTACCCTCAGGTACACAAAGAACTAGGCTTAAAAAACATATACAAATACAGGCAGCACTGCCCCAAACCAAAAATGAGCCAATCAGTTCCTAACAGAGGAAAATTTAAATTCTCTGCTAAGTCCCTGCACAACCAACTCAGTCTGAAGTGTCTAGCAGCATTTGTAGAGGTAAGCTTCAGTCCTCTTAAATTGTTTCACTTAAAATAATTCACTGTAAAAACCCACCACCTCTTGTGCTTTGCTTTACAAGTTAGCAAGGAATTAGCAAAGGATGTGACATTTTGCTTTTCTGCACATTCTACTCTAGTTTGTCTTTACCAGGACACCTCATATCCAGCTAGTGAAAATCCAGCAGTACTAGCTTGGTTTTAAGCTATACTGTAGAGAGTCCTCACGCACTTTGAAACAACTAACCTGACAGACAACTGCAACAAAAATACCTGAGCCATGTCAGTAGCACACAGATTTAAGTCAAATTATATAATCGCATCCTTTGGCAAGTATTTGTTTGGAAATCCTACTGTAAACAGTATGCTTGCATACTGTAAACAGGATGTTTGCAAGGGCAGTGGCAAGACATCCAGGGAATGCAACTAGAGGCATTCAAAATTGCTTTCAGACTCTCGAGGGAAAATTGCGTGGACTTACCTACGTTGCCACAATGAGCCTTCATACAAATGAAAACCAGGTACAGATTTTCTCCTAGCATTTCACATGAGCTTAACCTGTTTCCAACCAAGAGAATCTCTAAATTTTGCAGTATACTGCAAAAACACCCCAACAAGCAACACCTAACTATATGCCAAGAGAGTGTAAAATATCCTGAGGTAACTGGCAAAATGATGATGAAAATCCTCTAAATGCTTAATCACAGTTCTAATTGGGAGAGGGACTTGTTTTTAAGTCTTACCAAAACACGTTTATAAATTTTACTTTACTTCAGTTTCTTCCTCTCTGAAAAGGCTGGAAGTTTTACTTCAGCTTCCACTCGATTTTGTTTTTTCTTCAGACTTCAGTTAACTTTTCCATCCACTAAAGTGAAACACAGCTTTTTTGGTGGCAGCAACCTTAACTACGTAGAGTTTAAAAAATCTTGCATCATATGGAGTAAAAGTAATAGAACAAAGGGTGTAAGGCTTTGAAGACTAATAACAAATTCAGAGCTTTGGAAAATATGGTATGGGGAAAATGTAGTTATTCAAATAAATGCAGGTAAATAAGGCAAAATTTGCAAAAGCTTTCATTAGAAGGAAGAAAGCTTTTCATAGTCACCCATTCAAAGAGCAAACAAGGAGTCTGTGCGTTACTTTAGTCTTCAAAATAAGCCAAGACATTGTCAATTTTGTTTCTACCTCATACACCATTTATATACCTGGACATGCAAGGTGAGAAGACCAGGCCTCAGATTCAGGTACTTAAAAGAAAAAAATGTACATTGAGAGGAATTTTATGTTCTTCATGTGTGTATCGTGATCAGTAACATCACTTCTGTTTCAAATATAGAAATGTCCAATGTGAACCTACTACACACCAATATTTGTTTCACTCTTGAATTCTGCAGGAAGCATACAAACATGTCACTGGTGTTAATCTTTTTAACATTTACTGACTGGAGTTGCATTAGCAATTAAAACTCCAAATGACAAGGAATTCTCCACCCATGCTGAGCTCCTCCCAACATCAGAGTCTATATTAAATTAGTGCAATTAGAAAAATGTTTTCTAAATACCACATTAGGATAGGCAGGCACTGCCAACTCCAATTATTAAAGATGGAAAGTTGCAGTACAGAAAAGACTGCATGTAATGGAAGGAATCTGAAATATTTTTCTTTTATTGTTTTGTTCAGGTAAATACACACTTGGCATAATCCCTTGTAATCAATCTACATTATATCATGTTTAATACACCGCAGAATTGCCTATTTTCTCAACTCTTTTTTATCACATTTTATTGTGCTTATACTTTCTTCAATTCTGCAAACTTACTTCTGTCGAATGTCAGGGGTTTGCGATTTCAAAAAGTTTTTTGTTCTATTTGTAGGTTTAAACAACTTCACGTTTTGTTGTATGGTGGCATACTGGCACATCTGAATTTTCCATCATACCGATAACAAAAGATTTTTATCATGCGTTTCCCCATTTTCAGATAGAGTGATAAAGGTTCTATTTTTTTTTCAGCCTAAGGACAAAACAAGTAACTACCCACATGGACTTCTACCCTACAAGTCTTTATACGTGCTCAGGTTGATGTAACTACAAAGATTCAAGTGGAATTTGATTTTTATTAAAAATGTTTTTAAATTTAAAACACTATGTTTCCAATTTTCTATATATAGTTAAGAATATTATTTGATAGGTTATATAGCTCTTTCTACAACTTAAGAAGGTTAATGTCTCAAAATTTACTTCCTGCATAAGTTTAAATTTACTTCCCGTATAAACTTATATGGCCTCATTAAGATAACACAAATATACTTATAATGTCAAAAATACAGCGATTAAATATTTTGTTACATACTTATATTCACAACAAATTAGGACAGCTCAGAATCCCAACTTTGACTGCAGCAGAGAACACTAGATGTGTTGTCCTCGTTTAAACTAATGGTTTAAAATATATAACAATTTTGCCATATAAGACTATCTATCTGAGTTATCCTTACCACTATAATAAAATTGTAAAGAAAATAGTTCAACTGTAATGCAACATAAATTGGGATTTTTTTCAAAGGGGAACAGAAAGAGTATTAAAGAAGCTTCTTGAAGTTGTCATTATTTGAAACTTTTCTGGCAAAACTCTACAGTCTTTACACTGGTTTAAAACACAGCACTGTTACCTATCACTTACATACTTCAAGTTATAAAATAATATTGCTGACATTAGTTCGATCTATCATCATAGTAAGTGATCCTAATTTGTCCTCTCTTCCACTCTCCTCCTTTCCCCTGCCAACCCTACTGCCAACACAAATATTTCAAGACAGCCATAACTTTCCTAAGAATTCCCAAATTAAATGTTCGATGTATTTAAGTCCAATTGTAAAATAAAGACATGCTAATGTGACGTGAAAATAGAACTCTTCAATGTAGTGTTCAAATTCCACTCAAGTTTGTAATAGTACTACCAAAAGCAAATGGAAAACATGGGTCTATGAATAAGAAACAGTGATACTGTTACATTTTTATTACTGCACTGACAGCGCTATACATAACTGCTTCTCTGACATGTTTACAGCCTGAGAGGGAAAATAAAGCTCTAAAACACACACTTATTAAAAGGCTCCCTTACGTATATCGTTGCCTTTTCTCTCAAATACATTAAGCACCATTAAGAAACCTCACCTTGTTATTCTTCTAAAAGCAATCCCTTTCTTTCTCTGTAAACTGATGAACACTCCTTTGACTGTAAGCACACTAAGATATTTAGACATGGTGATGAATTACCTCTGGGAGTAATACATAATAATATTTTACACTTCTATAACTTTTCACCCAAAACCCATAAAATGCTTGACAAAGGTGAGTGAATATCAGGGTAACTTTATAGATGATGGAAGAGAAAAGCAGAAGGTGAAATTCATTTTGCTAAAGGAAATACTGGAAAAGAGTCATAGTTATAGTCCACAGAGTATGGAACGTGTTTTCACTTTTTTCCTCTGTGTTGTGTAAGTTTAACGCACATGGTTAGCAGTGAAACTTGTTCAACTTCAGTTACCACACCAATGGCACAGTTTATTATTCCTTAATTCTGAATCTTCTGGCCTCTGACATTTTCCGGTCATTTTATTTCCTATCAGCACGACTAAATCCAAATTGGGCACAAATCACCTGTAATTTTTGGCCATGCTTTGTTAAGCTGCTGTCTTTTTTTGTTGTCTAGTAAATGTATCTCATCTAATTTAATAACTAATTAAATACACTAAGTAAGTAAATGACAAATCCATCAACTCTAGTTTCTAGTCCTATTGTTAACATGCCCCTCTGAAATTTTCAAAAGGCAAGAAATATAGTAAGTTCTGAGGACTTATTTAAACTTAATCAAACTAAATCTAAAAGCATTTTCTGCAAAGCAAATAAAACATGTACTAGCAAAAAATGCTCGGGGAACAGAGTTTATACCTGTTTTTTGTAGAACTCAATCTGCCACACAACATATAGAAGTTCATACACAGACATCCTTCTATTTCTTTCAAAGGAATAATAAAAGTGTAATGCCAGACAGATTTATATATGAGCAAAATCAATTCCTCTCTAGCTTTGGCTGCCCTGAATCAAGCCATGTGAATACCCACATTAACATTATGTTATTCAAAATCGGACTACCAATCATAATCATAAAACATAACACTTGAGACTGCTTCCAAAAATCTAGCCTTGATTTCTGTCTCTATAACTACCCTGCTCAGTCTACCAGAGAAACCTTAAGATTTTAAAAAAACAACAGTATTTTCTTAATGCATGCATATGTGTGTGCAATAGTATCCTGGTTTACTCTAGCTTGTTTGAGGAATAAGGTTTTCACAGAAATTGCACAATGAAAATTAGAAACTATTTACATACTTATTTTAACTCTAAGCTACTTTTCTGCTAATTATCACACACCCCCAAACACAAAAAGTAGAACTGGTCTTCTTTCAGCAACCACAGGCTCCACTTTATTCCAGAATACAAATTCTATTTATTTTTGCCTCCTCTCATAACAACAGTAAGAGAGCCAAGAGAAACTGAAGAACAAAACTTAACCCCTGCAACAGCAAGGATCCTGCTGTTTTAGACAAGTTGGTGCAAAAGATCCCTCAACAAATGTGTATTTACAGAGATAGGTGTATGGTTGCAGTGTATGCAGGATGACCCAGTTATCTTTAATTCAAATACTATTATCTTTAATTCAGCTACCTTAAGTACTTAGAGGACTGAACAAACAGTGATACAAGTAGGCGAATTTCTGAGAGACTTACACACAAACGTGTTGCAAAGAACCATTTTATACTGGCATCATTTTCACCCTAACTTAACTTTCAGCTATGAGGCTCAACAATGAATTTATGCGTTGTGGTGCAGGACAGTGCAGCAGTCCACTACCAAACCACAAAATGGTGATTGTGATCTAACAAAGGCAGCTATACAAGAAATTTTAGGCACATCTCTTGAAATATCTTTGCTGCTTTCACTCTGGGGCTTGGTTTGTAGTGTGAGGCTAAATAAAAGCAACATGTTGCAGTTTTGAACTAGCCTGAATGTTCAGTTCAATAATCTGATCTGCCAGGCCCACCAACTGATCTTGGCAGCAACTATTTACCTCTTTGTACCTCAGTTTCCCATTGTGTAAGCGACAAAAAGGATACTGCTCTCTTTTCTGAAGTTTTTTGGAATCCATACGTACTATGCAGTTATCTTTACCATCTTTTGAATAAGTAGGATAAGTATCTACCGCCTCTAGATACCAGGGAAAAAGTCTGAAGTGGAGAAATGATTGTTAGTAGCAACAGTGAGGAGCATCACCGGTATAATGGCAAAACATACTGCCAGTACATTGCTTCATAAACCAGAAAAATATTTCACTGACATGGGTGTTCTAGGAAATGTTGCCACCACAGTCACAACTGCAAAAAACCCGAGTCAATCACCAGAATTACAGCAGTTAAAAGAAGTAATCAGTTGCACTTATTTTCTTTCTTAATTTAAGGACAGGAGAGATTAAGCATCAATGTTGCCATCCAAGAAAATCTTACTTCAGTATGAGCATCCAAAATACTACAGATGGACAGCAACATTACAGTCTTTAGCTTTGTATTTAACAACTTCCTCTTAATGCTCATCTTCTGTTCACAGTGTGAGGCCTGTAAGTCTACTGTTCAGATTAATGCATACATTTAGAATGCTCTACTGTGCCTTATGTTTTAGAGTCCAAACTACTAGCTTTCCATAATTCAATTCAAAATTATATTACCTGCAGATAAATGTAAATCATTTCACACAGCACCTCTGCAAAGCCAGCTACCTAAATCTCCAAGACATTTATTGATAGTGAGACTGGAAAGGAATGTCCTTTTACAAATGGACAGATGAAAAAAAAATCCAAATTACTTTTCCGATTCAAGCCGTAAATTCACTTTTCTCAAAAACTGGTAGCATTTTTTGAAAACAGAAAGAACTTCTACGTGCTTCTGTAATGTCAAAGATGAAGTCTCTGCTTGTGAAGGTACAATCTGTAGCAAGAACACAAGTCTGCCAAGACTCTGGCATTGATAATATTTCGTCTAGACAGCCTTTGAATGTGACTGACACAGGAACACTGCACATGGTTGAGAAAACTGAAACTTATAGAAGAGCTTTTCAAGACTTAGTCAACATACAGTATTTTGGAAATGTGCCTAGCATCCTCCAACCATGCCTCTTGGTGTCCTCTTCAGGAATCTAATAGGTTATGCTTTTTCAAGTCTCCTAGTTGCCCGAGGAGACAGGAAGATAGATTTGCTTAGATAAGATGCTACCAGGGCCATTTGGACATAAGTAAATATTGTCAACAAGCGGAGAGGTTTATGTGCTGGCTAGTCACTGAGAAAGGCATTCAAGTTGATGAATTGTGTGTTATTTCGAAGGATTGAAGACTGTAAGGAGTTGCTAACCTTTTCTCATCTATTGGACTTCACTATGAGAAACACATGACAATTACTAACTAAAGGACAGAAATGACTAGCTGCAGTTGGTAACAGTTCTACACATTTTAGAAAGCACTACATATTTACCTTGACCTTTTGGGCCATGACAGAAGTAGCTTGAACTATGTGCATGCTTTGATGGGAAAGTCCACATGAACTTGCCACAGACAGCAGGCTGTAATTTTTAGGAAATGATGAATATCATGTACTGTCAAATGCTATTTTCACTCTGTGACAGCCTTAGTTCACTTAATCCTCAAGCAACTGTCAGGACTAGGAGAACAGAGAAAAAGGTGAAGGACACTCAAAGACAGCATCATCGGCTTTTGGCTTTAGTTGGTTCACTTCCAATTCAACTGCCACTAAAGTCAACAGCTGCCCCCTAACTTACTGGGACTTGACAATAACTTCTATCAATTAACATTACTGACAGTAATGTTCAGCAGCCCAAAAGGGAAAAAAAATTAGATTCTAGTTTGCCTTCCAGAAAAACATCAGGCCTTAAGATGCCCATTTACAATCACAGTAAAAGCACTAGTTGTGGCTCTGGATACTCAAGAGATCCAGCAAATTTTTGTCACACAAAAATTATCCTGGCTAAATGCAAAATATGGTAGGTACTGCTTCTCTCCAAATGAAATATGGGCCTCAGTGAACCTTAGCATAATCCTGATACAGAAGTTTGCACACTTCACATACAGGGTTAATAGAGTTCGAGTTTGGTCTCCATACTCACAAACTCAACCTACTGACTGGATATGAAATGCACAGGCAACAGTAGTAATACTTGTGAATCTACAAAGAGGTTCTGAGGGAGGTTTTATCACTGGGAAGCACTGAAATACTTGTATTTTGGGAGTTTTCTGTAACTCAGTAGGAACTGCAAAATTTATCACCTATTTACACTGTGGATTCAAAGAAAAAAGAACTGTTTTGACCTAGGTACTAGGTGTAAGTTGGCTATCATATTTCTGAACTAGAAACCAAGTTTGTCCTCCCATCTCCCCTCTTCCACCCGCCCCCTCTCCTCCCACCTGCACTAGGGGAACACTGTTGTGGAGGCAGCAAGGCTAGGAAGCTCAAGGCAAAAATAGCCCCTGGCCAGCACCTGGTGTTCTCCAGCAAGCCAGCACACTCGTGACTGTTCCAGACCTGGACCCTTGTGAATAAAAGGGAAATGAAACATCTTTTGTTTCGTAGGCTCGTTTATGGATTTGCAACCAAAACTAACTGGAATCGACAAGTTGTGTTGCCCAGCATTTTTGTGTCACTCTCAGACTTGCACCTGTCGGGGATGGATTCCTCGGACGGGCCAAAGGGAGCGAGACATGTTTTCTATTTTGACAGCACACGGGAGCCAAATGCTGGGACCAGCAGGTCCTGGTGTTTACTGTCAGCCATTAGAGAAGGCGAAACACAGCAGTAGCAGCACTGCGATGACAGGGCGTCAGGCGCACCTGCCCCACGGCCGTTTATACGCAGCGGCCCCTCGGCTTTGTCCGTGTCCTTCTCCGTTCAAACCACCCGGGCTCCGCTGCCGCGGTGTCCGGCTGGTTCCTCTCACGGCCGGCCCTGGAGTCACAACATGTCGCCGTCCCCGCTTTAAGGTCACCTCATGGCGCTGCCATCGAGCTGGGCCGCCGCCCCCGGGGGCCGCGCTGCGCCCGGCCCGCGCCCGCGCGGGACCGCGGCCGTTCCACGGGCAGCCTGAGGGAGGGGGCAGGGCCACGGGCGGCGGGGGGCACTTACCAGGTCTATGAAGGTCAGAAATTTCCAGCTGCCTCCATAGGTCTGATGCGCGGGCATGTCAATGGCCTTGTAATTGCACAGGATGGAGCAATAGGACAGGAGGATGGCGGCGCGCAGCACCTGGCAGGGCACCAGCGCCATGTTGCACGCTGCGCCGGGGCGGCCTCGGCGGCGGCAGCGGCGGGCTGCGAGCCAGCTCGGGGTGCACTTCCGTGTGTGTGCGTGTGTGTGCGCCCGCGTTTGTGCGCGCCCATGCGGGCGGGACTCCGAGCGCCCCCGCACCGCCTTCGGCCCCGGCCGGGGCGGAGCGGAGCGGCAGCGGGTGGCAGCGGCGCGGGGCAGGCGGGGTAGGCGGGGTGGTTGGTGGCGGCGGGGTGGTTGGTGCCGGCGGTGCCGGCGCTGCGGGCCGCAGTCTGGCTGGCGGGCTCGGCGCCCTCCCGAGCCGCAGCTCCGTGGCCGGGCCGGGCGGGAAGGGAGCGGGCCGCTCCCGAGGGAGCGGAGGGGCATATTCTCCCCCTTCCATCGCCCTCTGCCGCGCGGGCCGGCCCCGCCGCGCCGCTCCGGTGGCGTTGGGTGCCCGGGGGCTGGCCGGTGCGGGGCCGGGACCGCGGCGGCGCGGCCCTTGCCCGAGGGACCCGCGTCCACGAGTGGGAGCCCGAGCAGTAAGTTATTTGCAGAACCTTGTTGCCCGCATTTTCAAGCAAAAAAATACAATGCATCAGCAATTACGTTTTTTAATCAGTGTATCGTGAAGGGCTGTCGCGCGTATCTGCCTCCGTGGCAGCCCGGCCGCAGCGCCCCACCGCCGGTCGGCCGTACCGGGGGCGGCAGGTCGCAAGGCCCGGCCGCCGCGGCCGCGGTCGGGCCGCCAACAGCTGACCGCGCCGGAGGCAATGGGCTTGGGGGCGAGCGGCGGCCGTTGCAGCAGGTGTCACCGCCCCGGGGTGGAGCGGGCCTAAGCGCGGCGGGAGGCGGTTAAGCGGCCGTCCAGGAGAGGCCGCCGGGCGGAGCGGGGGCTCTGGCCGTACGCCGTGCTGCCGCTCCACGGTTGGGTATACCGTCCATGCAGCCGCCCCGCCGGGGAGAGCGTGCCCTTTCAGAGGCACAGTCAAGTCCCCAGTGTTTCCACTCATCGCACACACGCGCAGTTGCTAGACACACAGAATCACAGGATCATTAAGGTTAGAAAAGTCCTTTAAGATCATCAAGTCCAACCGTTAGCCTAACACCACCATGCCCACTAAATTATGTCCCAAAATGTCTTTCTTGTAGTGAGGGGCCCAAAACTGAACACACAGTATTAGAGGTGCAGCCTCACCAGTGCCAAGTACAGGGGCATCACTGCCCTCGTCCTGCTGGCCACGCTATTTGTGCTTTCCGCTATCTCCAACCACTGTAAGACAGGGACGTCATTCCCGCCCGGATGAAAATGTTGGGTGGAGTAGCAGCGTCATAAGGAATGACCATTTCTGTCAGCAGGGCTTTGATCACCAAAGGGATCCTTGACACTAGGAGCAACTGAGGGGGCCTTGTGCTTGGACTTCTACACCAGAAAGGGTCTTAAAGTGCTTGATTGCAGGGTAGATATTAAATTGCTCCACCATCTGGAGAAGTTACTTAAAAAGGAAAACCCCTCACCAGCAATGATGCCTGGGCTTGGGTAGACAAACCACTTCCATAAACACCCTCTCCATACATCTGTCCTCTGAAAGAAATATTTCAACAATAAGGTGCTTGATCATAGTTAAGCTACTGGAAAGCAAAAAGACTCATGACTGTGCAATGTGTTCCCTGCTTTTAACACTGAGTCAAAGCCTCTTCATCTGGTGTCCACTGTGCTCAAGTTCTGCAGAGATGAAGGGCTTCCAGGAGAACCTGTGCTAGCAGCTCTCCTAGATGAAATTAGTACAGTTCAAAATCTCTGCTTATGCAGAGTAATTATATGTCAGGCATGGACAAAGAATCCTTTAGAAGCATGCAGCATGAATTTCCCACTGGATCCTTTAGATTATCTTACCTACCAGTTCACAGCCCCAGCCAGCGCATTGGACAATCAGGCCCTTCTGTTGTTTGTGGCACATATTCTAGTCTTACAGGCTTGTAAGACCAAACCAAGGGTTTGGTCTCACTGCAGTCTCAAGGTTCAGTGTAAGACGTATCTGAGTGAAATGTGATGGTCTGCAATACAATGGGAGACCAGACTAATGGCATCAGCGGTGTGACCCCATACAAGTGGATCTGTAAAGCAGCATAGTTGCTGCTGAGGACCTGATGTCTGTACTGTATGTATTGCAGGAGGTTTCACTTCAGACTAGTTCTTCTCTGAACCTGTGGACTGAATATTCATTAGTGGCTGGAATGCATTAAGTGAACCCCTGGAGCACATCTTCTGTTTTGGTTTTATTCAAAAGTAGTCCAGCTTGCTTTTTGAAACTGTGTCAAATTCTAAAGCACAGCACAGTATCAGTCCAGATGATCAGGAGATCTACTTCTAAAATACACTCTTCATCTGAACTTCAGTGCTACTGTAGAGGCACCCTTAGTGTGCAAGTCTTGCTGGACTTGAGCTTTGTAAGCTCAAAGGCAAGTTCCGCTGTGTGGAGCTCCACAGCATGACTAATGACATACCCATGCACAGCCTTGTGTCCTGTGATCAGCTTCTGACAGGAAGGGTTTGGGGCTGTCTAAGCCTTAGGCAGTTTGTCCCCTACTTTTCTAACTGTACCTCCTCCTGTGATGTACAGGAACTCACTCCTTGGGTCACCTCTATGTCACTAGTAAGGCACCACAGACATGAACACTCACTGAACTTAACTTGATAACCGCCATTCTTGGTTTGGCTTTTAGTCACATATATTTAAACATCCTCCAGGGTTACAGCATCCTCAAAACTTTTAAAAAAGTGAAAAACTATCCACGCTTTTTGGAGCTCCATTTGAATGCTCTTCAGTTCTACTTGCCACTCTTCCACAAAAATCTCAGCAAAGCTCACAGAAAATCTTAACTTCGTATAAAGAAAAACTTCCACTCAGCCTTGTATGCCAAGGTGAAAGTCTAAATGAAGCAGAATGTATAAGCACTCTTATTCCCCAACTTTTTTCTTCAGTCAAGAAAATCTCAAGGCAGGCTAACTAACATGCCAGGCTCAGCCAAGCTTCTTCCTGGTCAAAGACTCTTCTTTATTACGCATTTCTAGACCTTTGAAAGGAAATGCAACTCCTTTGTGGGTGGGTTTTTTGTGCCTGTGGCCTTTCTAAAGAAGTATCTGTTGAATCTCTGGACAGCATTATAATAAGGGCTAATTAGATTGTAGGCTGCCATTAGCCTTTATGTGCTACTGTAGACTTTATACTCCCTGTCCATTGAAAGACAAGCAGCAAAGTCTTTTGTGACTGTGGTTGAAATGGGTTTGCAATGGCTTTTATTTTCCTTTGGATTTGGTCTTAATTTTTTTCAGCAAAGTAAAAATGAGAAGTTTACTAATTTTGGCTTTATACTTTATATTGCTTTATACTTTATATTGCTTTATACTTTATATTGCTATATGAATGCAACTTTTTGGTACTTTTTAAAATGTTTACATTTCAGGGTTTTGATTAAATGCATAAATTGTAGTAAGGTAGACTATAAACATGTAAAATAAACATGTAAAACATGTAAAATTCAGTGTTAGCCCATGATTTTGCATATCCTGTTGTTTAAATATTTGTTTGTATGTAAATTGTGAAAAACCTCAAATGAATTTTCTTAAGTCACATACTGTAAGTTTATTTGAAAGTGGGAGTTTGACATGGGTCATACTTGTCATTGAGTAGAGCTGAGAAATGGCTTTAGAAAGGAGAGAGAATCCAAAGCACTGGTGTGCCTGGGGTGGGAGATGTTAATAAATGCTGCCTACTACAGCAGGGGGAGAGCAAGATGCCTAAAAATCTGTCAGACAACTGAGTGGAAAAAAAGAACTAAAAAGGTGTGTTTCCCATCCAATTATTAATGCAAAATGAGCAGCATGATGGTTTTGCTACTTGGCACCTTTGCAGAACAAAGTGTAACACCTTGGAGTCCAAATTTTAATCTTTTCTATGCAGGCTAGCAGATGAGAATGCTTAAGAGTTTTTTGGTGGTGGGTATTCCTGTTGTTGGGTTTTTTGCTTTTTTAAAGGAACGACATTTGAATTTCTGAACAGCATTGTACTTTGTGAATATCAAAGATACTGGTGAAGGATCTTTGAGAGATGTTTTGACACCCATGAGGTGCCTTTTCTTAAGCAATTGCTGTAAATGCAAATGAGTTGTTTACAAGGAATTGTGCCACAAGCAGTTGCCTCCAAAGCAATAATAATAAGAATAATAATGCATGCTTGAACTCCTAGGAAATTGGTAATACTGCCTCATCACAATGTGTTCATGGCGATGCACCTGATATTGCAATTTCTAATATTTGAGACAGAGTGTACAAACTGTGCCAAGGTAAGTGTACTTGGATGCGTGGGAGTGTGACTCCCACATAAGCAGACATGCAAAAATTAAGCTTTCTTGTAATGAACATAAGTGAAATTATTGAAACATTGTAAGTTAAAAATCAACAGGAAATTATTATAAAAAAATTTGCCTGTGCCTAAGAGAAGAGTTTTTAGAAACGTTCTCAGTTGATATGTATATATTTAATATATAGCTCTTCAGTTGGTTGAACTATCACTTGGGTAGTAAATGGCCCTACATATTAGAGGAGGATTCAATTCAAAATCTTTGGTAAAGACAGTTATCTGCTGAAACTGGGCCGATTGTTAATACGACTAATAAAATTCAGGCAAGTTTTTATTTCTTGATTCACTTTGAAGAGATAGAAATGATAAAAATTGAAGGATGGAGAAAAAAATATAATAAAAATGAAAATACCACATTTATACCAGGTATAAAAAGCAATGTGTTCTGGAGCTACTTGTTTGTATGATGACTGATTATTGCCTATTTAGTTTCAAGTTTAGGTTTAAGAATTACAGTGAAGTTACCAATTTGGCATGTTTTGTACTAAGTATTCTACTATACATATATATATATATATATATATGTATTTAACAGTGGGAGATAGAGCTGGAGCAGACATGACCAGGAGATAAGTGGAACAAAGTTTGGGGCAGCTGGAAATTCATTCATCCTCTCCGCAAGTTAAACTTTGCTTTATCCATGAACTTTCTTGCTATAAAGGAGAAATGAGCAGATAAAACTTGCTGCATTCATCTTCCCTGTTAAGTTAGAACTTCCCAAAGTGATGATTTTATAAAGAAAAAGCCTTATTGTACAAATCAGGAGTTTTGAATATGTAAGGGAAGCAGATTAACTTTTCTTCACATTTGGATCGGGTATGTTGTGTGCAACAAAGCTGTTTCACAGTAAGGATTTTATATCTTAATTTCCTTTGCTTCCTGCTGATTACATCAGTCAGTGTTAGTGCAGGAAGGGAAGGCAGGTAGCAGGCCTCTGAGGTGCAGAAGAGCAATACTGACCGGGAGTATTCTACCTGCCCGCAGATGATGTGGTCCCCTGTAAACCACAGCAAACATCCTTCTGTCGTAGCGTGCAGTCTCACAGGGGGATGTAGCCTTTGGGAAATGGTTTAGGTATATGCACCGCACGTATAAATTATAAATTACCTGCTGTCCTGTTTTAAGAGCTTACCCCTTACATCGCATCCATCTACCATCAAGGTAGGATATGCAGTATTGTTTAGGAGTATCAGTGAACAGTAAGAAGGCAGAACCGCGTGCCATGGGGAAATACGAGTCAGTTTCTTATTCATTTAAAAAAATGTGCAAATTTCCCCAAATAATTATAAAGCCAGAAAATTTAACCCTGTGTGTAACTGTGTACTGAGTGTCTGTCTTCTCTTAGACCCTATTGATAGAAGACAGTCCTGATACAACAAGCATTACCAGGTACCTTTAAAACACATGAAATTCCATCCAAACATAAGAAAACACTGTTTACTGTCAGGATGGTTGAACGTAGGCACAGGTTGCCCAGAGAGGCTGTGGACTCGACATCTGTGGAGATACTCAAAACCCATCTAGACACAGACCCGGGCAACCTGCTGTAGCTGACCCTGCTTGAGCAGGGGAATTCAACTAGATGGTCTCGAGAGGTCCCTTCCAATCTCAACAATTCTGTGATGCTGTAGTGTAAACGGAGGTACATATGTGACTAACGCATAACTCACCAAGCCTGCCTCAACAAGATTATCTTGTTAAAATGAGCTCTCTGGTGGCTGAAATCCCCTAGATGCATCACCATGCTACCTCCTCTGAACACCTGAGCAACGGGGTTAGAGGTGGGATCAGAAACAAGGAGTAGGAATGATGCAGGTGCCCCACACCACTTCTGTTGCTTGCTTGCATAGAAGAGTTATATAATTGATAATTTGTGCTGGAGACTTAATATGTGTATTTTATTAAATGAGTTGGAAGAAATCTGTACGCCTAAATTGCCGGTCAGAGGTTGTAGGATTGTTTATCTCTACCCTACCTCTACCCCAAATTCTCATCCATAAAACTGAACTAGTAAAACTTCCTGACTTGTGTCCTGACTGAAAATTCATCTCAGCAAGAACTATTTCTTAATTTTTTTTAAAATCATAAATATGTAATTATACTTCATCCAGTTACATCTTGGACTTCTGAAGAAACCCAAAATATTAAAAAACAGTATTTTCTTAAACAAACAAGAGATTCTTTTCTGTGATAACTAACGAGCAGCACTGGAAAACAGAGTAAACGTGAAGTATCTTCTACTGTGAATGGGTGAATAATTTTCTGGTTCGGCTGCAGTAAGGTTTAACTGATCAAGGGAGAGCAGTAATGCGCGTCTCATCCGACAGCCAGAACACAGAGGGCGTTCCATTCCGTAGCAGGGAGACATCACTGGCTAGCAAGGACAATAGTAACCAAATTCCCATCTGAAAGATTTGGCATAGACTTTTTTTTTAAACTGGTTTGGCTTTGATGACTTTGCAGAAGCCTATATTGCGTTTGGGCTGCCAAGCAGCCCCTGCCATCATCTGCTAGCCCCCCTGCAGGAGATGCTTATCATTGCCAACTCCTCTCTTGGTAGGAGTGACTCTCAGCAGAACGCCACGCTTCTGGCTTTTTACTGTCTGCCAGACAATACAGCAGTAACCAGGCTCTCTCCATCACCAGCTGGAAGCGGTTGTTCTATCTAATTTTTATTCTAGTGGTCATCCTCAAAATGTCTTTTACACAACTAGTAGAAACCGTGTTGTTTTCAGTATGTATCCTTCCCTTTGATACAACCTGCTGCTGAAGGCTTACGTTTCTCTGGGCTAACCATGGCAGGGGGTCTCTACCATACTGTGATGATATTGCACTACAGATGGATCCATGGGATGGTTTTCCTGGATACTGATACTTTTCTTTTTGGTCCTCCACGTACCAAAAATGTTTGGTCAAATCTGATTCATATTCTGGAAAAGTAGAACATTAATAAGAAATCTTCGGGTAAGGTATCTTCATGTCTCCAGAGTATCCTTTTTTTCCCTGCCTCCTTCCTCTTTAGTTCAGTCCATGGCTATGCTGATGGATTAAATCCCTTCCTTCTTCACTCATTTACATTCTTCCAGCCTCCTTTCAACTCTTGTTCTTAGATGCACAAAGCCACTGTGGATGTAGTAGATGGAAAACTATTCCTGTAATTTCCTCACTTATTAATCTGCCACCTGTCTGTATTTCCATTACTAAAAGGCTCTTCTAAAATCAGCTTGAAAACAAAAAATCCACAATAAAAACCTGAAAATGTGAGTGAAAAATACGACATACACACCTATTGATGTGATACAAAAAAATGAATTGCAAACTGGGTTTAGGGAAACAACCATGAATAACTTTCTCTACTGTTTGTTCACCTTTTTATACTTCTATAGTCTGATGATCATTTGAGATTAATTGCAGAGGATAGAATGATAATATACTTTAAAGGAGAAAAGTAGGGGAGAAGCAGGAGGTCTAAAACAACCTGCAGAAAGAAACCAGCTGGACACTATTGCATATGTGAGCTCTTAGATAAATCACCACAAACACATGTGTGAATAAATGAACACACTGAAATGTCTTTGGACTTTCTCACAACCACCTTTTTATACATCATGATTATTGCTACTCGCTGGAACAAAAATAAAAATCAAAATGTTTTGAGACAGCTACATCATGGGAATTTCTCTACAAGTGAATGGAATAACCATAATCTTTGCTTTCCTGAGTGACAACACTGTTGCACAATATACATAACCACTGCTGGAATAATGGGTGTTTGCAAAGAAAAACTAGTACTTAATATCCTTGGGAAAAGTTTGGCTGCCACAGCTCCTGCCCCCGAATCTCAGATTCACCAGCTGAATAGGCTAACCGCAAGTCACTGTGCCATTGTTTTCTGTTTATAGAAGGAACACAATGGTATACACTTCACAGATGCATCATGAAGAGACAGCAGTTTAAGCAGATGTGAAGCAGCGTTATTACAAGGCTTAGCAGTATGATTAGCAGCTAATAAAGTGCAATCGAATAAACCAGAAGAAGAGGCTGAATTGGGGTGTCTTTGCTGGAATTAAGGTCGGAGACTGTAAATATAATTAGGATACATTTGAAAGCCTTTAGGTGCCTTTTTGGAGCATATTAGCTGGCAAATCTGACTAGTTGCTCTAGTAACTGGCAATTGCTATGGATAATTGAAAATGCACAAGACTTCAATTTTTTTGCCAAAATATTCACGTGAATGGAGGTGTAAAAAGTCCTGTTTATTAACATTTTGCAAAAAATATAGCTAATTTTCAAGTGTCTTCAAGTCTCGCATGTAACTTATGCAGCCACTGACCTATCAGCTTTATCATTTATGAGCAGCCCAGATGGCACACTGGGGTTCAGAACCCAATCTAAATCCTTGGAAGACTCCATTTAATTTTGGCTGGTTTAGATTAATCACAAAACTGTCCCCTCTCTTTATTTTTTCTGAACCTAAGCCGTCCAAGGTTTGAGAGGGTTTTTTTATTTTGGCTTTGTTTGTTTGTTTGCTGGTGGCATCCTAATATAAGAGTTGTCCTTCTTATCAGAGTAAATGATATCATGAATGTTTCCAACAACGACTGGAGAAAGGGATTTTTAAAATTTCAGACATTCCTGATGGAAGCTGAGGAAATTACATGTTTTTCACCTTGTGACTGAAAACATATCCAAGTGTGTCTGTTATCTTGGTAAGGGATTCACTTTGGGACTACAGCTTGCTGCTTATGATAGAACTGAACAGATATGGTGGATTCAGTTGGAAGAATTCCACAAGTTTCTTTCAGGGCCAACATGCCTAGTTAAAACCTTATTAACTTATTAATTATGATGTGTCTCTTGGGAATTACTGGTCTGTGATGAGACTAGGGTGTAATGTAGGTGAATGCAGACGACTAATATTCAGCGTTAGTACAAATTGTAAATGGTTACCTAAGTCTCTGTCCTGTTTTCAGCCAGGATAGAGTTAATTTTCTTCACAGAAGCTAGTGTGAGACTATGTTTTGGATTTGGGATGAGAAAATGTTGATAACGTGCTGAAGTTTTCAGTTGTTGCTAAGTAGTCAAGGACTGTCCAGCTTCTCATGCTGGCCTGCAGCGAGCAGGCTGGGGGTGCACGGGGAGCTGGGAGGGGACACAGCCGGGACAGCTGACCCAGGCTGGCCAAAGGGATATTCCATACCATACAACGTCATGCTCAGTATATAAAGCTGGGGCGAAGAAGGAAGGGGTGGAGGGACATTCGGAGTGATGGCGTCTGTCTTCCCAAGAAACCATTACGCGTTTACGATGCAGCCCTGTTTCCCTGGGGAAGGCTGAACTCCTGCCTGCCCGTGGGGAGCAGTGAATGGATTCCTTGTTTTGCTTTGCTTGCGTGGGCGGCTTTTGCTTTCCCTATTAAACTGTCTTTATCTCAACCCATGAATTTCCTCACTTTTACTCTTCCAATTCTCTCCCCCGTCCCACCGTAGGGGAGTGAGCGAGCGGCTGCGTGGTGCTTAGTTGCCAGCTGGGACTAAACCACGACAGTCTCTATGAACTCAACCTTCTTAATATAGAAGTCATCTTTTTAAGTTATTTAATATACTGGGAACACCAAAGTACTATGTCTTTTCCACTTATTTGGTAGAGTTCTTCTATCCTTCATGAAGAAATGAGCATGCCTAAATAAACCTGTACTACATTTGTTAGAATTGGTCTATAAGCCATTTCCTGATTCAACTAACCATCTAAATTTATGTCCAGTTTTAACATCTTCTGTGGGTCTCAGGTGAAAATTCGACCCTTCTTCTTCTGAATTTAATGATACAGCTTCCACTGATAATGATACATGATCAAGCCTGAGCTCATGTAACTTATTTATTCAAGACGCGTGTTCTGGCATCATTAAAACATTAAAACCAATGCATAGAGTGTAGTTTCTGTGCCACAACTGGAACACAATACATTTTGAGTAGCATCATTCTTCTCTCAGTATGAGCAGATATTCTTAGTTTTCACTAATGTGCCAGTAAGTTGAAAGGGAAAAGAAATAAATGAGCAGAATATTAAAGCAAAACAGAAAGCAGCTCAGAATGAAAGTGTGCATGCAAATGAAAGTCTGTGATAGTGGCAGGAAGTAATGGCATCCTAAGTCCTCTGCCTTTTTTCCAGGTTTTGCATTATTGTCTAAAATTATAGCGATGGATAAATAATTTTCACAAAACCAAAACAGAACCCAGTGTTATTAGGTTGAGCAGATATACCATGTGGAGTTTACCATTTGCTAATTTTCAATTAATTTATTAAGATCAGCTCTCATTTTTTAATTTTGAGTAATCAGTGTCACTCTGTTATGAAAGCACCTCTGCAGTCTAGACAGTACATACTCATTTGTGTGATAAATAATGGATAAACACTGAGTGTGCCATTAGCCGTTAATGCAGTAGATTGATTCCCTGCAGCACATGCTCTCCATCCTTGTTTTAGCACTTATGCCACCTGTCTCTTGCACTTACTGCACGATGCTTCAATAATGTGAATGGGGTTCCCTGATCATTCTTAATTTAGCTCATTTTTATCATCTCATAAGTAAGTTGGCATTGCCATGACAGATGCGCAAATCAAAAGATGCCTCACTACTACCTTTATGATTGCTATCACCACTCTATCCAGTGTTTTTAGCACAATACAGATTACTTGTGGATGACCAAACAGAATCAGTAGACCTATTTTCTTTCCACAGATTTCCATTTTAGCACATCACTACTGCATTGGCCAAGTGGCTGGGACAAATACAAGTTATTTCAGGTCTCTGTTCCCATTTCCTCCAGCTGTAGGAACAGGGATTCAAACAGATATCAGTAAGTCACCAGGGCAGGTTGGCATTCAACCAGGATTTTGAAGGAATTCAAATGTGAAATTGCAGAACTGCTGGCCAAGTTGTCTCACAAAGCTATAGAAAGGGCCACTGTGCCAGACTGCCAGTGAATCTTCCACCGACAAAAAGGGCTCTAAAAGAGGTCTGGGGAACTACAGACCAATATATGACTCCATTCTTCATTAGGTAGTAGAGTATATCTTACAGACTAAGATCACATGGATAAACAGCACCCTTTGGGAAGAAGTCAGCATGACTTCTGTAAAAGGAAAGGCCATCTCAGTCACTGGCTGAAGTTCTGTGAGGGCAGTCAATAAGCACGTAGATAAAGGGTATTCAGGGGACTTAATATTTTTGATTTTCAAAAGATCTTCCACACAATTCCACACCTTACAAAAGGTAATTTTCCATGGGGATAGAGGAGATGTTCTTTTATGAGCTGGAAGCTGGTGAAAGGATTGGGCACACAAGAGTTCGATCATCACTACTAAGGGGGAGGTGAATCACTGGGGTTCAGCGATTTTCAGTTTTACTCAACACCTTCATCAGTGACATGGAATAGGATGTATGCAGTGAATTCCCCAAGGCTCCTTTTTGGGCAGTGAAATGCAATGTTAATATTAAGGAACACCAGAAACAACTTGCTAAGTTGGGTGAGCAGGCAAGCAGGTGTCATACTAGCTCCAGTGCAGACTCTACAGAAAAATAATCTAAACTCCATGTCTGCACAACGTGAACTGAAAAGTTGTAACTCAGAAAAGAGATCTTGGAGTTTCCACTGACACTTCCTTGAAGTCCTCAGTTCAGTCTGGGGTAGCAGCCAAAAAAGCCAATAAAATGTTGTACATCATCAGGAAGGGTACTGAGAACAAGACAGGAAACACATTGCCATTTTATAAGTCACCCGCACTGTAGGTAGTATGTGTCGCTTCAGCCATCACAGCTCAAGAAGACATGGTGGAACCAGGAAAGATATAGAGAAAGCAGGTGAAATGGTTAAGGAGGTAGAGGAGCTGACTCATGACAGACTAAAAAACCTGGGAATTTTCACTGAGAAAAGAAGAGGGCTTGAGGGATGTATGTTCTAAATAACAAAAATTACATAATTCTAAAACTAAGAAACACTCAATGAAACTATAACATTCATTTAAAATGTACTTTATCTAGCAGGTAGTAAATTTCTGGAAAATGCTGCCTCTCCCAAAATTGTACCTCCTCCTTACACAGTTGGAGAGAAAATGTTGGGCTAAATGCTCTGAAGCAAGGGGACATTTTTATTCTTATATTTTTGTGCAGCATTTGAGGTTCTCCTAGGAAAGGAGGCACCTCATGTGCACACCTTTGTCACAGTTTTCAGTCAGAACCAGGAAAATATGGAAAAAAGTGTGCTGCTTCACAGACACAATGCAAAGATAGATCAGCAAAGTAGAGATGCTGCAGAAGTCAAACGTGTGTCCCACAAATAAAAAAGTCAAAGGCCCAAGGGCAGGAGATGAAGTTCACAGGAGATGAGGAACACGCAGTTTTTAGCCTCGCTAAGGTCTATGGATTTTCTAGCTATGAATGTGTTTTCTGCATGACACAGCAGTGTGCCTCGGTATTGCCGATGCACAATAGTTGACTGATGTGAGTGTTGTTATTCTATGTGCTTTGGACATTTTTGACTCATGACAATGTGTTAGAAGTGGCACAGTGATAGATCAGGGCAGAAGGTCTGTGACAGATGCAGGATTATGCGTATGTAGGTAGAAACTTGGGATTGTAATACAGTTCATTATGTACTGATCAACAGTATTTACATGTAGATTTGTTACAAATACATGTATATGGTTTAGTGAAATAAAATTCTTCTGTTGTGGATTCTGGCAGTCTAATTAATTATTTATTTGTTCCTTACATACCGCCTTTGTGTTTACTGGGTGACGTTCCTAAGATCCTTCTTACTTTTGATAACCCATTGCATTTCATCTTTTTATGGGTATTGCAATATTCAAGTCCTGCTATCCTGTTTAGCATAGATACCTCAGTTCCTAGCGTTCAAAGCGAGAGGTTTGTGGCTGCAAGTGGATAGCAAATTGCCATCTAACTGTTGGTCTGTAAGAGGATATGCAAATAACTTAAATGTGAAAAACCTTTTTGTTTGACCTGAAACATTTTGTTGTAGGAAAGATGAGTGAGGGAGAGCAGAGGAAAGGATGGACACAAGCAACTGAAAGAAGAACTCTTTTCCTCAAATAATCCAGGGGTTAAAGCCATCGCCAAGTACATGAGAAAGCTTGGTTCAGGTCTTCCCAGTAGCAGAACAGACTAGAATCTGCAGCTCCCACTTCTTATTCTCTGCAACATGCTAGAGGATATGTTTGGGTGGGGAAGGGTTCTTTTAACTATTTTTGGTAACTGTATATTTTATAAAAATAATAAAATGCTTTTTATTTTGGAGGTTAGTGTTCAGGTTTCATCTCTGAAGCAGGACGGAGGGCTTATTGTGACCTTCGCTGCTGACAGCTTGTTTTATGTGAAGGAGAAAGTGTCAGCAGTAGAAAATTCAACTACCCTATAGCATAGCCACTAAGGTGCTCACATAAATAGTGGGAGAGCTAGTTTGAATCTACTCTCTGCCTCATTCATGTATACCCATGACTTTTCAGCCTTGTAGTTAGGTTACTCTCTCACGCAAATAACTGAACTTGTGTTGCTTATATCTGGGGTAAGCATTGTAACCCGTAAGTTATTAACTAAAAAAGGAGGAAAGAAGGATGCAGGGAAAACCTCCATTATTCCTGTTGCAGTTCTGTGAATACAATCCTCCCCAAAAGCACCTTGCAGTCAAAAGTATTCAAGCATTTGAACAAATACTTGCACATCATATCAAGACTAATAAAAATGCATTTTCCTGAATTCAATATTCCTTTTTTACTTGCTCAATTCTACATAGGCACAGCTAACTCATTTTCTCCCTGGATGGGCACATGTGACTTTCCTGAGCACATGAAAGATTGTTAGCAGAGAAAACAGTCTAAAAAATAGCTCTACTGACAACATAGTAAAAGCTCATTAGTGTCTTAGTATGCCAGGGCCAGTAATAATGCAGTGTGGCCAGAGATTTCAGGAGGTCTCCAGCACTTACAGCTGTAGTCCAAAGGAGCTAAACATGTGAACAGTCAGGCCAGTGTAAATATAAGAGAGAAATACAGGGACCCAATTTGATACATCTCTGGAGTTCCACATATTCTGAGACAGTTCTTCCAGATTCAATTCCTCACAGGGAAAATTGCTACTAGAAGGTATTTATTCAGGAAGAATTACTGCATCTTCTTCCCAAGTCCATTTGTCTTTTCTATGGACACAACAGAAAATAGTTTTTTGAAAGGCTTTTAGTCAGAAAACTGACTCTCTCTTCTTTTTGCTAGCATTTGCATCTTGCAGAACTATTAATATAAGAATATTAGGTTTTAAAACAGAAGTTCTTGAGGAAGACTTCAAAGTGGTACCACTGGAACTAAACCAAACATTGCGATGAATGTTGTTATTGAAAATTAGGCAATTATTGTTTGCCAGAAGAACATAATTCACCAGTATCAGAAAATTCCCAGGGTGTATAGCTAAAGCTTGACTGGCAGGGCTTAAACAAAAGTTCGGTAAGAAATATGCAACGTTGCTAATGCCACAGAGAGGCAAAGCAGCTACCTTTTTCTACCTACTTTTCACATTACTTATTTATGCAAAACAGAGACTGCCTTGGTTGAAGATATAGGTCGTGTTCGTCACACTGGCCACTTGCATTAAGCCATATAATGTTCTTCCTTGGTTAATAGGAGTCCCCAGACATGGTGTGGAACTGATACTTGACACTATCTCCTCCTTTGGTAACAAAAACCATCTTGTCCAGAGAAAGTTTCCTTTCTCATGATAATATAGACCGGACTAACTGGAAAATATGCCCCGTCGGGGCTGTTGGCAACAACGGGAGCAAAATCTCTGCCTGTTCAGATGAGCCAGAAGGTTCCTGCTCTGGCTGAAGCCAAGTTCTCCTGCAAGAGATGTTTCCTCACCAGCAGGTCAGACCCACGGCCAGCGGGCTGGGTCTGCCCCAGCCTAGACTCCTGCTCCCGCAGCCGTGGTCCTGCGTGCCTGGCTGCAAGCGTGGCTGGGGCCGGCCCCGAGGGCGCGTGGCCGGGGCCGGCCCGAGGGCACGTGGCGCTGGGCCGGCCCCGAGGGCACGTGGCGCTGGGCCGGCCAGGGGCTGCCCAACAGGCGCGTGCAGGCCGCTGGCCGGCCATCGCAGGCCGCGGGCGGCGGGCCGTGCAGGGAGAAGGCAGATGGGGCCAGGAGCACGCCCTGGTTGTGGCCACTCCGGGGGCGGCTCTCTGGCTGGGGCGTGGGCACCGACTCCCCCCAGGGCAGCGCCTCTTCCCTGGGAGTGTGGGCCTGGAGGCATGCCTCGGAGAAAGCCACAGGAGTCGAGATCCCGCTTGCAGTAAATCTGGAGAAAGACCAGTGCTCCCACTGTCCCTTCGACTTTCCCCCTCCCGTTCAGGGTGGGAAGACGTGCAGGACCACACCGTGAGCCGCAGCTTTACAGGGCTCCTGCCCCACCCCAGGGCAACCTTGCTGGGGGAAACCGGGGAATGTATTTATCTTTGCTGCACGGGTCGTAAAGTGTATTGAAATAACGTAATTCAGTTGATCACTGAATGTGCTTTTGCTTTAAAAGAGGACTAAAATGGGAAACCGTCAATGAAGTAGGCACGCCTCTGTCTCTATAGATGCACAAACTGATTTGACTGTAGCAGAAACTTAGCCAGAAGGATCAGAATGTAAATCCATTCAGTTTAACCAACAAATACTATTTCCTTAAAGGACTGTCAGAAAAGGATTCACTTTTATTTAGTCTATTCATTTTATGGGAGAATGCTACATCTCTTATCCTCAAATTAAATTTATTTACCCATGTGTAAGGGAAAAAAAGTGAGCCCGAGAGATGCCCTGAGATTTAAAATTCAGTAGATTTTGCTTCTGGTTCCATTAGATTCTTTCCTTCTTGAATTTCAAAGACTTCTAAGCAACTGAGTCTTACACAAAAGAATTTGACTTTCAGAAGAATGATTGTTATGGCTGAACCTTGGAAAAAGTGGTAAGAGGCCAGCTTAAAGTACCAGGCGTATCTTATTGTCAGTCTTATAACACTGAGCTATGTTCAGCTGTGATAGTCTACTTTTCTTGCCAGGTTTTCATATTGCATTCAGGAAAGCAAAGTTATTTCAGGCTGAACAACAGCAACAACTATTCATGTCCTTCAAACAACACATCCCATGTATCTTTACTGTCAACTAATCTGATTCGTGTAGGTAAGTTATTACCCTGTCAGTTTATCAGAGAGGGCCCAGTCATATATCCTCTAACTTCAGGGGAAAGTTACAGCAGCCTTAAGAAGAAACTTGCAGTCAGTACTGAGATGTGGCTGATACCAGAAAAATGGGAGCAGCTGGCAAATGAAAGTGGCACAGTCCCTTCCTTCCCATGCCGGCCCATCCATGCTGCGACTTCGTTTATCCCCATGGACTCCTGATGTCCTGGGGCCTTGGGTATTTCTTCTGGGTATTTTTGCCCATAATCCCACCTTTGGAGTAAGATATTGGGCTGAGACTGGGGGCCAGTTGAACTTGATGCTGATCCTACCACGTCCTTCCCCAATTGCACACAGGAAGTCCAGGGCAGTGACAGACATCTCCCCTCTCTGGGATTGAAGCAACACACCCCATCTTTGTCACTGTGAGAGCCTAGCTCTGCTGCCCTAGCAAGAGCACTGGGAAATAATTTTTATGCAAATATATGGGAGGCAATTGCTGACAATGACAGCATTTTTTGACATCTGACTTCTGACAAATAGAATCAAGTTCTCAATTCCACTTGTCGTTCTATATACAAACCCCATCCATGTGTGGTGGAGAAGGAAAAAATTGAAGACAAAAGGAAGAAACTGTAGCCACTCTATAAGAAAGGTCACAGAAAGCACCAGGGAAGTCTGCTCCTCCTGATTTTCTTGCCTGCCAGCACAAAGTGAAGTCATAATCTTTTAGCTTCAGCTTCCCCTCTGTAGAAAAGGCTTATTTTCTTGCTTATATGGAAGGCTTGGGAGAATAATCTTTTTAGAGGCAGTCACACACTACAGCAAAATTAACCATAGTAAGGAGACAGCCTCCACTGGCAAAATCTTCAGGAGGGCCTGGAGTTGACTTTTAGCTGAATCCTACATTTTAGCCTGCATTACATAGACATATATGCAATAGTTGGCACATGTAGCACTTAAAAGAAATAGCAGGCTTTTAAAATAAAGTCAATTAACCGATACGAAAACCGTATCTCTGTCCTTAGAAAGAAAAAACCAGGCATTTCTGTTAAATAGATAAAAAACTACCTTTCTTCTTAAAATTCTCCTTAGTAAATCTCTAACTTTATTCTTTCCCTCTTAAATATCTGAAGTCTTTTTGGAGGAGCAGTCTGAATCCCAGTCTGTCCCAAGAGACTAGTATGTGCATATTCAGTCAGCGCTAGCAGGGCTCTGACTCTGTGGGAACAATGACAACACGATAGTCTTGTCATCTGGACTATCCATTTAGCATCCATTTAGCATCCTACTTTTTCAAATATGTTTGGTCTTCATTGCTGTTTTCTTTAACCTAAGTCCTGTAAAATCTGAAGGCAAAAATACATAGTTAAGTTTCACAGGGATCAAGGATTATCTGAGTGATGGAACTGTGATGTGTTAGAAAATATCTTGTAGCCCCTAAAGAGAAAAAAAAAATCAATTACAGAACCTATGAAAACATTCCAACTATTATTTTATAACATGTTTAGCTGTTTTATATGTTATAGAAGTCAGTTTATCAGAGTTATAAATAACAGTACAGCACAGTAAAAGTCAGATTAATGTACACTAATACAAAATGTATTCCATCAAGCAGTACAGTCATTTGTGTAGATAGCTTTAGTCAGTCTATTACTAACCTGACTTGATACTCAGGATACTTATAATGGCTTTCATCTGGTAATAATAAAGTATTGCTTATGCTAATGGTGCTACCCAGATTAATAGGTTTTAAATGGTTGGTGCTATTTTATTGTCTCTTCCTGAGTAATGAACTAGTCTATATATGCGCTGTACATGGAATGATGGGAACCAATAATTCAAGCAATATCATTACAGTGGTATCAATATGGGACACCTGAAAAGTTTTTTTCTTATATGCTATAAGGTAAAGTTGAAGTTTATGAAGGAGAAGTGCTTTTAATGTTTAACGTGTGCAACAGAAACTGCAAATAGCTGACGGAACAGTAGGAAATTGGTACTGTTTGAGTGCCTCACCACTCCTCATTCAAACCATCTGTCAGGCACTTCTTCAGAAAAAAAAATCCACAATTTTTAGAAATGTTTGTTCTGAAAATGCAAATTTTTTTTTTTTTTTAATTTCTGGTCATGTAGATAGATCCGTTTCTTACACCATGTCTGCAAGGAGGTATGGTGCTTATTTAAATACTTCAGAAAAAGGTTGTGAAGGCTCAGGTGGCCCATCCGTGGTAAGTTTGAAATCTCTGTTCAGCTTTGCTAAAGGAGAAGGAGTGGAGTGGATGAGGACACACAGAGTGCAGTTTGACAAGTGTCTTCAGCTCGTGTCCGGCTCACTTGCAGACGCTGAAAAAGCTAGTTTTGTCCTCGCCTCTGCTGCTGACGTCCTCCAGCCCCCCTTGCAAGCGCATTGCTGGTGCCGCTGACAGTGCAGCTCGCACAAGTCCTAGTGCCAGGAGAGGGGCGGTGGTGGAACAAGGGGCTGGGGACGTCGGGAGGAGGGAGCTCATTTCTCTCAGTGACACCATGGACTTCTGTCACTTTAAGCAGCTTGCGAAACTTCACTGCAGAGTCCCAGCTCAGCAAGCTGCTCAAATATATGCTTAACTTGAGGCACACGGACTATCAGTAAGAAAATATCGAAGCATATGCTTTAACTTAAACGGCATTATTAAGTGCTTCCTGAATTGAGATGATTTCCTTCTCAGTACTCCTCCTCTTCCCATCCGGCTCAATTTTATTTTTTCACTCCCTGCCAATAGGCGCTTCTTTGCATATTGCCGGCTACCCCCCCACTTTCCGACTGCGCATCTTTTCCCTGCCTTAGGCTGCCTCCGTCTCCATGCGTAACATGGAGGGCCAGGGCACGGCTGTAGCCCTCTGCCTGCAGTCACCTACGTTGTTCAGACGTGTTTCCTGGCAGGGTTTTGGCCTGTCCCAAACCAGCCTGTCAGACACACCTGAGCGCAGCCTGGGGAATAGCACGGGCTCAGGGCTGTTCCTGCCAGCGAGCGTGTGTGCCATGCTGCTCAATTTTGGGAAGGTGCTAAAGGTGCAAAGCATTAAAGATGCAAGTCCTCGGGGGCAGGGAGGGGGCCCTCGCCTGGTTCATCTTCTAGCATAGCTGTAGCTTTGGTGTCTTCTGTGTCGTACGAATTTGGATGAAAAGTAATAAGAAGCAAATTAAAAAATCCAAATGTCTTTAAATGAGTTTGGATTCAGGTTTCCATACCAGCCTGTCCTGGCATCGGAACTTATGGTACAGAGGGAAAACCTACTTCTGCACCATTTCAAACTGCTGCACTGTCTCCTGTGGCCTTGCAGAGGCAGATAAGGGAAATAAAAAGCTTGTAAACACAGCACGGTAAGTCAGCTCGTCAGTCCAAGACAGCGTAATTAAAGATCCCAAACTGTAGGTAAGTTTAGATCACCAGCTACCTGATCGGTTGGCCCAACTATTTCTTTATCTCAAGAAGGTTTTATTCTTGATGGCATTAACAGCACTTTGCTGAAGCCAAACCTGAGGTTTTCTGTTTTCTCAGAACTTAGATGCTTGTTACACTTTCCACAGATGTTCTTCTTCAGTCGTGGTAGCTTGAATGGCACAGAGTCTGCAGGCAATACCTTGTTATGTCCAACTAAATGGGAAATGCCTATTCTGAAGTCCTGAAGTCTCTAGTCTCTGAAGTCTCTGAAGTCCTTTTGGGATAATACCGGAGGACTAGCACCGAAGGGGACTAGCAAATCTGTCAGGCTGGTTTGCTGTCAACACAGCCACCTACTTTGATTGGTATATCATCTCCTCTAATAGACTATTCTACTCTTATTTCTTTTAATTTGTCTGAAGCTGTATCTGACCTGATGGATTCAGTGATTTTTTTTTCCCCACAATGTCTCCCACTTTCTTACTATATCTGGCTGCTAGAATAATTTTTACAGTTTGTTCTTTTGACCAAAATCCATGGTCACCACACTCCAGGAACATCAGTTGCCTACAGTCATGAACTGTCTTTAGCCATATTTTGGTTTTCACTCTGAAACAGAAGATGCAATTTTGATATATTGAAAGAAAAACATTTTACCTAAACTATTTAACAGACATTTACAGCTACGTAGGGTAGAGAAAATAAGACAAAAATATGGCCTTTAATTTATTATGTAGCTGTGAGTGAGGCTTCCGTGCCCATTTTTCATAGCACACAGGGTTTAGCTGCTGCCAACTTTTCTGTAGTTTCAAAAATTTCTGGATTATTGAAATATAATTACAGTTTAAATGAAGATGCCACGGAACTTTTAATTTGCTCTTTTAGTCATTTCTGCAGTCCAGGGACCTTGAGCCAGGAATGTGGATGGCCATGCTGTAAGCCCAGGAATGAATCTCTACTCATACTTGTTGGTATCCACCAACTGACTCACCCCAGCTGAAGAGGCTTCTTGCTAGTTCCTTAACAAAATATTGATATTACATCGGCCATTACAATTTGTAGCTTTAGGGTAAAAATGCTTTTTAAAGAGGCTGTCAATACCTTTATTGACCAAAAAGACAGTCTCGCTGCTTTTTTTTTCTCTTTTCCCATCTCCAGTGACTCCTCATAATTATACTGTGACCACAATTAAAATTTTTACTGAACAACATCCAATGAATGCAACCCATTTGAATTCAGTAGTGTCCACCCATATGAAAAATCCAATAATTCTCAAAAAGTAAGAAAACCAGGTACATAAATACTAATGGTCACCAGAGATGGGAAGTTGCATGTGTTAGCGTACTGATTTGGGCCAAATCGTACTTCTCCTAGAGGTGTGTAAGAAATGTTTATGAGACAGGGTGGAGGGCCCAGGACTGTAAAGTCTAGGACACTTTAGCATTTGTTTTACCCCTCACTGAAATCACTAGGTTTATTCCTGCACTTAACAGTAAGTATAGCTTTACGTACCAGCTTGACTTCAGACTTCACTGTACTATACTGACTCCGCGCAATTTTACCCAGCTCCCGCCGATGTAAGAAGCATTGTGCAGTCCTTAGTGGGTCTTAAGTGATATTAAATATTCCATTAGAGAAATGTTGTTTCCATTACAGTTTACAATTTTAACATTTAAAGACTTATCATTAAAATACGTAGCTTTATAACATACTTCGTTTGTATATGTAGCAGTTTGCTACTTACTGGCAACTGGTCATGTATTAATTTTTCAGAAACATGTTTCCTGAATATGACTAATGACTCACAACCCTTTTGTATCTCTTTATTACAGATGAATGTTATATGGATTCTGAAATGCAAAACATATGCTGAACACCTAATTGGGCTGACGATGCCTCAAAAATATTAGAAGTTCAAAAAATCAGTTAATACAAAGTTTGCTGTCTGAGTATTTCACATTTATAAATTTGTGGTATTCAGAGAATAGAGTTTATATTGAACTTTTAGCTATTAGAATTGGTTACATCATGACAAATCAGTATCCTGCTGGAGATCTTCTAATGCATTTCTGTTTCCAAAGCAGAAAATATAACATGCTCTGCAATGTCTCTTCCATTACGAAGAAGAAAAACAGTTCAAGGACGAACTGAATTTTCACTGAATGCTTCTCCATATAATCTTCGAAACTGAAAATCGTGAAAAAGCCCAAAAGTAGTCACACATTTGCAGAAAGAGAGGCTAACTGTGACTGATCCCCACTCCCTCCTCCCAAATTAATAGGAGGATAAGAGCTGCCACGACTGCAGCCAGATGAAAGCTCCATGTGATTTATGGTCCTCAAAGTGTGGCCAGTTACACCGCTTAGGGAAAGAATTTCCTCGTTTTGTCTCCTGTATCTTTTCTGTGATACACCCTCTTCTGCCAGTCGGCGAGTGGTTTGGGGACGGAGCCCCTGAGTGCCTGCGTGCATATGGGCCGCTGCTCCAACAGCCGGTAAGGGGCTATCTCACAGCTAATGAGGCGAATCTCGTTTTGAAGACGTTCATACTTTGGCACCCCACAGCATTCTTCTGCCACAGGTCCATGCTTTTAACTGCATGCTGTGACAAGAAGTGGTTCTTTTTGCTTGTTTTATATCTGCTACCTGGTAGTTTTCTTGGAGGGAGGGAGGGAAGGCATCCTATTAGTTTTTAGATTTTGAGAATATCAGTGAGTGTTCACTTCTGGCTCACCCCGTCCTTGTGATTAATAATTTAATGGATACTACCAGAGGGATGGCCACCCCTAATCCACAAAACCCCTCCTGTGTCCGAGAGCCCCGGCGGCTGGCACGCGTGCCGCGGGAGGTGAAGGGCAGGCAGCTCGCGGAGCGGTTCGCCGCTGGAAAAAACCCGCTCCCGAAGGGCTGCCGCTGCGGCGGCCACCGCTGGCCCACGCCCTGCCTGCCCGAGGATTTAGCCAGCAGAGCGGTCCCACGGGGAGCACAGCGGGCAGAAAATGACCAGAACTGTATTTGGCATGTGCCACCCTAGATTTCTATGGCTCTACAGCCTTTTTATCCCTTTCGTTTCTGAATAACTCCCAATAATTCCTCTGTCGTCTTGGCCACCGCTGACCACTGAGCTGACAGTTTTGCAGAACTGCCTGCAATGACTTCCAGACCTTTTTTTGCTCGGTGATAGCTAGTATAGACCCCGTGACTGTGATGGCGAGTCTAGAGTTAGATTTCTCCCTGGTTTGCGCTTGCTGACCCTGAATTTTATTTCCCTTCTATCTCCTACATATGTGAAATCTTGAATGGTACAGTTTCAGGTATTACAGAGATTTTAATGTATGACACGTTGGTTAAGACTGTGACAAAACTGGTAGAAACACTTCAAGCTTTTATTATCCACATTTTCAAACTGTAAATACATTAAGGTGTTTATTCTAAAGCATATTATTTCTTTACTTTCCAGCTGAAGTTTTGATGAAATTCTTCATGAGAATTTTTGAGAACAGAGTTTCTTTGGGAAAAAATATTCCAATACAGAAGTGTGATAAGCTTTAAAGACATGTATTATCTGTCTTAGATTATCAGTGAATCAGAATTTTAGATCGTTTATCTACTGTAATGTACATGAGCAGAATTTAAATAACTGACTCCAAGGTGAAAGGCTCTGATGAGCCTCAAAACCGAAAGTTTTTCAGTTACCCAGTTCCACAGATTTTAATAGTTAAAATATTTGTTTATGATCCACTACCACAACAATTGAAACAACATTGACATCTGTTTCAACTTTTTTGATAGCAAAAATGGTGCATTACTATGCATGAATAACTCAGTGGCATGAGACACAGGTAACCAAAGGACACTCTCTAGGTGTGTCAAACAAGTTTTGACAACTGTGTAAAGTTTCCTTTGAGCTTGTTCAACCGAATGATGAGCTGAAGAAAGTGCATTATCAAAGGTAACTACTGCTTGGCAGCGAAGGAAATTGTTCACTCGTTTGTTAAAAAAGCCTGACTAATACCTGAACTGCAAATACTGTGTATGTCAGTATTGCCAACACATCCATGTGCTGTACTGATTATCCCCAAATGTAATCTTTTCTTACAGTTATAGAGATAATTCTTGATATTTATCCCACTTTTGGTGAAAGTGGTGATTTAGGGGTTACACACTTGCTTTCAGACAGAGGATTCATTTTTATCTCAAATTATGCTGCTTACACATGAATTAGATGGAACCAGCCTGGATTGTGTTTTCTCGTGGCCATTTTCATGAACTTCCAATTGCTGAGTTTACAGACTTTCATAAACCAAAGAATAATGCCTTATTCAAATCAGTAGTGTGAAGGCCTGGAAAGTTCAGGAATGGGAAAGAAGAAAGTCCAAGACATACAGAAGGCGGCTGAGGTCCTTCAGCAGGTGGCACACTTCCCTCTGGATCAGTTGTGAAGGAAGGTATTTGCAGGATGCTCAGGGCGCTGGCCTGTGGGAAGATTCCTGAGATGCAAAACCAATGTGGTTAGGAAGGTTCCCATGGCATGTGCCAGAAGAGTAAAGGAGATAGGATAATATGGCCAAATTCTAGGCAGCTGCAACTTACTTACTGTCATTTCTCTTATCCAAAGTGCCCTCTGCCATTTTGAGATGACAAGATATTCTCCTTTCCCCCGTTTCCAACTATGCACTGCTAAGGGCGATCTGCCCCTCTGTCTCTCTCCAGTCCATACATTAAATTCTCTACACATGAAGAAACTGAAGTTTCTTTGAATTGGAAGATGATGCAAAATTGAAAGTTGCCTATTTGAGAAGAATGCTAAATGAAAGGCTATCAGGTCTAATGGGAATATAAATAGGTAAGCTTTTAGAAAATTAAGTCACTTAATTGCTCAGGTTATATATAACTCAAAATTGCTAAATCATGCCATGTCTTTGGCTCTTGCTTGAAAAAAGTGGGGCAAGGAGGGGGAGAGAACTGAGTACAGTGCACAAAATACATAGGAGCTATTACTATTATTTAAAGAGATATAACCAGTGCCTGATAACATGGCCCACTTGTTATCAAAGCAAAATATTTTTTCAAAACGCCTAAAGATAAGGGTCTTTCAAAAACTTAATTGGGTTGTGATATTGAAAAGGATGATCAGAGAAAATCTGGCTATAGCACTTACAGGGTTCATTTATCTCACATGAGAAGTGCACATAATCACTTGGCTGAGTTTCTGGTCAGCATTGTAGATTTTCCTATTCAGCTTGCTAATTAGCTGTGAAAAAATGGAAATGAGTAAAAATAATCAAATTTTATTTAAAAATCTTTTCCCAGAATTCATGGGCTTTAAAAAATGCTACCATGAAAAGGCATAATTTCAGAAAATTCTGCCTTTTTCATTTTTCCCCCCCCGTCCAAGGTCAAGTGACGACATGTTATTATCAAGCTGTTGATGCACACAGCATGCTAGTTCTGCATCTGGAAATACTTTATGTGGAGAAAATCACTTTTTTTTTTTTTTTTTTTTTTTGAGTGGAAAGCTCAATATAGCAGAAAAATATTTTTCCTTCAGGAAATGGAGCCACTTGTTCATCACCAGGCAAACAGTGCTCCCCTTCCTTCGGGCCCTCTGCCAGAGTTATTTACACACAGGCTTGTTCAAGCTTTCTTGCTCCTTCGCACCATTTGATACTGTATGAGCTTGAAGCTGCTGCGGATAAAGCAGTGCTTCACTGTGACTTCTTTGTGTTCTGTGGAGGAGTCACGGGCACACTCCCCTATGAGGAAAGACTACCCTTGTTTACGTAGGAGAGTAGACAAACAAGACGCAGCAGCCTGGATTCAAGGAACGCACAGGGAGAGGTGTTGGGAGGGTGAACCGGCAATGTCTTTTTCTCTTATAAGGTGAGGTGGTGCTCGAGCAAAATGAAAGCAAGGCGTACAAATGGGAAAGTGGAATGCTGTGGCTGGAAATACATTTTATGGTATTAAGTGACTGATAGGTGAAACTCATAGCTGCTAGTTATCTCTGAGAAGAAGAGCTTGAGATGGTCAGTAGAAAGTAGGTATCTCTCAAAATAAAAATCCCCTCAGTTACCCGAATTAATACTGCTCTACAAGCTGATTTTGCGGTGTGCTCGGCATCCAAAGTAAAGCAGGAGACAAATGCAGCCCTTCCAGGACACTCGACAAGTCTTCTGATCTAGCTCAGCCTTCCTTCCCACTCTCCTTCCCAGCCCCACAGCTGCTGTGGGTGCCCCCGCAGGCTCTCCGGGAGTCCCCGAGGAGGGGCCGGTGGCAGGGACCCTCACCCTCGCTGGCCCGTCATCGTCCCAGCATCTGGCTCAGGGCCCTTTTCTCACTCCTGAGGAGAGAAGGATCAGATCCTCTGAAGAGCCCTTTCTCGGTACAGAGGAGGGAGCATGCCCCGCTTCCAGCACTGGAAAGCGTTAAGGAGCACTGAATGTAACTGGGGAGTTAGAAAAGGCAGCGGTGGGAGTGGACGGGGCAAGGACAGCAAGAGACATTGCTGTCCAGGCAGTCGGAAAAAGGAGTGAAGGAAAAGGGAAGGAAGCTCCTACACAAATAAGCACGATGGGTTTTAAACAACATTGATAGGAAACTGTTTGTTAGTGTTTATTCACAAAGCAAGCCATTCCCAGACAGTTTCCCATAGATTTTCTCACTTATTCAAAACTTAAGAAAGGGGATGCTAAACAGTGAAAGAACACCACCAACACTAATTTGTGCTCCTGCCTTCTGAGGCTTTCAGAAAAGTGGATACATTTGGTCCATTTTGCTGTATACTACTCACACTGAAATCAATAGGTAGCGTCAACCCCTTTATATAAAGGAATTGTCTCTTTTGATGTGGCTGTATCTGTAACAACTTTGTGAAGAAATAGGTAAGAGCTTGTGGGTACAGGCTTAGGGACCAAGTAATTTTTCCCAAAGTAAGAAAGGATGAATTGCTTTAAAATTGTTAGCTGTTTCAGGAATGGTTATTTAACATTTCAACTCAACTGTACTGTTATAGAAAAATTATATAATGCTTTCTATTATCTACTTTGGGAGCAGCACAGTTTACAAAAATGATGGATTCTGTATGTTCTGAGATCAAATGAAGTTTTCAGAACAATTTATAGTGTTTAATAAACTGTGAAAATGTGAATCATTGCTGAATATTATAATTCCATACTGTGCTTGCGACTAGTGGCATCTATGATGGCCAAGGTGCTTTCCAAGCAGCAATAATGACTTCTTTTCTAATGAATCTGGAAAATCTGTACTTAAAGAACAACTTTAAATCTTACACCTGAAAGCTCCCTTAGTTCTCTTCTCCGTTTAGTTAGAGTGATTTTTTTATTAAATGCTGGATGTAAATGTAAAGAAAAAAAAATCTAGAGGGAAATGATAGGAGAGTACGATGCAAGGATGTCATTACCAGGTTATGTTATTGTCACAAGTAGGCAAGAGAAAGTAATTCAGATGTCTGCTGCCTCTCTGTGGAGTTCCTGGCAGGAGTGTGTGAGGAAAATGATCCGGGCACCCCAGCTGCAGTCCCCCTGTGGGACAGGGCTCCTGCCTCATGCTCCCCATGGGAAGGGAAAGGGGCATCGGTGGGGGATGAAGGTCACTTTCCACAGGGTTACACCCATTCCCCTACAACTGTGCCCACAGGGGGAGTTGGGTGGAGGGAACTATGCAAAGACTTCCCTGCCTCTCCGGCTGGGTCTCCTGCAAGCTCGGGACTGCTGCAGCTGCAAGTTGCGCAGCCTGTCAAAACCTGCTCCGGGGCTTGAGCCAAACAACTGATGTACGACTGGGGAGGTCTCTGAGCAGATGTGTAGCTTCAGTCTCCTTCCTGGGATCACGAAGGTGCCCAAGAGTTGTAACTCCAACGTGTACCTTGTGGAGGCACAGCGAGGGAAATGGCTGTGGCTCAGATGCGGCAATACTAAGAGAATGTGGGAAAGAACCCAAAGTAAAACTTGTTGAGGTAACCAACATAACTGGAAAAAGACCCTTATTTTGAAAAGCATTACCGAGAGAACAATTTTACTTTACTTTGAGAATAATTGTCAATAAACACTTTAAAATTATCTTGAACATTGAACTTCATGGCAGTTGCTTCTTCTGTGGGCTGGTCTCTGTGACAATAAAAATGAACTTCTGAAGTCTTGTGAGAGGCAGAAGAGAAGCAGACAATGCTGGGCATACAGCAAGAAGTCAAGTGTACTGGTCAGGAGTCTGTAGCTTCCCAGAGGGGAAGACACTAGCAGCTGTCCTTTTGGGGGCAGAGGTAAACGCAGTTGCTGTGGAAAGAGGCAGGATGGGAAAACCTCAATTTAAAACAAATCCTAAGCACTCTTGTCTCCCATTGACTTTTTCTGACATGACATCAAATAAAGATCACAAGCCCAAGGTCAATATGTTTACTCAGACAGAATAATTCCAGTCAAACAATACTCAGTGGCAGGAACGACACTATCACTTACACTGAAAACCAGGAAAACCAAGACAGACGTGCTCCCAGATTTAGCGAGGAGCGAGCAACTCTTTGTTAGCTGTGGTTCAGTCCTCTTCGTATGGAACGCGCTGGCAGGAGCGAGGCTTTTACGGAACAGAAGTCATCAGTTATCATAAGATTATGATTGTGCGAGCTGCTCGTGGCCGTATCACCTGAGGTGAGTCCCAAGACATCCTGAGACTCCTCTGCACCTCCTGGACTGAGCTCGGTGAAGCTCTGTGAACCTGACTCAGAGGCCACCCAAGTCAGCAGGGGCCAAGGACCACATTAGGATGACAGGATATTTATTAATAGATTCGCCCCTGTGTTGCCAACCCCAAGCACTGAATTGTTATTAGTCCCTAAAAGCTGTGGAAAGGACTTAACAATTCGTAGCTACCAAAATAATGAAAAAAATGGTTTTATCTGTCCCAGTGTCTGCCGTAAGAACTACTGCTTTCAGGATTTATGTGTACGCTCTTTTCATCCACGAGGCCGAGATTTTTGCCTTGAAGGCAACAACCTCAGGTGCTGGCCCGGCTTCTGACGTCACGGTGACAGCCCTGCGAGATGGCATCACTTCGAATCACCTTACAGCAGCCTTCAAAGGCGGCTGAGTGGCTTCCCCAGGAGAAAATTATTTTGCTCTGAAAATTAAACGAAGGCCTGCTGTCAGAAACACAGCACGCCACCGTGGTCCGGGGCGGGTGTCGGTGCGGGACCTGGCCCGGGTCCTGCTTCAGCCGGCGCCCGGTCCGCAGCCGGCAGGAGAGCGGCGGGATGCTCCCGGGAAGCGAGAGTGCCGCCTCGCCACGCCGAGAGGGCATTCCCCCCGCGGCGCCACGGCCCCGGGGCCGGGCGAGTTCCCGGGGCCGGCTCCGGGTCTGGCGGCTGCTGCGGGAGACCGGCCCCGGCCCGGCTCCGCCCCGCCGCCGGACGTTGCGGGCGCTCATTGGCTGCGGGCGGCCCCCGTGAGCGGCGGCGGGGGGAGCTGGGGGCGCGAGCCCCGGCCGGCCGTTAGCCGGCATGAGGTGGCGGCGGCAGCCCCCAGCGAGGAGGGTGCCGGCGAGCCCCCCCCCCCCGCCCCCCTCCATTCTCCCAGTGGCACGGGCCGCTCTAGGGGAAGGCGCTTCGCCGCGGCGCTGGCGGCGAGAGGCTGTGAAAAATAAATGCGTGTCTCTGCGGCACAGCCCGCGGCTGCTGGAGCGCCCTCGGCGTGCCCGCCGCGGGCGGGCTCCCTGCCCTGCGGGGCGGCGGCGAGCCCCGCCGTGCCGCCGGGCCCTTTTTAAGGGGCCGTGTATTAGCTAGTGAGCGAGGGTCGGGGCAGCCGCCCGCCCAGCGGGCAGAGCCGTGCCCGGTGTCGGAGGCGGCTGCCGGGGCCGGCGGCCGGCCCGGGGAGCCCCGGCGTTGCATTGTTCTCCCTGACAGATAACATGACCCTGGGCAGGCAAGAGCGAGGGGGCGGAGGGGCCGGAGGAGGGAGAAAAAACCCAGGGACGCGGAGGGCGGGGAGGGGGTGGGAGGATCCCGCGTCCCCGCAGGAGAGTCTCGGGCCGCGAGGCCGCGCGGCGGTGCGCGCCACGCCGGGGCCGGATCTCCTGGGAGTTCCCTCGGCGGCGAGGGGGAGGGGGAGCGGCGGTCTCCGCCGGCGGGGAGAGGCCGCGGCTTCGCCCTCCGAAGCCCTGCCTCCTCCCTCCCCTCCCGCCTGCCCGCCGCACCTCTCCCCTCGCCGCCTCCCCGCCGCCTCGCGCGCGCACACACAGACAGGCAGACAGACAGACGCGGGCGGGCAGCGCCCATCACCCCGCGGCCGGGCGCTGCCGGTCGCGCCCCGCTCGCTTCCCCGCCGGCGCGCGGGGGGACCCGGTGACGTCACGGGCGGCGCGCTCCCCGCGCTCGCTCCGCGCTCGCCGCCCCGTAACTTCTGTTCTGGGAAGTGGTGCCAGGAATAGCCCGGCGGATCCGCCCGCAGCGCAGAGCGCTCCCTCCCGCCTCGGCCGGGGCGGGCTGCGGCTCCCGGGCCTCCGCCTCTCCCCCGTGCAACACCAGCCCCTTCGCCACTGCCAGGGTGATGGTGATGGTCCTTTCCAAAAAGAGGGAGAGGAATGACCTGCCTTAAGATAAATGCGTGAAGTGGGAGCCCCTCGGCCGCTGGAGTACCGCGCTCGGTCTTTGCGTACACAGAAGCACCGCGAGCCACCTCGCTCCCGGCAAGCCCGTAGCAAAGGAGCAACAAGAGCGCCCAGCGGGAGCAGCAGCAGCAGCAGCAAGGGCACCGGGAGGGCTTCCCTCCTGCCTCCGCCGTCACTTTCCAGGTGAGCAGCAGCGGCTACTGCCGGCAGCCCCCTCCTTCCCCCCCCGCCACCGGCACCAGCTGACAGCCGCGCCGAGCCGCCGGCGGGGGGCGGCTGCCGGCGGCGGGGGGCAGACGCCGGCGGCGGGGCGCGGGTGCGGGGCTGGGTTTCGGTCCGAGCGGGGGTTGGAGGGTGTCTGACGCCCGCGCCCCGAGTGCCGCCGGGCGCCCCCGGCCCCGGGGCCGCAGGGGTAAACGGAGGGCAGGCGGCG
This sequence comes from Phaethon aethereus, assembly GCF_964289735.1. Classification (NCBI taxonomy): domain Eukaryota; kingdom Metazoa; phylum Chordata; class Aves; order Phaethontiformes; family Phaethontidae; genus Phaethon; species Phaethon aethereus. The sequence goes on along the minus strand of NC_138576.1, from coordinate 68,869,782 downwards.
GGAGGCGCGGGGGAGGGCGCCGGCGGGGGAAGCCGGCGGGGCTGTAAAACCGCCGGACCGGTAAGTCACCTCTGTGGCGGCAGCGCTGGGCGCCGGCAGTCACCGGCACCGTCCCCGGGGCACCACGGCCGGAGGCCCGGCGGCCCGCTCAACCGGCGCAGGAGGGGGCCGGGGACAGGCCTTTGTCGGTGACACGCCGCTGGGAAATGCGGGGAATACCCAGCCTGGAAGCGTATGCAGATGAGGAGCAGGCTGCCTTGCGTAATCCCCTGCCGTGGCGGGGAATGGGCACGGTCACCGCCGGGGAGAGGCGCCCGCGGGAGGGCCGGCCCGACGAGGCTCTCTCCGCGGCCTCCGGCGCCCCGCGGGGGGGGGGCGAGTACCCTGCCGGGGGGGGGGCGGCCGGGGCCACGCGGCGCGGCGGCGGGGGCGGGCAGGGCGCCGGGGGCTCCGGCTGCCGCCGCCGCGGCGGGCACGGGGGGGGGAGGCGCGGGGAGACCCGCCGCCGTGCCGGGGGTGCGCGCGTGTGTGTGCGAATGCGTGTGTGCGCTGCGCCGCGGTGACTGTTCCCTGAAGTGGGTGGGACGTTGGCCCGTTCCGGGAATGTTCCATGACGTGTAAACGCCACAGGAAGGGGGTTAACGAGGGGCTCGGCCGGGGCCCTCCCGCCCTCCCTCCGCTCGCCGGCGGGGCTGCCGCGGGGGTGGCGGGCGGGGGCCGGCGGGGGCACGGTCCCTTATGTAACGCGGGGTACGTGTGCGGCCGGCGGTGATTATGTAAGCGGCACGTCCGCGCCTGTCGCGCAGGGTACCTCGCGCCGGCAGGCCGGGCCGGCGGGCAGCGGCAAGCCCCGGTTTAGCCCGGGTGATTCTCCGCAGCCCGCTCCGACGTCCCTGCCGGGGGCTGGCGGGCGGCACGGCCTCCCCCTCTGCGAGAGGGAGCCCGGAGCTGAGGGGAAGGCGTGATGCCTCTGACCCGCGTGGTGGCCTGAAGCACTCCCACCCGCGGGTGGGGAAGCCGGCGGGAGGCCCCGCCGCCTCAGCCCCCCCTGGCCCGGGGTCCAGGCCGGCCGCCGGCGAGCCCGCCTTGTCTCCGCGGGCAGGCGGCCGGGGCTCGCCCCGGGGCAACGATAAAAGTGCTCCGAGCTTAATTTCCCAGAAAAAGCGTTCTCTGTTTTTCTTATTAGTTGGCACTAATGGTCAAACGTTATTTTGAGGTGTTTTTTTTTCCTTCTTATGGTAACTGCAGAAATTAAACTTACAAAGTTTTTTTTTTATTACAGTAATTTTAAAATACCCTTTTAAATTAAACTAACAAATACGAGTTTCAGCAGAAGTATTTTGCTAAATAACTTTCCTTCTCTGATTTTGAAATGAAGTCAACTTTAATACAAAACCTGTGTGGTTTTGTATGTTATTAAATAATTTAGAAAACATTTTATGCCTGCTTAGTCAAGGGTGTTACTTCCCCCCCCTCAAAAAAGAAAAATCTATACTGTGAATATTAAGAAAGAAGTAAATCAAGTGGTCGGGGCAGGAAAAGCAAACCGTTAGCAGGTGTGTGTTGCTCTGCCCCACGGAGCTGTGCACGCAGGGGGTACCTTCTATTCCCTCTGTGCAGCTCCTAGCACAAGGGGGCTCCGGTCATCGCTAGGAGTTCTGGGGACACTGAGTAATTACAGTAATTACTAAATTGAAAGAGCTACTGGTCTAACAAGGTACAGATTCAGTGGGCCTAGTTTTTAAATTCTGTTGTTGTTGTGAATTACCACTGACTACCAGAGGAATTTGATCCTGAGGTTATGAGGATGCAGTGCGGAATCCTCAGTATTTTGATAGTGAAAATGATATGCAGGCGTGCTAAAAAAGTGCATCTGTTTTTAAAGATAGGAGGCTCTCTGCCTGTTAGGTTTGCAGCATGTGGACATGTTTAGATAGATGCACTGTAACCTGGGGGTTATATATATTTACAGTTAGATGTTAAGTCTTCCCTTATCCTTCCAGTCAGAAGATACTTCTGAAACTTCGGGTATGAATTACCTGAGACTTGCTTCATGATTTTTTTGCTTCGCCTCATTTTAAAAAAAAAATTGTTAATGTTGTAGAGTAGGCTGAGAGGGTTTTTTCCATGTGAATTTTAAAAAGTTAATATTGTCATCTGTAAATACATTTAAGGTTACTGTAGTTTTCAACTGTGCAAAGGCAGCAGTGGTATGGTAGAAACTCAGGGTTTCATTACATTTGGTGATAGAAGAATCCAAATTTGTAATGTTTTGTAGGCTATTGTGTTGACATTATTTTCCAATGGCTACTGGGCATAGCAGGCATATGCATCCTGGCTGAGGTGGCATGTTAGAATGTCACTGCTGGGGATAAGAATAAAATTGAGCAGCACTTGTCCCAGAGCACAAATGTAGAGGACTTTTTAATTGTGCGTCTAAGTCCAACTGTGTGGCAACAGCGCAGAATGCTTCTTTACAAAGGCAGATTTTTAGATTCTCAAGTGACTAGATTGCCTCATATGTGAGATCTGTTTACAAACCTTCTTGTTACTATGAAGACAAAACAGAGAGCCATATGCATTCATGTGGTCCTTGCTGAATAATGGTAGATGTGTCGAGTGTTTGGCAGTATATCATGTTTAGTTTATGTGGTGGCACCCTACAAGGCCATTCTTTTTTTTTTGACTTTTAACTATTTCTAATACCATTGGCTGGACTCAGTTATATGAGTAAGCTTATGGCATTGGTCCGCATGTTTGTAACAAAGTTGGAAGTTTTGAAAGCAGGAAATTTATTGTTGAGCATTTTGCCAAAGTTCTTTGTTTATTCATTTATTTAGGTGCTTGTTTTTAAAAGAATTAAGGTGAATTTGATTTAAACAGAAGTGAAAGTAATGAGTACCATTTTGCATGTCCCTCTCCTCATCGTTTTTGAGTCATCGGCAGGGGCAGTTACTGCTTTCGAAATTTAACCATATCGGGTAAGGTAGTGGGAACGTAGGAGCTGTGTGTCTGGCAGAAGGGGTTTATTTAGCTAAATACTGCAATACTTACCCATGAAAGAGGGAACACTTACTATTGAAGAGTATTACTGCAGATGGGAAGATCAGTTATGTGACTTGTATTACAAAACACAGCAAACTGTCTTTCAAATTTGGCCATCGCGGGGCTTTGTAATAAGCTGTGGTCGGTTATATTGATAGCTGTCCATCTGGCTCTGTAAGTAGAGCTCAGCAAGTACGACTTCCATGTACTCACTTGATTCTGCATAAGAATTCCAGGCAATATCGCCAGAGCTGAGTACTAACTCTTTCTGGCTGTCTGAGGTCCTAACATAAATCAGGCCCAGCAGAAGTTGGTGGTTCTTGTCAATGGCCTTCACACAGGGTAAAAAGAGGAAAATGTTTTATCCATCTTTCTCACCTCGATCATTGAGAAGAGGTGAACCTGACAGTGTGAGGTTTTAAATGGTTGGTCCTCCTCCTAGCAGGAGGAATACATGATTATTATTAGATCTGTTGGGTTAAAATCTTCAGCAAGAGTTAATTGCTAATACTCTTGGGAGCTCCACAGAAGTGTTGAGTACAGAGGCTGCATACCTTTGTTATTTGAAAAAGGTCTGATAAGTTGTGAGGAAACTGCTTTAAAAATTGTTTTATTTGAAGAGCCAGGTTATTTTTTCTTAACAGGTTTCTTCAACAGCATCTCTGAAGTAGTGTGTTATGGATTAAAATAACTATTTTTGAAACTGTTTGGTTTTCTCCTGTAATTTAACCGTTTTGTTTTTTGGTGTGTGTCCCGTGTCCCTTGTCCCCCCCGCCCCCCCAATAGAAGGAACTATCTAGCAGTTCCTGAAGAAGTGAAGAAACAGCAAGGGGAAGCGTAAGCTAGATGGAAAATGGAGTGTAGTATTTTTCACTGGTGTGTTTCAGTCAGTAATTTTGGATGCTACATTTAATTAAGGTAGCACAGAATATCACAGACGAATGACCGTTTCAAGCTGACTGTGCCATTTTAATAGGAAATCACAGCTTTGCACAGTTCTGTTTCTTTCTTTGGGGCTTAAACATTTTTTATAAGACTTTGCAACAATTGCTCTATTTCAGCAGGAAATATTAAAAGGCAATTCATTGGGGCCATATTTTTCATTCTTAAGTGAAATTAGGACTTGCATAGGTGCTGGTCTGAGAGTAAAAATCCATTGCAAAGAGAAGTATTAGAAGTTTTTTCCATGATAACCAAGTAGTGAGCCCCTACTTGGACCTTAAGAAATCATCAGTGAATGTAAAGAATGTGTTAATTAATCTCAGGAAATTCAGGAAATTTGATTTTTGGATTTTTTTACTGAAATAGGAAGTGGGAGGCACCACATATGTCTTATTTTAACATTCTGAACTTTTGTTCGTAAATTAAACAATTATCTTTACCCTAACTACTGATTTGTAGTAGGTTACCCCCAGTAAGATTTGTCCCCAGAAATCTCTCTCACAAAACTATGAGCATAGAAAAGGGGTGAGAGGGTATGGGTAGGGGAAATAATCTGATCAGGTGTTTCCAGATCCCCAATGTGAAATAATGTGAACATGTACGAGTATCATATGCAACCTAGCCTGCCAAATTAAAAGTCTCTTAGCTTTTTTTTTTTGTTGTTGTTGTCTTGTGATTAATTTCTCACCATCATTAATATGGCCTAAACATAAGAGTTTCTGGGTGCTTATTTTCATCTGTCTTTCAGGCACATTTTGTACATCTGCAAAATGGTCACTCTCTGTTCTCTCTATGCCAGGGTAATAGCAGAGGAGTGCGGACCACAACTGCTCATGGTCACAACATTGCTTATGTTTGTGTATTTCCTTGTTCTGCCCTGGGCATGCCTCTTTTGGCATATTCTTTAATTCATTCAATATTTCTTGAAACGAAATACTGCCTTTTACTTTTTCATAGGTTTATATACGAGTAAGCAAAAACCTATACATGTTTGTTTGTTTGGTTTTTTTTTTTCCCCCTCTCTCCTTTCTCTAGGTGGGGATCTCAGGGCATATCTACCAAAAAAGGTACCACTTAGATGGTAGTATTCTTAAAATAATACAGTGTACCAATGTGAATACAGTTACCTGATATAAATTGCCCTGGTACATGGTTATGCTGGTATGACTAGTTTGTATAGCGATTATATCCATTTTTCTGAGTTTGTTTATGCACATTCTACCTCTGTTAGTCTAGACTTGGTCTCAACAGAAAATTTCTTTCTAAAACTGACATAGAAACAGTAACTAATGTAATAATGTAGTTAGTAATGGGTTTATGGCCACTTCATGTACACATGGGTTTATTTTGTTGAACCTCAATTTGTGTTTAACAGAAAATTATTTTGTTGTTTTGTTTTTTCTTGTGATTGACAGTTCTGTCCTAATATGCTTACAGAGTCTGAAAAATGCGACTCTAATATACAAGAAATTTCATTTCAACAGCCTGAACAAAAAAACTTGTAAAGAATATTTCTGTTCTTAAAAATGTGAGTTCACTTCATTGCAATTTAAATAGGTTCTAATAAACTGCTGCAGCTCTGGCTAAAATCTCTGATTGATGTAAGCTGCAAAAGGGGGAGGAAAGCATGTACAGTATTTTTTAAAGACATGCTTTAATTGCTGTTGTGTCATATAGGAGGAACTCAAGGTTTGATTGCTACAGAAAGTTTGGGTTTTTTTTAGATAGTGGTTTATTAGAAATTCCATACAAAGGAAAGCAGTTAGGTAATTTGCATGTATAGTTCAGTTTAATAGAAAAGTGAAAACTAGAGGAGCTAAAGCAAGTTGAAATTACAGTGTCAGGTGGTATGTTAAAGGTAATGCAGTGAAATAGTGTTTGACCCTCTTCATAAGAAAATGCTCATGAAAAAAAGAAAGCAGAAAACCCCCAGATTATTCTGTAATTTATAGTGAAGTTTAGACTTTTTTTGGCTACAGAGGTTAGTATTGCTGGCTGGCCTGACTGGGCTAACTTAATCTTCCCTGCGTCCCCAAACCCTAGAGGTGTGCCTGGAATTTTCCCCTGCTGGGCTTGGTGGTGGACTGTTAGAGCTTGGGTGCACTCTTTATCAAGTGATGTATGAATGTGGAGTAATTCTGCATGTTTTCTAATAAGCAATTAAAAAAGGTGAGAGAAATGTCCAATTACATGTTGTAGGACATGATATAATCTCAGAGATTTTAGTAGAACAGAATGGTTAATTTTGTTGGAATAATATTATTTATTGAGCACTTTTCCCATAAGGTGGTATCTGTGCTTAGGCAGAAAGGAGCTCTGTGTTTAAAAAAATCTTAACAGATCAGGATCAGGATTATCAGAATTAGTCTTATTAGACAGCGGCATTTTCTTGCATATTGTTTTTTCTTTTAAATGAGAGAAGTGACCCAATCTCTGTATTTATGTATTTTATATTTGTGGTTTGCATTAAAATAAAACATGTGTAGTGTGTCAAGAAAGAATAGCATGAAATAATAGCTGGGGTTACCCTTCCTTGACAACAAAACATGACACTATTTAGTTAGAGCAAAAACTATTTAGTTTAGACCAAAGTCAGTATTCAACAGAGACTAAGTTGCTGGCATCTATTGGCAGTCTTCATAGTTCAGTGTAGTTTGTTTTGAGTGTAGTTTGTTCACAGAAGTCCTAAAAGTATGTGGAGTTTCATGTTCCTTGTCTTTCAAAGACAGCTAAAATAGTTAGTTAGTTGGAAAATATATGTTTATTTGCTCTAACTGTTCTCAGTTTATGTGGGGTTTGAGAGTGATTTTATTTCTTTCTGTACAAGCATTAGCAGTGAAAAAGAGATGCTCTAGAGAGTAGTGCAGGCCCCTGGTTAACAGACATCTGTCCATGCTGACAGTGTTTAACTGAGTCCTCTGTGACACCTGTGAACACTGATTCATCTTGAGATTTGAATTTCTAAAAACTATTTTTTTAACGTTGTAGAAGAGAAGATTGAGTACAATTCATGGTCTTCTGTAACAGTAGAGATAGACTAATTTTGGCTCTTTCCCATTTAAAATCAGTTGTGCTTATGAACATAGTTTCTGAAGCTGCTCATGAAATGTTTTTTTCCCTGCATTTGTCTGAGATAAAATAGTTCTTTAGTGAAAAAAGTATTTATATTTGGTTAGACATTCATAGACTCCTACAACCAAATTCCCTATTCTGTTTAGGTCAATAAAAGTTTCTACACTTTGGTAAAGGCAGGATTTAACTACGAACTTTGGGACTGTAAAGTTGGACATCTTGATGCTGTGTGATATGATAGTCTGGTTTGATCACCAGGAGAGGTCATGATACCAGACTGTTAGAATGAAGAGATTTTGCTTTAAAATCTCTGCAAAGCTATGTGAATACAATTCCTTCCAACATTCTTAGTAAAATTGTGTCAAACAGAAGTTGCAGCCTGTTCCATTATTTTGTGCTGTGTCCTACAATACTACCAAAATTCCGCTAAAAGTTAGTGGATATTTTCACAGTACTGCTTGGCTAGAAACTTTGTTTTCCTCACAGTACTGCTTGGCTAGAATCTTTGTTTTCTTAAGGCTTAAATAATGGATAAACTACATGTATTTAATTTTGTGAGGTACAGCTGAGTTTCGATACAGGCTTCACAACATGTTACTAATACCTCTGAAGAAATTTGTTAAAAGTGTAAGGGTAAGAGTCATTTATATAATACACTTGAGTAGGAAATTATGTTAGTGAAATGATGTTAGTGATGTTAGCATGATGTTAGTGAAATACTAACTCACAAGAAGGTTTTTGTTTTAGAGCTAGTGATGTCATGTACAGTTTTGCTACCTCTGCAGTAGGTTGGTATGGTGGCAAAATGTTAGGATGGAGAGGGCAATAAAGTTGGTCTAGTAAATTATCTGTCATGTTTGATACATGCCACATCCTTTTAGTTTTTTAATCTCTGATTTACTTAATTACTAATTAAAAAAATACACAAATTGTACTCACCTTTGACCTAATTTATTGTAGTGGATGTTAATTATTCGTGAAAACCTTCAGAATCAGCCATGCATTAGTAAAACTACTACATAATTTGGAGTAATTAGTAGGGCAGTTGTGAATCAGTTATGTTTTTCTAAAGGAGTATGGTTGTAAGTTGGGACTGATACAAAGTAGTCCGAAGGTTCCCGTAGCACCTTTCCTTGGTCTATTGACAAGGTCCTTTCCTTGTCAATTTGTTGTTGACAGGACTTTGGTCTGTGAAATGTCAGGAGGCAAAAGGATGACATAGGGTACCTTCATTTTATCTGCTTTGATTTTAGCTCAGCTCACTAATAGTTGAAAACTGTTACCATATAGCTGTTCAGTAATTCCATTAAATTAGTTAGTGATCTCTTTTTGGACAAAAATTCATCACTCCGTATGTTGCTCTTATGAACAGGCTTGGCAGAGAGGTGAGAAAGTAATGGACAAGGAAATGGAAGCATATGAGACCCTCCAAAACTTCTCTTTTGGAGCAAGGGCAAGGTGCGTTTATACACCAGCTTGGAAATGCTTGTTTTGCTTCTGGGTTGTACAGATTTCAGCATCCATAGTTGATGAACCTGAACCTTCCATGGCATCAGGTTGGCCTGGACACATTCACCTGTAAAAGTTAAGTGGACAAGAAGAACCTCTGCTTTAGTTTTGGTCTGTGTCCTCTATGAGATGCTTTATGGTGGTGTGTCTGGGGTCTTCGCTTGTTCTTCTGTCGTAACGGTGAAGTAGCTTTCAGTAAATATACCCTGACTTTCCTTCCCTTGCTCCCCAGATCACCTTCTGCATGGCAGGAAAGAGAAAGACACACGGGACGATGGAGTTCCTTTACGCACACGTCTCCAAAGCTTCAGTGCAGCATATTTTCCACAAATGGAGTGACTGTGAGAGAAATATTTTAATTTTCTTTCTCTCTCACAGCCTTAGTAATTAAAGAAGAAAACGAGGATGCTGAATTCACATTTTTGGATGTATGCTGGTTGAAAATGAGGCCTAGAGGGGAAGATAAATAAGATGGGGAGGGGAGGTTTGAATGTGACTGACAGTGGATTATAATTGTCTACAAGAAGTTATTTTTATCAGATCAAGTCTCGCTCTAACATTAAGTCCACCACCTAAAGAATTGTGGTACTACAGCCTTTAAAATCTCTGTCCAGTCACAAGTCATACAAGCATGTCTTTGTAAGTGACTAAGATCCGATAGAAGGCACCATATTGGGTTTAGTGGTAGCATCCCCTAGCTTCTGTTGTTTGACGTCTCCACAGATAATTTACACACAGAATACAATGCCTTCTTATCTTGCTCAATGCTTGCAGGTATTTCTCTTTACATTTGCTTATGTACTGTTTTGATTTAATTCAGTTGCAGTATCAGTTGATCCTGGTCAATGCACTTAACTAGCGAGCAGGGGAATAAATGAAGCCAATTTTGACTAACTCTTTCACAGTCAAGTGGGTTGTCTGGCAAACCAAGAGTGTAATAAATAGATTTTGTGGCTATTTACAGACCCCCACACTGGAAAACAGAGTGACGTGCTTCCCGGTTTCATGACATAATTCAGACAGTGTCACATCCAGATGCTGGGATTACACCTGTGTTTTTATCTCAGCCAAAAATGCATTTTTTGGCTTTTGCTTTGATGTTTTCCCATAAAAATAAACAGATTACAGCAGGAAATTGATGGGTTTTGCTGTATTGTGTGAAGAAATATTTCAGCGTGTGTGTATGACTATGTACATATACGCTTAGGTATGTTTATGTGATCATAGCTTTTGCTTCCAGTCATGTTCCATCTCCTTCACAGTACAGTACACTGGAATAACTTCATGAGAGCTCCTGGTTGCAGGTCTGGCTTGTTTGTCACTGAGAGGAAGATTTGTCCTAGATTCAATGTAGGTTCAACTTCTGCTTTTATTTAAATATCAAAGGAAATATTTTAAATAAACAAACTTATTTGTATTATTTATGTGTCAGTATTAGTGTTTATTTCACAAGTTTGTATATAGATGCATATACGCCTCCACATTTTGTTAAACAGGTAAAAAAATCTTCTTAGTTCTCTATGGTGAAGTGCTGGGGTTTCATTTTGGTGCAATGGGTATCAGAATCTGCCCAGGTGATCCTCATACGTTGCTGATAACAATGATGCCAGCAGAGTCAGTAGCTGAGTGTGGCCCATTTTATTGCCTGTGACTGATTCAGCCAAGGTCATGTCTTGCTGGACCCTTGAAGATGTTTGCCTTCTAAATAGAAGCACTTGGAATTCCTTTTATATCCTCTCGTTGCTGAAGGACATAACCATATCACTCCTAGTCTAGTCAGCAGGCTAAAGGATCATTTCTGAGGCCCTGTCGTTGGTGGTGCGTGACAGTCAACTTGTGCGTGATGCTCGTTAACCCTCACTCCTCTGGTAAGACGCACACTTCGGCACCATGGCTGAACTGGTGGTGCCAGGTCTCATGGCTGTAGAAATGTGAACAGAAAGTCAATCTATGAACAGACTACCTGCGTAAATAGATTATGTAAATGAAAGATATCATAAAAAACATTTGCATTGTGCCAACACTTGTTATCTTGTTGCTTGATCTTCACTTTCTCTGGTGTCAAGCGCAAAACCATCTTGCCCTCATATCACAGTTTTCTAATCAGTGCCCCAGAGCTGAGAAGATGACACCAAACTCTGCTCAGCACAGCTTGTGTTACTGTGTGAACTCCTTGTCTCTTGTGAGTAAAATGAAAACACTGTCATTTTGGCTCAAATCCTGACTTCAATAAAAGTGCAGAATGGGAAGTTGTTATTGATTTCTTTAATTTTTTTTTTTCCCCCCATGAGGCCAGGATTTTGCCATCAACTGTAGATAGGACTTGTACTGCTGAAGTAGTGCTCCTCGTCATTGTCTCAGCCTATAAATGGAAACCTCCAGCACACAAGGCTTGCTCTTCATTGGATATAGTAACACTAGGTGAGAATGTTGGAAAAACTGTCTACATGGAAAACAGCCTCTGGATACTTCAGGCAGAGAAGATATAAAACAAAAGGCGCTCTCAACAGAAATGATTGTTACATTGCCAGATGGTATAAGGTAATTCGGAAAGAAAGAGTAAAGATATATTATGTACCCCAAGGTGCTTTCATTGTGATTTGAATATAAAATGCTGAAGTCTTAGGTACAAGTGTTGGAGCTGACAGTGGCTTAGAGCTGTGGTTTTAGCTTTTTGGTTTTTTGTAGTTATAACCCATCTGAGAAAGGAACTTGCACGTTTCCTGAGGGCATTGTAGTTCCAGCAGAGTTTGTGAGCTTGGAGCTTGGATTGTACCTTACCTGTCCTGTACGCTTGTTTCGCCAGTGCAGTCCCATTAGCTGGGTTTGGAACTGCTTGTTAAGATCTGAGAAATTTGCATTTCTTTTCAGCTTGTGCATGATGTAATCCTTCTAATTTTTTTTTTAAATGAGGTCTGATACCTTCTTGTTTCAAGTGACATAATTTCAGAGATTTTTTTTTTTTCCCCTGCTTTTGGTACGGTTCAGTATAAAGAAGACACATGAAAACAAAATTTACAATAGGTTTGCAAGTTTCTAGTATGATGTTTCATTCTAGTGTAACCTACCTGTCCAGTGTATCTAGTCCTCCATCTGAAGCCTAGTAGCACTGAACTGAATTGGCTTATCACTGGTAAATGGGTTTCTCTTTGCACTTTCCCAGTTTTAGATGTAATTTTGAAAGAATCTTGCACCTGATGGGTTGATTAGAGGGGAGATGAGCTATTTTCTTTTTTTAAATACTACAAACAAAATAAAAAAGGAAGAGGAAAAAGCCCAGATCAACCAAAGCTTATGACATGATGTTAGAATGCATAACCTTGGGCAAAAAGGGCCAGTTATTGGAGTAGTTCTTGAGTAACCTAATTGTTTGATAAGGATCCTTGCCTGTTTAAGTTGTTGTTGGTTGTTGGAAACGTTCCATTTCTAAATTTGTGCCTTACTGCATACCCTGAGGTATGTGTACAACCCACTGTAATTGCACAGTTTATTATTTTATTAATGAGAGCTATGATAATGTGTTGGCTCATGAATTCCCTCCAGTCCAGGTATGGTCTTCTAATTGCCCGGGGTTCTGCGATTCCATCATTTGTTCCGGGGATGGTGATGGAGAGCAAAAGCGAAGCCTTTACAAGTATGGTTTAAAGAACTCGGGCCTTGCCCTAAAGCCTGTATTTGGTGTGATATTGCAACCAAAGCCTGGAAAGGTAGGATACCTTTTTAACACACACCTAATGCATAATAATAGAAGTGGCAGAAATAAATTCTTACTACATAATCCCGAGTACCTGAGACTTTGCCAGCTGGAAGGAGAGGGACGCACACCTTAATTGGCCTTCCTAACCATAACAGAGCACCCCTCAGTACTTCTTTGATCTGGGTCTCTCCTCTTTGCCCGAGTGGCTGGAAGATTTGCACTTCATTTGCTGTAAGGCACACAACAGTGAGCAAGCATCTGGCATGCAACAGCAGCTCCTATTTTTAATGAGCCTCGGGGGTAGCAGGCGTACCAGGGTGCCCATTCCCATCTTCCGGCAAGTATTTCTGTGTGCAGATACTAGACTGATAGCACAAGAGCGGGGAGCAGCGTTGGTGGAGGTGTGGTCTGCGGAGGAGTTGGGGAAATCCAGTTTACTGTGTCTGTAACTCTGGAGACAAAACTTTCCCGTAAAAAGCCATGTCAAAACACCGCAACCTCAAACAACTAGCACTCGCTCCCCAGCGCTGCCCGGCGTTGCTGGGACGCTGTAAGCCTCCGGCCCTGGGCTTGTGAGATCCGGGGAGCTCTCTGGGGACATTGTGGCAGCCCGGGTTCCCCCAGCCTGTGGGACTTGCTGCCTCCTTACTGTGGTGGCTGGTACGGTTTTCCACGGCTTCTGAAACTGCTCATTACAGCGCTTGGCTCTTCTACAAGGGCTTTTCATAGCTGTAGCCCCTGTGGCTTGCTGCAGCATGGTTTTCTGGTGGAACAGATGGTATATTACGTAGAAAGTTACTGTATTTTTGTATCGCTGATTTGTATTTTTTTATTTCGCTGTTTGTCCTTTTTTTTTTTTTTCTTTTAGAAGTGGGCATATAGCATAAGTGCAGATCTTGGAATCGGTATTTGATTTGTCTTTGATACATTAATATTGATATTTGTGTGTGCAGTATTTTACACCGAGTAGTGTGTGCTTTCTGAAGTTTTAGTGAACAGATTTTCATCATTTGGATTGAAATTCAAAATACTGTAAGGGAAAAAAGCCTATGAAAGAAGATCTTTGAAAGGAAAAGTAAACGCTGTCTTAAACAAGCTTTGTACTCACTGGAGTACAGTTTCGTTTTTAAGTCCGTAGATGTGTTTTCTGTATCTAATCTTTGTTTTTTTAATTGGTATCATCTGGTCAATTTGAGTGAAAATGCTATTCCCATAAGAAAAATATTTATTCTAAATATTATTGTTGCCTAGGATCTTGTTGAATTCGTGAGATACAGAAGCAGTCAAGTTGATTTAATTTTTAACATTTTTATAGTGTTTTCTTATTGTTTCCATGAAAGCAATTTCAATAAATATTTTAGCAATTGCTTTTGGTTTCTTGAAATTAGGTTACCTATTGTTGAAAACTGCAGGTTCTTAAACATGGGTTTCAGATCTGCTTTGTCTTTATTGGACATTTGAAATAAAATACAAATACTCAAGCAAGCCCCAAAATACGGGCTTGCCTTTTCCCCCCACTTAGCTTCCAGGATTTAATGTGTTTTCTCCAAAGAATCTCTGTAAGTCATTACTTAGAAAAGATAGTTGCAATCAGAGAGTTTTGGTTCCATTTAGCCAAATCCTTTTCATATAATAACTTATTTTTTATGTGTGTACACATATATAAAAAATTATATATATTACTTTAAATATATGCACTCACACACACAAGTGTATATATACATGTGTATACACACACCACACACACACATATACACTCTCACACTATCTGTCTACGGACACTCGCACACACCTGCAATGTATGGCATCATCCCATTTGAAATGTAAGGTTTATGGTTTCGTCCTAAACCCGATCCTTACCACATAATCGCAGTGGTGGTGTTCTCTCTGCAACGCAGCATTTTTCCAGTCGCCTCTGAACGGGAGGCTGTGAGTCCTCGTGTCTGGAGACCCCCTGAAGTACGTGGAGGGAGAGACCAGTGCTGGTGGCAGAGTCCTCCTGGGGCAGGCGAGCACGGCACAGTGCGGCCGAGTGCGGTAGAGGAGGAGACAGATGATGGAGAGGACGCTTCAGGAATTTCTGATGGCCGCCACTTCGCTGGTGGTTGGATTGTGTCCTTCAGTGGTGGGCAGTCTCTCATGCTGCATCCCGCGTACTGCCATATTTAGGCTGGGTACCATGTTCACAGTGAAAAACAAGCCCCCCCTTCTGTTTTCTGCCACATGTATTTTGAAGATAAATAATTACTTGCTATCATGTGTTTGGCAGCTTGTACCTTATCATCTTTATTTGCCGTGTTTTCCGCATAAAAGTGGCACAGGATATTTTAATTATCTGTTTACAGGATTGCTTGAGAGAATTCCTTTAGTGATGAGGCAGATCAACAAAAAATCTCAAGATAATGGCTTTTCCACTTGCACTTCTCAAATCTTCCTTTGAGTGGAAGTGAACGAATTATAAAAACCCTGTACGTAGTTTAAATTCCCGAATGATACAATATAGTGGCTTTGTTCTAAGTATTACACAGATGGGTTGTAAAGGGTAAAAGTATAACTGTGTTTGTGGGAATCTGTAAAGGTGTTAAACATTGTGTAGGTGGCCAACTTTGTTTAAGAGTTGTTTTCCATGTGTATTTGTACTTACTGCAACCAACTTCTATTTTGGAGTGGAAAAGCACATGTTTTCATCAGTGTAGCAAAGGCACTGACAGTGAGGCCAGTTCACAGTTTGCATCTGTCCCTTTGCCTTTAAGTTTTGAACTTTAAATGAAAAAAAAGGATACAAGAGATATAGCTCTTTTAAAAATATTTGGGTCATATTTGGATGCAAAGTATACTGCAGAGAACATATGTCACTTTCTCACCTCAAACCGTGGTAGAGATGGCTTAAATATCGTTCTTCGACTAACGGAAGGGTAAGATGTAATTTAATTACCTGAAGATTAATTCTCAGTAAGTGGATGGGTGTGTGAAAAGACTGCTGTTCCTCATTATATTCTCTCTTCTTTAACAGACACTGTAGTGCAACAGGCAGCCATATATGTTTGAAAAACGCCCATTGCAGTACCGTGTGCCGGTGCTGAAAGGTTGCACAGCCTGGCCGCGTGCCGCGGTTGTGCTGTGCGGCATTTGTCTCGGTGCGGGCAAAAGTACAAATTGTGGGTGCGTTTCTTTCATTCTCGGATATGGGGCTAAAAATAGTTGACCAAGCTTATGCTGAGTGAGCGTGGTGCTTGATGGTCGGATTTCAGAAAATCGAAAGTCTCTCTTATGTGTTGTTCAGGACGCTGTGCGCAGTGGAAGCGTTCTTACAATACTTTGAAGGCTTCGTCCCCTTTTTCCTTCTCTCAGGAGAACATCACTACTTACACCCATCACTCTGTATGATATGGGCTGGATTCTGATCCAACACCCACATTTCTAAGGGTCAGATTCTGATCACTTTACTCTGATGAAACTAACCCAAACTCTCTTTGCTAATGAAGCAACGTTAATGCTTCCTTGATTCAGTGCAGAGTTAAAATCAGATTTTCTTCCTCAGATTGTGTATTGTGTGGTGCAAATCATTGCCAGCACCGAAAGACTCATTTGTCCGCTTTTTCATATTGAAGAGAGTCCTGATGGTTGGTGCCAGACTGACAACCTTCAGGATTAAGTCTTCAAGCTGATGTCAGAACAAGAAGCAGGAGAGGTTTCTTCACGCTAACTGGGCAGTGAATATTCAAGATAAGCTGTCTTTGAAAAATTTGCCTGTAAAGGAAAGTGTAGAAAACAACCAAAGCAGCTCATATCCTTGTAGAATAATATGCTTTTAACAGTATATCCAAAATGTTTTGTTTATAAATAATTAAAAATATTATCTGTGACCTGTTAGTAAAATGAGCGGTTTTGGTAAGCCAGTGGCATTGCATATGACCTGTGAAAGATACGATTTATTACGACTCCAAGATACAGACCGGTGCTTACCTAGTTTCAGCTCTAATACTCTGAATTACTAGGGCTGAAAGACTGGCTTCAGTTCCCGGTGTGACCACAGGGTGGTCGTTGCAGAAACACGGCAAAAATACTCTTCAGCTAGTCATGGTGGTATGAGATGAGAATCTGGAAGAGCATTTTCCAAACTCTTTGTAGCCTTTTTCATCGAGGTTCATTGAATTAAGTGCCTCTCTTTGAAAATCGGCTGCTATCAAGTGGAGCACTGCGACCCAATCTGTCTCACTCAGTGTACAGAAGAAAAGTCTTAGTGTCCCGGACACCAGAGGTTGTTGCTGAGACATGCTTATTGTGGAATGACTGTATTTATCACTGTATTTTGACATGTTATTCAGAGTCTAATGAAAATGGGTCTAGAATGTGTCTCATGAGTGAGAGTGTACCGTAAGCCTGTCCATCCCCCAGCTGTAACCAAACCAGGGGGGGTTGTTCAGACTGCTCTTTAAAACTTACAGAATCATGGAATCATTTAGGTTGCAAAAGACCCTTAAGATCATCAAGTCCAACCTAGCACTTCCAAGTCCACCGCTAAACGATGTCCACTTCCAGTGGTGGAGACTCTGAAACCTCCCGATGGTCTCATTTGGATTCTTAATGATGCTTTCCCCTAAAAAAGTCTTTGTGATGGTGGGTAGGACTGCAATCCAGGTTCTCCCCCATGCTTGCCAGGTAAGTCTACCACTGATTTACCTAGGGTCAGATGGACAGCCTGTGAGACAGCTACTGAATGCTGAACTCCCCCGTGCCACTGCACAGCCCCTGTGCCTTCACCCTTTTCCTTAAGCTGGGCCCTTGTCTGCTTCAGAAGGGCAGGGCCAAAATTGAAAAGAAGCATCTGTGTTCGCTTTGCTGCGTTGTCAGCCATATCTGACAAGGGAATCCTGTAGTTTTACGTGCTAGTTTTGCCCCAAATGCATTCACAAAACATGTTTTGCTCCATGGAATCCAAAAATACGTAAAGCTTGATTTCCAGATGCTTGCAGAAGTATGGGCTGTAGCGAGAGCTTAGTGCATTTCTATATTGTAGTAATATTCCTACACAAGCTGTACAAGAAAAATAAAAGCAGCACGGCTCCTGAGCAAATATTGTTTCTAGTCACATATGATATTTTGCAGCTGAGCCTGGTAACACGCTGCTTAGCTGTTTTGCTATGCAAGTGCAGAGAACGCTGTTAGCAATAAAGCCACTGCTGGTTTCTCCTCCAAAACCTCCCTCCTTGCAGTGCATTGGAAATGACTGAACTTTGGCCCTCAATCTGCTGACACCCTGAGGGAGTGTAAATGTAATGACGTCTTTGCTTGTTTCAGCTGCACAACAGGAAACGCTCATGGCCTCCCCTTCTTCCTGCGCTGAGAAAGTGCTGCTTTCCCCCCCCCTTCCCCTGCAGCGGAGCGGGCTGAGACCTAGTTTCAGGTCTGGGCTCGGCAGCCAGCCGGTGCTCGCTTAGGGCCCTCAGTGCTGCTGCCTTCTCGCCGGGGCAGCCGGTCGCCTCCCTATTGCTCTGCTGTGCTGGTGATGCCAGAAATA
This sequence comes from Phaethon aethereus, assembly GCF_964289735.1. Taxonomy (NCBI): domain Eukaryota; kingdom Metazoa; phylum Chordata; class Aves; order Phaethontiformes; family Phaethontidae; genus Phaethon; species Phaethon aethereus. Next base: position 68,851,996 of record NC_138576.1, on the reverse strand, counting down.
CCAGCCTTTTGATTTTTTTTTTTTTTTTTAAATTCTTATTTTTTGTTGTTTTCCCCTGAGGAAGTGACCGAGAAGAGAATACAGTTATGTGGCCATGGCTTGCTCCACAGAGCATGTCACTGGATACAGCTCAGCTGCAAAGACCGGGATGGTCAGGTGAAGATTTGCCTTGGGGAGACTCCATCACTTGCATAATATAGGGGACACACCGCCAGGTGGGCATTGAGGGATCCTGGAATACGGTCCCTATAGTGCTGAATAATGCTGAATGTACAGGGCCTGAACAGATTTCTTTGCCTTGCTGGAGTACGGAGGCTTGCTTCTTGCAGAGCATTGACAAGGAAACCTGTTTAACCCTCTCTGGCTGCTGCTTTTATACTTGGTAACCAAAACAAGGATATGAGTAAGAATGGATATTGAGAAACACAAGCATTTTGCAGCTAGCTTGGGGAGGAGGATTTCATCTCATCAAAGTCAGCCAAAACATTAAAGCAATACGGCATTCTTGCGAGTAAAATTAATTAGTTCAATATTCAACTGTTATTCTCCAATGATTGGGGGGGCGGGTCACTCTTTTAAAAAATAGAATGCATATGCACTAGGGAGTCTGCGTATTGGGGCGTGAGAAGAGGCACTGAGTAGTCTAGAGTACAGTATCCTGAATTTGAAAGATTTAATTAACTTTGAATGTAAACAGTGCTGGTGCAGTTGCTTATTCATTTGTTTAATGTTGCATAGGCATATTATTCGAGGAGCAGCTTTTGTCTGGGTTCTGTAATAAGCAAGTTCTGGATTTACCTCATTAATCTATCACACTACCTGGCTAAATAACTATTGTTTTCAACAAGCTGGAGTTATATAACATGAATAATGCGATATGGTTGCAAGCAGGGAAAAGCAAGATAGGCGAAGAAATGATGGCACTCAACCTTTAGCGGAATAGAATATGACTGGGTAATACGAAATTAAATACCGTGTGTTGGTACAGACGAGGTCCAGCTATTCCATATGAGGATGTGTCTTGAAACAAAAATCTTGAGATGGGAATGTTTAACAGACAGAAGAGTGAATTTGCTCAGGCATGTGCAGTCCTTGGAGGGTTTTGCATATATGCATGCCAAATTCCCCCCCCCTCCACCCCCTCACCCCCCCAACCCTCGGCTGTTGTTTTTCCTCTGGAAAAGCACTGTAGAATAATAAATGGGAAAGGTCTCTTAAATGGGACTGATGTCACGTGTAAAAGAAAATAACTTGATGAGCTGTGATTGCCCTATAAAGTGTATATAAATCTCTTCTTCTTTTAAATATGTCCCTATAGGGTCATTAGGCAAGTATACACTACAATAGTCCTCTGTCTCAAGAGATTTTACAACCAGTTTATGGAAAAGGCAAAGCAAGTAGTTATATGAATGCATTAGAATAAAAGCAATTGATTTTAAGTTAAATCTTCCCTTAGTAATATTTCCTTGACAATTTTCTCTGCTGTTACTAAATTTTTATCTTCAAAGTCGTGCTGAGTTACTAACCCTGGGATGACTTTTTGCTTTGGTGGTGTGGATACAAATATTAAATAATAGGTAATTAAGGCATGAGAATAAGAGGCCTTTAGGAAAGGAGTGGGAATAATGACTTTTTAGGAAAGGAATGGTTTAGTGCTCCTGAATTCCTCTTCAAATAGTCCTGCTCCCATTTGACCAAAATGATTTGCTCATTTTGACCAAATAATTCTGTATTTTTCCTTCCTTTCATCTCTAAGTGAAATAGCTATAAACTGTGCCATAGGGTTGTTAACTACTGCATTTTGAGATTGTATTGTTATTAACAACAAATATTTAAAAACCAGTGCTAATGTTTATGGTCTTCTCTTGCATACTACCATACGTGCATACGTACGCAGTGGCAGATAATGCGTTAGTACAGACCACAGCTGAGCTGTTATAATGAGAACCAGTTACATCTGTAAGCTGCTTCTGTAGCTCGCGCCATTGCTGATAGTCTCAGCACAGAGAAAAGGAGAGGAACAAGCACAGACGGAAACATGTATTTTCCCACACTGGAGGCCATTCAGGTCATGGCCAAGGGATGTCGAAAAGGCACTATAAGGAAGTGGACCATGTTGCTCTCATTATGTCCATATTTTCCAAACAAATGCAGGATTTCTCTTGGACTGTCAGTGCAACATCCTTTAGAAGGAACTTGCTTTTTATGAAAACTGAAAATTTCAGTCTTCAGGAGAATGTTCATTTATTGTACTGGACTGACTTAGTTTTCTGTAGTCATGTGTTACTGTTACAGCAGCAGAAGCTTAGAGCTGGGGTTCTAAGTAATGGCACATAAGGACACCAGGATCTGGTAGGTGGAGAAAGACCTTTTCCTGAATCTGCATGATGATAACCAAATATAAAGTTCATCAAATGCTTTCTATTTGTATCGACTCCAATACTCTTTTCTTTTGACTCTGTCGTGGTTTTTGGCTAACTAATGGCTATGTCCTTTCTGCAACTCCATGATTTTCTTAATGCAGACGAACATTTTGTAGGGACATCGTGTAAAATTGTTGAGATTTTTGTGCACACTGTCAATAGTAGCATGGGCGCAATTTTCTGATGTGGTTAATTAGGAGGCTTTGCGTGTCCTTTACTTGAATTTCCCTTACTCTTTTGGATGAGAAATCCTTGTGGTTTTGTTAAGAGCCGAGACTTGTAAGGCCGGGAAGGTAGGAGAGAGCAGTGTGGGGTCCACGGGAGTTTTCACCCCACATTTCGGCAGTCTATGCGATGAGCACAGCTGCGGAGGGGGTGGTTGTGGCTACCTGCTGCATTACGTTGCGTTGGCTTGCTCAGGAGTAAACTCTCGCATTCTGAGGTCCTTGAATAGATCTTCAGAGGTTAATAGTCCAGGTCATAACGCTCTGCAGAGAGGGATTTCTTGCCCTGCAAGTTGCTGTCCACAGTTGTTCCATATTCCTTGCCTTTGTATCTTACCAGTTCAAACCCTGAAGTGTCTTCAGGTTATCAAGTTATTCCTGTATTGCAGCAAAACTTTAAATAATTGCCGACTCATTTTCACCATTTTTGCCAGTTAAGAAAAAGTGAAATTTAACTTACACTAATTATTTAACTACATGAGATGCTTGGCATGAAAATGACTAGGTGCAAATTAAGACTAAATAAATAAAGGAGAAAAATACGTTATGCATTACATTTTTCATATTTAGTGTTCTATTCGTATTTCATTACCAGTCCATCTGCAAGAAGACTTCTTTTAGCAGATTGAAGCATTTTTTCAAGAAAAAAACCCAAATGTACAGTTAGGTTGATAAAAACAATGTTTAGTCTGAATAGGTTAAGGTGGGAGAGCTTTAATAAAATCTTCTCATTGTCGCACGCTTACTTTCTCTTAACTCTGGTTATGCTATGTGCCGTGCTATGATCTCTGGAGCTGTGCAGTGGCCACACTTTCTCCAGGTGGTCTTGCAGAAACACAAACATTTTGTAGCCTCCCCAAAGCTAGCGTGAGTGTGTGTGTGAAGTCAGCCCCCAGGTAATACTGAAATTTGTAGAACACATAACCTGAGCGGGTACATGGTCTTAGCCCCTTGTCATGGGAATGAATTTCAGAGCATTTGCCTGGTTCCTGTAGTTGTGCTTGTTGCAGTCCTGCTACCCCGCAGCCTGTCCCTTGTGAACGTGCCACTGCTTTGGGAGGGACAGATCACGAGTCATGATGGCTCTGCTGTTTGTGGGGATGAGAAGCGAAAGCCTTTGCGCAGTCGTAGACACGACTAGCCGTGGCGGTGGGTTGGATGCATGATTGCTCTTACCAAGGTGAGTTCAACACCGTAGTGGTGTTGCTGAGGTACGTGTTTCGTTGGAAGCACCAATACAACGTGCTTCTGTATTGTAAAGTACTTGTTTCACCATCCAAAAATATGTGTGCTGTCTTCCTTTACCTCAGCTGACCCTGGCTTTGAACCTTCCCAGGCTTTGGGGATGTTTGTAGAGAGACTTTTCCTTTGTGAATGGAATTTTTAAGTGTGGCATGAAAGATTGGATTTATCTGCATGGAACATGCTTGCTTGAACAGTTGCTTTCCACAGTGCAATGCTTGTAGATTAAAATCCTTTCTGTTGTGGTTGTGCCAGTTCAATTCCTTCTGCAGCAAGTCAGTTTTGCTGGTGTACTGCAGTAAGGTGCTTGGTTGCATGAGTGAGAAAGGAAATTTTTCATTTCCGCTGCTGTGTCATTCTTGTAGATTCAAAACGGTCATGACAATTTTTTATAACCATTTTTTAAGGATACTCTTAAAACTAGAATAACACTCCCTCGATCAATGTACGTTTTATTTCACCTGTAGAACTGCTTTAATGCATGCATTTGCACACGGAATTTGAACGCTTTGCATTGAAACTAGAAGTGACAGTGTCATATGCATGGAATATACCTTTTAGTTTATGGTGGCACGTTTGACAGTCTGTGATGTGTGATCACACAAGCTCAACAGTACACAGCTGACTTGACATATTTACTGTAATTCTTTACCTAAGGAAATATGGTCTCTTGACTAGCAGGCTAGGCGGGGACTTCATACCCATAGGTTCAATTCCTAGGGTTAATACCCATAGGTTCTGCTACACAGTTCATGAGTTTGGGGTAAGATTCACAACACCGTACACTGATTTTCATGTGAATTATATTCATAAATGCGAGCTAGGCACAAAAATGCCATTGTTGTGCAGTATTCTCTTTACGTCAGTTCCACTTCCTTGTTTTATGGAGATGTCCTGTGGACAGATGCTGTGTTCTGCTATCGATCCATAGGGAGCCTATAGGGGTTTTGTGCTAAGACTGACTGCGAGATTTGAACCTTAATTTTTTGTTTGTGTGTCTAACTGACCATTCTCAGAGCAATCGATAGTTGTGCTATTTACTCGGAGCACCTCTGCTCATAGTGTTTATGCTATTAAAGATCATACGAGTCATTGCAGAAGTCAGGCTACCCACTGCTTTGGAGTCCAGTTCTGTCTCCTTAAGAGCGAAAGTAGCCTGACAAAGATACGGTCAGCAGCTGAGGCATTAGAGAAAGGCAGCATGCATAGACCTGGATCCACATATTAAATGCTGTGTTTAGAAGAAGAAAGGGTAAATTTTTCTCACAAACAAATCGGTAAAATTTGAGAAGCAAATTTGTAATGTAAGACACAGAGTGAGTAGCAGCTTTGTTGAGTGGAGGGAACAGATACTTCGGCTCTTGAGCAGGTACATGTGGGCAACGCAGAACCTGCCAGTTTTACTCTGGCTTTGTGCAACTTTGTGAAATTTGTGTTTTGAAGTAGCAGGGCAATTCAAAGGGTTACTGCCTGAGGAAGGTCTTGCTTAAGATAGCTATTGAGAATGCTACAAAATGTTTTGGGGTCTATAGGGCACACCAGCGCTTCCTAAACCAGCAGAGTGCCCATGGGTATGCTCTCAGCCTCGCCTGCACCTTTGAGATGCGTAAATCAGTTTGGTGCCACGTACAGCCTGAAAACCACCCTGATTTATGCCAGGTGATGATCTGTCCCTCTGCATCTGAAGAAAGTATAGTTGCTCTGGTTTTCCTCTTGACTCGGGATGTTGTGACGGCTCAGTAGATGTCCGCGGTGGGACTGTTGAGGAGACCCGCGGATGGGGCCAGTTTTACACAGCACACATAACCTTTACCACGTGCACTCGTTAGCAGCATGCACTCTCGCTAACAGACGTTTCTGAGAAAATTATGATCATCATTCCTACGTGCACAGAGCTCGTAGTCTTTCACAACCGTACTCCGGTGGCTGAGGGTGGGCGATGCCGGGGGACCATGGTGCCCCACCGCTCCCAGCTGCCTGGGTCGCGGTGGTCAGGCTTGGACCTCACCAACAAGCGAAGGCAGACCACCAGCGTTTTTTTCCCATTTGCTAGTTTAAGATTTTGTCCTTTTTAACAGGAAAAAAAAATATAGCGTCATTAAAGTTATGCACTCAATACTGCTTGTCTTGTTTTCTTCTGTGTTGCCAGCGACGCTTCTGGTGTGCTCGGGAGGATGTCCTGCCTGTTCGCAGTCCTTCCTGCTTGTCTTGTCCTCTGCCCGGCAGCTTTTGCTGCTTGGATGCCTCCTACTTGCAGCTCTGCCCGTGTTGGCCAGTTTGGTGAGCGCACTGCTTAACAAATGAAGAAAATCCTATGGCAGGTGGAAAACGTAACATACAGACCCAGTGAAAACAGAGTACCCCATAAATACCTGCCAGATGTATCTGGTGCCTGCTTAGCAAAACCCCAAGCGCAACTTTAATTTCGGGCAGATTCCTAAGGCGTAGTGAAATCACTGGGTCCTACACATGCTCCTGAAGTTAAGTATGTGCTTGTGTACTTTGCAAATAGGAATGGCTTATTGAGCTGGAGCCAGCGTGGGGAATTTTGGGACTCCTGCTGTTCTGCTTACAGTATTTTGCAGGAGAGTTTAAGGCTGTAGAATGACACCAACTGGATCCACAGAACAATCTGTTCCTGTTCCCGTGAACTCCAAATTATTTTCCTTCTCACATGCAAAGTTGTACCAAGAGCTGCATTTAAAAACCCATCTGTTGTCCATATTATATCAATAGGAAGAAAAATTTTAGAGTTCTAAAATATTCTGGTTACGTGTTCCATCCTGCTGTCATCTGTCTTTCAACTACAAGCCATTTCTTGTAGTTGCACTTACTTCTAGCTGCTCAAATCTTTTCCCTCCCACCAACAGATGAAACTCCAAGTTGCCTAAACTGCAGAATAGGAAGCAGGATGCTACAAACTGGTAGTGGAAAGAAATGACCGCTTTCAAAATAAAATGTTTTTGATAGTATAAAATAAATACATTGATAGTTTTTTCTTTTTAAGTGTGGGAATAAGTAAAAAATTACTTTAAAAATTGTTTCTTCATATTTTTCAGTATACTGATAGTATATTTGAAGTATCATCAATGTCTATATGTGTTTTAATATAAATTGCCACAGAAATATGTGATGTGTAACAAAATATACCAATTTTTCATTGTTTTTTAAATTTTTACAGCAAAATAAGTCTAGAATTCCAGTGCTGCTGATTATAATTCACCTGCTGCTGATCCTATTTCTCTGTGTTGCAGTGGCAGTAGCACAAACATATTTCTTGGCAGATACACTGCTTTTCCACAGGGCAGCAGTGAAGTTCATCTGTCTTGTTTATTTTAGTTTTGTTGTTACATTTTGGTAAAACAGCCAATTGTGACAGAACTAGAGATACAAGACCGTACCATTTCAGGTTTGCAAGGTTTTCTTTGCAACTGTAATGAGTACTCAGGGATGTGTGCATGTGTGTGTGTTTTTACATCTGTTAGAGCTTCGTGGCTTTTTCTCCTCCTGTTTTCAAAGCAGTAGGCTCTCACTGAGGGCTTCAGGATTTTTCAGCTACTGCACTGCCTCCTCCCTGGAAAACTCCATGGGAGACACTCAGGCGATGGGAGGTTTGTAGCCTTTTTCCAGTGAGATGAGATCACAAACTCAAACTGTTCATCTCATGATGGTCGGATCACCAGGCCATAGACCTCCGTTTATGAGAAATTCAGTGCCGACGCCTGTCTCTATTCCTCTGTCAATCCCCAGTAAGGATTTGTGCTCAATATTAGAGCAGCGTCTGTGTTGGGACGTGACCAGTCTTGTTCAGTTGTTCCGCATTATGAAGAACACAAGAGCCTTTACCACGTGTGTCTAATTATCTGCTAAACAGCTCATCTTACCAGGACTTCTGTTTCCAATACCTAAAACCTAGACCCTTATCCCAGTCTCTCTTCAATGATGTAGTATTTCCAAGGATTCAGTTGAGGGGTACCTCCCTTGAAACCGTCCGCTTGGAAACTGAAGGTCCCTGGTGGGGGAGCGTTTGGCAGGAGCTGTTCCTTCACAGGTTAGTGTGTGGCCCAAGAGGATCCCATCGATCTCTGTTCACAGATTCCCAGTCTTACAGAGGTCACTTTCCGGGATTAAGTAATGGAGGTGAATCACTTAGAGGAAAGTCTTGATATGGAAGGTTTCTCCCCATAAAGAAAGATTTTGAGGACAAGATTTGGACTAGGGATAATCCCACACAGAGCCATGGACAGGCTCAGTGAGGGAATAACTAGCTCCTGAATTTAAATGCTTGGGTCAAAGGGCAACACCAGTTTCCTCTGTTTATCAGGACATTAAATAAGAGTAGTTCAGTTTTAGACAAGCAGTTGGTAAGACCCCTGCTGCGATGCTGTTGGAGTGTGGGAGGAAGGTCTTGGGATAAAGCATTGGTGGAAACAGTGGATGAAAAGGATTTAAGGCAGACCACTAAAAGGAAGATCTGTGGAGCTCTGGTATGGTAGTATGTTGTCCAGTATTTACCTGATCCTTTCAAAGAAGCTTAGAGATGTTATGGACCTTTCTGTTACCAAATTTCAGTCTTGAACATTTTGTGGGTAGAGAACTGTAAAGCAGTGAGCATTTTCACAGCTCTTTCTGGGTGATATATATTTCTATACGATAAACGGTATGTGCTATTTATTGATTTGTCCCCTGCACGTAAAGGCTCTAAAGTTTGGAAGTACGCACAGCTTACTGTTTTTAAATGTATAATGAGCACTGGGTATAGGACGTCTAGGGAACAAACCGCTGTCTGCAGTAGTAGATTTTTGTGGCAATGATACGAGACTCAGAGGAGACCATTCGGGCACACCCGGCGTGGAGGGACGTGGAGGCAGGCAGGGGCCCGTGGGGAGGGATGGGCACTCGGTCTGAAGCGGCTGCGCGCTGAGCTCCACTCCAGAAACGGCTCTAGCGGGGATATCGCCCAGTCAGTGCTTTTATACCGCTTGACTTATGGCACCGACATTCAAACTCGGGTCAAAGATGGAAGAGTGGTGGGAGAGAAGGTCAGCAAGGTGTCTCTGTGAGGGAACAGTACGTGTGTGTATTTGCGAACCTCCCCACTGCCCTGGCTCCTGCAGTACTGCACCCACCAGGATGCACTAGAAAACGCCTCCAAGTTTTTGGTAGGCAGCAGAAATCATGAACCTCAGCTTCCCGTAAGTGCCTGTCTTTTGTATGCAGTCCCTGGCTGTGTTCGGGCTGCTGTGTAGAAGGAGGCAAAGGACTGGCCCTTGAACTGAGGGCCAGGTCGCGCTGGCTGAGTCGCGTCCGTGGCGCTAAGGCAGCCCTCTGTGACAGCAGACTTGTCTTGCGAGGAGGCGGCTGGCGTGGTCCGAAACCAGGCAGAAGGCAGGCCATCAAGCCGTGTGCTGCAGTGCTCAGACTTGCTTCCTTTCCCACTTCTCGTTAGCCCTATGGGTGCACCTCTAGTTGTGAACTTCAGCTTTCAGCACAGTTTTGCATCTCCGTACATCTATTTTCTCTGCAGGTTCTGCGCTGTCTTATGAGTCAACGTGGAAGGTGTTTCCCTTAATGTAGATGCTGACCGCCTCTCCCTTGTCTGTCAGAGCACAAGTTGGAATCGGAAGGAACTTCTGGCAACTGAGTAATTTTGAGGTTGCTACCTCTTTGTTAAATGTCTTTAGAGAAATTATTAGGGGAAGAGAGACAGACACAGGCGTGACATTACACACAGTGTGTGATTGCAGGTTTTTTTTCACGTAGGAAACAAAGATACAAAAGAGATCTTGGGAGGACGGCGGGATTTATTCCTTTGAGAATACTTTCCAGATAGGAAGTTGCGTGAAAATGGTAAAATGTTGACATTGTGTGAAATAAGTGATTATGGTGACTATTATTTTCCTGGTGGTAACATCTAAAGGCTTCTATGAAGATGTAGGCTTCCTTGTCTTTATGTCTTCAGATGCACTGAATTTACAATGTAATTACCTGATAGATGAAGAGGGGAAAGAAAAGTTATCACAGCGATCAAAGACAGAGATCGTGAGACGACCTCCATGGTCAGGTATGAAATGTGTGGCAGCTAAGAGAGCTCAGTCTGTTTCTCAAGTCCTGTGAGTTGGTGGCACTCCAGCACCGCACGTAGCTGAGCAGCACAGGGGTCAATCTTGCGATGCTGTGTGAGCCTTTAGCTCCACGTTAAACCTTCAGCAGACCTTTTCCAGTGAAGGTTTTCACATATTTAAAGTTTATTACATGTATCTTTGTGTTGCGATTCAGACCTAAATTTGTTTTATTCTGAAGTTTAAAGGTCCCATCTGACATAAAGCACATTGATTTTGGAGAAGATTTATGGCATAATGTCAGATGCCGCTATTTCAAAAACGTTGCTGCCTTGCAAAAGTGAATTTCTTGTTTCTTTGTCTAGTAGCGTATTCGGAACACTCGAAAGGAAGTTTTGGAATAAGGAGATTTCTACCCTTGGGGGGGTAGTATCCTGTGCTTTCGTTAGGTCATGTCAGGCCATTGTTTTGCTTTTCTTATCATAAAGATCTTGTGTCTTTATTCGTGCTCAGCTGTGGACTTGAGCTTCCTGGAGGAGAGTGAAATAATTAAGAATTAATACTACAAAATCATATGTTCTCTGTTTGTAGCTACGTTTGTTTAGTTGAAGGCAGTTCTTATTTGTAGTTACGCATAGTAATAGGTGGTGTAGATACAGACCAGTAATAAGTAGTATCTCATGTCTGTGATTCTCCGTATAGCTGAAAAGAAATACGGTTATTCTCTATAGGTATGAGCAAATATAGAGTGAAACACCCAAGGTCACCCATCAAAAGCTAGTAAAACTGGGGTCTCTTGATCCCTGCTGGTTTTCACCCCTAAGTGCCAGCTGATGTTCTCAGCGGCTTTGTCTCGGCTAGTGGATTACATGGTGGCAGGGTATGGGAAAGGACGTGTTTAATTTTTGCTCTAGGTGCAGCCGCTGGGGAGGACGGTTCGATACGCAGGGTGGTTTATCAGTAGAAGTCATTAAAATAGGGTGATTAATGTGGTGCCGGAGAAGGGCATGCGGCGTGTTGTGCTTGCTCTTAACATCTGTGAGCTGCTACCCAAGGTCACACAGTCCTGGTGAGAGGAGTTGGGGGAGGAAGAAGGACACTGCCAGCCTAAATTGAGAGTTTGTATTGCTGTGCAGTTGTGTGATGTGATGGAGGAACACCTCCTAGTGACTTGCTAAGGGGACAGCCAAAGCCTCTCTGTCTTGCCTGGTAAATCTGGCTTGGTTCTGGTGTGACAGAGCTGAGACATTAATACAAGTGATGCGAGCAATAGCTTCCCTGGTCACAGCCTGGGATGCATGTGCCTGCTTTGCAAATACCAGAATTTCTAGCACTGACAGCGAGATGCCTTTCCCCAGGAGTAAATTTATCATTAAATAGAAGGAGGCATGAGAAGGTGAGGCTTGTTAAGTCTCATAAGCCTCATATGCAAGGACTCTTGCTTTAAAACGTCTTACTCCATTTCCTCCAAGTCTTCCTCGGGGAAACACTTTATTTGGACTTCCTATGTAAAACACCACCGATTCTTCAGCTGTCGCTATCTGCCTCTAGATTATGGCCATAGTTCCTGTCTACTTTATTCTCTGTCAACCAGTGCCGCTCTGCTCGCAGGCTGCGCTGTGACACGCAGGTTGTATGCCACGTAGAGAAGAAGGCAGAAGTCTTGGTAGATGCTGGGAGCGGAGCGGGGGTGCCATGGGTGACCCCATAAAACACACGATAGGTGCGCAGCAGCCGGCATGTCTTCCAGCGTGCCAGGTTAGCGCAGAAACCGCCTCCCGCACAGCCCTCGTTTTTCCAAGGAAGGACCAACACGCTCTCATAGAAACAGAAATAAAGAAATTGCACCTGGGGTATCGCAGTCTTTCCAGGGGACAGCTCAGACTGAGGGCAGCTGGAGAAAAGAACCTCCTCCGGGCAGAGGGTATACTGAGGCTTTCTTCTTCGCATAAGTGGCAACACCAGCAAGAGATGAAGCTGCACAGCCATGTGAATAAATGCGCAGAATCTGAAAGTCGCGCTTCTGGCTCATCACATAGCATCCGTTAATAGTGCGAGATGAAATGTCCGGCACCAACTTCAAGCTGCCCTCAGCAGGCACGCCGTTACCTTCTGTTTCAGTGCACGGCCATAATCTCCTCCTGAAAAATAAGATTTTACCTTCCACTTACCCTCTTCTGGAGATGGCTTGTCAGAGCAACATGGTACCGCAAACTTATCCTGCTTAATGTCAGCTAATTAAATTCATTTTGGAATATAGTACTAAGCCAGTTTAATTCTGTTTTTCAGTGCCTGCAGAGACAGTTGTGACTCTCAGATGGGTTTCTGTCTCGATTAGTGATCAAATCTCTTTGTGCTTTTCTAGACTGACTCTCCGTCTGTCTTTTTCTGTGTGTCTGTCACCTGTACTTGCGGTGTTAGGGAACGGTGTGTTTTTTCCCATGCCCCAGCATCTACTGTTGCATTTTGACAACATACTCTATTCAATGACTTTTGTTCTCTGAAATTGAAGTTTCATTATTGCGGCTGGAATAGAAACAGAAATTACTGTGAAATCTTGATTGTGGAGGTTGTTTTTCAGAAGTGTTGATCTTTGGAGGGATGGGTATTCAAGTGACCTTCTAACTCTGAGCTCATACACCCGCCTCTGGATGTTCGTCCACATCACAGTCCAAGTGCAACAGCCTCCAGTGATGTTTACCGCCTGTCACTCTTAATGTATTTTGTGATCACTAAATTCATGAAAATCAGGGGCAGAATTAAAAAAAGTCAAAAAAAAGAGAAAGGTCAAAGCAAATCCTAGTGTGGAAGAGAACAATACAGCTGATTAGTTAAGTAGCGCTGGTGGAGTGTATCATGCCAGAGACGATCCAATGAGTATTTTTTGATTTTAAATACCCTCTGCGCAGGTTATCAAAGGAAGTCAAAACAAAAATATTGTTTGTCTGGGCATTTCTATGCATTATTTTTTCTACCACTGTGGCATGTCCCTCACTCCTGTGCAGCTTCATGTCAGGGAGTGCCTCTGATCTAAATCCCCTGATGCCGTCGCAGGGCAGATCGCTGTGCATCCCCGTGGAACCTCCTGCTGCAGTTTACCCCCGGTTTGCCGCTGCATTTTCTTTCTCTCATTCTCTTCCTGCCTCCCCTCCCACTCGTTGATGCAGTTTATTTGTGTTCAGACCTTAGGAGTGCAGAACTGAATTGCCGTTACTGGCAACGTAATTCCCGGTTACTGAGAAACTGCTGCTCTTGTTTGTTCCGGAGCATGGCTCGAGTGTGCGGGGAGACGTGGTTTGAGAAGAAGCTTGTGTTGTGCACCATGCTCGTTCTGTACGGAGAAGAGGGCTTCAGTCTGCGTGGATGTCGGTCTGACACATTTTACAAGCACTTGATCCATCTGTCCAATTTTTGTGTTGCATAGTAAAGTGTACAAGTGCTGTCATGTCTGTAATGTAGCTTCTGATGTCAGAGAGAACTAAATACCAGCTTTCGCATGTTTACTGACATAATGCTGAAGTTGCAAAACAAAAAAATGCCAGGGAAGTAAGACCTGAGACTAATTTTTTTCTTAATTCCTTAAATTTATTGAGAAGAAAGGAGAGGAATGTTTTTTCAGATCATTAATTACTTTTTTTCTTTCATTTTAAATTATACTTTTCTGAAAGGTTACTCATAGGTATATCTCCTTGAAATTAGAAGCTATAGTTTTTCTAAAATTCATCATAAAATACGTTATCTGGGGAGTATTTTAGGGTTAATACTTACATCTGATTTTAGTAAACAGTTCAGTGCCTGTATCTAATCAGCTAAGCATTTGGTTTAGATACTTTGTCCATTTTGTAAGTCCTTTGTTCATTTTTCAAATGAGCAAATAGTATTTATTGAAGGTGGAGAAAGAATTGCCAAAACCCTGCTAAGTCCTAGAGCACAGCAGTGGTTTTATAGGTACTTTCTAAAAGCCCGTGTTTGTAAGGCCTCTTCAGCTCTGTTGGTGTGAATATGCTGTGTGCATTAATATGAATATTTATAATGCAGAAGATTGCATATTTGCTTCTTCAGTGCTGTACTTTGTTGTAAGAAAGGAGTTCTTTGGGGTGAGAGAGTAACTTATCTGTAGTTTAGTATGTATAAATACAGTTTTAGGATTGTCTTAAGACCGATAGGCTCAGTCTTGAGAAGTGATGGCACACTTATGTGCAAGTAAGCTGGCAGCAAAAATTATGTTTCAGCTTCCATTAATTTTTCTAACTGTGCATAATGTTTGCATTTCTTTAAAACATTGCATGTGAAAATGAAGGTCTTAATTGATGGCACTGGAGATTACCGCTGTCTAGCCATAGAAAATAAACAGTTTGGGCAAGAACTGTGTGTATTTTCTCACAATTCTCTCTTTCTGTAGGGGCTATATTGATTTGTATGTTTAATTCCCAATCTTTCTCCCACCAACATTTTAAGTGCCAGGTCCCCAGTGTATTCCTGTCAACACTAGCTATTTCCATAATTGCCAGAACCACGTACTCAAATACCTCCCATATAATTTCCATTTTCAGATTTCACAAAGGTGTCCATGCTTCTGCTTCACCTAAGAAGACTTTGCCTTTGCTTTAAAGAGGCTCTTCCGGGACTCGCAATTTCTAAGTGTATTTTCAGGACTTTGGTGTGTGTTTCTCACTGAAGGAAAGGCACTAGGAAGTCTCTGCCAGCCAGATCTTCCTGAAAGATCTTGAAAGTTGTGAGATTCATGAGTGGTTCAGTCGACTCCTAGCAGCTGCTCCTGGGTCCCGCCTGCTCCGCCAGAAGTGGTTTGTTTTGTGCAGTTTTGGCTTTCTCCTACGTGGCCTCCGAAATCCCTCCATCTCAACTGCCAGCAGAGAGGCAATAAGCACTGAAAATGGGGCATGACTTGTGGCCTTGAAAATCTGGACCATGGCTTTGACCTGGCCAAAGAAAAGGGTAAAGACTCAGTGAAGGAATCTGAGCACAAGGGAATTCAATGTAGAATTACAAACTTGTTTCCTACAGGACACTGAACAGCAGGAAGCCAATGGTGGCTGTTGGCAGCTACCAACCTGAATTGGGTTTGAGCTGATTGACTAGAGCTGCATTTCACTTGGTTCCATGTGTTGTGAGAGATTTCTGTTCAAGATGTAGCTACTTTGTGGTCATTCTTTTTGATTCATGTGGTGATTTAGGACTTCTGTTTCAGAATATTTGTTTTCCAAGGGCACAGTTAACAGGCAGCAATAAAACAAGAAAAGAAAAATGTCTAAATAAATTATTCACCTGAGAAGTTCTGTTAGCTTTTTAAAAGGTAAATGAAGTGATGCAAGGTAAATGATTAGGTCCGGTCATTAGGGACAGATTGATTAAATGACTTCAAATAAATCTGCAAGCAGAAAAAGAATGATTTACATGTCGTGCTCTATTTTCCTGTTGAAGACAGCCAGCCATTTTTAGCAGCATCCCTCTGTAGCAAGGATGCTACAAGTGATTTTTCTGGGAGGAAGATTCTTCTTAAGTCTTTGAGGACTTGAGGAAGAATTGCTTTTGTAGGTAAAACAGAGTTACTAAGAAGCAAAACTTAAGCAGTTCAATAGACTGGATATATCTCACACTCAGAAAAATGTCTCTTTTAGGGAAACTCCTCTACAACATCAAGCCTGGATGTGGAGAGTTAGGAATGTACGTTCCTTAAAAATTCTAAGTGTACTTTGTAAGTTAAAAGTGTCCACCAAATCCAGGTAATGCTTTCTTATTCTCTTCTATCTGTCTGTATCTGGGAACAGAGATACCTGGTCATCTTTTGGCATTTCTGAAAACGAGGGACTGCTGAGCCCTCTGCATGTGCTTTCTGGCAGAACTCCCCAGGCAGGTGGGTGGTTTTCACAAGTTCGTGGTCTGAAGCCCCTGTTTGTTAGGTCAAAAGTGCTGCCAGTTTTGTGGTGTTTCGGCCGTACCGCGAGCGGCCGCAGCTCGTGCCGGGTCTCCAGCCTGGCTGGCTGCGCAGCCTGGCCCAGCGTGCCTTTGCTTGGCCCTCCCTATACGAGCCAGCGCGTTGTGCTTGCTCAGCGGCAGCCCCAGGCTGAATTCACGTACGTCGGACCTCCACAAGTTTCCCGGCGAGCGGTCTGTTGTCGGAGGTGGCTGTGAGTGAAAGGGAAGGAGCCGCTGCTGGGGTTACAGGGTAAGGGTGGGTGAAGGAGTGAGGTGGTGCCTCAGTTGACGCCGGCACGCTCCCTCTGGCCAGCGTATTGCAGCTGGGCAGCGCAGGAACCCCCCAGCCCGGCGCAGAGCTAGAGGGGCTGCTGCCTGCCTGCTGGGAGGGATGGGGCTGGGAGAGGAGGGCAGCGCGGTGAAGTCCTGGCGATGGGGCACGGCAGAGCACCGAGCCTTCTGCCGGCCGGGGCTGCCGCTGGGCGCTGTTAGCCGTCACTGCTCCACCGTCTCGCTCGCTGCTGCCGGATGCCATGCTCTGGCGCAGCAGCTCACCTCGGCGTCTAGCATTTAAGTATGCGTATGCTGAAACGTGTATGTCCACTACCCAGTGCTGATTCTGTTTGCCAACTTGTATTTATGCTCTTTCAGAGCAGGCGAACGTTGCGTTAGCGTCATACCTATGGGAAGTGCACCCCTTACCAGTAATTTTTTTGTTTGTTTGATTTGGACCGTGGAGTATGTTCTTCATAATTTAATCTTTACGTGGTTTTTCGCTTGTTATTGAAGACCAAATACAGAGTGTAGGAGACACTGACTCGCTTAGGTGGCAGCAAATGAAGATGTGCATGGTGCTGGTGAACTGCGTGACGTTGTGGCTGGCCAATGAAGCATAATAAAGGCAAGAGCCAAGCCACTCTGGAGGTATGAGGAGTCAAAGAAACATTAGAGTAATTTAAAAAATGTAAACTGTGGCTAAAATCTGAAAACATCATTTCTTTAAAATTCTTTGTTGTTTACCAGACATCCCTCCTGGAAACCTCTTACCCTAGGATGAGATGTAGCTTGTAGGGCAGGAGGAAGATCAGTTTCTGTTTGGGGAGGCTTGGTTTAAAAAGATAGGACCCCAGCTTTACCTCTGATGTCACTTCTCATTGCTGGGGGGGGTGTCTGTACGTGTGTGTGTGTGTGTCTGGGTATATTTCTGGGTATCCCGCAAGCCATTTTATTCACATTTTTAAAATAAAGAGAACCTAATTAATCTACCTTTTGTGTCAGTAACTGTGTTTTACAGCTTTAGCCACATCCTTATGCATTGCAGGATGAGTCAATACAATTAAAAAGCCAGAGTTTCTTAATTCTTGTTTCAAACACACACTTAGGGGGATACACAGTCCAAGAGAGTTTTCATTATTTAATGCTGTAGACTTTTAGGTTGCCTGAATCTGCGTTTGTTTCAGTCAGTTGTGATTTTACCACTAGTTAGAAAAGGAAAAAACGTTTTTAACTCTTAAGTTGCAAAGTTAGTTTGTTTGCTGCCATGTTTCTTGTCATTGGAGACAACGCTGCTAGTACAAGCTCATTTTCCATATCTGCATTGGTTACCTACAATATCTTTTGAAATATTTAACAACAGGCCCACCTATCAAGTTGTTTGAAATGATCGAATGATTATAAATAAGGTGATTGTAATCACCAGTGGGAAAGCAATGCTTTCTTAAGACCCCTGGATCTCAAGAGAATAGTTCACGAGGGAGCTGCAATGCTGCATCTTCTTCTAAACCAGAAATTTTCAATGTTACCCCCCCCAACAAAAAAACAGAAAAAGAAACGTAAAGCCAAACTGACAATGCACTGATGAAAGGAATTACGTGCTTGTCAAGGACGCGACAAATGGGAAATACAAAATTCTGTATCTGTCCGCCAGACGGTTACAGCTTCTGCATTAACAATGAACACGAGTTTCATTGCTTTGATAGCATGCCTGAAATCCGGTCTGGAGCAGTGGACCAAAACAGTTTGGCTACAGCAGGAAACTTTTGCTTGCCATTGAACAGCAACATGTTTTCTGTAAGCCTGGGAAGAGCACAGACCCTGTTAATGTAGAGGAGGAATATGTGGAAACACAAAAATGTGTTAGCAGAGCTTGATGCAAGCTGAATATGATGAACTTACTATCTGGATTTGCTGTGTTTTCAGGTGGGACCCTCTTCTGATATGTGATCTACAGCGAGTTACTTTGAATCGTACGATGACAATGTTATCACTGCCACATCTCTGGGAACCAGTTATTCATAAGTATACGGTATGTGAACGTCTGCATCTTGCATTAACCATTGCTTGTTGGAACAACGCAGAAACAATAACATGAAGGTGCTAAGTCATTGAAGTAAAAGTTTAAGCCACATGTACAATCAATTACACCGAGCCGATCCAGCAGATGTTTATCTGCTAGGCCTGGTCTGTGTGCAGAATAGGGAACTGCTTTAACTGTGCCTATGATCTTGAAAATGTATTTATTTACAGATATCGGTAGAAACATTCTACCAATGTTTCCTTTGGATGAAGTTATGTTGGTACAGTGGTGGTATGTAGATCTACAGACTATTACTCTCTTCCTCAAGCAGAAGGGAGTGGTAGCAGTAGCGTGATGGGTCCTGTACTTTAACTGTAGTGCTGCACTCAAGGCAGTACTATTTTTACATTTAAGAAAAGTCTTTCATCGTTTTTCTTCTTCATTCCATTTTCAATTTCTGGTCAATCTAAATTAGATCAATTTCACACACCAGTGAATCCCTAAAGAAGTGTAAATTAACTCCATTTTACCAAACTCAGCCAGATGATGGCAGTTATTCCCCTGATGTTTAGCTTTACATCACCCACCATCTTTGACCAAGATTTCCATAGGAATTAAATCCATATATTGAGCCTTTTTTCCTCACCCTGTGTAAGGAATTGGAGACTGAGACCCACATCTAGTGAAGGGAGGCTATTTAATTCGTGGCTGACAAGGCCAAAAATGTAAGGTCACTGATAGCTGGCATGTTCTTCTTTTCTACTGTTCTGGCGTGAAATTGTTAATGCACACTCAGGTCCTGTAAAAACATGAGCAAACTGGTTTTATGAGAGTGATTACATCATTGTTTTATGTTCTAAAGCAGTTTGTAGCACACCATGTAACTGTTAGCATGGAGCATCTTCATCTGATTTATGGCCCCAGTGCAACTCTTGCTGAAGCTGGTGGAAAAACGTTTCTTCATGCTGATGGGAGTTGAATTGCACTGCAAATAGCACCTGAGACTTTTGTTTAAGTTATGGTCCCTGCATGAAATTTTTTTTACTGATTCGCTAGTTTTTAGAGATGAAGTATTAAAGATACAAGCATAAAACAAAATTACAAGGAAACTGTATCGCCAAAATAACCTAGAAGAGGACTTAATTATCGAAAATGCTTGTCTAGCTTCAAAAGTTGTAAAGTGATGAGGAGAGATGACTGTTTGCTCCAAAAGTATATATCTGGGTTTAGTGCGGTATATTTTTATATATAGTTTTGAAGATGGTGGTTTTCGGAAATGTGGGTGATTTGCTGCTACATCAGTGATGGGAGAGAGAGAAAGCAAGATAAAAGCCAGGAGAGGGGGGAGAAAGGTCATGCTCCGTCGATCAATTTAGTGTGTTTTGGGAGAGCAGTTCACAACTTGGGTAACTTGTGCGCTGAATGGTGAAGAGGTTTCCAAATCTGGCTGGACTCTGGGTCAGTTCGAAGAGAAGCTCCCGGAGGGGACATCTCCCGCTGAAGTGAGGGCACGTTGATCCTGCTTGCGCTGGCAGGGCTTCTAGCACGCCTGTGTAGCCACCCTCAGTAATGCCTGCTGGCCAAATACCATTAACCCGACCCTTTGCAGACGTTTTCTGTGCATTTGTTCAGATGCCTCCTCTATCATCCGAATCTGAGCACCTTTTCAGGAGGGATGTAGGAATAATAATCTCTGTTGCTCTTGGTTCTTCCGAGCTGATTCATTTTTAAGTGTTCAGAATTGTTTGTTGATACCTGTTTTTGTAAATAACATTGTTTTCGTGTGTGTGGGAGCATTGGTAATGGAAAGCTGGCTTAAAGAAGATGAGTTTTACGTTCTGCAGGGGCAGAGGTCTGGAAAGGACCCAGCAGGCCATCTGGTCTGCTCTCCTGCTGTCACAGATTTCTTGTTATGAAAAGCATGAATGTGTCTTGGTTGACATTTTCACTTTTTTGGCGGAATATGGCTTTTCGCTGGTGGAGGGGACCTCTCAGAGGGCTGAGGGCAGGTGGCAGGGAGAGGGAGTTGTCCGAGTGGTGACCGCTTGCAGATCTCCGTGTTCCCTGGGCATGAAGAGCAAGTAGCCGTCTCGCTGCTGTGCTTTTAATGAGCTGTAGAGCAAGGGATGCTATGTCTCACACCTTGTCAGGCTGCTTCTGATATGCGGTAATAACCTTCACGGATTTGCCATCTACCCATATCAAAATGAAATTTCCTTCGGCCAGTGAACATAGGAGTCAGAAGGAAGTGAAGGTTTTCGTGTTTGTTTTTCCTTTTGGGTGTTGTTTTGGTTTTTCTCTTTTGCCAGTTCTCATATAGCATTGCAAACATTTCAGGAAACTAATCTGCAGGAGCATAGCTCATAAAAGATTGGCCTGCCAGAGGACGAGGCTCTGCTTATTACAGAAAAGCTTCTGAGACAGTCACAGCTGAAAAGATTACACACTTCCACAGGAAATTAAATTTGATGTAATATAGTGAAAGAATGACAAAATGGAAAGGGCATATATAACATTTGTTTGTGATTATTAAGTGGTAGAAAAAGGAAAACTTCAGATCCAATAAAGTGCATGTAATTTAGATATGGATACAGAATTCCCAGTAGTTTTTTTAAAAATTTGTCCCTCCGCTTTCCTTTGCCCTCTCTTGGTGTTGTTATCTCAATGTGGAAGATCATTAACGTCTCATAAAATTATGTCAACTTTGGGGCACGTTAGATTATAAAGCGTTTAAAACAAGTTCCAGAGCAGTCCTATGGAGTCCAGTCAGGTTGCATTCTTCAGCAGAAGGTGCGTGCATGACACCAGGCCGGGGATGAGAGGCAAGAGCTTCCTTCTTTGCTTCATCCTTCTCCCACGTGGACACGCAGTGCTGAAAGAGGGGGACGTTTTCCTTCCCCGTCTGCCCGTGCCCCTCGCCGAGGCGCAGCGTGGTGCGCGGTGGCGGGGGGAAGTCCCCGCGCCATCCCGGCCGCCGAGCGCGGGCTGGCGTCGCAGGTGCGGGTGTGGGCACCGTGCGGGTGGCAGACGCGCTGAAGGGATCTGTCGGTGCCAAGGCCCTTGCTGCTCGCCCCGGGCGCGGGCAGGCGACGCGTCCCCTCTTCCTCTCCTCCTCGGGGTCAGCACAGGCGTCGCAGTGAGCCGGGCTCCCTCCTGCCCAGGTGCCTCATGGCAGAACGTAGGTTTTCTTTCAAAGGGGACAGTAATAACTTGCAACATTTTAATAATTTTTCCTATAAGATCTGGTTACCTGCAATTGGGAAGAATAAGCAGGACTCTGGCAGATTTAGCTTTATTAACCATCATAAATTCTTTCCCTTCTGACTCTAATCAGTCCCCGGAGTCCCTTTAACGCTCTTGACATTGCACTGGCCTTTCATCACAGCACAATATACGTTTTCCTGTAACTAGAAAACCGACGGCGAGAGCCTTACGTAAACCCGAGGTAATGGAGGCGGCGATGGGGACGTGCGCCTGTCAGGCGCTCGCTGCCGGTGAAAGGAGGCGAGGGAGCTTATTCTGCCAGCACGGCGCTTCCCTTGGCGGGGTCTAGTGCGCACCCGCCAGCACCTGGGAACGGGGGACCAGCCGCTTCGCTCTGGCCCAGACAGACAGACAGACAGCGGTGCTTTTGTGTCTTCTGCTGGCAAACAGGAGGTGCCGGGGGGCAGAACCCTGCCTCAGAAAGCCCCTCTATGGGCAGCCGCCCGCCCGCCTCCCCGGGGCCCCGAGCTGCCGGAGCTGGGCCGCGGCCGGCAGGCCGACCCAGCCTCCGGGAGCTGCTGGCCAGGAGGAGGTGGCTGGCGGCACAGGCACCGGGCGAGCCGGCTCCTCGGCCCGAGGTGCTGGGTGAATGGGTCTTTTCTGTGCCGGGGACAGTGCTAAAAGGACGGAGTGTTACCAGGTGGTCGAGGGGGAGGCACCGAAGCAACAAACGCCTTCTTCATGAAATAACTACCTGGGTTACTGCCTTGCTGTCCAGGCCGCGCACAAAACCCCCCGAAGGCGAGAGGGGAATTCCCCGGTCGGTAGTCCGTCTGTCTCTCTGCTGTCCAGGAATTCATGGGATGGAGAAGGCATCCCAAGAATCTGCCCCCGTGTGCAGGGAAGCTAAATTCCCTCTTGTTCTTCCGTATACACAAGTCAGCAAGTTTCTTCAGCAAATGCTTTAATTTTAAGCTTAATACTACGCAAATATTTAACTTCGGGAGAAAAAGCCTCAAGCTGGCTTCAGGCCATGGACTGGCTTCCAGCTGTTTCTGCAGGTACAGATCCAATGTTTATGTACATGGATGGTTATTTGTTTGTTTGTTTGTTTATTATGGTAATTTTTTTGGTAACGAACTTTGGATATTTGTATAGCCTGTTTTTGCTTTGAACATAAAAACCCATGTATTTGCAATGTGTGTACAGCCATTTTCAGAAGCTTTGGCAAAAAGCTCAGATCTGCTGAAGATACTGTAGGCTGAATCTTTAGATGACACAGAGTTGTACTGACTAATTTTTTCTCTAACGGAAGTGCCCAAAGCTATGCTCACCATTGAAAGCCCACTGGCCTAAGTTATGAAAAAAAGATGTGGAAAAATCTGGTGCCTCCTGCAAGACCTTTGTATCGTAATTTGGTTGCCCAGACAAACGGGTGTAAAAGAATATTCAGACTGAGTGTCAAGAGCATTAGCAACAAATATGTTAATTAGGTTTCAAAAAACTGCTGAAGTGCTACCTTGATATATAATACTTTGCTGTATCCACATGTATTTCATATACGTATGCTTCCTCCAGCCTTCGTCTTGGCCGCTGCATGCCTGCAAACAGCCTCTTATTAAAAAGGGAAAGTCCATAGTCTTGTGGACCTTCTATAATGTTCTCAGTGTGTGAGCTGTTGACTTCAAGAAGACAAGAATAGCTATGTCAAATGTGTTTCATTTGCATGTGGCAAGATAGAAAAAGCAAACCCTGTGTGAAGACGAGCAGACAAGAAAGACACCAAATGCCTTAAATACTAAGGGAGTTAATGCTATGCAGTGATTTTGCTTCTGTTATAGGAAGTGTAAGAACAGTATGCTTCCTGGCGTACATCACCATCTAAGCTGCAAAGGTTTCAGTTCCATGGCAACACGAAGAACCCGATTGTGCTTAAGGTGTATGTATTAATGCATTTGGAGTGAGGGGCTGGGAGTGAGCTGGGGAAAAATAGAACAAGCAGAATGCTTCCCGTTTATTTATGTATCTATAAAGTAAAGCCTTTGTTCTTAGAAAATGAGAACTGACATGAATACATACACCCCCCTCTCCCCCCCAGTTCTCTTAGAATCTTTTTTACATGTGTTTTTCTTAGGCAAAAAGCAAATGAAGAAGCTGTTGGGTTTTTTTATGAGACTGTAAGTGCAGCAGCACTTGAATGTTACAAGAAAATGCTGTTAATTCCTGAGACTGTGTATATCCCTGGAGAGAAAGACTGGGGGTGGGGGGGCGCGCAATTTTTTCCAACATGTACTGCTTTACAGAGCAGTATGAAGCCCTGTTTCGGTTTTTTTGTTATTGTTATTTTCCTTCATCTTTTTAATCGGCCCTCTTTCTGCCTTTCTCTACATCCACCTCCAGCTTCCCCTACCTCCCCTGGCTGAGGAGCAGGAAACAAGACTGAGCTCTGTTTCCTGACATCCAAAGAAGTACAAAAGTACGAGGAAACGGCGTATTTTGTTTTGCCAGCCGACTTGCATTCGCAGACCTGCACTAGGAAAGCACCTGCTCCCAGACAGGGTCAGGAGTCACCCTCCGGAGCAATTGGAGAATCAGCCAGGGAATAACTGAGAGCTGATCATTAAGTGAATTTTGTTTGATCTGCTCGGTTGGCTGCGTGAATGTAGAGTGGGGGACTGTGACAAAAGTATTTTCCTCAGGGTGAAGAACTACCTAAGGCTGGTCCTGCTGGCTGTGCTGATGGGTGGATGAATTGCAGATTTCCAAGGTTTAAAGTCAGACTGGACGGTGGGGGAGTCTCCAGATGTTGGTATTTCTGAGGCTAGCAGCAGTGCTAATCTGGCATGGTAAAGCTGACAGAAACTGGCAAGTTAAACTGGATTTACAGCTGCTTTGCATTGCCAAAACAGGCAAAGCAGCCAGAAGATATCAGTGGATCTGGCCTGTAGATTTCAGGGAGGTTTCTCTGTTTAACTGGGGAGAGAGTATAGCTCTGCAGTTGGAAGTTGGTCAACCGCTCTCCTCATGCTGTGCCAGGAGGAATAAAATTTGTCTCTCCCTTATCTGTATCCTTTTCTCTTTTTTTTTTTCTTCCCTGACTAGCAACAGGATTTTTCTTTTTTTCTTAAAAACAACACTTACTTTCATTGACGTGGGAACCCTGTCTTTGAGATTCTACTTGGGGGGAAATTTGTCCCTGTTCAGGACAACCAGTGGAACATGGATAAAGCTTCTTTAAGGGAATAAATAGAATTGATATGATTAAGTGGCCCTGTCTTGGCATTCTAGAAAGGGGTGGATTTCACCCTCGAGGCAGCAGAACTGCAAAGTAAGAGGTGTCATTTTTAAATGGCCACTTTCTGAGGGAGAACAGCTCTGGTAACCCTGAGCCACTTGCTAATGCTGCATTTGACACTCCCAAATTTGTTGTTGTTGTGGCTTCTAGTTTCTGCACAGCCCCCCAAAACAACAAATAACAGACATAGTTCATTAAATACTAGCATGTGCTTCCCTAATTGTGTGGCACCTTCATTTTCCTGACTTTTGACAAAGGGACTGTACATACAACCCTGAATGAAGAGGAGGAATCACTCCAGCCAACAGTGTAGTAAGGGAGGTGAAGGATTCCTGTGTAGGTGTCCTGACCTGGCATAACCCTCCAAACAGGCTAGCTGCTGTTTGCAAGCACCTTCCCAGTGGAGCACCTCATTCAGCTTGGCAGGAAGGATGAAGAGAAAGCACCAAGAGGAACATCAGAACGTGAAGAAAAGGAGGAGAGAAATCAAGGACAGGAAGAGTGAGGGAACAGAGCAAAGGCAGAAGGGCGAGCAGAGAAGCAACAGGGGGCTGGGAAGAGCACAACACAGGAAAGAGATGGTGCTCTGGTGCCGGTGAGGGAAAGTTGTTTTTCATATGTAATGTAGGGGGGGAAAAAGAAAAGAACAAGAAAATTAAAATACATGAAGTGGGAGAGGATATCAGAGTGACGAGGGAGGAGGATTCAGGTTGACATAAACAGAAAAATTACAGAAGACACAACAGATTAATTTCATACATTGGTCCAGCCAGTTTTAAATAGTAGCTGCTAAGTTTGTAGCATCAAGAGCTTGTGACATGCTCCGTGTGGAGGTTTTGGGGGCTGGTGGGGACCAACAGGGCCACATCAGGAGGCTGCTGCCAGGCACCAGAGTGGGTGTTAGAAGCAGATCTCTTCTGTGCCCCTTGGCTGGAAGCCTAAAGCCAGTGTGAACATCCCTGAGGAAAATTGCCCATCCTGCACTTGAAGACTGGCAGTCAGAAAAACGTGTCCGGTTCCCTCTGAAGGTACGTCTGAGGAAGGGCTGCTCCCACGCAGGCAAGGATAAGGGCTCTCTCTAGATCCCTCTTCTTCCACTTGTTCAAGGTATCTAGGCTACCAGAAATAAACAGCTGAATGGAAATTTTAGTTCTGGCTGTGAAAAGAAGATTTTGAATGAATTCTACATCAAATAATAAATGTCTTCTTTCCTCCTCCTCTCCACCTACCTTGTTCCTAAACATTAAAATTTCATGTCACTTGAGCTAAGTTCAGCATCAGACTCACCAGATCCTGCTGAAAAATACACCCCTCTTTTGTGGCAAACCAGAGAAGATGAGAGGCTTGTGGTGTTTTTCCTTCTCAATCTCTGCTGTGCTGGGAGAAGCAGCTAAGGCTGTGTGAAGCTGTCTCCTTCCCACTCTCCTAAACTTCTCTCCCAAAAAGGCTTCTCCCTCAGCGGCTTTGCAGCTTCTCTGAAGGAGGCATGGCTTGGCCCACTTAGTGCCATCCTTTGCCAGAGGATGTTTTCTCAGATTGCGGTGACTTTCATCATGATAGCAGGCTGAAGAAGATGGCTGTGGAAAAAGTCATGGGCATCGCTAGCTGTGCCATTTGAAAATCGTTAGTGAAGCACGAAAGAGAAGAAGATGATCAGGAATTATGAGATTTAAACCCTGCCCGAAGCCCCAAACCTCCAAATAATTTCTGCCATTTCTGCTTCCCGATTTCGAAACACTTGGGCTGTACTTGCCTTATATTTTTAAACTTTCCTCCAGAGCAACAAAGGTGAGAAACAGCCTTTCTCTGAAATAGGTTGTTCTGTGGGCAGCAGTACCCATTCTGTGTTCTCCCGTGGCCCTTTCCCCGCCCCGAACTTCTCACCCACCTCCCTTCTGCGCTGCCAGCAGGCAGGAGGCTGCAGGCTGCCCGGCCGGGCTGGGGCGGCGCACCCCGGCTCGCTACCGGGCATCGGCCTGGCTTTCCTCCTCAGAGACAGCTACCAATTTTCTTGATGTTTGTGAGAATGTTGTTACTGAAATTTAGCAAGATTTATTGTCCAGGAGAGAAGATAACGACTGTCTGCAGAGGTGGAGAAACGTGGGTTCAAGTAGTGGGTTTGTTGTACAAGAAAGGGAATGGTTCTCACTGGGCAGTCGTGTCGGAAATACTCTGCAGCATGTGGTAGTTTTTATGATAAATGCTTTTATGGTAAAAGCATGGGGACCTAAGCTTACCTGGAGAACTTAATAATTTTTCCTACTATAGAGGAAGCAAGTGGTGAAGAGGCACCAGGAGGAAATGTTGGTGAAAACAAACCTTTTGGTAGCGAGCACGGTCTCGCTGCCTTTGGTGGGGTGAGTAGGGATGTTCCTGTATCGCTCTGTAGTTCTGCAGAGATGTGCTGATGCTTGCTTATTTTGATCGGTGCTGAAAAACAGAAGCAAAATACTGAATGTGGCTTTGGGGTGCTGTAATACAAGGCCGAATCACCTGAAATCAAAGCCAGTTCAAGGTGGAAATACAATGGCTGATGTTTGTGTAACCCCAAATCCCTCAAACTATACCTGAACTTACTTCTCAGGTGTTAGAGAAAAAACACCCTTTCCATAGATGCTGTGTCAGCAGGGCAGCCATTTCTGCACGACAGGAGGAGGTTTTTTCCCTTCCGTCACCTTGGTGTCCAGTCCAGCAATCAGGAGTCAGATATAACCCTCAGTGTTTGTTCCAGGCCCTGTGAGTCTTTAATTCTTTTCCAGCAGCAAAACAATTATTTTTGATAGACACACTAGTTGTTTGTTAATTTGTTTATAATCAGTTTTCCAAGAGGCTGCTTTGATGTGGGAGGAACTGAATTCTTTGGGTGCAAATGCTCGCTGCTGACTCCCTTCTTAGTCATTAAGAGATGTTTTTCACATTAAGGCGCCTTTACTTTTAAGGGAAAATGTCAAGCATCTTCTGATACCAGACATCCGAAATGTGTGGTTGCCTGAACAGAAAGCATTTGCTGAGCTGCAGCACGTGAGGGCAGGAATGGCCAAGACCAGCCCAAGCCTTCGCCAGCCTCCCGGGGAGAGGCCGAACAGCCCCCCCGTACCCTCTGGCTGCTCTGCTGCTGCAGCCACCTGCACCAGCCCCCGGGACCTGAGACCCCACGGGTGCTGGTTCCAACTACCGACCTACATCCCTGCCAATATGCCTCCATGCTAAAAGATGTCACTGTTCTTTTCCAAAAAGAACATGCCTTTTTTTTTTTTCAATTCCCTTGCCACCTTTTTGCATTTTCCAACTGCAGCTCTTTTAAGTCTCCCTGCCTCTGCAGTTTTTGCCTTTGTATAGGTTATTTTTGGAAACTGAGGAACCAGGAGGAGGGATGAAATTTAGGTGAGTTAACTGCAGTAGGAGAAGAAATCTCTTTCCCTTGGTGTGCTCTTTCTTCCCTCTCCTTTCTTCTCGTGACCTCCGTGGTCCGACCCCCATCACATTGCTCGTTCCAGGGCAAGCCACAGACGACACTCTTTGTGCCCAGCGAGAGACTTCTTCCTGCATGGAGGCGTGCCGGCTCGCAAGCTGTGCTCGCCGCTTCCTCCCTGCAGCGGCCATCGTTTCTCTTCTGCTTTTCTGGGTCAGCCAGTTGGCCAAAAAGTGGTAGGTGGTCGAGCGGAGTTTTGAGAACTGTGATAAACTGGTAGCACTTGCGAGGTTATGTGCCTTAGGGTAAATTGTTTGCAGAGGAGAATGCGTTTTCTTCGTCATTTCCTCAGTGGGGCAGCCCCATCGAGGTGGTTGGCTTTTTCTTGAAATGTCGGCGTGTTTTTACGTCAGAAGTGTTAGATGCCAGTTGCCAGTTTCTTTGCAAGAAAACACACAGTTTTTGGAAGGCTGGGGAATAGCGACTTAAACCTGACCCGGCGGGGAGACCAGGAGCTCACCTTTCAGCTCTGGGCCATGGGGCAGGCGGTGGTGAGCCCAGACCCCCAGACCATCTGAACTCTTCTGCATGGGGGCAGTCGCTTTTCATTTTGAACACGAAAATGTAAGGAGAATATTTCTATGAAGGAGCATCCAAGGACTTTCTTTTTTCTGTGTAGGTTTTCTAAAATCACTAGCGCATAGAAAGACATTGACCATACAGTAGGTCAGGCTGCCCTTTTGATAACTGAGACAGTATTCGGGTAATTGAGATGCCTGTGATTGCCCGTGAAAATTTGCTGATGTTTACACTGTTGTCAGGTATTGAAGTCACACCATAATATTTATTGTGGGATCTTGCAATGGATTTTAAAATAGATCGATATCACAGAACAAAGTGGGAATTTTCCTCATTTTTTTCTGCGGTTATGAAAATGCCTAACTAGCAGTATAGTGCAGTAAATGTTAAACATTAAAAGCTAGTTTTGTGTACACTGATAAGAGTAGATTGGTAGAGAAGGAAGTAACTTGAGTTTGGTTGGTGAAGCTGATAGGAGTATGGTGTAAATCAAAGCGGGGGATGATTGTAGACTCAAAGCAGTAACATGCCGTCTTTGGAGGATGGGTTTGGGTCAGCGACATAAAAAGAAGTGATAATGAGGAGGATTTTAACCTGAAATTAAAAAAAAAAAAGAGGCAGATGAGTCTATACAAGAAGCTGCACAACTGATGCAAAAATTCAGCCAAATATAGAGAGAATGAAATCAACAGAACATGAAGTACTCTCTTAAAATACATAGAAATTGGAGGGGTTTTTACTACCGTGCTACGGCAGAGATCAATTAAACTGTGCAGAATGGTTATGCAAAATGTTCGCCATAGGGAAATCACCATTTTCCGTCGATTCTAGGAAGGAGTGCTGGCACACCGCCAGCAGTGATTTATTTTCACCCAGCCCCGGTGCTTGTGGCTGGCACTCAGTGAAATCTTCCAGGGTAAATTATTTATTTAATTGAGAATGGCCACGGTTGCACCGAGAGGCTGGCAGCACAGCAGCAGGAAGTCTGTTAGAGATTAAGTCTAACTTCTTACAGATAGGCTGCTTATGTATACTATAAATAATTAAAATCGTAAATAAGTGTATGTTGGCTTTTTTGTTTAAGCTTATTAACAACAGTCCATAATATTGAGTGTGGTGTATGTACTGCCATGCGTTGTAGTCCTCTAATTTCTTGATTAACTAACCCAGAGGCTTGTGCAGCAAGCTAAGACGTCAGATTGTTGCTAAGTGAACTTTTGAACTTCTCACAAGAAAAGGAGATGTCGGTAAGAGAAGGATCAAATTTATGAGTGTGTAAGCATGAGCAACCCAAAACCTTTAATTTCAGGCATTCCTATAAGACCAAAGAGAGAAATCCCCTTCTTCTGACGCCAAATAGGCAAGGTAATGCTTTCTTCTTCAGTTAACATATTCCAGAGATAACGGTTGTAGCTGGTGGGTTGAGGGAGTCCCAGGAAGAGAGGAATTTGAATATAACTAATGAGAGGAACTGCCGTTTGAGGAGAATCCCCTGGAGAGTCTCTACAAGATTTCATATTGTTACCTGTGTTGGTTTTTTTTTAAAAAAAAAAAAAAGGTGAAGCAATGTGATTTGATGATTGTGCTTTTAACAATAAATTTGATTTTTGAAGAATACATTCTGAGTGTGAGCCTTGCTTTCTTTCCCCAATGGTTGAGTAACAAGAAAAAGTCTTGCAAGAGGAAGAGAAGCCACCTCTTTTAGAGGAAACCCCTCATGGATTTAAGCCACGTAGTTTAGCATGAAGGAAAAAAATGGACAAACATTTTGAAAAATACCAGAAATGGACAGTTTTGAAACATCAGACGTATTTGATTTCGACAGGCCTAATGAGCAAATGAACACAGAGCTAAATTCACCTTCCGGGGGCCAGTTCCCCTTTCGGCGGGCGCTGGCGGCGGGGACCAGCAGGCCGGCTGCCAGCGGCCGAGGTGGGGCTCTCTCCTTTGCATGGGGTGGTTTGGACCTTCCCCTCTCCTCCCCCTGCGCTTCCTCCCGGGTCCTGCTGGCTGCCTGGCGGTCCTCGCTGAAGCTGGCGGCAGCAAGGTCTTAAACCCCCCTCCCCCTTGAGAGGCTGGCTTTTCCCTCCACAGCCCGGGCTCTCCAGCGCTGCCAAAACTTGGAGCGAGTTGCTGGGAATGGAGGAAGGGTTCCCCACTCTCCTGGCTGTGGTTTCAGCCGGTGGGGCAGCTCCTGATACCTTGTCCTCTGCGGCCGCTGCCTGAGCCCACGTGGGGCTGGTTTGGGCAGCTGGAGGTCAGCGAGCTGTTAGGTGGCCAGGGGTTTCTGAGGGGTTAGCACCTTGGATGGGCTCCCCATGGGCAGAGGCAAACTCTAGAGCTGGCGGGAGCACATGGCTGGCGTTGGGAGGCGAAGGAGCAGAGCGGCATCTCCCCCCCTCGGGTGGCAGCTCGCCATCGGACTGACCACACTAGAGCATGAAACTGCATCCTCAGCGTGCACGCAAGGTTGTTCGCACTTGCGTGCTGTGTTACATTATCACAGCAATCAGGAATGGATGCTGAGAAGATGATGGTGAAGGACAGCAGTGTTTACTATGTTGCCCTTTTCCGCTCCCCCCTTTTGGTGACCCCAGGTCACTCTCTGAGTTTCCCTTTCCAGGTGGAGTTAGAAATGGGTATACATTCAGAATTGGGTTTTTATTGGCAGCACCTGTGAACAAAGTTTGTGCAGGTTTGCAATCCAACTTCAAACTGAAATGAAGGTGATTGCAGAATAGTTCGTTTGCAGTCATTGTTTTTATTTTTTGCAAAGAAATAAAAGGCCTTACCGTAACTCCTTGGTACTCCCCAAGTCACTGTGCACTGGAATCAGAGAATCACAGGATGGGTTGGGTTGGAAGGGACCTCTAAAGATTATCTAGTCCAAGCCCCCTGCTGTGAGCAGGGACAGCTTCAACTAGATCAGGTTGCTCAAAGCCGCGTCCAACCTGACCTTGAACACTGCCAATGATGGAGCATTCAAAACTTCTCTGGGCAAC
The DNA here is from genome assembly GCF_964289735.1 of Phaethon aethereus. NCBI lineage: Eukaryota > Metazoa > Chordata > Aves > Phaethontiformes > Phaethontidae > Phaethon > Phaethon aethereus. The sequence continues at coordinate 68,820,320 of NC_138576.1, read as the reverse complement.
CTGTACCAGTGTCCTGCCTGTGCCTGTCCTCCTCATTGTAAAAAATTTCTTCCTTATGTCCAATCCAAACCTACCCTCTTTCAGTTGAAAACTGTTGCCCCTTGTCCTGTCACTGCAGATCTTGGTAAAAAGTCTGTCCCCATCTTTCTTATAAGCCACCTTCAAGTACTGGAAGGCTGCAAGCAGGACTCCCCAGAGCCTTCTCTTCTCCAGGCTGAACAACCCCAGCTCTCGCAGCCTGTCCTCACAGGAGAGGTGTTCCAGCCCTCTGATCATTTTTGTGGCCTCCTCTGGACCCGCTCCAACAGGTCCATGTCTTTTCTGTGCTGAGGGCTCCAGAGCTGGACGCAGGACTCCAGGTGGGGTCTCACCAGAGTGGAGTACAGGGACAGAGTCACCTCCCTCGACCTGCTGGCCACGCTGCTTTGGATGCAGCCCAGGATACAATTGGCCTTCTGGGCTGCGAGGCCACATATCCAATTTTTCATCTACCAATACCCCCAAGTCCTTCTTGGTAGGGCTGCTCTCAATCCCTTCATCCCCCAACCTGTACTGATACTGGTGATTGCCCCGACCCAGGTGCAGGACCCTGCACTTGGCCTTGTTGACTTTTATGAGGTTCACATTGGCCCACTTCTCAAGCCTTTCCAGGTTCCTCTGGATGGCATCCCTTCCCGGCAGTGTATCAACTGCACCACTCAGCTTGGTGTCTGCAAACTTGCTGAGGGTGCACTCTATCCCACTATGTCATTAATAAAGATATTGAACAGTATCAGTCCCTGAGGGACACCACTTGATACTGATCTCCGTTTGGACATTAGGCTGTTGACTGCAACTCTCTGGATGTGGCCATCTAGCCAATTCCTTATCCATTGAGTAGTCCCCCCATCAATTCCCTATCTCTCCAGTGTAGAGACAGGGATGTTGTGTGAGACTGTGTGAAAGACCTTACAGAAGTCAAGATAGAGGACATCAGTTTCTCTTCCCTTATCCACCAATGTGGTCATTGTAGAGTAATACATAGAATAAACCTGTCGTGTTTTGATGGTTAACTTTATTTGGTCTCTTCAAGTCAAGTGGCATATGTGTGATGTGAGCAGACCACTAAGACTACTACTATTTTTCATCACCATATTCTAAAAATACTTTTAAAGAATTTTGGTAAAGAATAGATCTCAAAAGTATTTTTAATAAATATCTTGGAATGGGAAAGTACACTTTCCTCAACTTACAGTTACTCAACTGTAAACGAGCTAGTTATTTAACAGACCCAAACTGAGTATGGTGAAATGAAGAACCCGCAGATCCTTTTGCTGCAGCTGCAGAAGAGGCTATTGCTATCAAATGCTAGTTTCTTATTTCAACAAAACATGGTTCCAGGTGCTCAGACAACAGCTTTCCTTGGTTTCATGGTTTGATTTTCTTTAAAACTTTGTCATAAACCCTGTAATTTACTGTTAACTATGCTACCAAATGTAACCAGTTTAGACTATATAATAGGTAGTGATAATTTGAAAGTTAACTTTAAGTATACTTATTTCCAAAAATAAAAATGTTGATTTTCCTGTTAAGTACCTAAAATAAGCACAACTCCCACCACCACCATCCATTGTTACTCGTCTTAGATTTCTTCAGGGATGTTTGCATGCAAAGGGAGGTATCAGATTCCTACTTCCAAATAAAGAAATATCATTATGCAGTCTCAGAAGCCTCTGCTTCTACAATATTTTAATTTTGCTTTTCAGTCATAATCAATATTGCCTGTTTTGCCAATGCTAGCATTGGGAGAAAAGCCCTAAGAGATTGATGTGCAGGCAGAATGAGAATAGCAGGACTATTTTTAAGTTTCTGACATCAGCGTCCTGGTTTATCTAATGTTGTATGACACAGTGACTAAATGCTCCATACTATTCCATCCCCAGTGAGCCAAACATCTTTTCCAATATTGCCCCTTGCTTCAAGAGTTGTAGAAACTTTTAAAAAATAATTTGCTAATTTAGGGTGTTCTCTTAGTGTCTGTTTGGAAAGCTAATAGTTTCTTCATTTTTCATAAACAATATTCCTGCACCACATTAATGTATATTCCTAATTGGATACTTATGGGTCAGTAAGAGATAACTCATCAGCTTCCTACTTTAAATACGGCATTTTTAAAACGGTCATGAAGCTTTGTTACAACAGGTCATCTCTGCACTCTTTTATACTTATTTAGATGGTACGTTTAGTTACTGTCATGATTCCTGTTCTGTCCTTTACCTGTTTTCATTATTTTTTCCCTATATTGAAAAGAAATACATTTTTACTACTGGAAACAGTAAAAGCTGCTCCTACCAGATCCTCATTTTTCCACATCTTCTTTTACCCCATAGATACCACCTTCACCGCCCATCTGTCACATTCCCACATCTGTACCTATTCTGTACAAGGGTTCGCTGGGTTCCTTTACGTTTCAAGAAACCAGGCTTTTGAAAAGTCTGTTGGCTTCCAGAAGTAGTTGCACAAACCAGCCTTGTGCTAGGTCTCCTCTGTAAGAACTGACAGAGCTGGCAGCTGGTTGTAAAAAGAAAAAGAAAGAAGAAAAGTGAACTATGCCAAAAAATTCACTTTCCAAACGGAGTAAAATGCCTGTTCTACGTGAACAAAGGGTTTTGACTATTCCTTGTTCAGACAACACCCTGATCTTTTAATGGTATCGAGGTTTGGATGGCACCCCCTTAATGAGTATCGACCGAGCCTGTGGTCTCCTTTTCCTGGGGGCGTGTGTGAAAGTAAGGTCAGCTCTGACGCTGCAGTAAAGTGCTAGAGAAACGGAGCCCCCAGGACCCTTCCAAAATGTCTGGCCGCTGTGATTGATCCGTTCTGTGTTCCAACAGGCAAATGGCACGTAGGAAGTTAACTTCCCAAGCACAGCCAGGTGTTGCAGGAGCAGCCTGAGCACTTGCTGCTTTACAGCTGCTGTTCAGACCCAGAAGTAAGAGGGTGTATGTATGCCGCAGCTTTCGTCTTCCCAATCAAGGTATAAACAGACCTTTGGAGAGCTACGAATGCGGCCCTAAAAGTTAGTCAATCTCACAGTATTTATGCTGAGCTTCGGATCCTGGTCTCCCTCCGACGTTTACTTTGATTAATGGTTGATACGGTGCTACGGCAGCCAGCTCCGGCCAGCCTCTGCCTCGTGCAGCTGGGCGAGGAGGAGGAGAACGGAGCTTTAACCCCGCTTCCCACACGGCCTCCCCACTGCCCGCGTCCTTCCAGCGGCCGGTGGCCGCTGCCGTGACTCAGAGCGGATGGACCCGCTGGTGGAGTTGCCGAAGAGCTGTGCTGGCAGCCTGTGCTCGGCGGGCGCCTCGTGCTGCTCCTCCCTTGGTGCCGGGGCCGGGGCCGCCACGGGCGCGGCGTCTCCTGGGACGGCTCTTCCTCGGCGGGAATTTCCCTCCAGCCGGGGGATCTCCTCTTTGGGATTTGGACACCGTTTCATCTGCCTCACCCGTTAGGCTCGAGACGGTGCCCAGGGTAGCACCCCTGCCTCGTGGCTGTTGCAGCTCTGAAGTGCAGCACTGCTCCAGCACGTCCCCGCGACGGTGTGGTGGCGGGGCCGTGTACTCCAGTCGTACCCCATACGGCCTCCGCGGAGCGGGGCTGGAGGGAGAGGGGAGCACGGCGGGTGGAGCGGGGCGCGTGTCCCTTTGGCAGATGTCAGAGGCAAACTCTCTCCACTTGCTCAGGCTCGCGCAATGGCAAAAGGGAGGTCCCAGGATGCGAGTTGTGAAACTCTGATCCATCACTGACTGACGTTACGTGAATTTCAGAATGCGTGGCAGAACATAACACATGACTTACAAGCTGTTTAAAGGCTCCTGATGAAGGGGAGGGGGTTATAATACTTCTGAAAGGGTGAAGGGCTTCATGTGTTCCATGTGAAACGTTGGAGGTTGTATTTTCCCACGTAATTTGCAAACTTACACCTCTCCCATTTTTCATGACACTTGTGTTACTGTAAGAGCTCCCCAGCTGAGAGCCCGAGGGGATTTGAATGTTTTGACTCCCACATCTTCTGTAAGAAGCGAGTTGTTTTATTCCAGCGTGTTGCATTGAGTGGGCACCAGCAAAAGAGCCGGGCATGACGGGAGGAGAAAAGAGAGCGTGGTTCTAGTGTCTGCAGCAAATCGGTTAGGATAACCAGCTAGAGGGCACCTATGAATATTTCTTCTTAGGGCTGTTAAATTAGGCCATGTGGACTGCCAGCATATAGATGCATGAGAGAAACGTGAGGGCTTTGCGAAACAGTTGTGCTAAAAATAATTTTCGGTGTTATTTTTAATAATGTTATCACAGATGAAGAAAGTGAGGTAGAAGTTTGTAGCCTGGGACATTTCTTTGTCCTGCTTTACAGGGTAAACACTATAAATCCTTGAGTGTTTGTTTGGCTAGGTAATGCTTTCCAAAAGTATGTCAATGAAGTAGGCATCGGAGTCATAAAATACTTTCCTATATTTAGATTTTAAATATGCAATAGAAAGTCATTAACTTTTAGACTCCTGAGCACCAATATTGCTTCTGAAAAGGGGGCTTGAATGTTAAAATCAGTTAATTAAAAAAAAGGTTTTAATATTGCCAGAAATGCACAGTCAGTGTTTCGCCATCTGCAGCGTTAGTAGGCTGTTATACCTTAGTAAGTTTGGTTGGTGAGGGCATGAGAAGGATCCCGAAATTATTGAAGGGAGCAGGAGTATTGTGGGATTGGTTAATTTAGAGGATTATGTTTTTAACTTGATATTAATGCAAAAAAAATCCAGTTGCTCAGAATCATAGAGTAATTTAGGCTAGAAGGGATCTCGGGGGGTCATCTTTCTAGCCTCTGCTCAAAGCAGGTGCATGGTACATGGTTTTGCAATGTCGTCAATAACTTGCCTTTTCGTGGTTTAGATCTGCAAGAAAGATTAACTATCCGTGTCTTTTTTTGAGTAGCAGAGAGGCAAATGCCAAAAAGGGGTAAAAATTAAAGCCAAAAGTATTTTATAAAGAGCTTGATCCAGACAGCGTTGAACCGTCACCAAAACATCCCACACCATTTCACAGATATTGGTTTTTTTTTTAGAACAAACATTGCTCTTGGGTAGCACAAGGGACTTAATTTGAGCATGTGTGAATTAATTTTAAATTGTTCTTTTCATTGCTGGCTAATATACGGAAGGAATTGGTAAATCGTAAGAGCAAAGGCTATACAGCATTTTATAGCCAGTGGTTCTGTTTAGACTTAGTCCCTATAATGCAGTGTTAAAATTTACAAAACAGCTTGTAATTGCAGTAGCTTATTTAAACCAGCTATTTGTGGTTATGTCTGCTGAGGAAACTTAAACTTCAATGTTCCCCAGCCATCTAATAGCAGCAAATTGACTGCGGGTCTCTTGTAAGAATATCTAAATGTAGGCTGTTGAATAATCCCTTTGGGGGCCCTGTAACTATTTTTGTGCCTGGATATGCGTCATCAGTGGGTATTTTCTCTGGTGACTAGCTTACATCAGTAGGTCTCCTACCATACACTCTATCAGTGAGTGACTTATGATTGATGGGAGTCACGGCTGCTCTTTAGCTTTTATCTGTGACCTCAAATAATGGACAACAGGAATTTCCAGGCTGTTAAATTCCTTGAATGACTGAAGACACGGGATGGCTCTGCTGATAAACGCAGGTAGTACCCAGATACTGGGTGTTCACCGGGGGCCGAGGCGGGGAGGAAGGAGAGGGGGGTTCCTCGGCTGCGGGGCGGCGAATCCGTCTCTGACGCGTAGCCGAAAGGTACGTTTCCCCGGGCGCCGGGGACGCGGCCGCGCCGGAGGACCGCCGCGCGGCCGTGATGTTCTGGCTAACTCCCCCGAGCTCTCCAGCCTTCCGTGTCTCCGGTGGCAGCGGCGCTTCAGCGTGTTCAGCGGGCTGGTCTTGAGGGCAGCCCCTCGCTCCGCTCTGTCCCAGGGAGGCGTGCAGTTTGCAGCTCCGTGGAGGGAAGCGCTGTGGAATTTTCAGCGGCAGCCTGCTCGTTTTCTTAACCCTTTTTGTTACTGCCCACGAGCAGCGAGAGGATTTCTCGGCGGGCTTAACCCAGGTGCTCTCTGGGCTAAATCTAAAGGCGCAGCAGCCTACGTGGTTTTAAGGTTAAGTTGCACCTGCCACAGTGACCCACCGAGCACGCAGTCGTAGTTCATTTCCTGGTGCTCAGTACTTGGTATTACAAAAATAAGGACTGCAGATACTGAGTTACCCCTCTTTCTCCTTCCGCCCTGCCTTTCCACGTGTGAAATGGGGCTGCACGGCAGCTGTGAGATTTTTGTGAGTGTTACCTGTGATGCATTTAGCAGCTTGAGTCAGCCCTACGGCGAGGCACTTCTTGGCCATGTCTTCTTCTTCCCCCCCTCTTCACCCCGTCTCTCCCGGGCTCAGTCCCCTCGATAACAGCTGTGGTAGGGAACAGATCAGCCCTCCCCGAACTCGAGCTCAGCAGTCTCTCAAGCCCTTCTCCTGGCAACCAGAGAGTAAAAATGACAGACGTGGATGCTCTCGGTGTGATTGATGATTGAAAAAAGTCCTTAACGCTCTTTTATCGCGTGGCATTGTTTGGCTGAGGGAGGATAGCAGCTGGATCCACATTCCTCCTTACCACTCCTTCCTGTTGGCAGGTGGCCCTCCGCAGGGGCTGGGCTTGCAAACGCTCACGCCGGTCTTACTTGAGCGCCTGCTATTGTTTTTCACTCGGGTGACAGCAAGACTGGGGTTTGTGCAGGATTTTGAGGCTTGGAAACTTTCAGAGGGAAAACGGGAGCTTCGTTTTGACTCGCCCGTGTGTCTCCTCCTCCGCATGTACTAGCCCAGAGGTCGTGGTTAATGAATGAAACCAGGCTCCCCGCAGGAGGCAGTGAACCCGCGCCGGTGCCGCTGCTGACACAGTGCTTACATAAAGCTGCCCGCGGTAGCAACGCGTGTGCGGCCGGAGCGTGGGTGCCCTGGCGCGGGGGGATGCGGAGGTGCGTGCCTTGCCCTTCCTTGCCGGCGGGTGCCCGGCACAACACACGCGCTGGGTCCAAAGCAAGTTTCCTCATCAGGAAGAGAAGCGGCAATTAAACGGAGGCTGGGAAGATCAAGGGAGAGGAGGGAATGAAAAGGTTTTCATCGAACTGTGATCTACGAGTATACTCTTCCTTTGTTTCTATATCTTCTTTTTTTTTTTTTTTTGCAGTCACTTCAATAAGACTTTGTGATTCATGACAAACTGGTTATATAATTCAAAATCTGCAAAAGGTTAAGCACAAAAAGCTTGACGAATCTTGAGTCATTTGCATTAAAATTCAGTGAATTTTTCTGGGGTGCTGTGCTTAGAAAATGTAACACTTGCTAACTGGTTTAGGTTGCTATGTGTATTACTTGCCACAGCTTTCTAGGAATCATTATGCCCGGCTACACATTAATATCTTTTGGCTAATATTGACCTCCTTTTCCCCCATTTTTAGGGGGATTGTATTTTAGGGTAGCGACAGTATTTTAGGACAGCTTTCATTTCCAGTGTTTGTGCGAAAGCTCAGCATCACTGACTTTCCAGAAAGACTCCGCAGGCCTCCAAAACATTTCAGAAAGGGTGGGGGTTTGCTAGGAAGGAGCGTTAGCAAGTTGCCTGCTGTTTCCCGGCGCTTGGGGCTGGGGCTGTCTGCAAGGCGGAGGGATGAAGTCCAACCTGGCATGTGGCAGCGTGTGTAGGCACCTCCCTGTGTGCTGCGACAGAGGTGTCGTGTTGGGGACAAACTAAGTTAGGTGCTGACCCTGCAGGGACGTCACGCCGGGGCGATGCCTGGGTCCACATGCCTACGCCCTGTTGCCTTCAGTGACTAAGTGCAGGCACCAAGTTCTGCTTGCACAGCTTGAAGTGAGGAACGATGACCGTGGTGGCTAAAGCCTTGTTTTTCTGGAAGAGCCTTTGCCTGTTCAATGGCCACCTTTAAAATCTTGTCAGTCGCCCTGGACAGTAGCTAACCAGGTATTTCTTCTTGGTAGTCAAAATAATTAGGTCTCGTGAGCAAGGGGTACTGCACATTCACTGGAAGTCCGCTGCTGCATCTTGCGATAACTCCATCGGCAAACCTCTCCCTCCTCCAGCGAAGCGTGTTGGTGTTTCAGTGCGCAACTAGTTCCCAGTGGGCACAGGACTGTAATTACCATACTTGGGAGGCGAAAACGGAGACTAAATCTGACACGGGAATATCAGGGGCTTCATTTTGAAAATTTTTTAAAGATTAAATACAATTTATTTCTCTCCTACCTGTTAAATCTGTGACTCCACACTCCGTACAGCTGCTGTGGTGTCGGATATTTATTGTGGGTCATAACACTGAATCAGTATTTAATCGTTTTGTATCGTTTTGACAAAGTACTCTCAGTGCTTAAATACTCTTGAGAAGAAAAGAGGTGCCCTGGGATGGGAAGAACAGCAAAGGTAATACAAAGCTCACCTTGCCCATGGCCCTCCCCTCTGCCGGCACTATTGTGTTTGAAAAGCGACTGTATGGAGCAGGCAGTGCTGCTCAGTCATTGATGAAATCATTAACGCAGGTAGAGATATGTTGCTATCATGAGATGGCTGTACATTGTAAAAGTGTTCTGAAATATGAGGCAAACAAGTAGTGATTTCACTGCTTCAGGGCACACGGTATCTTTTGATTGTGTTAGTTCAAAAATGTCGTATTATAGTCAGAAATACTTGATCTCTCAAGGTGATGTTTGTGTTTCCGTAAAGTCCCAATGAAATCGTTGAACCAGTTCCTAGATACTAGGAAACTCCAATTTTGGTCAGCTTGTGTGAGGAAGGGCTTGGATGGTTTCCTTGGTTTGGTTTGGGTTTTGCTGCTTCAGGTGTCGCAGAGGAAATATGGGTTAGCCATCGCCTCATTTAGACATTATTTTGCTGCAGGGAAGAATGAGGAGTCACTCATAAACGTTGTTGATGTTTGTAGTCAGTGGAGTAATAAAGAGTGAAGAGGAAGAAAAGCAATGCAGTGAACCATTATAGGGAAAGTATGGCATAAAGAAAAGTTGGACAAAGTGAAAAAAGGTATTACTCTTTCATTTTTGTGGTGTTTAATTTTTTTAATCTAATTGATAAGATAAATGAAGAGCCTCCCCTCTTTTTGATGTTACTGTGTACAATAAAGTGAAGGAATGGAGTCAGATACCACTTCAGCTCTTCCTGCACGCTCTGTGCCCCATGACCTTGGTCCTGGCACCTTTGCTCATCAGCTCAGTCGTTCCTGCAAGCTTCCAGCAACTTTCATAAGACTGTTGGAGATCCAGGACCAGGCTGTCAGTGAGTTAACAGATCTGTGAAAGTTGCCCTGGCCTCGAGTTCGTTTGAAGGGAATCCACCCATTTGTTTCCGCATGGGGAAGAAGAGAGAAGGACGATACTGCTGGTGAAGCCTGTGCACTGTGGCAGACGGGAAGGTACCTCCCGCACGTCAGTAGCCTGGCACCGACTCCTCTAAACTGTGGCAAAGTATTTTCTCCGTCTCCTGCTTTGTTTCCCGTATGTGCACAGCACAGTAATCCCTGCAAGGGTTTTTGCTCGTGGCAGTATTTCTCCTTCGTGCCACAAAGCGAGCGTTTTCCCTGCAGGACCTCAAACAGCTCAACACGTGCTGCGCTGCCGGTGACCGAGCGCGGAGTCTCCGTCCCGCTGCTGGCGGCCGCGCGCGCTCCCTGCCAGCCTCCCGTTTCCCGATGGAACGCCCTCCATGAGTCCTGGGATGGCAGCGGGTCAAGGACAGCGTTATCCTAGGTGAGGAGGTGCCATACCCCATGGAGGCAGCGAGGGAAGAAGCTTCCTTCCAACCCAGGTTGAAATCTTCCTGAGGCAGATCCTGGCCCTTCGCAGGGTGTTCAGGTTGGCTTGGAAGCTCGGTGTAAAGGAGGCAAGAAAGACACGCCGCACACTGACGTCCCCAGGAGCCTTGATAATGTCAGGACACCTGACAGTACAGCGGTACTTCAAATATATCACTGTCGTGAAGGATTTACATGATACTGCAACAGCTAATAACACGAGTGCAGTACAAGGCACTAATTCAGGATCGCTGAGGAGTTTGCCAAGTGGCTGTAGTTTCATGTCATGACTTTGTCCCTTTGCAGACAGGCCTTTAGCATTGAGGAGTTTTCCCGCAACTCGTCCAGCCTTTCTTTTTCTCAAGCACAATTGCCGGTTGCTACCCTGCTAGTTAGAAACAGTAGCAACTAAGTCAAAAAACGAAATTCCTTATCAGGTAGTCATTTTGTTTTCACAGACTTATTCCAGCATGCTCAAGGATGGACTCTCTGCAGCTTCCCTTCTCATATACTGATTTATGCTTTTAGGCAGTGAAGTGAATGTGCGTTTGAGGATTGCTCTGCGTGCTGCTTGTGACCGTCTTGGTTCAGGGACAGAGGAGATAGGAAGTCAGTCTGTGAGGTCCTGACATCTGCTGTCCCTTGCTTGGGAGGTAGGATATCAATCTGCAGTGTGAAACTCCTTCCCCCCGTCCAGGGAATTCCATTTCCATATACAAAGGCCAGCCAGAAATCCTAATCTGGCTCTGTGTTTTGGGAATGAGAAAGAAATGGGGTTATGACAACTAGGAGACACAAAACTCTTTAAACCCTCTTGCACTAATGTGCAGGGAGAAGCCATAGTAACCAAATATTCTTAGAGTAACCAAATCATGGAGCATCCCGTTGGGGAAAGAGAATAGGAACCTTTGAGGTTGCTTTGCTAGTAGATCTCCATCCTCCGTAAAGCTCAGGGCCACGTGCTGATGAAATACAGCCTGTCTTTAAATGCACATAGTGATGATTTTTCTCTCTTTTGACTCTTGATCTCAGAGGAGCTCAAGTCTCATTCCACCAGAAGCTTGCTGCTGGTTACAGAGGGAGCGAGGCTGCAAACCAGAGATTCAGTTGCTCTTTTCAGTTTAGCGTTTTCTACCTTGGTTGCTATTAAATTAGATATCACAGTGGTAAGAGCATCAAAGCCAAGATCACCTAGAAGGGAATAGCAGTCTCAAAGAGGTATAAAGGAGTAAAATGGTGCAAATGAGCAAAAGGAGTGTTAAGTTAACTACCAGGAAAAAAAAATTACAGTGAAGGTCTGTTCTCCTGATGGAAACCAGAAGAGCTGATGAGTTTAAGTAACTCAAAAGTGACCTGGACAAAACATTGTAAAATATACTACGTAGATGTTTCTTATTTGAGTACGAGATGATCTAATAGACTTTGGCCATTTCCTTTTTCATCTAATTACTGGGATTCTATGATCACTTTTAAAAAAGGTAATTTTCTTGCCTGTCTCACTGCAAACCTTCCTGAAAGTTTTTGGCACTTTTTACGACATGGGGAGGCATTTGCAGAAATCCCAACATGGTGGTATTTTGAAGGTTCCAGACAGATTTTTCATGGTCATATCTTGCTGTTGCTCCATTGTAAAATTCCCAGAATACTTGATGGGAGTTTTGCATTAAAATTGTATGGTATTTATATCTAGGTGCTCTTTAGAGGCCCGAGTGATATCCATGCTCTATACCCAGAGTAGCCTTCTTCCAGTTCTTTAAAGCTACAATTTGGCTTTACAGGAAATAATAATCATGCCTACCATACTGTAAGTAAAATATTCAGACACATGAATCTTTTTTTTTTACTTCCTATAAAAATGTCATTTGTAGCTTTATTTTGTTTGTTCTGGTTTGACTATAAGATAAACAAGAGTTTATTAAAGTGTTAGCTCTAAGTTGTAGTTCTTTCTTGAGACTGCAAGGTCTTACAAAAAATATTATTGAAACTGCAGGGCAAAAACACATATTAACAGAAAAATGAATGATGAGTCTGTTTTCATATGGATTTTTTAAAAAGTACAGCTTGTAGTTGAACTAAATGTACTATTTCTTCCACTGCAGCCAGGAAGCCCTCACAGACTTTTGACAGCGCCGCCAAAAAATTAATGCTTCAGCTGTTTAAAAGATATCAAAAGCTTGTTTGACAATTGTAATCTCTTCCAGGAATTTCCTTTCCCGTTTTCCCTGCCTATAAAAACTGATAACAAGATGCTTACACAGTAGAAATGGAAAGTCAGAGGTATGTTACAAAGCGTTTGCATGCCTTCCAGCCTCACGAGACGAGGCGCGGTATCTCCGCGGTGGGCTAGGAAACGGGGGTACTCCATTGCGTAAGTAGCGTTGGCTTCAAGCATTAACCGCGTGCCAAGATAGCGCAGGTTCACACGTTTCCCAAGCCATTTTTGCGTTTTTCCGTAACGTGGCAGCCAACAGGAGAGCTGCTGGAGATGGCTGGGTGGGAACTCAAAGCAGTGACCAAGGAAAGACAAAAACAAAGGACGCAGAGAAACACGCTGCGTGTGCCGGCATCAGTTGACGCCGCAGAACTGAAGGCAAGGGAAAGCAGCGCCAGCCCGGCTTCTCTTGGATTTCTGTCCTCACTTTTACACGCAACAAGATGTGACAAACTGAAACGAGACGCAGTTTGAACTTTTGTTCTGAAGCGTATCGAAAAGGCACTGAGACGTGGACTCAAAGGTCAGGATTGTTCCCTTTTCTGTAACAAATTCCCAGGACAGCTGTTAAGACTACTCTGTCTTCTAAGGCTAATCTTTAATAGTGTTCACTGGTATGCAGTATGAAATTTATACTATTACTGTGGCTGTGGTGAGAAGCGGTTTGCTCTTCTCTAATGGTAGAAGGGAGATCCTGTGTGAGGAAGAGCGAGATAATTAAAGAGGTTGCCAATAAAAAAGCCACTGTGTTTGCAGAGGGTGCCCTTGCGCTCAGCAAATGCCAGTTAGAGAAATGTCATTTTATGTGTACGGCGGGTTATTACTGCACAAACACTTGTACAGTTACGCGCTGGGTCAGAAGGGCAAGTTACCTTCGCCTCACAGCCGTTATTTTAAAGCAAACATCGCTATCAGACGCACAAATATCAGGCCTTGCAAAAGGGGGACGGTAAAGTAACGACTGACTGAAAATGCAGGCTAAAGAGGAAAAAGAGTTAATGTAACAAGCCTTGGCGTCGTGGGAGGTAATTTTTACCATGTCTGCGCTCCATGGATTAGAAACATCATCTTTATATAACAGAGAAGCGAGCGCTTCCTTCCACCACTTGAATGAAGTTAATACGCTGTATGTTGTCCTGATGCTTGGGAATGGGAAGAGAATATATGTGTCTTTCCGTTACCTTCCTTGATACTGAAATGTTTGTAGTCCCCGTGCCTTTGTAAACGAGTTTGTGTACTTCCTTCCCTGGTGCTACCGATGGTCTGGTACCACCGACGCCTTCCCGGGGTACCCTGCTCTCAGCCCTCGCGGGGCTCTGGCTGGCCTCAGGAAACGCGCTAAAGGGCAGTTCTGCAAGTGACCGGGTGCAAGACGCGGCCTTGGGCGTTTATTATCGCAGCTGTTTCTAGGTGTTCTGCTTGGTGTTTTATTTTGCGTGTTTTGCCTCAAGGTTCAATTAGATTCAAGTCTAAAGAGGTGGAAGGCTCTGTGGGTGCAGTGGCCAGCCCGGGTGTGGACAGGCTAGCTGTGCTGTACGTGGATTCGTGAGATTTGCTTTAAGGCCATCGGGTTTGTCTCCCTTTCTAACGTGGTTGCCATCTGTGCTTGCGCTGGCTTCTCTCTGGGCCGTAGGAACGAACACACTTCAGCAGGGATTGTGTTCTCCTCGGTGGCCTGAGCCTTTGTGCTCGCCTGACCTCATACCCTTAGGAAGCTCCGCTGGCGAACGTAGCGCGGACCTTTGTGGCAACACCCTCTGGGGTGCGTGGGCTGCCGGTTAGGTTGTCCTGCTTCCCTGTATGCCGAGGAATTTTCCTTGGCGTGCTCTTTTCACACCCTTGAAATCGCTGCGGCTTTAAAGCACCAGCTTTCCCTGCGGAGGAAGCACTGCGCTCGCCCCAGGACCTGCTCGAACCCAGCAGCCGCTGGGGCGGGACGGGGTGGCAGAAGTTAAACGGAGAGCGTGAGTTTGAAAAATTTTATGAGGTCACCATTGCTTTAAATTGGTTTACACAGATGGCTGTCTGGTTTGTTGCTTTGTCCTTGCTTAATAGTAACTGTTTATGGAAAAATGAATTGCGCTGCCGAAGGAGGTCCAAAAGCTCATGCTGTTGTTTCCCTCACTGGAGATCTTCATGTTATTGCGGGCATGCAAAGATTTGGCCTGAAACAGAGATTAATTGTGAAGCACACAGTGAATAATTAACTGTTTGACTTGTTCCTAAGCTCTGTAGTCACCGGGTTAGAAATGATTTCCCAAACTGCAGGAGATAAGAGAAGGTTATTCCTGGTTTCACAATGTCCATATTGTTAGGGCTTTGTGCTGTGTGTACTCTGACATCAGCTGATACCTACGCAAGCCGGGTCCAGCTTCTCATCCAAACCACTTCCTGGGGTTTTCTTGGGTAATGGCAGTGATTCAGAAGACACCGCAGTGCCTCAGAAAGCCATTTCTTAACATGTCGCACCCAGACTGTGTGACCGGGAAGAGATCAGGTTCTTAGGAAAGAGTTTTGATCTTAAAAATACCCACTTTTTTTTGTTTGTTCTGCATTCAGATTTAGATGTGCATCGCTTGGGTTGTGTCCTACTGACCTGTTTGTAAATTCGTGGTGTGTCCGGTGGAAGGTGTAGCAACATGATGTACACGTACGTGTGAGGCCGGAGCCTGAGACCAGCCTCCCGGCAGAGACACTGATTTTGCATCCACAGGTGTTCCTACCCGGCAAAAAAAACCCCCAAGAAATAGACAGGGTTAAAATTCTTTAAAGGAAACCAAGTGTCAATAATGGTACTCTGCACTTTTGCAGAACTGTCTACTTAAGAAGCTGAGAGTTAGAAACTTTCATGAAGCCTCTATTCTGTGAGGTGGGTATGTGTTTTTATTACTGTTTTGAAAAAGCGTAGAAAATTCAAACCATTTGCCTGAGTCCAGACACAGAGCTATTTAAGAGCCGTCAGTAGAGTCCAGAAGTTTTCTGCCACAGCACGTGTTCTATCGATACTTACAAATAAGGTCTTTTGCCCTCCTCTGGAAGGAAGTGATGAGTTTTTGCATTCTGTTAGCGTCTGAAGTGGCTCTTTTAATTTTTGATTTCTGACTAATGGAATAAGTGACTCTCACAGATGCTTTTGCTCCGCTGTCCTCCTGCTCTTGTTGTGTGGTGGCCTTAAATCACAGTTTGGGGAGATAACAGTCTGTGATAGGGGAGTCAGTGGAAACCAAACGTGTCCGCTGGATCCAAGCCAAACATAATCTGGGGTTCAGAAGTGTTCAGTGTGTTTCATTACTTTTTTATTTTAGCGTTTTGTCACAGTCAGATGCACCAGCATTCTTTTAATAAATCCCCTTCCGCGCTGAGACTTGCAGCTCAGGTTCGCAGACCCATGAGGGCTGGATAATTTGAATAAGTCTGAGAAGTGAAACTGCAGATTTGTAGGTGCAG
Organism: Phaethon aethereus; assembly: GCF_964289735.1. Taxonomy (NCBI): domain Eukaryota; kingdom Metazoa; phylum Chordata; class Aves; order Phaethontiformes; family Phaethontidae; genus Phaethon; species Phaethon aethereus. The sequence continues at coordinate 68,804,801 of NC_138576.1, read as the reverse complement.
CAACTACAAGGCAGCAAAACTTGTGAATCCTTGTAATTTTGACAGCCTTTGTCACTACAAGATACGGCATGCAAAACCGTCAGCTCCGCTTGCCCTCTGCATGAGCCGCTTGGACGTGGACCCTCTGTTCTCTTCTGTGCGCTGGGCTGGTCACCCACCCCTGCTCGAGCAGCCCCGCTCCCGAGGGACCTGTTTTGGGCAGTGGCCTAGAGAAACTCTCTCTCGGGTTCTTGGTTATTTGCACCGGTTTTCCTTTTGGCTTTGGAAGATAAACCCAGCAAGTGGACTTCTGCCTCCTCCTTCACATCGCTGGGATCCTGGACTTGCTGTGGCAAGGAATACGTCAGGATTGGAATGTATCTCTTTAAGGATTTGGGTTTTTCTTTAAACTGGTGTTTGCCTTTAAAAGCCTTTTTTTGAATAAATTATGCTGACAGTAAGTACCATAATAGATATAGATAAAATATGAATTTATGCATGCCAGCATTTATCTCTTTTGTATCTATTCACAAATACATACTGAAAGTTGACTCCATCTCCATATGGCTCCCGATCTCTTCCTTCCCCCGGCTGTCAGCTTCTCCTTACCTGGACATTTAAAAGGAAGCAGGGCCGAAGGTGGTGGTAGCAGAAAAGTTATATTCAAAATGTTTTTCTCTGGGACATCACTGTGGCTCCTCAAGTGCCTCAGTTCAGATGGAAAACGCATTAAAAATACAATGCAGCTTAGCTTCACACTCTGAAAAGGAATGAAAATACTCAGAGGGCGAGTTACCTATATGCAGATTTGCTTTCTGAGTGATAGAGGCTGTGCAAAAGCTTTTATTGCTTTAGAAGCTTTTCAGTATACTTTATGGCTATTAATTAAAATCACTTATTTTTTAATTTGAAATTTACACTTGGTTGAATTAGAGACGAGAGGCCTGCTTGTAATCTTTCAATAGGGCTATAAGAAAGTTGAGATACGTCCACCCCGAGACCTTCCATCTTCTGAACATAAGCACCATTTATTTTGCTCAGTTCTGAAGCGTTTAAGTTCAAAATCTACGATGAGATTTGTTATACATCGTTTGATTGAAGTGATGCAAATCCATTGCTGTAGTGGAAAACGCTGTAAGATCTTTGGCAGGGATCTTTGAGGGGATCTTTGCCCGTTTCTTCTGCCTTAATGCTCCCGGAGGCGGAAGGTGCAGGTTTCCCACGTCGCTGCAACGCGCGCGGTGGGACGGCGCGGCGTGCTGCCTCGCTGCCTGCACGGCGCTGCCGGAAAACCCACGCCGGTCGATTCAGCGCTTTGATGTGGATGGAGACTCCAAAACGGGAAAGTGATGAGCCGGTGTTAGGTATTGTTGCCATTAATCAACGATTCCGTTATTACAGCGATACCTCGGCTTCTGGGGCCGTGTGGCTGGGCAGCAAAGGGGTCGTCTTCTGTGGCTGATGCTCTAGTCAGCTGGTAAGGGAGCTGAAATGGTCGCGGCTGATCTGGAGGTTTCTTCGGAGATTCCTTTCCGCCGCCGCCTTTAGAAACCAAACATGAGGCAACAGCCTTCTTGTCCTGTTAAAGCATTAAGTTGTATTGCCAAATTCAGAGCAGTTAGATCAAGTTTTAAAGACATCTAAGGGGATAAACAGAGGGAGGAGCAGCTAAGGAGAAAGAGAAGACAAAACTGGTGGGAAGAACATGTAAATGGCAGAAGTTTCTGAAATACTTTACCTCTGCTCTAAACTGGGACAAACCCGTGACAACTCTTATACAGTAAGATATCTTATTTCAGAACATTCAAAATGTTGCTTCAGTTTTATTTTGCATAAAAATATTTTGACGGCGTGAAGGTATTCCAACTCATCTCATATGACTTTTTAAATTATAATTCCCTGGGTAGCACAACAATACTGTTAAACTGTTAGTATTGAAGTATCGTGTTATATCACAAGACCTGTTACTTTTATTAATATTCATTTAAGCCAGGGACAAAATTTCTATTTTTTATGGAACTTATCACTTCTATCAAATCAGTGTGTTTTTCTTTCAGGAAACCCTTTCAGTATGAAAAGTTTGGATGAATTATACAGTTTTACAAATTTTTTCAATTCTTACTATGCATTTTCAATTTTTAAAATGAGTGAAACTTGCCTTCTTTTATTGTCCATAAACCCCATAAATCCCTAGAATTACATATTTATGACTGCATAGGATTTCAGCACAGATAGGACTGACTTTTCATTTCTGTGAGAATGTTTACAATTGAACAGTCTCAGGAATAAAAACACAGCTTTTTTACGCGTATGTTTTGCGAATATAGAACTTACACACACCCTTCACGCCGTGAACCAAAAGCTTCAGATTTCGCCAGCAGAGAGGAAGGAATTTGTCTGCTCTACAGCAAGAGGAAGTATTTGCTGTGTTATTGTAGTACATGGCCTTTTGCCATCTTTGATAAAGTATTTAAGGGTTGTGCACCCAAAGTCTGCTGCCCTCTTGACCCGTCATCCATCACGGGCTGTAGACGAGGTAGAGGAGGCGCAGCCCCGTAGGAGAGACGTTGTTTCAGCCCCGCGCAGCTCCGCTGAGAAGGGAAGCGCGGGCAAAGCGGCTCCCCGTGATTCACCGCGCCGCTCAGCCTCCCGGCCTTCTCTCTTTTACCCGTATCTTTTCTGGCCCCGCTCCGTGCCAGCCGAGGTGGTCAGACGCGCGAGGAAGCTGTGGGGTTGATCTCCTTTCCACGCAGCTTCACTGGGCATGAATGAGACGAGTGTCTGGGATTTTTTTTTTTCTGTATTAAAAAGGAAAACCAGAGACAATTATCACAGCACTGTGCCTTGGCAATATATTTAAATTTATTTCCCCTTTGACTATTCAACACTGTTGATAGATGATGCTTAAAACACTGAATTGCCCATCATTTTTCTAGCGCCCTGTGAATTGCCCAGTTTGGTTTTTTTTCCCCTCTGTGAAAGCAGTTCTGGTTACAGAGATGCCAGCATCCCCAGTAAGTATGCCAAGAATGTACAGTTGTACTTTATGCTGCTAAATTAACAGACAGGAATAGTCACACCAAACCAGATTCAGCTCCCAGATGGGAAAGCGTCTCCTCTAGCCCAAATTTTAATGACGTTTTTACATGAGAAAGTTTCACCAATATAGCGTACAGTGTGATTTAAAACAAACGCTGTCATCTCTTTAAGTTGATGACAGGTAACTTGTAGAAGATAGTAGTGATTTCTTTGTTTTCAATGACCAGCCAGGGGTTGGAAATGTCACAGAATCACAGAATCACTAAGGTTGGAAAGGACCTTCAAGATCATCAAGCCCAACCATTAACCCATTTTGGAATACCATGGGAGATTTCAGCCCTCTGCAGATTTTAACCATGACTGTGTTATGATGAAATGAGGCAGAAATTTTACAATTTATTTAAAAGAAGGGAAAAGGTCTTTCATTTTTACAAACACTTAAGAGATGCTGAAGTCCATAGCCTGACTTCTCCTTGGAACCACTTTAGGTTCCTGCCATGAAGCTGAGTGAGATGTCCAAGTGCTAGAAGAAAAAGTCAAAAGGAGCATCCAGGGGTGTTTGGATAGAAATACACAGTTCTCTGTGGTTGTACCAGACACTGTACCTCCCAGTCATTACAAGTGCTCAGACACTGGAGGGATACTTTAGATAGGATTACTTTGTGCTGTTCTCCAGTTCATGGTATTTCTAGTTTTCAGTGCACTGTACTACTCTATTCCTGTTTATAAATCTTTTAAGTGTGCACATTAAAAAAGTAATTAAATTGTCATCATAATTTATAGTACGCCTGAAGTCAATCGCCTAATTAAACGGAAAGAGCAGAGAGGTACTAGGCTCATAAGCATTTATTAAGTACTACAGTATTAATTATGCAGGACTTCTGAACCAAGAAAAAGAGGAAAGAATGGAAACACCAGTCTAAAAAAGCTTTCCATTGCTGCCCGTCTCAATTTAATAATATGAGACACACCCCCACCTCCAGTTGGCAGGACAACACTAATGCTTTCTTTTTGTTAATTTTTAATGAAATTATGATGGATTTTTTTTTATGATGATCACTTGCAGCATTTTACTGTAATATTTTTTAAAGAATAATATGTCCCGGTGCAGGTGCCTCTGAATATGCGAGTAGAATTGGAAGATACATTTATGGAAGTTATGGTTTGGGGTGGATTGTGCAGGAACAGACTCTTGGTCGTCACTTCTCAGTGTCTCAGGAGTGGAGCCAGTGCCAGTCCCAGAAAAAAGGCTCAGGAGGCAGTGGAGGTCGGGGCTGAGCCCAGAAGAGGAGGCTTTGGGCGGCACTGGAAGAGCAGTGGGGATGGGTAGGGGCACCGTGGTCATGAGAAGGTTTGATCTTTCTTAGCAAACTTTTTCCCACTTCTAGTATAAACCTGTGTCGCTTGGCTGAAAGCAGAGGGTATGAGCTGCTGGCTTGCCCTGCAGGAACCGGGGTGGGGAGGGGGCTCTGCAAGGCAGCGGGTTGTAGGTTGGAGCCTAAGAAATGGAAGTGCGTTATATTAGTGTGCTTGTGAAAAAGGGCTATCTTGCCGTGTCTGGTTTGTATTTTGCTGCATCGGATGAACTGCCTCAGCACAAGAAGGTGACGAGGATGGAGCGCAAGCCTTAAATTTAGAATTTCTTATGTTTTCCTGGTTCGTAAGAAAAGAAAAACCGCTGATAACATACTGAAGTAGAATCATAGAGTAGTTTGGGTTGGAAGCAACCCTTAAAGGTCAAGTAGCCCAACCCCTCTGCAGTGAGCAGGGACAGCTTCAACCAGATCAGGTTGCTCAGAGCCCCGTCCAACCTGACCTGGAATGTTTCCAGGGATGGGGCATCTACCACCTCTCTGGGCAACCTGTGCCAGTGTTTCACCATCCTCCTTGGGAAAAATTTCTTCTTTATATCTAGTCTGAATCTGCCCTCTTTTAGTTTAAAACCATTACACCTTGTTCTATTGCTGCAGGCCCTGCTGAAAAGTCTGTCCCCATCTCTCTTATAAGCCCCCTGTAAGTACTGGAAGGCTGCAGTAAGGTCTCCCTGGAGCCTCCTCTTCTCCAGGCTGAAAAACCCCAGCTCTCGCAGCCTGTCCTCACAGGAGAGGTGTTCCAGCCCTCTGATCATTTTTGTGGCCTCCTTTGGACCTGCCCCAACAGGTCCATGTCTTTCCTGTGCTGAGGGCTCCAGAGCTGGACGCAGGACTCCAGGTGGGGTCTCACCAGAGCAGAGTAGAGGGGCAGAATCACCTCCCTCGACCTGCTGGCCACGCTTCTTTGGATGCAACTCTGGATGTGGTTGGCCTTCTTGCCTGTGAGTGCACATTGCCGGCTTATGTCCAGCTTTTCATCCACCGGTACCCCCAAGTCCTTCTTGGCAGGGCTGCTCTCAATACCTTCATCCCCCAGCCTGTACTGATACCAGGGGTTGCCCCGACCCAGGTGCAGGACCTGCCCTTGGCCTTGTTGAACCTCATGAAGTTCGCATTGGCCCACTTCTCGAGCTTGTCCAGGTCCCTCTGGATGGCTTCCTGTTCCTCAGGCAAGTCAACCACACCGCTCAGCTTGGTGTCATCTGCAAACTTGCTGAGGGTTCACTTGATTACACTGTCTACGCCATTGATGAAGATATTAAAGAATACTGGTCCCAATATGGACCCCTGAGGGACACCACTTGTCAGCAATCTCCATCTGGACGTTGAGCCATTGACCACTACCCTCTGGATGTGACCATCCAACCTATTCCTCATGCATCCAACAGTCCACCCATCAAATTCCTCTGTCTCCAATTTAGAGAGAAGGATGTTGTGGGGGCCCGTGTCAAAGGCCTTACAGAAGTCCAAATAGATGACATCGGTAGCTCTTCCCTTGTCCACTGATGTAGTTGTTCCATCACAGAAAGCCACTAGGTTGGTCAGGCAGGACTTGCCCTTGGTGAAGCCATGCTGGCTGTGTTGAGTCACCTCCAAATAGACTTACCTGGCTTCCATGTTGTTTCTGGGGGTTTTGTTTCAGCCTTGGTGGCCCTTACATGTGAACGTTAGACATCAAAACTTCTCTTTTAGATAGCAGAGGGGTCTGATCTTGCAGCCTGGGCCTCGAGCCCTGGCTGAGCTGAAGTAGCCCATGGGCTGTAGGGGAGAGGGCGAGCGAGCGAGCACCCAGGCAGCTGCCAGGAGCATTTCAGAGGGCAGGCGAGGGTATCGTCTGCCATCTTGTACTGATCCATCAGCCTGCAGTGAGCCGGGCTGTACTGGAGCTTGGGAATACAAATGCAGCCAGAAGGCAAACAACTGTGATAAGCCAGGATGAAGACCAGTAAGGGTTTTGAACAGAATGAAGAGTATACTTTGCAACTCAGTCGGATGCTGACAGTAAGGGCTAAACTGAAATCCTGGGAAAGGAACACCTTTGCTTTTTTTCTACAAGAACTTGTAGCAATGAAAGTCTCTCTCCCAGTTCACTGGAGGTGAGGCCTTTAAAAGACTTAAGATCAGAGGTCTTTTAAAAAAAAGATGGCCAAAAAACCTTCTGTATAAACGGACGGGAAGGCGTTAGAGACTTACCTGCTTGTACTGTCATTTTCAAACATTTTTCAAACATTTTCAAAGAAAACCAATATGTGGAGCATATTGGGAACCTAATTACACAGGTATCAATGTACCTTGGAATACATTAAATAGGAATTCATTGGCAATACATAATTACAACATAGGGGCAACATCTAAAAGTTGGACCTGACATCTGAAAACTGGAGAACCAGTTCAATAGATTTTTTTTCTGGAAGAAACTGAGATTGTGTGATTGGAATATAAATCCCTCCTGAAGGCCGTTTCTTTTCACAGTCTGATAGGCCGCACTAAATTGACAGCAAAAACGACAAAAAATAAAAGCCAGGCCGAACAGTCAAGAAAATTCACTGCGTTATCGGTTTTTCATTTATACAGAAAACATTGAATCTATTTGGCCATGAGCAGTGCAGTGTTCTGTATCATCTTCTTTCATTCGGCGACGCCAAGGATTGTACGCCAAGGCCTGACCCCACAGTTGAGTTGGCAGCACCCTGTCTCCTCGTCCTGCGTCCCGCTGAGACGCGGGCTTGCACGCCTTGCTGGGGGAGGGCCTGTGGTTACCGCTCGTAACTCGACGGAGTCAGTAAGTGTTGTGCTACTCTCCCGAAGAGATATAACTGGGATTCCCTTCGCAGCAAAGATGATGTTATACCTTATGTGGAGCAAATCAAATTGTTGACAGCTCCTCCTCCCAGAGCTCATAATGAGCACCGTCAGCATGCTTCAGGTTAGCACCGCGGCAGCATTATATAAGGAACGTAACTTGACAGTTGTCTGGGGGAAAAAATTACATATATCTATATAAATGTATATATAAAAATGTCAGTGGCCTAACCAAGGTCTCAGGTGACATAATACAACTTGGGTTATATAATTCATTTTATGGTCAATAAGCCCGTCTTCTGAGCCGCATATTGGAGAACGTAATGCTTGTCTGTTCGTATCAGACTTTACAGCTCTCTCTCTAATACAGCAATTGCTCAGGCCGTGCTATTGTTAAGTGTGTTTTCAGCTTCTCATGCTGGCAATAGGCAGCGGTAGTCCCGGCAGCGGTGTCCTCTCTTTGTTGAAACAGTGAAAAACTAGAAAACCCAAACCTTCCTTGTACTGATTCTGAAAACAAGCTGGATGAGTATTATATTGCAGCTATTTGAGGCAACCGGGGAGTCAGCCGAGCCATTCGGATACCCTCTGCCAATTTTTTTGTCAAAACAGAGAAACAAAGGTCTCCACTTTCTTTAGGCATATATTTTCATTGGGAAAATGGACTTGTTTAATGTGACAGGCCAACAATTGATTTAAAGTCCCAGATTCTACTTCAGTGCGTGTGCATTATGATACAATGATACACCAAATGGATACGGTATCTTAAATCCACAACTGTGGAAATACTTGCAAATATTGCAGCTACTACCCTCAGGTACTCAAACTGGTGCAGGTGTTCCGTCGCGGACGGAGAACTTGACCACCTGAGTCTGTCTTTACGGGTAGCTCAGAAATCAGTCAGGCGGAGGTCCGTGTTAGGCACTGGCAGGGTGAGGTGGGTGGGTGCTGGGTACCGCACGCCGTGCAGGCACAGTGAGTGACTCCAGGCAGCTCAGCCGAAGACCCTGTAAGTGTGAGCAGGCCACCAGCTTCGCCTGTGCTCCTGGAGCACAGGAGCGTCACAGTCATCCATATGTGTCAGGTGAAGGGTGCCATTTAAAACTCAAAGTTTTAAATGGTGCCCTTGCCATGGCTGCAGCCTGACCAGGCATATCAGGAGCAGCTTTTAATTTCCTGCTACTGGAACTTAGTGTGGCCTCGACAGCCTTCAGACACTCTGTCTCAGAGGTAATCTTGGTGCTGACATGGCTTCACTCCTACCAATGCCTAATGGAGGTGACGCATGTTTATATAAGGAGGTAACACTCCTTGTTCAAGTTTGGATGGAAGTTTCCTGGAATTACAGAGCACATCCTGAAGAACAGCAGTATTAAATTCCAGCTATCTCATTAGTGTGCATGCGAGATTTTCTCAAGGTGTTTCTTGGGAGAACAATATTAAATCTGAAAGAACAAATGCTACTATAAAGCAGGGAGATGCGCGATGACATATTCGTAACTTCAGACCTCATAAAGGAAACTCCTAACTAGCCTCGGTGCAAACATTTCAAATCCTCTTCAGCCCACAAAATCAAGAGCCAAAACGTAACTTCAATTCACAGGACTCTTCAGGAAGATGGAAAAACCCAAAGACAAAGAGTATTTGAGATGAGAAATCTAGGTACATTGAGTCTGGAGAAAATGTAAGTCAGGGCTTTAACTGCACATATATATGCAAAAGGGCTGGAAAGAACACGGCAAGGTATTTTCACGTGTTATTGAAGAGAAAGGGGGGAACAATGCTGTCGTTAAGCTGCAGCAGGGAATACTTTGCTAGACTGTTCGATATTGGAAAGGGGTTACTACTATGCAACATTTAGGTCAGTGGAGCAAACTGCCACAGGAGGGTGTGGAGTCAGTCATGGCTAGACTGGATAAGTGTCTATTATAGATGATCTAGGATGACCCATTTAGAGGTGGCTTCCAACCCAAATGTTTCTGTGATTTTTGTTTTCTTCAGGTACAACCCTTGTCAGATTGACTCGTTCTTCCAGTTTGTATGTGAATTATTACAGCCCTATTGACAAAAAAGCCCTCTACGCTAAGACCAGCTTGTAAGCTAGAAATATTTCTAATATGACTTTGCATGCTATAGCAGATGTAAAATGCCAAATATTTATTATATAAACTTGATAGTGTGTTTGTGTTTATGAATAATCTCTTGAAATCTGTGTTAAAATTAAAATATCTTACAAATATTTAGACTTCTTGAAACATTTTGTTTTCTTCCTTAGAATAAAACTGTTCTTTTCACAGAAATGTCTTCATATTTTAAAGATGGGAAATGTATAAAATTTTAGAAAATAGTATTATACAGGAGGTGAGATAAACCATGTTCCCATGACCTCACGGACTGCATCTCTCCTCCTACAAATGTTCGTTGTAGTGTTAGTTCCCAGGGAAGGGTTTAGAGGACCTACAGATCAGTAAGCCAATGCATGTGTATGTACATACGTATGTGCATACCTTCATGTAATAGTGTGATATTCTTACTCAATGGTTACTGTAGTTAGTGGAATTTTTACTTGATCTCAGGGCACAGAAGACATGTTTTTTCTGTTCCAGGTAATGATTTCTTTCATGACAACATATTGTTCAAAAGCAGGCTCTATCGTTAAGTAGTTAAAATTGGTGCATGGGGAAAGATTCACTTTTATCAACAGAAGAAGCATTATGTATAGCTAACCACACATAGCAGGGAAAATCATTTCTCTTTGGGCTCAATCCAAGTTCCACTGACTTTTACGATGCTTGGATCAAGCTTCCTAATCATGTCGCTGTGATGATCTGCAAACCCACTGGGGGCTTTACTGCTCGTTGCCAGGACTAGTCGTAATGAAATGATACGAAAAACACCGGAACGTAGGTGCCGAAACCTAGATCTGCAGTTCAAATTAAGGCTTTCTTTGACTTGTCAGAATGAAGGAAAAGGAGTAGCCCCAGCAAAGATAATTCTGACTCCATTTACTTACACCCTTTAAATCCCATTTGAAACTACTGTAGGATTGGTGTATTAGTAAGCAATCCTTAGAGAAGCGGTGAGAAGTGCTTTACTGTATCCGAAGGGCATGCTAGGTAGGTCAGCTATAGTGAGCCTGTCTGGCGCCTTTTCCTGGGGTCTCCTAATTCTGCTTGTCTCCCGTGAAGCAGACCTGACAGAAAAATAGCTTGTTTTCTTTGAGTGCTTGCTCTTTTATCATTTAAGTGCTTTCTGCTGGTCACAAAGGTTCCAGAACAGTGCGATAAAGGTTCGGGGTATAATTGACTGAATTTTAATATATCTGCTGTAACTTCCTGAATCAGAATCGGTGGGATTCATCTCTGGAGACACTCAAGTGGGCATCTGAGTAACTCTTTGGACATGTAGAATTCAATAGGGATCTTTTTTGTCCTTTCTTTAATTTATCGCCTTTCTTAGTCTTTAATTTTGTCTGAGTGTCTGAATGATCACTATTGTTTGTTGTGCCTTTTACTCCTCAAGAGAAGCCTTTAAGTTGAGTTCTTATGTTTCTTAGCAGGGGCATTATGTTTTCCCAGCAGAAACATTTTTGCTGTCTAGCATGTTGACTGTGTTATCTGAAAGCATTTTTAGGTTCCATGCACTTTCTTGGATCCTTTCCTAGGGCAGTTTTTCCTCAGTTGGACTTTCTACTGTCAGTGTGCCCTCTCACCATTTTCCTGGTCTTTATTAATTTTTGAACAGAAGCCCTAAGGTAGAATCAAACCTTGAGGTTTCAAGGGGACAAGTCTCAGTGAAATTGCCACCTTGCAGTCCTTAGTGTTTGCCTGCAGCTGCACTAAAGCTCTGCTGAACACAGCAGAGGGAGCAAGGCGGCTTAAAACCAGTTTTTCCATTTTTCTGGTTCCCGCAGAAACCAACCAGGCCTTGAAGATACTCCCCATTAATAGGAAATGCCCTCAGAAACCAGGTTTAGCTAATCCCTGCCAGTCTCTTCAAGTCAGTAAGGCCTCTTTCTGTCATTCAGTGGCAGGGTATCCATGTGAGATGGCACCTGACATTTGGACACAGATGTGAATAAATTCTGTGGAGGCTCTGCTCACCTGCCTTGCCATTTGTGTTTCAAAGGTCAATAATTTTCTTCTTTAAAATATATTGCTTTTTAGTGACCTTTCTGGGGATAGTATATAAAGGTAGTTTAGGGAGGGATTGGTTTAGTACACTGTTTTGGAGTCTTTATTTTATTCTGACTCTGTTGTCTTGGCCATCACAAAAAGATATCAGGGTGGTACTTTGCCCCCAACAACATTCACGAGTCCTGAAAATTCAGGATAAAACCTGTGTGTCTGCCCTAAAGTAATGAGTCTTCTGTCAAGTACTGCCTCATGGATAGTTGTTACTTAGGGCTTTTAAGTTCAGTAGGGTTGCTGGTAAGCTTATTTCTTTAGCTAGTACAGTAGTGATACAGAAATTGAAACTTTCCATCTTGCAGATCTCAGACGGTGGACAGGTGTTGCCTTTGCAAGGGGCCACAAAGGTTGAAGATGACACTCTGCCCATGGATCATCATTGCTTACTAGCTGGAAATTACTACTCCACCACTCTACTTCAACAAGTAGTGTGGACCACAAGAGTGGTGGAGTGCTCTGTTGAGTCGTGGAAGTGCTCTGTTTCTTACTCCAGGCAAAGCCATCTGGGTTGGCTTCAGTTGAAGGTCAGTGGAGGGCTCACATCATTGACTGAGGTAGGAGACATGAGCCTTCAGCCAGCCAGGAGCAAGTGGGGATAGGAACACCTTCAGCTTCCACAGCTAGAGGAAGAAGAGGGCTTCTGTCACAGGTCTTGGCCAGCAGCAATTTTCCTTTAAATGAGACATGCTGGGGTAGATCAGATACAAAAAGCTACAAGCTTTTGTATTGTGTGTTTTCCTACACGATGCTGTGGAGAATTGGTTGAAATTCATATGCAAAAGCATACCAGAACCTGTCTGGTAACTGTACTTGCAGGAGCTTTCCACTGTCCTCCAAAACCTAGCCTTTTATCTGAGATTATTCTCCAGGCTGTTGATTACATTTTTCAGAGCTGCAGTGTTCTCAGTGATGCTTGCGTCAGGACCATCAGTTGTTATTTCCAGGTCCTCAATTTTCTTTTCAGCCTCCTGCTGTTTTGATTCCAAACCTTCAAGCTTCCGGTCCATAGAAACCATAGTAGCCTGGATTAGGTCCAACCTTCCAGAAATATGTACTGCATGCCCTGTAAAGAAATTAGAGAATACTGGGTGGCCAAGGACCACAGCTCTAGACATTGCCCAACCAAAGGCAGGTAAGCAGGTAAGCCCTTTTAACAGGCTGAAAGCCGTGTATGAATATGGTGCCAGATCCCTTGCTGATCTTAATTTCCTCAAGGGCGTGTTAAAGTCACTGCCCATGCTCTTATGAAAATCATAGATGACAGTGTTAAACTTTTAAATCACTTAGGTGATTGTGACCAGGAGGTCATGCCATATAGGACACCTGGAAAATATCTTTTCACACGGCTCCTGAAAGCAGATCCACAAATTCCTTTAAAATACATCTTAAATTGGCTCTGTTTTTCATCATCTTAGTGAATTTTGTTGTTTTCTTAAAGCTGCACACCTAATCCCAGGCACTTGATTTGACATAATTTTTCCAATGTCTCTGTACGTTGTGGTCCTCCCTTCTCCGTCCAGGCTGTGCCTGCAGAAGGCAGTGGCCCCAAGCCCATGTCTGCTTCCTCCTTCCCATGGCTTCGGGGAAGGGCGCTCAGCCCAGGCTGAGCCTCGCCGACATGGGCAGGGCCCGGAGGGTGAGCCTTCTCCTCCAGAACAGTGTTGGAGCAGCAGCTGGGGTCAGTCGTAGGCGTGCTGGAGACCTCTTTTGCTTGTGGAAATACCGTAGCTATTCCGATCGGGGCACACGTGGTGAGATATTTTATCTCTGCATTTCTGCAAAAGCAAATGAGAACGTAAGTTCTGCTTTAGTGGAAGAGGCCAGTACTGAAGTCTTTACAAAGGACTTCTTGCTCCAGTCAAAAGAAGAACATTCCTGTTTTACAGATTTTTGCTGTCATAGCTGACTTGGCCAAAGGTGTAAAGAAGCTTGACCCTTGATCCCCGACTGGCACAAAAGCTCTCACTGTGGATACACTTAGGACAAACCTTTACTTTTATTGAAAGGCTTTTCACTTGCTGGGTGAGGGAAGAGGGACCTGAGGAAAAAGCTGTGCCAGCAAACAATGTGTTTTTGCTGGTACGAATGAATCTGGGAACACACCGTCGGTACAGTTTGCTAGGATAGCTGCACCAGCAGAGCTATCCTATTCTGGATACAGCCTTGTCTTCTGTTCCAGTTTGTCATGCGTGATTTATTTTTCTGTCACCTCTTCAGGTCCCCAGGCACCTCTCAGCGTAAAAAGAAATTAAAACACAATACAGATGAGTCTGCTCTGTATTGGAGTCTTGACCTTTAATATATCAGGTTTTCATATTGCAACTTTCCCAGCAAATAGGCTGTCCTACAAAAACTGAGGTTGCTTTAATGATCTGCAGAGGTCCCACCTCAGCCATGCTTCAGTTTTATTTGCTTCCACCTACAAACTCTCAAGCTGCCTGAAATGCCTTTGAGAGGAGATAAGGTTTTCAGATTGCCTGGGAGATGGTAACTCCCTGGTGAACTCCACTGGTCCAATGAGGAAAAAGAATTATCATCGAAAATCAGAGAAAACAGCCTGGCAACCCAAGTGTCAGAAGGATTGCTTCATGTTTTGTCCTGTTATACCAGTTTAACTTTTATCAGACTTTGGGGTTTGTTTTCTTTCCCCTTGGTGCTCTTACTACATTTTCCTTCCTTTATTAAAGAAAGCGTTTGCATCTTGCTCTGTGCTTTTGTGACGGCATTCCTTCTGAGCCGACTGGTATGTCACTCTGATGGCAGGTTTGCAGTGAGACTCCTTAGATCAATAAACCGTCTTAGTTGTTGAGTATATCGGATTTGAATTTTAAAAATCCACAGTTGCACTTATAATACCACAGAGGCCAAAATCTGATGAAAATTTTAAGAGGCATCTGAAGAATTACTCTATATTTCAGTCATAAAGCTTTGCCAGCGTTACCTTTTGACCAGGTCACTGTTTGACTGGGTTTCAGTCTCATGTTTTTCTCTGCAGCTACTGAAGGTGGTTCCCCCCCCACAAGTGACAGACAACTGTGTCTTTAAAGAAACAAAACAACTGTGTCAACAGATGGGAGAGAAAATGCTGTGTCTGAAATAGTGCTCGGAATAAACCGTGTTAAAAATAGGTAGTCTTGCCACAACTGTTTATTTGGCCAATGTGGAAATCCTTCTTTCCCATACTACCATGTTATCAAAACTATACTAAAACCCTGCTAGAAAACCGGCCAAATTAGTGTAGACAATGTTGCTAGAACAATAACCAGCCTTTTCCTGCCGCAGCGTGACAGTCAATGCTGGTAAAGGAGAAAGGCTAAGGAAGCTGCGCTGCTGCGGGAGAGCTCTGAACAGTTCCTGTGACTGACCCCTTGCCAGCAGCAACTAAAACGCAGCTCTTGCACTCGCGGGGACAGAATTTAGTGATGTGACCCCCCTCCCCACCCCCAACAGCACTAGGACAACTAAGGCAGCAGTGGGTCTCAGCATTTTGCCCTTTCTTAGAAGTGTTGTTTCACTCTAGGTATGGAGAGAGAGAATTTTCCTGCCCCACGCTCTCCGGGGAGAACCCACAGCAGTTTAGCTAACCAGCTGGTTTTCTTTAAAAGAAAACTCTTGCACTCTCCAAAATAGGAAAGCAAGCCGAACTACACTTAAACGTGCTTGTTACTAGCAGAATTACAGCTGCAGTTTAGACATTGCATTTCTGCTTTCCATCTGTTGTCTCACTTATTTTTGCTGTCTGTCTCCTCGCTTTCAATTGTCTCTTCTGTGTCTCAGTTTATCCAATTTTCAGGGCTGGCCAGCCATTTCCAGCATTATCGCCATCCTAATGGCTGTAAGGAGAGCAGAGGAGCTCTTCGCTAAATGATTTTTTTTTTCCACAATGCTTTGTTTGGTCGTTTTTTGTTTGTGCTTGGTGCTCCATGTTGTGTCATCTGGGGAAGAGAGGAGATGTTTGCATAATGTGTATTTTGATGGAGTTGTTTAATTTCTGCAAACATTTATACTCTACAGCTCGCAGCGCCTTTGGGGCAGGGACAGATTGTAATCTCAAACGGAGAACAAATCAGAGGGTTGACCCCACGCTGGCCATCTCCAGCAGCCTGGAGGAGCTGGAGAACAGGTAGAGCCTGGCCCTTGGTGCTCCCCTCCCCACAGGTCCCCCAGCCTTGGGCCGGCGGGACCCCCCTGGCAGGAAGCAGCCTCGGGCAGCTCTGCATAATTTAGGGCAGCCCCGCGGCGTTCGTAATTGATTCCTGATCCACCAGATGAAACGCGATGGTAGATAAGGCCGCTTCGCCAGGGAGGAAGGGCAGGGGCAGGCGAGCGGCGCAGCCCGCAGCTGAGCGTGAATTCCCCGTGACCGGTTACAGCCCTGCTGTTTGCAGCGGGCTTTTCCTTCCCCACTCGTCTGCAGTCGAGGAATGCTCCTGGGGATCCGTGCTTGCCTGGAAGTTGTCTCTGCTAGATTAATGGTGCTTGCTAAGACCAAAGGAAACTTAAAGGAGAAGAAGAGGTTTCAGAGGACTTCAGAGGCTGCCCAGTTATTTCAGTGCATCAAGGAAAGAGCCACATTCCTTATCAAAGCAGTGAACTGCCCTCATTCCCACTGGAGGGGAATGGAAACGGAGGGATTGAAATGCCCATGATTTCCCACTCTTCTTCCAGTGGATAAGAAAGGTCCCAATTCACTTTGTGAAAAGGCTCAGAGAGGCTCATCAGCAATTCTGGATGTAAGGGGTTTCCTGTGGTAGCTTCTTACCCTGTCTTTCCTGTGTTACCTCCTTCTGCCTCTGTAGTCCCCTGCAATCTGCGGGTACTATGTATGTATGTCTGTCAGCCCAAGGATATGTCCCATGGCTTTTTTAAAATGTGTTTTCACTTAACCGATCTATGGATGACTTAAAAATACTAGTGTCTTACATGCATAAGTGAGAGTTTGATTAACTGATGAATTCTACCTTCTCCCAGGATAATGAGCTCTAAAGGAAATCAAGGGAAGTTTTGTGCAACAACCTCAGTCTGTGAAAAACCCATATTCAGAAAGATGCACGCTACCTATTCGCTTTTGACTTGAGCACGTGCTTTGCTTTGCTGAGTTGGCTTTACTGGTTATAGATGGAATTAAGCATATACTTAAATGACTTGCTTAGCTGTGACTGAGGTTGCACAACTTGTCTGCTGGAGCTTTCCTGTTGAATTCAGCGAGAGCAGACTCGGGCCGCAGCGGCAGAGAGGTGATGCAGTTGTAACTGGCAGGATATGCCAATTAAAACTTATTCCCTTTGTATTGTAAAATGAGGTTTTGCTTTCTCATTACTTCCAGTTTCAGGTTATGGTTGTGAATTGTGGTCAAGTCAATATGGTTTCATGGGACAAGCACAGCAAAACATTTTTGCTTCAGCTATGGGGCTATATAGCACAAAGCTCTCCTATAGCTGTATCCAGCCTAACTGCTTGCGGCTGTACTGCCTCATTTTTCAGCCTGTTCCATTCTTGTGTTGGACACCAAAATCAGTAGAAAATATTAACTGGCAGCATTTAATAGCATATACTTAGAACATGAAATAGAGAAACCAGACATTTGTGATGCACCGCTAACCTATTAGTAATTTGTTTAACTCCACTCTTCCACACATGCAAGAGAATAAAATAGAAGTTATTAAAATAAAAGTGATTTTTAAAAATTCTTCATATTTATGGCCTTTGGGTTTTTGTCTTTAACATACCAGCTTGTGGTTGTTTTTTTTTTTTTCCCAAGAGTCACTGGTAATTGCAGAAGGTGAAAAATTGCAAACAAACTAAGGAGAAGTTCAAGTTAGCTGTGGAGCCAAAAGTGTGATTCAGGAGCTGAAAATATCTCTGCACTTCATGCATCAAACTCAAACACTGTGCTTTGGCAACGCCCCCTGGATTAGAAGTGGAGTTTGAGGTCATTCCTCCTCCAGCCTGCCATGTATGGGTAGGGCCCACGCTCATGGCAAATTACTGACTTACGGAGCACACACTAAGAGCGGAGTGACATCAGCGCAGAGGGATCTTGCCTCATTGTGGAAGATCAAAGACCCCACTGCTGTCTTTCTCTTGTCTTTCTTTAGACCTGGAGGACCAGTGTGGAGGTACTGGGAATGAGGACACTTTAAAAATTCCCTTTCCAGATGTGTCAATAACAAGGGATAGTGAGGTAGAGCACTCGTCTCCTTGTAAAGAAGTCGCACAGCATCCAGCAGAAGTGCTAACAAAGTGTGTGGTCAGAGGAGTTTTGGTGGCCCGTCCAGATTTTTAAGACAAACAATCCACTGCCAGTTATGGTGCAGTGCTAGCGATGCTGCCGGTGATGGTTGTCGCCGCCGAGCTGAAGTGACAGTAGCGTATCCTTGTGCTGTACAAGCAACCAGGAGCACAGTGTCCAGAGACTGATCTGAACTTATCTGGTGTAAATCCAAAGAACCTTGAACGAAGTCTGTGATTGACTTAACATCGGTCTCACTGAGGTCTTAATTTTATTATATAGAGAACACTGGCTTAGATTTTGCAGGTAACAACAACCTGTAAACAGACCCCAAGTCCTTAGAATATTTTTTCCTGCTTACAAATTTCTGTTGTTCCCAGGCATCACACTTCCTTCCTGCTGTCTTGCATGTCTGAGTATTTGCCAGCTTCTCAGGGGCAAGTTAGCTTTCATCTACTGCTGAGATTATCCAGTGCTGCTGCCATAGCTCTGCTGTGGGCTTGAACTTGCGATGGTCTTTCCATGGTGATGGAGATAGTTTTGACAGCTCAGGTGTGACAATCACCTGAGCTGTCAAAACTATCTCCATCACCATGGAAAGACCATCGCAAGTTCAAACCCACGGCAGAGCTTGTTGGACACCTGCCGCATTCCAGCCTGCCCACTTGGCAGCTACAAGTGGCTCTGCCTCAGTTTCTTCGTTGTGTGCCTGGCTGTGTTGGTTTTTCCCAATGCACAAGTGTCACAGCAGGGTAGTCATTCAAAGAGGGGAGGAAAGCCAAGGCGCTCGCTGTAGGAGGCTCCGTGTGGTGATTTTTCTGAAGCCTGTTTGGATCACATAGAGCATGAGCTTTACCTGGAATCCTATCTTGGGCTCGGCTGAGACCTGATGTTTTTGCCTTCTCTGCCCACCCTCAGAGGATCGCCAGATACACTCGCATCTTGCTGCCGACTGCCTGCACAAACAGCCCTCTTCTCTTGGCAACAGCAGGCTAGACAAATGGGTTGAGCAATATGTGTATATGGCCACTGTGTCAGTTGTCAGCCTGACCATTGTCTAAAAGCATCAAGCCTGGTTAGTGAGGGCACTGATCTCGGCTGGCAGTGTCTGAACTGTTATTTGCAGTGAGGTTGTGGACCTATACTTAGGGGGATGTGCTCTTGCTAATTTAGCTCCTGGCTGAAGTGAAAAAAAGTAACCCAAAATCATAGTTCCAGCAGTAGCAGCAAAATAGGATCCTGTGCAGAGTGGGCTCTGGGGTAGAGGAGATAATGTAGGGGCGATCCGAAGAAGAAATCATGTGCTTGATAGTGAATCACCTACGTGTAAGTTAAACAAAGTTCATAGGTGATGTTCCAAAAGTAATTTGGCATGATATATCTTTTAGGTAAATTTTGTTCTGATTGCTAACTTTCTGCAGAGCCTGGGAGACAATAAAACCAACTCTGCTAAAACACACACATGTGTTAGTAAATATGGCTATTTTAATTTATTTATATAATGTCACTCTCTACAGCTACCTGAAAGGGGGTTGGGGTGAGGTGGGTTTTGATCTATTCTCCCAAGTAACCAGCGATAGAACGAGAGGAATTAGCCTCAAGTTGTGCCGGGGGAGGTTTAGATTGGATATTAGGAAAAATTTCTGTACTGAGAGAGTGGTCAAGCATTGGAACAGGCTGCCCAGGGAGGTGGTGGAGTCGCCATCTCTGGAAATATTCAAAAAGCATGTAGACGTCGCACTTCAGGACATGGTTTAGTGGGCATGGTGGTGTTGGGATGATGGTTGGACTTGATGGTCTTAAATGTCTTTTCTAACCTTAATGATTCTGTGTTTCTGTGAATATGTATGCGTATGTAAATATGCATATGCATATATGCATACATACATGTACATATATACATAAATATATATATGTATGTGTGCATATGACTTCATGTATGTATAAATTTCAACAAGTTAAAATTTTACAAAGACTTCTTGGTGCTCTATGCATCCAGCTCTGCAACGTGTTGCTAGCATGCAGGAACCAAAATACCAAAATGAAGAAAAGCTGTGAATAAACGAAATTTGAATGAGCTATCACACTCCTATTGAGAAAAATGTGGAAAAGAAAAAAAAAATCCACCATAAATGCTGTCTTTCTGCTTTAGTAATGAAGACAAAAAGGTTTACAGCATAGAGACATTTGATTTTAAAAAAAATTATGTCCCTTTGGAGGTAGTTCAAGATTTGATCCATTAGTTTAATCAAACTGCTGGTAGGAAAACATATTTCTGTAGTATCAAGAGCTGCCAGAATGACCTGGAATTAAGAGGGCAAAGGTAGAGACACTGTAAGTATTTTAATTCATCTATTCATCGATGATTTGTGTGAACTCATTAGAAACACCAGTAAAGTAATGGGAATAATTTTCTTCCGTTTTTTCCAAATTCAATTGCATACGGTATGATTGCATTTGATCAGGATGTGAATGTCATTTCTCAGATGGTTGTGTTCTGCCATTGATCATATGAAGTCAATTTAAAGTATGACATTGCTTTTACCTTCCTCAAGTAGGAAGACATTTTTACTTCTAGAGCGAGCTGCCATAGCTATCAAATTGTGTATATAATAAATTGTGCTTTGTTTAGGGAGCGATAAATGTAAAGTATTGCCCATTCAAAGAAAAGAACTGAGATTGAGATTGATGCCTGGAGCTTAATGCATCACAGCTGCAATCAAGCAAATTTTAGACTTCTTGCTTCTCCCATTACAGCCCATAATTCACAGAGTTCTCTGGACTTTCTGTGTTTGAAAAGGAGAAAGAGGGCAAAGAAGGCATTAGAAAATCCACACAGACTGGGCTCATAGTCTCTACACACCACAGTACAGAAGCTTGCATGGCCCGTTCATTGTATTTAGTGAGAAAACATCTACAAAGGGGGATTTGAACCAATGGAGAAGAAGTGGGAGATTTGCATGTAGCCTCACTGCTTTGAGTTACCAGCCATGAATTCAAGTCCTTGGGTGATATGCTGCAGAAGTGCGTACGTTTGTTTCTATGTGTGTTATCTGGCTCTTCTTTGGTACGAATCATCCTATACGATCCTGGAACCTGGCTGCAGTTTAGATAGATGGCACCTGGCTTCCTTCTAGACCTGGTCAAACTGAGGCTTTATGTAAATTCCCAAACGATGGTAAGGTAGAGTCTGTGCTGGAATGCTATCTGCTGCAAGCCAGTTAAGGAGTAACACAGGCATGGCTTTATTTGCCCTTTGTGCTCATGAGGCAATTTCACCCATTTATTGTCCTCTTTCAGAACCTTTGAATAATTAGCAGTAAAATAAATATTATCCAGTATTTACTGACACTCACAGTGTTGGTGTAACAGATATATAAGAAGTAATACAAAACAAAGTCCTTGTTCTTGTTGATCCATGAAATTAATTAATCTTTATGGTCAGATGATGCCGATGCCTACTGCTACATTTTTGTTTCACCACTGAAGGTGTAGTTCTACGATTACAAAATGATTACGGGAGTTGCCAAGGGAGAATCTTGTAGTATTTCGAAAGCAGATGGTACAAGAATCATTATCAGAGCACTTCTGCCTGGGTGTTTCCAGGTCTGGTGTAAAAGGCTAATCCCTGAGTGTCTGAGGTACAAAGTTCAAACTGAAAAAAACTCTTCCAAGCGGTAAGACATGCCATGATTCTCATACTCTCATTTTCCTTCTGATGTGCTTGTTTAATCTCAGTCTCCATGGCTGGCAAACTACTGCAGCAGATGAGGAGACTCATGACCAGACACGACCAAATACCAGCAAATGCTCAGCCGTGGTGGTTGCCTTGCTGTCTGTCTTCGGTGAGCAGTCGGTGAAGGCACGCTCGTTTACTTTTGCTGCCAAAGAACCAAGCATTGCACAAATTTTTACTAATGCAGTGATAAAAACAAATGAAAAGTTCCTGGTTTTGGTATTACAACAATGCTGCTGGGAGCTTTAATTGGGCAGTAAAATCCCGTTTGATGACACACGCATTACCTGGGGTTGTTAGAGACTCTGCAGGTTGGCTGTTCCCTCAGACCACGTCCTGTTTGCTAGCCCAGTGCTGCTGTAAGGTGGTAGGGTAGTGAGGAGACGCAGTAGTACTACCTAGACAAAATCTTGCTGTCCTTAACCAGATCTTGCCCTGGATAATATTTTGCCTAATTGTAAGTAACAGCTAAGCTTCTTAAAGACTCAGAAACTGATCCAGCCTTCACTGAAATCAGGGGGAGTTTTTCATACTTGGATCAGATGCTAAGGTATCCCTTGATGAGCGCCGTTGAAGACAGGGAGGTTACCATAGCGAGAAGGAAGATGCTGGCTCCCATCAGTTAAGAGCTAAAAAAAATGAGGGAAAATGGAATATAGCATTCCTCATGGATTTCAGTTTAAATACTCTGTATGAAGCTGCAGCAGCAGCAGTGTGATTTTGTTTCATAGATGACATCTCTCACGTATGGCTTCATTCTCTTTTCATGAAAGTCCGCTCTGGTCCTGCCAGGGTGCTGTAGAGAGGATTTAGTGTAAATGAGAGTAAAGACCCTTGTCTTTGGGTTGCAGGTTAGATAAAGCAATTCATAGTACACGTTAATTAAAAATAACTGTGTGCAAGTGTAGCCAGCATCATTAAAGGCAGTTAGGCCTGTGAAAGCACAGGGTGACCTGCCTGGGGGCTGGAAGGTATCCATGCCACACCAGGGAGAGGACACTACAATCCAGAGCACCCCTAGGTCCTACTGAAGGATGGAAGAGTAAGGACTCAGGACTTCTTTATTGCTTTGCCGTGTTTTTTTGACTGGAACTTTTCTCAGACCAGTTGTAAAAGTAGCAAGAGAAATACTGGCCTTGCTAAAAACTGTGTTTTACCCTTGAGTCCAGCCATGCCAAGGTTTCACCCACAGATTAAAACCGTATTGGGCCCTGTCTGTTCAAAGGTTCAAAAGTGGTTCCTGGCTCCACATCCAGATCATTTCCTAGAAAGCTGTATACTGATGTGATAAAGCATCAGGGTCTGGAGCCATAGCATATGTTATTGTATATACTCAGATGCCTGTATAGACCACTGTTGACGTTGCCGGTCAGTAGCATGCTATCATTTGCTATTTGGTTTTGTTGCCGATAGCAAACATTACAGGGGAAAAAAACGCACAAGCATATGCCTTTTATTGCTAACTGATTCCAGGCCTGCTTTATCCTTCAGCTTTTGGCACCCTGTTTCCACCAGCTCACATCTGCACTCTGCTAGCGGTGGAAGTGCTGTGCGTCGCCCGCCCCGTGGTGGACAGGCTTTGCCCTGTGCGTGGGGCAGCATGGGCAGCCGTTGCACTTGCTGGAAACAGCGGGAGGCTTGCTCTTGGCTTCGAGGCGGGTATGGTTAGGCCACGGGCACCAACCTGCAAGTTCAGCATGCTGTGTTTGGTATTTTCCTGTCCGAGGCCTTTGGCACACTCCTCTGCCATAGCATTTGTAAGCTGCTGAGGAGCAGGTACCTTCTCCTGCTGCAGTGACCCGACTGCCCTGAGACCGTGGCCAGCCAGGGCTCAGCATCACAGCCGGGGCAAAGAGCAGGAGAAGGGGCAACATGAGCTGCACTTCTCACTGGGACCCTGTGCTCCCCTGGGGTGCTGCCCCATCCAGGAGCACCACCCTGGGATGCCCCCACTCATCACCCATCCCACCTCACGTATGGGTGTTCAAGGACAGAGGGAAGCCTGGAAGACAGCGCCCTGGGCAACATGTGTGCTGGGGTTGTCTGTGTGTTCGCGCCGGTCTTCAACAAAATCAGAGTAGCCAGACCCGTTGGAGTATGTGGTCACTAGAAGATCAGTGAAGGTTCATTGTCTCAGTATTAATGAGGCGGGCATTTCAGTCACCTCTGTTATGTGCAAATTAGGGATGAGCCTTCAGCTCCTGATGCATTGCCGGTATGCCTGGTGAAGGGTAACCTCCATGTAGGTAGGGCAACCTGCAGCTGTCCAACACGTCTAACACATTAACGAACACATTTCCTGGTGCTCTGTGCCTTGGACACACACACAGAATCACAGAATCACTAAGGTTGGAAAGGACCTTCAAGATCATCAAGTCCAACCATTAATCCAGCGCCACCATGTTCCCTAAACCATGTCTTGAAGTGCCACATCCACACGTTTTTTGAACACTTCCAGAGATGGCAACTCCACCACCTCCCTGGGCATCCTGTTCCAATGCCTGACCACCCTCTCGGTGAAGAAATTTTTCCGAATATCCAACCTAAACCTCCCCTGGCGCAACTTGAGGCCATTTCCTCTCGTCCTATCACTAGTTACTTGGGAGAAGAGACCAACACCCTCGTCGCCACAACCCCCTTTCAGGGAGTTGGAGAGAGCGATAAGGTCTCCCCTCAGCCTCCTCTTCTCCAGACTAAACAACCCCAGTTCCCTCAGCCGCTCCTCATGAGACTTGTGCTCCAGACCCCTCACCAGCTTTGTGGCCCTCCTCTGGACACGCTCCAGCAACTCACTGTCCTTCTTGTAGTGAGGGGCCCAAAACTGAACACAGTATTCAAGGTGCGGCCTCACCAGTGCCGAGTACAGGGGCACCATCACTTCCCTACTCCTGCTGGCTACACCATTTCTGATACAGGCCAGGACGCTGTTGGCCTTCTTGGCCACCTGGGCACACTGCCGGCTCATATTCAGCCGGCTGTCAACCAGCACCCCCAGGTCCCTTTCTGCCAGGCTGCTCTCCAGCCACTCCTCCCCAAGCCTGTAGCATTGCATGGGGTTGTTGTGACCGAAGTGCAGGACCCTGCACTTGGCCTTATTAAACCTCATACAGTTGGCCTCTGCCCATCGATCCAGCCTGTCTAGATCCCTCTGCAGAGCCCTCCTACCTTCCAGCAGATCAACACTGCCACCCAACTTGGTGTCATCTGCAAACTTACTGAGGGAGCACTCGATCCCCTCATCCAGATCATCAATAAAGATATTGAACAAGACCGGCCCCAGAACCCAGCCCTGGGGAACACCGCTTGTGACCGGCCGCCAGCCGGATTTAACACCGTTCACCACAACTCTCTGGGCTCGGCCATCCAGCCAGTTCCTCACCCAGCGAAGAGTAAACCTGTCTAAGCCACGAGCCGCCAGTTTCTCCAGGAGAATGCTGTGGGAGACGCTGTCAAAGGCTTTACTAAAGTCCAGGTAGACAACATCCACAGCCTTTCCCTCATCCACTAGGCGGGTCACCTGGTCACAGAAGGAGATCAGGTTGGTCAAGCAGGACCTGCCTTTCATGAACCCATGCTGGCTGGGCTTGATCCCTTGGTTGTCCTGCACATGCCCTGTGAGCACTCTCAAGACCAACCGCTCCATAATCTTCCCTGGTACAGAGGTCAGGCTGACAGGCCTGTAGTTCCCAGGATCCTCCTTCCGGCCTTTCTTGTAGATGGGTGTCACACTGGCAAGCCTCCAGTCATCTGGGATCTCCCCTGTTAACCAGGACTGCTGATAAATGATGAAGAGTGGCTTGGCAAGCTCCTCTGCCAGCTCTCTCAGTACTCTCGGGTGGATCCCATCAGTCTCCATAGACTTGTGGGTGTCCAGGTGGTTTAACATGTCCTTAACTGCTTCCTCCTGGAAGGTCATTTGTAGACAGAAAGTGCCTTTTTGTGGTATTTCCCAGAGTACCAGAGCAGTTTTCACAGTATACATTAATAACTTATTTTCTAAAACAGACTAGCATCATATGGAAAGGGAAGTTTTAGAGGTGATCTCACTTTTAAAGCATAGTGCTAGACGGGAGAGAAGCAGAATGATAGACAGTTGTACTGCTCTGATTTAGTAATAAGAAAGTATTTGCATTTAATTAAAAAATACGTGCTCCTAAATTCTGACTTGGGCATGATCTTTTCAAAATTAGGCAGAAAACCTAGAACTGCAAGCCCTAAAGATAAAAAGATTACAAAGGCACTTCTGTGCTTTGTGTGTTTACACTGCTTGTTGTAAATATCGTGTTTGAAAATACATCATTGTATGCACGTTTTGGTCTTGTATGTCTGTTGTTTTCACCTCGGAATATATTAGTTGACGTATATTCCAGCCCCTAGCAAGCTGGAAACTGCAGGACAGCTATGGATTGCTGGTGCCTCATTGCTCTGAGGGAAAAAGACCTGAGTAGCAAGAAGGACTGTGACTGAATCTCCTAAGTTCTTACACATATTGATGTAGCCAATGCCGTAATGTCAGTTAGGTTATAAAATCAAACAGCAGGCTGAATCGACCACAATTGTTCAAAATTTTTCATATTTGTTTTCCAAACAGGTGGAGGAGAGAGTCAACAGCCATATTCGCAGGAGCAGTGAACCAAATTGCCTTGACTGGAACCATTACTCACTTGCACCTTTGACGGCAGCAGCCAGGTAGGAGAGCAAAGAGAGGTTGGGTTTGAGTGAACTGAGGGAGCGGGCCCGGGTGAATATTTTATCATTCTCAGAAGGCTTCATGTGGAAGTCACTCACGTTTAAATACTGATTGCACATCCTTCTGTTACAACTGAAGTTGGCTTTTGCTGAAATCAGAGACATTTCTCTTTTGGGGCAGGTTGTTTTTGTTCATTTGGAAGTGCTCTCTTTGCTTTGTCCACATATTTGATTTGCCACGTTCCCTTCTCCGTGCAGTTCTTGCATCAAGCATCCAGGGAGCACACTTTTTCAACCAAATAAATAGAAAAATGTACTCATAAAAATACAAGAAGAAATGGTGGGTGGGGTTTTGATATCTGAAATGGGGTGGTGGGGTGGTGTTGGGTGGGTTCATTTTTAAGTTTTCCTGAGGTATAAGCTGGTGATTTCTGCTTCACCATCTTGCCATTTCAAGTGCACCACTGGCAATACTGTTCAAGGTTTATTTTTTTCTTCTGGATCTTGAACACTTGAGCATATACAAACTGCTGTTACGAAGGTGATGACACTGTAGTATAACAACACCCAAGCTAGCTTAAAGTTAGTCGATCCCCAACAGCAGTCTTACTATGGCATCAGATAGCTCAGAAGCCAGTTTATCTTGTCAAGAAAAGGTCTGTTTTCAGCTACTCGTTGCAGTGGCATGTTTGTTTGGGTTAGTTGGCACAGGCTGGACAGGTTTCACGTTGACTTTGTCTCAAAAACTGTGCCTGCCTGCAGTACAGCCAGTTATTTCTGTTGCTGTAGGAGACCTGAGGCATTGAGAAGCTTCTCTTCTTTAATCGTTTCCGTATGGGCACACACTTGATGGTCAGAGAATTATGTTAGCCCTCAGAATTTAATGAGATTGGCTTGAATTAGTGAAAAGGTCAGAAAAAGTTTGATCCTTCTCATTGGCTGCCTTTTTTTTTTTTTTTAAGTACCCAATATTTATCTGCAACCACAGGAGCTAGGCATACAAGGAAAACACCTGAGATTCTCATGCAGTATGATGAGCGCAGGACAAGGTGTTCAAAGAAAATGCGGAACATACTTTGAGATAAAACCTCCAAGTTCTTCAGAACTATGTAAATGGTTTTGGACCTACGTTTCATTCTATATGTGAATTGAAGGAAGGAATGGAGGGTGTTAAATTGAGATGGGCTATCCCTTGAACCTTTGCTCAAACCTGGAACTGATCCCAAATATTCTGCAGTCCAGGGTGATGCTAGATGGGATATTTCTTCTTACGGATCCCCCTCCAAGTCCCTGCAATGGAAGCTGTGTCTATCTGCGTGGCACTCGTTCTCCTCTGCAGTCTCAGGGAGGTGACCGAGATCTTTCTGTGCAGCCTGGGATCAGAGCGGGGTGGATGAGTGGGGTGCAAATGGATGGCTGTCGGCAGGGGTGCTACCAACAAACAAGGCAGCAAAAAACAAGGCATCATCCTTGCCAGAGGTCCTGTGGAATTTATGTTGAAAGTTCAGCAGGAAAACAAACTGTCCTCATGCACACCGGAGCTCTGTTGCCAGTTTGGGATGCATTAACAGCGTGTGAAATTTATAAGCAGGAGTAATGGAATGCTCCTGCAGTACAGAAACCCAGCCACATCCTGACTCACCAGGTAGGATTTAAGTGGAAAACTGAGAACTTTGGTACACAAGAGCATGGCAGCCATACTCTGAAATGGGGTTTCAGCATAAATTTTTCAGGCTTCATTAGCATGTAACTTAATGGTACTTCTGTGCATTGGGCCCTTATTGCTGTGGCCCTCTTGTATGCTGAGAACTCTCCTCGATAATGTGTCAGCCGAGCAATGGCACGCTTTACTTTTTTGTTTGGAACAACTGAATTTTAGAATAGATGCTCTCAATTAACATAGTTCAGACCAATGTTATTGTAACTATGATAATATGTACCACTACCTTGTGTGCTAAGGATATTAAGGCAAGCACTTAATACTGGTAGGGTAGTAAATAGGCTGTGTGAGCTAATAAAAGGCTGCCATTAAGAAACTGAACCCTATTACTGCCTACTTTACAGGTGAAAGCTTGCAGCCTGATTCCACCGCTAGATATGGGGCGATAGGAAGGCACATTTTCTCTGAAGACCAGAGCATGCAATGCTGCCAAACCAGCAGTCCCAGGTGCCCTGCAGGGGATGATTCTTGCAGCAGAGCGGTTGCACAAGCTGTGGCGGTGTGGAGGACTAGCTGTTTTGTTTTGGCTGAGAATGCTTTGAAGATACTGGTCCTGATTCTCTACTGCCTGAAACCTTTTGCTATTTATACCTGGGTGAAGTGAATGCCGAGCGAGCATCAAATGCCACTACCCTAGTGCTAAAGGAGCTGTTATCCACTTTGCCCAAATATAAATGACTATGCAAAGGGTGAAGCAAGTTCAAGGTCTCTCTTTTTGTTATGACATTGCCCCTAGATCCCGCTGCTCGTTGCTGATGGTGAGAACAGGAGGAGGCCATGTCTTCCCGGCGGTTTGAGCTCAAGATGTGCAACCTCGGGGGGAAGCAAGAGCACTCGTTTCTTGTCCCGCTATTAGTCAGAGAGCGGAAAAACACGTTTCTGCTTCCACGTCCAGGAGGCGACCGAGCAGGGTGGCGGGACAGCAAACATTCGCTAGTACTCTGGCAGCCTGGGGCAGGGAGAAGGATGCTTGAAAACATCCAGAGGAAGCAGAAATGGGCGCTGTGACTTCCAGCCTCCCAGTCCCATGGCATGCAACACTGGCAGTGCTGCCGGCCATAGGCAAGCAGGGTGCCGGTACCGGGTGAGATGTGGAAGAAAAAAGCCTGGTTCTGGCACACAGCTACTGCTTGCCAGCCCTGGTCCCCTCGGGCAGCTGTGGCACCCTGCCGCTGGCGAGGAGGTGCACTGGCGGTGCGAAATTTATCTTCTGCTTCTGTTTGTTTCAGAGCCCCCCTATAAAAAATTAAAAATCAGGACTTGGTGAATGCAATCTAACCACCATTTAGCTTCTTTTTTTTTCCCTTACACAATATATACTTCGTGCGTCTTCCGTGCAGCCGCAGATGACTATATGATGGCTGGCGCGTGTTGACACGCCATATATTGGAAGGAGACGGTCCTTGAAATCCTCTGGCACTGCAAGCTACCACTTTCAAACTAGAACAGAGGCAGATAAGGATATCGCGAAGGAGAAAGTCGACATTGTGTATTATGAAATTGAATCCTTAAAAAAACTGGACACTTTTGGCAGTATTTCATATCTTGTAAATAGAACCCATATATATTCATGCGTATCTTAAGTAGAATGTAGTGTACTGCAATTTATGCTATCTAAGCAGATATCTTAGTAATTTAAAAACAGATTTTTTTTTTTTTTTTTTTTTTTGTAGCCAGCACTGTCAGCAGTTAAATAGCAGTGCTGGCCTGTGTTAGGATCTGTATGTGTACCTGCTGAAGGCAGTGAAGACGTTCAGGAGTTGACCTAACACAGGGTGAGGTCATCAGTGGCTGGCTCTTCTGAGCAACGCTGCGTGCAGACCGTGTGCTCCAATGCACGCCACTATGGAAGGGACCCATTTAAAAAGCAAGAAATGCAAATCGTTTTGAATTACAGGCAGCAGGAGGGATTCTTTCTCTGTAATACCTAGATAAACCTCTATTTATGTGGCTGTATCGGTTCTGGAAGTAACCTACCTTTTGTTAGGGCTAGGGAGTCGTAACAGTATTAATACTGAACCACACTTGATGGGATTAATTTTATGTAACTTCCAATACATGTATATACCTATTTGCATCTATATTTCCCTCTGTCTAAAAATATCCTAAGGTTACAGATTCAAGGCTTACACCTTAAATGAAGACAGAGTGAACAATTGCAATTTTAAATCTGCCACTGACATATATGCAGAATTTCTGTAACGTGCCATGCTGTAATAACGCTAAATTAAATCTTTCAAAATACAAAGACGACACTGTAGCATTAGGTTGGTCTTTAAAAGAAAGATCCATGCTTTTTATAGCTGTGTTCTTATCAGAAATTTCAAGAATTTGCATTTTTGAAAAATTACATAATATCTAGCGCCCTGTGCAAATCTGTGTGAGTGGAGTCTCTTGCTCACTGACGCTTTGCTAAAAAGTTCTGAGACTGCAAAGCTTCAGCCAGCTGGGAATCTCACATCCACGCTAGCAGTTATCTCCAGATGGCTGCACTCATATTTTGTACCAAGCCTTCTAGCATCTCAGCGTTTGCATGTTTGGAATGATGATGTATGCTGTTCCACTTGTTTTTGCCAGAAAATGTACAGGGCATTGTATGATAAGTTCTGCCACATGGTATAGCTCAAAGAAGAGGTGAGAGAGAGTGTGGGGAAGGAAAAGGGGAAAGGAAAAGAGTGGGACAGGAAACGAAAGGAGTAAGAAAATGCAGCAAGAAGAGTTTATGTCAGTGTAATGAATTCGGTCTGACTGGCAAGCACAATTTGACTGCAAGTTGTGAATTTCGTTGAATTTGATCCAAGAAAGACGCAGCTGAGCAATCTGCAGGAAGCAATCTTTTCCTAGAAGTATGCGGCTCCAAACTCTACAAGTTCTTCCACTGGTTGTAAAATGTCTGTGTGCCACTGAACCTGTGTAATCGGATACTTTTGAAGAGAAAGTAGTGTCTTGAGACAGTCAACTAAAGAATAACAAAACCCATCACTGAATGTAGAGTTTTGAAAGAAGAAAACCTATATAATTTGAAGTTGGCCAACGAAGCCCTAGTGATAAGGACAGTTAATCATTTCTGGTGCAGCTGTTTCCTGACATTTCTGCAAAATGTTGTGGAAAAATTAATGAAGGTTCGTTCAGTAATGGTTTCAAGCTTGGCTAGTGGAAAATATGACAGTATTTCCATCGTCAATTAAGAACAAGCAAAGCTTTTTTTTTTTCCGTAGGGGAAGTGGTATGCAGTTTGTACTGCACAGGAAACTGTAGACTTGAGAGCAGCTGTGTGATAGTAACAGGTATGCAGAGAATATGGAGAAGAGCCTGGGCCCTCTTACCACATGTGTTTCAGTGTAGTAGAACTGTCTCTGTTATATACTGGAAAAGACAGCTTACACTATCTAGCACGTGAGGTATTCCTTCAAGTGTCCGACTCGGAAAATAAATGCCCTTCTTGTCACTTCAATTACAACGCTTGTATCAATAAGGTTTTCATTGCAATTATATTTTATTACTGTGATGCCCCAAAAGAATAACTCCTTTAGGTGGAGAGATGCAGGATTTTTTAAACTGATCTCTGAAATGGATGTTGCTTGCAATTCGATTGCGGCGTGTATGATTGTCACAGCCATGCCGCGCGCCTTGGTGAGCGCGTGCGGTTGCTGCGCTGCCTGGGCGCAGAGCGGCAGTAGCCCTGCCGTAGCTGGCTAGCCACATTGTGGTTAGGGGTGGAGGGGAACTCGTCGGCCGCCGTGTGCAGTACGGAGGTGGGCTGTGCACGTGTGTGAACTCGGTGGCGTACGTGTGTACGTAGCGTTGCAGATAGAGATCCAAGAAAGCATGCTGCTCAGAAACTCGGGCACGGCCGGGGGGTGCATTCCCGTTGCAGATCAGTGTAGCTGAAGGTCACTGTGGCAGCTGAGCCTTTGTCCACTCCCTTCACCTTCCTCGTAGCCCGCAGCTACAGCCTCCCTGCCGACAGCCTCCTCAGTGGCACCGTGGGGCTCCGCTGTGCTTGAGCTCCTCCAGCTTGGCTTTGTTTAGGGGATGCTGGATCTGCTCTGCTGTTGGATAGGCTATATGGGACAGAAGGTAGTTGGGAAAGAGGCAACATCTGCTCTTGAGAGTAAGTTGTGAAGACCGGTCCCGTTCAGTTAGTAGAATTGACTTTTTTACTCACAGGGTTCTATATTTTATTTTGTGTTGAAGCTGCGTTAGTGTGATAATATAGGACTGGTACAGAAATACTGTAAATCACTGCAAATGTTTAGGTGAACGATTTAGGTGCTCAGTACCTTTCTGGACTGTGAGGGGTTGTACAAGCCTGACTACTCTAATAGCTTTTTTCTTCCTCTGGCTTTCTGAGATACTTTGAGCCCTGCCATAAATATGATTTCTAGCCTGTTCACACAGTATGATGATTCATGCTAACATGGTTGATAGAAAGAAGATGCGTTATAATGAATGGTGTATGCTTTTCTAATATCACTCTGTAAAGGAGACGCTTACTGAGTGTTCCTCCTGCAAATTTAGAAGACTCTCAGCAAGCTCACTGAAGTTTGTCTTATTCTCTGTAATGTTAGCTGTGGAGTGTGTAGTTCTTATTGATGTGTTTAAGCCAGTGTAAAACAATAACAATGACATTACAACCATGATTTGTGACCATTCACAGAATTACATAGAAGTTAGCCCCAAGTTCTCTCTTCCTGGTGCAGTCTACTATGAGGAGCTTCATTTAGGACTCTCCTAAGTCTGCTATCCTTAGTGCAGGTAAACCTGTTGCTGACAGCTTTACCAGTGTTAGAGCATTAGGGACAGATTATATATAAGAGCCTGTAATTAATCTTGATTTGGGACATTAAAAGATTAATTCTTCAAGCATCCCATCTGTAACCATGTGCGTACTGCTGCTGCAGTCAATACACTGTTGTGCCTGTGGTGGGAATGCTTGTGTGCTGCAGGGTATGCATAGGAATAAGGGAAAGATGAGGGCTCTGCTCTTGCAGTTTATCTGATGTGGGAAATCTGAGGGCACTGGGTCAGACATGACTGCTTTTAAACTTCTCAGCAAGAGGGCTGTGCCTACAGCTGCTTAGGAATTTCCCATAGAAACAATTTGTCAATTGAAAGTGGAATTTCCACCCGAAGAAGTTTTCCACTGGAAAATCTCCATATTGCCTTCCTCCCCGCCTTGGGAAATCTGTGAATGAAATACTTCCCTTTAAGTCACCTTACACCATGAAGACCTTTGATTAGCTGAACAGAGCTAAAATGGTTTCAGTTGCCATTAAGTTGCATCTGCCTATTATTCCCTCTCGTCTCATGGCTAATGGCAGTACAAAAACTTTCTGCTTAAGAAGTTCCTGTGGGCAGGTCACCTTGACAGTCCTCCATGTCCCACACTGTATTGTAGTCACCCTTGTGACAAAGTCTACTAACTACTGAAAAAACAATGTCATAGTGAAACAGATTCTAAAATAGAGGCCCCAAAACCTGGGAAACCATAGAATCAGAGAATAGTTTGGGTTGGAAGAGACCATTAAAGGTCATCTAGTCCAAGCCCCTTGCAGTGAGCAGGAGGGCCCCGTCCAACCTGACCTTGAATGTTTCTTCCTTAGATCTAGTCTAAATCTGCCCTCTTTTAGTTTAAAACCGTTATGCTTTGTCCTATCGCAACAGGCCCTGCTCAAAAGTCTGTCCCCATCTTTCTTATAAGCCCCCTGTAAGTACTGGAAGGCTGCAGTAAGGTTTCCCTGGAGCCTTCTCTTCTCCAGGCTGAACAACCCCAGCTCTCGCAGCCTGTCCTCACAGGAGATGTGTTCCATCCCTCTGGTCATTTTTGTGGCCCTCTTCTGGACCCGCTCCAACAGGTCCATGTCTTTTCTGTGCTGAGGGCTCCAGAGCTGGACACAGTACTGCAGGTGAGGTCTCACCAGAGCAGAGTAGAGGGGCAGAATCACCTCCCTCGACCTGCTGGCCACGCTACTTTGGATGCAGCCCAGGATGTGGTTGGCCTTCTGGGCTGTGAGAGCACATTGCTGGCTCATGTCCAGCTTTTCATCCACCAGTACCCCCAAGTCCTTCCCAGCAGGGCTGCTCTCAATACCTTCATCCCCCAGCCTATATTGATACCAGGGGTTGCCCTGACCCAGGTGCAGGACCCTGCACTTGGCCTTGTTGAACCTCGGTTCACACAGGCCCACTTCTCAAGCTTGTCCAGGTCCCTCTGGATGGCTTCCTGTTCCTCAGGCAAGTCAACCACACCACTCAGCTTGGTGTCATCTGCAAACTTGCTGAGGGTGCACTCAATCACACTATGTCATTGATGAAGATATTAAAGAGTACTGGTCCCAATATGGACCCCTGAGGGACACCACTTGTCACCGATCTCCATCTGGACATTGAGCTGTTGACCACTACCCTCAGGATGCAAGCATCCAACCAACTCCTCATCCACTCAACAGTCCACCCATCAAATCCCTCTGTCTCCAATTTAGAGCGAAGGATGAGAAGGATGTTGTGGGGGCCCATGTCACAGGCCTTACAGAAGTCCAGATAGATGACATCGGTAGCTCTTCCCTTGTCCACTGATGTTGTCGCTCCATCATAGAAGGCCAGTAGGTTGGTCAGGAGGAACCTTGACCATTTGTGAGCTTATATCTTTGCTGTTCAAACTCAGTTTCCCAAATTTTTGTGTATTTTTTACTGGTTATTTAAAAGATCTATGGGGGTTATAAAACTCGAATTCCACGTGAGATTAATGGGGAATGAAAAGTAAGTACATTCAAGTGATTGTATAATTGGCTAAGGTTACGCGATCAAAGTGAAGGACTCCCACACATGTCTTGCTTTATTGCCTGCCCTAACTGTCCCTACGAAAAGGCACCTGGGTAATGCCTGGGACATTACTGTAGGTGACTGGACACCTCGTGCTGAGTGTATTGGAAGGGAGAGGAATGCTGCTGGCACCAAGGTGTTCATTGTATCACACAGTGACCTCTTATGGATGAACATTAAAAAAGAATAAATGCACATACCTCTTTTACTTTTTAATGTAACAGTTTGAATAGTTCACCAAGCTCTGTAGTAGATGCAGTGTCCTCCCTATGGTACTGTGTCTCTAGACTTTTATGAATCTTTTTCTTTGTCTTGCTCTCCCTCATCGGTTCTTCATCCTGTTCTCATTTAGACATGCAGTCTAAATGCCAGTTCTACTTAAAGCACTAAACCTTTGGCTATATTGCATGGTGACAAGCTGGCAGATTTGATGGTCGTGGCTAGTGGCATACACAGAGCTCTAGCCCCTGCTGTCCCCAAGGGAAACGTCCCCCAGAAGGAAATGGGCTGTACCAGAAAGCACGCTCCATGACAGCCACTCCACTGGAGGAAGCTCACTATCTACATGAGGCTGAAGGCTGGTGCAGTTTTCTTCACCTCGTGCACACAGGAAGCAGCATGGCAGATGTCTGACTCTCCTTCAGGCAGCCTCCTCTGTGCTCCTCTTTCTCAGAAAGGCACGAGACTTGTGGTTAAATATTACAGTCTAACCTTTTACTTGCTCACAGACCGAACAGGAGCTAAGTAACTTTAAACCATTAGCTCCAGTTTAAGTATCTCTTCCATGGGACAAAGGGCAGTTGGCTCTCAGTCATGTTATATCTTTCAAATGAGTGACTCGGAGTGAAAATCCAGGGCTATCCTTACCTACAGCAGAGTATGGTGCCAGTGCATCTAATGAAACAGATAAGTGCCAAAGTCCCCTTCTGTCCCTCGTTCTGCTTCCCTCATAGGATTCTCTCTATTTCCCACTCCCTTTTACTCCGTCACTGGTTGGTTTTGGCCATCATAATTTTCACTGGGTAGCCTGAAACAGGTTTGTGAATGCTGACTGATGGATCTGTATCAGAAAAAGTGTGGCCAGCAGGAGTAGGGGAGTGATCGTGCCCCTGTACTCGGCACCGGTGAGGCCACACCTCGAATCCTGTGTTCAGTTTTGGGCCCCTCACTACAAGAAGGACATTGAGGTGCTGGAGCACGTCCAAAGAAGGGCCACAAAGCTGGTGAGGGGTCTGGAGCACAAGTCTTATGAGGAGTGGCTGAGGGAACTGGAGAAGAGAAGGTTGAGGAGAGACCTTATCGCTCTCTACAACTCCCTGAAAGGAGGCTATAGTGAGATGAGTGTTGGTCTCTTCTCCTGAGTAGCTAGCAATAGGATGAGAGGAAATGGCCTCAAGTTGCACCAAGGGAGGTTTAGATTAGATATTAGGAAAAATTTCTTTACTGAGAGGGTTGTCAAACATTGGAACAGGCTGCCCAGGGAGGTGGTGGAGTCACCATCACTGGAAGTGTTCAAAAAATGTGTGGACGTGGCACTTCAGGACATGGTTTAGTGGGCATGGTGGTGTTGGGTTGACGGTTGGACTTGATCTTAAAGGTCTTTTGCAACCGTAATGATTCTGTGATTCTATGATCTGAACCTTCTCACTTTTGGGAGGACGGGAGTGACAGCTTATGAAGAACTCGCTTGATGGAAATCAGGAGGGCTTTTTGAGCACTGCTGTAGCCGTTACCCCACCAGCATAGCCATTCTCACCAGAGGGTGCCAGAAGCCCTCCTGGCCCCAAACTCTTCTGCTTCCCCACTGCTCAGCTGCCCCAGTGATGCTGAGGACAAAGGTGACAGATCTGAATTGAAAGAAGAGGTGGCACATAAGGACTGGTCATTTATTCTTTATTTACATAAGTCACAAATTGCCTTCAGGGGATACCCACAAAACTCACTGGCATTCAAGAGAACCCCTAATAGGCTTTCCATGCTAACAGCAAAGACCTAATTATTCCTGAGAAGCTGAACACAGTTTCAAAGATAACACAATGTGACACCACCATTTCCACCCGTGTACTCTCCTTTGGGGGAAAAAATAAAGCCCACCTCACTTTTAATCCCCTATAGTAAAAGAGAAGGTGTTCTGTTATAATTGAAACTGGCATTTTCAGTAACCTGTTAGAATTTAAAGACTGAGTGAAGGAGGGATCGTAGCAATTATTCAGAACATTTGGTAAGAAAAAAAGATTGACGAAACCTACACTGGTGACAATCAGTTGTATTTCACAGTTGCATTGCAAAAGCTACAAATGGCCTCAGTTCTAAATTTAAGATAGGCAGAAATTGTTCTGTTTAGTGTGTCCTAAAATTATCCAGCACAGAAATACTTTGGGGAAGTGTAAAAATTATTTCTCAATTTTTCAAAAGGCAGCTTAAAGGGGAAGGAATGCTGATGTGGAAGTATTAAATAAATGCCATCTCAGTAACAATTTTACCAAGTGTAGGGAAGAGTCATACACTTCATGTCCTTGTTATAAGATTCTTGGATAAAATACTCCCACTCAGATAGAAATTCACTGTAAACAGCTCTCTTGCTGTTAGAGTTGATATACTTCTGAGGATGCAGTGGCTCTTAGAAGGAGCAGAGCGCGTTGTGCAATAACGTGACCTTATGTTGCGTAGAGACTTCCAGTTTTGGAATGCGAAATGTCTGAAACTGGGAGTGGGTGGACAAGAGGTGGAGCCAGCCAGGAGCCTGGGTGGCTGTGTTTCTGAAAAACTCTCTTCTGCTGGTGAGTACTGCTAATTTGCAAGCATATGGCTAAAACCCTGAAACCTAAGTCAAACCACTAAACAACATCGGGTTGCAAATGGACATGGAGCTATAGAGTGATATTTTGGAAGTTAAACGTGTAAAACTTAGTTGAAAAGAAGGCTGCATTCTTTCAGAGCTGAAACCACAGCCTCCCAAAGTACGTCAGAGACTCTTGATGCTGCAGCAAGGTCAGCTTCCCTCCCCCCCCACCTGTGAGTCAGGAAAACTCTTATTAAAGGAAGCTTTTATTGGAAGCTGTCAATAGAGAGGTAGACAACATGCAGATGGTGAGGACACAGTGGGAAAGAGTTTGGATCCTGTGCCTGCATAAATGGTCACCACCAGGGAGAAGACCATTTTTCTGGAGAACACAGGGATACTGAGGAAAGAATAGTATTTGAGCAAGAGGTAGGTTTGCCTGATTTCACCTTCTGTCTAATTAAAAATAGGATTCAGAGTCCGCTCAAGCTGGCATCATATCTATTTCTCAAGGGGGACAAAGGCTAGGTCTCTTGTGGGCTCAGTGCCCTCAGTGCTTGTCCACTGTTCCTTCTTTATCTACTTTTGCTTAAAATCACAGAAAAATAATCTTGGAGCAGCTCAGCTCACTGTGGAGAGAAAAAGGAAACCAAAGAGGAAACAAAGTATTGGATGGGTGGGAGTTTCAGCAGCGTGATCTTGATTTTCAGGCAGTGCAGACACTTTTTGAAATAGAAACTTTCTGTGGGGTAGTCATCCACTTACTCTTTCTTATGGTAAAAATCCAGACTTCATCATGGGTGGATCAACACTACTGGGACTTAAAAAGTGAATAATGCTGTCCCATTTATATTCATGCTCCTTTAACTTTTTCCTTGTTGTTTGTTATCACTGTTATTACCTGGACTGCTCTAGCCAAGTGTTAGCGTAAATGAAAATCCTGTAACAAGCAGCATTTTAACAGTTGGGAGCTGTGGTTTTAGATGTGCTCTTCTTTTAATGCTGGCAGGTGCTCTGTGCTTTCTGAACTCACTGTTAACTACCGAAGAAGAAATACCTTGCACCAGCTTTGTGATTAAAAAGATATCTCTAGAACTCATTTACAGTGTCAGTACTTTTACTGCTTCTGTGTGAGGTTGCTAGCAGAAGGAAAAAGATCCTGGAAACGAGCTGTAGTTATTTAATTCATGACCTGTCAGAAAAGAAGGTTTTGGTTTCCAGTCCTGAGGAGCAACTTGGGTAAAAAGCAGAGCATGGTCCTGGCTATGCAAAGAGCTGACCCATCCGAGCCCTCAGTACATTGGGTAGCACTGCATTTGAGTGATTTTCCTGAGAGCATCCCACGTGGAGTTTTCCACTATCCTGAAGGCTTATGTTGTACTGGTTTGATCCACTTTCCATTCCACTGGTGGAATATTTCTGTTAACTTTCCCACAAGCTGATTCAATCTGCATAAAAAGGGCGGGGGGAGTTACTTTTCTTTGCACTTTTAATTTTCATGTCAATGTTAAGATTTGGATTTGAATCCATGAGTGGTGAATAACTGTCCTCTGAGGACAGGCTGAGAGAGTTGGGGTTGTTCAGCCTGGAGAAGAGGAGGCTCCAGGGAGACCTTATTGCAGCCTGCCAGTACTTACAGGGGGCTTAGAAGAAAGATGAGGACAGACTTTTTAGCAGGGCCTGTTGCAATAGGACAAAGCATAATGGTTTTAAACTGAAAGAGGGCAGATTTAGACTAGATAGAATGAAGAAATTTTTCACAGTGAGGGTGGTGGAACACTGGCACAGGTTGCCCAGAGAGGTGGTAGATGCCCCACCCCTGGAAACATTATTCTAGGTCAGGCTGGACGGGGCTCTGAGCAACCTGATCTAGTTGAAGATGGCCCTGGTCATTGCAGGGGGTTGGTCTATATGACCTTAAAAGGTTCCTTCCAACCCAAACTATTCTATGATTCTATAAGGAGCCTCAGCAACACTTTGTTCCTAGAGGTATAAGTAACCTTTTCTTTAAAAAATGAAAAACAACTGGATGCACTTGTGGTGCCCCTCTACTGCCAAGCATTCATTAGCAAACACTGAGGTGAATGGACCTCCTTATGCGTATATGTCTGAGCCTGTATGTGGATGTATTCACGTGTGGAGTTTGAGTTGGAGAAAATAAGCTGCTCTTGACAGACTTGCTCAGGCAGGTATCTGCCTGAAATTCGGTTTATGTTTTCCATTCAGAAAGTGTTTGGTCTAAAGATGGCTGCCAAGGAAAAAGAGACAGAAATACATGTTCTTAAAGCGTAAAGCAAGGCTATGGTTTATCCGAGCTCTATGATGAGGGTAGGAGGAGGTGGAGAGACAAACCTGAACACTGCAGCGTGGGCTCCCAGAGGGGCACAGAACTGCACCTGGGGATCACTGCAACAGGCAAAGGGAGCTCCAGGATGCCTCGGTAGGACTAGCTGCCATGTTCCCCTGTAGTGTGATTCAGCAAATTGTTTCCCGTTGGACAAGATGGAAGTATAATTCCTCTGCCATCTGCCTGGTCATCTGCTATCCAAACCTGCTCTGAGCAGCCAGCAGGAAGCGTGGCTGCCTCTGACCTCTGCTGGCCTTCTTCTGGCCTTCCTCTGCCCTTTGCACTTTCTGGCAAGGTCCTGGTGCAGTCAGGCTGCAGGATAGTAACGTAACTGCCAGCATCTTCCAGATGTCGTGTGAAACTGCAATTTGGTTCACATCAGTTCTGCTCTCACTGCCTTTTTTTTGCTGAACAGGTTTATATGGAATATAAAAGTCCAAATCCTGTCTTAAGATGAGATTTGACATCCTTGAACAAGGAGCAAAATAAATTGTTACCTTGAGGAAAACATCAGCTGCATAGCTTCTTTGCTTTTAAGTTTTGCTGATCAGAAATCAGAGGCTGGATTTTGGATCAAACACCCATAGCAGTTTTGCAATCAAATACTCTCAGCCTGTGAAGATGCAAACAGCGGCTCCTCCAGCTTGCTCTAATGAACCAGCAGCTCTTTGTTGGTGCTAGCAGAGCAATTAGGCTCCCTGCTGGAAGAGTGTTGTTCGTTACGCAGTTGCATCTGAGTGATTGGGGTTATTTTACTGAAGCAGACCTCACTGATCCACAATTAAAATGGCATTTTCATCTCACACTTAGAGGTTGAGAAAAAGCTTTTGAAGATCTTAGTTGCTCTGATGATGAGCTTGGTGGAGGAACAAAATCAAACAAGGGTCTTCTGTTGCAGCAGTTGGGTCATGACTGAGACAGCTGGCTACATCATTATAGCAGACATGTAGGTGGCCTTTCTCATGCCTTCAGATCCAAGAGAGGAGCTGTGACTTTACTGACACCTTTGAGGGGAGTGGAGTCGATCCTTTGCAGAAGCGGGGTCACATCAGCTGTGCCATATGCAGCACGCGCTGACAGCGAGCCTTTTGCTCTCGGCTGCTTTGAAGTCACAGGTTCCATCCTTCTGGCAGGATCAAATCCGAGTGGTGAGATCGCCCTAGGTTCAGGAAACTTAAAATCTCACCGTAATTTTTTGCACCTGTTTGATTGTGGTATTTACAGCTCATTTTTACCTGCGCTTTCTCTTTGGCGTAATAGTTGCCAGCAACCTTCCTTGCTGGTACTGGTTCAGCTCTGAGGGAAATGCTGGCTGTAATTTGGAGGATGATTAGGGTGAGATCAGCTCTTGAAACCCGAGTCAAGTTAATGATGAAACCTGAGTTTTGTTAATAATACCTTGTAATTATTACTGCCAGTAGGGCAGATATCTCGTATTTCTCATCTTTTAGCTTGAGGATCCTAGTTACAGTGATCTGTTCGACTGCTCAGCCGTTCCGCCCCATGCTCAGGTCTGCAAAAGGAAGGTGTCCCATCTCCTCCACCAGATTTCCGCTCGAGCCTTCCCGGGTAGAGCCGTGCCTCCGCAGATGTCGGTGCGTTGCACGAGCTGGGGCGCGGAGGGGCTGAGAGGAGGATACGTGATCAACAGATGAAGCAGCAGAACGTTAATAATATAAGACACCTAACTGCACCTGCCCTTTCGCCCAGCAGCAAGGACGTATGTCAGCGTGCCACTGGCACCAGGCCTGTGGCAACCTGCTCCCACCTCCTACAGGTCTTCAAGAGGGAAAAATTGCATTATGAGCCGAGCCGCTTGCCCGCTGTAATTGCCAATAAAGCATTAACCCTAACCTTCTGTAGACTGAAATCTATTGCTCGCACCTCAGAGATCCCGGGCCAGACTGGAGAGGTGACATAAATCATGGTGCGCGTTACACGTTGGTGAGCGGGAGGGGAGGGCACACTGGTGAAAGTGACACCACGCAGGGGTGGGAGGGAGAAGGCTGCGGCAGGAAAAGCGACCTGCGGCAGGATGTAGGAAGATGTGAGATAGCGCGGCCCCTCGTTGCTTAGTGCCGTATCTTCTTGCTGCCTGCCATGGCTCCTGCTGCAGCCGCCCCTGCTCTCCCGTGCTGGCACCCGCTGCCTTGCGGCAGGGTGACCCTCCCCAGGATGCAAAATCGATGGTGCCATCACTGAGCATGGACTTCCATTTTGTGGAAAGTGCTGTGGTGGAACCAGTGTCCCACCCGGGGCTCAGGCAGCCACCGCGTCCGGTCTCTCACCCCACCCGTGCCACGTGCTTGTGGAGGCGCGAGTTACGGACTGATTTACACTCAGCAAAGTAACTTTCCAACACCCACAGTTTAAACATTGGCCAATGGATAAAGCCCATAGCAGGAACTTACTGAAAAGAAGAGCTACCACCCTGTTTTGTTTTACTCCTGCTCATTATCTTGTCTGTGTCGTGGCCGAGTGTGGTACGTGACACCGAAAACAAAGTTTTCATCCCCATGAACCCGCAGTGGGTGGGCTTTCTACCAGTCCAGCAGGTCCTCATCGGGGTTTGGGCAGCAGCGGGGGCCGGGAGCAGGTGAGCCAGCAGCCCTGGAGCCCCTGAGGAAGGAGGAAGGAGGCACTGAACAGGGCTGGGTGTGGTCAGGCAGCCCATTGCACTGCTCCACCATGATCCCTGGCTGCCCCCTTCCTGCCCCACCTGTCGGCTCTGCCGCTGCTCCCCAAACCCACGGGGGATGCACCTGACTGAAAAGTTACCATTTCTTTCCCTCAAATTATTTTCCAGTCAGCCCCCTTCTTGGTTCTAAATGGAGTTGATGCCCGGTTAAAGCTGTCTCTTGTGGAGGGCACTGAAAGCCTAGAGGCCAAAGGCCCGTCTGGGTGCAGGGGGGCTGAGGCAGCCGCTCGAATAGGTGAAGTCTTAAAAAGATACGTAATGTATTGCTGTTACTTAAACAGAATTTCTGCTCCAAATCTGAGTGGGGAGATAGGCTGAGGTTCTGATGACTGTGCTTTTACCTTTATAACTTAAGAACCCCACGGTGGTTGCGGTTATGTGGTCCTGTTTCCTATTAACTTCATGTAAATGTACTGCCAGAGTATGGTCTTCAGTATTTGAACCTACTAATAATTATTTTTCCATTCATATTTCCTCTAATATAATAACATTTACTCTTCATTTTAGATGAA
This sequence comes from Phaethon aethereus, assembly GCF_964289735.1. Lineage (NCBI taxonomy): Eukaryota > Metazoa > Chordata > Aves > Phaethontiformes > Phaethontidae > Phaethon > Phaethon aethereus. Next base: position 68,761,877 of record NC_138576.1, on the reverse strand, counting down.
AATTACGTTGTCTGAAGAATAGTATCATGAGCTGATTTGTCTTGCATCGCAATGTTTATCTGTTCTAGTAAAAAAGTCTGTTACTATTAAATTTACTGCTAAGGCAGTAGGGTGAAAAGTCAAAACTATGATGCTGAACAAAGAACGGTTGCATCAATGGGTATTAATCACAGCATATCAAGAAAAGAGCGTGGTCTCAATTTCCCACTGGATTTAATGTAAAATATATAATCTTATTAACTTCAATTACTTTTTTAAAATTTTAAAATCAGAAGAAAATAAAAATTTTAATGTCAGACTAATCATTTTCATTGAAGCCTGCATGTGAAGTTGGCAATGTCTTACATCGGGGTTTTTTTTTCTGTTGTAAATGAGAGAGAAGATCTGGTCTAAACCTGTGCTTTTTTGTTTAACCCGGGCCCCAGAACGATTGATGTGAGGTATTTGGAGCCACACAGGAAGGCTGCATAATAATGAAACAAAACCCTCATGTAAGCATCAACCAAAGGAGTCACGGTATTAAATAGAAAAACCATAATTGTAGAAAAGACCATTTCCTCGCACAGCTCACGTGGAGCACTAGTAAGTTGGCATGTGTATTACTTCCAGCAGTAATATTGCAGTGATGTACTTTACGCAGCTGCAGACATCCTTGGGACCGGGCTCGCCTCCCCTTTGGCTTCGGGAGAGCAAAACTCACGCTGTGCAGAAGCACAGGGTCGCCCTGGAAAGAGAGGTTGCTGAACGTCCCAGAGCGTCCGTGCTGAAGGTAGTTGTGGCTCATCCTGTCGCAATGAAACCCATGAAAGTTTCAGGACTCCTGACGCAGTAAGGTGGGGCGAGCAGCGGGCTCCAGGTGTGGCCGGCGTGGCACCGTCAGCAAGGCGAGCAAGCGCCGGTGGTGCCGAGATGGGCTGGGACTCAGCACGAGCCCTCCTGGGCGCGAGGGCAACCGCTTGGCTGCAGCCGAGTGGAACAGACAGGCAGTGCGCAGTCTCTGAGCGCTGACCTCCGCTCGCCGCCGCGTGCGTGCCAGCTGACGTACACAGGTACAGCACCAGCGCTTTAAAGGCACGTTCACTGATTCCTGTAAGTACAGGTATTTGGGAATCAGAAATCCAAATGTGCGGTTGGAAGTGCTTCTCGATATTGCTCATAAGATACTAAATACTTGGCCAGACGGTCATTTATACTCATGCCCCTTTATTTAGGCAGCATAGGAGTGCCTTAAATGGGAGTGAGTTATAGTTATACCCTTCCTAAAAGCTCCTTTGTGCTGGTAAAGTGATGTAAAATGGCCTTAGAGTAGATGAGACTTGCAGAATAGAGCAGTAAAAGTGCAACTGCATCTCATCAGTCTTTAGGCCTATGTGTCTGCTTCTGGTGGGGCAGAGCCTTCTCTCAAGGACAGTGCTGGCTCAGGCAGCGGAGCTGGCATAGGACATGTCCCCCTTCCTTCCACTCTCAGGGTCTCATTTCTGGTCCCTGGAGAAGTTGCTGGTATAGCTCTGTTTTTGTTTCTGAATCTATTTCCTAGTCTGATGAGCTGTATTAGGATGTCTTAATAGCAAACTCTCGTCTGTTCGTTATTGTAGAATCGTTTGCGTTGGAAGGGACCTTTAAAGGCCACCTAGTCCAACACCCCTGCAGTGAGCAGGGACATCTTCAACTAGATCAGGTTGCTCAGAGCCCCGTCCAACCTGACCTCAATGTTTCCAGGGATGGGGCATCTACCACCTCTCTGGGCAACCTGTGCCAGTGGTTCACCACCCTCATTGTAAAAAAAGTCTTCCTTGTATCTAGAGTATGGATGTCAGTTATGGCATGTCAGGGTGCAAAACGCATGTGGAAGGTCTTCTTGGTCTTTTCACATTTAAACTTTTCGTAATCTCAGGGAAAAAGGGACAATTTCAAAATCTGAATTTTCCCCCCTCATGTTCTCAAGTTTCTCAAGTTAGGTTTAGAAACAGGAAGCTGTTTTGTATAAAGGTAAGATTGTGTTTTTAACAAGAAAAACTGGTGTTAGACTGGCTAAATATACCCACACAGTCATACTCAGTGGGTAGTCCTGGCTATTTTTAGGCTTTATTTTTGCCTCTCTTTATTTATTTTTTTAAGTGACACCTCCACTGTCCCTTCAGCTCATAGTGAGGCACTGCTTCCTGCACCGGTATGAAACTTGCAATTACAGGAGTCGTCAGTCTTGTCAGGTGTCATTTATCAGGCATTGCAGAGGGCTGGTTTCAGCGAAGGAAGAACAAAGCTTAATAAAAAGAGAGAGGGGGAGAAGCATTCTCTTAATAATTTGCCCTTTGCAGCAACAGACCCTTATCTGATCACCCACGCTCATCTGGTTGCTGACGCTGTACTTGCTTCATTAGTAGGAGCTATTTTTACACCTTTTGTGTCTTTTGAGGAACCGAGTGGGCCCACTGGCTTGTGGTGATTCACCATCTCCAGGCGAACAGGGTGTCCTCAAATCCTGCAAGGCGGGTAGGAAGAGAGAAATAGGGAGAAGAGTTCCATTGAAGAAGTAAGGTGATTAATTGTCTTAGGTGGTCTGAGTGCTGAAACATTGCACTTTAATCTTAAGGAGAATAGCTTACATGCTTTTGGTTTGCAATGCAGTGTTTTAGATTGTTAGGAGCTATCCCAAGGAACACTTTCTAATTAATTAGTTCAAGTGTAGCCTAGCAAACATGAAGACCTGTATGCTTGTGTGTATACTCTACGTGTTTGTTTCCCTGTCTGTAAAGGGGATGTTGGGGGCTGGACTAGGGGATGTCTCCCTTGGGAGACAGTCCTGAAGGACAAAGGGGTCCAGGAAGGCTAGACAGCCTTCAGGAAGGAAATACTAAAGGCGCAGGAGCAGGTGGTTCCCATGTGCCATAAGAAGAGCTGGCGGGGAAGGCGACAAGCCTGGCTGAACAGGGAGATTTTGTTGGGACTCGGGGAAAAGAGGAGAGTTTATCACCTCTGGAAGAAAGGACAGGCAACTCAGGAAGAGTACAAGGATCTTGTTAGGTCAAGCAGGGAAAAAATTAGAAAGGCAAAAGCCCAGCTAGAGCTCAATCTGGCCACAGTCATAAAGGATGATAAAAAATGTTTCTACAAATATATTAACAACAAAATGAGAGGCAAGGAGAATCTCCATCCCCTACTGGATATGGCAGGAAACATTGTCTCCAAGGACGAGGACAAGGGTGAGGTACGTAATGCCTTCTTTGCCTCAGTCTTTAATAGCCAGACCAGGTATCCGCAGGGTATTCAGCCCCCTGCGCTGGAAGATGGGGATGGAGAGCACAATAACCCGCCCATAATCCAGGAGGAAGCAGTTAAGGACCTGTTAAGCCACCTGGACACCCACAGGTCTATGGGGCCTGATGGGATCCACCCAAGAGTACTGAGAGAGCTGGCGGAGGAGCTTGCCAAGCCACTCTTCATCATTTATCAGCAGTCCTGGTTAACAGGGGAGATCCCAGATGACTGGAGGCTTGCCAGTGTGACACCCATCTACAAGAAAGGCCGGAAGGAGGATCCTGGGAACTACAGTCCTGTCAGCCTGACCTCCGTATTGGGGAAGATCATGGAGCAGTTCGTCTTGAGAGTGCTCACAGGGCATGTGCAGGACAACCAAGGGATCAAGCCCAGCCAGCATGGGTTCATGAAAGGCAGGTCCTGCTTGACCAACCTGATCTCCTTCTATGACCAGGTGACCCACCTAGTGGATGAGGGAAAGGCTGTGGATGTTGTCTACCTGGACTTTAGTAAAGCCTTTGACAGCGTCTCCCACAGCATTCTCCTGGAGAAACTGGCGGCTCGTGGCTTAGACAGGTTTACTCTTCGCTGGGTGAGGAACTGGCTGGATGGCCGAGCCCAGAGAGTTGTGGTGAACGGTGTTAAATCCGGCTGGCAGCCGGTCACAAGCGGTGTTCTCCAGGGCTCAGTTCTGGGGCTGGTCTTGTTCAATATCTTTATAGATGATCCGGATGAGGGGATCGAGTGCTCCCTCAGTAAGTTTGCAGATGACACCAAGTTGGGTGGCAGTGTTGATCTGCTGGAGGGTAGGAGGGCTCTGCAGAGGGATCTGGACAGGCTGGATTGGTGGGCAGAGGTCAACTGTATGAGGTTTAATAAGGCCAAGTGCAGGGTCCTGCACTTCGGTCACAACAACCCCATGCAATGCTACAGGCTTGGGGAAGCGTCGCTGGAAAGCTGCCTGGCGGAAAGGGACCTGGGGGTGCTGGTTGACAGCCGGCTGAATATGAGCCGGCAGTGTGCCCAGGTGGCCAAGAAGGCCAACAGCGTCCTGGCCTGTATCAGAAATGGTGTAGCCAGCAGGAGTAGGGAAGTGATTGTGCCCCTGTACTCGGCGCTGGTGAGGCCGCACCTTGAATACTGTGTTCAGTTTTGGGCCCCTCACTACAAGAAGGACAGTGAGTTGCTGGAGCGTGTCCAGAGGAGGGCCACAAAGCTGGTGAGGGGTCTGGAGCACAAGTCTTATGGAGAGCGGCTGAGGGAACTGGGGTTGTTTAGTCTGGAGAAAAGGAGGCTGAGGGGAGACCTTATCGCTCTCTCCAACTCCCTGAAAGGGGGTTGGGGCGACATGGGTGTTGGTCTCTTCTCCCAAGTAACTAGTGATAGGACGAGAGGAAATGGCCTCAAGTTGTGCCAGGGGAGGTTTAGGTTAGATATTCGGAAAAATTTCTTCACCGAGAGGGTGGTCAGGCATTGGAACAGGCTGCCCAGGGAGGTGGTGGAGTCGCCATCCCTGGAAGTGTTCAAAAAACATGTGGATGTGGCGCTTCAGGACATGGTTTAGGGAACATGGTGGCGCTGGATTAATGGTTGGACTTGATGATCTTGAAGGTCCTTTCCAACCTTAGTGATTCTGTGATTCTGTGATATGTTTGGGACTTAACTCAATGATCTTTAAGGTCCCTTCCAAACCATTCTATGATTGGTGGTGGTTTCTTTTGTGTGTAGTGTACAGGTGTCATTGGTGTATCACAAGCACCCAAGAGAATTTTGGGCCAGACCGTTAGCTGATTTCACTTCCAATTTTGGCAATGGAAAGAAAAATAAATTTGGTGAAATGTGCCAAGCGTGATGCAGGAGAAGGAGAACCTTATACAAACTTGTCTGGAGTTTTCTGGAGCTGAGCAGTGTTTGCTTTCCCTTTTGATAGACCGTCAGCCCTGAAAACGTCCTCTTAGAGCCTGCTGAGCTCTTGCCTGGTGGCTGAAATTAAGATTTTTGTTGTCCTTACTTCACTTTTCCTGGGTGGAAGTGATTCGGCGTCTAATTGTGCCACTTATCAAGTACAGGATAATGGTTTCATGTTGCAGGTTTCCTTGGAGTAGTTTCAAAAGTTGGTGTATGTGGGATACATATATGAAACTTTAAGGTGCTGTTTGTACTAGGAATGCCCTGTGATACTGCACTGGTCTAACCTTGTCTGATAAAAAGTCATCATGAAACCTGAGCAGTGTCTTTCCCAAGAAACGATTCAGGTTTTATTGTGTTGTGCTTGTTGAGAATCTGTAATTGAGCTGTGAACTTGACCCTTCCCTCAAATATCAACGCAACCCCGTGGAATAACAGAGGTTTTATATGTGGATTCAGGCATTTTGGTAGACTTTCATCTTTTCAGATGAAAATTAAGAGGAAAAAATTAAGAGGAAATTTTTTAAGATGCTCATCTTAATAAACGCCGTTGATTTGTGTTTTGCAGAAAGAAACCTAGCTGCAAAGAGTGACATTTCATGTATACCTCAAAAACGCAGTAGAAAGCATATGCATTTTTTACTGATTTTTTTAAGAGGTGTTCTGATGCAATTGGATATTATACATACTGACTTCCAATGCTTCATGCAATTAAAAAAAGGGCATACTCTAAAATATGGCCTGAGTAATTTTAAAGAGTTACTCCTAAGAGTAATTTTTCTTTTTTCCCCTTCTAGGTATCCTGAGGGTTGCAAAGAAAGCAGCATCCTTAATTGTTTAATCTAATTAATGTATCGTGTATTACCACTGTAGTGGTCAGAATCTTTAGGCAATACTAAGTAAGTGACTAGATTTGCTACAGCAAAATGCCTCTATTGAGTCACTAGTCAAAACGAAACATTTTGGCGGCAGAGCAGTGACTGTTGTGGCATGTGCAATATAGAGGATTTGGGGCTTAATAGCTGATCTCAGCTGAACTTTAACAAAGTACTCAGTATGGATTGAAATAAAACTGCCGCGAAGGCCTGTTCTACTTTGGGTGCAAAAAGTGGAAAAAACATGGTAAGAACATGCTACTGATGTTTAGCATGCGTCTGTTTTTGTTTTGACATGTGGTGACCACAGGGCTTAGTAAACAATGACAGGTTTTAAAATAAGCTTGTATGATAATTGGTGTGAGTGAAAAACAAACACAAGCTCAGATACTATAAATGTCTTCCTATGTAATTCTCCCTGGGGTAAGGGCGGCCGTCAGAGGCAGTGCATTTGCTCATTCAAGAAAATGTTTGGAAGACACTGATATTTTCATGTGAAATGGAAGTGGCTTCTTCTGACACGGTGTGAAAGGAGGCATAGCTGTTCACGAAATTTGCCGTGATTGCATAATTAGGATTGTGTAACTTTTAAACTAAAACGGCCTCACTTCCCAGAAAATTCAGTGATATTTTCCCTCTAAGATGAAAATGCTAGGCAAAGACCTGATATTTGCCTAATATTTCCATTTGGCAGCAGAATAATAATTACTTTGTCCCTAAAAATGATGCAATATTTACACAAATTTTGATTTATTTTTTTTTCCTGGGAGAACTTGGGGAAAAGCTCTATGGTATCTTAGCAGGGACTTACCAGCACAGGTCTGTTCCCCCCAGCAGCTGCCCAAGGTTGCAGCTCTTGTGTGAAAATGAAGAGGCATTTCAGCGTTTGCATGTTATTTCAGTTCAGAAAATTCTTATATCTGACAGCTTTAACAGTTTGAACTCTCCAGTGACACTGTTCTTACCCTTCTTACTGTAGGTGGTGTTTTATAAATCTAGAAATTACTAGAAACCACATCCACATGGGAATTTTGCTCTTTGCCTATACTTTATCTTTCACAAGTGCTGCTAAATTCATAGTTTAGTTAATCTGTCCTTTATAAGGTGCAAAATTTCCCTTTTTGATTAACATGTTTCTTCGCATTGATTTGAGAAGAATAAAATTAATCACAGTAATTTTCACCAGTTCTTGCAAATGCAAAACTTTCTTTGCAATCCCAGTGGCATCACGTAGCATCATTGGTTAGTGTCTGAGCCTCTGCTTTTCACAGATTTTAGGTATTTAGCCTTTGGGGGCTACATAGTGCCTATTCGTTTACATGATGATAGTTTGGGGCCACAGTAGGGCCAAAGCCCCATTTCTTTTCTACACTGCAGGCGTGAAAAAAAAAGTAATCCTACAAATAGTGATCAGAAACTATTTCACACTTTTATGGTTTGGTGCGGTATCCTTATGTTCGATCGCTGTAGCCCAGAAGAAAGTGAGGTAAAGTTGAGTTTCTGCTGATGAAGGGAGCAGCCCAAAGAATCTCAGCACTGCTTTGGATACTACTATGCATTGTTAACGTATATTTAGTAAATACTGTTTACTTACTACTTAACTCACCCTTGAGAGAAACTCATTCTTCTGTAGGTTAGGACCAATAGGATTAGGCATCATGTAAACCTAGCTTCAGCCATCACAACAGTGTTTGAAGAGAACCTTAGTGGTGGACATCTCTCTCTGACTGTTCCCTGCATGGGAGCTGCTCTCGCTCTCGTAAGTCACTGCATACTATGATTCAAAAGAAGGAGGGGGGGGGCGGGCAAAACAGCTGTGGTGTTTTTGTTGCCTTCTGAAATTTTAATAACACTGGAAGTGCTGTCTGTCAGATCTGCAATTGCTCTGCCATCACATTTTAAGGTCCATGTGGGAAACGATTAGTAATTTACTCATCTGTTTTCATTTTTTAACTTGTTCCCCAAGGAAATAAGTAGAAGTGTGAGAAGATTAGCAGTTTATGTAATTTTCTTGTTTAGTTTCATATCTGAATAATCCCAGTACTTTGCATTTGTATGGAGATAGATTCAGGATGTCCACTTTGGAAGACAGTCAGCCAGAACAGGTAGACTTTCTATCATCTGACATGATTAAGCACCTCTGACAGACTCTTATGTGCACAGCAAGGTTAGGCAACCAGAAACAAAATATTTACCTGATCCATTAAAAGCAGTGGGATGAGAGAGATCAATTAGCAGCTAACTGACTGACAAGATTGTTTGTCCTGTTAGCTGTTTTGGCATCTCTTTGATAGCAGGTTTCTTTTCAATTTGAGGAGAAGAACTGTGATTTGTTTGCCAGCTTCTACCTATAAAGGAAGTGTTTTAGATGAATTTGGCTCCTGTGTAGCTTTTTCTCTCTCTCTTTTTTTTTTCCAATAGTCATCCTGTGGAAATAAGTCTGTGTTCAGTTGGACTTTGGCAACGTGAAAGCTTTTTTTATACATTTTTTCCATCCGGTAGTAATGTGTACATTCTGTATGATGCTGAAACAGGAAATAGTGATGTACTTTAAGTGAGCAATCCTTGTCATTATAGTGAAAAGGTCAGTGTTAAAGCATTTCTGCTGTAGGCAACTTCTATGGCTTCTTAAAATACACCTAACTTGAATTTAAGGTTTTTGGGGGGTGCTATTTTTCTATGGAGAGTGGCAATTTAAAATTATATTTGAGATACTTAACATAGCAAAAACTGGGTGTTTTGCTGCAGCTGTGCTCTAGGCATTTATAATGCAAGCCAGCATCTCTTAAAGAAAATCGCCTGTGTTTTCTTACTACCATGTAATTGAACATTTATTGCAATATATGTTAGGAATTTCTCTGTAGACATCTTCGGTGTTGGATTAGTTTATTTTCACCTTGTAACAAATAACCTGAGATATTTAGTATGTAGGATGTCAGACCCTAAACCTAAGTGGTGTCTGACTCCGTTTTTATGAGGAGTAAATCTGGAATTACGTCCTTGGATTTGCAACTCATTGCTTTAGATTCATACCAGGATAACGTAGAACAGAATTTGGCTTTTACTTTTACTTGCTATTGGAATAATCTATCTCCTTTTAGTCGCTCTGAGTCAAACCTTGTATCTGTATCTTAAAAGCTCCTTGGAGTCAAATGAGAGACTGTTGTTTCATACCTGTTTTTTCTGTAAGGTCACCACAGAAGGGATAGAGTGTGCCTGACCTCTGATTTGGTATGATCACATCCAGACGAGGGAGGGAGAGTCTTGTTCTTCTTCACAGCATGTACCCATTGACATTTACGTGAAATGTCTGAGGCAGGTATAAGTTCCTACAGTTAAGGTTAAGGGGTGTTAGAGTACAAGAGATTGGATTTTTTATTTGTTTTCTTAGTTGGCTTCAGTGTGTTTTTAAGCAGACAGGTTCCAGTGATTTTCTTCAACATACTCAGATAATGGTCTCAGATAATAGTTTGAATTATCTGAATTAACACGAATAAGGTGAGTTTGGTAAAGCCTTAAAATGAATTAAGTAATCAATACTACTACGATTAACTGAAATGTGCTGTTATATGCCATCTCTCAACAGCTGAGATTCTAGAATAGTTCTCAAAATACGAGCCAGATTTAGGGCAAGCACTGAAATAATAATTGCACAAATCAGGATGCAAGGTTTCATACCACTTCTAGTCTTACGTGCGCAGATTCTGTCCCTTGAAACCAGCAACCACCGGGGACAGAAACGTGCCTTCATGGAAACCTGAGAGTAAAAGCCTGAAGCTGGTGTTTGGTCACAGCGAGCTTGCAGTATACCCCTGATGCCTCTGTAACTGGATCCTCTCAGTCAGTCCCCTCAGTTCCTGACTTCTTGGGGAACCCCTGTGAGCACAAGCATTCACCCAACATAGCCATGGAGAACAGATCCTGCCCTGCAGCTTCTCCTCAAGTAAGCTTAGTATAGTTTGTTTGATCCTTTCATAGTAAATTCAGTGTACTATGTGTACTTGCTGAGCAGTATTTGGGTTTGTATTGGCTAGTACCTCTAAATGACATTTAAAAAAATACATTGTAATGATTAGTTCAGCTGCCCAAATATAAAAAACATGTGTGTTATTCTAAATGTTTCCGGGTATTTTCAAAACTGTCATTCTCTGGCTGGTTTTGGAGAATGGCAATATGTTCAATAAAGCACTGAAATCCGGAGGGCAGGCAGAACATCTGGGGCGGAATTAAATGAATAAATTAGAGTAGTTGTCTTTAAATCTGAGAAGGATAACAACAACAATTATGATATAGAAAGAGGTAGATTAAAATAAATACACCTAACCTGTTTTAAAAGGGCTGCCTTCTTGGAATTGTATGTGTAAAATTGCATGTCTTGCAACTCCTGCCAAACTGCAGCAAAAGCACAGATATCCTTGCATTCCCTGGTACTTCAAGACTTTACCAAGTGCCGGTGATTGACATAGGAATTTACAGTGATTCCTAGAGGTGTTCAAATAGACAAGTAGAAGACCAGCTACAAAACAACAGTCAGATGGGGCCTCTAACCAGGGGCTGTTGGAAGAGCAAAGAAAATCTCTCTGGTCAACAGCGGGAGGCCTTTTTATAAAACTGGGAAATTTAGGAAGTGTTTCTTCTTATCTTTTCAGTAAGTACAGATCAAAGATGGCAAGTGCGGTGTCAAGTAGTATAAAAAAGGTTGCAGTTGGTCATCTTTTTTTTTTATTTGTGTAAAATGCCAAAACTGTGTATGCCCCAAGGACTGCATTCCTTTTGTTGTGTTGCTACATAACATACTCAGACCATGAATGAATGTATAACCTTGCAAAGAAGGATGATCAAATGCTTACCTATCTTCATGCCAGTTAAATCCTTCGGAGATGCACACTGATGCTGGTCAGGAGGTTTTCAGACTTAGCCCACCTATGACTTTGCCTAGGTAGAAGCTGTAAATACATGTTTATTAGGGTACCCATTCTTTCTTTCTTTTTTTTTTTTTTGACTGGGATGTCAACACCAAACAGGTCTTTGGGGAATATCTTTAGCAGGGCAGAGGGAAAGGTGGGGTAGAAGAGCAAGCCAAAGGTGTGCTGTCTTTCTTCCCAAAAGGCCAAGGCAATTTTCTTCTCGGTTGCAGGTGGGGAAGAGCTCAGAGGTGGCCTCTCTTTCTTGTAAGGCTGCTTGGCTGCTGGACTTATCCCAGACATAAACTAGACTTGCCTAATAAGAGTCTTGGCAGAGGTCTGTGCATGAGCGCAAGGATTTCATAGGAGCCACTGCAGCTTGTCTGTGCTAACGCTTGCCCTATAGAATATGAATTCTTCAGGGGCCAGTTACTGTGGTTTTAAGGCTGGCTTTATGCTGGCAGAGCTGGACAGAAAAGATTTAAAACAGGGCTGGATCTGACCCTTAGTCCTTACGCTAGAGTCAATATTTATTCTGTATGGTGCACTCAGGACTTAGCCTGGAAGACATAAGCTTCCAATTTGTTCACTTGCAAGAGATGTAATATGAGCTACAAATTGAGAAGTAGTAAAAGTTGTATTTTGCCAAATTTTATTTTAAAGCTGTTGAGTGTAACCATTTTAATGGTCTGAAAAAAAAAAAAAGAAAGGACGGAATAATCATGGAGCTCTGCAGTCAACCAGATATATGTCCGCTGCATGCAGCACACAAGGGCACCTTAGGAAAAGGAGCGACAGGATAATACTCCTTTCTAGAAAGTTTTAAAAGTCTTGATTTAGTAGGTGCATCTGACATAAATACAGCTCCTGGTTTCCCAGTAATCTTCTCATGTCCAAAGTTTTCACAGAAGTAAAATGTCCTGGTTTGAAGCGGGCAGATAGTGCAGTTAGTGTGGCTGGGGGAGCTGGCTCCTGGGCCACATTCCTACCGGGAAACCTGGCTTGGCCCCCGGCCAGGCTGGACTTTGCAGCTCCCGTCAAGCCATGTGCTCAGCACAACTCCCGTACCGCTTCTGATCCGTGTAGGTGGGCTCCTCTTAGTCACCCCAACAGAGCTGAACCGTGCCAAAGGTATTAAAGAAAACGTGCATTTTAATCATCCTTAGTTCCTTGGTTTGAAATATGTAGTACTTGAAATATAGGGAGTTTCTGTCTATTGAGTAGTCTGTTTGATGAAGAGCAATATTGAAAAGTATTTTTACAGTGTTTTCTAAAGGCGAAACATTAATCAGTTGAAAAAATGGAGGTCTGTTGTCAGCTTAAGCTAGGCTGTGGGTGCAGGCAGATGAGGTAGAGGCTTGACTAGAAAAAAAGAGACAAAGAGACAAAATGCAAACTAGCTTTGCAGTGTCTTAGATTTCCCCAGTTAGGCCAGTCTCCCATTAGGGAGGGGGGAAAAAAAAAAAAGAGAAACCAAAAGAAATAATATTAAAGCCATCTTTGACACAGGATGGATGGCAGGTCAAACCAAACCAGAAATGATTATGTTGGTTCTAGAGAGGATTTATTTTCCCCGGGAGAGTGACTCTGACCAAACTTAAGCCATCAATAATCCCTGTAATTAATCTATACCTGTTTCATAGTGTAGGTTGAAAAATTATATAGAACGTTCTGAAAATAGCAGGAACGCAGGATGGCTTGAACTCTGTAACGGAGGTCTCAGTCCAGAACAGAGAATTGTTGGAAGTATATTAGCATCCTTGTGCTCAAATAAAACCATTGCTGTCACATTTCTGTAACTGGCAGATTTCTTCTCTCAAGGCGCCCTCGGTAGAGGAAGGATGGAACAGAAAGGATAGTCACATCTTCCAGAAATTTCTTCTTCACCATTTGCATAATTGCCTAATAAGGAGAAAAGTATTTTTCTTTGAATATGGCTAATAACCTCATGCTGTCTCAGTGAGGAACATTCCCTCTCATCCCTGCCTCTGCTTCTCAAGCCACACATTTTCCTTTACATCCATGCTCATATATTAGCATCATTACTGACCTGAGATTCAGTTTAGCTCAGCTGCTGAAAATGGTTTGCCGCTTACCTGCTGTTTCCTCCAAAGGCACTGCAGAGCTGCTCCGTAGTGATCACTTCTGATGTATTGTAAATCGCGCACAAGGATTTCTTTTTCCATTTGTAGCGACGCTTCTTATTTGAGGAAGCGGATTAGGAAAATGAAAAAAAAGTTTTACTTGGATTAGTTTTTTTCTTTTTTCTTTTAGAGAATCAGACAAGAGAGTTATTTAAAAAGCCATTAACGCATCAAAGCTGAATGACATTATGACCTAAAATATTCTGTTTTGTATTTGATAGCTTGGTATTATTTTGTACTATTGGGGATTTCTCTATAGGTACAATTTAAAAATATGCTATCCATATTTGACTAAACCAACATTCGACTAGCTATTGCTGTCCTAACTACTGATACGTTATTTGTACTGTTAAATAAATAATTGATAACAGGTAGCACAATTCTGTTTGTGCCACAGAAACACAAAAAAATAAGTGATTCTACTTATGTCAAGACATGGGGCCTTACTAACCTCCCGTTGTTCTTTGAAAGTGTTATTAATTACAAAGAATTAAAAACTATTTTTCAATTTTTTCTCATTTTTTGTTTTATAGACTTCACTATCATCTGTTGTTTTTTTTCAATGGAGAAAGCAAGAGTGCTCTGGCTGTTTTTCTGACAGTTTCTAACTGAAGATCTTTATCGTAGCCTATATCCTATACTCTGAAGCTAATACTCCAGCTATATCTAAAGATCTGCTCTTTAGAGATACTCTGAATTTTGTCCTAAATAAAAAACATAAAGAAAAGCTGTAATTGGTGCTTTTGTTATCACAATTGAACAAACATCCTTTTTAATGAAACAAAACCCAAAATCTGTTTCCAAGATAAGATTTCTTTCCTCCTTTGATGGGAGAAATGCTCTTTAGGGCAGTGAGATGTTGTTCAGGCTCCCTGTTCTCTGAGCTGGTCTTTTCGGCAGTTATAGAGTGCAGTGCCTGCAGTCTGGTGATGGTCAGACAGGATGCAAAATCACAGCAGTCTCAGAAGTCCTTTAACCATGTATCTGGTCTGTAGGTTTCTTCTTTGAGAAGGCAGCCATATATTCTTGAGCAGTATCCCACTGGTGTTAATTGATTTGGAAACCTACTGACATTTCACTATGTTTTGTTGTACCTGAGTGGTGACACTCTGACCAGAATTATGTTCTGGTCCCTGAAACACTTAATGAGAGGCCTGGAGTCTAAAAGTATTAGCTGGAGAGAGGCATTGAAAGGGGATTTGCCAATGGGATTCAGGGATAATCCAGGCTTAACAAAGACATAGGAATGAAGGACATTGGCAGCTCTCTTTTTATGCATTCAGGAAGGTGAGACTCCATTAGTTTAGATTTGCAGTTATTCATCTATACACTAGAAACCTAAGTACTTTAAAAAGACTCATGCTCATATTCTTCAAAATGTGTTTGCTCAGACTTCTAAGACACAACATGACATTTTTCCAGTGGACAGATAAATGAAATTTTCAGGCCTCTACTGTAAAGAGTAGAAAACTATCTTCAGCATCTATAGTTAAGAATTTCTTATGACTCTATTTTTTTTCCACAGGAAATTTGAAGATAGTCATGCCTATTAGATGCCTAGAAGATGCAGGTAATTGTTTTATAAAAAAAAAAAAAAAAAAAAAAAAAAATTCCCATTACCCATGAGTTTTCCTGCACTTTGCTAACATTTCTTTAAGCTAAATTCAGTTTTTCCACTGTAGAAATGAAAAATATTCCAGTATCTCTAATACTTCTTTTTTTACCCTTTTTCTTTCTATTGTAAAATCATGACTGTCTGTGTAATTCTCTCTGGTTCATCCAGAAAATGTCCTGTGTTTGGATAATATGGAAGCAGGAAGCCTACATTGTTCTTCAAATTCAAATGCTGTACTTTTATATGAAAATCATACCTCTGAGCTTTTTTTCTTTATAAGAGAACGATGGAAACCTATTGCATTTAAGCATAAAAAGTGCATGTATAGCTGGATGGAAACATTTCAACGTTGAAACCTAAAATGCTGAAGTCACATAAACACCATTGTAGCTCATTTCTGTAATATATGTTTTACCTCTAGCAAGACATTCTCATTAAAATTTAATATAGTGATTGGAAGATGGAGATGTGGAAAGGTACTAGCAGTGCTGTGTTTGGAATTCTTATTTCATGTCTCTTTTTTTGACTGTTTTGAAGTAGTTTAAAAGGGTGATCAGCACCTTCTTGTAAAACCACTTAGATGATCTAAGGTAAGAAGTACCTCACTTTAGCCATCTTAAAATTTGGTATATACTCCAATGTAGTCATCTAGGACTTCTGCCTAGCCGACAGTGAGAAAAAGGCATCTCCATAGTAGAGGGCCATGTGCATAGACACCCCCTATGTCTGAAGCACCTATCACAATATGGAAAAATTTCTCCTCTGGAAGTACTGATCACCCTCCTCTGGCTTTAGAGGAAGGCCAGGTGACTAAAGCGCATGTCTGAACTGTAGGTGAGTAATACTGGAAAAAATATTTCCCACCCACGGTGTTACGACTCTATTTTCAGCAGTTGATTTGCTGAAAGAGCTTTGAAAGCAGGTGGTGGACTTTCTGAGAATCGAGCCTTTAAACTGTCCCCAGAAAGCCTTCCAAAGCTACTGTTTAAATTAGAAAGTGTAGATCTCTATTTTCTATTCCTAGGGATTTTATTGAGTAGTTATTATGCTTGTGTGTGATCTCTGGAGCCAGTCTTTACTGTGTCTGCTCAAAAAAGGGAGTTCCGTGAAATGTAGTTACCTTTGCTTAAGTCCCTCAATACTTTTCATATAAGGCTTAGTAAAGTGTAGCTGACTGCATCAATGTTATTCAGCATGGCTGTATTAATTGGTATGTGGGGTTTCTTTGTTTTTGATTTTTCCGTACAGATAGCTGTGTCACCATGGAAGAGATGAAGAGAACTTCGCTCTAGTAGATCACAAATATCTCTGGTTCATTCTGCATCTCAGTATTTAATAACAATGGAAAATGCCCAAATGCTATAACAAGTCCTTGCAAATGTATAATAAACTTTTTAGGAAAGTTCCTGCCATGAACAGAACTGTATAGTACTCAAATTAGTGTACAGACACAAATCTAATGCCTATAGACTACTGCGTGGAAAGTTCCAAAGAGAAAGAAAAGTCTGTGAACTTGCAAAAGCCCTGGAAAAATGGGAGCAACAAAACTTTAAAAAGCACAGCTTTGGACACACTCCATGTGTCTGCACAGCTTTCAAGTGAACTAGCACTTAAGACCTTGTGTAACAAAATGGACTCTGGGGACACAGCTATAGGGCAAAAAGCTACCTCAAGGTCTGGAGAAACTGCTAAAGTACCAAGTAGATGGAGGCAAGAACATTCAGCTGTTATTAAGATGAGCACTTTTGGCAATCAAGAATTACAGAGGCAACCACAAATAGATCACGAGCAAATAGGAAACACAGCATCAGCACAACTTTTTAGTTCTGGGAAACTGGTATCATCGAATGAAGCTGCACAGCAAGTCACGGAGAAGCAATATCCACAGCATCGTCCAAGTCCTTACTCATGTCAACATTCACTTTCTTTCCCACAGCATTCATTGCCACAAGGCTTCTTGCACAACATAAAGCCACATCAGAGCTTGGAAGGCCCTCCGTGGCAGTTTCCTAGCCACTTGCAGTCAGTTGCCTCAGAGGACTTGTTTCCTTTTCATATGCATAGCCATAGTGGAGGTTTCTCCAGGAAGAAGATTTCAAGTTTGAACCCTGCATACAGCCAATATTCACAGAAATCTTTAGAACAATCAGAAGATGCTCACAAAAAGGAGCATAAACCCAAAAAGCCTGGCAAGTACATTTGTCCTTACTGTAATCGGGCTTGTGCCAAACCCAGTGTACTTAAAAAGCATATTAGGTCTCATACTGGGGAGCGACCATACCCTTGTGTTCCTTGTGGTTTCTCCTTCAAGACGAAGAGCAACCTTTACAAGCACAGGAAGTCACATGCCCATGCAATTAAAGCAGGATTGGTACCTTTCACAGAGTCAGCAGTCTCTAAATTGGACCTAGATGCCAGTTACATTGACGTGGAAGCTGAAATACATTCAGACGGTGAACAGAGCACGGACACTGATGAGGAGACCCCACTCCTAGTGGAAGGGTCTGACAAACTGAGCCCCGTCCCGCAGCTCCCCCTGGACATTGCTAGCAGGAGCAGTTTTCACTCCTCCATGGAAGAGTCCTTGGTGGGGCCAATGAAAGTGCCCATTTTGATTATCCCTAAAAGTGGAATTCAGTTACCCAGTGAGAGTTCACCATATATTGGCTCTGATATGTTGCAAAACCCATCCTTAAGTACCAAGTCTGATGACTCTCATACAGTTAAACAGCGACTTGCACTAAGACTGTCAGAGAAAAAAGGGCAAGATTCTGAGCAGTCGTTAAACCTCCTGAGCCCACACAGTAAAGGAAGCACTGACTCTGGTTATTTTTCCCGCTCAGAAAGTGCTGAGCAGCAAATTAGCCCACCAAATACTAATGCAAAGTCTTACGAAGAGATCATCTTTGGGAAGTTCTATAGGATTAATCAAAGGACAGCACTAACAGTAGCCACAACAAATCAGGAACACAGTTTAATGGGTAGAAAGGGCAAAGCAGAGCCATTACCTCTTTTAAATAACAGATTAGATATCAAGATGCTTGAGGAACATGTTTCTCAGCTGACTCCAAATAAAGAAGAACTCATTGACTCCAGTAATTTGAGCACTATTAAATCTACACAAGTTTATCCAGGCAGCAATACAGAATCTAGACAATCCCAGACCACCACATCATCCATTAAAAGTGAATCCAACCTGTACCAAGTCAGTCAGCAGGGTGATGTGCCTGTCCTTCTAGAGCCCCCAGTAGATTCCTCTCCTCTTATTAGAAGTAACTCCATGCCAACCTCTTCTGCAAACAGCCTAAGTATTCCCCCATCTCTGAGAGGAAGCCATTCATTTGATGAGAAGATGACTGGCTCAGACGATGTATTTTACCCCGGGACAGTGGGAATATCCCACCAAAGGATGCTGAGAAGACAGGCAGCCTTTGAACTGCCCTCTGTGCAGGAGGGACACTCAGATTCAGACTATCATGGAAGACTAGGGAAAAACATCATTATTGCTTCCAGCAGACAGACAGCAGGTGACAAAGGACCATCCTTAAAAGAGAAGAAAGGAGACAAGACCTTTTATGACCATGATGCTAGCGGAAAGCACTACAGAAAGTGGGAAGAATTTGAAACTCAGAAGCAGAACTACCGGGACTCACCATCCTTAGGTGGGATGAACAAGGGGGGAGAGTACTTTGTTGATCCACTCGGACAATCTCAGGCAGTGCCATCCATGCTTGGAACAACTTTTGAAAACAGAAAGCGCAGGAAAGAGGAGAGTGTTGGAGATGAGGAGGACAGTCCCATGCTTTGCAGCAGCACGACTGGCATGACTGGAGGAATTCAGCCTTTGGACTTTGATCCCAAATCCCAAATTCAGGAAGTGCCAAGGAGCGGATTTGCCCTTCAAGGCCTGGACAATGCTGCCCATTGCCATGCGGAGCGTTTTGAAATCTGCAGGCCTTACTTGCAGTCTGGAAGCCCAGCAGCTTCTCTGGAAGACTCATCATTAACTGCAGAGCAAGAAAAGTCCGCAGAATTGCTGGCTAGAAAGCTCCCTGGAAATGTCATCTCTGTCATTCAGCACACAAATTCATTGAGCAGGCCAAACTCATTTGAAAGGTCTGAATCTACAGAACATATTGCATGCCAGCAGGAAAAGATCTATTCACCATCTGAAACATGTGAGAGTGAGATTTGTGAGTCCCCAATGAGCCCAGACCGAGCTCCACAAACGGAAAATGCTGACACCAGTAAGCCATCCCCATCTCAGCAGCCTCAGCCATATCATTTGCAGCCCAGGTTGGTTCGCCAGCACAACATACAGGTACCTGAAATTCGTGTCACGGAGGAGCCAGATAAGCCTGAGAAAGATAAAGAAGTGCAGAGTAAAGAGCAGGAGAGACCCACTGAAGAATTCCAGTGGCCCCAGAGAAGTGAAACCCTTTCTCAACTTCCAGCTGAAAAGCTACCACCCAAAAAGAAGCGTTTACGACTGGCTGACATGGAGCACTCCTCTGGAGAATCCAGCTTTGAGTCCACAGGTACAAGCCTCTCTCGCAGCCCTAGCCAAGAAAGTAATTTGTCCCACAGTTCAAGTTTTTCAATGTCCTTTGAAAGAGAAGAGAATGTGAAGTTCATCACACCTCCCAAACAAGATGAGTTTGGAAAACAGTCTGAGTTTTTAACAGTTCCAGCTGGTGCTTACTCACTTTCCGTCCCTGGGCATCACCATCAGAGGGAAATGAGACGCTGCTCATCTGAACAGATGCCCTGTCCTCATGCTGCTGAAATCCCAGATATCCGAAGTAAATCCTTTGATTATGGGAACCTGTCTCATGCCTCTTCAGCTGGGACATCTACTACGGCACTGTCTCCATCCCGAGAAAGGAAGAAATGCTTCTTGGTTCGCCAGGCTTCCTTCAGTGGTTTTCCAGAGATTTCACAGACTGATCAGAGCGCAGAACAAAGTATAAAGCAGGAGCAGATGGAACATGCACAGGCTGGTCTTCGCTCCTCCCAGCTTGCTTGGCATCACTCGCCTTCCTCTGTACTTCAGCCCATTCAGGTAGATGACTCTGGAAAACAGGCTATTGGCTCTTGTGCTCAGCTTAGTAATAGCTCATCCCACCTTGCCCAGCAACAGACTCTTCTTGCAGACAATGTGGAAATGTTAAGGACTCCCTTGATCCAACAAGCACCTTATATTCCTAACAAACATCCATCAGAGCAGCAGCAGCTATTTGCACATCAGGAAAAAGTCCTGTTTCCCCCTGTTCATAGCACCTTGTTTCAATTCCCCTATCCAGCTGTCTGCATGGTTCACTTACCGCCATCTCAGCAGCCTGTCTTGTGGCAGTCATGCACAGAACCTCTGCACTTCCAGCATCATTTTGTACAACAGCTGCAGAAATCTTATGTCAAACAGCCTTTCCAAACAGATGTTCCTCCAAGTTATCACCTGGAACATGCACCAGAGCTCATTGGAAAGAAACCAGCTGATTATGTGCACGCTAAAGAGCAAGCATACCAGCATTACTCAGGAACATCTGGGCAGTATTCAAAAAATACTCTTGCTAAGTTACAGTCAGACCATAGCATTAAACCAACAGATACCTCCTCTGAGCAGCATCTTCAGACAGATTTTGACTCCCCAAGTGACGTATCTGTACAGTCTTTGCCAGGAACAGTTGTTCCTGTCAGGATTCAAACCCATGTGCCATCTTACGGTAGTGTCATGTACACAAGTATTTCCCAGATCCTTGGACAGAGCAACAGTCCTGCAATTGTAATTTGTAAAGTTGATGAGACTGTTTCTCAAAGAACATTGGCAACTAATGCAACCATGCAAGGAATTGGATTTAACATAGCTCAGATGTTGGGTCAGCATGGAGGGCTAGAAAAATATCCTTTGTGGAAAGTGCCGCAGACACTACCACTTGGACTGGAGCCACCGATTCCCTTGTGTTTGCCTTCCAGTTCTGACATGGCTTCTACCTTGGGAGGAAGCAAACGAATGCTTTCCCCTGCCAGCAGCTTGGAGCTCTTCATGGAGACCAAGCAGCAGAAACGAGTCAAAGAAGAAAAAATGTATGGGCAGATAGTTGAGGAGCTAAGTGCAGTTGAGTTAACAAACTCAGATATAAAGAAAGATTTTCCAAGAATGCAGAAGCCTCAACTAGTAAGGCAGAGCTGTGCTACCGAGCCAAAAGAAAGTCTGCCATCCATGTCATCCTCTTCATCACTGTCGTCCTCATCATCTCAAGATTTCCCACCTGTCAGTATGCCGACAGCTGATGCTTTCCCACTGAGCAGGGAGAAACTTTCCAGTTTTGATGCCACATCACCAGGGCAGAAGTCCAGTGGCCCTTCTGAAGGAAGAGACTCACCAGAAGAACTGGATGTAGATGAAACAGCCTCAGATATGAGCATGAGTCCACAGAGGTCTTCAATGCCCCTGGGAGAAATTCAGCCAGAAGACCAACTGAAACATCAAAAATTGCCTCTTGGGATGTTAGTCCAGATGTCATCCAATACCAGTGGGAAAGTCACAGGCTCAACCATTCTCCTGACAGACATAGCAGATTTTCAGCAAATCCTTCAGTTCCCAAGTCTGCGCACTACTACTACTGTGAGCTGGTGTTTCTTAAACTATACGAAACCCAATTATATTCAGCAACCAACTCTCAAGTCTTCTGTTTATGCTTCATGGTGTATAAGTTCATGTAACCCAAACCCATCTGGGCTAAGTACGAAGACCACTTTAGCACTTTTAAGGTCCAAGCAAAAAACCACCACAGAAATCTATACTCTTGCTGCTATGCATAGACCTGGAGCTGGTAAACTGACATCATCAAGTGCATGGAAGCAGTTTGCTCAGGTAAATAAGAGGTTTTAATAAAATTAAATTCATATATCTTTGAGAAAATATTAATAAACTATGAGATGTAAGTTAATCATTTTAAAAACAAAAAGATTCCCCATTAGGAAATCATACATTGACCTCTTCCCATGACAACTTTTGAGCCTCAATTTACCCTTCTGCAAGCTCTGCTACTTCTTCTGTCTCTGTCTCCATTTTCAAAATCAGATGTAAAAAGTAAGGCTTTTAAAGGCCTCCCTTCATGTGTGCCAGAGCCTGATACATCATTTCCTGTTATTTTGCCCTTTGTTTTTGGCATGTCCTGATTCAAACAGTATCAGGCACAAACATCCACGTGCATTTGTAAGTAAAGATTAAGTTAAAATTGAGTAAGGATCTTCAGATCCATTTAATGCCTTTTGCATACTGACTCTTCCTCATGGCCTAAGCATTAGATAATGGTGCCGGGGAAAA
Organism: Phaethon aethereus; assembly: GCF_964289735.1. NCBI lineage: Eukaryota > Metazoa > Chordata > Aves > Phaethontiformes > Phaethontidae > Phaethon > Phaethon aethereus. The sequence goes on along the minus strand of NC_138576.1, from coordinate 68,739,843 downwards.
TTCTGTAATGGCAATAAATTACCTTCTAAAGGCTTTTCCATCTCTGTTTTCCATGATTTTTTTTCTGAGGAAAGATATGGTGCTGTCTTTTCTTGTCGAGACTCTTGTAAAAATTTGTCCATGCTGCCGCCTCTCTTATTCTCCATCAAATTAAATGGGACAAATTAATCCATCTTACAGAGTTGCACCAAAATGAGAGTTTGGCTTTGACCTGGAATGTTAAAAGTACTTGAAATGAAGTGTGTGTTTATTGTGTGCTCCAGCAGTAACACCCTTCCTTGACTTTGTTCTACAGATGAAACACGAGCCATTCTTCTCGTTTGGCAGCAAGCTTGAAAAGAAAGTAGTGGGGAATATTATAAAAGAAAGAGTAAAAGGAGACATTCATGGAGATAAAGACATTACATCCAAACAAACTGAGCCGATACGAATTAAAATCTTTGAAGGAGGGTAAGAAAATGCAACTGGAAATTTCAAGCTCAGCCTGTCATTTTAAAGAGATTTGAAAATGAATGTGAATGAATTAGGATCTGAACAGTCTCCTGTATTCCTGCCATGTCTTGTAGCTCCCCAGCCTCTTCTTTTTTGTGTATATATCGGTCTTAAAACAAACTAGGGTACCTGTATACTTACTCTTGGCTCTACTTTGCTATTAGGGCAGTTCTATTTTTTATCTGTGTGAGAGCACTCACTCAAAATTGTTACTTTCATTCCTTAGGTCATAAAGAAATGGATAAATGGTTAACATTTTGATATTTTCTATGGCAGTTCTTTGTATTTAATGGCTTCCATGAGTCTATCTTTCCATTTTTAGACTCTGTGTACCTCCATTCACTTGAATGCATTGGCTAAATATGCTTACTCTAATTCTTGTAATTTTTATTATTTGCTGAAGCTGGATTTTGGAGATCAAATGTAAGATGACAATGAAATCTATGGTATCTAAGCCTAATCCATAGATCTGTCATGTATGATTGATAAAATAATGTTTCATTTTACCATGGCTATCTATCACTCAAGTGATAACAGAAACAAATAACAAAGAGAGGGAAAAAGGAGAGCTGAAAGCCCACTAGCATTGTTTTGAGGCTTATGAAGCTTGTTGTAAAAAGCAAATGAAATGGACGCTTTTTTGCCTGTCTGCAGTATACTCTAAAATGGAAGATATTGTTTAATTTCTTTTACAGAATTCTGTCACGATGCAATTAATTTGCCAGTTGTTAGTAGTAGATGGTCAGGTGGGCTGAACAAGATATGTTTTTCAGTCTTACCAAACTCAGATGGTCTCACAGCACTGTTTTATTGTGGTAACTAAATAGGTCAGGATGGTGATGTGAGAAATTTGTACATCCATTTTCTTCTCCCGTCAGTTTGTACCCTTTAAAGTCTCAGTTGCCCTTCATTAACATTATGTGTTTTGGCTCCGCTTGAATAGTCTCCATGAAATGAATATTGGCGTTTCTTTGTAGTTTGCAACACTGAAGGAGTATAGCCTACACCTTGCCTGAAAGACTGAAAATGTTATTTTGGAGATTGTTATAGATATGATGACCCAGACGCCCTGATCCTGGCTGTTCTCTGTAGTTTTACATTGTCCCAGTAGGCTGGCTACACAGGATTGACTGAAATGCAGGGATGAGCCTAAGTATACAAGAAATTTAGAGCTGTTGCTTCAACTCACACTCACTTTGAAGTATAAAATTTGCCTGCTTCCCACTATATATCATTTCTGAATTTGGATCACCCAGCTGAAGATAGTCTGCACTGATGTAAGCTGCGTGATGAGAGGTCAGAAGAGTAAAAGTGTGTTAAGAAAAAGCAACTTAAAGGAGGATTCAGATCAGTGTGAGCTGCAACAGCTCACTCTATAAAATGCCCCTACCATCTTCTTTAAGAAACTTTGCATGTTACTTACACCATCTTAAGTTTCCCTGTACACCAATAAGGTCTATGAAACTATTTGTGTAAAGTCATATAATTGACATGCCACCTAGAAATGTCTCTTAGTAATATGTGGCTATGTTTAGATATCCTTTGAGAAAAACATAACATAAGAAACCTTGATGTACATATTAATTTCTGGAGTGGGAGGTATAAATAATCTGTGCAATAGACTGGGACTTCCTCAATGGGAGCATATAACCTGCAAAGCTACAGTGTGTGAGATGATGCAGTGTTAATGGGTCCAGTCTTTCCATATAAATTACAATTTTATTGTACATTTTATAGGAATTATTTGTGGAAGGGTAGATTCATTCTTTTCATTAGTTTGGCTATTTTCTAAAGGGATCTAATATTCTTTAAATATTGTAACCACATCTTTCATTGTTTTCTGTCCTGACCATTGACTTTGTCCTCCCCTTCAGGTTTTTGTTCATGACTTCTGAAAGCTAGTTTTTAACATGGGTGGGTTTCCGTGCTTGCTTGCTCTTGGCTGTTCATAGAGCTGTTCTGTTCTTCTCTATTCTGCTCTACTCTCATCAAGCTCATCTCTGTATCATCTCAGCACGTGCAAGTAGTACACTGAACTATGCAGCAAATGTCTGTCATCCTCATTTCACTTTTTCTCCCCTGGACAGACAAGTGTGCATGGTGATATCATGTTTCAGCAGGGTATTTGCATTTTATTTTTTGTTTGTCTTGGGGAGTGGATTTGCTTAGGCTTCTTGATTGCTTTTGTTTTGCAAGAGCAAAGAAGGCAATTCAGAATCCATAGTTGAGAAGGATCTGCGGTTCTGAGTTTTTGGTTTGTGGGGAAGCCTGTCCACTAGGCAGGGAAGTGCAGTTGTGCAGATGCCTTGTGCCAGGGGGTTGGAGCCACTCGTATGGCAGGTGGGCAAAAAGCAAATAGATGGGGCTGGGAGAAGCTGAAGGAACAGCATGAACGGAGCTGAGGCAAAAAGTAGATGTCGCGGCACATCACCACCTCGCTGCACCAAAGCCCATCAAGAGCCGTTTGTAAGCATCGCAGCAGAGGGGTTTTGAAGGAAGAAGCTAACAACCGTATTATTACCTCTGGCAGGTGGCTTGATTCAAATGCAATGATCTGAATCACAAAATCTGCTTTCCATCATCTGTGACTGGGATATGAAGCAGTGTTCCTCAAACAAAAGCAGCAATTTGACTTTCACTACTTGCTGCAGTACAGTTAGCTAGTTACTAATGGCATGAAGTGAAAAGAAAGGAGGGACAGGGCAAACATGCCCACTGATCTGATGTCGGGCTTAATGACATTATCAGTTGACAACAAGAGTTCACAGTTTGCCTATGATGTTTGCTCTTTTATATCTATCAGTAATGGACTCCAACTGAAAATCCCCAATAAAATAACATTTTTGGATAGAAATTGCAGGAGTCTGAGGCTTGTTAATGTTTTTTAACTCTAGAGTCCCATTCAGATCAAGTGCAGAGCAGCAGTGACCATAGTCTTTATATAAAAGTTGTATAGTGGGAAAGGGGAAATTACTGAAAACTTTGAGAGAGGCACGAGTTAATAGTAAGATCTAATATTACTGGGGTCTAGAAGGATAATCCCCATAGACTCAGTCTTCTGGTGCTTCAGTTTTTGGACCAGGCCTTCTTTAAATGTCAAATTTGTGTATGTCATTTCTCTTGCAGTCTCTTATGGTGAAGCATACTTAGAGAGTCAAGGTCAGTTATGGCGAAGAACTAGCCATATGAATGCTGAAGAGGCAGATCTTGTCTAATTGTCTTTGTGCCCAATGGGATCTGACAGAAGCTAATGGAGTGAGGTCAGGCAGAGGAACAGCAGAGATGGAGCAACAGAAAAGCACATGTTATAACACAGCGTTTATCTTAGCAGTACCAATCAAGGGTGATATGGTAGACTCCATCCCAGCAAAATCAGACTGTAAGGAGAGATAAAAAGAAGATAAAATGACAGTCTTTCAAACAATAATGGACATTTTTTCTGTCTGTGGGAGAAAGCCTGGAGGTAGTTGATGAAGCAGTGGATAGAGGGATGACTAGGAGTCGTTGGCATGTGTGTATGAAGGAGAACCTGGGAAATGCGGCAGACAGAAAAGTGTAATCCCAGAAATGTTATACAAAAAAACTTGCTAGAGAGATGGCTAAATATTAAATTACATTAGACTATGCCAGTTTTGCCCATGGTGCCAGGGACAATGAAAGAAAATGGAGAGGGCCAACTTTATTGGAAAGGAGATGAAAAAAAATGAATTTAGGCATGCATGTTTGAAAGAGGAGCTGATGTGTTTAATAGATAACAAGATAGACATGAGAACAGGACAGTGTTTTACGTATTTCTAAGATATTAGCTTCAGTAATTATATTGCCAGTGATATAGCTGAACATATGGAAGAAGTGTTCATCTAAGAAAAGCACACTTGAAAAGTGTTTCAGCTCTGTAACCCCAAAATTGCCACTTGTTTCTTGTAGAGTTATCATCACATTAACAGAATCTTTCAGTCCCTTATTTATTTAAAGCACTGGTTGTCAGTACCAATGATGTTTTGTGGGCTGTGCATCCACAGGGTGACTGAAAGTACTTTGTGCTGCTTAGGGGGAGGGCAATGGAAGAGAGAGGGAAGAAAAAATATTATTTCTCATTTCTTGCATTTTCTGGATTTTACTTTGGGTGAATGAGGATGAAATTCTCCCTCTGGGGAACGCCCAGCACTCTTCAAACCTCAGAACAGCCTGAGCAGATCCCCTGGGCCCTTTTAGATTTCAGTATTAACAATTTATGATGATAGTAAAGGCAATATTTTGGCCGCTTTACATAGATTTGCATATCTTATTTAGTATCTAACTACACACTACATAATCAGCAAAAGTAGCATGGAATGCTTACCCCTGTGCTAAGAAAAATCCCTCTAACAGCTTTCTGCTAAGTATGCAGGTTGGAAGTTTCCCATTTTATTTCTAAAGCTGCACATACCTGAGTGAACTCAACTTGGTGTTGCTTAGGAAGGGATCCATCTTCAGGAACTTCAGGCATCTGTAGTATAAATATGTACATCCTTGCTAGTCATCTGCATTCCCTTTATGCTTAATGGAGAGAAATGGGCATTTCCAGGATGTGATTATCTCATCCCAAGGGATAAATACACTAAAATAGTTAAATGAACCCTGCCACAAAACAATGCTGTTTTCAGTGGGGGTAGAAGCCTGTGTTGTAGAAGACTACAGTTATCTGAAATAAATCCAACCTGCAGACTTGTATTTGGAGTTGTGCTGTGTCTGTAGGAATGGTAGCTAATCTGTTTCCTGAAAAGGTGTTTATACTGTTCTCATACTGCAACCCTTTGGTCTCATATTGTTAAAACACGTTGGGACCAGGGCATTCCCTGAAAGGCAAATACTTTGTGAGTTCCAACCTGAAAATACAGCAGTTCCTATGAGCTTCTGTGGATTTGTTGTGATGAGATATATAAAGGATCAGGATCAGGTGCATAGAGGCAATGTTTGTGCGTGTACGTGACCTGGAGTCTGTATGGTTTAAATGCTTGCTCTCTTCCAACAGGTATAAATCAAATGAGGATTATGTCTATGTCAGAGGTCGTGGCCGAGGAAAGTACATTTGTGAAGAATGTGGAATTCGCTGCAAAAAGCCAAGCATGCTGAAAAAACATATCCGCACTCATACTGATGTCCGGCCTTATGTATGCAAGTTGTGCAATTTTGCCTTCAAAACAAAAGGTACTTGACCCTTTTTGCTGAACACTTGCCACTTCCCAAACAAATCTTGAGTTATTTTGCCCTCTGGTATCTGAGGACCCTTTGCAATCAAGGAGAGAATTTTCTCCAGAATAAAATTGTTGTGTTTATGTATAGGGGACTTCATGAGGGAGGTTTTTCTCTTCTGTTTAATTGATCCAGGGATTCTGTGAGACTCCGAGACTCCTTGGGTAGCTTCATTAAGAGCTATAGGCTCTTGGCTGGTCCATCTGTCTGCAGCGAAAATGTAGTAGCATAAGAACCGCCCTTACAAATAATACTTTCTGCCAAAATTGTTACATGGTGCAAATTTTAATTGCAGCAACACTTAAATGCTACCAGGAGAGTACACTTGTTATGACATAATGTAGAAGCAGAGCATCAGCTGCTGAGGAAAACATGCCTTCACGGGCTTTACAGTGGGTCAGTTGCAAGTTCATAAATAATGTATGTCTCCCAGATGAGCCACTCCATCCACTGTGGCATTAATTATGGATTAAGATCTGATAGCTTGTGTTCACATGTATTTATCAGCACAGAAAAAAGCTTCCATTTGTCACCCTGAGGCCACAGATAATGTTATTCTTTGGAATTCAGATTTGCCTTGCAACTATCTCCTTAATAGAAAAAAATCCTTTTCTTTGGTAGCATTTCTTTGTAGCACAGCCCAAATGAGCCTTACATTCTGTTTCTTAGCTTCCCTTTGGCAGACAAGGGAAATAGATTCTGGTCCCAGTGTGGTGAACTTGAAGGAGGCAAGAGGAAGCTGAAGGAAATTTCTCCCAAGATCCCAGTGCAGTTTCATGGCTGCTCTGAGGATTGAGAATTGTAATAGTTTCCATGACTCCAGCACTTCTTCCTCTGCCAAAGACAGGAATAGCTGATGGATGGTAGTAGACCCATCACCCTAATTTAAGATGAGAACTTTCACGGGGGTGTAGAGACAAAGACAAGGAGCTGCTCATTTGTAGTCCCAGTAGACCATCTGGTGAGCTGTTCTTGGATCATTGTTTACATTTGACATTGCTGGAGGAATGCATCTTGAGGAGGGACTTGAAGGAGGATTGTGGTTTTGCAGCTGTGTTCAGAGAGGACATTCCAGGCAGAAGAGATGGCATGGAAAGAAAAATGTGAGATTGCTTACTGAGGCTGGCATTTCTGGCAGAGAAGAAGAAACGGGCAGGAGGTGGTATGCTATTGCACAAGAAGGGCATGAGTAGGAAGAGACTAAGTTTGCCTTTGAAGTACAAGAAGTGTTTGGTGTATTACTGCTTCTGAGCAGCTGTCAGCCTCATACCTATTGTTGCTGCTTTGCTGAGAACAGTAGGGGAAGGACCTTTAGAGGTACTTAGGTTTTCAGTGTATGCCCTGAGTGTTTAGCCATCCAGAGGCATCAGTGGCCAAGTTAGACTTTTCATGCAGTGCACAGGCACAATTAAGAAACTCTTACTGAGAAGGGAATTATTTGAACTAGCTGGAACTGAAAGTCAGAGAGGAGCCTGGCTTGTGAGCTTCTAAGCACACCTCCACTATCCAACAGAGTAGTGCAGTGTTCCTGCCCCCAGGTTGCGTGTGCCACGTGCTCCGTCTGGAGATGCTGGTTGGAGTCCCACAAGCAGCATAGGTACATTCACAGAGTGCTTTCCTCAAGCTAAGAAGCACTGTGCCCTGGTAGTGGGTTGGGTTTGCTTGTGCCATGCTTTCCCCGTTGGGTGTTGCAAATGTGACTGAAGTGGCTAATGGATTAGGGCAATATTCTTGTTTCTCCAGCTTGTGCTTTGTGCTCAAGATTCTTTGCCATGAAATGTCTCTTGGGGCCAGTCTCAACCCAGTTTTCTTATCTGTGAAAAAACAGACCAAGACAAGCACTCCAAAAAGTCAATAGTCTAGTATTAGATTGCCCCCTCAGGGGAATGGGAGATCTGATTTCAAATCCCTGCTGTGTCTGGTTCAGATCCGAACTCCAAAGCAGGGAGCTGAATCTGGATTTCCCACATCCCAGGTGAATGCTCTAAGTACAGCTCCTCTCAGTTCAGCAATTGCAGCTAGATGGTAAACTTGCATAGAGAAGTCTCCCATAAATGTCTTTTTTTGGGGTACTTTTGCTTCGAACACACTGAACATTTGGACCCTACATGTGAAGTAAATGGGAGAGCCTTTAGCTTGAAAGTACCACTGTGAAAGGCGGAGTGTGACCCCTGAATGGCTGTTGTGCGTTGGATTTACTTCGATGTCCAGGCAGTCTGTACATCTCACAAACACTGAGCCCAGGAATAGGTAGCATCCAAAAGCAAGTTTTTTAGCTTCTGGGATGCCTAAATGTCATGCGGAAAAATGGAGAGATGCCTATACACCTCTCAGGCCCCAAGTTTAAGTTTATTTGAAATATTTTTTTTTTAAAGATATAAAAACCCACTCATTAAAATAGGCTCTGAGGGTGGGTGGGTCATTCCTGTCTGTTGTGGGTTTTTTAAAGCTAAAAACTCCCATCTGCAGGATAATAGAGCTAAGATACACCAAAATGTGACTTGGAGAGTGATCTTTGCTGTTGTCCATTAATTAGATTAATCTCTGATCCATAGGAAATCTGACAAAACATATGAAGTCTAAAGCACACATGAAAAAATGCTTGGAGCTTGGAGTATCAATGACATCCGTAGATGATGCTGAAACTGAAGAAGCAGGTATGTCAGAATGATTTAATTTATTTGGAATGGCCCCTGGAGTATGTAAATGACTCATTGCACTTTAGCACAGTGGCTGGCATGGGAATATATATTAAGGGCATTTTTTAATTAAAAGACATCTTTTTAACAAGCAGGAAGTATAACAAATAAATCCGATCCCTTTGTCTGAGTTACTTTTTTTATTAAGATACATAAGGAGGAGCTAGAAATAAAAGTATGACCTGTTGCTATCATCTGTCTCATACAAAGTTCCCAATCTTTTCAATTTAGGTGTGAGAGATGGCAACATTTAGCAAAGTTGCAAGGTAGGGTAGGGTGAATTTGCTTTTTATACTTCAAGTATAGAGTTTTAAGGTATTATTACGAAAAATTACGGTTTGAGACTATGAAGAATGGCTTTATGCAGCCATCCCAGATGAAGAGCATCCAGCAATGGCAATGGGTATGCTGAGTGGGGAATGAATGTGGCAGAAGGAGTAAGAGCTGGGGTGTGTGCTCACCATTTTGACTTGTCATGGCTGTTTCAGAAAACATGGAAGACATGCAGCAGGAAGCAGAGAAGAGTAGCAACCTGGCAGGCCTGTCAGCAGAGCATCAGTTTTCTGATGCGGAGGAGTCAGATGGCGAGGATGGCGATGACAATGACGATGATGATGAAGATGAGGATGATTTTGATGATACTCAGGGAGACTCGACACCAAAAACCAGATCAAGAAGCACCAGCCCGCAGCCCCCTCGGTTCTCCTCCCTGTCGGTGAACTCGGCTGGGCCGTCGCAGGGGGCTTCCCCTGAGGGCTCCCTTTCCGTGGGACACTCCTCCCTCATCAGTTACTTGGTCACCTTACCTAGCATTCAGGTCACTCAGCTTATAACACCAAGCGACTCCTGTGAAGACTCACAGATGACAGAATATCAGAGGTTTTTCCAGAGCAAGAGTACTGATTCAGAGCCCGATAAAGACAGGTTAGACATACCTAGCTGCATGGATGAGGATTACGTGCTTTCATTAGACCCCAGTTCATCTCCAAGGGACCTCTCACCTTCCAGTCGACAGTCGTCACCCGGCTACGATTCTTCACCCTATAGAGATAACTCACCAAAGAGGTATTTAATGCCAAAAGGGGATTTGTCACCCAGAAGGCATCTGTCACCCCGAAGAGATATTTCACCCATGAGGCACCTTTCACCACGGAAGGAAGTTGTGCTGAGGAGAGAGTTATCGCCAAGACGGGACGTGTCACCAAGACGTCACCTATCGCCAAGGAGGCCGATGTCACCAGGAAAAGATGTGTCTGTTCGAAGAGATTTGTCTCCTAGGCGAGAGAGGAGATATATGGCCTCTGTTAGAGCGGCATCTCCCCGGAGGGGCTTATACCATAATCCAGCGTTGTCCATAGGTCAATATTTACAGTCTGAATCTATGCCAGTGGGACATTCAGTAAGTATGAAAGAATATTTTCACTCTTGTTGTCAAAACCAGTGCTCTTACATGATCTGTGCATAGTATTTTAAAAAACTTTGCAGCTTTGTAGAAGAAGGTGGCATAAGCTTTGAGCCTCATCGGGAAGTCCTGGAACAAATGCAAGAAATTTATAATAGATGTTGATACAGTTAAATGCCATAGAGTCAGCCTAAGGGTCAAATCTTCACTTGGTACAAGCCTGAGTAGCTCCATTAACTTCAATAAAATTAGGCTGGCTTACATTAACTGCCCCTGTCTTTGTTTTAAAATGGCCCAGGAAGCTTACATGGCGTGTGGGGCTTGTTACAGCACTACAAAACCTTTTACCTCCCAGACTGTCAGATGGGATCGAGCCCAGATCAGGGCTTATGGCCCTGATATCGCAGTACAGTGCCCATCACCGATGTGTTGTTTAATGCAATAAAGCCACTAAAATAAATGGAACCTCTCGGAAAAGCAGGGTGCCCGTCGAAATCAGGATCTGTGACTGGAGTTTAAAGGATATTATTGTGTGACAGGAGCAGGCAGCTGTCTGCCCCGCAGAAAGCGCCATCACGACTGGCTGTTTCGACAGGGACACAACCGTCTGGGTGGAAACGGAAATATGCAAAACTTGCACAGCTGCTGTCTGTGCTGTTCCCTTTTGGTAAATCAACTCTCAGAAACTGCCGACTTAGCACTTTTGACAGGCCCTAACATTCACAAAGCACTCTCTCCACAAATAAATTTGGTCTTTAGAGTTAAGGAACGGCTTCACTATGTATGCATTTATTTATTTAGCACGTTTCCCTTGCCGCGTTTGATGCTGCTGCTGCACTCTCACTGCCTGCCTCGTCCTCCCATGTGTGTGGGTTCAACCCAGGCAAGCCGTGACAGGCTCCTGCTGCCTCAGGGCTCCTGGCTCCCTGCCCTCTTTCCATCCGGGCTCTCCTCCCCGCTTCCCCTCTTCTCAGCTTTTTGTGTAATCTGTGTGATTCTTCTCTGTGGAGGAGAAGAATTGAACCCTGAGCTCATGAAATCAGCATTTCCAGAGATCTGGGGTGTATTTCTCTGTGGAGCCAGGTTGATGTATTACCTGCACCTGGTAACAGAGTGAGGGATGCAGCTGGGCAAAGGTGGCTGGAGCAAGGATGGACTAGACAGAGCCAAGATGCCACCAGCCTGGAAGATCCAAAAGTGGCTTCCCAGCTTTTCAGGGGAATAAGGGAAAGCTGCAATGTGAGTGACCACGTGTGTAGGAGAGCGCAACACGGGTACTTCAATCCTAGACATGGCCCCATGGCCTGGTAAGTTGCTGGGGAGAACAGCAGCGTGGGGTGGCCGACTAAGTGGTCCTTGAGGAAGGGCATGTTGAAACCCTGCTGTGTTCTCATAGGGGTGATCCTGTGTGGCTGAGAGAGGATACAAATCCAGCCAGCGGTCCTGTGGACAAAGTAAGGAAGCACAAAAAGAGGATAAAGAGTGACCAGTTTAACAGTCATGATGTCTCAGTATCAAATGGAAGGGATTATATGAGATGCTACAGCTGACATTGTGCAGGGAGCCCCAGTCCCCGTGAGACACTTCCACTGGCATCCTGTAGTAGAGATTCTGGATGTGTGATGATGCTGGCAAAAGGGTATGTAACAGTCACCCTTGGCCATCTGACAGTTCTTGCTGTAATGTTTGCCTTGTGTGTTATGCACACCTTCCAGCAAGGCATTTAGCACACTGTAAGAACTCTTTTAGCACCCTTACCTCCTCCTTTTGGAAAGTCCACCATGCCAGATGGTCTTTTAACACTTACCTTATTTTTGAGGTAGAATCAGGCACGTGGTAGTGAAAAACCCAATGTAAAAGATCATGTGCCCTACAGAAAGCATTGGTAACTCAGTGGCATGTTGAGTGTTTCAAGAGAGAAACCTAGACCTCTCTACAATCACTGGAACCTGAATACAGGCATCACTGGAAGCAGAGCCCAGGCAAATTTAAATGAGAAAATGACAACTGAGGATGATTGCCCATCTTAACAAAAGACTGCAAGGAAGGAAGGATGGATTCCTCTCCTCTTGATGCCTTTCTGGAAGACATACTTTAGCCAAACAGTAGTTGAGTTTAGGTGAAACACAAGTTACTATACTCTGTGTGGGGGAAGCCAAGTAACACCTGAGCTTGCTATAAATGAAAGCTGTCAGAGAAGAAAAATGAATAAAGGCTGTTTTTCACTTTCAGAGAACATGACTAGCAACTGCATCAGTGATGCAGATGCCAGCTTACAATCCTGCTTCCTCTTTCAGAGCTGCGTTGGGTTCACAGTCCTTGCAGGAGTAAGAGTGGTTTTGTGGTTCTGGTGCCTGCGGTTCCCAGAAGAGGCCAGTTTTCTTCTCCACTGAAACTGATGTAATTGCTGTAGTCTCTTTGGCCAGTGCTGGTCTAGTTCCCCTTCATGTTGCTTCCCCTTGAATGTTCATGCACTTTGGTGGTCTTGTGCAAAGAGCTTGTAAAGTGCTCTGGCATTCAAAGCATCACATAGAAAGCAATTGAAATTATTTCTTTAGGAAGTGGAAAAGAGCATGGGGAAAGTAACTATTTTTGTAGCTTGTACAAAAATACAAAAAAATATACTTTTTTTCTTTGGCAGTTAATAACAGGATACACTCTTGCAACAGGATATTCCCCCCAAAGTAGCCTAAGGCTCTGGTTGATGCTGCTGGACATCTGGCCTTGTCAAGTTAAATGTCTGTCTTTAAATTTAAATGCAGATCCCCATTGCTCTCTAAACACATTTGGGATCTTCTCTTCTGTCAGTGCCAGAGATTTCTTTCCTTTCTGAGGAGGCTGATGCCATTATCCAAGGGCTCTGATTCTTCTCCCCAGTCATTTTATGCCAATCCTGCGAGAAAGAGGAGAGATGGGAAGGCTGCTTTTGTTCACCCTGAGTGCATCTCCACTAGCATTTTAGTTTGCATCAGTCATATGTCTCTGTTGTCACATTTATTGTGCTTTGACTCACACTGCAGAGGAGTCTTGGAGTAAGTGACCTGGATTGTTTTCAGATGAAATTGAACTGAAAAAAGTGCTCCAGGAGTGCAGCAGGTGCACTTAAACTGTGAGTGAGCATTCAAGTGAGCGAGAAGAGACCACATAGGCTTAGTCCAAAGCAATCTTCCCTTCCAACCCCACAACACCTATATTGTGAACATGGGATCCAGCACCAACAGTTTCACTCTGTTCCTGCTTGTCCTCACTCCTACTGCACCCCGCTACTTCCTAGTGTAGACCAGAGCTTTTGCCTCTTCTTCCAGTCCCAGGGCTAGACACAATGAGACAGTGGATGTATCTTGCAGTGAGTGGTACAGACTTGTCCCTAGCAACTGTACTAGCTTCTAGGAGGTATTGAATTGTGTTTGTGTTGCTGTTTTGTTGCACCTCTCATTCATTTTGAAGTCTGAAGCCTGTCTTGATATATTCAGAAGGGCTGAAGGGAGTTAGGCACCTCTATATCCACTTGAAATTCGACAGGACTTAAGGTCCTTTGATCATCCCAGACATATGGATATTAAATCGCTTCCCAAGCACTCAGTAGTTTATCATCTTGAGTGAAATGCATTCCTGTACAGACAGACAGCTTAAAACTTCTGAAGTCCAGGTGAACTGTAAACCGGTCCAGTGGTGTATGTGGGCTGCTATGGTACATTCTCAGTAGGACTGCAAATTGAGCTGATTCGGAAACTGAAGTCTACACAGATTTATAGTCACTTTATTAAGCATCACGTCTTTCAGAAAGCACATCAGTAATATTCTCTGTTATTGAATTTCACAACAGAGTTTAATTCTCGTTTTTAACTTTAAAAAGCCTCAAGTACACTATGATATGGTAATGACCTGCCATCTTTTTGCAGGCTGTGGTCTGAGGCTGCCTGGGAGGATGTCTGTGAAGCATCCTTGGCTTTGAAATGCAAACTTCCTCTTAATCCCCTATAGACTGTTTTGGGTGATGTACCAGATACAGGGTAAACCCTATCTTATCCTTGCAGCATTCTTGGGGGACCTGTGAAGCTGGATACGGCTTTGTGCAGTGCTGTGGTGTGGCAGTCTAGCTTTATGACCAGGTCAGAGAGTTTAGTGAAAAGCTCCTACAGGAGTATTGTTGCTTGGGTAATTATGTATAGTCACCTGGAGTTGGAAGTAAGTATGCTAAACTGCAACAAATGAGAATTAATAGGAAACAAACTGGATTCCCATCACCTGACAAAGAGAGGAGCTCATCTCACTGCACTGGTAGCAACCCATTCTGACTGCACAGCAAAAAGATACCGTGACTTTCTGCACTGTGCTCAGTGATGGGATCTAATACTCACCCTCTCAACAGAATAAAGTCTTTGGATTTTCAGGATGATTGTTAAAAGAAGACAGCTCCTTTAATATTCAGCCTTTTCCTCATGAATATGCATATGTACGTCTGCTTGTAGGTATGGAAATGCTAGATATTGGTAAAGGAAATAAAAACAGGGTAAGAAGCATGAACCGTTATTAATGCCTGTAACCATTTATGTTGGCCATTTCCAAACTTACCTGCCAGAGCTAGAGAAAGATAATCCAACACGTGCTCAGCCAGGCTTGGAAAGCACCCAGTCGACATGCACACGCTGTCACTGTCTATGTAAAAATTATGCATATGAGACATGTATTGGATGATACTGCTGATCTTGAAGCATGTAGCAGTTTTTATCATATTAGCCACTTCTATCCGACAAGGATGGACTGTCGCTCTGTTGCCTTTTGAAAGTGTGACAGGGTACAGTGTGAAGCCAGTGTCTTTCTCAGTTAGAGATTTGCGTGTGACTAGGTTTGTTCTTTAGCGAGTTTTACCCCTTGTTTTGGTTGCTTTTGCTCTATTTCCCTTAGCCCAAGTTCACATCAGATGCAATTGTGATAAATGCCATGGCTTAGGAAACAGCCAAGAGGACAGTATGACTGAGAAACAGGTTGACAGACCAAAGATGGAAAAAAAAGGGGGCAAGCAGCTCTGCGGAGGTGAGGTTAGCGGTAGGAAGGACTGACAGGGAAGGTGAACTGTATCTTGTGGCTTGGCAACTGCAGTTTATTCTGTAAATTTTTTCCCATTCAGCAGTAGAATGTGCTGTCGCTGTGCTTTCTTATGACAGTTTCTCTTTTATAAGACTAAAGTGTCTCACTTTCTGAATAGGAAAATTCCCAACATAGATTAGTCTCTGAATAATAACATCTCTTAAGTTCAAGTCTGATGATTATGGGTCACCCTTCCTGTCTTGACGTTGATTTATATCGAACAGGACAAAGCATCTGAGCACAGTGAGATTGAGCCCCTGGGTAGTACAGAAACCGAATCTTTAATTGCCCCCTAAACCAGTTTCCCGGGATGGGATCAAGAGGTTGCTTAATGCCTTGAGAGCTAGGATTTCCCAGCAGTGAAGTGCTGCCACTTTAATGCATTGGCGTTTAGCAGCGCAGTCCTCGGGCTGCCACACCAAGACTCTGGTAGCCTTACAGCTCGGGGGCAATTGATAGGTGTTTGGTCAATTTGCAGAGCAGAGATGAGCATTTGCGCTCGTTTAATTTCCTGTGGGAGTCCCCGAGAGTTGTGTGGCCAAATCCCACACACAGTTATGAAAATGTCATCCTGCACTTTTGTCTTCGTTATTCCTCTGGTCAGCAATAAATGATATTTAATCATCAGAAGGAAAACAAATTTTAAGAGTTAAGAATGAAAAAAAGAGAAACCCCAAAGCCCAGGGCATATTTAATACTGAGTGGAGATGGAGCTATTCATTCTTCCAAGGCAGGAACTAATAGGAAGGCACTGAAAATGTCAATATTGCGAGATTGGTTTTTATTAGCCATTACAAAATCCCTCATTCTTCTCAATCCCATTATGAGTGGGTGAGTCTCCCTGCCACAGAATCATCACTTTCACTCACAGCTAATGCCTGTGCTTTTGTCATTATTTATTGTTTACACTACAGATAAGCCAGAGTGGTGCTCCATTGTCTTAGTGACTATAAAATTTTGGGTCTTCATTGCACAGAGGCACTTGAACTTCCATGGAAATACCCTTCCCCTTTCATCAAGGATTGGGTAAAGCTCACGGTGGGGGTTAGGAGGAGCAAGTGTCTTCTCTGGGGCTTCAGTGCAGGATCTTTCAGCAGGCAGAAAATAAGTCCATGCAGTCACGTTTTTCCCATACTGCCAAGTGGTGGTGGCGAGCAGGGAGCATTCGGATGTGTATTTCTCTGCAGCAAAGTCTCGATACCCAGTGCAGGCTGCCAATACCAGCACAGTTTGCCAAAAGAGAGGGTAAGATGGTTCTCCTGGCCAAATTTCTCCTGGGGAATGAAACTCTATCTACCCCAAATTCTCTCTGCAGTTTCAGTTGAATATAATACTTTTCACTTCCTGACCTAAATCGCTGCATTGTATTGCTGAACACTCTTAACTAGCTGCTGCCTTTCACCTCAGAGGCATGAGCCCTGTAGGGCTGAGCTAAGCAAAACCTCCGATGTTGTTTGGATAAGCAATTAGTGGAGTTTTCCAAATGCTTTGGGATCCATTTGGATGAAAGGTGCTGTGTGAATGAGAGGTGGTGTTAGACAGGAAAGCAGATAGGTGGTTTGGCAGCCGGACAAGAATTTTGGTAGTAGCAACGCTGACATTTCTTTTGTTTTTTTGGTTACAGAGAAGGGGGTTGTCTCAGGGGCCTTACTTCAACATATACGGAGAAAAAGGAGGTATGGAGCACTGCAGGTCTAGCCCGTTCCCCGAAGGTCCGAGCGACTACGTCTTCAGTCATCTTCCACTACACTCCCAGCAACAGATCCGAGCACCCATCCCCATGATGCCTATTGGGGGTATCCAGATGGTCCATTCAGTACCGGTGGCCCTTTCAGGTTTACATCCTCCGTCCACTCTGGCCCTGCAGAGGGAGAGCTCTGAGGAGAAGCAAAGAGGAACTGCGGAAATCCTTACAAAAGAGTCGTATATTATTTCTAAGCACCACGAGAAACGTACCTCCCCGCACAGCTTGCACCCCGCCGTTCCCTCCAGCGCGCCCTCCTCTCCGTTGCTGTTGCTGACGCAGAGCACATCAGAGGACAGTGTCGTAGCTACTGAGGGGGAGCAGGAGGAGAACATACAGACTTGTACAAAAGCCATAGCCTCTCTGCGAATCGCCACAGAAGAAGCCGTTCTGCACGGGGCGGAGCAGCTGCAGGGGCCTTCTGAGCCTCACCAGAAACCCTTAGAAAGTGCACATTTTAGCATTAAACACTTTAGTGGATCTGAGCCAGGCCAGACCTGTGCCTCAGCCACCCATCCTGACTTGCACGGTGGTGAACAGGACAGTTTTGGTACATCACAGACTGCGTTAGCCCATCCCACCTTTTACAGCAAGAGCTTTGTGGACGTCCGGCAGTTGGGCTTTCCCAGCAGGAGCGACCCCCCATCAAGCACACAGGAAAGAAAAGATCCGTCATCTGAGAAGAGCAAGCCACATTGATCTGAGATGCATGGAGACTTTCACCCATAATTTACCCCCCCTTTTTTTTTCTAGAGATAGAAGAAGTATTCAAATTTACAGCATGCCTGTTCTAAGTTACAGTAGTTTGCTATTATATATACTTTTGTTATATCAAAAGAATTAGATAAAATAACAAGTCATCATGAGCCTGACCAAAACTAGATTTTAAATTCTTACTGGGTCTGGTACTTTTAAATTGTACAGATGTTTGTGCCTTTTCTTTACTTTGCTTATATTCTTATAAGCATTTTTTTAGCAGTAATTTGTACATATTTTAGAATTTGTGTATCTGCTTTGTAATAAATGTAATTTCTTTCCTTTTTTGGACACTTGGATCTAAATGATGTAAAGCAAAACAGCATCAATATATGTGAGGTTGCACTAAAACATATTTTTATATGATTAAAACTGAACAGCTTTTATGTACAGCTCTGATTCTGTAATACTAATATTTATTTACTTTGTTTCATAAATTGTAAATTTTTTTCTTAATGTTGTGGATTGCTTTTCTATGTGAAGCATGGGATTTACTGTTGCGTAATTAGAACAAAATGTATATTGTAAAACAAGATATTTAAACTAGAGTATCTTATCTTATTCTGCACTTATGCATTAGTTAAAAAAAAAAGATAAAGGATGTATCAGTCAGTTCTTAACTCTTGTAATTTTTTTTTGTCTCTTGTTTGCCGGATTGACTATAACTTAAGTGCTGATTGTGATTTTAAACTGATAGTACCGTAAAGCATTAAAGTAAAACAATGTGCTATTGTGAGTTTTTTCAAAGCTTTATAAAACAGTTATAAATATATTAAAAGTATTTGGTCTTATGTGAACATGTTGATCTATATACTCCTTTAAAGAGCTGTGGGAAAACATTCCACCCCATGTACACCCGTGCAAGTGCGTCACTGGTGCCGTCTGCGTAGCTCACCGGGGCAGGCGAGGTGTGCCGTGCCGTGCCGTGCCGGCCGGGCGCGGAGCCGGGCGCCACTGGCTGCCGGGAGGCAGAGCCCGGCCGCGGCACGGCCCGCTCCCCTGCCTGCAGCAGCGGGGAGGCGAGGCCCCTACGGCCGCACGGGGCTGGGCGAGGAGCCGGCCCGCTGGCTGGACGAGCAGCGTCCCGCCGAGCCCCGGCAGTCCCCTGCTCGCCAGGGCTGACCGTGGGGCGGAGGTGTCGTGCAGAGGTGCCCCAGAGTGCCAGAGAGGGGTTTGGAGCGGGACAAAAAGGCATTTCCTTGCACGCGAAGACCACGGCTGGTCACTCCCTAGTGCGGTACCCGGCTCAGCTTCAGGGGAGGCTCCCGCCCTGTCCCGCGGCCCTGCTGGCGAGGCAGAGAGCCCGGCCACCACGGCCTCTTCGAGGAGCGGGATTCACGGGCAAGAAAGTCACAGTCTTCCAGAGCAGGGTCTCCATCTGGGTGCAGTTTGCTCGAGAGGAAAGTCAGGAGGAGCCCAGGCTTGTGTTTGAACACGTGTGGTGGGCTACCGCTACCGCCTGCAGCACGCGCGCGTGCACGCGCGGGTGCGCGCTCACACGCACACGCAGATGAAAGAATCCAACGACCTGGATTATATTTTGTGCTATTCAGTGCATTATAAATCTGTGAAACCGAGTTTGTATATTGACTTACAATACATTTAAGGAGTGTTCTTTAAAAAGAAATAAATATACAGTTACATGCCTGAGGTGTCTAGTTTTCATGTGTTCTTTGAATTTTCCAACTTTACTGGCATGCCAGTGTCTTGTCAGAACCTTTTATTCCCAAGCGCTGCTTTCCTGCACAAGGAGCACCCCTAAGAATGTAAGCCACAGCGAAAAATATAGATCATCTTTTGGCCCTCTCAGATATTATCAAACCAAACCAGTTTATTGCTCCAATAATACCGTGTCGGGGCAGAACCACAGTTGGTACGTTGTCATAATTCTGGCATGATGACGTATGACGAGCGTGATGATACCATAATGGACGGTGGCCGCTTCTAACCATTAAAGGTTAGTTTCTCCTATTCATTGCAGTGTTCCTACCTTTTTTCCAGATCATTATGGTAACCTTGCCAAGATAAGCGTGTGCCAGAAAACGGGCTCATCTGGGACTGGAGAGGGGAGAAGCAGTATATGTAGTTGGAGGCGAGCAGCTTGTTGGATCATGCTTCCTTAAAAACCAGGAGAAGTCAATTACACATTTTAAATAAACAAGCCTTATCTGATAAAAGCACCTCTCTTCTCCCTGGCTGCATGGCCGTATTGAGAGCAAAATGCTCTGCGCAATCATCAGCTAATCAGGTAATCACAGATATTTTATTAAAAGGGAACCAGGCAACCCCCAATGGTAAATGCCTTTTCTTACATTACCTTTCTAAGCAACCCCCTTACTGTGGGAGTTACCTCTGGCTTGTTTGACTCTCTTAATTAATTTGCAGCTGCAATTTACCATCCACCTTTTCAGCCTTGGGGCTTTTTTTCTTTTCTTTTTATAATCATTGAGCAAGTATCACTGAAATTACATGTGATGTTTTTGGGTTACAATGGAGCAACCCTAAAGACGGTTCAGGTACTTACGATCCTAATTGTATTTTCTTAGTGAGTTATTGTGTATAGAGCGCTTTGAAAAAACTATCTCCTCATACAAGTTGATGATGACCGCTTTTCATGCTTTGGAAGGTGTGCGGAGGAGGAAGGCAAACACTTTCAACAAAATTTTCCCAGGCATGAGTAGTTTTCGGAACCAGCATAGTGGGTACAGCAGCCGGGACCGGGGCAATGATTTCGTGAGCGCCCTGCCCGCGCCCCAGCGCAGCCCGCTGCCAGGCGTCGGCCGTGACGAAGGCATAGGGCTGCGTTTGTGCCCTGCTGTGCTGAGCTAAGGCACCGCGCCGCCAGCCTACGGGCTTGGGCTCAGGGCCGCGGGGACGCGGCTGCACGGCTCCCTGCCGGGGATGGGGAGGGGGTACTGGGCGCAGCGGGGTCTGGTGGGGCTGAGAAGAGTAACTCTGAGGCCTCCGGTGTGAAAGTTCCGTGTTTTTAAAAGGGATGAAGAGAAGAAATTTAATGGGGCACTCTAGAAAACTGCAGAACGAAATGAGGGGTTTTATATGCAGTATGCTGTAGGATTTCTAAGTCAGGAATATAATTACCTATTATATTGTTCAAGGGGGTTATAATTTTCTGTGAAGATCCATATGTCTTTTCTGTAAAGCACCAGGGAAATACAGATGCTCTGGCAAGCTCTCTTCATTCCCTTCTTGCAGAATACTGTCACCAGAGTCACTTCAGGATTTATTTGCGTCAGCAAAACAGAGAGCGTATTGGCCTCATGTAACTGCCTGCACAATCTCCTTACGAAGCTTTCGATTCTGACTCAGGGTAGTAACTCTGTTGCATGCTAAATACCTTTATGTGGACTTCCCTGCTGCAGGACACATTGCCAGCAGTAGATAAGAGTTAGCACCAATAAAGGACACCATTAGATATAACAGACCCAAATGGAGTCAAGCTACTTAAGTACAAAAATTTAAATCCAAAAATGCTGCAGTCGGCTCCCCTTTAACCCCAGCAGCACCTAGACTTACAAGATGCCTCCTCGTTTGAGGTTGTTTCCTTCAGTTCTGCTTTTGGGCGTGAGCTGAACTCCTCTCCTCTGAAGTGCTCCATGCCTCTTCCCCTCCCAAACTGAGCTGGACACCAGAAACTACGTATTTCTTGGCCTAGATCCTCCAAGGGACCTGCCCTACTGAGCAGGTCTTTGAAAATACCTGGCATATGATGAAATGGGGCTCCCTCTTGAATTATACTTACGGCAAGTGCTGTCACCACCTCTTACGGATTAGCCTAATGACTTGGTCCCTCTCGCTGGGTATCTAAAAAAACCCCAAAAATCTGTGTTGTAACCTCTCCCTTGCTAGACCAACAACTCCAGCCTCCTAGGAGAGAGCCCAAAGTACCCCACGAGGAGTAGAAGAGTCTTTTTCCCACTGAAGTTCTGCTACTGTGAAGCATACGTTCAAGATTCATTGGATCAGCAAGATTGTAGCCTGTTGTTCCCAAGAAGAAAAGCTCTTTGGATGTGCCCTGCTCAGCAGGGAGAGAGCCATGTGGAATGCCAGTGAGCAGAGTGGTGTGACAGAGACTTTGAAGGATAGGGACCGAGCTCAAGCAGTTCCCTGCCTGCAGCCTTCTAGACAGTTTGGAAAGCATGGTTTCAGACCTGCTTCTTACTTAGCATCCAGCTGCTTTCTGAGGTGATTGACTCTGCCATGTCCCATGGAGAAGGCGGGAGGGGGCAGATGACAGACTGAGTTCTGGGCTTCAGCCGTGAGGACAAAGCCCCAGAAGTTAGGTGCTGCAATGCCTGAATCCTTTACTGAGTTTTGCCCTGAATAGCTGAGGGAGAACAAGCCTTCTTGATTTATTCCATTGCACAGTGGAACAAGTCAGTGGGAGTTATCCTTTTAAGTCATTTAGCCACCCCTGAAAATCCTTATTAATATTCTCTAAAGAATGTCCTTAAAGTACATCCAGGATGTTCAGTGCAAAACTGGCACAGCACATCATATATCTTAGTCTAGCTACTATTTGGGGGTTTCTTTTTCAGTTAAATTGCCTACATGAAAAAATCATCAGGCTGTGTACTAACTGAGTTTATTACTGTGATGATGTCCCTGTGCCCTTTTCTCATATCCAGATTACAGACACGAAAAACACACCCTGAACATATGCTCACTGTAGCCTCAATTTAAGATGAAAGTGCTGGATCGTTTGACTTGTTCTGCAATGATTCCTGCGGGCTTTGCATATGCTCCATCCGTCACGTGTGTTTGTGCTACCTTTAATATGCCTGCTTTTATCTGGATTCGGTACCACCGATAGCACTATATGATGCCTACATGAGCTTAATAAGCTGATCTGCTGTGTGTACATAAGTCTTTTCCAAATGATTGTGTTTGGGGAGGAAAACTCTTTTTAAGAGTTTCTTTAATTTGTGAGTATAGAGGTGCCCTGTACATTCGGTCCGTATGTGTGGGGCTTTATTAGGCATGTGATTGAATTTAAGCAAAAGAGAACTGTCTCGAGCTTTTTATACAAGGTAGCCTTGAGCTGCACCACTGTGGAGGCAGAGCTAGATTAAACTTGTCCTTGGGAGCAGACCACCGCAATGACCACGAACCACCAGAATCCCCGTGGAGGACG
This sequence comes from Phaethon aethereus, assembly GCF_964289735.1. NCBI lineage: Eukaryota > Metazoa > Chordata > Aves > Phaethontiformes > Phaethontidae > Phaethon > Phaethon aethereus. Next base: position 68,717,272 of record NC_138576.1, on the reverse strand, counting down.
AACTGGCACTCAGGACTGCTGGCTCTCTGTGCCGGCAACTGGCTGTGCGTGGTGCCTTGATGTCATTTTCCCTGCAGCTTTAAGAAACAGGGATGCCCTCCTATTGCCCTGTGCATTGCCGTACGTTGTAAAATCATCTCCAGTCACATCAAAGCTACAGGCAAGCTCTTCGTCCAACGCGCGCCAAGCTGGCCCCAGTGGTGCCCCTGTAGAGCAGCCACGGGATGCCGGGAGCCTGACAAACACCTCCGAGGCCTGTGCCAGCGTGCGAACACCCAGCACGAGCTGTTTGCAGGCTGGACTGCAGGCTGGTGGGAGCAGAGGTAGAAGAAAACAGCAGTTTTTGAAAACCAGCAAAAATTCCTGCTCTAGTGAGTTTCCCTGCTCTTCCGCATTGTATGAATATTCATTTTGAAGCCGACATGATGAGGGGAGCTTGATCAGCAGCAGGCTTAATCAAAAACAAAACTAATATTACCACATAATCTGTCTTTTCGCATTCTTTCCTGATGAGTGACGTCTTTTAGCTGACAGGAGTATCGCTAAGCAAAGCCGCCAGGATGAATATGCATGGCGGTGCGCACACCCCATGCACACCCAGCGAGGTGGAGAAAGCCAGTGGGGGCAGATTCGGCCCCGCACCGGAGCACAGCGTTTCCTTTCCCTCTCCCCTGCCAGAATATGAGAAGAGGCTGACACCATGCCATAGAAACTAATGGAGTTTCCACATTCATTTTAGCAGCAGGAGATGCAGTCTCTGAAGGCTTGTTTCCATGAGGTGGTGAGAAATCTCGCTGCTGAAGTTGCAGGGATATCAGACAGCTTGGCATTTTGCCGTTTCAACTTCTTTCGTTCCAGTCCGCTCCTGGAGAAGCGAAGGTCATTGCCTGGTTCAGCCACGCTCTGAAGGGGCAGGGGGGCCGTGGGGGCAGCTCTGGGCCGTGGAAGGAGCTGAATACCCCAAGTGCTGGTGTAAATGCCCTGAATCCTCCAGGCGCATTAGCGTTGGCCCACTAAACAGTAGCAGCATGTAGTCTGCAAGGCAGACGAAGGCTCGGCACATATGAAAATCTGGCCCTTAAAAGCTCCTTAATGACTAACTTAATGACGTCTGGCACTCCACTTCCATTTGTTATTTCTCACAATCTTTCTTCCCTCCACAACATCCATATTTAGCCAGAAAGAAGGAAGGAAAAAACCAAATGAATGAAACAACGAGCAAACATTCATGGCTGAAATAGCCTGTTCCTTTTTACTGCCAGAAAAAATGAAAATGATAAAGTGGAGGCTTTGACCAGTTTTGTGACAAAGTTTTTCCTCTCAGTTTCATATTTCTTGATGACATTTTAACGCATGGGACTGGTACAGAGAGACATCTTGGACTCATCTTAAATCTTTCAAAAGTTTTCTTGGACATTCAGTGGAGGGGGAGGCTTTTAACTCTGACAAAAAAAAAAAGAAAAAGAAAAAAGGCAAAGGCATGGTGTGCTGCAGGGAGCAGTCTTTCTCTGGCAGAAGATGAGCTAAATAGTCTAATAGTTTTTTCCATCTTTATTTCCTCCGGTCCTACTGCGAGCAGGAGGGATTCAGATCCAGCTGATCTCTCGGGTTGGGGGGCGAGGGGGGCTGGGTGACAAGCGGAGCCCCGCTGCCCGCTCCGTCGATTAAGACGGGCAGCGGGAAGCAGCCGAGGGGAGTGACACCCCCGCGGAGTCGCCCCGGCTCTGCGGGATCCCGCGAAACGTTCCTGCTGGCTTCTCCGCGGGGCTGGATCCCGGCCAGGCTGCGAGAGCACAGGATCAGCCGCCGTCTAGAGCATTGCCCTGCGCTAACCCGCTGGATTTCCATGCAGAAATCCAAGGGAGAGTTAAGGCTGCTTTTAAGGAGCCGAAACTTTGGCTGGGCTTGCGCTGTAGCTGCTGCCGCGCAGCCGTGCGCTGCCTCGGCCGGTGCCACGGCAAAGCCGCTCGTGGAGCGGCGCTGGCCGTGGGGCTCAGCCCGCTGGGGCTGGCGGGCGGCTCCAGGCCGGCCGGGCCTGGGGGACGCGCCGCCCGAGGCTGCTCCGGCCGGTCGGTGCCCCGCGAGCTCCCGGAACGGGCTTGGAAATTCTCTATCCTGGAGCTCGCAAAGTTTCCTGGCTCCCGCAGTCCGATTTTCCAGGAAAGGGGACAAGCTAAACCCTCCAACGGTTCGGTTTGCTATTTTTCTTGAAATTAAGGTATTCAAAATAATGCCAACGGTGTCAAACGTTACCCCTCCCTGGGGGAATATGCGACAGGAGCCGGAAACATGTCACAGTGCACTTTTACCTGAGAATTTCATTAAATTAAAAAGGGCAGTGAAGAAGAAAGCCTCTGACTGTTTTAAACAGATAGGATAGATTCTCTTTTTCTCCCCGCTTTGGCCTGTTAGTTTCAGAAACATCAACAGTGCCGACGATTTAGTCATCTGTGTTCTGCGGGCTTCAATGGGATGCCAGCTCCTGATTTTATACGCAAGTTTCTTGATAGACTGCCTATTTCAGCAGAAATTACTGTTGTCAGCTTGGTGTTCGGGGTGTTAAAATCATCAATGTCACAGTGTTCTAAATAGGTGATGCAAAATGTGACATCCAAAGAGAAGAACTCAGAGGGTGTAACATTTTCCAAAACTTTACCATAATTCAAATGCTACAGGATCTGCAGTGAGATGAAGGTGGGGTGGTGGTGGGGGGGGACGCACACGACAAAACCTTTCTGTATTATAACGAATGAAATGCCACAATGGAGTTTGAAGGTGCAAATCAGGCTATAGCAAAACATGAGTGTGCATGCTTTCAACACCAAAATGACTTACTGGCTGCTAATTAAATCTCACTGCAAATGGGATTTCATTTTTATTTTTTGATGGAAAAAGTGGTTTTATTACATTTACTTGGCTGACAGCCAGGAATACAGCTCAATACGAATCAAGTAAAGTTAAAGGCCTTCTGCAGCAACATATGGTTTTTTTGGGAAGTATGAGTCATAAATGGAACCAGATGCAAAAAAAAAAAAAAAAAAAAAAAAAAGAGAAGGTAGCAACTGTCCTCAAGCAGATGCCGATATTGTTATTGCTGATGTTTCCACCTCGTTGTGAAAAATTTACACGTGCATGTTAGTGAACAGTTTTTTCCAGCACGGACTGCCTGTTTCAAAGCCCTTCGATGGCATAGGTCCACTCGATCTGCTTATACAGCTAGTTCATACCTTACACAAGCTATTTTCTTCTTGTGACTTATCAAAACATGATTCCCAGTGCTGCTTGTTCCTCTACCGGTTTCAGGGTGTTTCTTTACGCACCCAGGGCTGGCCTTTAGTTTGTTCTCCAAGTCCTGTGTAGGTGCAGTCTGGTAGAAGTGTGTCCTTGCCCAGGAAGAAACCCTGTGGATGCTTGGTGGCCGCAGCCTGCGCGTATCTGCGAGGAGGGCGTGCATGTGCCCGTACGCACACAAGCCAATGCCAGCGCCAAGGAAATGGCAACCGGCATGGGGAGGGGAGCCATCACGGGCGGCTTCTGCCAAGAGCTTCAGCTGCCTATAGCGAGGGGACGGTAAACGGGGGGGGGGACTGGAGTGGTGGACCGCAGGGGGTGGGGGCAGACCGGGGGCATTTCGGCACCATTAGCAGGGCTCCCAGCTCTTTGCCTGCAGGCCGCTGGCATTGCCGTCTGTCAAGGGCTTTCTGCAACCAGATAAAGGGCTACATGCCTGTGAACCCGTTGCTGTGTCGTGCACCCACAGCACAGGTGTGCTTCTAGCACACAAGCCCGTAAGTTTCTAAGAGTTTGACTCTTGAGCCCTAGATAGGATTTTCTTTTTGCCAGAGTCTTGTGTCCGTACGGCACCCTGCTCCCCTTGTTGTTCTCCTAACTCCTCCAGCCCTTCACTCCCTGTTTACCACGCAGGGTGTCAAGAACTTTGTCAGAATTTAAGTTCGCAAGATCCCCTTCCTTCCCACGTAAAACCCCCCTCTAAAACAGGTAAGACAGATCCTCTGGGGCTCCCTGCTGAGCAAAGCCTGGCTAGCCCTGGTCTGAAAGGAAATAATGTCTCACACACTGAAGTCTTGTAGAGGAAAATGGTCACGTACCCTTGGACAGTGACACAATCCACTCAGTGCAAGCAGGGAAGGTGCAAACACCAGTTGATAGAACAGGCAAATCAATCTCCTTCACCCAGTGGTGAACACCAGATGATGAGCAAACAGTGAACTCCCCACTGGAACATGGTGCCCTGCTGCACGTCTCCTCTCAGCCCCGGCTCTCCCTGCATCCCGCTGCCAAGGCTCCTCCAGTGTGGGGCTGTTCGCACAGTCCAGGGCCCTGCCGTATCTCCTCGGAGGTGGAACCCTGCTCAGTGGTGGGCAAGCTCCCTGGAGAACTCGTGAGGCATCTGCTTTATGCTGTGCCCTCTTCCAGCAGGTTGTACAAGAGCTGCCCAGGTCCTTGTTCATGTCCTCCACTTGGAAAACTCAGTGCTTAAACCACAGCTTGAACCATTGACCTTTTCTTGGCAGGCTTTTTTCATACTTAGAAAAAGGCTGTTGTATAAATGGTTGTGTGATCCCACAGCATCTCACTTTGTCTGATCCGCAAAGCTTAGTAAGTCCCCATCCTCTCTCGGTGGAAATGCATTTGGAGTCAGAGTACATGGCTGTAGCCTGCCCAAAACGTCCAGCCACAGTCATATCAGCTCCAGCCTCTCTCACTGGAGTTTAAGCTACTGCCCTGCTACCAGCTATTCCGACATACGAGCAGGCTGGCTCAGCTGAAGAGGGGGAACCGGCTCAGCTCATAGCTCAGAGGTATGCTTACCCTCTCGTTATCTCAGTGAGAAGTCGAACTACAGGCAAACATTACCTCCCAGGGTTTGCGTTACGGCATACGTGCACTCCTTTGCACTTTAGGAATTCAGATTGCATATCTGGGTTGGAAATGTTATTTCCTTCTTTTGCACCTGGTTTCTGCTGGCGTCTGGGATCCTAATGATAGAGGAGAGTTGGCTGTCAGTAATTTTGAAACTGATACCAGAGACTGAACCTAAGGAGAGAGTTGCTATTAAGGCTGTTGCTTTGTATCCACAGAAATCCTCTGGGAAGGCAGAGGGAAGCTCAGGAGACTGCATGTCCTCTGGGATGAACAAGTATCTGTCACCTTGGTGGAGAACCCAGAGCTCAGCTGGACAATGAGGCGTGTTGCGTAAGCTGAATGGATAAAAATTTATACCTGTGCTAAAAACAACACTGTAACACACAATGCTGCTTAAAAGCAGCGAGATTTTGCAATTCTTGCTCATGCTGATGACATCAATGGGATTACTTAAGTGAGCGGGTGTTTATTAACATGAATAAGGGCTCTGCTATGTAGCATTAAATGCACCCCAGTTGGGTTGGGGAGTTCATGTTCATGACTAATGCTTGGTGCTTGCTAAGAAGAGCTGGGAATGCCAGAAAAGGAGCTTCCAGCTCCTGGGGGGAAACGCTTTACTTTCTGTGCATTAATTGTACTTGCCTTGCTCATTGTGAAGGAAAAACAGCTCTCCAGCATACACTCCAAAGGCTTCCTACCTCAGGAAGAGCTGTGGGAGGTTTTGTGTGCAAATGCTCCATGAGAGGAAAAGACCGAGAGGATGGAAAAACTGTGTCTGTACCAAACTCCCACCGAGAGAAATTCGGGGGGGGTTGGGGGGGGTGGGTGGTGGTGTTGGTCCTACCAAGCTGGGAACTGTGCTTAACTTCACACATCCGGAGAGGCCCCATTGACTGAACATTTAAAATCATTGTATGGTTTGTGCCTTAACTTCTAAGTTCTTTCAGTCACAGATTTTGTCTGCCTCTTTGGCCAAGATTTTGCTTCAGACAGTGCATCCTTCCAAGCACAACACTTGTGGCAGTGTAACGGGTAACCCTATTTCTATAGCACAGGAAACCCAAGCAGTTGTTTCCACGTTCCCGGGTTAGATAACCCTCTACCATATGCTGGAGGCCAAATTTCCTCGCGGAGCACGCATTCCTGGCCCCTGGGGGAGACGTGAGCCTGTCCCTTGTACGCGGGGAGGGCTTGGGAGCACTCCGCTCCTGTGCAGCCCTCCAGAGTGCCTCATCTCTGCTGGTGTCGGTCCTATAACAGAGCTACTGCAATTTAATTCGACAGAGGATTTGGCTTTTAATTTTGAATGATTTTGATGAGCAGCTGAATGAAAAAAGCTGCCTGGAGCTGAGTTTTGCTTCGACTTTGTGAGGTTTCCAGGTGGGTACAAAATGTATTAACGGCAACCCAAACCAGATCTGTACTTTTGTGGACTAAATATATCTGTCCTTGGACCATACATGGCTTCAACAAACCATACAGGGCTGTATTTAAAAATCTATTTGTTTCCACTGCGCCGAATATAACATTGTGATGACGGTTGCTATCATAACCCTCGGTGCTGCAAATTCACGGTGTCACAGAAAGCTTAAGCTTTTTAAAAATTTTCCTGTTGTCTCAGTGGTACAATTTTTCACGGTTGTCCTTCGGCACCAGCCTAGTGACAGTTTACTGACAGCTGACAGTAAGGTACAAGAAAAACTGCACGTTTTCGAGTGTTCATTCACGTCAGCAGAGAAATCTGGCAGCAATTCAGGGAGGCCTGCGGGGACCGAGCTCCAGGCTACAGACACCCAAGCCCGAGGAAGGCTCTGAAAACAGGGCAAGGCTCACAGTTTGCCAAGAGTCAGGGATGGGACATTTGTCTTTTTAAAGTGCAAGCTGATAACCAAAAGAGGGGCAGATAATAATAAACAAACCATAAAAAAAAAAAAATCTAGGAAGTATTTCTTCTTATACCTATTACATGATCTTTTTATGATGTTCCCATTCAGACATCAGTCCCTCACAGGAACAATGGGATTACAACAGGTCTATGTGTGAGACCAAGTTCAAACACCCAAACTTTCGAAGAGGTATTCTAAGAGCGAGCTGTATGTGAGGGGTTGGCTGCTCTAGAGAATGGGGCCAGGCAAAATATTTGAAACCAACTTCTAATTTGGAGTGAATTGCTTTTTGGAAGCTTTGGGTTTATTGAACGTTCCTGATAGACAGAGAAGTCAACAAGTAAGCATCCAAGCCTTTGTTCAGAATATTTCATTTAAGACTCTAACGATGGGTAGAATTCAGATTTCAAGTATAAAATGATATATGTAGAATAGGAGTAAACTAGAAAATGCTGCCTTTATTTTTCTGTGTTCTGAGTGAGAAGATGCATTAATTTAGAACCAGTGTCATGGGTAACAGGTGTAAGTCATGGCTCTCTTACTAAGTGCTTCTTGATACCATGGGAGGATAGGTTGCTTCCATGGTATTGAACATTCATTTTGCTGGATCCTTCTCTGCATTGTACTCGTGGCACATTAATATCCAGTGGACTTCTGTGAGCCGAGCGAGGTGTATTAGTCAGGACATACGGGAGAGATAAGTACTGTAATATTTTGCTGTGCTGGCGGCAGCCGGTGTCTATGGCAGAGATGATGATTTGGGGAATCTAAGAACAGTTTATGGGTTATGGATCCTGTACATTTGTGTGATATGGAAAATGCCATTTTATCAGAAGGCTGATCTTTGTGTTGCTACTACCTTTCACCCTCTGATTCGGACTAACATTCCTAGGAGGACCTGGCACAGGGCTCGCAATGGTAATTGGCAATACCATTGCAGTGCGCTCATTCTGAGTAATAAGCCCGCTCCTGTCAAGTCAAACTGGTTCATCACTGCATAACTTGGTTTGGCAATGCAGTCACCTGGCAAGGTACTGTCATCGTCAGGTAGGGTGAATCAGAAACTGATCTGACAGAGGATGGAGAATGTACCCTCCTGAATCATTTTAAACCTTGATCAGGTCATACAGCTGAGGAACAGCCTGCAGGAGGAAATCCTTGAGACAGGGAAATCCCCGCACTGTTGAATGCACGTGAATTACCAAGGATGCCCAAGAGAGTGGATGAACCAAGGGGCTAGGGGCAAAAACTGTTCAGTGAAGATGTTTGTCCTCGGAATTCAGTTAAAGCTTTAAAAAAAAAAAAAAGCAAACAAAACCACAGAAAACTTAGGTGCATGTACCTACTAATTTTTGCACATTTGGTTACATACTGCATTTGTGTTCTTGAAGAGTTAATACATAAACCAGGAGTTTTGCTTCTCCTCTAAAACTGGGAAAGTGAAACACTGAGAGCTCTGTCTGGACCCCATGATCAGGTAGTTTTCCTGTGGGTCTCACTCCTCAGGAAACAGCACTAGGTGGAGGATCTACTCCTCAAGAATTTGTTTACTGACCCCCAAGACAGGTGGGGCATCTGGACTCTTGCTCACCCCCAAAGGCTCAAGACATGCAAGGATTTGGTGTTGCAGCTGACTCGATTGTGTGGCTTACAAGGTACGCCGAGCCAGATGTTGCAACAGCAGCTCCAGACACGGTGAGACTGATGTCAATGCCAGATATACTCAACAAAACAATTACAAGAAGCTACTGATCTCCTCTGGTGAGCAAGATCCTTCTCATCCCAGGAAATCCTCTCCCAAGGAACTAGGTCTCATCTAACCCTTGCAGTCTTCAGAGAGAGTGAGTGAATGCATGAATGAGTACATGGGAGGGAGCACACTTTCCTTTCAGCATGGATTTGCAGGAGAAACAGAGTCTGGACAACCATTAGGTATTGAGCTAGATTTTGGCTTTCAGAGCAAAGGCAGTGAGAAGAGTGATGAATCGCTGGGGTAGCCCAGTGGAAGGAGCCCCTGGTAGGACGGCAGCCAGTCATCACAAACTTGGCAAGGGCAACTTTCTGTTGAATAAACATGATGAAAAGGAGGATGTAAAACTGAGCTATAATATTTTTGAAGACTTTCAAAAAGCACTATATTTGCTTAGTAAACCCATGGAAATTGGCAACAATACAGAAACTTGAGGCAAATGGATCATTTGGGTGCAGTGAGAGGAAAAAAAGGTCATGAAAGGACTTTCATAAGGTTGAGGTTGTTTGCAACAGACCATCCCAAAAGCTTAGTGAAGGCCACTCAGCCACTTGACGGAGTTGTACCCCAATACAATGGGCAGAGAAGGGAGACATGGGACACTCTAAAATGAGAATTTGAGGAGTGAAATGCAGTGACACCTGGGGATTGCACAGGAATATGGGTGACAGCTCAAACATGACATGACTGTAGTGAGATGGGTCATGCAGAGCAATGCTAGAGAATAAGGGACCCAAAAGGGGCCTGGTGTTAGTCTCTGGTACAGAATATGACATGGAGTTGTGCAACTGTTCAAATCTGGGGAAGTAATGGAAACTTGGGAAATGGACTTCTGAAGCTTGAACATTAATCTCTGGATAGCTAGGAAAGTGAATATTTTTGCTGTTGAGTTATTTCACAAATGTGAGGAAAAAGGACTTTTACGTGAACAGGTCGAGCAAATAGTTTGTGGGCAAATGGTTTGCTGTGGTAAAGTGGCCTTGCCTCAGAAATCAGAAGACAGAATAAATTGCATAGTTTGACAGTGTTCTAGCAAAAACTGGAAAAAGAAAAAGAAAAAAGCAACCATCAGCTGAGTCTGATTTTGAAGGCCAGGTTTAGAGATTAATTTTACATTTTAGCTATCAGAGCTCTCCCAGGTTATGGATTCTTACCTGTTTGTGCAATACTTCTGATGCACACAAACATTTTGCTTATTTTATAGAAAAGAACTATGACAACCCAAAAGAAAAAGTGAGCTGGAAAATTTCATAACTGATCATTTTTAAGAAAGATATAAAGTTCAAAGAGATGAGAATATCTCCTTTCAAAGTAGGAAGTCGCCTAACATCACCCTGTCCTTCAGCCTCCCTCAGCATCCTGGTTAAAAAACCCCACAATGACAGCAAACTCGATGCAGTCACTCAGTGATTTCCCTTCACATTAAGAACTGCATAAAATGCAGTCAGGGTAAACAGCATTGGCACAGGAGAGCTGATGTTTGTGTTAGAGAAAAGGATCCGTGTAAACTGTGTCTCATGGGATCATCAATGGATCATGGTTTTGCTTTGTTTTGTTTTGGTTTTGATGTGTGTAAGCCTTTGCTTGAGGCAGAAGTAGGCAATCAATATTTGCTGTCAGCAGCCAACTACTTTACAAAATGGTTGGAAGATTCTCCAGGAAGTAGCAAAGAGACGCTGAGAGTAATAAAATTCTTGACCAGAGCTGATAAAGTCATCTACAGAGATGGTTTTGAAACTAAAATTATTTGGTGAGTTTACGAGAGCTGAGGGATCAACAGTCCGCCCACCCCAGCATCCCACAGGGCTGGGGAAGAGTTCATTGGGGCTTGGCTGTCTTCACAATGAAGCACCATGCCTCTGGGACTGGGCATAACCCAATTCTTCTCATGGGATACACATCTCTTAATTGTTTCCTCCATGTTAAGGGAAACAGGTCTTTGCACCTTCTTTTCTAAATAAAGAAACCAATGCCCAAGAAAACACTTGACTTTTGTGCCAGCCAGCCATCCTAATGGAAACAGCCTGCATGGCCCAAGCTGCTAACTGCTCAGGCCAAAGCAGGCAGGTTGATGTGCTAGAGCCTACTAACTCTGCTACTCAAAGCAATGCATTTCCTTGAGTGCACTCCCCCGAGGTCTCTTCTCTAGGAGGAAAAGATTTTCCCCAGCCACATAAATACCCTCTGAAATAAAAGCACATGGTGTTCCCAGATCAACAGTGCAGCCTACTGGCCATTTCACTCTAATAACCTCATCGAGTCTGCAGCACATTCACTGTCTTCAGCAGGAACCGGACCAGGTCCTTGCAGACATGCTTGGATTATACACAACATGTCTTTACCAGCAGAGTCATAATACCCACCGAGGGTGGCTTAAATACATTTGACTTGTTGTTGCAGATCCCATATATCTTCATGGAGAATTTGCAGTTACTAGAGAAAAGTAAGTCATTTAAGCTGCCTTAGTTATATCTTGGAATTTCCTTTGATTTATTCATGGTTGGAGGATTTGCAATTCAGAGTTTTGGCAGCCTGTCAACAGTTGCTTTGTTGAAGGGAGAGATGCATTCCACAACCTTTAAATAGGCTGGGATCGTCTTGTCGGATGTGTTTCTAACATCTGACCAAATTCCTTATGCCTATAGTTAACTTAAAAAAAATTTCTTGCAATTATTCCCACTTTGTAGGCTCTAGTCTTTAATTTTTTTTTCTTACAGCTTGGATTAAAAAACAACATTTACCTTTTAATAGTTATGAATACAAGAGTATATGTGACAGGTTGTAGAAAAAAAATTCATAGTATACAACCAATAAAATTAATTACTCTCTGACACAATAATTCATTATCCCTTATTGTGTCTTAGGCTCAGCACTAGGTAAAATATCTTCTCTAGGTAAAATATTGTCTTTCTTGCAGTCCATTGACAGTGTATTTATCAAATACTTGCAAAACTGTTAAAAAAAAAAGTGAAACAATGTTATTTTCAATGGAAATTATTGCATTCCTGAAATTTGGCTCAGGTTAAACATAAATGTTCATCCCAAACAGAAAACATAGATCAAAAATGTTTCAGCAGTGCTTATATTCATAACTCTCCCCCCCTCCATTACTCTAGTGTTATGTTGCTTATCGTTAATTGTTGTATAAATCAGAATATAAATATGCCTCTGTTCCTTTTCTTGTTTCTTGAAATATATTTTCACCTTGATTTATTTTTCGAAGAAAAAAAAAAAGAACCTGACAACAGCATTTTGAGAGATTCTGTCTCTGTGCTAGGGAATTATGAAGGAACTTGGTCAAGACAGCATCCTAAATCTCCTAGAACACCCCTTGCAAAAAGCCCGTCTTCCAAACTAGGAGGGCCCGGAGCCAGCCAAGCACTTAGCTGCGTGTTTAACTTTAAGCACCTGCCTAAGTGGCTCGCTGAGCTATCTTCTCTCTCAGCTGAAGGGTGCAGGATGGAGCTGAGGTAGTAGCAGGCGTAATTGTTTGAGTCAAGAAGGTTTAACGCACCGTGGTGGTGGAGGAGGAGAAATGTGGGAGGAATCTGAACCGATTTAAACTTATCAGCCTCAAAGAAAGGAGGAATGCAGCCTGAAATTGCGCCGCTCCTTTCCCCTCCCAACGAAAGAGCGAGCAGCCCGTTGCTCAAGCCTTCGCCCCGCGGGCCGAGAGCCGCTCTGCTCCCGCCTCAGCCAGCCCCCTTCTCCGCTCCTCCCGCGTCGAGCGCAGGCACAGGCAGTCCAGTTTCTTTATTGGTAATATATTTTATTTCCAATAGTTCATCTGTTTATTAAAGGATGTTTTTTTTCCCCGTGTAGACACACAGGAATTGAAATAGGGAGGCAACCTTTGGCCTTGAAAATGTATGGAAGCAAAATAGGCAGTTGGTATCACTGGAAATCACCCTGTAATTACAACCCGAGACACTTGTTATGATTGGGCTTTGGCTTGCAGGAGCTAGCATAACCCCCCAGGCTGAAAGATAAAGGTCTGCTGACGTTAAATGAGGGTTGCAAATTAATGTAATGAATGACTTTTAATAATAACCTTTTGGAGGTGGCTCAGTGTTGTTAGCAATAAGTCCCGACGAGGATTCGCTGAAGGAGTGGGGCAGGCACCGTCAGGGAAAGTCAGTGGGAGTGGGGGTGTCCTCAGTTTTTCAGAAAAACATTCCCATGTTCTGTCTGTAGCTGCTGTCAGTCCCTTCACTACTCATAACTTTAAGAAGGTCAGAACTTCCCGACTTTATCTCCAGAGATACGACCGGAGCGTCTTTAACCAGTGGGATGTTGTTAGGTCAGGCCTTATTAAGACGTATTTCTGCATCCTGAGGGTGATGCTATCTCATGTCTTCAACAGCCAGGGATAAAACCGTGATAGTCAACAGCCGTGACTATGTTTCAGGGGGAATGTAGGAGCCATATCTCCGTTAAGGGTCTTCTTCAGAAGAGGTGTCTTCCTCTGCTCAAACCCCAAAAGACTGCAAAGGTAAAATGATGACAGAAACCAAAGAAATCAGTAACAGAGAGCAGTAGAGAGGGAAGAGTATGGAAAGGCAGAAAACAGTCTCTTCTGGGTGTGCTCAGGGCCACTTTTAATTGTTTGGCACTTGGCTTAAATTTAAATATACCCAAGGCAGTCTGCACAAGAAGTGGCTGGATGCCTTCCTCTGCAACGTGAGCACAGTGCTTGTGGCTGCAGAAATGGGGGAAGGAAAAGTATAGCCGAGACTGAAGCAGTGGATGGAAAAACCCTCAGACATCCTCGTTGCACTGATTACTATCTTGAGTCATTGCCTTTGAGGGAGATGAGAGTTTCCTCAGTACGGCGGAGTTAGATGAGCTCCTTTAATGAGGTTAGATACCGGAGGCATTGCACAGTACCATGGAGTTCCCCAGGGAAAGTAAAAAAAAAAAGGAAAAGATCTCTTTTCACTGCTGAGAATTGAGGTCTAACTGGGGATCATCAGTGTTAAAAAAGTAGGCTTTGAGAGCTGCTGGAGCTACCCCACCTGCGGCAGCTGGAAGTGGCGGCTAGAGAAGGGAAGAGCTGCGACGCTGTGTCGCTGCTCCGCGCCCCAGCAGATCTGCCCCCGTACCCTTTCCCACCCCTCGGGCTCAGGGTCTGTCGCTGCAGAGAGGTCCCCGTCCCACCCGTCGGAGGCTGTCCCCGCGCCAGCGGCCAGGCGGCCGGCGGCGGTGGCTCGGCGGCCAAGCCTCTGCGCCGGCCGGCCGAGGCACGGGCGGTAACGCTGATGCAATGTGAAACCTCCCCCGGACAGCAAGGCGGGCAGGCGGAGGGGAATGAGGACACAGGCAAACAAAAAAGGAAAAGAAATCGGGCTTTCTCTTTATCTCCTTTCAACAGACGTGCGTTACACAACGTGTGTGTTTCTGCTGCTTTTTATAGCGCGCGTTAAGTTTTTCTGCCTCCTGCTTGCACCGGTGGGGAGACGGCGCTGAGGCCAAGCGTGCATCTGCTGTGCTTCAGGAGTTAAACCTGACAAAGGGAAGGGGAAGGTCTAACCTAGGTGAACTCATGACTGCTGATCTCTGTCCTGTGGCTAATGTAAAAACCCCCAAATCTGGCTGTTCCGGTTTGGAAGCAGCTTTATGCCCGGCTTGAGTCTCAGGGGTCTCTGCGAGTTTCGACACCGGCGATGTGGCAGGTTGCTCTGAATAACACAGTCGGAGCTAAGAAAGCAACGCTGTCACCGTTGCAGCTAAACCTGCTGAGCACCTTCGGCTATCAACTGGGCAAACAGGTTGTCGACAGCTTCACGTGGCCAGTGCGGAGGACTGACCTCTCATTTACAGAGTAATTTTTCAGGCTGCTTCAATGGACATCTGTTCTTTTTAAAAAATATTCAACAAAAGCAATGGCAAAGGAATAAATCGGAGAATTCACTTCGCATAGAGTGACCTGACAGTACTGAGACTGGGTTTTGCTTTTTCATTTTTTTTCATTAAATCTGTCCCAAGAATTTGTAGCTCTCAATCATTTGTTCTAATAGTTTGGAGTTTAAGAGCTTGAGAATCTCTTCATTACCACCTTTTCCTTCTGGAAAGTGTCAGACTGTTTTTTGCACAAAAGACATTAATAGACTGAGAGCTGTTGTAGTGATAATAAAAACAAAATGAGTTGCAGCTAGCACCCTGCTGCAGGGGAGCAGCGAATCCGGTCCCCAAATCTGTCTAACCAAAACCAAAGGGCTCTCGGGAGCCCTGCTCCTGCTCCTGCTCCTGCTCCTGCCTGTGACCGAGCTTGAACCGGCGGCAGCAGATGTCCCGGTGGTAACCAGTCCGGGTGAAGCTGCAAAGCAACTTAGACAAAGGGCCCTAGCCAAAGAGCTGAGGTCCAAATTTAGTTTTGGATCTTTTGGGAGCACAGGGTGGAGTGTTTGGATTTGGGGTTCTTGGTAGCTCTAAAGCTCAGATGAAGTTCAAAGCTACAATAAAGTTTTTGATAATGCAAGGGGAAGTTGGTCCTGGAATAGTGAGTGTGGAGGCACCTCAACTTCCAGTAAGAACACCCCTGAGCTATTTCAGCTTTTCTTTAGTGAAGTGAACATTTCTCTGGTCCCTTTAATGCATTTATCGCCCCTACTACCTTTCAAGATAATAGCTATGAATGCCTCCTTTGTTATAAGACGCGCACACTGCCCTGCGTGTGTGGGAGGTGGGTGTTACGATAGGCATCATACGGCAGTATTCTGGTATTTTGATAAATGAGCTGCTGCTGGAGGTGACATTGCTTGAGTGTAAAACCAGGCATATCTGTCTCCTTAGTATTACAGGGTATTTTGTGGGAGTGTGAAGTAATTTTCTTTGAATAATTGAATTAAGTAATTACGAGTTATATAAATGTATAAGGCTCCAATAGTATCTGTGTACCATTCACAGAACTCAATGCAATATTTTCTTCTGATTACATGAACACTCTATTCTGAATATGCCGAACAACCTTCCTTTCTCCTTTTTTATAGTTCCCTGAGAACTACTTCTGTAACACCCATTAGATGTGAAGAACAACCAGAGACCTCCTACAGGGAACAATCTGCCACCAGAAGAGCTGCGCATTTAACTGATTCTTTTGGCTCAGATGCGAGCTTGCCCTCATTCTAAGACAAAAAAAAAAACAAAACCAAAAAACCCACATTTAAAATATTTGCTTTCTTTGTGAAGCAAAATTTCAGAACATGTAATGTGTTCAAAAATTTTGATTTGGGTCCTTGCAGACCAAAGAAATAAATGCTAGATTCACAAAAGCTGCCGTGGGAGGATATATTACCCAGTAGCCTGGAGCATGCATCAAGCCTTAGGAGAACTAGTTCAGTTTCCACCTCTGAAGAAATCTGAGTGCACATGCCACACAGGACAATGTTTTTACTAACTGCCTGCAAGCTGGTTGTGCCTATGCAAGCTTTGGAGCATTGCTCCTTGGTCTCTCCTGATGAGACATCCACTCCGTGTGCAGCATTTTACATTCACTGTAACACGCTCTAGAAACTGAACATCCACTTCCCAGACGTGTGAATCATTTTCACATTTGTCTTCTGCTTCAGTGCCTGTATTTTATTGCAAGCAGACTGGCTTCAGATGGAGTATCTGAGGAGACTCAGCTAAGTTTAGAGTGACCGGACAGGGATTTGTAGGACATTCATCTGCAAGATGGAAGAGCTAGATTTAGATCTGCCTCTAAAGGAAGCACCAGAGCTTTGCGTGGGCACCCAGTGCTCCCCAGCACAGCATCTGAGCCACTAGGCACCCATGTGCCTCAGGCAGCTCCTCGCAAGCCCTCCTCTCGTGGTGCTGAGACCAAGAGTGCCAATGATGTCTGGTGGCTGGAGGACTCACCTGGGAAGCGCAGGGACACAGTGGTGTGTGCAGGACTGAAGCATGACACCCGCGCACTATCCAAGGTTTCAATCACCAGAATAACCATGGGATATGAATTTGACAACACAGAGCATCTGGAAAAAACAGTCCATGGTGATGGGCATATGTGTCTGAGGTGGGAGCTGGGGTGCTACTGCACCTTTTTCATTCCTGCTGTTTCTTCCAAAGGCCTGCTACAGGATCATACGTGGATTAAGAAAAGCTGGCTACTTTTATTTGAGGGCTCTTCAGATGAACTATGGGAAACCAAACAAGAACAGTGTTCAGGTTTATTAAGAAAGGTGGAAAATTACCAGGTATTAACATGTTGATGGTGGGAAGTCCCATACTCTTCCTGTTTTCTTGCTCCTCAGATGTGTAGAATAAGTACAGTAAGCATGAAATACAAGTTTACAATACCAAGCTATATATCAATCAGTATTTACTGCTCTCTAGACTGTAGAAATAGTAAAGATTCAGCTTTAAGTACTCCATTTTGTTTCATCCTCAAGTTCTCTTCTCAATGTTCTTTTCATTTTACTGCTCTTTGTCTAAAAGCACTGAATTTTTCCAAGATCCTCTGGAAATTTCCAAGACGTAGAGTTTTGCTTTGGGTTTCAGTGGTCCCATTTGTGGCAACGTTTAGATTTTTATTTCAGTTACACCTCTGCGTCACAGAACCGTGTTTCTTCCTTCTTTTCTTCCCCCCCCTTTTTTTTTTAATCAGAAAAATGTTTCAATTCCTTCCCCCTGAAAATGCTTTGGCAATCTTAAGAATTGGAGTCTTAAAAATTAATGGAGCTGTTTCAGTGTCTCTACTAGGAAGCTTATATTCATCGGGTTTGTTTATGATTTTGAAGTTAAGAAGGTTCTGATTTGCAATGCTGTTTGCTCGTGGCTTTGTCTTTTGGCAAGATATTTTAAAGTCATAATGTCCCTGGTGCGGACCATCCAAGAACAGTGCATTTTCATCCCTTCAGGTGTCTCTGCTGAAACCAAATGTCACTCGGCTGCCTTATAAAGTCAGTGAAATGTGGAATAAACCAGTCAGGAGCCCGGGGAAGTGCCCCTTTCTGGGTGGCTTTGTGTTCCTTGGCATTCTTGTACACCTGCATACATTATCCTTGTAAGTGTGATCTGATGTGTAGGTGGTCCCTATTTCTGACACATTACATCTATTTGCATCTCTGGAGCAGCTTAAAAAGTCAAGCCTCTTTTACAGTGAGAATATTACCACGAATATGATGTATTCTGGGGACTGCATTCTGCATCTTGAGCATTCAGTTAATCAGAGCTGCAACTCCAGCTGGCTGTATTTTGCCCGTGAAATAAAATGGAGCTATACAGGGAGAACACATGAAGATGTGCAGTAAATTTTTATGAGCCCGAGGATGGAATGACCACATTGCTCAAGACTCACCAGCAGAGAGCTATGAAGGGCTTAACCAAATAAGCAGCAATTAAAACTTCATAGTGTTTCACATTGTCATGTGCTTGTTTGTGCCCTATGTGTAATTTTTAGCTCTTGTTTACACCTGCACTGGTGAAACTGAGGACAGCATGTGCTGCCATATGGTCACCCAAGAGGCATGATTTCATTTTATTTCTTCCCGGGTCTTCCTTGAAGTTTCTCAGAAGTTTTTCACCCCATTTTGAAACACAGGGTGGTACACAGCCAGGAGGGAGCTGTGCGGTAGCACTGCCTTCTCCTTTTTATGCTGCACGGTGGGGTCCCCTGTGCCAAGTGATGACAGTGCTGTAGTCTATAGCTCCTCATAGAAACTCTTTTCCTCCAGAATGTATGCTTCTGTAGATACCATGGAAACTGAAGTGTACTAGTGGTGCTTATTGCTGTATAACAAGCGATCATATACGGGCATTGACAATAGAGTATGTTGACTAGACATCTCCTTGAACCAAAACTAGGGTTAAACATACTCTTGAGCTTTGTGTCTGGACTCTGGCCTTCCTTGGCTTCAGTCTGCTTCCAGGAGTTTTTTAAGCTTTCTTTTTCTACTCCTGGTACAGGTGGTCTCGCTGGTTCTCCTTGTACCCTGGCAAGGGCCATGGAGGGTTGGGCCAGGCAGAGGGGAAGGCAGAAGGTGCCAGCTCAGTACAGCAGGGAGGAAGAGGGAAGGAAAATCACCTCAGTAAGGGCAAGAGAACAGAAAGTAGGGCAAGACAGAGTTAAATAGCTGGGACTGCAGGATCAGATTAAAAAATACAGTAAACGGTCTTGGGACATCTCTTCTCCTGAACCTCCAGCTGACAAAACCTGAATGACTCAGCCCCGTTCGCATGATGAGAAAATCTTCCACTTTGAAAAATCAGGCCTCTGCCATTAACGCTAAACACCTCCCTCCCTGTTTCTGGCCTTAACACGCTCACCAGTGTAACCCTGGAGTCCTGCAAGATGTTACCTCAGAGATAAGCCTGTCCCCAGGGAATCATAGAAAAAGGGATGGAAAGCACCTCAAGAGATAATCTAACCCTTGTTGTTCCCCCAGGCAGAGGAAGGCAGGTTACCTATAGGGGCTGGGTGGGGGGTTGCATGGGCAAGGTTTATTTGCTGGAAAGCTGTTAAATAGCACGTTGGGAGAACAGTGAGGTAATGGAACTGGCGTTGCATGCATCATACAGTATTGGAAACGGCCAGGTAGAAATGAGGTGCTTTGTGGTGACAGTGGAGAGGCAATAATACAAGGCAATGACTATCCTCCAAGTTTTCTGATCCAAAGGATTTAGGGCCAGAGGGACACCCTGACTTGACTGAGATGACCTTCATTACACATCTGTATGTGCCGTGGGGTGGGGGTAAGGACCAGGAGGGCTGCAGCAGGGCTGTAGCAGTGCATGGGCTGTGCTGTCAGTGCAAGCACAGTCTTGAGCAACGCTGCCCTTCCCAATGACAGCACTGATGGATCCAGCTTGGTTGCTTTATAGGGTCAATAATTTGCAGTAATCGGCTTAGTAGTTGAGCAAGGTAAGAAGCATATTGACCTGTTCAAGAAGTCAGAGTATTTCAGACATCAAGTGTTGTGATTCTGAGGATCTGAAAGCATTTTCAGACACAGGCTTCCAAGTTCCTGCTCTGTGAATTGTTCAGTGATGTCAGTGCTCTTTTTTGGCACATATAAATGTAGAGTAATGGGGAAATGAGAAGGACTAATGGGAACACTGGGCCTTAACTGGGTAAGGTACGGAGTTAGAGTGTATAGTATCTGACTGCTGAAAGTCAATGTTGGAAAGTCAAGAGGGAAAGTCACCAAGGACACTGAGAAGCTCACCACTCAACTGGAATGGAAAAGTCACAAGGGAACCCCTCAAAGAAAAGCTTCATCATTTATCCTGATAAAATTCTGTCAGATGATTAAATTAAAAAATAAATATTTCTGCAGAACACAAGTAAAAGAGATTGTAAGACACAGAACAACATCGTTTGCCATCGGATGGTGGTGGGAGTGGCGAAACTTAGTCCTTCCATGCCATCTAGTGTAGGAAGCTAAGCATCTCTCCTGCTCCTGATAGCAAAATTGGGACCTGCGCATCCTGCGAGACTGGACTCTGCAAGCAAGGGTGGTTAAGCAGGAAATTAAGTGGACATCTGAAGCCTGCCACTGTATGAACCAGCTCACCAGCGCAGATAAAAACCTTCCCCCAGCACCATGGCAGTAGGTGACGCTTGTTGCTGGCTGTGTTTGCAATGTGGCACACTGAGAGGCTTTACAGAGAAGAGTGTGGTCTATGTTTTTATATATTTTAACTGAAAAAGAATAAAGTTACCTAACTTGCAGCTGTCAATACACTGGAAAAAAAAAGATAGCATAGGATGTTTGTGTTATGACACTCGGTACCACGGTTTGAAAGTCTTCATTTCTGGGAACTAAAACTGGACTGTGGCTAAATGGATATAGTGTTTGGTTGGTTGGTTGTTTCTTTTGACAGGATAAGAGAAATTTCTGTTTTGTGGCTGGTTTGTGTGAGAAGAAAAAATAAGCTATGGTTGCATTAGTAGTTGCTCCAAAACACACCAATGGATAAAAAGGGCCCAAAGTTGTGGTGTGCAGTCTAATTGCTAAACATACATATGCTTCAGCTGAATGGTTAGGAATAATTTTCTCTGGGGACAGTTACTGCTGTAACTAGCTAAATCAAGGACTCTTGACCTTACTTCAAAACATTTGGTGCTGATGTCTCTGTCATACAGAAGAGCAGATGAGGTGGGAGAGAATTCTGATAGCCCTCCTTACTGCTGGAAAATCTATACCATGTCATCAGACTTGTTCAAAACTGCTTCTTAACAGATTGCAGTGTCAGTCCAGGCTGTTACCAGTCCCAGAATAACCAGATAGCTATATATATTTCACCCAGAACACCCATGGACAAGGGCATCTGCACACTGTCAGATTGTCCTATGCATAAGATGTGAACTGTGTTTATAAGCCACTTTTCAGAGTAGCACCACACAAGTCATAATTGCTAGTCTTGGTATATAAAGAATAAATTATCTCAGAAAAAAAAAAACCAAACCCAAAAAAACAACAGACAAGTTACCCTGAATACTATGCTGAAGAGCCTACATCAAACATAGGAAGAGGTAATTCATGTTTAGTTTCTGACTTCATAAATATCTATTTTTTTTCCCTCTGCTTTCTAAAGTTTCTTCTACCACTTTGTTTATTCCCTCTAGAAATCTGCTGTTGAGTTGCCCAGCTGCTGTCCTGTTGTGGCTGATAAACAGTATTGCCTCCAAACAGAAATAGTCCATGCTTGTATCAGACTTAAAAGCAGATCTGTGCCCTCCTCCTCCCTGCCTGCTGATACACCCTCACCTGTGTACAGGCTTCCGTGCTCCCACACATCTTTATCATGGTGCAAGTAAGTTTTTATGTGGTGTGTAAACAAGGAAATCCCTAGAAGCAAAAGAGCACTTCAAAAGTTTGGCTTGCATGATGGCAAAATGATGACATGTAACTACAGCACTAATAAAGGCCGTATGTCTGCGTTGTATGTTGAGAAATGGGTGAAGCATAGAACAGGGGAGGAAGAGATGGAATGTCATCATATGCTTTCCATTTGCACCCACGTAAAAAAAAAAAAAAAAAAGATAGTGTTTCTACTCTTTCCAAGGCAATGTGATGTATGTGTCTGGTTCCATTATTAAAAAGAGATTAAAATGATTTAAAATATGTTTCAGTATTAAAAAAAAAAATAAAGTGGATGTTGGCCATTTTGAGTCATCAGCCAAACTCTTGGCCTTCCTGTTTTTTCCTTCTCTTGGAACTCCCACGTATCTCTAGTTAACAGAACTCCCAAATATGACTGATGTTTAAATATTTAAACTCCTTCTTTTTCAACATTTTTCTAGTCTAATTATTGATCCCACAAAGTTTAGTATCCAGGAAGCAATCCCAAGTTCCTGAAACGAAAACCACCTTCCAAAAGCCAGGCTTTTAACAGATGAGTCACTGGCTGGCACTTGAGCATATTTTGGCACTTAGTTTAAAAGTAAGAGGTTTTGAGGAGAATTTCTGCGTGTGAGAAAGTAAAAAAAAAAAACAAACCAAAAAACTAAAAAGTGCTTGGCATGCAGCCTGTCAACTTTCAGAGAAAAGCATAATAAAATCACAGTGTCCTGAGTGAAAGTAGGGGCACTTGTATTTGGTGTTTAACTCCTTCCTGAACAGTCTGTAATTTCTCAAAGTCCATCCTGTATTTCTGTAAGGCCAGAAAGGCACAACTAGAACAAAACAGCCCAAAGGGCTGTATTTCTCCTTCTTTGGGAATGCGTCTTTTCCCTGCTGGAGCCATCGGCATCTACCAGGGCTGTGGTTTGCTCAGGAGGACTGTAGAGGCCAGGGTCTCGGCTTCCTCACTAGCTCCTGCTCCTTCTTCCTCACTCTGTCAGGATTGTTGTCCCTGAAGCAAATGCCAGGTTGCTGGAAGATATTTCGTAACTGATTTACCTGGGACTTGCCCTGCTTCTTTGTCCCCTTAGGCAAGACCTGGAGCAAGGAAAGAGAGGGTAGGCATCTGACTGTCAGCGAAATTGCTCTTAACATCTGCCTGTAAATTAAAATCTTTTCCTTATTGTTTTCACCTTCTTCCTCCTGAAAACTCTAGTCCAGTTTCAGGAAGCTCTGCTGGTTCAGGTCAGCAAAGATTAACATAAAATAGAGGGGCAACAGAAAAGGCAGGAGTTGGCATTCGTACCTCCCTGTACTGAACAATCCCAACAAAAATGAGCATGCTACCAGCACAGTGCATGGTGTCTATTAACCCTTGGAGAGGGAAGGCGTATTGGTCATATGTGCAGAGTACCCATAGCAGAGAGGGCAGTGCTGTCAATTCCGGGGTCTCTCGCCAGGCCCATAGCACGCTTTCATGCTCCATGGTGCCTGCCAAGGGAAGGCTCACGCTGTACGACTCTGATTTCCACCTCACTACGCAGGAGTAAATTGGGAGTAATTCCAGTGAATCAAGAGAATCGAGGTTGAGGATCCAGGTAGTTTTTAACGTTCTTACACTTTTCATCATGCTACTCCAAACTTGCAACTTCCCGTCTTCGGTTAATCATGCTTGTCCCTCCACAGTAGTCTGCAGCAGCTAAGCGTTGTTTGGTTTGTTTCAGGCTTTATAATTAAAGCTATAAAGCCTGTGTTGCTGTGTTTGTGGAAGATGATGGTGATCCTCTTACAATTTCCATTCTAGGTATCTCCTTGATAAACTGCAAACTGATGAGGACTGGGGCTATGTATGTGCTTAGACATTTGGACACATGAAACCATGTAGCAACAGGCACGTTGGGAGAGTTGCCCTAGAGTCAGGCAACGTTTTTCAAGCAGAAAGTATAACCAGCCAAATGAGAATGGCCGTGGGTTATCAATAGCATCACCTACTACTACCTGACTCAGATCAGTAGCTCCTAGCCTGTCACAGTAACACATGGGGTGAAGTTTTCCATGCCAAGGGCTGTCCTATGAATCTGAAGGAAAATCTCTATTAAAGTAGTTGAGATTTTCCTGCAATATGAGAAAGAAAACCTATTTTGCCTATGTTAAAAAATAATTGTCTCCTTTGGATTTCTTTGGTGCTTTATTGCTCTGGAACAGCAAGCTGAAATTTGGTAAAAGGCTGGGATGTCCCCTTTCCCAATGCCAAGTTGGGCATTGAAAAATTTTCCCTATGAAAATCAGTGAAATTACAAGATTTGGGGGAAGAAAAATTCTGTATACCTGCTCATTAAAGACTTCTAAAAATTCAAGCAAGTGCTTTGAAAACTGCAGCCACAGTGAGCAGGTCTGAGCTTCTCAGTGCCTGTGGCTGATCACACCACGGCTGCAGAGAGCAGCTGGGAAAGGCTTTGCCTGCAGCAGGGCAGAGGAGCTGGGCTTTACTTGCGAAGGCGGCTTCCCACTGCTCCGTGCCAAGGAGGGTGGGACGCAAAACCCTGAGCATTTGCCCTTTCCCCCTGTATTCCCCCGCTGTGGTCAGCCTGGGCAGTAGGACAGGAGGGAGCCATGTGATTTAAGTAGCGAGGAAAGGAGCAGATAAGGACACAGAGTAATGAAATGAGTAGCTGGAGTCAGGGGAAGTGGGAAGCTGACCTAATGAGGGAGGAATGTCATTGGGGACCTTGGGGTGGGGACACACGAGCTTGGCAAAGAAACGGGGAGTGGAAGCCAGGAAGGGAGGGTGTGTAAAAACTGAGATTAGACTGGGACCAGACAGAAAGTCTTACTCTGGGGCTGGCTTGTCTTGGGTTTGGGAAGAGGACTGGGTCCAGAAACCCGGCAAGTTGACTGTGGCACTGGTCAGGGAAGAGGTCAGGAAACAGAGTGCAGGAGGAAAAAGCTGAAGGGAACTGTGCTGAAAGGATTTAGAAAAGAGAAAGAAGAGATTGCAACCACCCAGGTGTGCTCCAGCCTCCAGAGCTGGAATGGGACCCAAGAGGACTGTGTGCTGACCCCACCATTGTCTGAAAACACGTTTCAGACCTGTTCTTCAAGACAAGATGCAAGACCATGCTTTCAGCTTCTTTCATGTTTGAGAATTTGCCTGAATTGGAGTAGGAGAACTTTGTTAGGTAGGGTGAAAAGTGAAGTCAGGAAAGGTGAGCCATGATATATACACCTGAACAAATCCTTGTGGGTTTTTTTCTGCTTTATCATGGTGTATTTTTAAGTAATAATCACATTTTATGGCCAGAGAATTTGTCACCAATTCCTTACTTTGCCATGTAATTAATCCATTAGGTCATAAATTGCAGTAATACTGGAGTAGACTAGTCTTAGAATGGTAAAAAATAGCACATTATGAACGAAATATAAACATGTTCTCTTGTTTTATCCTCTCAATTTTTACCACACTTAAAGAACTTAAGAATTGTAGCAGACATTTTTTTATTAATGTAATGTCTAACAGCTAGCACAGATGAAAACAGCCAATCAAGACATACTTCAATATTTCCATGCATTGATTCAGGCTGACAAAATGCGGTAGCTCCTGTGACTCTTAAACACTTTTGTCATGAAAAGCAAGTAAAGGTAATGAAAGATTGTCTTATCACTAGCGTATTTAGCTGTATAATGTAGTATATGAACTTAGTAGTTAGGTGGAAGCAAATATAACTTCTCATTCGCTAGTTTATTTGTAGAAAGAAGAGAGTGCAGATAGAAGAATGGTCTGCCACAATTAACCACAATTAACTGTAAGAAGCTTACATCTATTGACAAAATTAAACTCATCTTACTACAGAACACTTTTTACACTTTTTCAAATGCTCCTGATGCAGTTTCAGTGCAGTCAAAAAGTAAGCATGGACTTAATTCCCTTAAGATAATAATTCTCTTAAGAAGGGAATTATTTCCCTTCAGTTTTATTTCGGGAGCGTAATTAAGTGCGGTCTTTGGGTGTGATAGGAAGGATAACCTTTTTTGGTTTGATTTGTTGTTAGATTTTTTTTTTCAGCTTGACGTTAGTGTAAATTCTGCACTGGAAGTAAGTTTGGCCAATGGTGCTCAATGTTCCTCTCCTGAGGTTGGACTGATGCATTCACCCTTCCTTGCAGTTATGTGATAAATAAATGAAAACGAGTCTCTTAAAACAGGATGGATGAGCACTCTGCTTCTGTCACTTACGGCGGGGCCCTGCACAGTCATTCCCTGAGCAGCCCCATTCACTGCACTGTGGGCAGAGGCAGGGGTACCTGTCCCATGCAATGCAGCAGTCAGCAGAGGAATCTGTGATATTTCAGCTGGCTTCAAAACTGGAAGCGATGTAGATGTGCCTGGACTGTGCTGACACAACTGTATGGGTTGGTAGGATTCCAGTGAGATCTTTGGTACTGCACTGTGCTGCGTACTTCCACTGACTTACCTGGAGGTTGCTTCGGTATTTGTAACATTGCCCAGTGCAGAGAAATGGAAAATATGATGGGATCTGTTAATTGAAACTACATCGAAATGCAAGCACACAAGGGGACTCAGCATGGTCAGCACCTGGTGAGAGAGCACAGGATGCTGATATGCTTGCTCCTTTCTGATAGTCCATTACAGATAGTCTTTGGAATATAACCTTGATTCTTTTTCTTTTCTCCTTTTTTTTTGAAATACAATGCATTGTTCCTAAAAGCTATTTAATGAAAATAAAATCTTTTCCAGAACAAGTACCGCATGAACAGTCCAGCTTTCCTTTCTGCTCTTCATATTTTTACCACATGTATTAGCAGTGCAGTTTTCAAGGTTCTCATCCAGCAAAGTACTTGAGCAGGTGCTTAATTTTAAGCATATGCTTAAATGTTTTTCTCTCTTAAACCCTTATTCTTGGCTTCCACTAAGATTGCTGAAAAGGGTGATAAATGTATGGAAGTTTCTGTGATGTAGAAAGCTGTCTATTAGTAACTCCAGAGAAACCACCAAGTGATTCCACATGGACCACCAAACCGTCTTCAGAGTCTAATGATTTTCATTTGCACTGTCAGTCCGGGGTAGACTTAAGATGAAAAGTTATGTAATATTTTTCCAGCTCCCCGAGCTATTCAATCCTCCCTCCATCATTTGTTTAATACATTCCTCATATGTTGCTCTGGTCTCCTGACACCCGGGCTGTTCCTGGGAACAGCTGAATTCCCATATGGGGGGAAACACATTTCCATATGTTTTTTAGTATTTCAAAAGTGTTATTTTATTTAATAGATTTAAAATATTTAAGCCCCCACCCTTCCACACCCCCCCCTTTGGCATTCTTTTAGTGGGTGTCCCGAGAGACTAAAGCAGAAATGAGAAAAAATACAATAGTACAGAAAAGCATGCTTTTCATAGGAGTTCAAGGTGACATATAGTCAAGAAATACATGAGAAATAAACTGAACTTAGTCTCCTCTCAGTTTTACTCAGACCTTTTCACCTCTCTGTCTCTTTTCAAAACTACTTTTACTGGTTTAGTTTTAAGAGCTAATAAAATATACAGAACCTGACTCTCCACTTGCATCAATTTTAGATTGTTAATGTCAGGGTTATATTACTCCATTTGCTACATGACTCCATTACAATGTCAGCACTACATCAAGAAGGAGAACCACATCCATGTTATCTGAAAAATTCTGTCCTACCAGTATTCTGGGGACCCTTTCAACTTGCAGATTAGAGGTACCTTTTTAACACAGAACTGTTAGTCCTATGTGATACTGAAGGGGGAACAGAAGACAACAGGCTAAATTCTTTAATTACATGGAGAAAATATGAAAGGAAAAGAAGGTAAACTCCTGAAGGCAGTTTGTGTTCTTAGTCATGCCCATCTACCTTGCTCGAAGGCTCTGAAATTGCAAAGGACAAAGATGCCAGTTACCCTATGGAGCTCTACAAAAAGAAAATTTATAGAGTGAAATACTGGCACAGCTAAAGGCAGTGTGAGTTTCCCTCTTGCCTTTCATGTGAGAGGATTTTACGCGAAGTATAGATGCTATGGGGTGCAATGGTCATGTCTCATCTGAAGAATAATGTTCTTGCCCACCCCAAGCTGGTGAAATCGCTACAGATTAGCAACCGGCTGGTTGGTCCCCGGAAGAGCAGTGCTGCTCAGCAGCCTCAGCGTTCCATGACTACCTATCTTCATGGTATAGCAGAGAGCAAAGTAATAAATGATCTTTTTAATAGGAACAACATGAAATAACGTTCACTATTCTTTGGGATTTCAGTGTTCTGCATACCCTGGCAATGCAGTGCGGTGACCCCCAGCATCTATAGTTTCCAAAAAGAGTAGAAAACCCCACAAATTAGAGAAAATGTGACAGAGCCAGAACTCTGCTTTGCATCTTTCCTCCCCTTCTCCTCCTATCTATGTCACCAAGCGTTTTCTATTAAGGCTTCTCCCTTATCCTACACGGTGCCAGAACCTGAATGAGTCACTGCTAGAGAAGGGCTTGTTGGATGGCAAAGGCAAAGAAGCAGCGTTACTAATGGTTTCAAAACAATAGGGAATACTTGAATGTCCAAAAAAGGAAGCACTAAACTTTTGCTGTGCTAGACTGTCACTGGCTTACTGTCAACTCATTAGGCAGCATCCCGAGCAATGACCAAGGAATGTATTTGAAAACACATTTGGGACTGGTTTGCAAACACCAGAATGTTTACACTCGTCGTGAGATTTCCCCTTCTTTTGTATTTGGGTCATTGTGCTAAGAGTATTTGTAGTTAAGATTGTTGATTACCCCTGGCCAGAAAACAGCAGTTTCTTTTGGTGAGTATTTCTGAGGTTTTGAAATTTGGTTTTGGTCCATGTGTGGTGGAATGAAAATGGGAATTTCAGAGTCTTTTAGCAATAACAAAGAGAGAAAAATCAGGAGAGAAAAAACAGACAGAAGATGAACCTGGCATTAACCTGGCATATGGGAAGACAACAGCTTCTCCTGGTAAGGTGAAGACCTTAGAAATAACACTTTTGGCTATTCTGCATTCTTCCGTGATAGGCTATAGGAAACCTTTTTGATTAACAAAACATTCTAGGCTTAGCAGAATGGCAATTCTGGAAATAAAAAATATCACTGAAAATGTTTGGATTAGCTTTATTGAGAACCCAGAGCTAACATTACCTTAAAAGATTAGACTTGGAGGCATGGAAAGTGAAGAGATCTGCAAATCCTAATCTTGCATTCCTTTTAGAGGAAGCTACCTCTAAATTGTGTTGATTTAACAATATACAGTTCCATGAGAAAGAACTCAGAAAATTCTGAACTCAGAAAGAGAATGTAGCAGCAAGTACATTTTACTCTTGGAAACATGAACAATATCCCAAGACTGTGCCTGCAATGACAAATGTGAGGCTGGTGTCTACATAACTTCTTTCATTATCAAATTGGTATTTTTTTCCTCTGAACAGTCATGTGATTTTCAAAAAAAAGCCATAGGCTCATCATAGCCAACAGCTATTACAAAAAGTTTCATATGTTGGAGAACAAAAGGGAAGCAGGTCAAATTGAAAAACATACTTTGAGGGATTGATATCAGATCTTGCTTTCCCTTTTCAGGTGAAACTTCCACTACTGTGGACACATCTAAAATTTCTAAATTGCTCCAAAAAGTTGAGAATGTTATAATTAAAAAAATCCAGTTGACATTTGGAATAAATTACCAAGAAAGGAATTTGAAGCAAGGAGCATAAATAAGCTTAAGAATCACCTAGGGTTTTTTTCCGGACAAAAGATGAGGTGAGGAATACAGTAAAAAGCAAAAAAGTGTAATAGAAATTTAAGTGAAAGAAGGGTAGACATAGAAAGATAGCTGGCCTTTTTCTTGTTCTTAAGCTGTTTTGTGCTTTAATCACAACCTAGAAACAACTTAGGACTCACTCAAGATCATAGAGCATTCCCTACAAGGTTTAATTCTATAAAACCTGTATTTTTGCACCATATCCTCTAATTACAAGCAGATGCAGTATCAACACCAGGTCAGCAACATATTGTATCTGGAGAAAAAACAATCTATTCAGGAATTTTAAGAAACATTTCAGGTATAGTGATCCAAAAGTGGCCCAGACTTGGGGGCCAGTGGGCTTAATCCTGCATCCTTTACATCCTTCGTACCCTTTGCACCCTGCTCCTGGCCCGAAGCGGTGGGGCTGGTGCTAGGTTGGGTCCGGGAGCTGCTGTGCCAGCGCAGCACTGCGCGTCGGCGGCGGCGCGGGGCTCATCGCCACAAGTACCCTGCTCCACTTCTGTTGTGGAGGCAGCTGGCATCAGTTCAGGGCTCTGTATACCGCGTATTATTGTGCTGTGCAGACTTGAATGGTCCTATGGGACTTTGTCTGCTGGTTTAATTTAAAGCGAAACTTGGATTGTCAATGCATCCCAGAGGTGCAGCTCTTAGTGTCTTCTGGCATTCACTTCTGGTCCTGGAAGACAAAAGTATTTCTGGCTCCAGTTATAGAGAACAGTGTTAAAAATTGGCTTTGCTGCATACAAGGAGACTTAGATGTTGAAACAGGCTTT
This sequence comes from Phaethon aethereus, assembly GCF_964289735.1. NCBI lineage: Eukaryota > Metazoa > Chordata > Aves > Phaethontiformes > Phaethontidae > Phaethon > Phaethon aethereus. The sequence continues at coordinate 68,687,383 of NC_138576.1, read as the reverse complement.
TGGAAAAGCCTGTTTGTGCTTGTGTGTAAGTGTAAGGTTTCTAGGGCAGGAAAAGGCCAGAAGTTTAATCCTGTGGCTCTCATCTTCAGGCTTCTCGTGTCTGAGGCACGTAAGAAGGAGGCGCTGGCTGTCACCACAGCTCTGCGGTGTTTGGGACAGAGAGGCTGGTGCAGATGGGGATGTGCCTTGCTGACAGAGATTGCCAAGACCCCTTTCTTTCCCAAGCTGGCTGCACATCTGTAGAGGTCTAACAACAGTGTAAAGATGCTTCCTCCTTCCTTCTCCTTGGCTCTGAGTGACAGCCAGAGAAGTGTATCACATCATCTCTAGTTTAGGTCATTTTATAAGCTTATATTATTTATTAATTGTACTTTTTCTCAGAGCTTCAGAGGTCATAATAACTGTCAGAGGGTTTTTTGCTGTTATAACCTGTGTGTTGCTACCATTGCAAATCCTTTCTACACACAAGCCCCGTAATCTGAGCAGGGTGGCATTTTGAACTCAAATTAGTGGGTTCACAAGGGAACATTAGCTACAGTTTATTAGCTCAGCTCCCCAGCTGCTAATCCAACCTCTCTGCATGACAAGCCAGTTGCTGTGTGTAGTACAGGTATTGTTTCACAGTGGGCTCTCACTGCCAGGCTAGCCCAAAAGGCATTAAGGGCAAGGCAAATGGTTTGATTGCAATGAAGATATGGTCAGGGTCACCAGCAGAGAGTTGCAAGTGATAGGCTTAAGATGTTATCTTCTGTGCAAAGGATTCAACCAAAATTTTCCTTTCAAATACAGGAAATGCTCAGGGGATGGCCTTCTCCAAAGGTTTGAGATACTTTGCTGAATCATCCATTTATGGCTTTATACACTTGTGTTTAAAAATCTCTTTAACACCACATCTACCTACCTGTGTTTTTGTTGTCTCCAATGGAATTCCAAATTCCAAAATGGAAATCTTGCAGTAATGTAACACATTATGGCGACTGAGTCCTTTTACTCTAACACAGACAGATGATGGGAATAACTACACGGGTAACAGAGGGTTCACTAGTCCCAGCTCTGAAAGACTAAGGGACTGTTTCTGTCACAAAATTCAGACAAGCAAGATGATCTGTGAATTTTCTAGAGTCTAGGTCTCCTTTGTTTACTCCCTTTGAAAGTCAAGTAGGCAACTCCTGGCTTAATGCTACTAAAGGCCACATTTAGGTATCCTAAATCCTACCAGCAGGTTTGCCTGGTGCTTCCTACTGACTGATCCTAGGTAGCTCCCTTTATGGTGCCCGTGCAGTTTTTTTGACACACATATCTCTGTGGCTCTTGGCCTTTTCCACAGACTGGAGATAAGTAATTAGGTGGTATTTAATTCATCCTGGGATGGGTTTGAGAGTGGTTACATTGGGAAGGAGTACAGAGTCTTTATTGTAGTGTAAATTCCCCTTAGTTCACTCTACTGTATTTAGGTATCATTTTCTGCCCTGAACTTTAAAGGCACCGTCCTGAAAACCAGGGTTAAAATCCCTGGTAGAGAGCAACAGTGAAAGACTTGTTGATCGGTGAGTCTATGGAAGCTGAAATAATAGGTAACATTGTGGCCTTCCTGACACAGTGTAAATTTTTGCTTAGGTTGCAGGATCACAATTTCACCTGTCCTCTACAAGTTGCTTGTGGTCAATGTAAGGGCTCTCAATTTAAGTTCTGTTCTGGAGAAATGAGCAATATAGTGGTTTATGTGTGGAAAATCAAATGGGTTTATGGTCATAACTTAATGAGTTCCCCATATTTTTCATCAAGAAAGCTTTTTCCCAGCTACACACTTTAACTAAGCACCATAAAAATACTTGGAATGGAGTATGGTTTCAACATAGGTAGGTATGCAACAATTAAGTAAAACTATTTTTTGTTAAGAGAATGCAAGGTGGTGCAGAGAAGGGCATTGCTGGGTCAGAGGGCCATCAGCTGACTAGCAAGATGTGAGCTGTTAAACTGGACAAGTCTTGTGTCCACCTACTGGGGAATTTGATTTTCTCCCTTGAGGAAAATTAATCACAAGTTTGTGCTTAAATATAAAGATTTGATGAACGATGCATTGGACAGAGTCCTATCACCATCAGCAGATCTACAAGGAGTCTGCAAAGATGTGTCACCAGCTAATACCTTATATATACTTGCACCAGCACCAATCCTGCCAGCATCAGCAACAGGTGCCTCAGCCCAGCCTTAGGTCTGTCGCCCAGCCCAGCTCTGCTGCCCAAAGGTGGCCCCTTGGCACACTTTTAGCATTCCAGGACTGCTAAAAGACAATGCTGTGGCTGTTTCTTATCTCAGAACTAAGGGAAACCTCACTCCCCTTTGTGAAGTCATTCTGTCTCTGATGTTCCACCTTCCAGACAGTTTAACCGGTTCTGCAGTTGGGCCTTCTTGCCCTCCATGCCAGATCATACCTCGGTCACAAATTACCACTGCTGAGCAGTTACATTTTGAATTTCCCCTCCACCTGTTTTTAATAAGACCATTGAATCCCAGCCCAAGAAGCTCAACAGAGGGTATTTACATATAACTGTTGTTAGAGGAACTTTCTTTCCAAGTCTGTCAACATGTGATTCATATTGTAAGCATGAGAGAATGTCACCTCACATTTTTACATGCAAGTTGTATGTGAAAAAGGAAGAAAAGGGAAGAAATACATGAACACTACAGAGTTCTAGAGTATTTCATTTTCCTTCTTCGTAATTACCAAGAAATGCAGGAGATGTTATTTTCCTTTGGTCCACATCTTGCCATCAGATTCCTGAATATCTGAGCATATCGCATTGAAGATGAGCTATATTCAGAGTGCTGCCCAGACTGGGTTAAAAGAGCCTCAAGATGAGTACCTAGAAGCTGATTCAAGAATACAATCCCAGCCAGCTTTTCAGAAATGCCAAAATGTTTAACAGATGTATCATCTTTCAGCATTAAGCTCTTCTGAGCTACAGTCTAATGCTGATGTATCAGAGGTTGATAGTTGGTTTCTATCATTGTGAACCTCTAGCTCAGATGCATTTCATTGGAAAAAGTCAGTTATGATTAGAAAATCAAGCCCTTGGTCACTGGTTACTCTGCCAGCTTGGGAAAAGCACCACCTCCATGCTCACTGAAAATTAGATGCCAGAGTTGATTTTAGAGGCATTTGTATATCAAATTATGTTTCCTAAAAGATCTTTTGATCTGTAAACACCTAGAAACAGCTTAAAAGTCTGGTCCCCTGTGACTATATAATTATATTAGAGAATAGAAGTTTGGTGTTTTAATGACCTAAGTTAGATTTTTTGAACACATACTTCCCCTCTAGATGAGTTTTCCATGTTGAACTTTTTTTTCAGATAATTGCAGACGTAGACAGAAATGTCGGAGAAGTAAAAGATGCTGAGTATAGGAAAGCATTTCAGAATGAAAGGACCTGACTGGATTGATAGGAAACAGGATTTCAAAGGTCTTTGGAGCAAGTCCTGGATCAGAGTTTTTATTTACGTGGGTTGATTTTAAAGGACATGTGAATATTCCTGCAAGAGGATTCTGCAACAAACCATTTTAACTGGAGAAGATTTTTGCTGAATTGATTCTTACTTTTGATTTAATTGTCCAGATATTGCAGCCATGCTACATAACTGGCAATTACTAGAAAGGTACAGCAGATAAATCTGGCAAGTTTTCTCTACGTATGTCAGAACTGTTCTTACATTAATTGTCTGAATAGAGAATGGGAGTTCTGTGTCTTCTGGAAGCACTGAGTTTTTTCCCCCCAAGTGGAAAGCAAGGTCAGAAAACAGCAACTGCCTCTTCTCCTTGCCTTGCACTCTTTTCCTGCACTGATATGGGAATTTGAATACTGTTCCCTGGCTGTTTTTGTAAATCTGTCCTAAAGTAAGGCATTTACATTTGAGATTTTGCCCAATGAATCATTTCACTATCTGTCCTCAAAATCCTGAACTAGCTCTGTGTGAGAAAAGCTTGAAAGTGTTTACACTGGTGGGGACAAAGGGGAAAAGAAGGGGTGAAAATGTGCTTTATATGCCTGCTCAAAAATGTTAAAGCCAGTCATTGGGGTACTAAGTTCAGCTAAGCTCCTTCCTAAAATCTGCTGGATATCAGATAGAAGGACTTAGTCCTTATTCTAGTAAAGCTTCACAGTGGTGGTCTTCAGCTGTTTGAATGCAACATAAATATAATTTTCTGCCTTAAGATTTATCTCTGTGTGCCTGTGAAGCTGATTTAGGGGAATAAGAATCAAAGAAATATGGGAACTGCTGCTCTGGACTTATCATGGTATGCAGGATCTCTTGTAACTAAAATGAACTATCCTGAGTGAGTTACCTATTTTCCACTGAGTGCTTCATGCTGTCACAATATAAATCAAATGTTCACAATAAAGAGTAACCGGTTGCCAGACGACAAATAGCATTGAAAATGAAAGGTTTCCTTTCTTCATGAAACATTTTGAAATCTTAAGTGATCTTGTTACTAGCAAGTGTAACAAAATTCTTGGGAAAGAAAAAATGGCTGATATGATTCGTGAAGGTTTGACTGAGATTTTTGCAGACAAGCTTTGACCTTGGAAAGAGACAGAATGCCTTCCTCTTTGCTGGCTGCTCACAAACAGAGACTGTGAAAGTACTTTTTCTTCCAGGCCCATGTGCAGCTCCACAGGGAGGTCGCTTGAAGCCACTGTCCAAGCTCTGGTCCTGGCGCGAACTTCGGGGCAGTACACTCCCACAGCAAGCCGCAGGGTGTGACTGGTCTCCATTCTGGCAGATCCTGCAGTTTCAAGGTCTTCTCCATGGTCCTTTCTGCCCGTAGCAAAGTGATAGAAAAGGGATGTCCATGGAAGGACCTGGGCTACTGATAGGGCAGAGTTAGGACATCCCTGCTCTGCTCCACCACCCCAGGCAGAACTGCTCTGGTTACACTCTTAGTGATGCCCCTTTGGTCTTCAAATTTGCCTGTAAAACTCATTCCTCAGTACTGGCGCAGTTCTGATTCCACGTGTAAAAAGTACTTTTTTTAAGCATTTCTCCAGTCGATGAAGACAGATCGCTCCATAGTGTCTTTGTTTCCGCTCCCTACACAGATCTCCTGTAGATATAACATATGCTCATAAAACTAGCTGGAAGTGGGACATGTAAACTGCAGTCACTCAGCAGTGGCTGCTCATGCCAGCTTCAGTGGAACAGAGTGTGAGGATTACATTTATATTCTCCTGCTTCCCTACATAAAATAACTCTTTGCTCTTGGCACCAGTTCTGTAGCTTGTGCAAAAAGTCAGAGAAGCCACACCAGTTTACACTAGCTGAAGGTCTTCATCTACCTCTGAAACTTTAAAAATCTCTCCTTTCTGGGGAGAAGGAGATGGGGGAAAGAGGGAGCACTTGGCTATACCAAGTGAGAGCCTGTTCTGGGCTGGTGAGAATACCAACACGCAGCATTAGCAGTTATGTTACTTTTCCTACCGCAGGTGTTAATCTTGGCGTTGGAGAGAGCTAGCAGAGCAGAACGAGTCTTGGGCTCCTGCAATGCAATGACGTTTCTTTAAATGGTCTGTTTACTTAGGTTGACAAATGACAAACGGGCAAAACTGGGAACAGGTTTTCCATTGATCCACGAAAAAGCTATAGCAAGGAAGAAGGAACAGCAGACCTCTCTACTAATCCCCTTTCCCCAGTTCCCTCCACCCGGTCAGTCAGCTCTAAAAGGGTCTCTCCTGTTGGTCATTAAACTGGCTTTTGATTTGACAATGCCTCTCTTGCTACAATTGCATAGGCTGTGTCCATAATAATGAACTGAGTTTAATTTAAAGCTTTCTCAAAAGCCACTGAGAACTTGCCACTTGGTCCATCACTACTTAACATGGCTTGGCTTGGACGCTCTGGTTTTTCAATGAAAAATCATCCACCTGCCTCTTTCTTTAGGGAATGAAATACCAGTGAAATGTCTTATCATAGCACAGACGCATCAGCTTGCTTTTCGGGTCCACTTACTCTTAGCACAGGTACGAGAAAACTTTCCCTCACCTTCCTGAACATACCTGCAAATGAACAGAAAAGTAACTTTCTTTTGGAAACGTGGATACTTTAGGAATCACACAATATGTAATTTGGATCACTGTTGTGCAAACTGGCCCTGTGGAGGAGAACACTGCTTTGAATCAGCTTTGCAGAGACTTTTTTGCAAAAAAGAATAAAATGAGCTCATTTACATGTTTGTCACTTTTGGGCAATGTAGTGGCAATTTTCAGAAGTACTGAGGTGAATAGCACACTTTTAATGTAGGCATGTTAGTTCTAACTGCTGAGATTAGTCTCTGGCTTTGGGTTAGGCTCACAGATATTAGCTGTGCCCCCTGGACTCATCTAGTGGCTACTTTTAAGTTCCTACAATACTTTTTAAGACATGAAAAGCATTTGAAGAAAATTAAGTTTTTAATGGAAACGTGAAATCCCTTTGGATATTCTAACTGTGAAGAAACAGGGAAAATACATTAAGTACTTTTTAAACCAACAGTTATTAATTAGCAACAATAATAATAGATTTTAGCTCTGCCGGTGGTAGTAATGGTTTCAGTTAACTAGCTGAGCTGTACCAATTCAGCTCAGAAACATCAAAATTAAGATGACTTCAGACCTGCAAACTATAATTACTTTAGGGGAAGGGTTTTTCCTTCCTTTGCCTTCAATAAAATCCACTCTTTTAATCTATTCTTCCTCTTCAGCTAGCTTAATTAATACATAGAATATAAAGAAATTCTAAATTTTATTTCTTTTTCAGTGTTTCCTGTAGACTTGCTGTGTCTTCCATAGAGTTTTCATTCTTAGTGACAGAGGAGAGCAAAAAGACTTGCAGATTTTTTTTTTTTTTTCATTTTCTTGGAAGCATTGGTAGAGAATGACAATGTGATAGTTTATATTTGCCTTCTGTCATAATGAGTTCGCTGACACCAGGACTGAGGTGAGGGCTTTATAGCTGAAAGCATCGTTTGTAATGTGAACATAATTGTTGGTTCTGGATCAATCAACATGTATCCATAAATGACACAGCTTTTGTGGATTCGATGTAGCTGAGATTTTCTTGATTGACTTCCTTCCCTTTTTTGGGCTCCTCATTCACTCTGTAAGCTATTCTTGCTTGCAGAAGCACAAATTATTCTCACTCACCATCACTGAAGGTACCTCATTGTTTTATTTAATGCATCTTTTCAGAGATGGTTCTGTAGACCCTTACTATGGCCCTGAATGTTATCTAGCATATCTGTGACTCTTTCAGCAAATCATCAAATTAAAAGATTTTAACCAGTGCAAGGAAGATTTCTTCATCTCTTTGATCAGCTTTCTATGAACAGAATGGATTTTTCTGTATTAGAAAATACAGAGTCCAGTCTCAGAAAAAGCTATTCAGGCTATTCTGCCTGTTAAAACAAGAGTGGATTAATTTCGGAGTGGATTCAACAATTGTTTGACTGTCCGATATTGGATGATGGGGGATGGATTACAGAGAAGTGGGTGTCAGGTTCATGTGATTTTCATGTGCCTTTACAGTTCAATGGCAGCTGTGTCTGCTTAGCTGGGGGCAAAAATGGAACCAAAGCCTTTTAAATGAATAATTGGCCCAATGTGTCATAAAACGGATGCAACATGGATTGTTCACAAAGAAATCATCCTGCAGAATTTAAACACAGAGAGCGAAATCCAGTTTAGCAGCCAGGAACACCACTGCATATTACAACTGAATACAGAAAGTACTGAAAATATTCTTTATATATAGAGATGATGTTTTATGTGAAGGCAAAATTATACCATCAAGTTTTTAGCATACACTTCTGTGGGAATCAAAGAAGTGTGCTCCCCAGAAAATGGATGGCAAACTGTATTTCATGCGGAAGTGTTCCAGGGACTGGGCTAGCATAAAAACAGGCTTCTCCCCAGGTTTGATGGAGAAATTTGTATAGTGCTTTCTGCCCCTTCCCCTGGCTTCCACCCACTCTGCACCTGTTGTCTTTGCCAAAGTATGCAAGTTGCTCTTCTTTAGCTGATTCACTCCACTTTATGATCTGAAAACACTCTTCCAGCCTGGAGCAGATGTGGAAACTTAGAAGAGCAGCTGTGGGATTTTGTGCTGCAAAAGTAATTGGCATTGGTGCAACGAGCATGTTTGATACTTGCTTGTCCCATGGAAATCACCTACACTTTTCATCTAAACGAAACCATACGTTCCTTGGGAACTGTGAAGTGAACACCTTGAAGGTAGTCTTCTGTTCAGGATCGTATAGGAAAATACAGGAGAACTGAATGGGAGAGAACCAAAATTCAGAGTGACAAGGGGCAGACCCATTCATTTCCAGTGTCAGATGAACAAACTTACATTCAGTGGGTCAATCTGCCTTGATAAAATATATCTTATTCTCAAAAGGTCTCTGTGACTCATCTGGATACGAGTCAATACAATGCTAGTGTCGGTTCTGGTCTGTGTGTTCTCCAGAAATTTGTGCTGCTTTTACCTTACTATATGAATTCCTACCTATGCTTGGGTAGTTATTCCTCTCACCTAGGAAAATGTCTCAGCTAATGTCATGTGTACCATCTTTGGTTTAACAGCTGAATTACAATATTGTCTCTCCTTCTGTTTAGGCCTCTGAAGTATGCATCTGGGTGTTTATCTAGCAGCCTGCTAGCGTATCCCACAGCTCCTTAGAAAGGAAAACACTACACAAAATCTGTTTTTCAACAGGTAAGTAGAAATGTAACAAGCTACTCGCAATCACAGTTCAGGACGATGTGGAAGGGAACATAGACACTTCCTAGAAGAGAGCAGAGCCCACCTCCCAGCAAAGGAGGAAGAGTAATGTTTACCTCAGTCCGTAGATGAATGTGGATGGAAGCTGTCATGCCAAGACTGTGCAGGGTGCTGCATTGACCTTTCGATGTCTCAACCACTGCAGCTAAATTCTGAGTTTTACAGATAATTCCACTTACTCCTTTGTTTATAATCATATTTGTTCTTCAGATCTTTTCTTCATCATCTCACATAGGCATCAATTACCATCTTCCTCTCTCTCTTCAAGCAGGTCTTTTGAATGAACGTTGCCAACTTTCCCCAGGTGCCCAGTGTATTTATGAAATGTGTTAGAAGACAAGTCCAGCAGAGAAAAGGAATGAGACACTCCAAATTAAATGACAAAATGATGCCGCCAAACTTGGTTTTGAACACAGCCCAAGGCACAAAATACATAAGAAGTAATTTAGGTACCAGCAGCCCAGACTGTGGTGTTTTATGTGGATTGGCTTTTGGACTGCCTGCTACTATTAGACAAGTATTGTAACAAATTAGGGAAATATTTTCTGCCAGAAAAGTGTGAAGTCTAAAGACTTGCATTGACTTCTTCAGACATAAGGTTTCTTTTTGTTATGCCTTTCCATACTTTTGTGTGTATGTGAGAAAGTACATGTGCAGGTGCTCTATGAATTTAATGTTAGGCTTTGGGGGCAAAATACATGCTGATGTTCACACATACAGTGGGACTAGAGAGCCTAAATAAAGGAGATGGGAGAAAGAAGGTAAGAACTGTAGTGGACTGAAAGTACAAAGCTGGGAACTCAATTAAAATGGTAGAAGAGAGGAGGAATTAAAGGGAATCAGCAAGTAATAGAATAATACATATTATTATTTTTGTTGTTCCTGTGCATAATATGTATATATGAAAGGCACCTGGCACAAAAACATGCAGGACGGGCATTTGAAGCTCCTTGCACCAATCAAGAAGCACAGTGTAGCACTGAAGGACAGCCACAGGCAGTGTCCCAGCTGTGGCTGTCATGCTGCCGCTGCGATGCGCACACTTCCCTTGCAGGGAGGAGCAGCTCCGGGCCAAGGAACGGTGTCCAGGTCCTTACAACCAGTGTCCTTGTATTGTCCAAATATGCCTAATGGGACATGAAGCAAAATGCAAAATGCTTGTTGGGCACTGAGCATAAACCTCTCTGCATGCATCTTTCCCTGGCTTTCTCCCTGTTGGCATCCAGAGGCACTGAGGACTGGACAATGTGGCTGTGGAGCTGTACTGTGGGACAGTGCTCAAGACACCTCCTGGGAAGAGGAACAGGGCCTGACTGCCATCAGACAGCCTTCAGGAGAGCTGGCGCTTTAAATGAGTTTATTCATAGTTAAATATTTTACATGAGTTACTCAAGAGAACATGTTTGTTAGAGGCAGGTGGTGACTAATCATCTCTTAGCCCACCTTTACCACATTCAAGAGCTGTCAGAAAGCTGACAAGTAGAAAAATCTTTTAGTAACTCTTCATTATAACAAGCTGACATAGCAGGCACCGACCCCCACTGCTGTTGGATCAAAATGGGAAAAATGGGGCTTCCAAGTTCCTTTTTCTTGTCCTTGGAGCTTCATTACTTAGGTAATGGCAAAAATATGTTCTTCACATGGTGAAACTCATACATGTATAAGTCTCCTTCCCCACACAGAAATTAGTCATAGCTTCCAAATTCAGAACTTTATTTTTTTTAACTCTTCTTTGCTGTTGCAGCTGAGGTTAGAGATTTAGATGATCCTTCATGGTCTCATGAAGTGCCTTATGCACTGTCTGTCAGCAGAATAAGTAAGCCAAACTTTAGTTAACTTGCAAGCAGAGAGGGATGGCTAAGTGTCAGCATATTCTCCAGCCCAGAGCAAATGTCAAAGTGCCCTATACTCCATAGCTGCCAGACAATGAGTAGAGCAGCTCTGAGCCTCCTGGTATATAGCCTGGGGGGTGACACAGCCATTTTCTTTGTCCTCAAGCTAAGGAGAGACCAAAAGGCAGAGTAAAACTGCTTTTATATCCATTCTGCTGGGAGTGGGACTAATGGTAGCTTGGGTTAGCATAAAGAACCAACTTAAAATGTAGCAGATGTTGCTTTTAAGCCTAATCTATAAAAGGTGGGTGGTTTAAAAAAAAAAAAAAAGAAAGAATTAGCAGTGCAATGAGGAAAAATATCCTGCAGCCGGAATAGAGAACACTGTAGGGATGAAAGGAAGCTAGGTATCCTTTGAGATGGCAGATGTACTACCAAATATTTATTTCTTTTAAATATTTTCTTAAGTCTTTAAAGTAAGGTAGTAGCTTCTATTGTTTCCTTTGGCAGCTTATTCTAGCAATGAGTTTCTCTGTGTAATGAAATTCCACCTACAGTAAATCTTCTGAGTGCCTGGTTGTTCCTGAGGTTTAACTCTTCCAAGGCTGGCTCTCTGCTCATCTGCCTGCCCTGCATTGAGTTAATTCCAACTGATTCCGAGACTAACATCAACAGTCTTGTCCTGGATGTCCTGGTCTGTCAGTTGGATGAAATAAGTGATCCAGCTAGCTTTATTTTCCGTGATTCTCTTACTTATCTACCTAATTTTATCACTGGAAATTTTCAGTCTTTGTTCCCACCTAAGAACTCATTATTTTTATCTGGAGAATCACTCTTTATGAATTCAGCGGATTCCAGTCACAGCTGGAATCTGTGTGATTGGAGCCCTGGATGACCCCAGACACACCAGCTGGCCTACTGTGCTGGTCAGCGATCTTCAGGCTGGGCTGCGCTGCCTGCGTATCTTCATTTAGTGAGAGGACGGCATTGTGGCACCCAAATGTACATAAAACATGTATCATGACTGGGAAAAGGCACAAGGGCCTGGAGCAGGCTGCTGTCCTTTCCAGGGTAGCTCCTCTGACTTGCCTGTTGTCAGAGGCCAGCTGATGCCTGGTGACTTATTTTGCAGGTCATCTGCAAGTTCTGAGCAGTTACGCCTCATTTCATGCTGACTATAGGTTTGTAGCCGTACCTGCAATAACCCCAGGCTGTGTTCTAGCTATTCCTCCTTGACTGCACCAAACCAGGCACTGTCAGCAAGAAGCAGCAATTCGTCCTGACGTGTCTGCCCAAGCAACACAGATCAGTCAGAGCCAAACACCAGCAGAGAGTTGATGAATCCAGTAAAAACATGACCAGCTGATGGATGAAGGAAGCCAACAGACCCTCCCTGACAGCTTTGGTCAAATAGCAACCAGGCAGCCACAGCTCGACCCAAGAGAGCTTCCTCTTGGGACCCCTGGCTGCCAGCCTCATGGGAAGCAGGGGACTTTCCTATGCGTCTTAAAGTTCTTTCCATGTTGCAGTCTTTTCTGACTTAAGAATATTTATCAGCTATTTGGGAAATGTATATTATTTATGGAAATAAAAAATGTGAATTTAAAAAAAAAAAGGGAATTTTTTTGAGCAAAGAAGGTAACACAGCCTGCTGAATAAACTCTCCAGCCTCAAGCTGGTGCCACTGTGCTTGAAGTTCCAGCATTTTCTGTGGAACATTGGAACCATGTCTGCTCCAGGCAGAATTGTCCAAAAAGGTTAAAAATAATGACCCTGAAGTCATCAGCTGCAATCATCTGAATCCCATATGCCTATATGTCTTGCAGGCATTTTACCTTTGTGAAATCAAACGTAATTCCAAGCAGACAAATTCAGTTCAAATAAGTTGGCTTGCCTGAATGAAGCCTATGGGAATATACCAGAGAGCTTCTAATTTTGTACCTAATTTGTTAGAGTATTTCTGATTACCCAGTGGTGTTTTCCTTCGTCTTAAAGTGACATGTCTTAATGATCAGTTTTACACCGTGCTCTGAATGTGACTTCAGTAGCACAAACAACAGGCTGAGCTCCTTCTGTTTTTCTCTGACTTCAGGGAATAAAAAAAGAAAAAAGGTTTTCAAGAGCCATTGTCATGTTGCAGATTTCAGAGTATTTCCTCTCTTTACATACAGAATGGTTTTCTTAATTATTTCTCAATATTTGTTGGTAAATACTGTCTTGATATTTATTTAGCAGGTTGACACTTCAGACAAGATGAAATTCACGTTGAGTAAATTGAAAGGTAGAAGATGAAATTAGTGCGGAACTGAAGTGTCTCAGTCAGCGTCCATGCTGAAGTCAGAAATCGGAAAAGACCTGGACCTTAAGGGGAGCATTTTATCACCTGGAGAAAGCATTTTTGAGGAGCCACCTATTAATTCTTAACTTACTTTTCTCCAGCAGGAATTGCTGATCTTATATTAACCAACATCCCTCTTCAATTTATTCAAACTGCTGTTTAGAATTCTTCCACTCTATTGCCATTGACTAAAACATCAAAAACATAGCTACTCGGAGGGACCAAAAAGGTGTGTGTGGATTCTGGCACCTATGCCAAAGTTTTGGTCTGTATATGTAAGTAGTAGAAGGCACTTATTTCACTAGGAGTTAGATGCTTAAATGCCTTTGAGAATCAGAGCTTTGTTGTGAAATTATGTAAACTTACTACTTTTTTTATCCTTTCCTTTTATGATGCATTTAATTCAGATGGTAAACATGTTGTGGAAGGAAGCAACCTTACTGTTTAATCATTCTGACTGCTTAACACATGACCAATTTCCATAAATAAATAATTAGTCCAGGTCACTGTGTATGGTGCTGCCTGGCTGACTGGTTGAAAAGGGGGAGGCTAGAAATGGCATAGAATAGGCTGTGTGCATAATTTTTCTTTCCTACAATAGACTAGGAAACAGACACCAACTCATTTATATTGACAGAATCTGAATATTGGCTTATTTTATGTGTACAGAAACTTCTCCTTCTGTGTGACATCCTCGTCTTTCTCTCAGGAGCTGTGAACATTACATAACTATTGAACAAGAGTCTACGCACTGTGTTAAATTTCCGAAACTTGCAAGGATGAATGTGTCACCTGTCAGAGAGATGTCACTTTGGCTGACTGCTGAGTGCTTTGAAGGGGGCTCTACTCCACTTTGCACATATTCTCTGTGAAATGGTTTAACAGGATGAAGTGACTTATTTCAGTTGACACAGCTTCTCAAATAAATGAAAAGAAAAATAATGTCTCCTGTAGATTATGGCTATTCAAATGAGACCTGAGCTATATCTACCTGAGATCATCTAGCATCATGTATCCAGGTACCAAATCTGTCATAGCTGCATTAGCTATGGGGTGATATGGCTCTACTCTACTGCAGGGTAAATTAGTCCTTAAGGGCTTCTGCCCAATGAGTTTGTTTTGTGTCCAGTATTTCAGCTTGCATGGTTATCATACAACTTTTTGTGCCAGAATGATGCACCCTCAGTAGTAAATCTAATTGTTCTACTGCCTTTTCCCCTCTTCTCTCTTAATTTAAATGACTCTTTTTATTGTGGTTCTGGATAACCAATGCTTCATAGTAGATCTTACCTTTAGAGATCATGATCAGCTGGAAAATTCTTTCTCTATTTTACAGGCAGAAAAATGAAGCACAGAAGAAGATGACCGAGTTCTAAGCTCTGCATCTGTATTTGTACATCTCCATCCTGTTCTTGACTTTATTCCATCACAGAGTTGAAACAATGGGTGACAACATATGTCTTTTCATAGAAACTGAAAAAGAAGAATTATTATGACTAAGTGTTGAGCAGTTTTGGAACTCTATTCACATGGAAAACTGATCGGAGTTTGGGAGATGAATGAGTGTCCTTTGGGAATCAGTATCACCATTAACTGTCAGTGACCCACAAATGGCATCTTCCAAACAAAATGTTAAGAGTTAAAAGTATGTAGAGCAAAAGACTTTACTGCTATGTAAAACTCTATATCTTTCCCCTTACCTAATCTCAATCTGTTATTGTAAACATTTATAAATGTCACTCTGTCCTGCTCTTGTTGGGTGCTCTGTCACTTTGTGTCCCTCTGAGATGCTTGGGCAGCAGTCCGGTACAGGGTCCCACCATAGTTTAGTACCTTCCCCTAGTCTTACAAGTAGCCTGAGATAAACATCAGTACATGGTGCTCTCTCCCAGAATCACTTGCTGGTCAGATGGTAGGTCATATGGAGATAATTGTATTCGATTCAAGATGTTCACAATAAAAAAAATGATGTAGAGATATTGTAGAGAGCTGAAAAATGATATGGTGCTGCAAGACCAAGCCTGGATTCTAGTAGTAAAAGAACTTGTCCAGTTTTACTGCTGACCTAGCTGTTACAGCTAGATCTACAAATGCATAGAGATAACAGACTGCATGCTTTCATCTGGACTAACGAGCTGAGGTTCAAAGATGTGGCTAGATTTCTGTGGGCTTGTGCTGTTACCTCCATCAAGTATGCATGCCATGCAGGTGCCCATAATGGTCATTGGTTAAGGGTCCCTGCACTGCACCCTTTTGCATGGCATAAATATTTCTTCAGACTCTTTAATGTATTTAAGAGAAGGCTGAGAGATGTTATTCATAACACATTATAGTTACTTGCATGAAGACTATATATGTCAAGAGGTAGATGCTTTCCGTGTTTTGTTAAACATACATAGCAGTGTGATATAAGAGACTACATGAATAAGGCTTAGATCCACGAGAGCTCTGAATACCAAAACATTTAGTCTTGAAATAAGATATGTGTCCCATCAGTGATGATTAGACCTTCGGATGGTTTAGCAAGGCAGGTGATAAATTTGCATATATTAGAATAATCTTTAAAATATTTTTTAATTTTTATTTTTTATTTTAGGAAGACAGCTCAGTCCAACAGTGGGAAAACCTTTTACAACCTGGATATGCTGGTGTCAGATGATCACCGTTACATGGATTGTCATTTCTAGTATGAAGAAAACCCCAGAAAATTAACCTTGTGCAGTTCTATTGCCTTATTCTTTGTCTCTGAAGTCCATAAACCGTTAAGTATATTTTGGCAAATCTTGCTCTGGACTCATGAATTGTCAGTAACTGAAAATGAGCAAGCTCAGCATATATATGTGTGTGTATATATATGTTTATATCAATACTTGCTTATAACACATTATAAAAAGCAGCTAATCTCATCTGCTTATCTTATATGAAGAAGTACTGAAGTACCAGACACAAAATCTTCATAACTGGTGTTTTTCTGGCAAATTTTAAAAGCAGACATGTAGAAGTGCAAAATACATAAATAATCTCTGACAAGTCCAAAGAAAGACTGTTAACATTTTTTTTTAATACTTTACAAGCTCAAAGGTCATGCAAAGGTTATGTTAAGCCAGTTAACATCATGCTCAAGCATCATGGGAGCCTCATTCATAAACTAATGTGACTCAGAAAAAATCTTTGATGAAATAACATGCTAGGCTAAAAGAAATATATACATGTTGTTGTTTAATGCAATACAAATTAAAGAATAAATATTTTAACTAACTAAAGCTGTATCCTTTCTGACCTAAATCAGTGAATCAGTAAACTCTGCAAAACTTGGGAAGAGTAAACCAGTTTTTACCCTATATGGAACAGGTTATGGTTCAATAAACAGTTTCCTTAGTGCTCCCTCCAGCACCCCTGTTGGTTTTATTTTCCAGCCACATTCCCTTAGCAATTCTTTTTGTCTATATTTACTGCATTTTGCTCAGTAACAAAGTCCCTGACTGTATTCCTACCAGATAATGTGGTTAGTTCTATTACAACAGAGGTTTTGAATTTGCAGTGTATACATGTTTTTTTCCTGAACAGGAAAGCTGCAGTAATCACCGAATCAATCAATATTGATCATTGCCATATGGACTTTGCTGTCTTTATGCATTATGTGAACAGTCTTTTACTGAATTGACTTCTGTGAATCTTATCGTACCCGAATCACCACAAAATTTTGAGATATACAGAACTGTAAGTGCCTTAAGTCCTTCACCTTTGAAGCTGACATTTGTTTGATGTTTGACCTTAGTATTCCTGTAGAATTCAAGGAATTGTAAATTCAAAGATTCTTTCAAAAATCAGCGAGACATTTCTGTGTTGTTCTCTGTTGAGAATTTGCAATAAGGCCATTGCCTAGAATATACTCATAAAAAAAGTAAAAAAAATTCTAAGCACAAGATTGCTTCTTTTGAAAGATGAGGAAAATGCCAGAAGCACAATAGTTGCTGTTTTAAACCTCTCTCTGGACTACAGCATCCATTTCACTGAATAGCACACAGACAGTCCGATGAAAAAAAAAATTTCTGTGTTTATGCTGGCAGGAATCCTGGTCACTGTCAAGGGAAACGTTGTCTTCAAAAAAAGTGATATTTTAGATGAAGATTCCAAAAAATGCCTCTCAGTTTTGACATCACTATGAATTCAGAAATGAAGTAATTAAAAAACTAACTCAGGTATCACAAAAATTTATACTGTAGTGGCAGATATTTTAGTACTCCATAAGGATTCTTGCCTCGTGCTGAGTTCTACTGCAGCTTTTTGTTCGGAGACAAGAGTGGTGTATCCTGCACAGGGAAAGGACATACAATTTTATGAGAAGATGCAGAGTATAGAGCAACAGAGGATGAGGTGCAAGCTCTTTCTTCACCCCATCCCTGTTTCCCATGATGTTACAGCAACTTGCTGGAGGGATACATGGTTAATGCCCCGTGGGGCATTACAGGGCAGCTCAGGAGAAATGTTCCTTATAGATGGGCAGCTGAGGGTTTTTTCCCTCCCAGTCCCAGAAATTAAAAAACTGTTACACAAAAAATACAGAAAAGAAGAGGGGGCTGGAGAAAGATGATAGAGAGGCTGGACAGGAACAAGGGAGATCGGCAGGATACCTGGATGTCAGCATGATGACATCCAAAAGCCCATCTGGTATCTATGCAGAGAGCAAGGGGATGCCTGATAATCAGGGTTTTGAGGTATAGTCAGAGGGTAGGAAGGAAGCTCTGAGTAGTAATAGGGAACACAGAAGAATCACTTATGGGGGAGAAAAGTGGTGGCCAAAGACTTGTCTATCAGGAGAAGATTTAGCAAAGCAATCTTCATGATGCAGTCTCTTTGTCGTCAGAGGAGGAAGAAAACAGCAAAAAGCCCAGCCTCATTCCTGTTGTTGGCTTTTTTTGGTTTTGTTTCTTTGGGGTTTTTTTGTTTTAATTTTAGAATCATAAAATCATAGAATAGTTTAGGTTGGAAAAGACCAACTGTAAACCTAACACTGCCAAGTCCACCACTAAACAATGTCCCTAAGCACCACATCTACATGTCTTTTAAATACCTCCGGGGATGGTGACTCAACCACTTCCCTGGGCAGCCTCTTCCAATGCTTGACAACCCTTTCAGTGAAGAAATTTTTCCTAATATCCTGTCTAAATCTCCACTGGAGCAACTTGAGGCCATTTCCTTTTGTCCTATTGCTTGTTACTTGGGAGAAGAGATCGATATCCACCTTGCTACAACCTCCTTTCAGGTAGTTGTAGAGAGTGATAAGGTCTCCCCTCAGCCTCCTTTTCTCCAGGTTAAACAACCCCAGTTCCATCAGCTGCTCCTCATAAGACTTGGGCTCTAGACCCTTCACCAGCTTTGTTGCCCTCCTCTGGACACGCTTGAGTACCTCAATGTCTTTCCTGTAGTGAGGGGCCCAAAACTGAACACAGGATTCGAGGTGCAGCCTCACCAGTGCTGAGTACAGGGGGATGATCACTTCCCTGGTCCTGCTGGCCACACTATTTCTGATAAAAGCCAGGATGCTCTTGGCCCTCAGAGAAGCCATGACAATGTACCCAGAGTAACACTATGACTCTCAGACACAAGGGGCCATTACACTTTCATTGCTGCTTTTTCCAAGCCTGTCTTCCCCAGGGATTACTTCTGGGTGGTAAACCAGCAAGATCACCAAACTCCTTTTCTCCTATTAGCAGTGGTTCCATGATTCAGATTTATAGAAGGGAGCACCCCTTGCTCAGACCTCTGCAGAGCCTGGCCAGCTCTTCCCAAGGAAAACTTAGGTAGGTAACTTGGATATTATCATGACACTAGATTTTTCCCTTAAGGAGATACGGTATTTATCTAATATGGTCCTTACCCCTTTTGTGTGTTCAATTACAGTTGAACCTACTCTCTAGTTTCAGTATGTGACAAAAGAGGTTTTGACAGAGAAGAAAGTATCCAGTACGTAGAGGGACTTACAGGTACTGCAGCATCCTAGCAGAAAAACATTTTGATAGTCCTTATATTGTATATCCTGAACAGCAAAGCAATACTGAGCAATGTCTGATCTCATCAATATGGGGCTGATCCTGTAATCATTAGTCATGCTGAAATACATCTCACTTCACTGTTAGCATCTTCTCATCAGCAGGGCATAAAACAACTCAACACATGCTTGCTCTGCGGATTGGTGCAGTGTACCACTACCATGGACAGAACTTCTAAATGTCTGTTTTAATACCAGCTTCTCTAATTCATCAACTAATCTCTCCTGTTGCACATACCGTTAGAAAGAGAGAAGCAGAGATCTCCAAAATATAGTAAGAAAGCAATGTTAGGGATTTCTCATGGAAAATCATCTTGCGTGTTATGAAACTGAACTGCACTAGGTTAGCCACTAAACCTTAATCCAAGTAAAAAATGGTTTTCGTAACTTGGGCTTAATCCTTGATGAAGCTAATTTACTGGTGGCATGCATTGGTACCTTACCATTCAAATGTTTTTTTAAGGCTTGATGAACCTCCAGTTTGGAAAGCCAAGGGGAAAAATATTACATTCATAAAAATATAACAAGAGACTAAACTTTTCTTCCATGTATTTTGTCTTCTTTATATGAGGAAAGGTGGAAAATATTCTCTGTGGGGAAAATGGAATCCCACAGCTGCTAAGACTTGGGACCTTATCCTTCCCTCTTTCTCCTCCTGTAACCTGTTTTGCTGATTTCTTGGGAACACTGGGATGATCCCGCATGTATAGATAGCATCCTAGAGCCCTAGCAGAGTCCCAGTACAGGAGCCTGTATGCTTCTGCTTCTATTACACGTAAAAGGCAGCTCTGTTTTAAAGTGAAACTGTTGTTAAAATCAGTTATCTTTCATTTCTTTTAAAAAGCCTTGTCCTTGCTATCTGCAAGGACATATTGCTATAGGCAATTCCTTAATTCTAGTGTCAACCCCTACTAGTACTAAACTGCTACTCTTCCATATTTAAGAAAGATGATGCTTTTTATAGCAGTTCAAAGGCTTAGAGCTCTTTCTATTCTTCTTTTGTTTATTAATATCTTCAAAACATTTTGCTTGCTTCTACAGGACTCTCATTTCTTTTCCACTGAGCTATATGTTATTCCTTTCATCTCTTTAGAGTCTCTCCTGAAAAAGCCCGGGGGGCTGAGTAGTGCAATTCTCGGACATCTTCCTCCAAGCATGCTCTCCGTTCTCCAGCTCCAGAGCAGGTATTGTTCTGTCTGGTCATGGTACCCCCTCATTTATTCTTAGACACAAACTTTGTAAGTCATAGCCAGATTTGTGGGCTCAGATATTGCTTTAAACACACAACCATGTCACAAGGTCAGACTTGCTTAGCAAGTTGAGTAATCTGTTTTGGAGATGGAGTAATCTCAGATGGAAAAAGGAGGAAAGTTTAATATAAGGGATAGAATTAACCTTCTATTAACAAATCCCACACCACTCAAAACACACCCACGGGGCATGACAACAAGAAATTTTGTTCATTCTTTTCACCCAGTCTGGTCAAAACTTATTTTAAGAGAGACCAGCAAAGAAAACATAGAACAACAAATCCTAGCATATGCAAGCACGCTCATTTTGGCAATGGAATTGTTCCTTAATGCCTGATTCTTCCCAAACCACCCTCTGCCATGTCAAGTGGTTGACAAGTGTTGCTTCCTGAATTCCAAATAAGCTATTCTTTATCTTGAGAGAAAAATGTGGAATTTTATCTGAAAATTATTTTTGTCAAAAGAGAGGGTTATTCTGCCCTTTCCTAACCAGACCTGTGTATTTAGAGGACTCTTTGCAAGTGAACCTCCCAGATACTATGTTTGATAAAACTGTTTTCAGGACACTGTTTTTACTTTGTGTGGTCAGAGTCTGCCTGAAAAAATATGGCACGAAGTGGAGGAGAATAAAATTGTCTGTTCATCACACACTGAAGAACTCATGTGAAAAAATATAGTGTATTCTCTACTGCACTGAAGTTTTTCAGAAATATGAATTGTTATCGTGATCACAGTAGTAAACTGAGATGTCCTATATTCTCTACATCCTCTGAATAAGCTGGTTTCTGAAGTATTCTGGAGGGGTTTTTTTGTGAGAGTATTCTTCTTATGAGATTTTCTGGGGAAGGGTAAAATGAGAACTAAAGGTGAGATGAACTACTCAAAATCATACTGAAGTCCACAAGACCAGATTCCTAACACTTTGTCCTGAGTATCAACTCATTAAAGGATTCATCCTCTCCACTACCTTCCTACAACATAGATGACAATTTTTTCCTGCTCCCGTCTCTTTCGGGAGGGGGGTGGAGAAGGCATTTTGATAACTGGTAACTATCAATGCAATGAAATAGGATTCCAAAACATCATGAAGTTTCTGTGCTTGGGTTAAGGCATGATTCTTCAAGTGAAATGAAAAAACTCTAAAATTACATACAAAGAAATCAATATGTTTTTTCAACTTGCTTGAAAAATTATCTTGCAAAAGAGTCTTCGTGTTTCAAATTCCATGACCACAGCTGAAACACATAAACTGAAAAGAAGTGCTATAAAGACATAAATCTTCATAGAAATCATAGATTTGTTATGCCATTATTGCTGCTCCTTGGCAAACCATGCAGTCATTTTCCATTCATTTAGAATTCAGTCAAGTAGGATCAATTCAGGCTTTGCTTGTCTGTATCCTGTGATGTAATGCCATCTAATGAAGCTGCAAAGTATAAAATCTGACTTCAGCCAGCCAGACCATTATAATGCTCTTCCTTCTGTTTTGACCTTTAAGAGTGTAAGGCAATGAGTGCTGCCTGTAACTAGCACTTGTGGCAACACGTTGAGTACAAATACAGATGATGGGTCTGTTGCTATGAATCATCTAGATAATGTTATCTAAGCAAATAATTTATTTCAAATGAGAAAACTTCATTAAAGAAACACCAAGATTGCAAAGTCAGGCACACGAAATTTAGGAAATGATGGAACAGATGGACCATTCAGCTCCAGTTCAACTCCCCTAGTATCTGCCATGTTACAGTTATGTTAGAACAGTCCTATGTTCAGAAATGATTTTTCCATGGATGTGACTTAGTGAGTAGCTAAGTTTGTTCTGCCTCTGTTGCAATGTGTGTGTTGCTCATGAGGATACAATCTGAATGCAGAACTATACATTTCCTGGTAGATCTTCTGCTAGGCTTGCTTAAGAAAATTAGTGCTTCAGAAAGACTGAATGATCCTTTTGCCATTTATGCATATAGACACACATGCATACAGGTAAGCGTGTTTATAAGATTCCTATAAAGCGTGTTGAGATCACCACATCTTTATAAGGCCTATGCAAGACAGAGGCAGCAATCTCCTTGTGCAGTTCCCATGGCATTCTCCTAGCCACAGAAATTGGGAGACCCTGGCAGAAGGAGTCTGTTCACTCTGTGGAGCTTTGGAGTGCAGCACGCTCAGTCCCCTCCAGGCTGCCTCCCATGTAGTGCAGTTGGTGCATGACAGCTGACATTATGACCAAATCTGAGCAGGTTTCCAGAAGACTGTCTGATGTCATCTTTACATATTTGTTGTTACGGCAAGAAGGTGCTCAAAAATTCTAGGCTGTGCCGTGTGGCTGAGCAAAAGCTTTGTTAAAAAAAGGAAAGCATAAATAAAACAAATGAGTATGCTTCCAAAGTGTGATAGATGTATCAAATGTTCCTTGTGACAACTAGGAGAATAGAATAGGTGGGAACTGTCACCTCTGCATTGCAAATAGAGAAATCAAGGCCTGGGCTGAAGAAATGTGCCAAAAGCTATACAAAGATTCAAGGGAAAATGGGAACTAGCAGTTTTCATCTCCCATCTCTGTGCTTATTCCTCTTAACCATGCTGTTCTTCATTATCCACATATTGCAATGTATTTTTCCGCACTGGTACTCAGCCTTGGTGGAGAGCTTGAAAGGCAATTTGCAGTCAGCTGTAATCATCCAGGCACAAATAATTGTCTTGTGAGCACATGGCATTTTCTTGTCCTGTTCAGTTCAGCACTGTCAGTCAGAGCATCTGCTCAGTGACCTGCTGTGTATATTGTGCACCAGGTCAAAATGTTACATTGCCACTGTTTGTGGTTTTCTACCAGTGCACTTTAACTTCATCAACCGGATGTGCAAAGAAATTAAAACATACTTTAGCAAGCAGTAATGCAGGATGCACTTTCAATAAAAGTGAAAGAATTTTGTTATGCAAATATTTCCCCTTGACGTAAAAAAGAAGTAACAACCACCTCAGATCAGCCCAAGAATGCAAGCTGCAGCAGCAATCTGAACATCACTTCCAGAGGAAAATCCCAGTTACTTTGAAGTGAAGGGCATAACTTTCGTTGCATTTGATAGACAGAATTCTACCACTAGCATCTACATTTATAGAAGGAATCTGTTGGAAAGCTTGCCTGGAGTAGGGGAAAGGGAATGGGAAATTGTGGCAGGTGAACAAGAGAAATTGCTTGAGAACAGTTTGTTTTGTTCCAGCTCAAAACTCATTACTCACCGCAGTGACTGTTCAAGCTCCACTTTAACTGTCTGTTGCATAAATTCTAGTCATGTTGAGTTATTTGATGATCTACGCTGCCAGTCTAACTTATTACAGATGAGGCAATAGAAAATACATTTCTATTTTCCTTTCTCTGATCTACACTGCACATTTACATCTCCAGCAATACTGAAGAATCACCTGTTAGTTACATTTCACTTGCTTTTGACAGATGTTATAACCCAGATGTATTTTCTAAGCATCCTTGGGTCTGCATTATGTTTTCTCAGGGCAATTTCCTCTTCCTTTTGTTGTTTTTTTTTCAATGCTCAGTGAGAGACATCCATCAATAACCTAGTGGAAATGACTCAGGAGATTAGATTGCTAAACAACTATTCATACATATTCCCCTCCTGGAATAAACATCTTAAAACACAAAATTAGCTTTCTGAAGCACCATGCCAATAGACTGAGATGGCTTCTCTGAGCATTCAAAATTTTTGAAGTCTGCAGTAACTCCAATGAATTTGGAAGAGGTACTTTGCAGTGAGTGTAGGAAGAATCAGATTCAATGAATGCAAGCTTTAGACCATCATAGGAATCAAACTACAAGATAAAATCTCTTTTTCTTTTCTTTTCTTCTCTTTTTATTTTTTTTTTTTCAGCAAGGCATCTGTAAATCTACTGCTAATGGGGGAAGGGTTTAGATTATATGGGCTGTTGCTTATTGGGAAGAGCCTTTCCAGAAGTATATGCTTTGTATAAAACACTACAGAGCCCCCTCTGCTCTCCTTGAAAGGCTCACTGTTAGCACGTCTTCAAAAAAGCAAGCTGGCAATTTCTTATCTGGGAATTTACACTCTGAATTTACACGATAAGTTCTGGTAGCCGAGGTACTCTTTGCTAGAGTACATCCAGAGAGATTCAGCAAGGGGAAGCTCCCAGGAGTCAGGTTGGCAATGGCAGTTTTTTGGGGGAAATCCATGCCCTGTTCTTTTTGCATTCTCTTCCAGTGAGCTGGCTCAATCAGAAAGTTGTTTGGATGGAAACTGCAGTGGCACTTGGTTGTTAAACGTTATAATATCACCTTTATATGCCCCATATGGCTTCTGCAACTGTGTCATTTGATTCTGCTATTGCTGGCTAATCAATAATTTTGGTATCACTCTTTACCAGTCTCTTAATTTCTGTGAAGAAAAGAGAGAGATGGGGATTCATCGTCTTGGAAGTGTTAGAATTGTCCTAAGGAAAATTTGAATCAGTTCCTCCAAATAAGGCGTTGATATCTTTCCAATGGCAATCACTGAAAAAAACCCCAACCCCACTGAATCACATGCCATTACTTATCAAAACCATTTTCTTCAAAACACACATCAGAAGTCATGTTCCAGATTATGAAGTTCCAGACCAAGTGTGTGGACAGACAAAGATCTACTGTCATAGTTTGTAAGTTTGAAGGGATTGATCAAATGTGTTTTTCTGGATCTTTAGGCCTGGTCCGTTTCACTGTTTATGTTAAACTTTCATTCCTGTAGAGGGAAATTTACTCTAGAGAGCTTACTCTTGTGGCCAGCCATTATTTTAAATAGTTGGCTAAAAAGAGATGGTTGGGTTTTTTCCTAATGTGGATTTTCCACCTAGCAGAAAAGTCCATGGGCTTGCAAGTACCTGTCTCCAAGGCAGAATGCCTGGGCGACCCTGGCATTGCTCCTGTCGTGGTGCCACAGACCCTAGAAATTCACTTTTGTTTCCCATCAGGTCCAGTTGTAGAGCACCTGCAAAAGGCAGATGACTTTCATGAGTGTCTTGTTAGAAGGAGTTCTTTAAAAGTGAGGCCAAATAAATGTTCTATGCACAAACAATGCACAAGTGGCTTTTGGTATTGGTAAGCTGATCCATGTAGTAAAGTGACTGCTAAAAGTGATAATAACTAAAATTTTTCCAAAGAGATAAAAACCAATGTACATTATGTGTGAGCTTGCCAAGTGGAAAAGCTCCAAGACTTTATTATTTGGCAACTTTCAATCCCGTTTTTCAATCTAGGTACAGCCTTTTTAGCAGAGTGTGCATTTTCTTTTTTTTTAAACATACTTATGTAACCGTAAAACCAAAACTGTTCAAAACTTGTACTGTCGACATCCAAAATGTGTTAGGCACCCGTTCAAGAACTTGGAACAAAATGAGTTACAACTATTTCTCCCCATTTTTGCAATCAATTTGCAAATCAGATATTTGGCTCTGATTCAGACAGTGAGATTCTGTATTGTTTATTCTATTAACTTTGATTAATGTTTTTCAAACAGTTGGAAATTTTCAAGTGAAAAGAATTATAAGAAAGTAATATGATGTGAAAATATGATACAAAAGCAAATATTCAGTAATATTAGCATTTTCCTACTTACATAATTAGAAAATCCCTGCAGAACCAAATTATTGTAGGCTTTTAATTCCTCAGTCTCTTATTTTTTAGTTGAAAGAAATCTTAGCTCTGATGACCCCTATGCCTCCCTTAAAAGCTGATCTAAACCTTCTCTACAGTCAGTGGAAGGACATCAAATGTTTTCATCAGCTCTGGATCAATCCCTGAAAGCTTTTACTTGGAAAAATATTGAATGCTAAATTCCTTCTCTTGTACCTTGGACCTTTTTTGTCAGTAGGATACTTTCAGAATAAACTTTTATTACTTTTCAACAGGGTCTGAAATCCATCATGGCATCTACTATAAAGCAGCATCTGTGCTAGTATTGAACTAAGTGGAAGCTCAAATGATTAATCAGAATGTTTCTGTATCTTCCTTGGCTTTAGTTTAAGGATTAATTCAGTGTAGGTTTCTGAGATTTTTGTCTGACTACTAGACCTATGGAATCAGCCATATTCATATGTTCAGGCAAACATAATGTCTAGAAACAGCCTCCCCTTGTTTTTATTATCCAATTAATGTTAATTATTCAGTAGAATATGAAGGACATGGGCAGTACAGACAAAACAACATTGGTTGCCAGTTCAAATTTCATTCATAAGTCACTGGAACATTTCTATGTGCATATGACCACTAATAATTTAAAAAGCAAATATTCTTAAAATGGAAGATTTTCTTATCACAAAGGGCATGGAGACCTATGTTTATTGATTCTTTAGACTTTTATGTTGGAGAGAAAATTTTGACATAAACCAAGTCAAATTATGAGATGATATTTTGTGACATTGTGATACCTCACAATCGGTTAAGGTTGTAACTCAGAAACTAATGTTTCAGTGAAACTCAAAGTCTGGCATCCAGTAATTCCAGAGTTGTATAAAGTAATCATACACGGAAATTTAGTAGATGAACTGGGGGACAAGTTCCTTTGGTTTGGAATTACTTTATAAGGCAATGCCCGGGACTGAAGAGCCCACTCTAAATCAGAGACATTTTCAACCACTAGACATTTTAGAACAGAAGTCCTAGGATTGTATATTGAACAAAAAGGTCCTGTAACTTTATTATTTAAAATACATACCATTATTTAAAACATGAAAACATGCCATTTTATAAAATTATATAAACTTCAAGTCATTCTTCTTGCAAATAATTCTGGTTTCTCATTGCGCACTGCTTAGCATGTAACTTACCGCTCTTTAAAGTGGCCCAGATTCTCCAGGCCTAAACAGCCTCCAAACAGTTTAAACCTCAGTCCCAGGGGCAAGGACACAGACCAAAACCACTGTTCTTGCAGGGGCCATGACACTGCAATCCGAGCTGGGCTTCCCGAGCCGGCAGCGGTGAAGGTGGCCAAGGGCAGCAGCAGATGGACACCGACATTTCTGCCCTAGGCGGGGTGTAAGGACCGTTCAGCGTGGTCCAAGGAAGGCATTAAAACTACTGGGAAAATCTCAGATGGGGACGCTGTGCTGTCCCCCTCGGGGTACGCACCTCTTGGCTATCCCAGGTGCCAGGAGGGCCCGAGGGGTGTGTGGTGCCCTTATGGCCCCCAAAGCCCCCTCCCCGTGATGCTGGGTGGCTGCAAGGGCCGGTGCTGGTC
Source organism: Phaethon aethereus (assembly GCF_964289735.1). Classification (NCBI taxonomy): domain Eukaryota; kingdom Metazoa; phylum Chordata; class Aves; order Phaethontiformes; family Phaethontidae; genus Phaethon; species Phaethon aethereus. The sequence goes on along the minus strand of NC_138576.1, from coordinate 68,659,851 downwards.
AGGGCAGGGATGCCCATCTGCGGGGACAGATCAGGGTACAGGGACTCCCTCAGGCTGCCCCGCCAGCCGTCTGTCAGGGCTTCAGCCCCAGCTCGAGTTTTTACCGCCGGCAGCCAGGACTCTGTGCTGAGGCGCGTGAGCAGGGCCCCAGCGCGCAGCAGGCTCTGCCCTGAGGCGTCCCTGAGGCGCCAGGCCTAGATGGGGTTCCAAAGGCCCTGTGGGTCCGGGGCTGGCGGCAGGAAGCTTCTCACCCCAAAGCACACCATCGTTCCTGCGCGGCTGTCTGCAGAAAGAGAGGTTGCTGGACCAGAGGGTGACCGCCACTACACCCTGACCCACCAGGACTGTCAGGTCTTCAAGGTCATGCTCCCTAAGGAATTGCATGGGCCATTTTATGTAAATGTCTGCATCTTACTGCTAGAAACCTACCGAAGTTTTGTTTCCATTCCACTGGAGCAGGCGTGCTGCAGGCTCTGAGTGTGCCAGGTACAGATATAAAGGTGTCCTTCATCCTCCCGCATCTTCTACTTCCAACGGCATTGTGTGGGGCCTGCCCCATTCATGTCACCTTTTGTACTCCAGTGAGGCAAAGCGCTATTTCTCTCTATGGCTAAGGTAATAGCCTGCCTAGGTATTATTTTTTTTCACTTTTGCTTTTGCAAAAAAACTCATGCTCTGCAGTTTTTCACCATATGTTTGTGCACTGTGCTTAATTGGTGTCTGGTACAATGAAGAACAGTGCAGTACAATAATAACGGTAAGTCCTCTCGCAGAGCAGCCTCACACTAATTTATAAAGAAACCTCGGTCACTTAGGGACTGCAGGGTTAGACTAACAATATTTAATGAGCTTTGTTCCAATGTCTATCCTGATATCATCAGCAATTCTGGTTCATAGATGAGGATGCAAATAAATAGAAGGGAATTATTTTCCAGAGCCATTAAAAATAGTAGACAAGGGACAAAAAATACAACTGTGGGAAAGAAGGTGATTATTTATCAAAGTATATTTTAACAGTTTTTCTCAGCTTTCATGCTACTGCTAATGAGCATGAAGTTATACGAATTACTCACAAATGTCTCTTTGAAAGCTCTTTCACTTGACTTCAGTACTACATTGTTTACCAAATATTTTCCTCATCTTAAGGCAGTACATGGGGTTAATTTGCTGCTATTCATCGTAATGGTGATCATCCTTGCTTATGATTAAAAATATACTGTAAGTAATTTCAGTTCATTGAAACACAAGCGTTGCAGAAGGTATTCAGGAATAATGTAAATACTATAGTAAGTGTAAGAAATTACTGTCAATACCTTGGTGGACATTCTGAGGGGTGAGGAATTACATTTCATTTATAGAAACACAAACATTGTGCAAGGAATTGTCATTGTGTTCTCATGTTGTAAGTGACCCTGACATTTTTCTGTGGGATGCAGAAGGAATTAATCAAATTTTACAACCCAGCCAGGATATGTGAGTGCTGGATAAATATATGCTGTGGAAGTGGTGGTATAGCATCACTGCCAGTGACAGCTTGCGTCATGGAAACGAAAATCTGAAGAGGAACAGTAATTTCTCTTCTTACTTTCAGATGGCATCAAAGGTCCATGGGAAATTTGTTTTCAGTAATGCATTCTTCACTGATGGCAGCAGGAAAAACATTTTTAGCCTGGAAAAAACAAATCAACCTTTTTCTGAAGTGGTGAATATCCATAAGTTTTTTTTAATTTAAAACTTCTTCAACATATGCTTTGCATTCTGATGTAGTACAGACTTCAAAATCATTACATCAGATTTTTTCATGTCTTTGTTACAGTGCTGCCACACAGCCCTCCCTCCCCATTCCTTGAGGTCTCAGCTGCAATACCAAGCATGAGGTAAAGCTTTAACCGGGCCTCTTAATGACCATTGTAGACTGTGAAAGGCTATCACAAGATTTTCTTGTGTCCTGTGTGCATGGAATGGCTCATATGAAACAGAATCCCAGAACAGCTGAGGTGGGAAGGGAACTCTGGAGATCACCTAGTTTAACCTCCCCACTCAGAGCAGGGTCAGCTGGAGCAGGGCCATGTCCAGTCAGGTTTTGAGTATCTGCAAGGATGGAGATGCCACAACCTCTCTGGGCAGCATCTTCCCATGTTCTGTCAGCCACAGAGTAAAAAAAGGGTTTTCTTATGTTTCAGTGGAATTTCCTGTATTCTGGCTTGTGCCCAAAAAAGGTTGCATGATGACACTATTTGCAGTTGTAAGAGGTCTTTCAAATTGCATGAGTGAACCAAACAAAGCCACTGCGCATCCTAGGAGGTTAGAAGAGGTACTACCTAAAGAAATGAACATACAGGCAGGTATGCTCAGTGTTAAATTTTGAAGTGATGGAGACGTCCAGGTAAGAGAGCAAACCTGGCTTAAAGCACAGCCAGAAGGGCAGCCACTTTTCACCTGCTCCTGATCATAAGGTTGGAAATCTCAACTCAGATGACCCTGTCAAGGTCATATGCTGCACAGACAGCTCAGCAAACCTTTACTCATGCAGAATTAATGATCAGGGTGTGAAACTACATGGTGGAAAAGTTATTTGTGCACTAACTCGCTCATACTTTTGCCTTGATGTCTTGGCTGGCCAGAGAGATGTCTGGATGTGCTCCCTGACAGGGTTAATGGGTGTGGTGAGTGCCCCAGAGAGACTATTAAAATGCCAGAGCAGCTCTGAAACGTGTGCTACAATGGGGTGTCTGCAGGTTCCCTTCAGCTGTTTATGATCCCTGTGTCAATCTCCTCTTAGTCAAACCACACAAGAAGTGACAGTACTCCCTGTATAACAAATGCAATATGGTCTTGAAAAGACAAAATCATAGATGTCTAGTTGTGGGTGGGACAGTTCAGTTGTGGCTGAAGCAATTTTTGTCTACTACTGCGGACCTCTGTTCAGCAAGACTAACATCCTTTGGTCTGAGGAATGCCTTGATGTGCATCGTTAGGTCCCAGAGCAGTGGCATGGCCCCTTTCTTTGATAGCAAATGAAAAAGAAAACATAACATTGTCCAAAAAGTTGGCCCTAGCAATGGTGAGATTTTTATCAAGACATGCTGAAATGAGGAGCAGCTTCTCAGTAAGCTTATCAGTGGCTGGAGATTTATTTATTTTCAAAATCTTGGCCAGAAAGAACGTGAACTCTGGCTGGTGCTGGTTGCTCTCACTGTACACAATAAGCAAACCTCATCGAATCCCCTCTACATCAACCTTTATCAGGTCTGCAGGCAAAAGTTTTAAGTATAAAATGTTTATGGGGCACTCATTTTGTAAGTGAAAGCCTGAATGTTATCTCAGCTCCCTGAGAGTCATTCCATGGGATGGATTTCCAGGGCAAGGCCTGGAGGGATGGAGGTGGCACTGGTGGGGCAGAGAGAAAAGAAAGCAGACCAGACTGCTGACAGCAGCAGCAGAGAATATCTCTGTCCCTCCTCATCCCTCTCCATCCTCAGCTCTGCATGCTGAATCTAAACCAACGGTTCTGAGTGGACTGTGCAAACCATGACAATAGCCAGGAGACTGAGACAAGGCAAACAGACTGTTGGGACTGATTTGGGAAAAGAAAAAGGAGGGAGGCAATGACATGTGAGGCACTTTGATGGGTTGTATGAAGAAGGTCCAGGATCAGATCTAGAATGGCCAAACTTCCTAACCTGGGGCAACAGGAGTATGGCTCACATGGGGCCTGAATTCAGCTGAAGTGAAATGGTCTTCACTTTGTCCAAGCCAAGAGAATCTTGAAGCATGGCCTCATGTTTCCCATGTGCTTTAATTACGACACTGAGTAAAAGCCAGAGAGGACCCCTCCATGTTTCCCTGCAGGCATACCTTGAGTGGGTCATGCTGGGCCCCATGGCCAGTATCACCCATTTGTGGACCCTAGAAAGCCTGGGGATGAGGTGGGATCTGCGAAGCTCAGTATAATCAAGGCTTGGGGAGCCTTGCACTGCCCAGGGGCAGACATTTAGAGGCTCTGGTGGTAACTGGCAAAAGCTAAGGACAAAAATGACAGGCAGAGCCTCTGGCCCTCTGTGTTTCTCACCTATGCTCAGTGCTGCCTGCAAACATGTCCCCTCTTTTCTCAGAAGAGGCAACTGAAAAAGATTTTTAGTTGACTCTAATGTTTTCCTGCACAAAGACGGAGTCATTATATTCCAGATTTGTCCGTGTCTAAACTTTTTACATTATATTTTCTTATTAACCCTAAAAACACATTATAGAAGAATGCAGTAAGGTTTAGGATCCTAAATCCCATAGCAGGATTTGGTCCTTCAAATCAGCTAGATACTATTATACATTATATCCTAAGTCTTCCTTTCCCTTCTCCAATTGGGTTTACTTCTATTTCATATGCAATGGATAACCAGAATGAAACAAAAGTGTCTCCTTCCTTTGTATTTTGCTCATTTGCTGCTAGTGGGGTCCCTCAGTGTTTGAAAATTCTTTTCAGGGATGGAATTTTTATGACATATGTTGAACATATAGTAAGCATATCTATAGTCCTATTCTGAATTATTAGGCAGTAAGGAGAAAGACTATCAAGAGGCTTAAACTTATAATTATTGTCATTTTGGAGAAAGAGGAGGGCTTATGTAAGTATTTAAATTGATCAAGCAGTTATTTTTTATGCTAAAGTTTTTATTTTTTTATTCCTATTCCCCTCTCACAAATATTTGTTGGAAACCGGTAATTTCATTTCACTCCAATAAGCACCAAATTCCTTTGGGGAAAAGATTGGCTCTAGGCAGCTGCTCTGTTTAGCCAACTTTTTTTCTTTGGAGGGAAAAGAAAAAGACGTCAACACAAACACAAGTCTGTGATTGATGAGATGTTTTAGGGCAGCAGGGAATATTTCCAATTTTAATTTGTTATGCCCTTAATGATGAAGAAACTAAGGGGATCGTGAAACAAGCTTATTTAAGTTACTTAAACTTACTTATTTTTTGGCCTCCTAAAGGCTAGACTTTTGCCAAGAATGAAATAAAATAAAGAAAAATAATTTTTTTTCTTCTGTTGATTTAGGGATTTTTAAAAATTCTAACTTAGTTTTTGAAAGGCATTATTTGCATTGGTACACAGCTGTGCCAGCCTGGCATTATGAATGATTAAAAGTGTGGTAATGAGTCCTTGAATATAGTGCATTTTTTTATTTGACCAGTCAGTCTAGCACAAAACTAACAATTCCTGTGGGCAACATCAGCTGTGAGACCAAGAACTCAGTGGTGCCAGAGGCCAGCGTCTGGTCTGTTTTCTTAGAAAATCAGGATTGATTTTCTAAGAATAACTGAGCACTGTAACCAACGGGTATTGATTATTTAAGGGAATGCCTTTCTCCTATTAGACTTCTTTCCTTGCCATTAATAAGAACACACTCATTAGGAAAAGGGATTTGACTCTTGAACAACTTCACAGGAAGGGACCTCTGTTTGTCACTCATGTCAGTTCAGATTTGTATAGACAAATTTATAACATTCAGTCATCTAAGCAGCAAACTTTCCCTTAGAACTTCCATGGTTAAAGAAGGAAAAAAGGCTTTTATGTCATCAAAAAATTATTCTTTCTCATCTAGACAAGCCAGTGAAGTCTTCCTAAGAAGACCTTCACAATTCTGAATAAACTGCCTCCTTTTCCAAGCATTAGACTGATTTACTTGATCCTGCCTTAGGAACATATTATTTTTAGGAGTTTTGCCCATTTGGTTTGCTAAACAAATACAACTGTAAAATTAATGTGTTTTGCCTGCCCTTGTGTTCAAGACCTCATTCAAAATGAAATCTTCTGGAAGGATCAAAAAAATATTCCTCTACTGTATTTCGTGTCTGGGTTTTGATTTTCTTTAAGATGTCTTTTTAATGTTGTAATAATCCTTATGACACAATAGCTTTCATTTGAAGGGAGGAAAAAAATGTTTTCTTCGCTCTGCACATCTAGTAGATGCTCTTGATTTTACCTTTCTCATTTTTAACTCATTTGCATGTAAATGTGAATGGGATGAGAAGGTTCCATGTTACCTTGTGACAGGTAGAGCTCTTTGTATTGCAGCTCTTTCAAACACTGTGGCCAAGTGGTCTTTCAGCTGCTGAGCCCATGCTCCAAACACAGCTTCTCTGAAAATGAGCACAGTTCAGCTTGCGCCCAAAGATCGCAAAGAGCATGGATTGTCTAAGTCTGAAAATGCTCAATGTGTGAGACATGACAGGTCACACTCTACTTCCAGTCAAGCTCTGAATCACTGCATTTAACTTCCAGCTTATTACCTAGAGTATGTCTGACTAAGAGGAGAATAATTTCCTCATCACCACATGTGGTACCATTGGCACTTTGATTTCCTGTTCCACCAGTATCACCTTGCAGTCCCAAATTATAAAGGAATTTTTTTGTATTTTAGTCTCTCTTGTAATACAGAGTTCCACCTTTCTTTTACAGAGAGGTATTCAGCAGATATGTCAGCAAATTGCAAGAGTGCTGTCTGCAGGCGTGGTTTCAGCAAGCCCCCTTGTTAAATATGGAACTCACCCTAGACACTGCTCTGCAGCCAAAGATTTAAATATTCAAATAAATATTTAATGACTCAATGGTTTTCTTCTTCACTGGTGTGAATTTTCTTTTATACGCCAGAGGGACCTAAAAGAAGAGCCAAGTGGCTTGAATCATGATAATCATGTTGCCAGTAAATGGCAAGCTCTATGTTTTGATTGGCAAAGACACTAAGGAACATACCAGCTGTGAATTATTTCCTCTCCCTGAGTAAGGGGGTTTTCAGGACAATTAAAAATAAAGCCAGATAATCTTGGGCTGGCAATAAGGAAGTTGAGGAAAATACTGAAAAGAGCTGAGAAAAGTCCAGAATCAGCTCCCTCATGTTGTTAAAAACTATGCCTAGTTAGCATAGTCAAGCTACAGACTGCTCTACACACCTTTGAGGATGAGGGAGGGGATGAACCTGAATGAGGACAAAGACTTAGGAAAACCTACATCTACTCTCCTGACATAGGCAATATCAGATTTTCTAAAGAAGAGTGTGTATGTGGGGGAAAGTTGTCAATTAGTGCTCTTAGTAAACTATGGAAAATCTTAGTTAAGAGATGGAAGTTGGAGATGGAAAGATCTTGTTAATCCATTTAATTCAGAGCTGTCACTCCAGGAGGGCTCACTCATGATGTTTTGTAGTGACTCATCTAGCCTCACTTAAATTCATATCTATGAGGTTATTACTTTCTCTTACTTTTCAGGAGTTATGATCATGGAAAGTGGGAATTCAGTCTTAACTGCTAAGAAGTTGAAATTTATTGCATCAGAATGAATGGCTTAGCTCCAGCAGAATGCTCCCTTATCCTTTCTCATTTAAAAATGAGGGCTTTTTTCACTCACTCTTCAAATGTCATCATTCTTGATGTCTTATACCTTAAGTACTCCATAGAGCTTGCCTAAATTACATTTTTTCTGATTAGCTCTTATGGAACTAGATTCCTTCACTACCCGATTAGCTGCAGAATACCGATGGGGCAGTGCCAGTTACAGACCTTGATGGACACAGACTTTATTGAAGTCATGGTGAACGCTATGGCTGGAGCTGCAGCATGCATAGGTTGCATGTAGATTTTTAAGTGTGTAATGCTAAATGACGGGCATTGTCCTGTGTACTTTGTAGCCCCAAACACAATGCTGTTAGATGAATAGAGAAGGCTATTCCTCTCCTGATGCCATGACATGCTAGCCGCTGAGAGAAGGCTGGCCAGACAAAACAAGGGGCCCAGAGGTGAACTGGTCCTGTGCACCACTCATGGCCAGCTGATGGCTGGGTGATGCCATCTGTATATCAAGGCACAGCTTGAAGGAAGGGAGGATCCCAGAAAAAGACACGATGCATTTTCCTTTTGCTGGCAGGAGAGTGTACTGCCTTACACAAAAACCACAAGAAAGACTTTGTTAAAACAGAAGAAAACCCACATATTTTTCAGGTCAGGCTACAATGTCATGCAGGTTTTTACATTTCAGGCTTTCGGGTGAAGTAAGACAAACTTTACAGATTGCCAGAACTAGGTGATGCTGGTGCCATGAGTTCTGAAGAATCTCATATATACATAAAATAGCTAAACTATTACCTGTGGTAATAACACGTAGTTTAAACCTTCAGCAATAACAAAGAAATGAAAGCTGATGAAGGTAACTGCAGTCACTGAAAGAGTGGTCTTGGAAAATGTACACCAGCGTGTCTAACTTTTCATTCTGGGAAATCAGTGAAACTAATAAAGAGTAGGATAAACAGATACGGGATAATATATTACAAGAAGGAACAGACAATATGGGTGTTATCACAGGCAGTTATGCCTCACAGAGCTGTTAGAGTCCTTTGTAAGTAATATATGTAGATCCATGTAATACATATGGACTTTCTACAAGCTTTCAGCAAGATAATTAGCCAGAGGTCTTAAAAAACCTAAAAACTCTTAAAACCTGCTCCAACTAGGAAAGAAACCCCTTTGGGGTAAATAATTGTTAAAAGATAAAGAATGAAAACTTTTAGAAATGGAATGAGGTTACTAATGTAGCCCCATGAGAGAAGCATTACTGCAGGCTGTACTGTTAAGTATACCCATACATGATTTGTGAGGAAAACGGAGAGATGATGAAGTCTGGAAGTGATTTGGGATACTCAGCTGGAAAGATGACAGTAAGAAGCTGGAGTGTGATATCACAGTATTGGGTGACGGGGAATAAAATGATAGATGAAATGTAAAGTACTGCATGGAGGGAAAAATGACAAATCCAGTCAACGGGCTCAAAATCAGCTACCAGCAATCACTTCAGTCATGGATTGTTTTTTATACTTTTTCCCAAAGTACCTGCAGATAGCCTCTATTGGCCAGACAAAATACTAAGCTGGATGAATTTTCAGACTGAACCCATGTGACATTTACTTGTGGTTAGAAATTTTGATTGAAAATTGGGAAGAGATGCAGACTTTATGAGCCCGTTTTAAATGTTTTCTGCTTTCTATCCTCTCTGGGATGATCATTTTTATCTTAAAATGTTTGAACCATTAGTTCAATAGTAATATTGACAGAAGACAAACTTACAGGACAATGCATATAAATTGTGTCATTCTCACCATGCAATCAAAAAAGCAGAGGAAACTCAGATGACATTGCAACAGTGATAGGATTCAGGAATATAAGCATATGTAAATATTGGAATGCTTCTGTTTTAGAAAAGACATAAACCCCCCCATGTTTTAATTCTTTTGAGAGTTCATTTCTGATCCTGTGAGACAAAGATAAAATATTATGTTTTGGACAAGGAATGAATTTTAATACTAACCTGGCTAAACCTAGCATAGATGGTTATATTCTATTTCTGCAAATGTCACAGAAAGTTTTAACCTTTTTTCTTTGTCTTTTCTCCCAGTACTCCTAAGTGTTCCTGTTCAGATGCCGTATTGCACCTGTATTTGTTATATTCCTCTGGTGCTTTAAGAGGTTCCCTTTTGTGCTGTTTTCAGAAGGGTCAAGGTTCTCTGGAGGAAAAAAGTGAAAAGCATCATCATCAGTGCCTTGTTCAGGGCCTTTCAGTCTGACGCTGTCAAGCTGTCATACACCAAAAACCTCCTGGCAGTGGCCTTTATGCACCAGCACTGACAGTGGAAGGAGCAGGGGCATGGGAGGGACTGTCTGCTTGAGGACCATGTCCTCACTCAGAGCTGTTCTCTAGAAATGTCCTAGCTGTCCCTTTCCCTCTGCTGTAGTCCATGCACGGTGTTGGATGGGAAGGTGGCATCAAGGTGTGATACCCACCCTTAGAGACAGAGAATACTCTGTTTTCCCTAGACCACCCTCTGCATACAAAGAGCCTCAGTGGAACAAATACTGTTCACTGTGCTGTGCCTTCTTGGTTCATCTTATTTCCTGTTTCTTGATTCTTATTTCTCCTGCTTGTTCTTCCCCTAGATGCTGTCATCGGTTCCATACTGGAATGTGCTGCACATGTTTGAAAAGCATTATCTTGAGTAAATCATAAGTTCAAGGGTTGCAAGCATTTTGTGATCCTTGTGTGGCAGTAAATAGAATCTGGTCTATTGCTAAAACAGAACCTCTAGAAAGGGAGTAAGAATAAATCAGAAAATTGTTTCTGTCTGGTGAAGTAGAAAAAAAAAAATCTATGGAAAGAATTCTCCTTCATAAACTGTAGATTGCACTTGTAGTTTATTGAGCCCAGAACAAAGATTTGATATCTATTTCCTTTCTATTACAGCTCATGAACTCACAATTGGAATTTGCTCTTTATAAGAAAATAAAACAAGAAGGAAAAAAAAAAGGTGCACTGAGCCAGCCCATAAAACAATATGAGACTCTTTAAAATTATATTATAATTGGAATTTTTAAACCTATGTAGGTTCATTACTGTGCTGAAATATCTGAAATAAGATATTTTCAGCATAAAAGTTAAACAAAAATAAACACAAGTAGTATAGGGTAGGAAATTACAAATCGAAGCACTCTGTTGAAAAGGGAGGCTTTACATGGCTAATGTAAAATAGGCCTTTCACTTAACACTGCTTGGCTACTTTGGCAACTATGCACCAAGAAACAGTTGAACAGTTACACTACTTGTGGCTATAAAATACTATGAGCAAATTCAAGTTACAGAATAAATAAGCTGAGAAAGTGAACTTTGTGAGGGGTCCTCTTACACCACTTAGGCTTGCTCCTGTCCCAACAATAGTGATATCGAAAGGAAAACCAGAACAAGCTTCCTAAAAAGGGCAAAAATTGAGTGCCAAGGTAAACAGAAATCTGTGACTTCCCGTTTACCTTCAGTTCTTCCAGTTTGGGGTCTGGGCCACTTTTTCTGAGAGAAGAAGGAATAGCTCTGGTTTCCAGTGAGAAAATAGCACACAGAGCCCACAATACCTGCTGAGGACCAGCAGGTCCATACAGGTAAACACCAAAGGGACTGCAGACCATTTCCCCTCCCTTGACCTCCTAAGTGACCCAGAGAAGCAAAGGAGGAAGAGGAGTAAGACAATCAAAACCAAGGCAGGACTAGCAGAGAGATAGAAATGGAGATGTTGGCAGTCCTATGACTCTGTTGGTTGCCCCTTGCAGGTGCGTATCAGGTCACTGGAGCCTGTGGGGCTAATTCTGACCTAACCTGATGTCATATGGCACTGCTGCAATCAGTTGTGGTGTGTTGTGAGCTCAGAGTGAGACTCTGAGTTAACTGTTTAAGCTTTGAGAAAGTTTACTAACAGTACTTTATGGACATTAAGAGAAGACGTCTTGCAGTGACAAACTCTCCAGCCTGTAGCTGCATCAGTTATGGTTAGAAGCGAAGGGTTCAGATTACCCCAGGGTAAACATGTTGCTTTGTAAACATTCATATCTTAATTCTTCAGAATTTATTACAGCGCTGGGAAAGAAGCAGCATGTGAGATAAATGGAGTGACAAAAAGATGTATGGGAAGAACCTGCGATTATTAACCGAAACAATTCAGCACAGACTGTAATTCCACCAGTATGGCTATGCTGATTTATGCCAAATGAAGCTAGAGTTGTTTGCTTGCTTGTCTTAATTGCATTTAAAAAGTGAAGTATTCATTTCTAATCCTCGTGTTAGCAGAGAAGTGCTTGAAAACATAAGTGCATCTAATTGTTTGAAGAAGCAGGACGCAATTATAAGAGAACGTAATGGTATTATTTAGTCTTGTGGTATGTAAAGAAAATTATTCTTCTTTTTTTCAGATTATTTTGAGAATTTGATAGGAGTTTTGTATAATGGTAGTTCCCCCTGTGCTTTTGTGTATCTTTCAAACAGTGCCAAAAGTCAGTAAACATTACTTAAGGTAAGATATCTTTAGCGTAAAAATTAGGCAAGTTTGACGGTAGTGAATGTAGTAACTGAATTACCCCCCGCTTATCTGAAGAAATTGATTGCATCCTGTACAAATATTCCTAGAAATTTTTTACTCTAGAATTTGCAAATATCTTTTCTCATAATTTCACAACAAAATAGTTGAAACCTCCTTTGACTGAATGACCAGAAAGAAAAGAATTGAAATCCATGACCACATTGAAATTAACTACAACCTTTTTATTCTTTTCAGGAAGACTTTTTTCAGATCAGTTTAATATTGTAGAGTCTGCTGGTTTGGTCATATTAGAGATCAAATTCTCTGGCCACCAGCCAGACACAGAACAAGAAGCAAGCATATACAACCTACCAAACCTTTTCTTACTTTTATGGGTTGCCTTTAGTGGTGATCTGCCAATGTTTACTGAATTACTGGTTTTGCTGCTGAACCTGTTTGCTAGGGACATATTTCTTGGGCTCCAGAAAGAGAAGAGGCAATTATTTTCTCATCCTTTTCAGAGTGCAAACCTGGGAGAGGGTGAACTCAATGGCTTGGAGGAATGAAGAGCTCAGATGGGGAGCACAACTTTGTTCTGCACCTCTGTGTGGCCATGCCGTGTGTTTGTGTGGTGTTCTCACAGGCACTGGCATCCAGGGGGTTGACTTGCCACCCTCAACACCAAAGAGTAACACCAAAAAAACCAGTATTTTGGGGGTTCCTTGAAGAGTGGCTTGCAGGTCATGCTGCCACAAGGGTAAGGTGACCCCCCCAGGACCCCAGCACGATGGGGAAGTTGGATGCAGGCAGGGGTTTTGCAGGTGTGTTGGGAGTTAAATTGGGAGTTAAGTTGGGAGTTAAGTTAACTTAGCTGTTCTGTAGATGCTAGGCGAGACAAAGTTCATGCATGCAAAGAGCCATAGGAAACCCTAGAAAATAAATAGATAAAATCATTCAGGAGGCTGACCGAGGGGATGTTAGGAGATAGAGGCAGCTCTTAGACTGAATACTGCAGCCTTACTTGCCCACTCAAAGGACAGTAAAACTATTTTTAATTCAGCCATACACTGTAGCCTGCAATGTCCTCAGTTGCTGGTCCTCTGCACTGGATGAGTTCAGAAAAAAATTATGCTGGGGCCTTGAGTTATTAGATCCTCTGCTGGGAATTCTCATTTCAGTGGATTTTCCCTGTATTAAGCAGGAAAAATCCTAAAAGTTCTTGCAGAATGGGAAAAATGTGTCGGTGCTGCTTGCAGTCAGGTGGCACTGTTCAGACACAGAGGGGATCCCCAGAACACACTGACGTGCAGGCTTGAAACCAGTGTGGAATGAAAAGTGATTTCTGACAAAAAATAAAACTTTGTTTTGACTACTATTTCCCATAGTGGTTTTCTTTTTGAAAACAGAAATAAATAAAAGGTAAACATCTGTGAGTGTCTGTGGGTGTTTTGTATATACAGTTTTTGTTTTAAAAATGAAAAAAGATGCTTAGAATTAAAAAAATATAGTTTGTAACCATATCCCAGTAAAAATGTTTGAAACATTTCCAACATTTTCTCTTACTTCTCTTGAATGTCTTTGTTGCCTTAGAGCTTATGCATCAATTTATCTAAGTCTTCGCCTGAATTTGAAGCCAATTATACCAGACAGAAGTTTAACATTTGGCCTGTGACAGATTTCATAGGAACACCTTTGGTCATGAGTCTGGGGCTCTTTAGTGTCACTGGGGAATCTCAGCGACATTTGCATTTCACGGCTTCCCCTCACCTGTGCTTTCTCACGACCAGCTCTGTAGAGAAGTTGGACTGGGTTCATTGAGCCAAGCATGTGTGGCAGCACTTTTCATAGAGAGGAAACAGCTCAAAGAAAGGTAAAACTTCCACTTTTGCATTTCTGACACTGCTGTGGCTCCAGGAGCACAATGAGCACCGGCACCGTTGCGGTTGCGACCAGCAGCATGGCTTCTGGCGGCCAAGGCTTCCATAGGGCTTATCACGACTTTCTCCGCTTATCGCTGATTATTCCTCTACGTTTCTAGATGGGATTTTCTCTAACTGCTCATCACCCTAGGCATGATTTAGCTTACCTTTCACAACCTGCCCATCCCTGAGCACTCTTGACTCTCCTGAAGCCTCAGGGCTGTGCGGCGGGATGGTATCGCTGCCTTCCCACGCGCGGCTTTGTGCCCACGGCTGCACCTGCCGCCCGGCCGCCGGCTAAGAATAGTGCCCCATTAGCTGGCGTTATCTCCAAACTGCTGCCAAAGGAAAACAGATAGCGAAAAACTCAGCTCTGCTGAGGGTCACAGGGGAAGCCTGGGGCTGAGACAAAGAGCACGAGGCTCTCAGGGTGCCAGCGGGGTCTTTGAAAGCCCTATCTATCTCCTTTCTGCCCATGTGTCTACCTCCGAGCGTTGGGGTGCTCCAAGTGCCGGAGTGCTCGCCAGGAGATACACGGGGAGTTTGAGGACAAGATGACAGTTGGATTAATTAACTCTCAGAAACTGAGCTTTGCCTAACGCTGCTGTCAGGAGGAAGGTCTTGTTTCAGCGGCATAGCAACTGCAAGATGAAAAGGGCCAGGAACGAGAGGGAAAGGCGAGATGGTGTCTCGCTCTGTAATGCAGTTTCCTGGTGAGGGAAATGCTTCTCATCCTGTGGTGCTCTAGAAAGACTCCCACTGAGCAGATTGAACTGGGCTCACAGGGCGTGGGATTTATTAGTGCTCTATTGCCCTCGTAATGCTTTGATGCCTGTCTCAAGTTGGGCTCCATTTGGTCTCCGTGCAGAGCGCAGGAGCCCTCCCAGATCCCCAGGAAGGATGCACATGGCATCCACATGTCAGGCTACAGGCTGCACGCTCGTCCCCCTTCTCCTCCCTGACTCCCTGCTTTCCAGGAGAAGGGCAGCTCAGATGGGTGCCCTGGCAGGTCCCTTCCTCGGGGGGTCAGGCCAGGTGCCAAGCCCTTCTCCAAGCAGTAAATACAAATTCTCCCATGAGGCCCATTCTCAAGCCTGGACAGCTCGTTGTAAGTCATCAGACTCACTTACTGCTCCTCCAGCAGAGTGACCCAGTGGGCCATTCGCCTGGTGCACAGTGCCACAGGAGTCATCCACCACCCATCCTGGGACAACCTCATGGGCCAGACTCCGGATGGCTTTTACCCCAGAGTGTCATGCCTGTGGGAGACAAATGACACAATTTAAGGTTACCCTTTGCCTTGATCTTTAGCTTAGGCTCATTCTTGAGTCTTAACTATAAATTTGCTCTTGGTTTAAGCTATCTGACGGTTTCTTGCGATTAATAGATTTATCAGGGCAAGTGGAGGCAGCCAATTTACACTTCAGCAAGTGTGCTTGCAAACAGGGTTTTGTCCTCCCAGACAGAGAAGTGCAAGATGTGCTGTTCATTCACTCTCATGCAGTGACTGGCCAGCTGCAATTCCCTTTTCCTTACTCAGGACTTTGAAATCTGTTTTTGTGTAAAACTCCACTGCCATAAACTTGTAAGCAGCATTCCTTCTACTGACAAAAGTATGGTAAATCCAGGATGATGGACAATTTATTTTCCTTTTTTTCCCATGTGTTATAGGTCATGCTACTAGAAAAAGTACAGATATTTTTAAACACCGCATTTGTGCTATCCAATGGTCTGGTAAGTTGATGTTCCTGCCTTTTAAAAATGGTAATTTAACTTACATGTAGAAATCATTCAGCTATAAAGGCTAGAAATAGAATTGCCTCATTCATCCACTCTGAAATAATTTATTCTTCCAAAATCATTGTGAAGACAAGCAATCATTTATCATTTTTTATATAGCTAGTTACGCCCTTCATAGGCACAACAAGAAGACATCAGTAGCACGTCACACCCGATAAATCAGTGCATTCAGGTCTCGGGCATGCGGTTCTGTTGCGCATCAGCTGAGTGAGGACTGGCAGCAGCTAGCTCGATTCCTAACTTGTGGCAAGCATAAGGTAAAACATGTTAGAGAGTAGAGGAGGTGGATGAAGAACCTTCACC
Organism: Phaethon aethereus; assembly: GCF_964289735.1. Taxonomy (NCBI): domain Eukaryota; kingdom Metazoa; phylum Chordata; class Aves; order Phaethontiformes; family Phaethontidae; genus Phaethon; species Phaethon aethereus. The sequence continues at coordinate 68,643,951 of NC_138576.1, read as the reverse complement.
TTGGCAGTCCTGATGACTCAGGAGGATTGGGCAACCTTTTTAAATGGCAATAACTTGATTTTATGTCTGAGGCCCAAGATTTATGGAAAGGGAAAGCCGAGTTCTTGAGAAAAGATGACAAACTTTGTGGAAGTGAGAGGCCAGCCAAGGAGATTACACATGGCAAAGCATCAACCCTGTGGCTTTAAGCTTCTCCTACCTCTACACTGAGAATATATGTCATGTAGCTACGTGGATTTAAAAGCTATTGCTGTGCAGCTAAATGGATCCTGATAAAATGGAAAGGTGAATAACCCATAGGTGTTATTTGTGCATTTTTGTTACAATATGTGAGCAAGACTTGGAGAACCACTGCACTAGTGCTCCACTGAAAGGACATCCATGCTAGAAAACCAAAAGATATCTAAGGAGGCTATGCACAATACTAGGCGCAGGCTGAGCCCTCCGTCTGGGGAGAGAAGCAGAGAGGTCTCTGTTCAGCCTGAGTGAAGCTGATGCTCCTCATCCTCCTTCAGTAGTGTGGCTTAATAAATAAATCACAAGAGTATAGCAAAAGAGTTAAAGCAAACTGGTCCTGTTTTAGCTGATAATAGAAAAAACTATTTCTGTGAGAGCTTCTTATCTTACATGTGGGTGTTGGTTCAGTGTACCCTATCCATCCCAAACTGGACAAATGAAGTTGTGCAAGACAAACAACCTTTGTTTTCTGAACTCAGGCACTTAGTCATTGGTAATTATTTAGAATGGGTAAATGAGCCAAAACACTTCATAAAGCAGTATTTTTTTTGTTCCTCAGCTATTGCATCTGCTGCTTTTCCACAACCACCTTAATATTAAAATGCTTCTCTTGGCATTGTGCCAGCCATGGGAGCAACAAGCTGGTTGAAAGTAGCCGCATGCCAATCACAATCATAGGGCTGCTCTACACACATTGAAATGTCTGGTTTACGGGAATAAGCCACCGCAGCTCCTATCATCAGGCAGCCAAAACCTCATGATTTGTATGCACCACGACAATTCAAAGTTTGTGCACATAGAAACCCCGTTAGGCAGAGATTGAGATCTAAGGAGGAAGGACTCTCTGCCAAAGGGAGAATTTTTTTCCCGTGGTATGAAAAACAACAAAAATGGAGCCATTTAATTAAATGCCTCAATGTGGAACTGGGTTGATCCATTTACTTGCAAATATCCTGGAAAAATATCTGTTAGTTTCTGTATCCCGGACTTCGGGACAATTGTAACTAGTGTTTTGCTTTTGAGATGGGTTGTGTATGCAGCAGTTTAGAAAAAAAAGTAGAGAAGAAACACATGGCCTGGTTTTCAGACCTGGCTGGGATGTGTGTATGTGCATCGGCATATTCCTGCCTCCACATGTGGTACCAATATGCATTGTTACTTACATGCTTCCCATCCCACCGCCTGCTGGGTACCTGCTGAAATGGCTGCTTGAACAGGGAGCACCGCAGCAGCCTCTGCGCCTGCATGCCCAAATGTTTGAGAAGCTAATCCTTGCCATGCCTGGCAAATGTCAACACTTTGACTCAAACTTCTTCATGTTAACAGTATCCTTGAAGCTTCTTTCTCACGTTCTTTCTTCAGCCTCACAGAACAAAAACACTGAAATATCTTTTGCAGCATCTTCAGTAAGGGACGTATTTCTTTTAATGGGGAAATAAAGGGTCTGTCGATTTTAGCTGGCAGAGTCAAAGGAAGGGCAGGCTGCCACGCTCAAGGTAGCAGCTCATGCAGGCAACTGCATGAATTTAGCACAAAGGGGGGTCTTCGTTTGGGAGGGTGAAGCTATTTGGTGGATGAGGCCATTGTTACAGGCAAAGGGTTTACAGCTGAGAGATTAGGGGCAGAGAAGAAGACAAACTGTGGAGGTAAGGTACTGATACGAGTAGGTGGGAGCACCTTCCTTCTCACACGGTGTACTGTGTTAGTAAAAATAGTTCTGTGACATTAAAGAGGATCGCAGGGCAGGAGGTTGTCTCTGTGTGGCATCTGATACTGCTGTCGGTGTTGATGGTGGCACTCGCATGAGTGGGTTTAGGAAGCCCAGGTTCAGCCTCTGTTCTCAGACACCTCCAGTGATAGAGGGTCACCTCTGGCCTGAAAGTCTTCCGGTGCTTCACTAGGACATAACCTTCACTTTTGCCTTGTTCAGGAGGCAATTTATAAACTATCCTTACACTAGTCTCCAGCTGATGTCCAGTCTGATTGCAGTGAGAGGATCCCTTTTCCTGGATGTAAGAAACATCATATACAGCATCTGGTAGAATAACAGGTGATTAGAGGATTACTTATTTGCTGAACCAGAGCACGCATCAGTTTGGATGAAAACAACAGGCAAAGTGAAAAAGACTCATCTTTGGGGCACATTAAAAATCAATGAGAATAAAAGAGTGGGATGCATTAAAGTCAGCTGGCTGTTACCCAGCAACAGTATCTGACAGTCACACTCTCAGGGACAGGCTGCTTCTGCCTATGCTCATACTTTTTGCATTGATCTTTTCTGCAATGAAATGTGCATTTGGCTTTTCTCTCAGCTCTGCCTGGCCATCTCAGAAGTACCACGACAGACTCACTTCACCGTGCCTCTAGCTGAAGCTGATACAAATATCTGGAGGTGTGCGGTGTGAGACTTGAACAGGCTCACCTTTTCTTTGAAAACCCAGTGAAGTGCCTCCACAGTGTATTCCTTAGAGTCACCTACTAGGAACTGGAAGGCTTGACCCCAGCTTCTCTTCCATCTAATGTAGCTAAAATAGAAGTGAGCTCCTCATCTCCAGTAAGAGCTGCACCCTAACCAGACCAAGGGGGTGGGGGCTGGTTTGGATGCCCATTGTAAGGCCCAGTCTGCCTAAATACATCCTGCTAACCTGCAAGAGGCATTAGCCCAGGTGCTTCAAATCTTGCTTCACAGTTACCACCATCTCTAGGTTACACTAAAGAAACGGTGAAGAAGCCATCCTTGGGCCAAGGTCCAGCTAGGCTGTTGGAGCCACATCCCCTCGAGCTTCCCTCCCTGCGGAGCTCAGCCTGGGCCCACCCCACACCAAGTTGTTGCAAACACACACAAAACTCCTCCGAGAGCTCCTTGGGAAACCACAATATTTCAGCCCCTGTCCTCTAGTGCCCCTGCAAAGCTTTGTAAGTGCTGGTTTCCCGTGCTCGCCCTCCTTTCTTGAGCACCCTCACTGTCCTAAACTGTCTGTTGCAGCTCCGAGATCTGGGTAGTGTTGTCACCACCTGCATAATGCCCAGCTCACCCTGTACCCTGGGTAATTCTAGAAAATGACCATGTCTGAGCAATAAAACATTTGCAGCCAGACTCAGAGTCATGCTGGCATGTCTACTTTCCTGGGAAGTCAGTCGGCTGTAGGGAGCACAGAGAAACAGGGCGGAACTCATGCTGGCTCCTGCCTTGTGCGGAGCCATGCTTGTATAAGTTCACCAAGAGGTGATGTGCCAGTAACACAGCTGTGCCACGACTCTCAACTTGTGCAACATCAACACCACAAGTGTTTTGGACCAGCGATGGTGTCATGATGTCTGTCATACTAGTATTGTGCCTCACTCTGTACACCAAGTCTTGACTGTTCCTGGGTTTCCCTTCCCACTGCTCCGTCTTCCCAGGGCCACGACAACCACATCTATGGGCTCTTTCCATAAAATGTAGGTGAGGCTAAAGCAGATCATGTCCTTCCCTGCCTTCCCTTCCCCATCTGCCCTTAGACCACCCCTCTCCCCTTAGCTTGCTGCCAACTTGGTGCTGGTGCAGCTGTGGGATGGGAGGGACATGACAGTGAGACTCCTGGGACAAGCACAGATGGGGGGGGGTGTGTTCAAACTCTTTCAGAATTTTTTCCCTGAAGATCTCACCAGAATTGCAGATGAGACATTTTAATTCTAGCATGGTGCCGTTTTCCGACAGAGCAGCTTTCTGGTCAGTCCTGCCCCATGACAGACCGTGGGGGCAGACGCCCAGCTGAGCCTGTAGCCGAGCCGTTCTGCACCTTGCTTGACCTGACCTGGTAATACGTGCCATGGGGAAAAAGTGTGTGGAGCCAAGGACCCAGCTGACAGCAGATCTGTCGCTATTGCTCTTGGGGGAAAAAGTGGTAGGGAGGTATGGGCCTGTGTGCCACTGTCAACAGAGGGCTGCTGTTTTTTTTTCCCTCCCTGGGCAATTATGCATACAGTGAATTTCTGAGTCACAGGATGGCAGTCCAGCAGATCAAATTATTTGTCCAGTACTGGAATAAGCTAGCGTGCAAGTCTGAAATGGTGAGCTGGCTCTGTTTGCTCAGCTGACAGCAGTGTAGCAGTTGTTAATTCCATTGCATCCCCTCAGAGCAAAAAAGGAGAAAATGTAGCAACCAGCAAGAGAAAATACAGAGAGACTCCGCATCGCTCTTTCCACTAAATATGCCCAAATGCAGGCAGACAGCTCTCTCCGCTCACTTCCCCGAGCGCTGAGTGTTTGCTTTATCTGGTGATGTAACGGATTGCTAAATAATAGACAAACCTGATATGAACTCTGCTACTTATCTCTGCGCCGGTGCTTAGATGTGGAAGAATCTTGTTGCGTTTTTCACTTGGTTTTAGCAGCTTTACAACCAGCGATATGCCACTGCCCTCTGCTGGAAACCCGCGTGTTATTAGCGCATTCACTGCGCTTGGAACTGGAGCGCTGTGAAACGTATGACGGGACAGCAGGAGCCCCCCGCCCGTCAGGCAGAGCAGGACGCGCTCCCCTCCCATGGCCCTCTTCTTCCCTTGCTTTGGTGGGCTCCCAGGATGGGAAAAACCTGGTAGTGGAAGGGAACATCAGATCAGAGTTACCAGCATTCGCTCTTTCTCCTACACTTCACATATAGAATATAGTTGGGGTTTTTGAGAACTTCTTTTCCATCTAAAGCTACGTTTTTTTGAGAACTCTTACTAGAATAGTCTGAATACAAAGTGCCCGGTTTAGGCTATCTATCCGGTACATGCTAAAGATTCAAGCTGGCATTTATTTTGTAGGGTAGGTCATTCAACACACCTCAAGAAAACCATGTCATTCAACCTGCTGTCAGATGGCTGTGGTTATACAATCCATATGGACATCACCGCAATGTGCACGCCTCATGAGTGCTAAATTGGGGCTTAATCTAAGACCAATGGCAGCATTGGCTTTGAGCGAGCAGATGTATCTCAGGAAGGACTATCTTTCCAGAACAGGTTTCCGTAAGATTTATTTAGCTGTTTCTGGGGTGGTGCTTGAACCTTATCAGAATAATTTCTCATCATGAGGGGCATTAGATTCTTCCTGAACTGCAGAGTTGTTATTGCTAGATTAGCCTCCAAGCACAGAAATACTGGAGTTGCTGCCTTGAAGAACCATGGAGATCTTCAGCTTAAAGCCGGAAGGTCAAAAATACTAGTTTTAATTGACAGGTGCACAAATAGCCATGGTGGTGTGTTCCACCTACTCCAATGGCCTGCCTCCATCACTGGTCAGGGTGACACATCCTGGGGAAGGGGCAAGAAATCATGTGTAAAGTGTAGGAAGATGCAGAGCAGGCCCTGACAACTACCCTTTCCTTTCTTTCCCTTTCAGTTTCCCTTTCTCTTCTGTTTTTTTTTCTTTTCCCTTTCCCTAGCACTGTGGCAAATGATTGTCCTGAGGATGGGAGTGCCATGACGGGGCCAGGAGATCTTAAAATTAAATGGAACGAGTAACCGAAGCCCAGCTAAGCAGAGGGTGAGGGGGAAAGCCTCTGCAGCATAGCAGCAGCTGCAGCACTGGGCATGAAACTGCTGCTCCACAGCCTCGTTTGCATGACTGGTTTCCTTGACATTAATTCCTAAGCCCTTTGCCTAATTTGCTGACCTATACACGGTTTCGCATCTTTATATATAGTAAATGCATAACAGCTTTTTATCGTGGCTCCATGAATGACACACTGCTGCCCTGTAACTTGGTAGCTCTCCCTGTGGTTAATGTTTCTGATTATAGATCAGCCTTTCAAAAGTAATAAAATGAAGTGGCATTTTATGTAACTCAATGGGTTACAGTAGGAAGCTGTTAACAGTAGAGGATTAAAATAAAATTGTTCTTGATATTTTAAAAGTGATGAAACGAGGAGAAAAATAAATCCACCTCCAAATGCTGCAAATCATTCCTTACAAGTTTGGCATCTGCCAAGATCCTACTTAGAAAAAAACCCTGGGCTCCTTCCCTCAGAGGGTCCTCCCACACTGTTCAAGGCATGAAGCTCAAGGGTAGTGTTCACTGTCCACAGGCACACCCAGCATCCTCATTAATAAATGCCACTTATGGCATGGGTTTTTTGACTGCTTTCTAAAAAATATTACCGCTACATCTTCATATGCTGTGCATTTTCTGTCATGAGACTTAAATACAGGGGAGCAGATCTGACACATTTCAGCAGGTTTCTGTGTTCTTTAAAGGTAGGCCATTAATTGTGTTAATCGAGTGATTGTCTGGCTAAAATATTTCAAAAGTGATCAGTCAAAGTACGATTACAACTGAAATCAGGCTACTGATAATGAGGGACCACAGTCAGCTGGAAAGAAACATGAATAGAAATAACTCCTGACTTTTAGATTATTCATTGGTATTACTTCTAAAAGATCATCCCAGCATATTTTCTGTTGCCTTGATTTTCCTTTCATTTCTGTGACATGACTGCTACCATAAATAAGCGAACTTGCATAACTTTCAGATAATGCACTGGATGTGGCATTAAGTCACAAAAGGGAAAAGCATATTCTGTAAAATGTGTTCCTCTGAGCTGGAGTTAGTCTGGCACATTTATTTCCAACATTTTGGCTAAGCATGTACCTGTCTCACATACTTAATAAACACAAGATTGTTTTCCAGAATTCCACTGTGTAATTTTTGCCATTAAACACTAAAAAAGAAAAAAATAATCAACCATTCACTATTAAAAGATTTTAATTATTTGGAACACTAACATCAAGAATGTTTACTTGAAAATGTTTCTTTCCACTTTAGTCCATCTTCAAACCTGTTACACTATATTCCACTGACTAGTATTACAAATTACACTGATATGTTTCCTCATACTTGTAAAAGAGAGCTACAGTAAATTGTTTCACAAGGTGTTTGGGCAAAACATAGATAAGAAATTATTCTTTCCCTCTTCTTCTATGATGAAGCAGAAGCTTAGTTTTAAAGTAACAAGAACAGTCATTATAGAGCTAAATATATTTGACATATTTAACCTCACAAATAAATAAATATATACAAGGGAGGTCACAGCATGTCAGCTACAAAGTAGAAGCTTTACATTGTAGAACTGAGAGCATTCAAGAGCATCTAACTGACACAGACAGTTTAAGATTACTACATGGTAGTAAAAAAAGAGAAAAAAATCTTAATTCAGCAAAAATAAAGGTAGCTGTACATTAAACTGATACTTAAGTTACAGCTCAGCTTCAGTCAGGATACTGTGTTTGCTTTTTATTTATATTTTACTAATCTATTATATTTTACTAATTCCTCATTTTCTCAGGAATGTTTGGTTTTCCGTCTCTTCACTTCTGAACACCTTAGTCAGGTAGAAAACTCACAGTAAGCTGCTACGTGAACACTATTATCTACAGTAGTTAAGCAAGTGGGATGTTAAAATATAAGTCCAGTAAATGCTTGTACAGAATCTCTCCCTAAATTATTTCCTTTATTAAAGATATCTGACAACACTCATCCCTATTAATAATTACATTTTAAGCGAATCGGGCTGAATTTCATTCATACCACCACGTACGAATTTGCAGTTATGAGACTGAGGTTTCGTTAAGGTCCGCGTAGCGACAGCAGTGTTTCTGGGCGGAACACCGTCCAGACACCCTCCTCCCGCCCGGTGCTTGCAGCCAGGGAAAATACGCCATTTGCGCCGTCACAGCATTAAACGATCTCTGCACGCAACAGCACGTGCAAAGAGCAAAGAAAGGCACAAATCCACATCCCTAATCACTGAGCATCCACCTGCTTGGCAGCTGAGAAACCTCAGCAGAACTTTCTGGTCACCTTCTGGATACGATTAATTAAGTATTTGGCTACAAATATTTTGGTTAAAACCAAAGCCTTTTTAAAAATGAAAGTTTCCATCGGGAGACATTCTCCTCCGAAAACATCGTTTGAAAATACCTTTGGAAGTTTTGGCCCATGCTTTCAGCGACATGCGCAGTTACGGTTTTTATAAAACCCGTCATTGGGCAAGACATGCTTTGTGAGGAGAGATGCACTTCTGGCAGCCATGGCCGCATGCTAATGCGTCACACATTCATAGAGACTAAAACAAGTAAGCATTTTATGCTCTTGTCCGTTCTCTGCACACAGGCACCCCAGTGTCGTGATGCACACAGAACAGCAATGCGAAATTCCCTAACGTTGCCTGAACCCTGCTCCAACTCTGAGCCTCCCGCAACCTCAATCAGTTCAACCAACCGTGGGGCAGGAGGGGGGTACTGATACTGATAACGTTACGTGCCCAGAAAGACGTTATTTATTTATTACCGGTAAACGTATCCCAGGTTATTCTAATGTTGCGATGCCATCTAATGGACGTGCCTATACATACAATATATCCGAAGTACAGAGACTGACAAATGAACCCACGGGCTTACAAAGTATTCATCTCGTGTTTAAATACTTAAACATAAGTTTTAGCACCGTTCGTGGTTCTTAGATTGCCTACGGTACACAATGTAGTTTCCCCTGCCATATTTACTGTGTGCATTATTATAAAAATATGTGTGGAGAGAGATCTAGGTATATATTTGTATATCTATATATAGCTGAATGTCTTCTATTTTGTTTAGTGAAAAAGACATTAAACATAGAATTGCGATGGGAGATGCCCCATTTCACACACACCGATCAATAAATCTTGAAACATGACTTTGTGTAAACTTTGGATTTACCTGTGTACTTGTTCTGTACAGATGCAAATGATACGTACGACTGTCTGTTTCCATACATATCAATGGGCTTAAAATTTGCAGGAGTTACTAGCAACCTGCGCGTCCTTCTCAGCCAGCACATCTATGTAACAGGTGTGTTTCTATGTACACGGCTACAAAATAGCCTGAATTTACAGCACGTATTTTTTTGGTAAGCAAGCTTTGCATGATTAGGTCTATTTAGTCAAAAATGGTTTAAAATAACCCTTTCAACACTGCTGTTAGGGTTTTATTCACTTACAAATAAAGAACAGACAACACTAGACAGTCAAGAAGCAAGAATCAAACAAGTGTAGTAGGGAAAAACCATATTCTTCAAAAGAAAAAGACCACCTGTAAACTGTTCAATAAGAGCTTGCCTGTACTGCGTGACATGTCTGCTATTTTCTCCAGGAGTCGAGACTTGCTTCTGTTTGGAATATATAATTTAGAGTTAAGCTTGTGGCTCTTCAGTCTTAAAAAATATTTACACAGGATTACAATTAGCTGTCCAGACATCATGTTGGCTGGCACACATTTAAAAACAGCTCAACACCATGGTGGAAAATTGTCTTTTTCCACAACAGTAAAAAGGTAGAGAAATTGGTCCTCGAGTGGAAGTTGTTAACAGGAGAACATTATAAACTGGGAAAAAATAACTAAACAAGTCACATTCTACGACATCCAGTATTCTCAATTCCAGGCAGACTTTTGTCTTCCTTTGGTTCAAAAAATCCAAAACCCCAGTCAGAACTTTGTGCTGTGACTAAATGTGTCGGACATGATGATATTTTTGTAGAAGTTGTCAGAGTGAGGATTGCAGTATCCCTTGACCTTGTCAATAACCTGGTGGACAGGGATGATTGACGTCTGTTCTTCATCCTCTTGGGCAAATTTTGAAGACGGCTTGTCAATAAAAACATTCTCTAGGAAGAGGAATAAGCAACAACAAGAAGTTAGGGCTTCTTAAGTAAAGTCATAATTCAAGAGGTGTGTCACTCCCACATAGATATGCCTTCAATTGCCACTACTGCTAAATTAAATTACTGCTCTAAAAGCCAACAAACAACTTTTTGGCTTGGCATTGCTTCTTCTAAATTCTTTTGCGACGCCTAGTTTTGTGGCCAGACGTCTCAGGTCTCTCTTGAAATTACCCCCCTATTCTTTTGCCTAAAATGTAACTGACTCCTGTGACCTTTTAATATATTAACTTACTGTTGGTGCTTTGAATCTTACAAACTAAAAACATTTTGATGGCACAGGAATAGGGGTGACCTCCATAACATCTGGTAAATAACATCTCCACATAACAAAGTAGTGGAAAACGACAGTAAAAATTTAATTATTTCAACACTGGAGATTTTAAGCTACACACAGAAATAATGTGCTCTGCACAGAATGTAGCAGAAGATGACTTGCATCTTAAATCAGGTAACCAGCGCCGGAACCTGCCTAAACTTTGTGCTTGCCTACCATCACTTTGTTTTTTTCTGTAATGTGGAGGGTGGGTACAGACTGAAAAACTGTGGGGAGGAAAAGATGCAGAAAACTGGCATCTCCTCAGAATTCAGGTGCTATAAGCCAAGGGTGGAGCCGAAGAGAAAAAGGAGAAAGGCAATTCCCAACCGGGCTGGGGAAATCCGCTTCAGCCGCGAGCGGTATTGCTGTTCGGAGAACGGTCAGTAGGTAGAGCTCATGCAGTGAGCAACGAGAAGGAGAGAGCCTGTATCTCATTTTCTCAAGTACATGGTCCTAATGAGCTTTCTTATCTCTTTCACTGTAGCGAATAAAGCTGGAATTAATTCCCTTAACCCAGTGAAGGCTTTGACCATTGCAAGCCGACAGTAAGCTGGGGTATCCTGTGAAGCAGTCTTTTCTACAAGTGACGTTTTTGATGGCTGTCTACAAGACCTTGGTGAAATCACCTTCCAAAATTCCCTGGTAAAAGATCATTTTACAGTGTAGTATATTACTTAAACTATGATTTCATACACAACTTGTTTCTTATAGAAATAAATCATTAATTAAAAATAAACAGAAAATTAACCCGCCCCTGCAGAAGTCATGATATCAAGCCATAAAAGAGTATAAAGTGTTGCATGAAGGAGAAATGGATTGCAAAGTGAGAAATCAAACCAGTTGTACTCATGAAAAAAGGAACAGGCATATTCAGGCATATCAGAATGATTTTTTCAAAGCACGCAGGAATGTCGATGAATTGCAGCAAATAATTCCATGTCCAATAGCAAACTGCCGGGTACTATCTGCCTGCCTTTCAAATGTGTGTATTCACTAGCCAATGGTACTACGTTTTGAAGTTTTTCTACATACTGAGTATCTTATTACAAAGAGGAAAGTTTAATTCTTAGTCTTTAGGGAAAGTTTTTGAAATTCCTTGCAAATATGTACACTTTTTTTCACAAGGCATCACTGCATTGTTAAATACCAACTATTTCCTCATTAAATTTGCACGTGCAGGAATTACCTAAGTCCTATGAAACCCAGTGGGGCCCACTTTTTTTTAGCTCAATGCGCTTCACACCCAAGTACAGGGTTAAAATCCTGTGTCACTGAAGTAAATGGGAGTTTTACCACCAAATTCTGTGCAGCAACAATTTTAACTTCTAATTCGTGTAAGTCTTACATATGGTATTTGCCTACAGCAAGTCTATCTATGGTACTACCTACAACAAGTTTGTGTCAGTCTCATAGACAGCAGTGTCACAATACACCGAAGGGATTTCTTTCGTCTACCCAATATTTGTGTCCCAGTAGATGCATTCTGCATTCAACCCTCCAGCAGTTCACAGCACAGCTTTCAGGCATATACAGTTTGTCATTCAGACATTTTGGGTGTGACTGGATATGAAAAAACAATGGCTGGAAGACTCATTCTATAATAGCCATAGACCAAATAGAAATACAATATCTTAAAATTCCTGTAATAACGTTTAAAAATATTCAGAAAGTTTCTAGGACTCAATCAGATTGTTTTTGGTTTTTGACATATGCTTTTTGTATGGGTGTTTCAACCCAGTCTCCCTTCTCCAGACTACTGTACGCAGGCATTAATGTCAGGACATGGTCTGTTTTCTAAAACGGTGTCTTCCAAACGCTTCATGCCCCATGCAGAGTGCAGACACCCAGAGTTCAAAGCACACTTATCCTTTGATTCAGCATCAATGACGCAAGATGTAACGGTGAGAAACAAGCAGCGTTTCTGATTAGCAAAGTCCTTTGTGTCAGTGAGGACATCATGCAAGTGGCATCCCTCCACCCTGTTCAAACCATGCATTCAGCAAAAGCAATTCTCACTTTACCTGTAATGCTCCACCACTGATGAGGAAAGGGCCTTAGAAGACATTATCTATACCACAAACACATGAATGCTTGTGTCAATTCCAGGGAGCACATTATAACCATATTAACAAGAGTTGCCAAGACATGTAGCTATTACATTATTAGCCTGCAATTTAGCCAGGACATCAAACTAAGAAGTTTAGCTGTATTAAAAATCAGTATCTTAATGTCATTTTCTATTCTTTTAACACACGAGAAGATACATCAGCATTTGAAAACCTAATGTTAGGAAAAATCCCTTTGGAGTATCACAATAAAATGTGAATTTTCAGAGATCAAAGCAAAATGTATTAAAATTTTAAAAATCTAGAGAAAAATGTGGTATTTCCTTAGTGTCCAATACACAATCACATTACAACTATGATTACATTACCAACTGCAATCCCTTTGGGGAAATAATTTATGCATGGGATTAACCTCACCACTTTTGAAGAAAGTACATGAGCATGTTCCTAACTGCAGGATTCTTTTAACTTACTTCTTACCTGGAACTCTCTTGTTGTTTTACTTCAAGACAGCATTGCAAAAACTCTAGCACTGTCTCTTTAATGGTCAGACTGATAAAAAGCTCTGAGTCCAATAAAACATTTGAGCATATTTTTATCATTGATACCAATACCAAGGGTCTAAAGGTCGATCTGCCACAAGTACAAAGGGGAATTCTCCGTCCGCAGAACAGAGAACGCTCTGCAGCGGGAGGGGCGCGATGCTCTCCTCCTCTACTATTAAATTAATAGTAGCACTGTGATCGGTGGCTATTATAGACACTGGCTGTGGAAGACTGCTGCCAGAAGCGTCCCTTCATAGGAGAGCGAGCTGAAGACCACGTGCTCAGGGCAGTGGGGTGCGTGGACGCCAAACCTGAGACGGCAGCAGGGACAGGCACCCTGGCGAGGCAGGGGCCAGCTGTGCGCGCCCAGCACGGCTGCGAGCGGCACTCTCGAGAGCGAGCTCAGGTTCACCAGCCAATTTCTTAAGACAATGCTCATTTTTACTGTGTTCCAAGCCAATGCACTTCACGGACATTCTCGATAACCAAAAAAGATTTACGCTCTTAAAATACCTGATTGCACAACGCCTCATGCTAATGGATGCACTGAAAATTGGCTGGTGAGAAAAAAAACCATGTAGTTCTTAAAAAAGGGGATTTCTAGCCAAAAATTGTGTGCCTAACTGAAGCAGGTAATGATCATCAATAAAAAAAAAAGAAGTTATTTCCTGGAAGCTATGCCACATATCAAGAAAGGAGACTGTACCAACATAAAAGAGACATCAGGGACTTCTTCGAATAATTTATACCTAAGAAACGATGCAACTTTCTTTCCAGTAAAATCATATATTTCATATCTAAACATTGCTTCTAACAAATATTTTAAAGCACGTTAACAAATATTTTAAAGCACGTAAACACATCTTTGGGTTAACTATGTGTGCAGATTTTATTTCCACTGTGTTTTAGAAGAGAATTCCGTAATAATGTTACATGACTTTATAGAGGACAAAAACATGAGTTCACAAAAACCCAGTAACAAAAAAATCTGAACTATTTAAGTCATTTTCTGAAATATGATCTCAGACCTCAGCAAACAGACTTGCAAATCATTCCAGCTCCTCTCTTTCTTTGCTCCTTTAAATTAATAAATTTAAATTAAATAAATATATCTAATGTAGCTCCTTTAAAGTGTTCTTAAAATGAGCACATTTTTATGGCATGAGTGGAATACAGATGATGCCATTTATTACATATACCACTGACATCTAAATAAACAAGCTATAGATATGGTGTGCTATTTGTAGAAGGGAAAGGCAATGCATACCCTGGGAACATGGTATCCATTTGCAAGTAGCCTCCATTTGTCAATTTACCCATAAATTGTTACAGTTAAATGGAAGGAGTTTGACCAAGTGAATCAGCTGTGGACTTGGACTCAGAAGACTTCACTCCTATTTCCAGCTGTGCTGCTAGCTTCATGTTACCTTGGGTAATGAACGTCATCTCTCTGTGCTTTGGCTACCCAGTGTTTACAGTGGGATAATAAGACTTACCTTCATTTAGCCAAAAAGGTGAAAGTCCTATAGAAAACTCAAGATTTGCTTTCATCAAGCCTACTTTGTTTAGTATGGGAACATACCAAGATCAGAACTATATATTGGATGTATTGTATATTAAGTTAAGATTCTTATTAAACAGTAACATATATTTTAAAAATACTGAAACTATACAAATTGGTGACATTAACCTCTGGGTAAAAATCCCTACTGTACCTTTAACATGAACCTACGTATTCACAGATGCACTGTGTTACAATGCAAGAACTCACCTGTATGGCTGTTTCGTTTGCAATATGTATTTGTTGTAGATTTTGATTTGGATGTTAAGTAGGTTGAATTGGAGCCGATGGAACTAGAGGATAAGGATTTCCCAAGATTATCAGAACTCTTCTTTATAATATTGGTTGCTGTTTTGCTCCAATCTAAAAATGATTGAAAAGTTTTACATAAATAATTACCATAGGTACTAAATGCCTAATTTATTCAATTATGAACATTTCAAGTATCAGATGCATTTCTTAATGTTGCTTATAACAAACAGCCTATCCTTTTCCTGTCAGGTTGCCTCTTTGATTCTTAAGAAACACAAGAATTATTCCAACTTGATTTACTTTGCTGTTTACCACAGTAGTTAGAATTGGTGTCTAAAGACACAGTGTCTAAAGTGTTAAAACACTCCAATAATCATTCGTCTGGATGGCAGAACTGTAAGTAAGACCCAGCTTTCTCAGACACAGGAGAGCAGTGAAGCTCTGTAGCAGTATAAGGATGCCAAAGTTTCATGACCTGAAGAAAGAAATCCAAAGGGATGGATAGGAAAGGGATGGATAGGACCATTTACAGTGATTTTATCGTTTGAGGGCTTGATCTGCTGAGGTAGGTACTCCATACTTGCAGAATTGCACTTGTTGTTATAGGTTTTAGCATATTGGTGCACTATTAGTAACAATGAATAATAATGGTTATTCAGTAGTTCACATTTTAAGAGTTTTGTCCGAACAATTAACACGATAAGCTCTTACACTGGAACAACTCCCAGAATTAAATTTAATAGAATCATAGAATCATGGAATAGTCTAGGTTGGAAGGGACCTTTAAAAGTCATCTAATCCAAGCCCCCTGCAATAAGCAGGGACATCTTCAACTACATCAGGTTGCTCAGAGCCCCGTCCAACCTGACCTTCAGTGTTTCCAAGGATGAGGCATCTACCACCTCTCTGGGCAACCTGTGCCAGTGTTTTACTACCCTCGTTGTGAAAAATTTCTTCCTTAGATCTAGTCTAAATCTGCCCTTTTTTAGTTTCAAAGCATTATCCCTTGTCCTATTGCTACAGGCCCTGCTAAAACGTCTGTCCTCATCTTTCTTATAAAGCCCCCTTTAAGTACTGGAAGGCTGCAATAAAGTGTCCCTAGAGCCTTCTCTTCTCCACGCTGAAGAACCCCAACTCTCTCAGCCTGTCCTCACAGGAGAGGTGTTCCAGCCTTCTGATCGTTTTTGTGGCCTCCTCTGGATGTGCTCCAACAGGTCCATGTCTTTCCTGTGCTAACAGCTTCAGAACTGGACGCAGTAACTAATACCAATAAACTTATTGCGAAAAAAATGACACTGAAAATCTCATCACAAGTGTCCCAATACCAGTAGAATAAATATATCTAACTACTTTTGTATCATATACTTGCAGGTAGGTACAGGTAGTTTCACACTTTAGTCATGTTCCTATTATTCACTGTACTGCAATGAAATTCACAAAATGGAAGAGAAGTCCAAACAAAACACACATGGG
Organism: Phaethon aethereus; assembly: GCF_964289735.1. Classification (NCBI taxonomy): domain Eukaryota; kingdom Metazoa; phylum Chordata; class Aves; order Phaethontiformes; family Phaethontidae; genus Phaethon; species Phaethon aethereus. Next base: position 68,627,776 of record NC_138576.1, on the reverse strand, counting down.
CCACTTTAGCCTTGATTTAAATCAGACAGATATTTTATCCTAAATCATTGCTGTAGGGTATAGGTTACTATTTCTCCGACCTAGCTATGGCAGTGTTGCAAGGCTTTGGCTTGTTTGTTTCTTTGCTTTATCATAGCATGCCCTAAAGTAGACTTCAGCTGGATAGGTATGCAAGTTCACTTTTGGCTTATATTTCACCGTTCTGCCTGAAAACTGTATCAGGATCATGGAGAATAAAACCAGCCAGTGGGGGTGGACTGGTTAATGCTAGGCGTAATGACAGCACATTAACTATACCACTGAAATACTCAGATCCTTCAGGTTTTTATTTCTATCATACTCAAAAGCTGCCCAACAGCAGCATCAAAATCTGGAAATAATTTGATCCATCTGTGTTTTCCAGTTGAGGAGTTACAGCATGAACCACATGGAAACTGAACAATCTGGATACCTGATCAGAATGAATACTCTTTTCCTAATTTGTATTAACTCTCTGAAATCATAAATCAGGTTTTCTTACTACAAAATGAAAGCATAAATGTTTTATAGCATACAATGAGAATGCATTCCCCAAACAAAACAGAGCAAGACAAAGCAAAAGTCTTGATGGCAAAGCAAGGTGCTTAAAACATTGAAACAAACCTTGGATGCCAAGAAAGGACGGACACAAGGGTATTTGGAGCACTGCTGTTATCCAGGATAGACTGCTTTACCTTACTTGGCAATGAGCTAATGCTACTTTACATCAACTGTAGATTTCAACCCTGGTCATTGAGCAAGAACAATATGAGCAAGAATTATGTGGTCCAAAATCATTACATCAGACAGCAAAGCAACATCCAGTTGCCTAAACACAGGAGTCTAATGCCATGTGAGATGGCCAAAGGTGGAGGAGACTACAAACGCTACAAACAGCGTCCCAAGTGTTGCACTTTTAAGTGTCCAAACCAACTGCTCTCCTTTCTCTCTGAGAGTTGCAGATAAAGATGAACTTCAATTCTAATCAGGCTTCTGCTAAAGAAATTTTCTATGTTTTTGAGTATCTAATGGTCTCTCTGAAGTATATGGTGAAAGACAGAACACTTTGAAAAGGCAAAGTTAAAAGCAAAAGAGGTCAGAATATTTCTAGCTGCCTTTTAAGAATTGATCCTACATCAACAGTACACAGAATTCTGTCAACATACTGTAATGTAGGAGAAAAGGAATAAGACTGGCTCTTGAATGACAGAGTAGTTTGAATCTCTGAAAATTTTTTTTTTTTTTAGGGTCCAAAAGGCCTTCCAAAACCATGCCTATAGTGCTACAAAATTTACCAGCTGCCTTCAGTGGAAAACCGAAAGAGAATACTTGAGAATTTTTATGAAGTGATATCTGAAAAGTCCCTTGGCAATTGTTAGTACTTAAGTGAACTGACAGCCTATGATTAACATATTTTTCCACATCTCTGGCTTACATTTGTATTAAAAATAACACAGCAAGCTTTTCACCTGGACTTTTATGGACTACTGCAGCATCTAAGGAGGGGAGCTGTGAACTGCTTTTACCTGAATTGTCTGCCAGTCGGAATCTGCCACAACAGAGATGTCTCCTCCATTGTTTCTGCACATTTTCTTTCATAGCGCAATGGAATACAAATATAAATAAACCTGCGACAAAAGCAAATAAACAGCAAATGAAGGTTGTATTTATAAATAAACAGATTAATTAAAATCTGCTAACAAAAGGTTATAAAGTATAAGCAGAGGAAAATAATCTTAAAGTTTTCTTACTGTCATCTATGCCTCATTTAAGAGGTATGGAAATTAGTTAAAGCTTTCCCACCCTCTAGCTACTATATAAGTGTCTGGAATATCAGAAGAGAGACAATAGGACCCCTTTCATTGTCACTGTTGATTTAGACCCAGCTCAGTGTGGATCTTTTATATGGTCTTTTTGGCTTCGAAGAAAGGAATTAACAGGTTTTGCCTTTGAACAAAATGAATATTTTGCACCCAACAGGACTCCAAGATCCAGACTGCAAAGTAAATACAGACATTATTATATTACCAAGAAGATATTTTACCTCCTCCTGTTCCATATTTACAGAATTGTGGTCTGTATTCTTTTAAAACCAGAAGTCTTGTGATTGGCACTAAAGAGTGCCCTCAAAATGCACAGTGGGATTTATGTACATCACATGCATGTAGTTGAAATGATTATGAAAACGGTAAGAACATGCTCACAAGTACTAATTAGGTGTCCAGCTACTTACTTCTGAAGAAAATTACCTGGTTTCTGTGTGCAATCACAATAAATGTGTTTAAGAATGTTTTTGTAGAGCTTGTTTTTCTCATGCAAATGCATAATCTTTATTTTCAAGACAGAAGATAAGCATCTACCATGTGGTAAAGAAGGTCTTAACTGGGCGTATGGTATGATTTCATCATTCTACGGAGATACTTTAGAGCTAAATATAGAAGTTGGAAATCTCAAATGCTCCTGGCGCTTCCCAGGCAGGCACTGGCTGTGGAATCTTCCGTCGTTCTCCGGGTTGGCCTGTTCTTGTTTTACTCTTATTCACTGGGAGAGAGCCAGCCTGGGGCTGAACACTTGATGGCAAAATCCCTCATGATTATATCTTAAACATGAATAAATGCTACATAATGTGGGCAAACCGGGTTAAGTGCCATCCTCTAAGACTGTTCCTTTATGACCATCATGAACAGCTCTGTATACTAATGCCTACTATGTTTCAGCTGGTAGAACACAATGGCAGGGTATAGCTTGGAAAAAAATGCTCTGGAGCATAACATTATCCTCTCCCCTCCAAAGTGCTGAGGTCTCATTTTGTATGAATGCTTGTCATTGAACTGGACTTGTATTTGCTTATAGCTGTCAGGACAGGCTGAGACCACTGAGATCAGTTAACTTTAGGAAAGGTTGTGTCATGAAACATATTTTTTGCAAAATTTTTCAAGAGCTGATGACGAAGAAAAAGGAGCAGCACAATTTAAGGAAGGCAAACATATCTTAGTGTATCCCATAAACAGGCTTCGTTGAATTATGGTTACTATGTTTGCGTTTAGTAAAATATTTCTGTGTGTGATTTGTTTTAAGCACAGAGTAATTCTAACGCAATCACTAGCAGCTCTTACAAGCTTAGAGTTATGCAGTTATTTGTGGTCCAAAGTACCACTTAGGATTTCTGCACAGCTACAAAGTTACTAAAATGATGCTTAATTAAATTGTGGTTAACATTTGGAACATTTAAAAGAAAATGTGTAGGTCTATAGTAATAGAAAACAAATGTACTGCATTAAGTACTTTGCCTTTGCCCTATCTGGGCTTGGTCTCTGAAATTTTTTTCTCTGCATTTCATTATTCATTAAGTTTACAATGTGCTTTAGTAATACAACTTTGGTTTTGCTTCCCAGAGCCAAATCAGACCCTAGGCTTGGCTCTAGCTTGGCTCTGACTTGAAAGTATTTGGCTTGCCCAGGCATATATATAAAATGAGCAGCCAAAAAAAGAGATGTTCCCAGATTTTTCACTCTGACTGTCAAAGAGGGAAAAATCATTTCCTATGTAGATGAAATAGCAAAGTACAGTAACACCAGTAGTTGCTGCAATTTACTTTTTCACTGCCAGTGCACAGAAAACTAGGTTGGTGGAGGCTGCTGGTATAGCTTAAAATACTGCTGCCGTTTTCAAAAACTTGCGAGATAGTAAACATGTTTCCTGAGGGCTCGATTGTTAAGTCATGCTAACACTGGTGAAAGACGTGCCATACCGAACTGCTTTTTCTGATAGGAAATGCTTCCACATACAAATCCCAAACTTCTCTTTGCTTTCATCCCCTTACTGCTACATGTACACTGCACCAGTCGCATGTGACTTTAAACATCCTCTTTCTGGCTTCTTTAGCTTTGCCTAGCTCTTTCTGACACAGAAATAAGCATTTTCAGATACGGGATTTTTATCTTCCTGTGCTTGATATGACAGGCCTGAATATACTGTGCCAACTTTGCTACCACAATCCGTGAAAAACCCATCGCTCTTCTTCTCTGCGCATTCGCTCCGCAGGTTTTTCAGTTTCATCTTCTGACTTAACTGCCTTTCAAATATTCATTTTCCATTGAACAGTGCTATTACCCCACAGAGGCTTAAGCAGTGGTGGTCAACCTCGTGTGCACTCTGCATGTACAAGCTTAACTGACTGCACTGGAAATTCTGGTTACAGACAATTTCTTGAATTTGATCCTTGGCATGTGTTTCAGAGATTTAATCTTTTTTCATGTTCTTCCCATACTTCTAATCTCTCTAGGCCCTTCTGAATTTCTAACACGGACACATTGCAGCAAATACTTCATTATGCTGCTAGGGGAGTATCAGAATCTGTCCTTTGGAAAAAAGTCTTAGGAAGAACACCACATCCAAACAATTTTTGCCATTTTGCCTAGCATTTTAGGTTGAAACTGAACCAAACCAAAAACCACAACATTATTCTCTTTCCACGAAAGCTCAATAAATCTTTTAGCACAGTAAATATGTCTCAACTGTAACAGATAAAATCCACACAGCATAACATTAAGTACTTTTTCCATAAAGGGAAGATATTTTGCTGACCCTGGGAAAATTTATTTTTTATCTCAATATATGTGTGGCATAACACATGCTCCTCCAGTGACATTCTTGGGGTTTTTTTTTGTTACGGTTTTTTTCAGGCAAATTTATTTTTCATATCAATATGTGTGTGGTATAACACATGTCCCTCCAATGACCTTCTTGGGTTTTTGTTTTTAGTTGTTCTTTATTAGTGGGTAGGGCAAGCAGAGGTGGGCATTCTTACTCCATTTGGTTTATATGCAAATTTCAGCTCTGGGATGAAATTCTTTTAAATGTCAGCTATATAATTCTCTTGTTTATAACTATTTGATTACAATTTACAGCATGTTTCAGAACGATGAACTACATTGGAAACGTAAAATATCCAAAACTTCAGTAAAGGAAACAAAAATAAGCTGACTATAACAGTCGCTGCTTTTTCCTTAAAGAACCAAAGAATATGCCATAACTCTGTGCTATCTCTCCGCACTGAAACAGGATTGAATTTTGTTTTACGAGCTTCTTCTACCTTAATAAAATAGTTATGTGCTTTACAGATTTCCTACAGGAATAAATTAAGGAAAGAGGCTTCCTATATTTGTTATAATCAGTGAAAGGAAATGTTGAGGGTCATACAGCATCTATCTCAACAGAGATCACTGCAGACTGTTAGCTCGGAATAGCACTATTTATAATACAGTGTATTTTATGAAAAAGACCTTAAAACATTAATTAACTAAGATATTCAACCGATATGTAGTTGGTATCACTATTCCACATAAGGGAAAACCAATGATGGTTTAGTACCAAGGAGAAATCTAGAGAGCTTGGATCTGAATTCCCTAGCCAAATCACCGGACATAGTGTGTCCCAGAACAGCAACAGCTCAAATATTATTTGACACAGAACAGAAATTCAGCTTACCTTGCAATGAATTGAAAATGGAGAACAGGTACAGGAAAGGAAGAGTTAACGGACCCCAGGCAAAAAAGGCAAAGCCCCATGTCATGCCCAGGAGGAAGGTCAGGCTGACCACACTACGGAGGTTCCTTAGGATCTCTTCCTTCAGGCTCCGATTAGTTCTTTTGCCATTCCTCCCACAAATCTGCACCATCACCACAATAAACATGGCAATGTTCATCAGAAACATGATTCCAAAGTAACCGGCACAAGTGACATAAAAGACAACTTCATTCTTGATCCAGCAGCTGCAAAAGAATACAAAAATATAGTAGTTTTTAGATAGAGCAAACTATCCTCCAGTAATTTCTAAGATTACAAGGAAATCAATCTATGCCCGATTCCACCAATGCTATACTTTCAAATTAAACCTTTGTCCTTTTTCTTGTTGTAAATAGGATGAAGCCCAGTAGCATCTTAAGTGACTATGGCCCGCAGAAGTATCATGTCAGAAATCTGAGAGTTGTACCACATTTTAGTTAAAACTAATTAAAAATAAAATCTGACCTCAGATACAAGGGATGGGAACTGCAATCCCATCATGGAAAGTTTTGACTCAGTATGAGTAGCTTCACCACTTTCACCAGTGTGAAGCATAGGATGCTTTCGTACCAGAACGGGCAAATTTGGATCTTCAGTGACAAAATCTCAAGTTTCTGCCACTTGAGCTAAAGGAGAACTCCTACATGTCTGGGAAGAAGCAGGATGGGTACTCCTTTGAGGTAGCTGTTTGACAGTCAGATATGTGAGAGATCTAGCTTATTCCTCTAGCAGCCCTGACCCTCCTGCACTTGGGTGAGGGCAGCCCCAGGTATCAGTACAGGCTGGGGGATGAAGGGATTGAGAGCAGCCCTGCCGAGAAGGACTTGGGGGTACTGGTGGATGAGAAGCTGGACGTGAGCCAACAACGTGTGCTCACAGCCCAGAAGGCCAACCACATCCTGGGCTGCATCCAAAGCAGCGTGGCCAGCAGGTCGAGGGAGGTGATTCTGCCCCTCTACTCCACTCTGGTGAGACCCCACCTGGCGCCCTGCATCCAGCTCTGGAGCCCTCAGCACACGAGAGACATGGACCTGTTGGAGAGGGTCCAGAGGAGGCCACAAAAATGATCAGAGTGCTGGAACACCTCTCCTGTTAGGACAGGCTGAGAGAGTGGGGGTTGTTCAGTCTGTAGAAGAGAAGGTCCTGGGAGACCTTATTGCAGCCTGCCAGGGGGCTTATAAGAAAGATGGGGATAGATGTTTTAGCAGGGCCTAAGGCCGATAAGAGAAAGGGTAATGGTTTTAAACTAAAAGAGCGCAGATTTAGACTAGACCTAAGGAAGAAATTTTAACAATGAGGGATGGTGAAACACCGGCACAGGTTGCCCGGAGAGGTGATAGGTGCCCCATACCTGGAAACATTCCAGGTCAGGTTGGACGGGGCTCTGAGCAACCTGATCTAGCTGAAGATGTCCCTGGTCATTGCAGGGGGGTTGGACTAGAAGACTTCTAAATATCCCTTCCAGCCCAAACTATTCTATGATTCTATGAAATGGCCGGAATGCTTAACATAATACTTTAATAAAAACACAGAATTACATTTTTATTTATTGTGATGAAGCTTTGCCAGGCAAGGAACAAAAAAAGAGGTAACAGCCATATAAAAATTTTGGCATTTGGAGATTATTACCTGGACATCAAGAGAAGAACTTAGAAACCTATTGATATTGATCGTCAACCTACATTGATGAAAGGCTGGTTTATTTACAAAGGAGACTATTTTAATACTATTTCTTTCTTTGCTCTTACCTAGAATATATAGCTTTCATTTAAGATAAACCAAAACAGCTATGTTTATTTTATATTCATGACAAAACTTGTGAATTACTTTTTTGCCAGAGGAATGTTTGTATGTGGCATTGAGTAATGCAGATTTCCCTCCAATTTTTCTTATAGTCTTCTTCACACTTCTGATTCAAATAATTTAGAAGATTATTTTGCCCACTTTGCTTGTTTAATGCACCTCTGACTTTTCCAAAGCAATGTGACCAATGTTTTTTTTTTTTTCCCTAGGCTGTAAATGCTAAATAGTAAGAGATTAAGAGAAATACTCACAAGTCGTCTCCTCCTTGCCCATTAGCATCTTTGCCATATAACTCTTTGCCATAAATATGAGCTGCATTTTTATTAGCACTTGCTAAAACAATTGCTATCACCAGAGCTGGCAAACCTGTAAGACAAGAAAACTTGTAGTTTGCTTTCAAATCTCCTAAACTTCTAAAATCACCATGCAAAGCTGAATAGGGGTGTCTCCATCCTTATTGTTTTAGTATAGAGTATCCTGAGGTAGTTCTATGTCAGAAAACTGCACAGAGAATTAGAAGGAAACAATTTTTCCAATAGTACGAATGTATAAAACTTTCAAAGCACTTAATGGGCATTAATGAATACGCCTCATAATGTTCTCTAAGGTAGAAAATGTTATTTTATTATGCGATATGGAAACTAAATTAAAATAATCTCCCTCAATTACCCAAAGTTAAATTTGCAGTTGCACACAGGCTCTCATAATATAGTGAGAAGAAGATTAACAAACTATTACAGAAATGAGATCTAGTGGAGGGATGGTACTGGGAGTTTTTTGAGGGATTTTTTTTCAGAGATGCTAATGTCCCTTGATTAGGCTGGGGATCTAGGAAACATGAATTTGAACCTGTAATTTCTCCACTGCTTCTCTCAATTGCAAATGTCTTCTCTTTTTCTACAGAAATATATAGCCTTTACTTAAATGTGTCCCACATAAAATGAAACAAACTATATGTTTTTAGTAATAAGGTACAGGGAATATTTTGGGAAAATAGACAACTATGTGGAAGAGAACTCTGTGCAGAGAGGTACAGCTCATACAAAAGAAATGTACGTTTCCTGACATGCCTTATTTACATGTGTTATCCTTGCTGTGACAAAACAGATTCAAAGGGGAAGAGGTTAATTTGCTTTTCCGACCACTCAGTCCTTGTCCTCTGCTGAGGTCTCCAAAGAGGATGCTAGTTGCCAATGGAAAGACATAAATTATCAGCTGGCATGAGGTCAGCGCTCTATCCATGAGGTTAATGGTTTTGTATTGTGTTGTATTATTTCAAACACAATATGTGCATTCAGGCAGAATTCCTGATCTAGAAAAAAACGAAGAATAAAAGCCTTGCTGCCTGAGCCTCGCAGTTATTTTTTGGTATTACATTTTCCGTTTCAGTCCTGCAGTGTACACTGCTTAAGGCAGGCAGGATCTCTCTGTGGTTTGAACACAGTGCTGAAGCTCAGGAAATTTTGACTGTTTCTGATTCGGCTGTAGGTTTTGTACTTGTTGGCAGGAAACTTTAAGCTGGACTGAAAGCTTTTTGAAAGTCAATGCGAAGATCCCATAGGCTTTGTAGTAACGGCAAGGGTTTCTGAATTCACTGTGTGCCACGGTTCTCCACCTCTGATAGGACACCCCTCTCCATTCTGGCCTCTCTGGAAAGTAAGACCAGTTTACCTGGTCTCTCCGCTCCTCCTTGTGCTGTGAGCTGCTCTGGGTGGGGAGTGCCAGCTGTGGTGTATTGCACAGAGTTATACGGGGCTGCGCGCCGGCACTGCCGCGGGGCGGGGAGGAGGAAACGCCACGCTGGTTTTGATTCTGCTCTGCGTTTGTGGTAGAGAGCTTTTACGTAGCATGGTTTCAAAACACAGGCTGTGCAAATACTGCACCTGCTGAACTCACCCCAGCCAATGATGCAAAACTTCAGTATGTATCGCCGTATATAGGTGTTGAACACTTTCACTAGAGCAATGTACATATGAACGGCTTCCAGTCCCATCCACGTAAAGGTGGCCAGAAGAAAAAAGTGCAAAAGTGCAGCTACAGCTATGCAGAGGCCATCTATGTCAAATGATGCAATCCAACCGTCAAGCAAGAAGATCAGGTTAAGAAAGAGCAGGGCTGTGCTCAAATTCATCAGGATTTTGGATGGATAATCTCTTCGCAACTTCCTAATGAGAGAAATATAGGTGCATATGAATAATTGGCTTCAATCACACAAGCAGCTTGCAGCAGCTGGGTTTACCAGTTTATAAGGTAAAACAAAGCACGGGGATCTCCTCCTAGCTGTAAGTTTTTGTGGCAATAAGGCATAGAGATGTGTCCTTTTGTGTGATACCATTGAAGGCTTCTGCTGTATGTGGTGTGGGAAAGCCAGCCCTTCTTTGGGTGCTTAATGAGCTAATTAACTGCCACGATATTTTAGCAACTGATTTATTATTAAAAATCTTTCAAATTAAATAGAATACAAGGTGTTTTGTACTTTAAATGAAAACTGAAAAAAATTAAAAGTTTCAAAATACAGCTGGCCAGAAGCTCATCTCTGATCATTTTATGTGTCAATCTTTGCTTAATTTTTGGAATACATTACCCAGTGCATGCTGTTGTTTCCTGGTTTGTGGTTTTGGGTTTTTTGTTTGTTTGTTTGTTCTTTAATAGGATCTTGGGAAAGCTAAAGGTCAAGTCAATTTTCTTTTTTAACTGATACACATTGAAATGTATGAACTGAGGGACAAGCCAATGACTTCTGCCATCTTGGACCAGAACATTATATGATAGGTAATGCAACAGGAATGCAATCGCTGGAGATATTTAGAACATGAAAACCCCTTCCCCCACCCCCCCCAGCAAACTATCCTTCTTTAGCAGCTACTCTGTCCTGTCCTGTTACAGGCAGAATGGTTCCTTTGTGTTGACATGACTTCATTTTCTCTTTTCACTGTTCACAGAACTGTATCACTTCAAAACTTTTGCATTCCCTTGAGTCACTTTCACATTTCAGTAGGGGTGCTGTTGAGATTGTTGTAACACTTCACAATTTATCTTCTTTTTACTTCTCTTCCCACTTACTTCTGAAGGGTTTTAGAACGCAATTGTTCTAGCTGGAAATTTCTCTTTTTATACTTAGGATTTGTTATGCTCACACAGGCAAGTTTTATTTTGTTTATAATACAAATACAGTATTTTGTACACTTATATATATATTTTTTATATATATTATATATATAGAGAGAGTATATATATAAAAAAATATATATATTATATACTTTTATATATATAATACAGTACTCCCAAAAGCGAGAATTTTGAGACACGTTAGCCTTGTTGCCCAGCCTGAGCAGCACACCACTTTGGAAACAGGAGGGAAGAGTCTGAACTTACATCCCATGAAAAAAATTTACACTTACAACATTTTGACCAGGATTTTGCAGTTGTTTTTTTTTTAACACAGATTTCCCTTCCTAGACAAATAAAACACAGCAACCATATAACTGATTTATGTTATGCATCAAATACAGGTACTTCCTTTGTGATGTTTTTCACAGAACTAATACTTACTCAAATGCAATATATGTCAGAAGGGTTGCAGCTGAAAATATAGCAGATATCCCACAGCCAATGTAAGTGATAAAGGTGAGGACCTTGGTATTCTGTAGGTCTATTTGTGTAACGGTTCTCTGAAGGTCCTACATGAGAGAGGAGAAAGAGGCATCTGTTATAGCAAACACTTTTTCCATGAGCACAACACTCTTTCTGGGCAATCAAGTAGAACTCAAAAGCCCTTTCGAAATACCACTATAACCCTGACATTAGGGTTCATGTTTACGGAATATACCTAGTCTATAGTCGTTACACCTCTCACTTCCTTCCCATAGCTCTTGAAAACATTGTGCTTTCAGTATTATAACTGCTGGGATCAGCAGATCGACAGAGCCTGATACTGATCCTTATAATTCAGTACCAGCAATTCAAATGTCCTTCTCTGGAAAAATCTCCCCTTTTCAAACTTTTTAGTTTGGCTGCTTTATAGACATGTCTCTTTAAGAGGATATTTATGCTGAATGTGTACTGAAAATGTAATTTAAAAAATATTCATACTGAAATGTGCAACATTCTGGGGAGTTTCTGACATGACTTCTCGTTATTAAAAGTTTGTAAGAGTAGCTAATCATCTACGGGTGAAACCAAGGGCAAGATATTGCTTTTTGGTTTTATGGTCTGTTTTGACATGTAAACTACATTTATAAATAGAATTGGTCAGAAAAATAGTGACAAAGACAGCATTTAAAAAAAAACCTGGAAATGAAGCAGGAACATTCTGAGGATTTTTTTTCCAGTTTTCTGTCCAAATGTAATTGCCACATAGTACCGTCTGAGAATAAATGCCAGGGTTATTTCCTTTTTTAAGGACAAGAAAAAATGAGAATGTTTGGATCTATATCACCGTGGAGTAGATGTGAGCAAATACTAACACATAATGGTGTCCATTCTACAGTCAGTGTCACTGCTGTCCCTGGCAAAATATCTAGCAAAAAGAAACCAAGAAAATGCTACAAAACATGCCATTTTTCACAGGAAAAGGAAGGCACTGTATGCAGTTTTTTACACCCTGTCCTAACCCTATATGACAGTTTGTTTATATATATGTAAGGAGAGTGTTATTTGAAAATAATTTAAAATCTAAATTAAATTCAGAAAAGATTATTCAAATGGAAAAGCAATTAAAAGGGTCAAAACTGTAAAAATCTATTGGAACACAGCCCACATTCAAAGAACTGTCTTCTTTCCTACTGCTACAAAAGCCTTTGGGGAAGAGAAGGGACTCACTGAGTATATCCTAAAAAAAGCCCTTTTCTTCTCCCTTCGAGGATGAAAAGAGAAACAAGATCACAATTTAGCTTCCAAAAGACAAAAAGCTTATGGCTTTTTTGTGTCTACATCCGAGCGTGACGTGAAGAGAGCAGCTCTACTAAGAAGGCTCTGGAAGGCCAAAGCTGAACAAGTCAGTGCATGCAGTGCATCCTATGTGCCCCTGCAACAAGTTAAATCCAAAATCAAACACTTCTACTATGAGCATTGCTGTGATCGGGAGCAAACACCTTTTCTGCGGGTATGTTTTAGAGACCAAAGAATGTTAATTTCAGGTGGAAAGAAATGCTTCAGCCCATTACTGAGTGTAAAAAGTATCCAAGTGTTAAGAAAAGATAGCAGTATGCCGTCTTTTTCATGCTGGGATTTTCTTCTTTCAAAACCCCTCCACACGGGCAAAGTGCTGGAGACACCTCAACGCCAGAGGAGCTGCGCCACGGAGGCTGACGTGCTCTGCGCGGCTGACTCTCTCGTCTCCCTGACCGGCGATGCTCTGCCTGCCTCAGCCACCCAGCCCGGGGACTTTGCTTCAGCTTCTGACAAGAGCACGAGTTACGGGTTACACGTTTTGTCCCAGCCCTCAGCAGGCAGACTTTTGCCAAGAGAAGGCACAGGCCAAGGTGCAAGGCACCCCCAAAGCTGATTTAAGCCATTTATAAGAAAATCTGCAAATCCGGGTTTGCACATTTCATAAAAGAAGGTACTGCTTTATAGTTTTTGACATTAGATAAATATACACCTCGTCAGATTTGCAACCTAAATTTGCAAGAGACAGTATTTGGCCCCTTGAATCTCAGGATGAAAGGGAATTATTGTGCTCCCTTGACTTTTTATCCTCATTAGCAGTTTTAATGACCGTAGGACATTTTTCTTCCCCTGACTGTTTTCCCTGACGGTATGAGTCTCTCTTTTTTTGTTTTGAAGACAGCACCTCAACTTTTTCTCCTACTTTTTTTTTCTACCAACAACTTCCCACTTGCCTGATCTTGAAATTTCAAACCTACCTAGACTTGTTTCCTCGTTCACTTCCCTCTTGTTACTCCCTCCTCTCCCAGCTGCAAGTCATTTTTGTCAGATTATATTGTTAAGTGAAATGACAGGGACCCCTTGCACCCTAGGATTGATTTTTTTCTGTTTTGCTGGTGGAATTGTTAGTACCGGGACTTGGTTTTACAGTCCCTGACTTTCTTTTTCACCCAGCCATGTCCAGGCTTTGAAGTTGGATGTTATAATATGCTCTTTGTATTTTGATAACGCTGAGAAGTCTCAACCCCAGGTATTTTGTGGCACAGTACTTTTAAAAATTTAGAATATTCTTATGGGCCCATTTTACTTTTTATGTTATAACACTTAGCCACTTGCAAAGAACGTAATAATAATATGCCTTCATTACCAACTTTATTCATTACCTCATTCCTGAATCCTTATCATTAGCTATTTTGTTACGAAAAGATAACTTGATGACAATAGGGGGAAAGATGATGTATTACTATTAAACATCACGTGCAAAAGGAATAACCCAAGTAACAAAAATGACAGACATCTTGATCCAAGACAAAAACTGCATTGCAGTTCCTAGGCAAGGTAACTTGGTGGACAGTGAGTTCGCCTACCATGAGGACCCCGAAGTGCGTGAGGTGGTTGCATAAGCAAATCGTCTCGTTTTCATTGGACTCTGCGTCCACTTGGCAGCCCGCAGGGTTCCAGCCACCACTGCCACCTGTGGAAATGAAACAGGGGAAACCATACTTTCCAATGAAGTCACGCCACCCTCTCTTTTAACAGATTTCATCACTTCATCTTGTGCAAGTGCAGAAGCGCTTTCTCAAACTGAATGAGTGAACGTTAAAAACAATCAGGAGAGAAGTAAGTGTCAGATTGCCTAGTTTCTGCAGAGCATCACCCCAGATGAGTGTCCCAGTAATGGACTACTGAGCAGAAGCAATAGCTGCAGATCTATAATAAAGGTAGGGAGTTTTTTGGTTAATGTGGGATGAATAAGACCTACTATGCGGATCATGCATTAAGACAACCTTAGTTTTACCCAACAATAAGACGGTTGTAGAACTCCCTTTTACCACACTGATGTGATGTCTGCACCTGCCTCCCTCCTACTCATATATCCCCAGGCACATGGAAGCATTTGTGGCCCAGGAGCAGAGGGTCCTGCCCTTCCTCTCTGCAGCCTGTAGTGCAGAACGTCAGACTGGAAAACCCCAATGATCCTTTGCGGTCTTAAGAAAAAACATGAAGTAAACTATCCCCTACTCACCCCACCTGAAAAGGCCATTCTGAAAAATAAGTAGAAAGATTTTATTCTTAAAAACTAAAAGTTAAAAAGTAAAATCTGTATTTCTGATTACTTCTCCTTTCATTTTTTCCCTGCTGAAATACGAACTAATTTTGTGAAATAGTTCATATTCTCCGAACGCTTAAAGACATTTTTGCACAACTCCAGGCAAAATCCAGCAAATTACCTGACTGGCCCTATAACTTTACCTCAAATTCAAGACAGAATCTCTCAAAAGACTGTGAAGATATTCCAAAACCACTTAAAATTCTCCCCTACTCAAGCAGCCACTGAGAATAGTTTCCTCCCTCTGTGGTTCTCCTTTGATGTGCTTCTTAAGTTTAGCTTCCTAACTAGATTATTTTTAATTTTTTGCTCTTTTTTTATCCTCTGCATCCTCCTCAGTTTTTCTGTCCGAATTTCCTGCTTTCAAGTACAACTTTGGATGGTAAATTTTATTTCTTGCAGGACTCTCTGTACTAAACCCCTCCACCTGCTAAGGACAGTTACTTCTTTGCTCTGTTTTTATTGCAAGGAAGAGTAACATCTCAGTAGTGATTAGCAGGATCTGGAATGTCATCCCAGAGAATAACTTTGTGCAAAGGACAAAGAGCGCCAGTGTAACATCACACATGGGTTAGGCAATAGCAATGAAGAATGGGCTAAAATGCTGTCTTGTTAATGTGTGTCTTCATATGAAAACTCATCATACTGTCTGTAATCCATCTACAAGGTGGATGAAGTCTGTGTAATGTAGTTCCTAACCTTCCACGGAAGAAAAAACGGCTTAAGATTTGTAACAGGCACAATCTGCTATGAGATACAGAAATGTAGAGAAATTTAATTTACAAATTTAAAATGTTAAACAAACTTACCATAAAAAAAACTTTTAAAAAGAATATTTAACATCTGCTGTTACAAGCAACTGTACTAACCAGAAGAAATGATACAATCTAAAGACTTAATCTACAAGGATCCAGCTACATCTACTTCATCTACATCTGCAAAGATTGGTTAAGAAGCAATCGGCCAAGACTGTGACCCATTTTAAAACTTAGACACTTTTATTCCCCACATAAAAGAAATTACAGTATGTTTGAACTTACCATTTTTGTTCATATCCCAGAAGACACAGGTAGGCTTAGGATCTTCCTAAGAACACATGCAAAAGTAGACTCTGTATACCTCTTTTGACATAAAACTTGTCAACATATACATTTACAACAGATGTTTTACTACGTATCTTTTCATTCAATGAGCAGAAGAATAAATATAATTTGGATTGTTGAAATTTTGTCTAGTGTCAAATTAGAACTTATTCTGCTAGAAAGACAGATCTGCCCAGATTATAAAATCTAGAGCACTGTTCCTGTGCACTGTTCCTTTTCCACATCCTCAGAATAATGAAGTTTTATTGTCTCACTAAAATTATCTGTGAGTATGACATCTTTACAGACTCTAAATACTTTTTACTGTTCACTTCCTTAGGGTTTCTCAGCGAATCTTCTATGTAACTGGCCTTGAAAATGTGCAAAAGCCTGCTGAACCTAAGCGGAGGTTGTTTTGCCTGACCTTAAAATAATCATTATAATGAAATGCACGATAAAGTTAACCAAACTGTGAAAATTACAAACCGGGTTCCCATTACAGAAACAATTTACTTAGGTATTGCATTTTAACATCTTCTTGCCTAAATTCTCTAGTGCCGTTCTCTTTTTTGGAGTAGCTGCTAACAACATGAGTGAGAACAGAGTCAAGCTCACACATTTTTTAACTGAAACAGTATGTGCCAAAAGGTTGCGTTTGGTCTGTATTTCCCTAAATTAATTGTAGTCATGTTTTAACAACATGGTTCTGTCCATTCTTCCTTTGCTGAAAACCACATCTCAACAAAATAACTTGGAGAACTATTAACAAAGCAATTCATGTTTGGTCAAAGAATTAAGCAATTCTGAAGTTCCAGTGTAATAAATTGTGTCCCGGGTCACTGTACACGAACACGATCACGAACAGAGGTTTTGCCTAGAGTTATTGGCACATTAAGTTGCCTCTGAGTGGCAGAATCAATAGACTTTCAGATAAATGTTAGATCATGAATGGAGTAGGAATGTGTAAGGATGGGAGAGGTTATTTGTTTTTACGTTTTCCTTATTTGCTTTTGTTCTAGAGTTTTTATTTCCATTTAAGTTTATGATTTTACTCAAAAAAACCATCCAAATCAATCAGGCTATATGCTTAGCCTTTACTACATATAATCTGCATTCCTCTTCCTCTGAATAATCAGTCTTGTTTTACCTGAATTTTGGTATGCTTAATTGTAATCGTCACATAATCCTGAAGATCCTGAATGGTTATGTTTCCAATACTGCATGCCACCACAAAACTGGTCAAATTGGCAGGACTTTCTGCATCCTTTGAAAGATTCAGAAAAATATAATAAATGCTTACACAGCACACAACATAAAAGCCAGAGTACACAGTTTCATTTTTGCAGCGTGCCAGAATAAATAAGTTGTCAGCATTTCTACACTTCAATCATGCAATATAAGAATACTGTTTATAAAATCAAATAAATGGTTTGCCTCATGGAAGTTTCCCTATTTTCCTTATAGTCATAAACATATATAGGCACAATTATAGAGAGGTTAGAAGGCATAAATTCCCCTTTTAATCATTTTGTCTGATGCCATCAAAATTATAACTCAAACAATGTAGCAGATAACAACCCATGATATGATTAGCTCATTTCCCTAAACAAGAATGAACTAACTTTCTTATCTTAATGTCAATGCTATCCTTTTTAGTAGACACAAAGATTTTGGAGAATAACCTGTTATTTAGCAACCTATAGTTGCTAAATCATCCTCCATCTTACAATGAATGACTAAGAAGTAGTAAACAAATTCAAAGCAATGCTACTGTAGGACATAATATTTTCTACAAGGTCTTATTTGATGGGAATTTAAATAGAAGACTGACGTTATCGCTGAGCAATGCCATTTCTAACCTGCAGTGAAAAAGCACCAAGTTGAGAATTTTCCAAAAGAGGAACTTTCCTTGGAAATTGATGATTTATTAAAATGGAAGTGCTTTGGAAATACTATTTGCTTTTGGTGAGCTTCCATTGAAATCTGCATAGTCACATGTCTGGTTGGTCTTACGGGATGCTGGGAAGCTCGGTCACTGCCTGTGGTAGAATTTAGGTCAAATGAAGTCTATTGCCATGCACTTTCTCTCAAAAAATCTGGGCTGCCAAACTCCAGACCCCCCCCAATTCCTTCAGTCTAGTGGTTTTGTTAGTCTAGGCTAGTGTCAATGACATAAATTGGTCTAGTCTAGACAATCACTGCAATTCACATATTTATCATATTTGCATGTTTTTTTCATGTCCTCAGAATTCATGAGCCTTCCCACCTAACTTTAGACATGTAAAAGGATGTCTAGAACTCAGGTTCGCTAGCCATTCTAGCATTTCTTAACATAGTCAATGAAAGGGAACTGGCACATCTAGGGCCTAATCCATCTTACCTATTCTATACATCTAGGTCGAATATGGGTTGTCTAAAAATAAGTGTCCATTTTAGAGGCCTTAAGGTATCCTGCTCAGTCTCCAGCTGCTACTGCAGAAGATCTCACATCTCTTAAAGGTTCATTGTCACATCTGTCAGCCAGTAGTACCTTTGTACCTTGGGTGTCTCAAATTGCACTATGCTCCTTTGTCTGGGGAACTGATGCCTACTCCTGCACTAGGATGAGATGTGTCACACCTCAACGGTGTCCATTTTCTTCCGTCAACTGGCTTTGAAGGCAACTTATAGACAACAGTTCAAGCATTGGTATGTACACTGAACATACCTGACTTCAGTAGAAATGAATCCCACCCTGAATAGTTTATATCAATTTTTCATATAATATTCTAAGTAAAGTAACCATCAGATTTTAATGAATGACAAGATAAAATTTACTAGCATTCTCTCAGTTGCAAGAAAAAACCCCTCCAGTGCTGTAAAGTATGATGTTTCACTGTTATGTAGAGTGCTGGCAAGAAATACAGCTAATAACATTAGGATTTTTTAAAATTGCAGTTGCGATAAATATATTTATGAAATACTTTTATACTAATGGATAAGCTATTGGGTTTGAGATGGCTTTATTTTTAGCCTCTTTTAATTTATTGTTTCAGACTTACTTTATTTTTAGACTTACTAAAATGTGAGTTTTACACATTTTTAATTCATTGTGTTGAACATGTCACCCATGAATAGCTTGAAAAACACAAAAAAAAGGAAGAAATTTTAGTTGCTAATTTAGATGCAAATTTTCCTGGTTTTTCTTTTTCAATGACTTATTAAGCATCCCTTAGAAACTCATTCTAGCACACATTTATATGATTTTATGCCATTGTGACAAGCCTACATCTGTATTCTTCTGGTTTCTTTCTTAAATATATCCATCCTGTTTTTCTCAAAAGTGGGATTAAAATGAATACTATTTTAAATAGTTAAAGATACTTTGGGGTGTATTTCAGAAGGCAACTGAGGGTCATGGGTATTTTCTTGCCTAGATTATCTGAAGAATCTGGATACACTGCCAATAAAAACGGTAATATAGGGACAAATACAATACTACAGAGTTCTGCGGATGCATAAGAGCCAAAGGTCACTTGAAATACTAATGGGAAAACAAACTCAAGTCTTCTGAGGCTCAGTCTACAGTTCACTATGAAACAATGTTACCTTCTTAATTAACTTTTTTTTTTTTCCAAAATAGGTATGTTTTTGGTTGTTTTTTCCAAGCTGCAAACTCTTCCTAATTTTTTGGCATCTACCATGCAAGAACTATTTATAATTACCATGTGATGGGACCCAAAGGAAAAATAATCAAGTCTACCTGAGTCCGTTTAGTTTTCAGGTGCAAGTATTGTTATCCTTATTCCATATTAAAATATGGTGTGCTTATGAGAACACATATATGAAAAGAAGAATCATATGTGTAGCAACCAATGTCTGGCTGATGATCATCAGCCCAGAGTTTCCAAGCGAATGTAAGTAGTCAGCTGGATATGAGTGCCAACCAACTCCTTCAAGGAAAAGAGAAAGAAAGAGTACGTGACAGCATTATAGGCCAAATTCCCTTCAGATAGAAAAGAACCTGGCTCCACTGAATATTAAGGACCTATATTAATGCATTTTAACAGAAGTTATGCCCTTTAAGAGGCCTTGCTACTTTACCCTGATTACAAGCAGCTGGGATACAGCTTTCCATAGATTACCCTGAGAAAAAGTTTATCTCACATGTGACAGGAAATTTCAGTGAAATTACTGACTTGAATTCAACTTGGGCACTTCGACTCTTTTGTCACTCTGAACATAACGCTGTCTCTGTTACCTACATCTGCTATCACCTTCTCATTCCTGTAACTCATGAGATGCTGTGAAAGGATCACACCACAGCAAACTTTTAGCAGCTGGCTTTGACTCACCCTAACCAAAATGACTTCAAACACATTAAAGTTTACCTGAAAAAGACCATTTTTATTGAAGAAAGTAAATTGAGCCCTGGATATAACTTCAAACTCATCTTGACTTAAATTCTTCAGTAAACTTGGTGGCAGGACCACAGAAGCGAAGGCATTTGTCTGATCCTTGTCAAAATCTATCTGTTAAAAAAAAACAACAGGAGAACATGTTCAAACAAAAACCAACCATCCATTGTCCACAACTGGGTTCACAGCCTTAGACGAAGATATCTAAACATGGGACTAGAACTCATTAGCACTAATATGACCTGTACGTACGTTAAGAGTTGATGCAATAAATAAATTAAAAAAAAAAAGCTTAGGAGGTTTTCCCATCCTTCCAGCATGAGATCAGCCTTCTGCTACAAAAATGTATGCGATCAAACAAACAAACTCCTCCACTGCTATAATGATGATTCGGAAATAATGAGATAGCAATGTCAGTCGTAATAGTTTTCGGTAACCTTCAAGATACTTTTCTTCATACCAAACTATGTTGAGAACTGAAAAATACGCTCTGAATCCTTCTTTCTTGAGTTATATTATTTGGCCTGATCTGCACATCTGAATTAATTATCTTATGAGCTTTTTGAGTTTCTCTGTTACAGAAGGGAGATTTTAAAATAATGATTAGTGTCACCTCTCTATATTTATCATGCTATGTAGCACAAAAAAAGTCACTTTCTGCCACCAGTGTAAGCTTAATCTATACTGGCAAGGTCTCAGACAGCTGAAAGCCCGGATATAACAGCCGAGCAGGAAATAAATGAGGAGGCACACTTGCATTTCATTAGCTAGCAGGCAGCAATTCTACGACTGCTTGCTCTCCCACCATGGCGTACTCAAGGTGTGCCACCCTACCTATCAAAGGAAGGGCAGCAAGCCGTCTCACAGCGGCTCTACAGTAAAAGCATTTAAGATTTTACTTAAGGAGTGTGAGATAAGGAAACTCACACTCCTGACTTCTCCAAAGGCAACTTGCACATGTATTTATGCCTCTCATGATCAGTTGTATGATTCTAAAAGCACCATTAGCTAATAGAAAATTAAAAGTCATAGGCTACTGATACATTTATTTGACTTCTAAATTTTCATTGATTTACTGTGAATAACAAGCATCCTTGGAAATTAGTAAGAAATGGTTCATAGATATCTCCTGACAGGGCTAAATGCAGTTGAATAAAAGGTTTTCAAAGGATAATTCTGCCACATTAAACACAACTAAACATTAAACAGTGTGTAATAAAGACATCCCATTAGGTATTGTCTGCAAATAGTGTAGAAGAGACTTCTATAAAGAAGTATGGATATATTACAGGAACAATTTAATAATATGAATCACCAAAAACTAACTTAGTCAAAGGTTTGGCAAGAAACATAAAGACACAGGGGACTGAAATAGAATCTTTCCAAATTGCCACGGATACATTTGCTTGATATCTACTTTAAGAAAAAAATATGAAATAAAATCTGGAAACATTCTGACATACAGCTTGAAGAGTTTAATGCTCCCTGGTGAGCCTGGGATAGATCATCAGATCATCACATCACTGGTGAAAAACCTGGGCTTTCACAAGGGAATCTCCCTCCAGCAGGGACAGCAAGAATCTTTCCTGATAGGCATGGAAAATATAAACGGTGACCACAGCTGCTGCAGATTTTTCTGGTAGGAAGGATGCTAAGAATTCTCAATCAGCTGTTGGAAATGTGAAAGTCTGAGAACAAACTCATGTTCCAATAGGAACATTATAAATAATTTGACGGAGTTTGGATTTTATGATTATTTAGACAGTGCTGTAATAAATGATTCCAGGGCAAGAAAATTCCTGGATGTCCTCAAGCCACAGATGGCAATTCTTATTATACATGCAAACATCCCAAACCTGGCTTCAGAATTTTTCCTTTCCTCTTTCCATAAATACAGGATGAAATCTGGAGGAGAAATGTTCCTTTGATAACAATCAAAGAACAATCAACTATTGAGCTTCATTAATAAGAGAGGTAAACAAAAGGAGATGTACAATCATAAAAAAATTCTAATAAAATTGATTCAAAGAAATTTTAGCCAAAATTTCTATGAATATAAATATGTGAAAACTCAATTACATTAAATCCATTTGTATCTATTTAAACCAGCATTTGAGTTTTGATCCAAAGCCTATATACACAGCATGTAAAAGGCCTGAAGACTATTATATTACTACTACTTTTTCTAGCACTGTCTTCATTACTGTTTTTGATTTTTACACTGCATAGCACTTTATAAAATGATCAGACCTTTAGTAGGATTGTTGTCTTGCCAATTTGCAGCTGGAATTAATTTGTTTATAAGATAAGATGCTTATACTTCAGTGATTAGTCTTTAACTGTTTTCATAATGCCATGTTTTGTTTGAATTCAATTTTGGTTCCTCTGGCCCAAATGACAGTAGACTTTTTTATTTTTCTGTTTAATCTTTTCTGTGCGTTTTTCTCAAGTAAGGCTCACTGTGTCTGAATGGTTAGACTCCCAAGGAAACTGAGATTACATTACCCCTGCTATAGATTTCTTATATAACTGTGAAAAAAATACATTGCACTACGTTTTTAGAAGCATTTAGGTGCTATTAGATGCAGACAGGCATGGAGTGAAATTTAAAAAGTCTCAGCACCTCATTGCTGCTGATTTCAACAGAGCCTCTGGAAAATCCCAATAGGTGCTCATGTGCATCTCAAATTCTATTTTACAGCTTTTAGATGTCTGAGCTTTTCTACTTGCGAAAAAAGAAGAAAAAATTTTTTTTGAGGTGATGACAAATATCTCAACTATAGCAGCCTGCCTAGATACTGTAGCACTGGAGACCACTCTGCAATTTGAGTGATCTGTGTTACTTTTATTTTTCATGTCTAGGCTGGTCAAGCTCCTCATGAATGTCTTGAACTGCCTTGGACATCCCAAATAGCACAAGCCGATCTACTTACGTGTGGGCAACTGGATCAGCCTTAGGTCTCTGTTAGAAGTAGGTGTTTAAACTATACTGGAAGGCTGAAGACCTATTGTATCTGCAGAAATCTACATGTAGATACCTACATTTAGGTGTCTTATTCTAAAGATGAAATGGATCAATGGAATTGTTAGGTAGTGTACAATGAGTAATACAGCAGACTGTTAGAGATTATTTTCCCTTTTCATTAGTAAAAAAACCCCAACAAACCAAACAACTCAAAAGGATAAAGTCTGTTCTGCATTTGGAAGCAAATTACTTTTCATCCATATGGAACATATGAGTTTATCTGGGTTTCCTGTCACTCAAGGAAACATTACATTAATCTGTTTGGATGATTACAGGAAAAAGGAAATAGAAAGTAGGGGGAGAATTGGGATTTTAAGTGGTTTTATAGGAACTACAGTAAACACACTTGGACTAACAGGCACATTTCATGGTCAAACACAACTGCTTGTTCCGTACCTGGAAATCAGATGCATTATTCTGTGGACTGACACTGAAAGAACCACCTCTGAATGAAGTTGAGTTTATAGAAGACACTCCAAGTGCAAGGTTTCGTGTTGAAATACTCATGGATGGTCCAGTGAACTGGATCTTTAAAGCCAAGGCATCAATAGTTTTTAGAGCTCTAAAACAGAAATAAAAATATTCTAAAAACTGAATACAGAAAAAAAAAATACTATGCTCTGTATGCTCTCCACATTTAAGATGATCCTCTTTTTATTGACTATGTTTCTATCACCTATCTGTATATTCACAAGGATACTGTCAGGTTCTAAATTTATGCATCTCTGTTGAAAACACTAGCTTTTGATTGACAGAAACTATCTGACTCATATCGCTGGTCCTGAAATAATTTTCCAACAATACTTAGATCTATGCTGTGTCATGTATCAGGAGACTTCTTTTCCATTCAAATACATTATCATTGTCATGCACATTAATTTTAGTACAAGATGAAATATTTGTATATCTAATTTGGAAAATTCTTTTTGATGGAAACCAGAAAAGTTTGATTTTTATACTGCAATTGTTTGTCTATATATGGAAGGATAAATCCTTCTAACCTTGCAAGTTGCTCTCAAAATCTTGTCTCAAATGCAGAAATACTTACTCTGAAGATGATGCTGCCAATACACTGTCTGAACTGGTTAGAATATTGGAAAAAATTGTCACCACAGTAGAACCCAGAGACTCATCAATTTCTTCATCGTTCACAATTTTTTTGAGCTTCTGCACAACATCATTTACTTTGTCTGAGGTTAGCTGCTGCCCTTCACCAGTGAGATTCAGAAGGTGATTGGCTATATCAGCTGCATTTTCTGTAAGTAAGTGTACACGTAAAATGAAGTAAAAAGAGAAAATAATGCATATCAGTCCTGAAGTAATTCAGAAATACAAACGTTTATCCTCATTGTTGAAAGCTAGAGCATGTTCTGTAGTACTTGTAATGAACATAGGATTTAATCATTTTATTAAATTTATAATTTTATGAAAAAGTACATAGAACCTGCTGATTATTATTATATACTGTCATCAATGGCTGTGTCTTTCTTTTCCTTAATTTTATTTGAGTTTATAAATCAGAACTATTAGTGTGGAATCATCAAAGAATCTTTGGGTTGGAAGGGACCTTTAAAGGCCACCTAGTCCAACCCCCCTGCAGTGAGCAGGGACATCTTCAACCAGATCAGGTTGCTCAGAGCCCCGTCCAGCCTGACCTGGAATGTTTCCAGGAATGGGGCATCTACCACCCCTCTGGGCAACCTGTGCCAGTGGTTCACCACCCTCGTTGTAAAAAATTTCTTCCTTAGATCTAGTCTAAATCTACCCTTTTTTAGTTTAAAACCATTATGCTTTGTCCTATCGCAACAGGCCCTGCTAAAAAGTCTGTCCCCACCTTTCTTTATAAAACCCCTTTAAGTACTCAAAGGCTGCAATAAGGTCTCCCCGGAGACCTTATTATTGAAAGGGCTGACTGAAAGAAAAAACAGGGAAGGAAAGAATAAAAAGCAGATTTTCTCTCTTTTTTTCCTCCTTATGCCATCCTTTCTTTTTCACTGGGAACAACAGTTTCACTCCTGAAGTGAAATAAATGCATCCTAAGTCACTAATACTGACAAAAGTATTCACTCTTCTAAGCTTTGGGGAGAAAGTCTGACCCCATTGCAAATGTTTCAGTTCCTTCAGAGGACCGTACTCTTACTCAGAGAGTTGGCAAGCACAACACACAAGCAGATTTCATGAGAAGAATCTTCCTGGTAAGGGAAGATTGATAGTATGTGCAATGGCAAAATATCAGTGTATATCACATGATAAACTGCAAGTTTGATGCCACCTGGACAGAAAACTAATGTAAATACACATTGTAAAATATCAAAATATTTGAGATTTATTTGAATTCACTAATAAGATTTTGAAAGAAGGTCAGCCTTCTTTAGTCTGCAACTGGCTGTATTTTTTTAATGTTGTGTTTTATAATATAGATTTTGCTACATTTACTGTAGAATGTTTGTTTTACATTAAATGATGTTTTCATATAGCCTGACTGCAAATATGCAATCAACTTAGGTAGCCAGGCTCCCTAGGACCCCTCTCCAGGAAAGCAATTCAGGACAGGAGCTTACTGTAGGTGCTCTGAATTGCTTATGAGAGTATCGTTCTCTTCACTAGCTCTGGCACTAAAAAAAGGGCCATAAAATTGTTGTCTATTTATTTTATTACTCTTTTAAGGCCAGAATGACATCAAGGGGTATTTTGCAAACTGAGAATAAATCTGAAAATGTCTGATCGTAAGCCCGGTAAAGAGAGTGGGAGTCTTTCCACTGGCACCTACAGGAGTTGGAAACATTTAAAAATTTGTCGGAACCTGAATATCAAATTGAAGCAAGCTACCACCTGCCTCTATTCTTGCTTAAATTACCTGAAGTGTTTGATTTATTTCTTTAATTGGTATCCAGAGCTTTTCATGGGTGGGCTGAATTCAACTTGGTGCTATTCCCCAGAGTTTAAATATTTACTTTGCACTGATCTTTCAGAAAGATTTTAAACAACTTAGCACAAAGGAAGACACTTTCTTCCTTAATGTGACTTTGTTATAGTAAGCAGTAATCAAAGTCTACAAAACTATTCCTTTAGCCAAAGACCAACACCAATATACCCACCTGTGCAATTTCTAAGATCAGGCTGACCCCAGTATGATGTATAATTCTGCAGACCCAAATAGCTAAAGAGGAAGAATGACAAAATTCACGTGAAATACAACAGCAAAATTATGTAACCGTTTTATAATTCTTTTGTAGATGTCACAGTGGTCCACTCTTCACAACTCACTATTTTGCTAGCAACATGACCCCTAGTGAAATGAAGTATGTATGCTTGACAGTGGAAATATGTGATCAAGTTAGTGACAGTGCTGAGGGAAACCCTAGTTCTTTTGGACAAATTCCCAGCTCATTCCTATATTGATCTGATAAACTGCATCAGTGGAAATTCTGGCCTTGTATTTCAGGAAAGACCCAAATGTGGACACAAACTATTATGCCCCTATTATGGCCTAATCAGATGCTGTTTCTATAATTTCCCTTTGCTATAAATGGCTTTGATCAAGTCAATAGCAAGCCATAATACCTCTTAGAAGAACATGCACAGGAGCTATGTGGAGAGATAAACTTATGCCGCCTATGAAAACTAGGGCAGGTTACCAGCAGATCCAGGTCCAAGGTGACGGGTAGATATAAAGATTTTTTTTTCAAAATGCTTTTCTAAAAAGCCTTACCATAGCAAAATATCCAGATATAGCTCCAAAATTACACATGTTTTTTCCTCAGTTTTCTTTAAAGACATTCATGTTATCATAGGATGGCAAAGACAGGATGGAGAATGAGCAAAAGTTATCCTTTCACTCAGCGCATCATAGAATAAAGTTATTCCTCAGTTGATCACCTTCATTATATCAGCACATTAGCAGGTAACCTTCTACTGTGGGATACACAGGACTAGAAGAGACCATTAGAAGAGCTTCCTCTTTTCCCCACGCACACCCCACTGTGGTCCATCTTGGCAAAAACTAGTGGAGGCAGAGACAAGGAAACCATAGCACAGCGCAGAACACTACTTCTCTTCTATGAGAAGTGCTGTACACAGACAATCAATGGTATTGTGTAGACTACAAATGAACAATAAAGATAAGCAATACTGGGGCAGCAAAGGCCAGAAGCCTTAATTTTTAATGATTCTGAGGCTCTGACATAAAAACAATTTGACTTCTGCACTACTCTACAACAAAAGTTGGTCAATCAGAATCCAGCAGTTCTTGTACAAGATTAAGAGGCTGAGGAAGTGAGTTAGTTAAACATAATGCTGGTTGCTTTCCTGTTTGGCATGGAACCTCAAAGCTGATTCATAGCCATATTCCCATATTGTTTTCAAAAAGCAAAAGATCGGATCTTTTCAGAACATGTTCCAGATGCAATGTGAGCGGATAAGACTACTATGTTGCATTGAATGGTGATAATCCTAAATATTGAATAAATTAATGAATATTGCATCAATGTAGCCATGTTCAAGGCACTCAAAGTGGTTCAAAGCCATATTGTTTTGGTAATATATCAAAAGAAGTAAAAATATTCCCATTTTACAAATGGGAAATAGAGATACAGTATCTAAATTTTTTGTATATGTTCATGAAGAAAGCCTACATTAGGGAAAATTTATCCTAAACCTTAAAAACACAACTTCAAACCTTTAAGCGTAAGATTATCCCCACCTTCAATTATGACTAACTACTGGCAAAATGCTTGTTTCACGGAATTTCTTTTATTTTCTATTAATGAGATGAGAGGTTCTGGATTAAACCAAATACACATCTCATCTTCATAGAATTTTGCTGAGAATTAATTATACAAGTCAGATAGTAGTAGTGGAGTGGTACCAAATGTGATCTGAGGAAAGCAGTTTCATTCTGTAAGAAGGTGCTATTTTTACAGCCACTTTGAACATATATTAATTGTGGGTCTCAATAAGCCCTACAGAAGTGGCAGATGAGCTTTTTTTTCTTACCAATGAAGTACACACTCTGACTGCACACACATCATCTCCCACAGTATAGAAATCATTTTCCTGAAATACAACACCAGCCAATGGCAACCACTGGAGAGGATGCAGTTTGCCTACATAACCACGAAGCTGCAGCTCCCAGCTATTTGAACACCTACCAGGTTCTTGATGCAGTCTGAACTGAGCTCCCATGGCATAATGTGAAGTTGGTCACCGTTGGTCTGGTATCTGGCCAAAAATAGTTTGGAGGGTTTTCTTCAGCTAAACATTTTTCTGTAAAAGCAAAAGTGTATCAGTGTTAATGTCAAATTTCTTCATCTAGTCATCTTCCATTTCTTGTCCTCAGCTTATCTACCAGTCTACAGCACAAAGCTGTCTTTAAATTAAATGCTTGGTTGTTATCTATAGAGTAGTGGCAATGAAGGGGTGCACAACAGGGGACAACATATACTGCTGCTGCTCAAGGGAAAGGATAGAACATGCATGCTGCACCCATTTGCACCCCGCCAGCCCCCACTGCTCCCTCCCAAGCGAAGGGCAGTCTCTCACCGGAAGAAGCTGAATGGGAGAAGATGAGAGCTAAAAGGAGATTGATTAAGGGCAGCAGCTGGCAGGAGCACAAACAGGGTGGAGGAGTAGGCATGAGGGGCCTTGGAGGTCCAAAATGTCTCATTATAGCTCTGGCTGTAAATTGTACTTCTTCGCCCTCAACCCACCAGAGGAGCTGTCAGGAACTGCCTCAGCCTCTTTGAACCAGACAGCAAAACACTGTGCAATCTGGAAAACTGTGCGTGTTGAAAGAGGTATCTTGAGCACAGCTCTCCGAAATTAGGGGAACAATGAGGCTTAAAGGGACAATTTAAAATCTGAAACAGTCATTCTATTTGGAAATGTGTGATTATTTTAACACAGAAGATGCTTATTTATGGACAAACAAACAAAATCTGTTGTGTAACAAAACTGAAAACTACTTACCCACTGGATCAACATCCACAGTATGAAGCTTATATCCTCCTTCCATGGTCCCATTATTATCTATGAGCTTCTGTCGGATGTCTTCCTCTTCTAAATTGATGTTGTTGGTAGAATTATAAACCAGAAGAGCCAAAACCCCAAAACTACAAGGAAAATTACCCAAGTGTTTGAGTCAGATCAGCAGAGGCCAAATGTGTGGAAATAAAAATATCTGACAAACTCTGATTTTCTGAGTATGGAACAGTGTCACCAAGACAATGTTGCTCATTTTCTGTAAATTATTATTTTTGTATATAGAAGGCCGTGACAAGAATGTACAGTTGGGATATTTCATCCTCTAGTTACCATTAAAGAAGCCTCTCATCAGAAGAGCTAAGAAATGTTTCCAGAAGATTTAGTTTATTTTAAAAGATATGAAAAAATGAAAGCACAAACTTTATGCTTTCATAAAGTGTATATGCTGTGAGTTGTCAGTTCTAAATGGGCCCTAACTGAACTTAAAAATCTGGTTGCTGATGGCTCAGGAACTTAAGAGCTGATTCATCCCACCTTACAAAACTAGTCAGGATGGGACAAGTCATCCTCCAGAGTGTCTATCTCTTCACTGACTACAGAGGAAGATCAGAAGATTAATGAAGAACAGATGCCTAACATTGAAATGCCTAAATTTTGATGGTGTGAAAAACACCCTGACACACTTCTGAAACTTTTCGTCCTAATTAGGAAAGTCTAGTTGCTCAGATGAGTAATACAAGTTTGAGCAGTAATAGCTGTTTTGTACTGTAGCCCACTGCTACTTTCTTGGGCATAAGAAGTAGTTCAAAGTGCCCAAGTCTCTTTCCTGTGAGAGAAATAAAACAGTCCCCACCCTTGTCCAAAAACATAGCTTTTCTGGAAGGGAAATAATGAACAGAAAAGCAGTTCTAGCAGGACACAGGAAAGAAGCCTAAAGTGGAAGGCTCAAAAATTTCCTCCTGGGACACAGAAAACACATGTTGGAGAAGAGAATATGTTGGTACCCAAGAGCATTGCTTGGCTCTGCCTCGTAGGAGGTGACGCCACTGAAGCATGGAATATTGGACATCCAGGGGAGCCAAAATGCGGAAAAAAGGAAAAAGCAAGCCTGCTTTGGGCTGTCTTCATCTTAGCCTTGCCCTTGGATACCCAGCAGCCTGAATAAAGACAGACCTTTGCGGTGTGTGAGCAGTTCCTGGCAGCCTGGGAGCTGGCAGCACTGCCAGCACACATGCAGTGAGCAGGGCACGCACCCAACAGAGCTGCTTCCACCGGTGGCCCCCACTGCAAGGCAGCAGCAGTGAGCTAAAGGGTCTTGTGGTCTACTTGAAGAAGAGTAGGAGAAAAAATCTGTAGGGGCACTGTATGGGAGAGGGGTAGTAGGGTTTTCAGGTACCCCTTCCTAGGCAGACCAGGATGTCATTTCCAAAAGTCTTCCAGAAAGACATCCCCATGATGACAGCTCAGAGTTGCACTTTCCAGAGGTGCCTAGTCTGGTACAGTATGAAACTACAGCTTAGTGTACAGATGTTGCTCTTAGATGGCAGATTTGACCTTCTTTCTGTCAGACATCATTCCGAAAACTGAATGCCTCCAACAAATAATTCTGAAGTACTCTCATTAGTGAAATGGCATGATTAAAAGAGCTTGCATTAGAAAACAATCTCCCCATCTAGGAAAAAAAGAAAAAAAAAAAAAGCAAAGCCCAAACTTCATAAAGAAATCATGAATGTGAACTAAATACTCCACACATTTCACTATTGCAGATGTAAAGAAATAAGTAATTCATCCCTGGTTGGTGAGGTTTTTGTTGGGTTTTTTTTATTGAACACCAGTACTCTCTTCTTGTTTCTTGACATACTCGCTGTCTTACTGGTAACATGTTGCCAGAGAAGATAAAAATGTGACTACCTGTTGGCTTGGCTTGTTTTTTCCCCCAGTGGATGTATTTTAGCAGAGAAAATCCAGTTATCCCTGCCCTGCTCCCAGAGATACTGAGTTCCTCCTAACACTCCTTTGGTCTCTGTGGAGTGTTTAACATATGGCAATAGCCTCAGCAGGGTGCATGTGCATTAACAGGCTTTTGCTGTATACCTCGGATATATTACGAGGCATAAGTTTATTATGGCATTTATTTTTAGCAGAAGCATGGAAATTGCCTACAGGATTGCCAATTCCTCCATCCCTCCAGTACTTCAGCCCCAGCATCTCCTGGCACTTAACCATCTTTCCTAAAAGATTCTGGCTTCACTCATCTGTTCCCTTTACTTCAGAAGAGGAAAACTTAATATACTGATGCCACTCCCTACCTCAGCACTTTGGCTGCAAAACAGATGTCATAAGTGAACAGTCACTGCTACTTCTGGGCTGCCTATTGCAGGACTCCCAACTAAGCAAAATGATATTTAGTACCCATAACTGTGCGGAGGGATAATGGCAACAAAACAGAAGGGACAATGATAGATGGGGTAGAACTGGTTACAGTTATCGTGAACAATTATAGAGAACAGTATTGATTATGAAGCACTGATAAATATAATCTGTTAAACCACTCTGTTATTTGTTTTCTGAGAAACTCTTGGAGCACAAGTCATGTATACTGTGTAATAAGAGCCTGTTCCATATTATGATGAAAACAATTTCTATAAACTTTTCAGAATGACTCATGCTAGCTTCCCAAAGTAAATAAATACCTTTCAACTTGACAGCTGACGCAATATGAAGCTGAGTGCTTCCTTCCACTTTTGTCACACTCAGATCCCAAAAAGAAAACATTTTAATGGCAAAGAACAAAATTCTCAATTTGGGAAACAGTAGGTTTGCACTCAAGTATATGGCAACGCTGCCATGCTCTGCTGGCGTCACTGGATTTGCTACACCCAACCTTACATCTTTTATTGGGTGCCAAAAAACCTCTCTGCTTTTATGCAGAGAGCTTCTCACAGCAGTAATCAATTACAATTTACACATCGCCTACAGTATCCTGTACTGCTGGTATTACTGCTGCCAATATAAAAAAATGGACTGTGGTGTAGGTAAACACAATGGGGGTAAGTATTCATGTCTCTCTCTTCTCTTTGATGGAAATGGTGGCAGCAGGATCAAGCAGACAGCAGGGGAAGACCGGCGTCTATCCCACTTTGTCCTGGTCCGTTGAGCTCAGCTGGCTCAGGGAGAGGAGTCCGGGAAGCTGCATCCCCATCAGCGGCAGAGGAGGCGGTGGGGGTGCCTGGGCTGCCACGGCGCGTACCACAAAGCCGGCTTTCTTCTCCGGCAGCGTGACTCAGAGCTATTCCAGGACAGCGTGCCTACACATGGGCTGTGGTCTCACTGCTACGCGACGCGAGGAGCCCAAAGGAAGGATCAACAGACCACGTGAACCGTGCAGCAGAGGCTGCCTCATACCTGGAGGTGTGTGCTTGATAATTAGCAATGCGTATCTCTCCTCTCATTTCAGCTGTCCTGGACAGACTGAGCTAACACTGCATTATTGTGGTTGCCAAACTGTTTAACAAATGACTATCAATTTATTTCATAGTTAATGTTACTTGATTTAAAGCATATAAAGAATCATTTTTAAAGCTTTTGTACTCAGGGAATCTAAACTTCTGCTAGAAGTCACTGGGAATGTCATTCCTAACTACCTTGGTATATTTAAAAAAGTTTTAAGGTGTCAGCATTAAATTCTTTACCAATCTTCTTGTTTTGTTGGCTTTGAAGATAAGCAGCGATGGGCAGCTGTAACTCAAGACTGACAGCACAGGTAGGCCCGCACAGTCACCTGTAAACACTACTAACTTCTTCACATTAACTGGACAGACAAAAAAAGAGCTGACTATTGCGTAAGTCACTCGGTGAAGATGTAATACAACCAAGCAGACAGAATGTTAGAAAACACACAGAATGAGACAGAAAGCAATATGAAAGTAGAGGGAGAAGATTTGCACAAAAGCATCTGAGTTGTGGCTAAGCCTTTACTTGAGGTGTTTTTGACTGTGATACCGTTGAAATGTTCGGAACAGAGAGCAAAAAAGTAGGACTGGGCATAATAGACACATTCAAAGTAATGCCAAGGATGAAGAGGTTCCTTTCTCAGCAGAAGGTGATGTTACAGAAAAAATAAAAATAGAATCTGAGACTTCAGGACACAAAACTAAAAATTGCAGCTACTTTTTGGACTGCTAAAAATAAAAGCATCCTTAAGCCTTCCTTTTAAGTTAATGGCCATTGTATCGGAACAGTGCTGCAAGCAGCATGGTCACGCCTCTGTGCCTGTCTTTGTGTCTCCGGGCCTTGCTCCTCCTTGCAGATCTGGCGTGGCAATACAAACAACTACAGCTTTTCAACAGAAAGCACTTATAATACGTAATGATTTGGTATGAAGACTGTCCGTTATTAGAGAAAGTAGCAGAAAGGCAAAACGGAAAGGTCTGGAATCCCTCACATTTCAACAGCTAGTCTTTGCTGAAATGAGTTTTTGGTTACGCTTGCACTGTGTTCCAAAACAACAAATAAAATCCCCATTCCCTAATACATTACTTCCCTAAAAACGAGCATCTGACAATGTGAGGCCTACACAAAATCCAGTTAAAGTCAGTGGAAAGACAAAGGAAGCCATTGGAAGCTGGATCAAGAGAAGGCAGCTTCAGCAGGAGACTAAGAAAGGATCGTCCTTCAGTCACTCCCGAACTCTTCCATCTGTGATGAAGGCTTTCGCTACAAGTCATGGGCACACAATGCCAGCAGGGCACTGCGGAGAAACCTGCAGATTTCTGCTTGCCTCTTTGTTGGTCCGTTTTTCAAGCAAAAATATTACCCATAGTGTCCACATTATGTGGCGTTTTAAATTGTTGTTCAGCGCTGGTCAAGGCTGTTGCTTACTGCCTTCAGTAAAAATGAAGTTGAAGTCTGTAGGAATAGAGGTGGGCCAGGTCCAAGTTGCTCCTAAAACCTCACCAGTAGAAACCAGGAAAATTTTTAAAATAGGAATAGGCATCACAGATGTGTTCATTTATAACAAGAGTAGCATTACTATTTAATAAAAAATAATTTCAAGTAATCTACAAAAATTGCAAAAACCTAATACTTTACTCAGTAAAGATACTTAGGACTATAAAAGCAAAATTATCCTGCTCTGATGTTGCTAACTCCTGTCTAAAACTATTACACAATATAATTAGCTTAAGTTTTATCCAAGTGCATTAAACTTTCCATTAAGTAACACAACACCCAAGAACACAGCATGAATCTGCCTCACTGACATTGGTGGCAAAACTCCCATGGACTTCAAAAAAGCAGGACTAGGCATGGGCAGCTCTGATTTCCTGCTTTCCTCTCTATTTTCATTCCTAAGAGAAGAGATTTCTGTTTAAGTTTAGTGGTCTTCACACAAATTGCTACCACTGTAGTTTTTAATTTGGATGAGTTGTTTAACAGCACTAACATTAATGCTGTTTCGCCATAGTAGAAGCAACTGAACACAGGAAATAAGCCGAAATTATTACAGTCAAGTAGTGGAAGTTAGAGCAAGCATAATCTTATTCGTATGCTAAGTGGAGAAAAGGTTATAAATGAATTGGGGTCTGAATTATCAAAATTGCTTGCAAAATAAAAGAAGAGAGGAGAAGCAGGGGAGCTGAGCTGCTTAGTAAAGACCAGTTCCCCTACTGAGGCAGCCCTATATAGTCGTCTGACAAGACTTAGGATCAGTAGAACCCTCCTCAGAAAAGCAGCACCAGTAGTCA
The DNA here is from genome assembly GCF_964289735.1 of Phaethon aethereus. Classification (NCBI taxonomy): domain Eukaryota; kingdom Metazoa; phylum Chordata; class Aves; order Phaethontiformes; family Phaethontidae; genus Phaethon; species Phaethon aethereus. The sequence goes on along the minus strand of NC_138576.1, from coordinate 68,592,938 downwards.
CAGAAAGTTTTGACAAAGCTGCAGAGTCATAAAAAGCAAAGAATTAACGAAAGAAACAAACACATTTATAACTTAGCTACATAAAATCCACAAATTGGCTTCACTTTCAAAGTTCTGTGCAAAATAATGGGGGACAAAGAAACAGTTATGTCCATATCCCATTCTGAACTCCTGTCTACTTTATTTTGAACAGCTGCCTTCTCATTAAGAGAAGGAAACAGTATGACCAGAGGAAAAAATTAACCACAGACACAGTCAAGTATAGCTGTGATAATATTCTGTCTATTAAAGTAGTTAATAATCTACCAAAGTATTAGCTTGATATACTGCTGTCATCCAGACATCTCACAGTATTAAAGGTGCTGATAATAATATGCACTTTTGGACTTGGCACTCTGTCTCTCATCAACATGTACTTAAACGCCTAATAAGCACAGTGTACTTTGGATTTCTGCAGCTCATAGAACACAGCAATGAAAGAATAACAATCCACTTCCATATTTTTGTTTTGCTTTTCCTTCTCCAGAATGCAGTAGTTTAAAATATTTATTTGGAAAACACCTATTTTTAACGTGCCAAAAAAAGTCAGCTTCCTACCTCCCACTTCCAGCTTCTATTTCTTCTCTGAATCATTCTCTCGAACGATTCTTCCTCTCTCACTTGCAAGAAGACTAGGTGGGGAGACCGATAACAGAAGTTCCTTGATAAAGGTATCAATGTGGCAAATAAGAATTGAAGCAAAGCAAAATGCATAGAAAAAGCTGGGAAAAGTTTGGTCATTTGGGCTTTTTTTAACTGTTGCGTAAAATACTAATCCGAAAGGTAAGGGAAAAAGATGTGACCTGAATGATAGGAATATGAATTCACGTAAAGAGGGGGCAAACTTCTCAAAGAGTAATTTAACTAATTACGATAGTGCCTCAGAAATAAGGAGGCTATGATCTTGTGGAAAATTCAGAAAAGAGAGACAAGGTTTAGTGAGTTAGACTAGCGTATTCATTTCTCTAAAAAATAAAGTTAAGGCCATGATACTTACAGGTTAGGTCTTTAACTGTGGAGTGAAATTCTGTTCAGATGAACACGAAGGTAAATGGAATAAGAAGTACTTAAAAACTCAGGGAAATAGTGGAATGTCTAAAACTGAACAGACTTATTCTTGACTATCCAAAATGGAGAAGTAAGAAAATCTTTGGATAAGTATTCACAGAAATAATTTATAGGAATATTTAATTAATAGAAATTGTATGAAATCACACTGTGAGCAAATCACATACAAGAGCTCAGCCATAACATTTCAGTGGATCACCTGAATAGTGAGAAATTAACATTACTTCCCTCAGGGATTAAAAACTTCCAAACTGTAACCTGCTGATTTTTTACACCCCAAGATGTTACTCTGGTATCTTGTAAGATTTCCTTAGACTCCTACCCAGGACAAATCCAAGAAACTTGAAAACCTAACAAAGTATCTTGAAAGCAATGATCAGGAAGTAGTAGGAGAAAAAAGTTTGCTTTCTGGATCTTCAGAAATCCAACAGATTTCTTCCTTGCAAAATCTAGAAACAGCTATGTGAACCTCAAAGAACTGGAAACCTGCTGACTAAACCCAGGAACACTGAAGACTACTGGGAAGCTGATCCTTCTTTTGTTTCAGAAGGGAAGCAACGTACAATGATAGACATATACTCAGAAGACCTAAAGCTGGGAGAACACCAACTTTTCCCAAATAGGTAATAATTTTACCAATAAACGGGGTAAGAGGTAAAAATGATGCATGAAAGTATATGCAAGAGATGCAAAATACATGAAAAACCAGCAAAAAAATCCCATGTGTGTATATATTTCTTATGTATGTATATGCACATATACAATTTGTAAAAAGTGTAATTTTTGCTAGTCACATATCATCTAGCTCAATTAAATTTTAAATTATCCCTGTGTTACTCCAACCAGGTTGCTAGGCTGGGCAGAATCTTGACTTTTTTTTTTTTTCTTTTCTTTTTGAAGAAAACATGCACAGCACAGCAATCCTGATTATTTGGAGAACAGTAACATTTTGTGTGACATGATTAGCATTTATACTAAATTATTCAGAATGATGACAAAATGCCATTTGGCCTCGACACAAAGTGCGCTAGAGCCCATAAGAAGACTAGCTTCTCATGAGACCAGGCCTCCCTTGAAAAACTTTATGCCATATTATGAATACGTAATTCCGCGTAATCCCAAACTTCCATTCTGAAAGTACATGTGATAAACAAAGTAAACGGGGTTACATCCCCATAACAGTGATACATTATTAGAAGTAATTTAGTGCCATATTCACTGTATGTCAGAAAGAGAGGGAAAGGAAAGGGAATTACTAGAATAATTGTGCCCTCTTCACCTCCTTTTTCTTATAGACCAGGAACAAGGTCAGGACGGTGGGAAGCTGAGATAAGAAGTCAGGTGTGCAGTCTATGGAGAACAGATGCTAAAAAGCCGGGCTGCTAGTCTCGTAAAAGGTGCAGCAATAAGGACGGGGAAAGCTCTATACTCCTCAGCAGTCTTGGATTGTTGGTAAAACCTGAGGCATGGTCTCCACTTCAAAGGTTTTGCTGGCATAACCGTATCATTTAGAAGTGTGAAAAAAAATCCCACCCACATCACTACACCCTACTGTAAATGTAGGTCAAGCAGCAAAATAGCCCATTCAGAGACTGAGTTTACACCGTACCAGTTAAATGGCTTTGCCAATAAAAGCTGTCTTTCTGCTGTGGGTGTGTGGGAAGGAGGGAGTACCTCTTACAAATCTTTTCACGTTTGGGTAAACTGTGTAGAAAACTGGAAGCATCAGTAACTACTTCCTGATGGTAAATTGGGAATACTGGGCTATCTCTGAAATTAAAAAGCCCAGCTGTTATCATGGCAGTTCTCAGGAGTCAGCTGTTAAAGTCCTTTCCTCCGGGACTTTTGCCTACACTGCAAACAGATATCACCCACACCCACTTGTTGCCCCTTCCTCACAAGACTAATTATGTTTTGGTTTCCTCGCCTTAATTCAGTCCTAAGATTCACTCCCTCCCCATATATCCCTCAGAAATCAGCCTGCTGCTTTCAAAGAATTCCCCCGAGGCCCAATTTCCAGGGGGTGTGACCCACCGAACTTTCTTTGGCTGCCTTTGAGGCCGCCCCAACTCAGAGCCTCTGCGCCCAGCAGAAGTCAGGAAATGAGAGCATATGGTAAATAGTTCAACTCACACTAGTTTGGCTTTCAATTCTAGCATGATTTTTCAGTGTTTTGCATCTAGTAAGAAGTCTGTTAACTCTAAAGGCTCTGGTTCAAGAGAATAACTGCAGTGGCAGTGGATAGATACCAGCGTACCAAAGCTTGTCGCTAAAGAAAGCTGGGTGTGCTGTACCACATACATATGAGATGTCTATTCAGTTTTGTGACAGACGAAACCTGAGTTCTGAAAAAATGATCTGTTAAGGTTTAAAGTTCAGCAGGTTTAAGCCAAAACAAACACAATAACCAATATCAGATTTCTGAGCACATCCAGAGCACTCAGCTTGTCAGCAGTCAAATATTTATAGACTGGCAGCATATGCCCACTAATAGACAATGAATCCAATAACAGACAATAAAGCCTGTTGTAAAGTTACTTGTAATAGCAGCCATTGGCTCTATCAAGAAAAAGTCTTTAAAAATGTTACCTTTTAATACTTCTTTTTTCTCTTACTCCCTCTTTTATGGAGCCAGGGTGGATGCTATAAAAGAAATAAACATTAATTAGGGTGGGCTAATTCTCAAAAGGAGTGTAGTATAAACGTCGTCCCCCTTCATTTACCTGATATTGACCACATATACAGTGTAATTCCAGTTCTGGAAAGTACGGTTTAGCTGAAAAACACGAAGATATTGATCACGTGAATGGTGAGATGTTAACGGGGCTCTTTGTTGCTTAAGACAGAGTTAGAATTTCACCCTTCTCCCCCTTGAGAAATCCCCTTCAGCTTTTCAAAGCAAAGAGAGCACTCTCCCATTTCAGTGAAGTGATTGTTATATTAGGTGTACAACTGGTAGTGCGAGATGTGAGCTTTTTACTGACAGAATGAAATCTCTATAAGGTCATGATACAGTGTAGAGGCAACTTGTCCTTTTCTCCCTCTCTTCCTCATCTTAAAATCTCAGAAACACCTTGATTAGAAAAGATTTACTGACAAAACTACAGGCTCAGTTTTCACCTAAAAGTCTACAACCTTACAATTATATTTTTTTCAGACCTTTCTACTATTTATTCTGAGCGGGCAACGGCTGCTCAGTCTTCCCCCTGGGAGACACTTTTGCATACTCTGCTCGGCCCAAGTGACACTGTTCTAGATTCTTTGGCTCAGGCACCTATGCACTTTGCCTGGCTACTGCTGCGAAGAGAACAGCCTTGGCAGGTGTAGATGGCTGCACTTCTGGTCTGTAGACGACTATAGGTGGTTTCTCTTCCTTAGCTTCTGAAAGCTGAAAGCCTCCCAGTTTATGAAAAGAAAAATAAAGAGTAATTGCCATATGTTTATGACATCGTATCTTCATGTAAATAGTTGGTATAAAGACTACTTACAGATTGTGTGAGTGCCACTAGGCAATAACTAGTCAAAAACTAATAGCTAGTCAATAACCGTCAAAAAGGACAGAGAGTGTCTGTATTCAGACAGGAAAAACTTTCAGAGGCAGGAACTTCAAGAATCCTCCACCCAGAGGGCCCAGGAAGGAGCTTATGTCTGCTAAAATGGGATGAAAACCCCGGGGGCTACTAGAAAGCCCAACAACTAACCTATGGCAGAAGACTTCTGAAGCAGAGAATATTAGGGTAATTTGGGAAAGTGTACTGCCTCACACAAGTGAACGCTGACTGTTTTTTTTATTATTTCTATCACAATGTAACTTCAAAACCACGTTAGCATTTAGGGACAAAACATTTGCTCTGTATAGTGATATTGGAACTTAGACATCTACCTCTTTCAATGGACAATTCCAATTACTCCATACTTTCCAAAATCTCAACTAGTATCTACATTTCTTAAGAAGCTGGCTGGTATAGTGGCAATATTCCAAAATTTTATCCATAGTGCCTAGTAGCCTCAGCTACATTTGAGTTCATTACTGCACAAATCAATAACAGAAAGATCTTCAGTAAACACATATTAATTTGAGAATTTATTCGGTATTCTCTCTTTTATTTCCTTTTCAGATTGATAATGTCAATAGGGCAGATTCATACATGTAATCACAGAGGAAAGAAAACTTAACTTACCCATTCTGCAACCACGTCATGTACTTTTGACACCGAGTTGGAGTTGGAACTAAAGACAGTTATAGATATCCTGTAGAATAGCCCACCTGTTCATTTAAAACAGCATTATAATGTTAGAAACTGAGCAAATTTACCTTTTTAACAATGACACTCTAGTTTCATGATGAATATAAAAATTGGGCCAAACCCCAGGTACAAGGACACCTCAAGCTCTTGCTTGCATTATACAAGTTTGGCACGATCAAGCCCTGCAGGCTTGGGCCCATTCTCATTAGTTCTGTTGAATTAGACAAGAATTCCCTCCCCGTCCATATTTTTGGAGACACTTGAAATGTGGCATGGAAACTCACAAACAATGTACATATAAATAGTATTTTGCACATGCCTTTAATGTGGTGTGTAAAAGCAAAATCATGAAAATGCCATGAATTTACAAAATAATCATAATAACTGAAATCTGTAATACAGATAAAGTCTGCTTTCAGTCACACTGTTATAATCCAGAATTCAATCACTGCAGATTAGATTTAAAAGTTTGTGAGAGCAGATAAGGCTCATCAATTGAGTGTAACAAGATAACTGAGAACAGAATCAGGTGGGAGAAGGGATATCCAGCTCTTGTTTTCACAGCATTGTCTTTGCTCTCAGCCTTGCCGATGGCCAGATAGCAGAAGAACCCACATTAGCTTTACAAAACTGGCAGCTGAACAAACCATCTTTCAGTCACAAAATGTGTAACACTTGACTTGGAGCAATTTTATAATCAGTAAAATTGTTTTGAAATAGATCCAGGTAAATATAAATCCTCTTTAAGCTCCTGAGTTGTTAGGCAGTGTTACAAGATTTCACATCTAATAAATAACATCATATCATCTCATAGTTATGCTCTGTGTTAAAAGTCTATACCTTTCACAAGTCAAATTTTTTTCGTTAAGCCACTAAAAATTCTGTACACTCTGGTTGGATAAAATTTCCCAGGATGTGGGGGAGGTTTAAGAGCTTCTGGATGAGTTCACTTTCATGTATGCGCACATGTGGCATTGCTTGGTTCAGGGCTGTTACCAAATGAAGTTGTGGGTCTTGATCACAGATACCTGTATTTATATAAATCTTATGTAAATCTTAAAGGGACACTACATAGGACAGAAGAGGACATGACAACAATTATACAGAAATCCCTTTCTGTCTCTTGATTGTAAAGGAACTGCTCTATCTTTCTGAGTCTAGATAAAAGACTTTTATTCTAGTTATCTACATGTGGAACAAATTTCATGTTTACAACTTCACACATAATCAGTTTACAAAAGCTTGAAATGAAAGTATCTGGAAAAAAACCTGAAGTCAGTATTTTCTCATTTAATTGTGCATATTGTTTACTATCCTATTCATGAACTGGCTTGAGTATTGTTCTTTCTTTTCATCATGGAATTGATCATATGATCACTGAGATTAGTATGAAAATTCCTCCGTGATAAAATACTAAAGAATCAATTTCTTGCAGAAAGATGGTTTTACCAGTTACCTTCTTTGGTAAGCTATGATTAAATTTTAGGTATGAGTAGAATAAACTTGCTTGTTTTTTGATTTATTGTCTTTTTTTCCTCCCATAACTCAGCAGACACACAAATTTGGTGGGCAGTTTAATCTTTAGTTTGTTATCATTACTGTGAAAGCTTCAAATAAAGAGAAAAATTCAGGCTTTGGAAGTAGAAGATTGGACTTTGGGCAAGCTGAAACACTTGCAAGACTTGGATCTCATTTATACGTATATATCTCTGTATATACATATATTCAATTTTATACGTATAATGTACCTTTTATATGTACTATTCAGATACACACATACAGAAAGTGTGCATCATATGTATTCTCACACATTCATGTATAATCATATATATAATTATAACCTTATTTATATAATTACGTATATGGACAAAATCACTTTAATATAGGAATATGCAAAGTGGTTTTAAAATCAAACATAATAACTACAAACTATTCAACAGCTTCAAGATCTCCACCAGAGGGTGACCCAAAGCATGTTTTAATGAAGCAAAAAAAGAGCAAGAACAAAGAACTAATCTACATTTTTAAACACTCTCAGGAGACTGCAATGGCAGATAGCGAAAACTAAAAATGATTTCTCACTCTCCAAATTAAACAGTGGAAAACCCACCTCAAAATGCTAAATGAAAAAAAATATTTTTATGGGCAGAAAATTGATGAAAAGTAGCCAAAGATAATTTGAAAAAAGAGGAAAAAGGAACCTGGAAAAACAATTCTCCCCACACCCACCACCAACTACAAAAATATAATGATCAATGAAATACCAGGATTTTTTTTTAAATTCTGTTAGGCAAATTATCCAAAAGTTTATTTTGGAAAATCTTTGCTTTTTAAAAGTTAAATCCTCAGAAATATATGAATACTTTAAATGAAAAACATTCATACAATCTCAAACAATAAATTGGCATAAAGATATATAAATTACATGGCAACCAAATATATTACCCTCATAGTCTCATGAGAGCTGTCTTAGAGAAGTACAGAAAAATTAGAAACCACATGCTAATGGCATTTACTATCACTAGGATGTTACAAATTCCCTTCTACTGTAATCAAATTACTATTCCAAAATCTTTTCATATGCTAAATGGATCTGTATCTAAAGGATGAAAGCTGGCTACTTCTATGTTCCATCTACCAACTGGGTATCTAATAGGTAAGATGATCTAGGTTTTTTTCTACATCTAACTTCACGGCTTGACATACTGTAGTTGACCTCAGTTTGACACTGGCAGCCCAGCTCAGTGACGGCGTAACATGAACAAGACAAAAAGACTGCAGGAGAGCTAGTAAGTTGCTTCAGTGGTGGGTAAGGGGTGGTATTTTGGCTTGTCCCAGATGGTAAATTGGTCAAGGAATGAACATGTGCCGAAACTGATGACTGATGGTACATTACAGAAGAAACTGGCATTTGGGACTCGATGAAAGAGTGACGGATGGCTGCTGCAGGTGGTGTTAGAGAGCTTTTCAAGATGGTCTCTTCGTGCTGAATAGTAACTCCACTGTATGAAGATGGCAAAGGTATCACATCATCCATTACTGCAGTTCTTGAATACTCCAAAATAAAAGACAGTTTTGCAAAATGGCCATAATCAGCATTTTCAAAATCTGAGGCATGGATAATACCAGTATTCAGAGAAGACGTTCCTTCTCTGTACTTGCTAAAGGATCCATACACCTCCCCTTCCGAATCCCATTCAGAAAGCCTCAATATGTTTGTTGATGTCAGAACAGCAGAATTCCTTATGTCTTCATTATCACCAACGATTTCTTTTCCTACTGCCCATAGAGGGTGCCTCAGATTGTCCCCTTGATTTTCAACGGAGTGTTGTCCTAAAACAGTAAGATGACTTCTTGGTGTTACTGTTGTTGGCAAACTTAACTCTGCTACATCCCACTGAGTGATCAGGCTTGGAGAAATCGTATCAAGATGGTTCTGAAAACTTTGTGGGAGTGGAGGTGTGGAGTAGCTGTTAGGAGGTACACTTTTTGAGTCTGAATGAAGAAGGTGCCTTAATTCCAAAGACAATGTCATTGGAAGGAAGTCAGAACTCATCAAGCTGATGTTTTTTAAAAAAACACCTTCATCTATTTGAACTTTACTTGCTTTTTCAATAGAATTTGTTACAGGACTGTTCACTGAAAGACTTTGCGACTGCGGTGATCCATGTGTTCTTGTACTGTTTACCAAATTCCTAACTGGTGTGTTGATCAAGAAAGCAGCTTGGCTATTCTTTGAACATGAAGGCTGGGTTCCTGAATGTGCTGGAAGGACAGAAACAAGCTGCTGTCTATTGTTTAGGAAGGTCATGTTGGTTTGATCTCTTACTATGTCAGTTCCAATTTGCACGTGCAAACTATCAAATATCATTAATTTTTCTGTGGAGTTTTCAAGTACCTTATCAAAGGCACTTACCTGTACCTGTACAGAGGGTTGATTCAAAGGTGCTTCCAGGGAAGGGAAAGGAAAATCAAAATAAAATTCACTGTTGGAAGACATGGTTAGGTTTGCAAAGTCCACTGTTGGCTGCAACTGTGATACTGACCTGCCATTACTTTCTGAAATTCTCTTTGAAAGGCCTGGAATAAATGAACTAAAGGTCTGTGTTTCCAAAGCTGATGAGTGACTAGAGTAGTTCATTTCTTCAGCCCTGTGACCTGATAATGTAATGGCAGATGTTTGTTCAGAGATACTGGCACACTTAGCAGGTGAACTAATGGATGGCAATCTCTCTGTTGGGGAAGAAAGCAGTTTATTAAACGAGAGCCACCAATTTTCTGACAGCTCCCCAGAAAACATTTGGGATGCTTCCTTCAAATGATAGGAAACAGTCCAGAAACTTCCTGTTAAAGAAGGGGAAATATCTACATATTTTGTTGGAAAATCCAAGTTACCTGAGTGCCAGGAGTTGCCAACTCTATTCATGTCCTCTGGTTCTAATATGGAAAAAGTTGACTCTTTATTTTCATTACTATCATGAAATGCATCTATATTGTTCTCCAGTACTCCATTTCTGAGGGTCTCACTTGGCTTTTGAAAATATACTGAATGTTTTAAATAATGAGACCAGTAATTGCTATTAGATACAAATATACTGTCACTTTGCAAATATATGTCAGACGACTGTTGATAAACAGGTAGCATTGTTACAACATGCTTAAATGCTGAGCTTGTCCAGCCTGTTCCTACCAGAGCTGCTGAAAATGTTAGTAGTTCTCTACTGTGTCCTAGGACTGAATTTGTCAGTGGGATGTCAGGCACAAATTTTGTGTATGTTTTTTTCATGTTTTGAAAAAAAGTTGTTGGGTTTGCACATGGAGTCTCCACAGAGGTTAAATTTGTAGTGCCTCCTGAGTGATGTTCCTTAATGTGCGTAGATTTTCTAAACTGAAAGTCACTGTTTGCTGCTAACATAGGGAAAGTTTTCCTATCAGCGTTGCCTTCTATCATTTCCAGGTAAAAATTTTCAGGTGCAAAGTCTAGCAAATCTAGCCTACTTTTTTGGAATGATGATTTCTCCTCCGTAGGTGTTATAGATAAGCTAGAAAGAAAATGGTATCTGTCTTCTTGAACGTCAGAGGTGATATGATGGTGAAATACAGAAGTCTCACCCTGCCAACTCACAGGCTCCAAGGCACTGCTTACATACATGACATTGGTTGTGCTGCTGTTGGAGGACGAAATCCATCCAGTTTCTTTTTTGTGTTCATAAGCAGTACTGTTGCTGCTAACAGGAGAGCGGAACACTGACTCAGAGTCAGAATGATCCAGCCCATCTGCCAAAGTCCATGCTAGCTCTGCATTAGGACTTCTGCGTTGAAGAAGAGGAACTGCTGCATTCACAGAAGGCTCTGTAACAGCATCTGCTGCAACTGAAGTGCCATGAAATGAACTTCCAGAATAATTCAAAATATTTTCTTTTGGTAACTGATTCATCACAGTATTATCTAGGTCGAATTTTTCTGTAAAAGCAGCCAAAGTATCATTGCTGGTCTCCTCAGAAGCAACTGATGTGGACATAGTTGGAAGAACCAAGTTGTATGTGTTTTTTCTCTCTGGGTTCTCATCTGCTGAGGTTTTACTGAAACGGAGAGGCCTTTGTTTCACTGGCCAAATAAGTGGGGTTGAGATAATTCCTATGGTTTTGACCCCTTCTATCTTAGACTCCTGCTGCCTCTGTGGTCGTGAATGGGAGGATTCAGGTGAATTTCTCTTCATTCTGAAGATAACCGTAGCAGGAAGTCTGAATTCCTGCAGGTCTGTGTGTAGTAAGCCACATAGTTAATAGATTAAAGAAAATATATGCAACTTAACTGTCTGTTCTTGGCTTTCTGCTCTTGGTCTAAAAATCAACTCACCAAGAGTGGAAAATGACGGCAGTTAGCTGAGTGACAGTTTAATTTGCTTTTACTGTAAATGAATTTGGCTTATTTTTCTTAGTCTTTCTGCTTTCTCTCTGGTGTTTCAAAGCCAAAGAAAGGACTTAATTGTCCATTTTTTATTCATACTAACATTAATAAGGCATTCAGTTCCGTCTGTAGTTAAAAAAATCAGAGTTAACTGAATATAGAGTGAGTGGCTCCACAAGAAGAAAAAAGCACAATTTTAAAGAAATTTTCAATATTTTCTTCTTAATTCTACAGCTTAGTAAAATCCAAACAGGCTGAATTCAGATAAATTCTTTCATGCTGTCTACTGTACTGCCTGATTGCCAATGTAGAAGAAATGATCTGCCAAGAGGAAAAACCCTCCAAGAATTTTAAATCCTACAACTGATGCATTCAGAAAAAAACAAACAAAAAAACAAAACCCTACAAAAAGAAACCCCGACCAAACAGATTCTAATTTACTTCTGTGGAGCACACTGAAAAAATAAATATTTACAAAAATTATCTTTAAGTCTCAGATGAAAATTGCAGAAATCTTACCTCTGTGTTGTTAATAATGTTTAACAACTATCTTTAACAAACTAATAAATATTTTAGCAGTGCCTCACAAAATGATGCTCAGTCTCTAGGAGACAATGATATCATAGAATTTGAGAAAACCTCAAAAGAAATCCCTGCTTTTTTCCTGTGCTAATAATAGGCTCACTTACTACCTTATTTTTTCCCTTAATCTTTCTAAATGAAAAGTAAACGATATCTGATATTGTCAACATTTTCCCTAGTAAAGTCTGATCCAGCTCTTCTTGAAGTCAGTGGAAAGATTCCTGTTGACTCAGTGGAAGCGGCTTTGCTCCATAGGAACGATTCCACTTGGCTCCTGTGCCCGACCAGTGAGGAACAGACAAATCCCAGCATACTACCACCCTGGCTGCACAAGTGGGAGCTACACAATGCCTCATAACCTGCAGCCTTAAAACATTTCAATAGCATGGCTTTTTTTGGACCCTTGTTAAAAATCCCTCTCCTTTCCCTCATTCTTTGCATGGGTCAATACAGCAGCTGACACAAAGTGAGTCCCTTTTGTACAAGAGCCAGGTAAACACGATAGAAATAAACACTGAGTTTGGTTCTGTTCTCATTTACACTGTTCTTACGTGGTCCAGTGCAGTGACTCCTGATTTATTTCAGTGTAAATGAGATCAGAACTGAGACATGACCCTTGACATTATGGTAGTATGAAAAACACACCTTAAAATACAATAAATTTGCTCTAAACACTGTACAAGAAAAAATGTAACACAGGATTTCTTACCATTGTTTGGCTTATCGTTTCTATTAGTATCGGGCATGTTAGTGGTGACAGTGGGTGGTGTAGGAGTAGTAGCATTTACAGTAGCTGGTAATAAAGATGAGAAAGAGGTGAACTTGAATGAAATATGAATGTTAATGAGGTAAGACAAAATGGGAACAATGCATGACAATGTAAAATGAAACCATCTACACACAATGCCATAAATGTTAAATAAACACATTAATTTTTCTGCACAAAGTGATGAATGGATATGAACTGAGGTCCCAATCCCGCAATCTTCAATTTCACTGACTTCAGTGGGAGTTTTGCCAGTGAAAGGTTTGCAAGATCAGTCCTGTACTGCTTTCATAAGCTCAAAATCCTGTTATGAGAGCTTCAGATCCAAACAGCTGTGCAAAGACCAGAAAATAAATCTTGTAAGTACTAAGACGCATGCACTGAAAATATTGCTTGTGAAAAGAATAATTGTCCCTACTCAGGGCCTGAAGATGATGAACAAACGTGAAACTCAAACACCCATGTAAGGATCCAGTTGACTCCACTGAACTCCATACAATGAAGAGAACTGAAATCAGACTTGGAATAACTGGAGTGGAATATATATTTTGAAAGCTTCGTGTAGGATCTCAGCTGTACTGTTCCCACTGACACTAACAGGAATCATCCCACACAGCCCTGGCAAATGTTTCCCAGAAGAACCAGCTAGAACACTTTTCAAACTCAAGAGTGAGGAGCCAAAACTGCACGTCTCCCGCAGCAGACTGGGAAGGTATACATGCTAGAAGAATTAAAAGAGCATTCCACTAAATTTTCAAAGAATAGTTTGGAAAATAATTTAATTTTATCTAGTATTCCCAGGAAATGCAACTCCACTCACTGACAGATTTCTTTTTCCCTGAAAATTCTTTTTAAGATGTGAAGGTTGGGGCAGTTTAATATCAGTGTTACACATCTTTTTCAGATTTTGACCAAGAACCAACCTGGAAAGGTTAAGCAATTGTATTTTAGTCACAAAATTGCACCTTTGATTTTTTCCTGAGGTTGTTTAAGCTAACCTTTGGAGTCGGAAAGTCATAAACTCACATCTCCGCTTAGGGAGCAGGTTTGTGTTCAGGTTCCAGTGAAACAAGAAACTTAGGGAAAGAGAAGGAAGAGTTGGAGACTGCATCAAACAGGATCTAAGTGGGAACGTGAATATATAAAGCGACACCCTATAATACAAAAAGCTCTTATTCCATGTAACTTCAGGGCTACACTGTCTGAGAGACAAGTTTTAAGGCTTCTTACTGATTGCATCTTCCAGCCAACACTGTTAAAGGAGGCCTCTTCCACTGAATGAAAACATTTGCTAAGCATAATGGAGAAAATGGCTCTTTCATCAAACTGTAGCTGACATAATCTGGCATCCACAAACTTTGTTACTGGTGCTATTGCACAACATGCAACAAACAAACAAACAAAGAATCCAAACTGGCCTCTCAGCTTAAAATAAGTCTGCAGTGCTGACAGAAACAGACAGACAGACGTCTTTTTATGATTTTCACTATTATGACAATAACGATGATGATAAGGAACAGGGTAAATCTGATCTGCCACTTCCACAGTGACACAGAACACCAGTGACACTTTACCAAACACTTTTCAGAGAAGGAAAGAATACTACCTTTGTGAAAGGAGTCATAGTGTTTATTGAAGATGTGATGGTCTAAGAAGTTAAGAGAAGCAAGTTTGAAAGGTAGCAACTTTTATTAGGAGTATCTTCTACTAGACAAGTTAATAAAGCTGGAAAAAAGGCTGAGGCTTTTAGAAACGCAGGCTTGTTCTGCTGAAAGTGTGTCCATGTCTGCAGCCGTATTAGCCGACCTAATGAAAGATATTCTCTCTCCTTTCACACCATGCCATTTTGATAGAGGAAAACTCTCAGAGTTCTTCCAAGAGAATACACAAAGATCTTTATATGGTGGCTGCATTAACCTTTACATATAAAAAGACTAATACTGAATAATTGTTGCTGTCACATTACCTAAGGTTTTTGAGTAGTAATATTTAGATGCTACTATGCTTTGTGAATATGAAGCCTGAAAATTACTGTTTGAAACCTCATTATGGACATAACTGGCATTTCACTTTCTCTGTGGAGACCAGTACAATATGCTGCAAGACCCTGAACCAAATTTACCTCAGGAAAATCTAGAAGTAGTGCACTGCAGACTGACACGGATCTCTTACTGGTTTCCCAAGCAGAGTGCATTTTCCTTATTTTTAAGCTAAATCTCATTTACTTGTAAATGTCGGTTTTGAAAGAATTCTGAGACTTCCTCCATCCCATTTTATATTTTATTCTCTCCTGTCTCCATCCTCCACCATTCAGCCTGAAAAGGGTTACAGAGCTAGGCGTTATTTTCGGTGCAGCTGCTGCTGTGATTAAAGTTTAACATAGGATGCCACCTCATTAGCAGGTCTGTTTTCATGCAGGTATTGTGGAAATGGGCTGATGTTCATGTCGAGCGTTTTTATAGAACTTCAGCCTCTAAGCAGAGTAGAAGGAATTAACTGTTCTTGCATGTCCAAGGATTCACATGGCATGGAAATCTTTAGGGTTCACCCATTCCTTGCATTCAGCCGAGCTGACCTTTCAAGAGACCTTACGAATTCTTACATGTGGTGATTTTTACAACATTAAACCATCGATAAGTGCTGTAACAAATCCAATAGCTGCTAGATTTTGCAGTTTGATGTTAACCTTTTACTTGCTAATCTCAAAGTATCTAGCCTCCAACTAGCTTATTGGGAAAAAAATGAATAATAGTCAGTTACTTTATTTACATCTGCTCATTTTTTATTTACAGATATACCTACCTCTTATCCTGGTTAATATTTTATTGACAAAATGTGCAGGAGGAAAAGAGATGGAGAAAGAACTGAAAGGAGTCAATTAATTCAGTTTTGATATAATGGAGAATATTTGGAAAATGTTATTATCAAGGGAATGATCATATTTTTTCCACATATTGTACATACAGGACACCCACACACTTGATGAGACTAAGGAATTCCTTTCCTTTCTATTTTTTATTGCAGTTCACCCTTTTAAAAACAATAATAAAACAGAAATGGAATAAAAAAACCAAGGACAATAAAGATGTAACTGTGAGAATGACCTGGGCTTCTTACCTTGGCAAAGGCTTCCCAGGTTTGCACAACTGGTTGGTTCAATTGCAGAGGAGGGAATTAGGTACGAGCCTTTAGAAAAAAGAAAGTAAAATAATTAGAAAAGTTTGGCTACTAGGCATAAAACTACCATGTCTCAAAATATGTTGTATCTTGTACTGTCACAGTCCTCTTACTAATTTCTCTCTGTGGCAAAACTGATATTGCCACTTGCCTGTAAGACTTAAGTGTTTTCACCTTCTGTGGCGGCTGAGGGATCCATGAAAACCCTGCTGACTTGCAAGTTACAGTCGCTTAGGTAACCTCCCCGGTTTTCTTAACTTTCGCTAAATAACATCGCCTTAAATAAACGCAGCTTGCGTGTACTCTGTGAGCCAGCTTTAGGCGGAGGGGTCAGTGTGGCCATAGGATTTATCCCATCGTCATAACATGCGCCTTGGAGAAGCAACCGCGCTCCACTGCTGTAGCACAGGTTACCCACCGCACACTTCTGAGCAATCTTCCTGTGACAGACACCAACCAGATAAAAGGTGATTAAACTTGTTCCTCTGCCCAGGGCGTGGGTGTGATTAATATTCTGGTATGCATGATTTATAAGCAGATAAATGTTATAAGTCTGTATCTCTACTGAATTATTCATAACAACATACACACACTTTGATGGTCTGGAGACAAAAGCAGGGCACGTAAGAATGGCTACAGAAAAAGAACTGGTGAAACTGCATTATTACACTTTGTGCACCCCAGCGGTCCAGCTGCAGGTACAGCTGCTTTGGCACACAGTGTTGAAAACAACGGGGCCAGAGTACGGCATCACCGGCACCTACTGCGAGCACTGCGCTCTTGGCTTCGGCTTTACCACTTCAGAATCATATTGACTCAACGAGGATCTCTCATGAACCAGCGTTTCCTTCATAAAATTAAAGAGCCACCACCCATCAGCTCGTAAAGATAGCTGGGACGGTATTTCCTGTGATGCAAGAACAGATGAAGCGTGGGGCCTCGACACAGAAACCGTGTCATGCCACAGATACCATTACATGTGTCGCCGACAAAAATACGGCAGAATTTAAAACACATGATCCTCAACAAACATTAAAGCTCAGCTTTTTTTTTTTTTAATGGATTAAGAGATACAGGCAAATTCATTTCCTTGATACACCTCCTATGAACTCCGAGAAGGATGTTGTAAGTGAATATACTACCTCCTACGTGAGATTTCTCCCCCTCCAAAAAACCCCCCACGTGTGCTAATATTAAACAGTCAACATCAAAACCTGACGTAAGTTATGTCCTCTTGGTTCTGTATCACAGAAAGATCACCTGAAAGTTGGCTAAAAATCTGTGGACCTTTGTATTTTCTTCAGTGAGTATTTAAAAAAAGATCACGATTTTATATGGTGAAACTAAAAAAAAATCCAATCCAACTTTACAAAGCACTTAAGTCAGAAGACTGTATACTTTAAAAAAGGAATATTTTCAGTGAATATATTCAAGAAACTTTTTAAAGTTTTAACTGGATCCAATTCTGTCCAGACTAGACTTTCCCACAGTGTCCACTAAAGAAAATATAATAATTTGGATGCAAACAGATACTTGGCATAATCTACTGTATGAAGCCAAGTGGCATGGTCAGTAATGTGAACAGCAGATACGGACCTGTATTACGGACACTTTGTGTGATATATCTCACCCAGTTCAAATGTCTAAAACTCAGACATCCGTATCCGCTCGTCATGCTAGACTTTCCTTATAGTCGGCAGAGAGGAACAGGCACTCCTACAGCACAAAACTTTTGACTTCACTGTGACATCTTCTCCAGTATGAGACGAACTGACCTTTGGAACGGCCTTTTTCATTCCACTATTCATAAACTGCACTGAAGGCAATTAGCTCAGCCTGAAACATCATTCAGCTGCCTAAGGCAGACAGATCCCACCCTGAGTTAAACCTGACAGCAAAATTAAGAATTCCTCTGGCCTTTGGGAATGAAGGACTCATACGAAGCGGACACGCAATTGCAGGCATGGACAGATGTGCAGCCACGTTACCCTTAAACTGAGTAGATCACATCCTGCTATAGGTGTAGCCAGTGCTCCAAAATGAGTACTAGAAGTTGATTAAATGCTCCTCAGTTTGCCTGCACTAAGCTCTGAACTGGTGGTGTTACACTGCTATCGTTACTTAGGCTACTTGTTTTAAAATTAGTCCGGCTAGCCAGGCAGTGTACATATACCTTTAAATGCAAGCCATGCGAAGGTACAGCAATAAAAACAGAATTCCATCAAGTCTTCCAGAAACACCCCACCATGATTGCACAGCTGTGAAAACATTAGTCTAAGGAATAAACTAGGAGAAGGTAAAACTATGAAAAGATTATCTGGAACAATTTGCCCATGTTTTCACACTCTGTAAATCTACTTGTAAAAGCTTTGTCTGAAAAAACATGAAAATAATACCCCTTGAAAAACGTAAGCGCTGTTCAGGCACAGATATGTTGAGATCACTGCTAAATGCTTGTTTTGTTTTGTTTTCTTTTTTAAGTTACGTGCCGCTTCCTGGGGAAGCATGATTGGAGCTGTGCGAAAACGTCTTTTCTGCATAAATCCTTCCACTGCTGGTAAATGAAGCCTAATCAGTTAGAGTCATCTCCCCACTGTCAGTGGCTTATTCATGGCTGATAGCCTGACTCATCAACTCTCCTCTTGAAGGCTGGTTTTACAATGAAGGCTTTTATTCAAGAAGATGAAGGGAAGAAAATTCTAACAATTCCATCTCCGGGATTAGTAACGATTTTTGAAATGGCACTGCACCCAGTATTTAACATCTCAGAAAGAAAAAGACTGCCTAGTGAGATGAGCGAGTTAGTTTTCTCATAGGCTTAGTTAGAGGAAATGACAATGCTTATCTATAGATACATTTGACGTGGCTTGCATAGACACCTGAGCCTAACATAAGAATGCTAATATACATTTTTGTAAAATAATGTTCTGCTGTAAGGAAACTGCTGAACAGTGACATCCCAAGGAATAAAGCTGTGGAATGAAAATAAGCGTATTGTGTCTATGACCACAGCTGTGATACTGCATTTGTGTCACAGGACAGTCTTTAACAGGAAGACAGACTCCAGTCAAAATTAAATGAGGTTGCAACATTTACAGAGGTCTGGGTAGGCTGTTTAGTAAAAATGTTGTGGTAGTCTTCATGGTATAATGGAGTAAGAGGAGTAAGATTTTCTGGGAAGTTACTTTCTTTCAGACCAGTTCATACTGATGGAAGCAGAGCACCTTCAGCAGTCACGGTTTAGATCAGCCTTTTCTTTGTTCTGGTAGAGGGGGGAAGGCACCCAGTTGCTTGTGTTCTTATAGAGGTGTTGCTTAAATGTTTTTAGCTGAGGCATGCTGAGAGCTGTCCCAGTGAGTCTAGCTGTGAATGAGAACCTCACGTTTCAGTTTGAGTAAACTAAAGCAAGCAAAATGGTTCTTTTAGCCACCTTAATCCCTCATGAGCTATTAGATACAGAAAATAGCACACCTTAATGATGCCAGTTTCTGTCTTAAGCTAAGGATTCTTAGAGTGCTGACAGATGCTCTGTCAGGAGATGCTTATATTGACGCTATTTAAACTATGTTTAAACTAATAAATAGTGAGGTGTCAGAGGAGCAAGAAGGCAAAATTGGAAAGGACAACATTCGATATGAAAAGACTGCACGTGGTTTAGAAAGAACCAATATTTGTCACTGTTTACTTTAACTTTTTTTTTTTTAACAAATGTCTATTTGCTACAATAGGAGGGCTCAAACTCTGGGGACATGGAGTTTGATAGCAGTTGATTTTCGCAAGCGTCATATATGCATGTATAGGCTACTGCTGGCCATGATTCAGATTTTCCCATATGCACTTTATAATTATCCAAATATCTCTAAAGTTGTTACTAACCAAAATATTCTTTCTAAAAAGTAAGAAAAATAAAAATATTTGTCCAACGTGACAAAGATTTTTCAGTTTTGATTTTTTTTTCATCTGGAAAAAAACATTCCAGTAGAAAATTGTCAACTGGCTGTAATAACACACACATATATAAAAATTACACCTGGACAGTTATGAGAATCAAGTGTTTGAACCATGAAATGAGAACAGGTTGGACAATGTATTGAAAGTTATCTTCTGGAGTAATCTACAGGAAGACCGACCTTCAGTAACTACTTAATTAAAAGAAGGACTGATAATATGTCATCGGGAAGAGAAATCCCAATGATTCTGATCTAAAACTCTTTCTTCCTGCCTGCCTCCTCCAATGTAATCTTTTCTTGTATTTTTCTGGCTCATATGCACTGTTGTTTTGTCACTGCTTTTGCTGGGTCTGCACACACAGCAGAAGGCTAGCAAGTGCTCCTTCTGGCTAATCAAAGGGCCAAAGGGCAGATACAAAAACATATACTAAATGGTTACTGAACACACTTTTTTTTTTCTCCAGAGACCCCTGTAATCTCACTTGATGCCAGCCTGTTATCCAGATTTTGTAGGAGTAAAAGGCAAATAAACAAACTGTTTCGGTAAAACTTTGATCTGCAGATCATTTCAAGCAGCAACTCAATATACGCAGGGGACTTGTTTCTTTTCCTTTAGGGAATCAACTGTATCCCCTTTCAAAGCCTCTGTGTTTGGTAAGAGTTGAGCCGAAGTCTAAGAAAGGTAAGACCTAGCTGTTTTTCTTTCACAGGAATTCTCTTTTTTTCCCCTGCTGGTACATTGTATGTTCAGCACAATGCAGAAGTGAGTGGGGAAAATAAGCAAAAAAGATTTGGCAAGGCGTACTCACCACAACTCAAATTGTTTTCTGCTTTCAGTGCTGAAGTTGGAATACTCCAGAATTCATTTTCCCAGTCTACAATGTTTCCTTTCACATCGCAGCTGAGGTTGGCCAGCGTTTGCGCATTCATGGTGAAATTCCAGAGGCGGAAGTTGTAAATGTCCCCATTTAGAGAGCTCACTTCATTGCTGTTCGAGCCCAGCACCAGCCTCCCGTTTCCAGGGATAACTTTGCCAAAGATACCCGGACAGTACACTATGTGATAGGTGCTTTTGGCATATATGCCTATACTGCCCGAGAAGCTATCCCCTACGACACAGAGCTGTTGAAAGGTTCCCGTGAAAAACTCCGCACTTCGGGGCAACGCATTCTCAAGGATGCACTGCGCGCCGGAGATGGACACAAAATGGCCTCGTGTGGTCTTCCCGAAGCTGAAGAATTCTGTTGACAATCCGTCGGTGTAGGAGAACACCTTCCAGTCATCGTTGTCATCGCTGCTGCCCTTGGTTGCTTCAAAGCACAGCGTAAACTGGCTAAGCTCTGGCACTGAGACAGCCTCTGCCACAGACACAGCGTCGACGTCGGGAACCTGGGGAATGATGACTTTCTGATTCCTCAGAGACACGGCGACTAGAACCAAGAGCAGATAAATCAATTAACAAAAAAAAAAAATTTCATCATATAGAAATAAAAGCAGACAGGCAGCAGGGGTTAAAGTAACATTCATTAAATCAAACATTCATCAGGTGGTTTTTATCACTGTACTATACCAATAGCACACATGAAGGGGAACTTGGCTCGGGAGTGCACTCAGCCGAAAATATGCCGAGTTCCTTCTCAATAGCACGGAGAATGCTGCGCTGTACACAGTTAACAACCCCTCAAGTTGCATTAAGAGCAATATTAGGACGTAATTACCTATAACTTCCAACTCTGCCTCAGCTCACTTTATAAAAATTGCTACTCATTCATCTAGTAAGGACGCATTAGGCAATGGAATAAACCAGTTATTTGAAAAACACAGTATGACTTGCTTTTAAAAGATATTATTTTAATTACTTGTCTGCACGACTGCATTACACCGATGAAATTCAGGCCTTGTTTCTTTTAAATATTGCAAGAGAGAAAAACCCCCATTACATTCCTTGGAAAACCGATACCTTTTGTTCCTGAATTCAGCTAATGGGCATCTTCTGGTTGAATACTGCAGCCGTGTGTTCATGAATATTTATATGAAGCTGTTCTCTATTTGCTAATATTTGGGTCAGCAGTTTTGGATTTTGCACAAGAATCTAGAAATGGCTAGTCCTCTTACAAACATGCACTGCCGCGAGGGTGTTCAGGCACGGGCGGAATGACTCTGTCTCTAGTCATTACGACGTATACTCATTTGCGCTGGCAAAATGGCACTCACCAAACGTGAAAACCAGTATCACACGACAAACGCTTTTTCTCCATGAAGGTATTAATGACGATTCTGTTCACTCGAGTTTGGAGAACGTTATTTTTCAAAATAAAGTGTCAATATGCTCGGTTTTAGTGGCACATTTATGGCAGCAGAATCCTTTTAGTAGATTTCTCCACAGAAGGAACCTTCAGGTTATCAGTAACTGCAAAGGCATCGAGGTCAACACCACCAGATTGCAGCAGCCCTCGGTTTCACTTCTGGCTCTGCAGTTCCGTGGCAGATCACACCTCCAGCAAACATCTGCTACCTCTGTCACACATTTTCACAGCGTATATGCTGGAAGTGAAACTGGTTGTTGCTAGAACTGAAGAATTAACTGCCACAGTAGTTAATCCCTAGTCTCCCCTGGGATTTTTAAGTGATGTCACAACACATATACGAATTACTACACTTGTTCCTTTCTCAGAATGAAATAAAAACCTTTCAGTATGAGAAGGTGAGACACGTGAGGGAAGGGTAACTGTCACACCATACTCAGGAAAACAGACAGATATATGGGGCATAAGGATTCTGTAGAGTCAGTGGTATTGCAATTTCCCTTTGCCAGCTGCTTGCAAAGACTCTGAGCTCCAAAGTAGCATATTTGGATATACACAAGGACATACTTTGACCAATATATTATATAGTAAAATAACAGAAAGCATTGCATATTATCTGCCAAACCAGCAACTGGAGAATGGGAAAGAAGCGGGAAAAATGCTCGGCTTTTATAGCTATTGGATTTACTTCATAGATTTTTTTTTTTCTTCTTCCCAAGGGCAAAAGTATGTTGTAACAATTTTATAGATAGAAAATGTGTTCAACTCTGCATTGAAAACAGCATTTTTTTCATGGGTTAATTATACTGTAAACTTCTTTACATAACATAGAAAGTGTTCCAGAAGAAGTATAAGAATTCACGACTTGAAAAAGAAGAAAGCTCATTCATTTAAGCACTGTCCAGTCTGTGTTAAGGTGGTCAGGAGAGTTATGGACCACATGGCCACATTTAAACAGTATAGGAAAAGAAATAAACAGGGAGGACATTGCCCCGGTACTGAACAAGTCTGCTCAACTTTGCTGTACTCATCTGACAGATTTATCCACTGGCATCTTCCCTGTACAGTGAAAAGACCAAACTGACAAGCATTTTGTCTATGTGGAGAAAACAGAATCCTGCCATCATCATCAAGATCTCTTTCCTGATTACTGTTGCACAGCCAGCCATCATACTGATGAATTTCAGATGTTAGTGTTGGAGAAACTGGTTATTCTCCGAGGAAGAATACACATATACTCTTGGAATAGTCATCCAAGTGTTTAGACTACTTTCAGAACGTCGTTAAATTGTTTCTGTTAGGAAGATAACTGGATTACAATGAATGGGGGGTGGGGTTTGGGGTTTTTTTTGGACAGATTGCTATTTACTCATGAAGAATGTACAAAAGCCTTGGCAGCCTGGACGCAGCAGGAGCAACCAGCCACAAGGCAGCTCAGTGTTCCGAGATCCACATCTGCTTTTAGGGGAGCGCTGGGACGACCCGAAGCTGCGTCCGCTGCTTTTTAGAGCCCCGAGCTTACTTGCAGCTCGCCGTCTCGCATCTCATCCACCCCATTACACATCAGCAAGCAGGGAGTCCTTAGGTGGTACTTTACAATCCCTTGCAGGAAAAACTGCTTTCCTGCCAGATGACGGGCTTTTCAGCACAGTTTGGTGCTGGAGGGGCGGCTTCTGCTGTTCCCAGCTTCACTGCTTTCATCTGCCCTTTCACTGATGCTGGCAGAAAAGTACCAGCTTTAATGAGGTCTGCAAATGTCTACGTACCAAATACCTGGCTGAGAGCTTTTTGTTACTACCACACTGAACTGTGCTTTTACTCTGGGCTACGGCAGTACTGCTCAACTCTGTGCTAATTTTACATGATGCTGTCTCGAGCATTTCTGTACTAGGAGGTCTGTTGGCTCTCCTTCCTCTCCTTTTGGTGACTTCATGACTTCTACTCACCGGTGGAGCTATCACTTACACAACTAACTATTACTAGAAAATTATTTAACATGCCAGTTCTTCAGCTGGTGTAAATTGACAGAATCCCCTTAAGACTAGCAAAGCTGCATTCATTTACTGCAGCTGAGGATATGGCCCATCCATCTGCTGTTGGTGTGTTGTAGGAGTTGACAACCAGGAAAGCCAACATTTGTGTGGGTGGCCAACTTGTTACGGGTAACAGGACGTGCTCTGTGAAATTCAGTTTGAAACCACTCTTAGATAACTGAGCACACAAAAGCTATTCTAGTCTCAGCTAATTCCCTCCCAAAACTCACTTAGTCTCTTATATTTGTCTTTCCCCACCTATATTTTGTCTTGTGTACATGTTGTATGTTAGGATGTACCATTAATGCCTTCTTAAATGCCATTTCTAGACAGCAAATTGCTGTGTGTCTTTGAATAGCCCTTTACTTTCCAACTTTGCATTACTTTGTGAAACTAAAAATTGAACTACTTAATTTTGTTATTTGCACATGATCATTTCTGACAAATGAAAGAAAATATAAATATTATATTGTTTCCCTCGCTCTGGGAGCAATGAATGATTTTGCCCAGGTATCATGTTCATAGTAGTAACAATGGTGTCAGCTTTACAAAGGAGCTTTGAAACTTCACTGGGGGGGACCTGAAGTGAGGGGGTGTGCAATCTCTCTGATGGCTTTGGGGTCTCTTTGCAAGGACAGGAGAGCACAGCACTGACATCTGCCACGCAGATGAGTTCCAATTTCAGTGTGTGTGCATTGATGTCCTGTTGTCTACGTGCTCTTATAACTTGAAATGAAAGCAGTACATCATCAAGCACCTTTTACCAAGCCCCTTTTCGGTATCCGTTACCAGGTTAAATGCTGCCATGATCCTTGTCTGTAACTATCTTCTGAACCCAATGTAATTACTGTGGGCAATAAGCAGAATATAGTCAAAATTTGCCCTAGATGCAGGCAGCCAGCTCTCCTGGCATCCATGTCAAAATCAGGATGTCAGGTGAGAGTTACAGGTTTGGAGTAATGAAACAAAATTCAGCAGCTTTAGTCTAGATGCTTAACAGCAAGCCTTAACATAGAGTTTCTGAACTAATATATATGTGAAACATTAAAATACAGGTCACTGGTGAAGGTCGGCAATACCTTTACTCACACTGGGGAGTAGTCTTCGTATTCAAAACAAAAGGGTATCTTCCAAGACTATTAACTTTAATGGTGCTATCCATGAACACAAGGTACTATTCAATTTGGCACGGAGGTAATATTCTTGCTTTCATAAAAATACATTACCTATAGGTATATATACACAAATGGTTCTCTGACTATGTGGACCTTTTGTCTCCTCCTCATTGATCCTAAGGGCAACATCTTTCAATTCCAACTGTAAGTCATCTTATCCCTTATAGTCATACTTAAACATTAAAATATTAAAGATGAATAAAGAAATAAATAATTTTGCATAATCTGATTGCATATAATTTTTTATGATCCGCTTGATTTTACAACTTCTTAAAATACAGCAAGAACTGCTATTTTCAAATAGAGAAACCTTTCAGAAAATTTGCTTCCACTTTTAGAAGAGAATAGTTGCTCCTAGAATTATTACTACATTCATTTTGTCAGCATGAAAGAACCTCAGTAGAAAGAAGTACTTTTACCTCCTCTGATATGCCATTACCTTTTTAGTTTTCAGAACTGCACACAAATTTTGCTGGTATAATCAGGACTACTTTCATCTTATGTTTTCTGGGGCTTACTATCTTAATTATTTTAAAACATATGATATGTGTAATAAATATTAGGAAAAAAAAAATCATGAGGAAGATGTGCTTGTGACTGAAGAGATTACGGCAAACCTCCCTGCTCTGCGTTTCTACAGCAGCCAGCCAACCAACAGCACTTGCGTGCTACAATAATGTAGGTGCTCAATGCAATAATAGTATTCAGTCTGAGGCGTGTGACTTCAACAAAAAGAAAGCCTACGGGGAGCACGCAACTGTAAACTGTAACCCTGAAGTGGAATACTGGTGAGTAGCATATGGGGCCAGTAAGCGATCATCCTAATGCCCTCCGTTACCTTGCTGCCCTTTACTGTCACGTAAGAGCAACGTTTAATTAATGCTTTAAACAACACCACAAACATCAATCACATGTTATTTGTACCCTTATCTTTTAGGGGAAAAAGCATGAGTGTCTTTTTTTTTTTTTTTTTTTTTTGCAATTGTTAGGCTTTTTAAAATTTAAGCACTGCTATGTATTTAAGGAAGGGAAAGAAAGGTCAAGGAACTGGAACGAAAGGCACCCATTTTGCAATGCCAGTTCATCCCTGAGAGTTTCTTCTAGAGGCTGGAAGAGCCCCCGAGACGTTCTGCCTTCTGTACAAACTCCTCCTCGCCATTGGGCATTTCACTGGGCCAGGGGTCTGGGCTGGCCTTGTTTCTGGCTCAGCTAAGTTCCCTCTCACGCTCTCCTTTAGGTTTCTATGTCCCTCTGCAGGTACGCTGAAATGAAGGACAGGTGTCCTGCTTCCAAACCCTCCAGCATAAACCTGCAGGGAGAGGCACTGTTAGGCCTAAAATCTTTGCATGTGAAAAGTTTTTCTAACACACTTGATGTCATGTCCCAGAATAAATCAATTTATTTTCATCACAAGCAAAATAAATTAGTTCAAAAAAACAGCTAAGAGAACTTTGTAGTTTTACCCTGCAGCCTCCCCATCCTTTCTCTTCTCATGGAGGAGCTGATTCCTTTGGGAAGCATCATTCTAATCCTTATAGGACATTTTCTTCTAACATCCCTGTAAGGGGGATGAAATGCTTTGGGTTTACTTACTTCGTACATAGCTGGCATTAAAACCTTTCTTTTGGATACTGAAGTCACTTTTAAATGACACGATCATTTCATTTCCGGTAGAGTTATAGGATAATCCTTTGGCAGTGATGCCACAAAGGTTCATTGGGCTTTCTCCGTTGTCTAATGTCAGTGAATCATAAATGCAGCCTGGAGCTTCTTCAATGTCAAAATCAATAAATGTTAGCTGTATGATGAATCCGTGAGGCGCTCGGATGATCCACTTGCACGCTTGGCTGTTGGGATAATCACTGGGGAAGCACGGAGAAGTGAAAACTCCGGAGGGGTCAGTTAGCACGATCCTACAGTCGTAGCATCCGTGAGCTGGCAACAAAACCAGAGAAAGGCTGGAGGTCAGGAAGAGACATAACTTAACAGGAAAGTAATCATCAACACGGTAACTAAATGTATTTCTGTATGGAAAAACATAAACTGAGATGGGAAGAAGAAAGGCAGAAAAAGGCCTGGTTTCTAGTGGGCAAAATGCTGGAGGAATAGTACAGCAAAAGAATGTTTTATATAAGAAATCCTACACAAAAGAAACTACAAAATATACTGTCAAATATTCACTTGTGCACACATTATATATCTGCTACGTATATTGACCTGACACAGGCAAAGCGAAAGCAACATTTTTTAATTCAGAAGGCAAACAAATTTTTAAACAGCAACTTCTACAAAGATGACTCTTATCATTTACATTTTCTGGCTGCTGGTCTGATGCTGACTGGTGGCTATTCCAGCAGCTCTGTGCCATGCTGTTGTTTCCAGTGGAATGTCCCTGGAACGCAGCAGCACAAAAGATGGGTTGAAGAGCTCTCGAAGGTTAGTCATCAGCGTTTCCGGCAAATGCTCTCCAAATCACCCAGAAGGGTAGCAGAGAGCTACTGGTTTTTGAATCAACAGCAAATTACTGCACTCTTCCCATGCTGACTCAGCTCCATTGACATATTTGTGGCAGTCAGGCTCTAAGAAATTCTTATCCTATTCCTCATACTCCTTTGCTCACCTGCTGTGCTTACCCACAAGATTTCAGGCCCAGTTAGTCCCCAAGTTTGCCTTTCTTGTTTGGTTTACATTTGCTCATTTATCATGTATTTACTTAGCGTATTATACGATATAATTAACGTGAACTGCCTGATGTTAAAATCTGTAACAGTTTGCCAAAGCAGCACTGAACAAAGTAGGTGGGAACTGAGTATTGCCAATAGATAAACAAAGAATTTATGCTGAATTATTTTGCAAACATTTCATTAGGCCACAATCCTGCATCAAGTACTACAAGTATGAAAAAAATAGGACAACGTGAACATGCATTATTAGTCGCCCAAGCGAAAAGCAACTAAAAGAATTTGTCCAGTGTAAACTACATACGGAGCAGCACATTTATAGGAATAAATGCAACAAACTTCTCCAAAGAGCCCTTGATGTTTCTTTCCACTGCTTGGGTCCTCATACTGTTCAGTCACATTCGAATTGTGCGTGGCCTAAGCAAATGGACCCCGACCCTGTGAAGTGGCATGGGGAAAAAAAGCAGCGGCTTACATCCGTAGGGAGAATTGCAAGGTGTATTTTACAGAGTTTTTATAATTTTTATTGGCAAATCACAAATTCGTATGGCCCCAAGGAGGTAAAGAGACTATTAATTAATTGGACTCTCAGAGCCAAATACAAGCTGGTTACATTACAGAAGGCCAGGGGGGTGCTTGTTTGTTCCAGTGGGGAAAAAAGATTGTCTGAAAGATTTGCAGGTAGCTTTGGGAAGAAGTGGCGCTCATGACACTGCAAAACTTGATCTCTGTGGCACAGAGAGGAGCCTGTCCACTCTCTAATTTCTCTGCAAATCTTTACAGCCAGAGGACTATGCTCACCTGCCCTGAAACCCTTCTGTTCCCTTTATTAACCGGAGAGGGAATATTTACTTATTAGCATGGTGACTATAAATCCTGCAGTTGTACAAACAGACGACGGCTTCGTCCGGTGGATGTCGCGCAGGCAGCTGTCGGTTTTCAGAGAGCTGCCCTAGACCGAGAGGAGGAGGAACAGGAGAAGCGCGCTCCAAGCCACGAGCCGCCGTGGCCTCCCAGTCCCGGGCGAGCGAAGCCTCCCCAGGGCAGAGCAGCGGCGAGAGGGCTCTGGCTGGAGCTGCCTCCGGCAGGACGGCTCGGCAACTCACGCCGCTGGCCCCGCCGCCGCTAGCGCGAGGGCTGCGGGGGCCGAGGACGCGGCAGCACGCCGCACCCGCTCTCCTACTCGCGGCTGCTGGGGGAATGACTGACGCAGAGCTGTCCGGGCGGCTGAGAGCTTCCCCTGCGCGCCCCGATGGACCTGAAGCCAGGGGCTAAGCTATTAAGCGGTGTGAACACGTATAGGAACATGGGTGTCAGCGTACACTCGTTGAGCCTCGGACGCCTAAAGTACGTCTTAAGGGCGTTATGAAACATTGCTGAGCCGGAAAACATATGGCACTTGTCCGTAGAAGTGTATCTCTCAAACTGGTAAACGTTATACTCAACCTGAGACTGGAAAAGTCAAATTTGCCCGTCAGAAAGAACACATTCTTAAGAGAAGCCTGCCTGTATTAATTCTGTTGGTCACCATCAGCCAGAACAGGACTCGGGTTTTCTATTTACCCCTCTCTCCAGTATTTATCACTGTTTCTAAGCTGTGTAAAAAAAAAAGTCAGTCCACAGAATAAAAATACTTTTATCCTTGCCGTCTGTCACTGTAAATACTAAAACATAGATATTATTTCTGTTACTGGGTTTTTTATTCATTTAATCTTCTCACTAACATATTCTCATTTTATTATATCCATATTGTTTGTTGGTTTTACAGAACTAATGCAAAAAAACAGTCCCTAAATTTAGGTAGGAAAATAAGTGCTCAGAACTTTACATACACCGAAGAAACAGATCTGGTGAGCAAAATGGTCTACTTTTTTGAAGTGGGTTGGCTCCATTTTGGCATAGTAGCTATTCTGTACATGACTGCAATTTGAAGGAGAAATATCCTGTTTTCATGTAAATGTCCACAGTAGTAAGTAAAAAGAAAAGAAAACAAACAACGAAACTATATATAAACAGAATGGTTTTGAATGGAACTTTTTGCACAGCTTCTCATGAGACAGTTATTTTTCTATAAACACCACCTATTTTACTCATTAAAGAGAAAAATTGCTGTGGCAACCTTAGGCTGTCAGCCAAAGCTGACAGATATTTTGCAATCCCATTGGCCCAGAGCAGTTCTGAACTGTGGATACTGAATACTTGTTGCAATACACACCACAAACATTTGTACAAGCAATCTGAGATATTTTATTGATTTTAATGGGAACAAATTTAGGTATGATATTCTTGGTCAGGAACCCCACATACACAGAATTTGCCTGTCAAGTATTTTTTATCATCCTAGACCATAGGAAATTCACTCTCTAAATATATTTTATCCAATAAAAGCCTTCATCTTTTCTCCCCATCTTTTCTTGCCCAAACAAAAATGAACACCCTCCCCATATAGTGAAGTCAAGCACTTATTTCAACATTTCCTAAACTGAAAGCTTCACTGGGTAATTCATTTGTCTCCCACATGAGAATACCCTGGAGTATGGTTTTAATTTCATAATAACTTTTTTTTTTCCTGCAGGACTCATACTTCCTATAATAAAAGAATAATTAAGTATTTAGTATGACACTTCAACACTATACTAAAAAGGAAAATTAATAAATTCCTCTGGAGTATGTTAGATTTTTCACCAAAGTTATCCAAGTGATTCACAAATGTTAATTGACTTCAGAAGGGGAACTGACTGCAGGGGACATGGCTTTTTCCCTCCTGTCATGCCCATTTTATAAGGATAAAGTTAGGCATGGAGATAATGGGCAAAAATGGCAAAAGTTTCCAAGGATTTTGGGTTCCTAATCTAAGAAATGAGAGTACTGATTTTCCTTAACTACTTAGTATTTGTACAAGGTTTTATACGTCCAAAGCACACTATCAATGACTTCAAACTGCAGCTGGGAGAGCAGTCTGCCAATCTGGCCCACAGTAGAAAATCCAAAAATGAGTACTTAGTAACCAATGGAAAATTTTGGTCAAAGCAATTTGGCCATCTTTAATAGGAACTTATCGGTAAAGATAGGGATAGAATCCCGTTCTCATGGTTGCCAATTTTGCTAACCATGAGACCATTCCCTCTCTTCTGTGAGTCTCCTGCCTATCTCACCTTTCAACTCCATGAAGAGGAAAGTGCCCTATACTAGTCTTTCTTACACCATGCTGAATCATCTGAAGACTGTCCTAAAACTAAGGGGCTAAGGGAAACTGTATGTGACTCATTAAAGATTGCACCATACAAATAAGACATGTGCATACGCAAACCTCATATCCTATGGAGCAAAATTAATTGCCCAGCTTGTCCCATCTACCAGTTTTGTCCCTTTAGAGCCCCAGGACAGAATTCCACCATTTGAACTGATGAAGACACCTATAAGCACTGAGATACACAAGTTGAAAGTGACTTTCACAAGCCATTTGTGGGCAGCTGAAGCCACAGTCAGAGTTACAAAGCTGAACTGCAGAATTGGAAAAGAAACATTCTGTATATAACCTTGTCCCATACATTCATACTTCTTTTTTTTTTATTTCTTCTTACATGACTAACACATTTCCAGCACTTGCCTCCAAAATCTGTGCTAATATGTGTATTTTCCTGTAGCTCCTCACACTTCTCTACTTCTCTCCATTGTCATAGTTTTCTCCCAAACCCTCATCTTTTGCCTTATTATACTCTGCACTTCTTTCTCGGGCATGAGTTTTCATTTCTACCCTTCCACCTGCTTTCATTTCTGCAGTTACCTAACCTTAGAGAAATTGTGTTTGACCAAGATTTTTTTTTAAAAGAGCAAAAGCAATCCAGCTTGGGACACTGCCTATTTGAGCCCTAAACACTTAAAGTTTGTGAAGGTTAGGATCAAAAGAAAACACGGTCTGGGGAAAAATGTCTGCACTTGCAATTTGTGCATTATCCAGTTTGTTTTCGCACTAAGTTACACCTTGCATTGGGTTTTTCTTTTTCCAGCTGTAGCACAGCACTTTCTACCTGACAGAAGGGTAAATGACTACGTATGCATCGGCAGTGGCACAGGATACCAATGATAGCTGGTGTGGGTTGAGTTAACACTACTGTTATTTTTCTAAAATCCATTAAAAGGCTCCCTCATAAAAGTAAGATAGAATGTTGCTGGTTTCCATTTTGGCATGAAAATTAGTTCTAGTTCTCCCTGTAGAGGACACAACTTTCATATGAAAATATCCTGAAATAATGCTACGTAGCTCTGGGATCGAGTTTTCAGAAAACAAAACAAAACAGTTCATGTTAACTTTAGTCTTATTCAAGTGAACAATAAAATCTCCCCTGCCTGACAGAATTAGGCCAATCCTAAACCACAGAAAATCTTAGCTACAGTACCTAGCACTTTAGACATAAAAAAGCAATACAGAATTAATTATAATTTGCTCTCATGTAGGCATTTGAGAACCTTTAAGCATTCACATATATTTGAAAAGGTAGCACTTACAAGGATGGTCATTTTGAACTAAGTAAAATAGAAGCACGGGGAGGTGACATGATGTAGGCACTTGCAAGCATGTGGCAAACCCCAAAATAGGAACGAAACCTTACAATCATTTACTGTGACAGCATGAAAAAGTACCTATTTTGATGAACATTACGCAGGAAAAAATCTTGCTTTGCAATAAGTAATTAATTGTTGGGGGGGGGTCTATTTCAAGGATGCCATAACAGAGATATGGCCAAACATTAGGTTAAATGTATTTATGACTCCAAATAGATGGGCGAATGAGGTCAGCAATGGGCACACCTGCAGACAAGCACGAGGAAGGGCCAAACCACCAAGATGTGGGTGGGCTGGAATGGCTACAGAAAAAACAAACCTGTGTTATTCCAACGAGACACAAACACTAAGCCCAGAACAGCTATCACATGGCAAAGGCTTCAACGGTAGCTTATCTTCACTCTAAAAAATAATTCTGGACATAAAGGGGATCTGTAGATCTACAGAAATACCTATACGCAAAATGTTAATATATTAATTGCAAAGAAGTTTCAGGTCATTCACCCTGGACATAAAGTAACGCTCTGCTTAATCACTTTACGTTAGTTATAAGATGACCTATACAAATTTTTAAGCAAAACATTAAGTATAGCACTCTTCTGGAGCCTCTGCACAGCAAACCATGTTGTCTGCTCTCTGCGCAACCCACAATTTGATTTGAGTTCTGTCTGAGAAAGTGCATATGAGGAGGTGTGGTAGGTTTATTTTTGCTTCTTTATTTACTTTCCAAATTGTAGAAGCTGTTTGATCTCCCAAAAAGATCCTTATTTTGCTACAGTATGCTGGCACTGATAAAAATTACTATGTACAACAG
Organism: Phaethon aethereus; assembly: GCF_964289735.1. Lineage (NCBI taxonomy): Eukaryota > Metazoa > Chordata > Aves > Phaethontiformes > Phaethontidae > Phaethon > Phaethon aethereus. The sequence continues at coordinate 68,559,624 of NC_138576.1, read as the reverse complement.
ATAATTTCATGTTAGCATGCATTGTAATCCTCAAATTACAGAGACAATCCTAATTCTAACTATTTAAACATCCAAATTTAAAAAAAAAAAAAGACAAAAATAAAGGACAAAAACAACAAAAAAGGATTATCCCTGCAATAAATAGAAGGGAAGTAAGACTGTCATCCTGACGTGTATAAAGGTTTGTCCTTGTGCATATGATGTTACAAGGCTGAGGTCTACTGGTTGGAGGGCTCTGTAGCCCTCAGCACGGGAAAGACATGGACCTGCTGGAGTGGGCCCAGGGGAGGGCCACAGAAATGATCAGAGGGCTGGAACACCTCTCCTGTGAGGACAGGCTGAGAGAGTTGGGGTTCTTCAGCCTGGAGAAGAGAAGGCTCCGGGGAGATCTTCTTGCAGCCTTCCAGTACTTAAAGAGGTGTGCAAGAAGGATGGGGACAGACTTTTTAGCAGGGCCTGTAGCAATAGGACAAGGGATAATGGTTTTAAACTAAAAGAGGGTAGATTTAGGTTAGATCTAAGGAAGAAATTTTTCACGATGAGGGTGGTGAACCACTGGCACAGGTTGCCCAGAGAGGTGGTAGATGCCCCATCCCTGGAAACATTGAAGGTCAGGTTGGACGGGGCTCTGAGCAACCTGATCTAGTTGAAGCTGTCCCTGCTCACTGCAGGGGGTTGGACTAGATGACCTTTAAAGGTCCCTTTTCAACCCAAAGTATTCTATGATTCTATGATTGTGATTGTGTATAAATGTAAATGTCCCCTAATTTGTAATGTTAATATGGAACCATTTTTACTTCAGCATTTCTACAGTGTGCACAGCCTTAAATTCACAAAAATCTTAAGCAAATCCTAAAATCTCACCGATACGATTTGGATTTAGGCATGGACTTAAAATTCAGCAGCTGTTTAAAGTCCTCTCCTGCACAATGATGCCTTTGAGTCCTGTATTTGAAGCTTTACAGCCCCATCTTCAGCCTTGCAGCCCCCTCAAGGGAGGGCATGACTCCATAACTGTTGCCATACGAAAACGACACGGGAAGGACCCGAGCGGTGAGGAAGGCTGTGCTATCCTCTCTACTTCTGATCATTTTCTTTTCCTTTTAAGGGCAGGAGTAATAACTGGACCAACATACGCAAACACCCGCTCAGGGAGAGAGATCTACTCTCAGACACAGAGGTTGCATATGAAAAGCTGATAACCATGTGATTAAACAATTAACATGCACCATTTTACACCTGGCCTAATGTCCACACAGCAATCCATACTCTTCCATCCTTTCCCTGCCAACCCACTGGGCATATTCTAGATTCCCAAGCTGCTGACTGAATTTTGGGGGGGAGCAAGAGGTTGCTCTTTGATATCAAACTGTTGGAGATACAGTGCCTTCCAACCTTTGAATTTCCTTCCCAAATTACTTGCTGCCTAAAGACCGGGAAAGGCATGGTTTAATTCTAATTCAGTCATGAAATTTCTAAAAATGTCACCATGTCAAAGTCTCTTATTGCCTGCCTCCCCACTTAAAAATAGAAGCATTTTTCCTCTGGCTAGGGTTCCAACCCACCCCATCACCCTTTGCTGGTAGGATATTATATTAAGTCCCACTTCTGCAAAGGCATCAGTAGCAAGCTTTGACACTGGACAACTTGTGTGTGGAGAAATACCTCTCAGCTCACCTTTGGGGGTTTTTAAATTTCTACAACACTGAACAGTTAAACTGCTGGTCACTAAAATACCTGGCAGCATAGTGCAGGTTATAAAAAAATGAAACCCAGTACAATTTAAATAATTCTCTGAAACATTCCTAAAATACTTATTTATATTAACAGGTGTAGAATATATAGACTCTCCAACAGGATAAATGTTACCAGTTTTTATGTGAAACCACCTGCATAGACTCAACAGCAACATAACCAGCACATTTCAAAAAATAAAAATCTCACGAGCTTTATATGAGTGAAACTTTACATTATCCTACTTAAAGCTGCAACACATACATTTTGCACAGCATAAGTATAATAAAGATGTAATTAGGAAGAGTCTTTCATCTCTGTGTTATTCCTAGTTTGCAAATGTGACATTTTTGTTGATTTATAAGAAAACACTATTTTAAGCACTATTAAAAACTCAGTCCAGACTCCCATTCTGCATCATTCCCATTGCATCATCTGCATAGTACTCCTTGTACCCAGCAAGAATTTAAAGCCTCCATATTCCTGACTGGAAATAGCACATAACCCTGGCAGAGCCTTTTATAATTCAATGAAAGACAAGACTGTGCTCTCACAAAATAATCCAACAATTGGGTTTTGGCCACGGAAGCCAGGAGACAAAGAGAGTACTATGCCCTGGCCAGTCATATCAGCTTGCCTCACATCTTCTTTTGCTGCTGCATTAGGTCCTGCAGCATATGCTTTAAATGGCTGAACCTGTTGCTGTACCTAAGAAAAATGAAATGGTCGAAAAAAATCCCCTCACAGGCTAATACACAGACATATATGAAAGTGTAACTCTTGTCTGTGAAGTCACTTATTATGCCTGCTTCCTGTTGCCCTAACCCTTATTGATTATCAGATTATTAACAAATTCAAATTTTTGTCACATGGAATTAGAACTGCTTATTTTCTCTCTTTTGTAAGACAAGAACAAGGCACTTTATTAATGAAATTATATGTGGCAAATTGAAAACTGATAAAAGACAATATTTTCTCTTCTGTTACAATGTCAGCCTGTGGAACTCTGACCTGAAAAGTACCAAAGCAGGGAACATAAAATTAAAAAGCCAACAGACACTTTTCCAAGTATCTAATAAGACCTCTGAATCCCTCCAGACATATAATACTTGATAAGAAGAGACATAAATGTAAGGAATTGTAAACCTCATGGCTTATGCTTGAAACTAATCTCAACCAACCGATCAGGAACAGTATTAATAGCTCCACCTTGACGTCGGGCACAACCCCAGGCTCCGGGACTCGACTGCCCATACGGCCGCAACACGAAGCTGACGCCGGCACCATTGGAGCCAGCCCAGCCAGCTCTTCTCCAAACCCTTCCTGGGCATGGCCCAGCAGCCAGCACAGGTCAGGGACCATTCCCAACGTGCAACCTGAATACTGCTACCCTAGTTTTTGTAACCATGAGCATTTGGGACACAGCATGAGCGGGCCTCCGAGGCAGAGAACAGCCCTGGGAACTTCTTATTTACTGGAGTAGAGGTGGCCAGTGCATGTGTGGGAAAGGGAAAGTAGCCATGCGAGGCAGAGCACGAGGCCCCATCTCATGTATCTTACAGAGGCGCCAAGGCAGCAATTCTCACTAGTTTTGGTGGTTCAAACACTGCACGTGAATCCGGAGACACAGGTGGTAGTACACCTTGTTTCTAACATGATAATCAAAATTATCTTTCAGGATACGCTTGAGGTCAGTAACAGTAATAATGTACAAAAAATCAGGAAGAGCAAAGCTTAATTTTCAAACCTGAGGTTAAGATGAGAAAAGCAGAAGTGAGAATAGTAAACTACTGACTCAGAAAGCTTTTGTCATGAATACAGGCAGTAACCAGCTATTACTAAACCCAGCAGCAGACTTTCCCCTAAGACCAAGAGAGCAGAAGCTGATCTGTACTTCCTCATGACACAACTGTATAACGTGTTCCTATATCAGCAGAGATTTTGTTATTTATTTTGTTATAAATAAATATACAAACCACAGCATGATTATTAATCCTTTTGGTAAGGGACATAGATGGGCTGGAACTTTACATCAATTTAAGGTGTACTGTTCATATGCAGGCTGTTGAGACTTTGGACAGGAAAATTCAGGGAACTGACCTCTTGACTCTCAAGTAGCATCCTAACCAGCCCTCAAACGGAGTCATCCAAGTATTGACGTTACTGGCATTTGTTATATGCCAGATGTCCAAAACTTTATGATTGCCCTGGAAAGGCCAGAGCTGATGCTCTTCACTCACTCAGAGTGGGATGCTAGCAGGATACAGAGACCATCAGAAATTCAGTGTGTTTCTAGATATCCAATACTGCCCTCAGGCCCCATTTTATGCTGGAATTCGGTAGGTATTTACTTCTGTTGGGTTACCATTGCCACTGAAAGCTCTGACCCCTCTTGGTCGCTCTAGCACAAATATCCTACCTCCTGACAGCAACTGACTTTATCACAGCAGTGACTCCAGCAGGTTTTGATTGATCTGGGAAATTGAGGGAACCAGCTACAATAGAAGAAAATATGTTCAGAGCCAGGGTGGGGGCCCTGCACTGCCTGTTTCCCCTTAGTTGTTTGGTTTTGTGCCAATGAAAATGGACGTGGAAACAAACACACTGACTGGGTAAATCTGCCCTGACCCATATGAGTAGAGTTCACGCTGTAGACAAAGTTATGGATTTCCCCCAGAGGGAGGGGGTAATGTGAAAATCCTGTGTTACACCCATTGTAACTTAAGAATATTTTCATTGGCATTCCTGTGATAATCTTATAAAAATAACAGAATTGACTCGCTAGTTTTGGCCCGAGTTGGATTTTTTTTTTTTCCACAAAGTAGCAGAAGTTTGGGACAAAGAGTGGTATTGACAGTTCAGTTTAGATATGCTGGTTAAAAAAGTATTAACTAGTAAGTATATGGGATAGTACAACAAGCACATAAGGTAACACACATGTCGGTAAAGAAGATTACATTAGGAAAGGGACAGGGTGGGAACGGGTGATTTTCTTGTAAGGTTGCTGTGTGTAACATAATGGTTTCAAACTGAGATCTACACATCACACGCCGTCACAAATGATGCTGAGATTTACAAGAGGAACGGTCATCAAGAATGCTGTATTTTTGTCCATTCCAGCAAGAAGTTCTGGCTGCTGGCTCCTAGCTATTCAGTTGCTGCGTTGTTACAAAGAGGATCACATCCTCAGCTGGAGTAAATCCGTGAGCGCAGTTAGCTTCACCACAACTACACAAAGCTGTACAGGCTGAGGAGCTGTATGGCTAAATAATTTCTTGGGTATCACTCGTGCAAGCGTGTCGTGCTTGCCGCGGAGGCTGTTCAAAAAATGAATGGGAAAACAGCTGACAATCTTTTAGCGAGGCGTGGGTTGTAGGAATTTGAGATCTCACCAAACTGCACAGACACTGGTTAAAATAATGTTATATCTGGGCACAGGTCATGTTCTTAATAAAATTCAGTCATACAGATGCGTAAAAGAAACACATTTCCTCTACACATACTTTGGACACAGTTAAGATTAAACTTCTGGGTAACAGAATATTTTGTGCAGTGAAAGTAGAAAATACTGCCTCTTCACTTGGGTGCTTTACCTAAGAAATCCAACACACAGCCAATATCCAAAGCAGCTTCCATTTGACCCATGATGCATTCAACATCTTTTATTGCTTATAACATGACAGTTCAAGTGCAGAGTTTTCTTTCCCAGGCTGCAATGATGGAACGCCTTTTCTAGCTGCTACTATCAGTATTCAGAAAAAGCATCATTCATAAGTCTTATAAAGGCCTCTAGAAAACACAAGGTAGGGAGGGTATTGTACTGCTAGTCAGGGATATTCTGCAATCTTTGTGTGTTTATAGGCCAAATTTTGCAGCTAGAACTTTTTTTTAGAATTTTCAGCTATCCCAGAAAATCTGCTGTTAATGACATGGATCTCTTGCAGAAGAGGTTGAAACTATGGTTTGCTGGTGTTTAGCATGATACAGAAATTAGGCACAATTACTTTACACTAGAATTCACTATTATAATACAATGCCAAGGCATGCTAGACATACTGGGAAACACCGACTCAAAAGCAATTTCATACAGAGCCTTTGAAGCATTTTTATGGTTTTATTACCTGTCTTTTCTACTGGTTTTCCAAGTATCTGTTTCAGTATGATTTGGGCTACTTACATTTCAGTACTTCAGTATTTTCTGGGTCCTTTCAGTAAGCTATTAAAAAAATAGATGCTCTCAGTAATATATCTGTCTCATCTGATCTGCAAGAAGGAGCAATCCAAGTCAAAATATTTGTGATTTTTTAACACAAAAAAATAAAGAGTTTTTCTATTACACACAGAAATATTCTCTTCTATCCCATCATAGAAAATTAACCATGTTTTCACCTTCCAAAGACAATAACATGTTCAGTATTAACACTTATTATGCAATCAGTTCTGCCCAAAGCAAACTGAAAGATGTTCTGAATAATGATATCCAGGTATTTTCTAGTGCACTATTAATGGAGGGGTCAGGGGACTGGAAAGAGGCTAGAGCCTCTTTGCTAATTGAAGCTTTCACCTCTCATACTTCATTTAGGGACTTGCTGGAAACAGTGAAGCTACACAAGCAAAAGTGAGATCAGAAATTACTTCTCAATAGTTTGCATTGCTAAGAACAGAATAATGGTATGTACTATATGGCAAACTAATATTAATTGGGGGGGGACTGTGTACATTTTTGACATCTAGTGTTACTTTGACATCTCTAGAGCTGTTTGTTGCTCTGTATTCTCAAACAAGCTATTCATTACAAGTTGAATAATTTCAGTGATACAGCATCTAGAACTGCTTTCTTATCATGGTGTTTCTATCAGATGTAAAGATGGAAAGGAATGGCATACCTAGCTCAAAACAGTAATTCCTTCACTGCTGTATCACTAATTTCCACCCCTGGTTTGTTGGTGTATTTCTCCTTTACATAACAGAAGAAAAGAAAACATTATGAATGCAGAGAGCAAAGTCTTGTATTAAGCAGTCAAATGTCTCCCTACTGTTTCCATTAAGCTTACAATGACTGATCCTTGTGTGACCACACTTGAACCTCTTATTTTTGCCAGTCTGGGCTATGTGATTTATTTTTCTAACCTCCATCCGGTTCTCCAACAGCTGTAGCCACTGAACTCCCACTACAATCAATCAAGAAGTCTCCCTACACATTCCAGTGCTTTTTCCAACTTTATCAGCGTTTTCTACCAGTTCCCTAGAGAAGAATATTCCATGGATGAATGGGCTTCTAAGTTAGGACTTTAATTCTCATCAGACTACATGTATTTAACTCCTCGAGGGTGCACAGTGTGTGCTCCACTTCTCTTTTTGCATCTTGCAAAGAATCACTGAAAGCAAGAAAACAAATTCACAATGATCAAATCATAAATAACTAACTGATCTAACTCTGTCTCTCGTCAACTATGACTGCTTAACACATAAAACCAAGAAAATATTCTCTCTTTAGCAAGGAAACTATGATAGGTTTGACTCAGTTTGTCTTGAAAACCTCTCTGTTTCAAAATGCTTTATGTCTTGTTTTTATTATTTGTCTACTTTACATCTTAATGAACAGGTTTCCAGATACTGATGTGATGTTTTTAACATGTCTGCTACAAACTGGTCTCTATGTTCAGAACATGTATCACATTTAATTACGCAATACTGGACTGCTTCAGCTCTCAGATACCAGGAAAATTCAATTCTTCACTGAAAGAGGAATTCTGAAAATAGACTTACAACTTCTTGTTTCCCCAAATCGAAATCAGCTAGTTATTCAGCTTATTAGAAGAACAAAACCACTTTCTCAGTCTTAACAGAATTTGCTTCATATGAAGGAACTTACTCTATTTTCTGCGATGGTTCCGCAGTCATCAGCATTATTTGGAAACAACATCTAAAACACTTGCCACTTAATGGAAGCTGCAGAGTTTTACAATTGACTTGCTCTGTAATTTCTGAAACCAGACCAAGCCAATCAACCAAAGGAAACCTCTTTCATGAATCTGTTATTTACATATAAAGCAGACAGGAAAAAGGTATTTTGTTAGCTCTGGAGACACAGTTTAAGAAGGTTTTAAAAGATTAGGAAGCATAATGACAGGTGCACAGTGTTCCTTCAAATGAGACGGGAAGTGAGTACGAGACAGAACTTTATGGCATCATCCTTCTATAAAACTAAATGGACAAACTGTTCTCTCTTAATAATGACTATACCCTAACATTTACAACCAAGTGTTGTACCTTTACTTGACCTTTAACACATTGTACTGCATTAATTGCCTTAACAATTCAATTAATGACAGCCAAGCCCCAGTTTGCTACCATATTCCTTCTGTCTGAGAATATTTTCCTGAAATACTAAACTCTGCAGTTGGTTTGGAGCCCACAAATCTTTGAAGTTCAAGCAAGCCAACACATGTCATCATCTCAGAACTTAACATCCCCACCTTTTAATTTTTTGGCTAATGCTTCTAGCAAAACCCATCCTCAGCAAACACCAATGAGAGCGGTGTTCTCCCTTCTTAACACCGATTCCAACACCATTTGAATATTTCAACTGTTTTCAAGGAAAGTCTATTTCAAAGTACAGTTAAAAAGATATATTCTTGTTTAGAATTGGAGTCCATTTATCAATTTGCTCTGTCTTCACACCTGAAATACAAACTAATACAAAACTATCTGTTTAAGATCTGCCATCAATATTGAATATCTAGAGAGAATATCTGGACCCCTCTGAGAATCAAACCTCAGTTTGACTGCAGGTTTCCTATTATTGAAATGTTCAAAGTCTCAAAGACTGAATCCTTCAAGATAGTAAGTCCCGGGCTTTCCAGTGATGGAGCCTCACTGATATCTAAAATAAAGCGGGCTTAATAAAAACAGCAAATACAGAAGAGACACTAATCAAACTCTAATATTGAACACCTGACTCTGAAGTGCCATGAGTGCTTACAATTCCCACTGCTTTCATATTACTTACCTTTGATATAGTATTTTTTAGAAGCAATTACTCCGATTCTGTAAATACTCAAAACCTTAAAGTTCATGATACTGTAACTGTTGAGCTAGCATTTGAACAAGCAATGGCGCAAGCCCAGAGATGTAAACATACCAGTGTGGAGAGTATAAGCATACTTCTCAAAAAGAGGGAGGGGTATTTTGCCTCCTGAATGTAGATTTACTTTGCACTAACAGTCAATAACAGGTAAAAGCGCACAGTTAAAAGACAGTACATTTTTACCCATGACTACAGGTTCGTAATTATGCAGAGTTAACTGCAAAGTCTGGAAGCAGAAAGCAAGAGAAATATCTCAGTATCATGACATAGAATGATTAACAGAAAAGCAATTTGCCATGTGTGACAATTAATAAAACTAATAATTAATTAAAAAGCAACAAAATGTAAAGCATATGTCAATTGCTATGGCACACACGATTATGTTACCAGTACGACCCTTTACAAAGTAGAGCAGCAAGGTATTTAAACTTCCTCATACAATAAATAGAATAAAGCGGTGCTCTTGGGGTTTTCTTTTTTTTCCTCTAACTTCTTCACATATGGTGTGTAAACTATTAAGCTGCCAACTGTAAACTTGGTTCATAAATGAAGCCTTCAATGACTTTTATCTCAGCTCTTTTAGGACTTATCTCAACGATCATTTCCCTGCATTGAAAATTCACTTCAGGGGCTAATGAAACATATCAGTACAGTGTTTAAAAGCAGTCTGAGGAGACTGGTGTGAACAGTGTCTGCCTCCCACACCCGCATCCTACCATCCTGTCAAGTACAGTTAGGGTGAACTCTGTTCACTGTTGTCCACCCAGATGTTCTAGATATTTTATCGGAAGTCCAGATAAACACGTAAAAACAGGAATTTGGGGTAATAAATTTCAAGTTTTGAAGATGATGTTAAGCTTAGTAGAAGCTTTTCTCTTTTCTCCTTTCATGATCCTTGGTCAGACCATCTAGTTTTAGGCTTTGTCCAAAACTCTTTTAACTCAAAGAAATGTTCTCACTTTTTTTATTGTGGGATTTTGATCAAGCTATATAGTCCCAAATACGAAAAACTGTAGTTGACAATAAGGGAACTTCAGAGGGTGATCTGACTGCTGGTCATGTACAGTTTTTGAAAAAGAAACCAATTACCTACTTTACTATGTTCACACACAAAGTTCAACAGAAATATAAAAGTTTCTTAAGGTGAACACTTTAAGCGTGGCAATTTTTTATATGGAAAGCATACTACCTATGAATGGTTATAATATGGGATCAGAAAACAGCAGGCAATAGAGTCGAGAAAGTTCTTCTTATTATTTCATAAATCTATGGTGTTAGTGTTGAATCATTATTCAAGGTGGTCCCTACCAGGCACACAGAACAAAGAGAAAATCTGCACAAACACAAAGTAAAAGTAATCTGACAAATTGTTCCCACAGTATCACCCTCGGCCCCTCTAACACCTATCTGAATGCAGAAAAACTGTAAGATAATGAAGCTGAAAACAGAACATTTCCAGAGGAAAGAAAAACTTAAATGCAAGGCCTAATCTGGGCAATAGATTACCTTCATAGAGGTAGTGTCAGAAAAGGCAAGAAGTGGCCTAAAAGCACAGAACTGACTGTTGTTTGGCGAGTTCTAACTGTAACACAAGGTCATGGTAGAAAAGCTTCAGACACGGAAGATGAGGTAAGGCACACCGTAACACCACTTTGCTTGCTAACCGGTCACGTTGTACTTACACAACGATGGAACAGAAAAAGGCAGACAAAGCCTGGTGAAAAAAAAGTGAGTGGTATATCTGACTCTCCCTTTCTTCTAATAGTATCTCCTTCTGAATATGATATACTGTATCCTGAGAGCAAGGATATTCCAAAACATCCATCAGGCCACCCTACGGCTAGGGGTTAGGAAGAGGCATATTAATGCTGCAATGTATAGGTTGGAACCCGCTGTACGGACCTGCTGAGCATACTTAGTGTTTCTTGTACATGCCTTGTACAAGTAAGTACATGGTAAGTGTTCCTTGCCATGCCATGGTGAGATTTTTTTAGTGGGCATATTTCACTCATGCAAGCAAGAGAAGAATGAGTCATGAATGATTTCGTAACAGCTCTGCAGAAATTAGTCCAACATCATGGCTGTGGGAGAACTAAGCTGAACAGGCTGTGAGAGCACACAGGAGAAAGAGTCCAAAACTATCATTAAGAAGCAGCGAGTAAAGAGGATAGAGTCTGTGTAAACAGGAAATAAAGGAAGTCTTGCATTTCACCCTGACCACAGTGCCTAATTGCCATGGATAAGAAAAATCAAACAAATCCTTTCACACTACTTATGTGCATAACCAAATAGTCATTGTATTCTCTATGCTGTGATGTCAACCTAAATCCACCTTGCTACAGTCCTGTGACAGCATTATTTCTTCAACACAAGTCAGTGACTAAGCCTGGAACTATGGTAGACTCCCGTGGCAGGAATGGCAGAATATTTAGGCAGATAGTCTGAGTTTTATTTTGATTTATGACAGATACACTTTGTTAAGACTAGGTCTTTGGTCGAGTTCAGTCAATAAAACTTAGTGACTTTGTATTTTCTTTCTTCTAGATTTTTCTACCAAAGACTCTCAGCTAGTAGCTCAACTAAGATACAGTCAATATAAAAAGTTCCTTTGGGAAAGCATTCCTTCTTGTTCTAATTACTCCAGTTGACCCGAGTGCCAAGGTCTGCAAAACAGCTGCTGGCCAAGTGTTAAAGAATTACTGTACCTACTTTCTTAAGAGACGGGCTATTCCAGATCTTCTAGTTCTTGTGAAATGAAATGTACTAAATCTATTTGAGTAGCTGTATGGCTGGCGCTAGCATCCATCATTGCAAGTTTTTCAGTGAAAGTTACTGAGCAGTGTGTGCAAACCAGCAGGGAGTCTTCAGTATGGTTCAGGATAGCTTCAGCATAGCCCTCCCTCAGTGTGCGCAGAAGTCGAGAAATCTTTTAATACCTGCAGGTATTAAATCTGATATGAACCTAATACCTGGTCAGCTGATGCAGACATGTTAATTTGGTGTAGCAAAGAAGTAGCTGGAAGATTAAAACCTTGATAGCTGCTAATCAGACCTCCTGAAAATAAGTAGCATAGGAATAACTAGATAGGAAATCTTACTTCCAAAAAAAGGAAAAATTAAGAAATTTCCTTCAAAAAATATTCTGCATAATAATATCAAATAAGTCACTTCAAGCAAATGAAAATATTTCATTGTTATTGCCTCTAAAACTTTTAGAAAACCTTTTTTAAATACTGAAGTCAATTCAAAACAATGACTCAAAACTTCGCTTTGAATTTTCAAAGCAGTATTTTTTCTCCACCATCAAAACATTTCAGCTAGAATTTTTACCCTGTCACTGTTCTTTAAAGTTGATATACTTTTCAGTTGCAACAAAAACAATCTATTTGCAGAAAAAATATCAGTCTGATTTAATAAAAACTCCATTCCTCATCCAAACAGCTTTCCAGGAATTCTGATATTTCTTTCCTCTTTGTAGTTTTCTTAAGTGTTATTGTGCAGTAAATTCTGCGGTAAGACAGAGTGCTGGAGATCCATCTGTAGTCTGAAAAGCCTTCAGGTGTGCTAGACAGCTCTCCCGTGACTCTCACGACTGCAGGGGTTTCTCCATCCAGGCAGTTCCCATCCCCTCCCGTATTGAGTCTCGAGGCTGCTCAGCCGGAAGAGCCGAAACAGGCTCTGACAGCATACAGTACTAACAGCAATTACAGCATTTTACAGCATGTGATAATTGAGTCATTATGATCAGGCTGCAACAACTACAAGAAGGAAAATTCTGATAATAGCTCAGGTGGTAATAGTTTGCATATTTTCTTTAGTTGGGTCTGGATCAGTTAGGAAAATTGGCAAAGCACTGCTTGCTGGTCTGCCTAGGACAGAGCTGGGCAAAACGCCTTCCCTCCAGAGGAGGAAGGACTGCAGTGCTGAACAGACCCATTCAGGTACCCATTCGTACCTATGTAATCTCATAGAAACAAAAGGTTGATGTAATCCTGATCGGAAACTGCGACCACATCTTCCAGTATTGAATCACATGCTGCACTACACGGTAGTAATGGTGGCAGGCTGAACACTTTTTCGGCTCATCTGGTAAATCTGCTCCAGCCTGATCTCTAAACTTAACTAAAATGAACTGCCAGCAGCAACTTTAAGTAGTTCTTAGTTATGGGAATGGCAGAGGGCTGTTGGTAAGTAATCAGGCAACTACTGGATTCATCACCAGGTATGACTTGCAGACAGTTGATGGAAGTGTCGTCTTTCATTTATGACTAGACAGATAGTTGCACCTTTTCTTTGCACTGGCTGTTCACAAGTGCTACTTCTGAGGCTGACTCTACCCACAAAACACATGCAAAATGGTAACAGAGACAAAAATATGAATACCATAGCCTAAAACAGCTGATCATACCAACTTTCCAAATGGGACAAATCAACAGAAATAAACACCACCATGCTTACATTCAGATCTTCTCAGTAGAGCAAGAATGATCATGTTTTGCCTGTCCATGGAGAAACGTCTGTGATGAAGCAGCTCCAGTGAAGTGTAAGGGTCTGAGTGGGTTAAGTGATACAGGTGTGAAGAATTGTCATGAGAGGTCTGGAAAGCCAACATTGCAGCACCTACTGCTTTTATCAGTATGAGGTGTCACTTCTGCTACTTGCAGGGGTGATCGATCACATCCTCCAGCATGAGCCACATCTTCACACCCTTTCCTTAATGGCAGTGAGGCCACCTTGGGTTGTATGTAGCAGGACTACGACTGCTCTGTTGCCCATAGCAAGCTTCTGCTCGAAGCAACTCTGCTCTGCCCGAAGCTGGTTCTGCTCCCAGGACTGTGTCTACAAGACTAACCAAAGGCCCAGTTTCATTACAAAAGCCAAAGCAGGAGCTGTAACGGGAAATCACCTTGTTCTGGTTGTAATCCATGACTGTTAGCACAGATGCAACGTGAAACATTCATTATTTCATGGCAAATGACAGTGACAATAAGAAAACAGTAGTTCCAGTGTAGAAATTTCTTAACCTCAAGAAATCAAAGCGATGGTAAACATTGTAGAGGACCAAGATAGTATGAAAAACATACATTAGAAATGCATTACAATAACCAGAAGTACATGATTTTCCTCCTTTTTTGGCACTTAAAGTGGTAAAATATAACTTTAGAATAGAAACATGGAAAAACAATTCTACAGAAGTTACGAGGCAGGTATAAAGAGACATACTTCTACTGACTTTTTGCCTATGAGACCACACCAGTAACATCACTAATTTTAAAAGAATTCTAAGAAGGTCTACCTATGAATCATGCCCACTATCTTTTTTTATATATATATATATATATATAATTTTGTAAAGTGGAATGTATGAAAAAGTACTGTCCTAGTTGTAATGCTCATAGCCCAAAAGAACAGAAAAACCTAATAGTTTAAATACATTAAATAATTTGGGTATTCTCGTTCACAATATTTTGTCTTATACTTGAGTCTGCTTTAAACCGATTTTGCTATTCCCTGCAAATGCAAACCTTGCTATTTCATTTACAAGTTACAAGCCTTCCTGTTCCAAGAAAACAATTACTTTCCGGGAAGTAATAGTGTCAGAAGTTTCTTGGCATTTGGGTTTACTAAAAAAACAGAACTAGCACAACAGTGTTATCTTCCACTTAGAACTGACTTCTGCATAGTCTTTCAAACAGAGAGGTATAAAACCCTCTTGAACTAGCTGATCTCTGAGCTGCCCATCAGTAAGACATAATGTATTCTATTTATGGGATCATATCTGAGTTGATATGAAGAGATGCAGAAATGCTCCATCCTTTTAGGAAGATACAGGACTGTCAATCCCAGGACTACCAGGTCTGCGCTGCACAGAGTAACAGGTTTGTCTCTGCATTTGTAAGATAGAATGTAGAGCATATATGGTCAACTGCAGACTATCTCCGTTCCTTCTGCATTTCAGAAGCAAGCAGAAATTCATGCTTTCTTTTCCAGTGATGGTTCTTTTATCATCTTCACAGTCTGAGAGAATGTTATATGAAAAAGAGACATTTGATTCCTTCCTCAAGATGGTCAAACTATGGTCTAGCTATTGACTGCAACTGAAAAGGTTCTTTTGCTAATGTTCACAGTTATGAGCCGCAAGAGTGGCTCTACGACAAAATGAGGAACTACCATCCAAGTGAGCTGCTCAAACCTTTCATTACATTTTAATAAAGTGCTAGAAGTATCGCTCAGTCCTTTCCACTGCTTGTCAACATGATCAAACACATCCTATTATTTTCAAGACATTTCTGCAAAATGCAGTCTTAGTCTAGAGCACTGGAACAGCAGTGTAATTACAGGTCATACATCCTGAAGATTTGCTAATAACATTAACACCACTAAAGCTTGCCAATAACTGGCAGTCAGGTAAAATTGGTTTACTCAAATTTTATTTTTCTCACTAAGCAGACCAGTGCCTCAGCCACCACGAAGGATCTGTGGTATAAGAAATGCTAGAATTAGTGGACATCTGGATAAATAAAATCTATTTGGGAGCGTCAACATGACTTCTATAAAGTGACGTTTTGTCTTACAAACCTCTTGGAGTTCTCTGTGGGGTTCAGTCACGCTACGTGGGTAAATGTGACCCAGCTGACATAGTTCACTGGATATCCAGAAACTTTCTGGCAAAGACTTTCACCAAAGGCTTTAAAGGAAACTAAGCAGCCTTTACATAATAAGGAAGGTTCTGGCATGGAGAAGTAACTGGCTAGGAGGTAGAGCATAGGAATAAATGTGAAGCTACAAGAAAGCAAGAAAGTCACCAGTGGAGTTCCACAGGGGTCTTAGCTGGGATCCACGTTACTTAACACATCCAGGGTGTATCTGGAAAAGCAGTAGAAGAGTACAGACAAAGTTTGCTGATGATAAAAAGCTACTCAAAATAGTAGATACCTTGAAGGCAAACTGTAAAGAACAAAAAAATGAGTCGCTCATAAGACTGAGTGACTAGGCAATAAAATGAGAAATAAAACTCAGTGTAGATAAGAGTGGCAGTGCCCTGAGCGCACTAAAAGCCCTTAATTGGCTTTCAGTTCTTGCTGGACTTATGCTGTAGGTGTATCTGTCTCTGGCTGCTCCTGACCCGACTCCCTGGATGGACCCTGGGCCTGATGCACCCTGCCTGCTAACTCAGCTCAGACATGGTGGCACTGCGCCCAGACGGTGAGGGCCCTGTGTGCACTGGGGTCGCCCTGGCTCCCAGACCCTCCCCTCTCGTGGGCCACCCCACTCCTGCTGCTCCCAGCTAGCTGACAGCCCAAGGCACGTGTGGGTGTCCCAGCCTGGGTTTAAACGAAGCCCTCAAGCCACAGGCAGAGGATGTCTGGGTGGGGTCCTGGGTGGGGATGGTCGGGGCAAGCGAGGGAATAGTCACAAAGGCTTCAAGCTGGGAAAGAGATGAAGAGATGAAAGAGAACTGAGACAGGTCTACAAAAAGCGTGTGAGGGAGAGGGAAAAGGGAGAGAGGGAGTATCTGCTCACTGTCTTCCGCAACAGTGGGCCACCGAGTGAAGCCACTTCAAAGTAAGGAGAACCAGGTGGTTCTTCATGCAGCAGGAGGCGGACAGGTGGCACTCCCTGCCTCAGGACAAGGGTGGGTGTGTGGGTCCAAAGGGAAAGTGGGCAACTAGTTGACAGAAATCCACTGCAGACTACTAAACAGGCAAGCCACACCAGCCTCAGGAAGATTTTTGTTCCCAAAATGAAAACAGCGGAAGACTGGGAGAGTTTTGAGCAGACACATCATGTATGAGGCCTTGTTTTAACTCTTCTGTTCCAGGTGTCCATCTATAACACTGGGCTACTTGGACGCCTAGCTTAAACCAGTGACAGACCTGCTTCTGCTCCAAGGGCAGATGGGCACCAGGACCTTGTCCGTAGTTACAGGAAAATTAGATTATTTCATGACTTGTAATATGAAAACTGCCACAGTTATTAAACATTTAATTTCTGGAAGACTCATTTGTCCTACCACTAGCTACATGTCTGTACGGTAAGAAAAACAACCTTAGCTCTAAAGGAAATCCTTTTTCAAATCTGATGTCTTCAGGATTACAGTCCTTGTTCTTTTTGAGGATGTTGGCACTAAAGGCGCTGAGGAAGCAGGGTGACACTTGGCACCGTGTGCCAGTTGCAGTCTTTCATCTAGCAGAAAATCTTCACATCAAAGATATCCTACCCTTGACTAAATATATTTATTTATTTACTTATTTTGTTTATTTCTGAAGAAGTAGGCATCTTTCCACAAAGCTCTGGGCACCCTGCCATTACTGCAGATACACAAAAAGATTTTACACATTTCAGAGAACCCTGCCTCCTAGAAAAATGCTGCCTTCAGTCCACACAGGACCTACTCATCCAGACTCCAACATTCACCAAGTGCTCCTCCAGAAACTAACACTGCAGAAATAGAAGCCTTAACATCTCTTCTATAGATGGATGTGTTCTTGTTTCTCTTTTGGCAAATGTAACACTGACTCCCCTGTTCCAAACGCAAAGTCTTTTGTTTTCTTTTTCCAGCAGGGCAATATAAATCAATCATCAATAAACTAAGAATTACAGTGCCTTAAAAAAAACCCCAACGAACACACTCACTGCCAAAAAAATCCCTGTGCACAGTATTGCCCTGGAAAGAATACTGGGGAAGATGAGGAAAGGATGTATTTCAAATATGTAACCAGAAATCCCCTTGAAGTTATGGATGAAATAAAAAATTGAAAAGGCGAAAAAAAAAAAGTCTTAGAAGTAATAGTAACATGTAGAAGTTTTACAACAGAATACCTCTCTGTTCCTTTTCTTTTTCATGATGAAATAATACGTTCTGGTGTTACATAGGTTGTACAGAACCAGGTTGCTATTGTTCTAACTGCTGGGTCATTCAAAGGCCACAATAAATAATTAAATTAAAAGGAAAGTTCTTCTACTCCTGAGGAAATTGCTTCACAGTGAAGTGGCTTGATTACTCCAATCACTGTCAATCTCAGCTTCCTTAAACAGTCTCAAAAATAACGGTGGAGAACATCCTGATTAAGTGAAAACGAATGAAACGAGAAAAATAAGTAAATAACATTTTGTTAACAAGGCTTTCTGCTCTGCATCTGGGTTAAATTAAAACTCTAAGTAAGCATCTTTAACAGTAATTGTATCTGTATTTGCAAATACACACACATCCCGATGTTATAAACCACTCCCAGCAACACGCAGACACCATTAGGGTTGCACAATGAAGGACTCTTAAAGTCTGAGAAATGCCAGAGTTAACCTTCCTCTGGCCTTTGTGCATAAATAATTGAAAAAAAATCTTCAATTACATAATCACACACTGCTGGTTTTGCAGGACCTCATTCAGTGCACAGGAAGGACAAATCCCATGCAGTAAGCAACTTTTCAGTAGACTGCTTTACCTCCATTCTTTGATGTGTGACCCGCAGCCTTGCAGCAATTCCAGTCCTCTCCTGAGACAGAATCACTGATTTCCTTGTGAGCGCTTCTGTGGTGTTCATTAGTGCAACACTTGAATGTTTCTCCAACAGTTATTAATCAAAAGCTTACAATATGACTATGAGGGAAGAAGTATTCTTACTTCATTTTATAGAAGGGGACTTGGGGAATATCAAGACCAGAATCTGACATTAGGTGTCTAATTTCAGACACGTGGGACCTCATTTATTCACGATTTGTGCCACTGTATAGAGGTTAATATAATCACGGTTCCTATTCACTTCAGCTGCAATTATAGATGCAAATCACTCTATAGCTTCAAATTAATGTGTCTCATTTTCCGTGCCGAAAGACAGCCATGAAAATCATTTGCTCTGCAGCCCCTAGCAGCCCAGAGTCGGAGACAGCATTTAGTTTTCTATCACATCATTCAATTGTCCTAGCCATGAGACCCTCTTGAAATACAATGCCTCATTTAGCATACATGTTCTAGCTCTGGCCACACATTAAGCAAAGGCCTAAAATCCATGTCTGTTTTCAGCCTCATAGCATCTCCACTCCGTACAAAGCTGGTGGCCAATGACAAAAAGCAGGCGGCTTTGTAATTAAAACCTCCATCATCCTGGTGGATGTGAAAATGGAAAATTCCATAGGCAACCTGAATTCTTCAGTTCTGTTATTTCCAAATTATTGAATTGCCACCTCTCCAGCATTAGTATTTACTTTATAGTATATTCTCCCTATGGCTTTCTTCTGTTATCTAAAATAAGTCAAACTTTGAAAAGCGCCATTGTGTGACAATCAAAGGAAGCCTACACTAGTGGTTTATGCCTTTATTTCCACCACAGAGGTCTCCCGACATTTCAACAAAAGTAGTAGCAAGTGCTGATTCTAGATTATCATTCCTGTTTCTGTTCACTAGCTGACTCCCAATCTTCTCCTCACCTCCACGTAAGACAGGAAATGATTGGAAAGTAAACAATAAAAAAATTTTTAAAAGTCTTATTCTTTGTCAGAATTGGTAGGAATGAAGGGTTGCGTTACTTTAAAGCAGTAACAGACAAGTAAAGAGTCATTTAATAGCATGTGAAATTTCAGAAATAAATGTATTGTGTCATAATTAATAAAGATAAATTACAGGGAAATGGCAAAGCCTATATGTAATTGGAAGCATGGATATTCATTCAAACCTCTCATACAGTTGCTGATAAAAAGGTGTTCACAACAAAAAACATTATTCATTCAAGTCTCATACAGATATATTTTTCCATGACGAGAGCAGCCCATACTCAAGGACATAATTTATATAAAGTGTGGACAAAGGCTCTGTGCTGTTGGGCTAGACTTAGAAATCTGTCAGCGCTCACAGACAGTACAGGAGATCTGCCTGCACAATCCAAATATACACGTTAATGTGTTTCCATATGAATATTTGTCTTTAACCTGTTCCAAAAGTTTAGCTCAACATTTTCCTGTGTTAAAGTTTAAGTTACATCATAAAGGTGTAATGTTTTATAGACATTTGTCAGTCCTTTTTTTTCACGTATAATTTATATTAATTGTATTTTTAAAGCAGTGCCAAAGAAGAAGTCAAGTACATTATTGATGGCAGTACACAAGCACAGGGTAATGGCCAATCCTACAAGCAGATGGTATCTTTCCAGTGAGATATGATGATGCTAACGAGTACTAGTTTATTTATGAAAGATCACATCACATGGAGAAAAATAATGAAATACCACCATTATTACTATTTAGCAATTATATGATAACTTTAAGGGGACAACCCTCATGGAGTTGCATTGTAACTTTGAAAACATAGCAGGTAAATTGCTAATCTTACTGAAAACTCTGTGTAATATACACCATAACACCAGGAAACATCCATATAGGAACATATTCACTAGATCTGTGTTTAGACTGAGCATATTGGTCTTTGGTGTTTTTCATAATTGTTGACAAATGGATGAGTATAGCCCAACAATGGTATCTAATGACGCAGATTTTCTCCCTGCATTGCAGGTAACTCTTTTTTGAATGTATGGACTACCTTGGCTACTTGCATAGCATTTGATTATTATGATATTTGTATACATACTTCTAAGTCCACACTTCAACACTACAAGTTTCAGGAAGAATGATATAAAAGGACTAATGAGGACTGTTTATGAGAACTATTGTAAGGGCCAATATAAAAAAAACTGAACTACAAACATAAAGACAACTAAATTACGACAAACTATAAGGAACAGATTGCAAGTACCACAGAAGAGCTTCTTGGAAATAAAAAAAAAGCTTCCTTTAATTTTCACCAACTGCTTTTAAGTAATTTATGCTTGTGACTCACAAATTTAATGTTTTGATGACCAAATTCTAGTTTAACACCTTTTTTGTTTTTAAAATATGCAAGTTTATTTTCCATTCTGCTGTCATTGTATCATTCCTTACAATGAATTCTGAAAGGAAAGCTAATAGAAATCTAATGTGAAATACCATGAATTGCTGAAAGACCAGATTTATTTTTTTTTTTTAGTTGGGCCTGATCCCTGATAATAGATGTTTTTTCAGATTTTCACATATTTCAAGTAAATAAACACAATAGCTGATTAAGATAAGAAGCACTGCAGACCTCACCCTAAAGATTAAAACTCTGGCCAGGCTGAGCTGTCTTCTCAGTAGAAACACACACACTACAGTAAAATATGAGGAAAGCTCAAAAAAACTATCATGCCACTATAATCAAAAGCAATCAATTTAAAGAGAAAAAAGAAAGCTTTCCTCTCTGTGTCAGGATTAAAAACCAGGCAGATTATGGATGGATGGGTAGGTAGAAACAGGAGTGGATGTCTGGACACATGATTGTTCAATAACTTGCTCTGCCAGTTAAAAAAAAATCCCCAACAGGATGCAAAGAACTTAGCTGAGAAGAGGGTGATAGAGCAAAAATGCTGTCTTCTCCTCGGCTCAGTTTTTGGAATTGCTGATAATGCTCGTTTCCCACTGAATCTCTGGGAATCTGAGGTGCTCCAAGCCTGCAAATGGTACAGAGCCCTGCCTAAAGCATGAAGAGTGCTGGAAGAAAAAAAAATTTTCAGTATCAGTCCTTCCAGGAGAGTTTGTGCATTTGAGCTTTTTGCTGGAGCTCAAGTCAATTCTTAAGTACCAAATCAGGATTCACATGACACGGGGATTACACAGACAAAAAGCAGAATACAAAACCCTCTTCCATTTCAAGCGTTACTGGGTGAGATCACAGTAATCTGCAGACAAAAACCACACAAGTTACAACATATAATCGCTGCCAAGCATACACAGCAGCTCTTCTTTCACTTTTTCCTTTCCGAGCACCGAACAGCAATGCCGCAGCACCACGCAAGTTAAATCTGTTAAAGGCACGGGGCAGAACTTCGGCTTCCTCTGACGTAACAACACTCTTTGGCCAAGACACCAACTTCCAAAGAGTTTCTATTTGGACATTTGGGGAGGGATTTTCCAAAATGCTCAAAGGTGATGTATCTTGGCTCCTATTCAAGGGGACAGTAAAACTTGCACTGACTTTGGTGGGACCCAGTAAAATCAATGTTATGCAATCCAGTTAAAAATGGAGGAACCACCAGACTATACAGAGCTGAACATTTACTGAAGAGTTTCTTCATATCTTATTCCAAAACCTATGCAAAACTATTTCAAGGTTAAAGCAGATCTGTCTCAACTTCACCATTCCTAAGCATAAAAAAGCAAATGGCATGGTTGCTATGACTTTATTTTATTATTTTTCAATCATGTTGTTAGTAAGAGTTATTTTTCTTTACTTTCTTGCAAAAAAACTTTTTATTTAAGAAAATTCTTTTCAGAAATAAGATGTTAAAATTTTAAAATTAACATTGTAATTTTATCCTTCAAATTTAGAATATTTATTACATTAGAAAACTGATTAAGATGATAAAGCTATTGAAAACAATAGCTTTAAAAAATGGACTCTTCTCAGATACATTTCTGGCATCTGATACATTCCATTGCTATAGAAGGTGCTATTCAGAAAAGGTTTATCCAGCCAAACACAAGAAAATGGGCAATTTTTTTCCTAAGATCGTGGGTTCAGCTATTGATTATCTAATTCAACTGCCAGTCACTCAATTCTGATATGCTATAAACAATATAGAACAACTTCACATACTTTTGTTAAGGGTAGTACTCAAAGGAGTCAGTAACTACAAGAGTTGCCTAAAAGAGAATACTTGTATCACATACATCAACAGTGCTGACAACAGGGGGAAGAAAACCACCCCAAACTAAAGACTAAGCCAGACAAATATTATTTGCAGGTAACTTCTAAGTTACTAGTGTTTGGCAAAGGATTTAGAAACCACACATGTGGTATTGCCCACATATGAAAAATACACACAGATTTTATTAGAGGGAGACTGTATACAGGGAGAGATGTTTGCCTTTTTAATCCTCAGTACCATCTTCTGATCGCCACATGGCACCAGGGAGACAAATTCATTATTGTACCAATGCTAATTCTACCATTTTGACTTCCACTTAGACCCTTCTGGGAACATGGAAGGGTTAAATGCAATTCATTCGTAACGCAGTGAAATAACCACTTAACAGAAGACTAATTCCCCATATGCAGAGACAGAGAGGGGGAAGCCCTGACTGGTGGCACTGCTGCTACACAGCGTCTTTGCCACTTCCAGTGGCAAGATTTTAGCAGAAGCATACCCTGTTCAAAACAAGATAAAAAAACCCCCAGACATCATGGAAACAATATACTGCCAAAACCGCACAGGTCAAAGAAAAACGCCTACATTTTATAAACCGGTTATATAATAAAAGTTGTAACCAGAGCAGCTGGTGCGCACAGCACATCTGATGTACCAGGCTCACACATGGAAGGGAGGGGGCTCATAGTTTTTATAGTTACACTTCCTTTAAATATTTTTATCAGTCAAACAATATTTTGTTTTTTAAAAACCCCACAACTTCTGCTTATTCTACGAACGATGCCTTTGTTCAACACCAGCATTTCACCCTTTTATTTTTGTATGTACATTACAGATGCGGTTTCTTGGAACATAACAATTCTTTAAACCAAAGTTAAAATCCAAGATGAGTTGAATACAATTTGGGCAATTTGTTGTTCAGAATATTGGATAGGTGGACACTCACACTCAGCATGAAACCTCTTAGTTATTTTAGATTTCAGTACAAAAAGACACAATATTAACGTTCCTTTGTGTATGTTTAATGACTCAGCAGGCAAGGCGATTTCAGCATTCCCGGTATACTTCCAATTTCTCTAAAGAACACTATGCTATATGATTAACATACTTTGGAATTGGAAAATATTTAGACACAGAATTAGAAGAAAAAACAGTAGAAGATTTAGAATTTAAACCCACTTAGAAGCCTGTAAATTCAAGACCATGAGAAACAAACCTACTTCCCCTCACTCCTCACACCACAAAACAAAACGAACAAAAAAAAAAAAAAAAAAATCAGAGGACTGTGTCACTTGTACAAATGCCTCTGAGATAACTTCAACCATGAGGTCTTTTTCTCCACCTAAAAAGCAAGTTCTGACAAAAAAAAAATGACTTCAGCTTCATAGTATGGATTTGTCACTGCACAGCTCTTAATGAGAAGAGCTGTGAGAAGCCAGACCATGCATGTGAACAGAACAAACTCTGTTCAAGACAGGGAGTTGCAGTTTTCTGTCTGACACCCATTAAGAAGCATATTCATGAGGGAAAAAGTTGGAATTGGAAAAACTCTGATCGCATTGTCTCCTTTCAAAAATTAGATTAGCTGTGTGATGATCTTTTCACCGATCTACACTGTTCTGCAAGGGCTAGCTCTTCCAGTTATTTAGCCCTGAAAAAAGCAGTTGTTTTACAGTGTACTGCAAGACAGTTAGACTGCTTTGGGGATATCCAGAAAACAAGTGGTTTCAAGAGTGGGAACTAACATTCTGCCACTCTTCAACTGAGCAAAAGATTTTCGAACACACGCTTTTTCAGTCTACAAGAACTTTCAGAAAATATGTACTGTGAAAATATGCCATACTGACACTTCTGTAGAATATTAAGCATGTTACATCTCAATTGATATAACTGTAGTTTTGGAGTATTGAGCAATCTGAGTTACCACTGCGGTGGCCTCTCTTGTCGAAAGTGACTATTTGCTACGCTGGAATTTGGACAAACCAGTAAATAACTGAAAAGATGTTGAGAAATTACCAAAGGGGAAATTCACAGAATGGGAATTGGTGAGCATGTGTTCGGGGGCTGAAATCTTGAGGACAATTAGCAAAATTTTTTTCAGCTAACAAATTGAAAACAGCCAACACACTGCTCAAGCTGCTGTTGTCCCAGTAGCACAGACAATAGGGTAAAAACTACAAAATGAAAGCTGAGAAAAAAAGGAATACAAGTTCATAGTGGTATCAAAAAATAATGACTGGAAATGGGTTTAGAGTGACAAGTGGCTTGATTCTTCAAGAGAAAGCCGGCAAAATGAACTAGTGTGAATGATACCCAGAGGTCTGACCACATAAGCAGAACCCTAACTGTGAATTATGCACTTAATTTTCCTGTACTGCAGCAGGAGTTAGAGCCTACTCTGTCATTTACAGGAACTGAGCAGACCAGTGAGCACTGAACCCAGACAAAACAAGAGGTGATTCTGAAAGCTCTGCCTTCCCTTGATATGAGTGCCTCAAGTATTATATTTAGGGCAGGAAAAGTAGTTCTGGTTCAGTGAGTCACAGTAAGGGATGTACTTCTCTGATGTAAGTTATCATTATCACACTAATATTTTAGCTAAGAAAATGTTTACAGTCTATAGCTGAGATACTTTAGTTTCCTCTCATGGGAGAGAAATTTTTTCTTCCACTATGAGTGGAAGAAATTCTGAAGCAGTACGGGTGAACTGTTTAATCAGAGGTATTTCTATACACAATTTTAACAAGGAATGTGATTTTCCAGGTGGGTTTTCTTATTTCTCAGTACCTTACTAAATTGTAGCTAAAATTCCTTCATTTCATTTTTTCGAATCCTTGTAAAGTAAAAGTCATGTGTGTTTTTCTTCATTTTAGTATTGTCCATACATAAACCACAGGGTAAGTATATCTATCTCAGACATCTCTGTGCTGTGGTTGTAACAAAAATGCAAATGTTAACATTGCAATTATCAGACAGTGATAACTGGGGCTTTGATCTAGTGAACATTTACATGTTACACTTTATGCAAATCACTTGATCAATCTCATTAACTAAACAAATCCAATATTCTAGCAAAACAGTCATGGGCATAACAATATCATCCAAAATCTGCAGGATCACCACTTCTTATTAAATGAAAAACGTGGACTTTACAGTAGTAATCATTTATTTCCAAAAGGTTCACTGGTATATGAAATCAACCATATTAATTACTCTGTATTCACTGTAATACATACTAAAATGCAAGTCACAGGACTGCTAGATTTATGTGTAAGGAACTTTTACATGGAAAACTGTTCTATCCCTAGCTAAGACTTTCACTTAATGATGCAACATTTCTCACACTACTAATCCACAAGAGAAAAAAGTGACATTCTCAAAGACTTAAGTCTTCTAGTGAGAGATTTTCTTCTAAAATGTTCATTCACTTTACCGAAAGCAACCAACAAATACCATAAAGAATGAATTTCTTTACATAATAACCTCTACCAGAAGCAGCCTTTTGTAAAGCACAGTCCACTTGGCCACAAGTCATTTTGGGGTTATTGTGGGATATACCACTGAGCTAGATACCTTTATTGTCTGTTGTCATAAACAATATTGACAATGAGGCAAATTATCATTTGGCTATGTTTTCAATTTTTAACAGTGAACAGAAAAAAAACGAGGCAAAAATAAATCATCAACAGATTCTAGAAATGTACAGGTCATGAAGATACGCCCTTTGGTGAAAGGTATATTCCTTCTTTAAAGGTATATTCTTTAGAGAAAGGTACATTATTTAGCCTATCTTTAATAAAGGTGCAGAGACCCTCTAAGACGAAGGCCTAGTCAGGTCTGAATTTCTGCGATGTTTGACCACATTCCATTTGGTTTGGCCAAAGGTGCATATCAGAGGGGGGGTGGAAATCACGGTGCTTTTAAGACAATATTGTTATGGTTAATGCGATGCGGTCCAAACACTTTAGGGAAAAGGATTATCAGCACCGTCAAAAAAATTATAGCTAGAAAAGTAAATAGAGGTAATGAGAGGCAGCTTCCTGTGAAATTCATTCCAACAGTGATTTAGTTTTACTTTAGCAAACTGTCAACTAAAGGAAATACAAGAAAGCCAACTAGCAACTTCTTCTTTGCAAGATTTATATGAACGTAAATTCTAAACACATGCCTCAAGCCATCAGAAATTTAGATATTAAACAGAACACAAAGGATTGCTTTAGATTTGTTTTGCTTAAGCTACATTAAAATATAAAAGACGACTTACAGAGAAAGGGGAAAGGATAAAAATACTTTGGAGCTATTCATTAAATACCCAGATTCCTTCCAACTAATCTCTCAACCACACATGAGGTATGCATGCCTGCATAAGGAAAGAGACCGCCAGACTGAATACGTTTTTCAAACTTTTCAGGTTTTCTGAGTTTTTCCATGATGTTTAGAAACGTGAATTTCCATGCCTGAGCCAGGGACAACACCGAGTCACATCCACCCTGCTCCGCAATCGTACACATGCGCCTGTTCCCACCCCGGGGACGCCACGGGAGAAGCTCCGCACAGCGCCGGTAGTGACGCCGTAAAATCACGCCCTGCCTCGCTGCTGGCCGCGAGGGCTGCGCTGACTGACGGGCTTAACGCCTTGGCACTCCGGTTCTTGCTGCGCACGCGGTAAGAAAGGGGAAGATAAGCGAACGTGCTGACAACCCTTTCACCATTTGCTCGGCGACAGCATCTTTGGCCCTCGTCTGGGGTAGGCAGTCTCGGATCCGTGGTGAAAAAACACACCTCCTTACTCGGGCTGCTGGCGGTACAACCCAGCCCGTTTTCCGAGACGGCGATGTGACCGACTCTCGCTGCTGGCACGGCTGGCACTGGCGGTACTTCCACCACACCCCCTCCCCATCTCTCCGCAGGCTCCGGAGCCTGCAGGGTCACTCTGAAACTCCCCCATGCATAAGAGAGGGCTTTGATCCCTCCTTTTCCCACACAGGCCCGAGGAAGGAGCACAACCGACAAAGATGATCCTATACTAGAGGCCCTTACGAGCCATGAGGGTGAAGGACCTGCTTTCGGATTTGTTCTTTGCTCTCACCTCTCTTTTTTCTTGGTGAATTAAAAGCAGCACAGATTTTTTGCTTTGAACCACCACTAAAAATACGAAATTAAAATTTCAGGGACTGCAACAGAATCGAAATTTCCTCTTTGGTGAGCTTCTGGGGATTGATTAAAGACCTTTGAGAACATGGAAATGTGACTACAGACACCGATACACGTTACTGCTGGATGAACGAAAGGACAAATGCTCACTCTAGCATTAGCTACAGTCATAGTAATCCTGTGATAATGGCAGTATGGGGCAAAACGCAGAAATAGTGTAATAACAATTGTAGATGTATGCGTGGCTTTATTAAAATAAATATTTTCCACATCCTGAATAAAACTAAATACGGTTGCATAGTAGTCAAAATTTAAAACGCCTATTGACTTTTATGCAATTATGTATATATTGATGACAGAAGAAGATAAAAACTCTTATGAAGATGTTGTGATCTCCTCAAAGTGTGCAAGTGTTCATGGAAGTCCAGTACTGACAAGACACTTGAAAAATAGATTGGAAAGTAACTATGCAAACTGGAATCTGCTCTTAAGGTCACCAAAAAACCTCCAGTTCTGCTCCTGGGTTACGACATAGATCCTAGACAAAACCAACAGATAGAAAAATGTCTAATGTTTAAATATTGTACTGTGAGAGCAGAAAAGCCAAAAAGCAAGGGGAGATTAAACTGAACACTTTTTGTGACGTTACATGTGCCTGAAGCAACCGATTTTTACTTTACATACTAAACTGCTGCTTCCTTATTTCAAATAAAAATGAGGCCATTGCAACAGGACAAACACCAACATAGTTTTATAGACACAGCAAAAGCACCATCATATTCTGAGAAATGTAATTTCCAAGGGATCTCCTCATTTCCCAGATTTTGAATCAAGACAGATTCTATAGGGCAAAGACTAAGGAGCTAAGTCCTGTAGTCTTTGCCCTAGATTCTGTAGGGCAAAGACTACAGGAACTAGGGAACTTTGGAAATCATCTAATCTTATTTCTCATCCCCAAGGGAAGAGGGCTATAGATTTAAAGCACTTTTGGCAGGTATTACTATACATTTTCAAGGACTGAGATTCCCCAGTCTTCCTTGGCAACCTATTCCACTGCTATCTATACCTTCTGATGAGATTTCCTCCCCTCATTTATCTTGCTGTAATTTAAACCCATTCTTTTTGCCCTTTCAACTGTCCAGAAAGATCAGTCTATTCCTTCCCACTGCAGCTATCTCTTTAAATACTCGAAATTATTATGCATTCCCCCTTCTGCCTACTCTAGACCAAAATTTCTTAGTTCCTTCTGTCTGCCCTCATTAGTTATGTTTTCCAGAACTCTGTTCACTCTTTTTGTTCTCTTTTGGTCTCTCTGAAACCAATGAAATGTACATACAAACAAGAAGTTAGGAATGTCTGAATCTCAGATAAAAGCAGACTTAACTAATTCTGTTTAAAACACCACCATTCTAACACCTCAGCTTCTGTACAGTGTGTTGACTGGAAGATAGGCAAGCTGTTTACAAGGGAGGCAAGACATACACTCATCGATATAGGCAGGGAAACTGAGGCACAGCTAAATGACTCACTCAAGGCCATCAGGGACATCTACCCTAGACGGGAATGGAAACCTGTCAATTTGCTTACTCCATGTCACAAGACACGACCTGAAGCCAGTCTGCCAAAACAGTTAAGGCTGCTGAGATTTTAAGTAAAGTACATATTATACTTTTATAATGTATTTTTTGTTCTTATAATTTCTTTCTCTCTTTCTGTGTTAAGTGTCAGAGTCCATCCACTGATTCCTCTGAGGTATCAGACCTATAGTTTGGGATTACCCTCCACTGCTGCACCTGCTTGGCAGTACCTTACTGCTCAGTTTGTGGCTAAACATTCTTTTCACGGACCATCCTGCTCCTGTTCTAAGTTTTCTGCTGTGTAATCCTCCTAAGCTTTGCTTCAGAAAGCAGGCCAAGTCCTGTAGTTCTTCTCAAGTTAAACTATAAAATTATTACTTTTGCTTTTTTTTCGATTTCACAGCATGACTGATATTTTTATCCTTAAGAATAGCCCCTTAAATAATCCATAATACCTGTATCTGACGATCTTAATTCCTCACTTGTATGCAACCTCCTCTAGGCAAAGCTTAATAAGCCCCAATAGGTTTCTAAGTTTACAGCTCACTAGCAAAGCTGGATGAATATCAGGTTTTTATGATATTTCTACTGTAACTTCAGTAAAACTTAAGGTGCCAGGGAGATTATGGATATCATATGAATCCACAGCCAAATTGACCATTACCTCTTAAGAACGCAAAATAAAAAAATGCAGGAACAGCTGTTTTTCCCACCTTGTCTGCCTTGCTCTGTTAAAAAGAACAGATGAAAAGACTCCATTTTGCAGCGTAACCTATGCTTTTACATCAACATAAAAAGAAACATGAACCCTGAGGGTCTACAGGCAAGTACTGCCAAATGACAGGTTGCTGTGAAGGTAAATGTCTCATTTTCATTTCAGTCGAGTATCAACAGCAGACTATCTATGATCTCTTTCACTGCTGAACAGCAAACGTTCGTCTGTTGAACCTGGGTGCTTCCAGTATACCTTATTTATCTGCTCATCATTCAGGAAGATAGGGAAATGTTTTTTTCCTATTTACTGGAAATTTTGAAGATTTCAAATATTTTCTAGTCAAAGCAAGAAAGAAAAAGCCCCCAGGGGCACTTATTTAAGATATGGAAGACTCAGGTTCGGGTCTCTGCTCTGATTTCCATCAGAGACCTGGTTCTGAGCCTTCTACATGCCAAATCAGTTCCTGAGAAAGGGACACGGACAGTAACTGTAATGGAGGAGACACAATTATCTGGAACACTTCACTGCTTTTACCAGCCCAATGGCACAAACCACTTCATTGCTGAAGTAGTTAGCCAGAGGTATCTATTATTTTGTAGAAGTGTATCTTGGAAGTTTGGCACGGGGCTTTTGACCCATCTGTTTGTTCAGTGCCAGCACAGGTAGCAACGGTTCGCTGCGATTAGCCAAACGCACAGACAAGCTCGTAGCTGGCTTTGCTCTCACAGCATGCTGGCTAGGACCTTCTGGATCATGGGACTCACTTTTGCTGTGTCACCTGCACTTTCAATAACTAAACTTTTATCAAGAGCAATTAGCAAAAACTAATGGTCTTTAGGTCTTAATGTTCTAGTCAGCAGATACCAGCCCACAGCAGCTGTGAATTAGAGCAGGTTTTGCTCTTTATGCTGAGGATGGCAGCTGCATGGCCCAAGAGCATATATGACACAGGGATACAAAGGCCAACTGAGCCATGGATAAGAGTTGGGTCATAAGTACATTTCTGGCTACACAATTTAATGGAAATGGAAAACACCTATTAAATTGACAAGAAGCTGGAAACTGCTACTGCACTTCTACTACATTGCTTTTTCTGTAAATAATAAACAATATTAAAGGCAGAAACTCTTTCTATATATAAAAAATCCCTTTTCCAATGGCAAGTCTGTAACAGCAAAACTGCCCATCTGATGTGGAATTAGCTGAGCACTACACGCTCCTCCAAAGTTTTCTTATGCTCCAGAATCAACTCCAGAGTTTTTTCCAGCAGGGCAGCTGGAGCTCCTACAATATTTTGCACTCTGGGGGTTAGGAAAAGACATTTAGTAAATGAAATCTCTTGTTCATATGTTTTCCTTAAACAGTCAGAATGTGTTACATTATTCTGTGCTCAAGTGTCACTACAGACCAAGATGATGTTAAGGTTAAACTGATTGTTCTTTACAGTGTATGATTGACTTATGTACATACAGCTTGCTGAGAAATGTTTCTATTACTTGAATCATAAAAGAGTGTAAAAATAATAAGCACACTACAATTATTTTACAGCTTTGAACTAGAGTGAAGGGTTACTGAATACATAGTCTACAGGCACAAACAGTGCTGTGGAAAATGGAAGAACTACGTGTTTTCTCACAGTTACTCAACAGCTGGAAGAAATTCAAAACACAGGTAGGTATTAACAAGGTAAAAGCAAAGGATAAGCAAAATGAAAGAATTCAAAGTACAAAGTCAAAGAAAAAAATAATAAGGAATAACAGCAAAATTATAAAAAAAACCAAAAAGAAAATTTGGCAATTGCAGAAAATATGACACCTATCAGATTACAACTGATAA
Organism: Phaethon aethereus; assembly: GCF_964289735.1. Lineage (NCBI taxonomy): Eukaryota > Metazoa > Chordata > Aves > Phaethontiformes > Phaethontidae > Phaethon > Phaethon aethereus. Next base: position 68,527,806 of record NC_138576.1, on the reverse strand, counting down.
TTATAACACACCACTTTCATCAAAATATTATATTGTACATAATTCAGTCATATGTAATCATAATGCTTAGTCATCAAGACTTTGGCTCCTAGACCATTTATTTAAGCAAGATGATAATTTGCTGACTTACCTGCTTGCTGCATGCATATAATATATATGGTAAACAAGGAGAGACAGTGCTGCAGCTTCCATTTCCAGTGATAGCACCACATTTCACTTATATGAGACATCCTGTGGAAAAAAAGCGAGCAAGAATTCAGGGAGCTTTACAACAAGCCAAGAAAATGAGAAAATACTGTTTTAGTCAAAACTAGTAACTAGCAGTAAATAAAGTAGCACCTGAAAATTATGGATGGCCCTAGTGTTGCTTAAACAGAGAAAGAAGCCTCTACGCTTGCTAAAAAGGGTCAGAAATGATGGTCCTTAGACACCAAAGTGGAAGACTGGTCAGCACTGGGCTTCTAAGCAGATAGGTGTGGGTGGTATTTCAGTAAAAGAAACAATCAGCCCTATGGCGATAGTCTGAAAGGTGTAGGGTTTTTTTGGAGATTGCAAAGTTTTATTTTACCTATTTACATAATTTACATATACAAATGCTTTCATGCTGTTTAAAAAATATATATAACACATACATATTTGTTATTAACTACATAAAGATGGTATGTGAGAACTTACATCTGCCCTTAACCAGCCTTTCCATATTTTTCAGTGCTAATATTTTGATAGCTACAATATTTTCTGCTGACAACTTTAATGAAAATCATGAAGCTTTCATTGCTCATCTGTGCTGCCAGTGAAATCAGGGACATCTTTATTATTTAATAAAGCAAACACAACTATATAAAAATCTTTATTAGTTATAGTTTGAACTTCAAGTTTCCTTTGCCTTGACGCGTACAAGACATTTAATGGCTACACCAAAATATTCCCTCCACAGTGAGCAGAAGAAGAAGCAAGAAAGACTCTTAATAAATTTGGTCAGACTTTTATCCCTGTATCCAAAATGAATGGTGCTCCATTACACTCCTGTCTCATTTTATTCAACAAGTTAGCATCAAGCAAGTTGCTTACAAACAAGTAATGAAACACAACACATACTATTTTGACCAACTTTTTCCCCTCCTATTTGGCAATAACTGGCTTTCGTTCAGTAAGGTACTATCTACTTATATTGGGAGAAAAGCTCTGACAGAATTCCTAAAATATATCACAAATCTATTCCCAGCAACAGTATGTGAAGAACTACAAATGAATAGTCATGAAGAAACACCAATGAACATAAATGTCTTCCAGGTTAGTGCACAGTAAACACAGAAAAAGAGAAAGGTGTTTGGAATGGACACCAGTATGATTTACTGGGATGGAAATGTGAAAGAGGTAAGTGAATGAAAGTACAGAGTTCACACTCAGTGGCAAGAAAACCTAATTTTCTTAAACTTGGGAAAACAGTCGTCTTTCTGCTCCATAGACATTGCTGTGAACCTGCCAGTGAAACCGGGGGGCCAATGTAAATCCTTTCCCAGTATCAGCTTCTCTTTCTTCCCAAAGTGGAGTTCTGTAATGTAGACAAGCCAAACTTGATGCAGCAAGATAAAACATTGTAAAGGGACAACGAACGTTTCAGTTTTAAAAGTAGTAGTTCATCAAACCTCTCCGGTGGGCTAGATGCCAATGGGCCCAGGTAAATGGCACTTCAACAGACTCCTGCAATCAGTTAGGTTTCCCTTCAGTGCAGTGTTACACAGCACAACTATCTGATTACAAAAGAAGTTCAGTTCTTCAAGGGTAGTTGTATCACATTAGGAATTTGAAGCTGATTTATTTTTCTGAGATATTGTAAAGTCAAACTTAATAAGTGTTGAAGACAAGCACAGAAAACACTGGGCTCTGAAATACAAGAATCTCTTTGATGAAGCCAGACACACAAAATAACCAGATTATCAAACAATAGACTTATTGTCCTTTGACTTAATGACCCAAAAATCCCTATTAAAATCTCAGACAACAGAATGCTGAGGTTTGGGAACAGTTACTGTTCAATGTATATAATTCATAAATCTACAATGCTCTTAATATTAATTTAGAAAATTGACTTTGAACAGAAGTTCTTTTAAGACATGAAAACAGTTACATGCACGTGGAAACACATACAGCATGCATATATACTCACAGAGTGATGAAATGGAGATGCTGAGGAAAACAGCATGACATACCAGAGATACAGAAGAACATTGCTATTTCTAAAGAAGAGTTTGCAGCTACTGATGAGATGAATGCAAGCCTGCTGCATGATCTACCAATGCGAACCTGTAGAACTGGTCTCATCACTGTTTTTTGTTTGTTGGTTTGTTTTGAGCAAGCACAGTTATCAGACTAGGAAACAGTCACAAACAATTACTTATTAAGTCAGAAGAAATCGGTGTTGGTTTTCATCATATTGATACATTTTCTGTGTTACAGCAATCATCACTTGTGACATCTCTGTGAACTCAGCTGAAGTTTTTGCTCATTGAATACCTGGAGAATCCAAGACACAACTTTTGAGATACTAAAGGAAAAATAAAACGACAAGTCTCTACTGCCTAGGTCTGGAGTGACTCTACCCAGTCACACTGCCTTTAGTGCCTTTCTTAAAGAATCTGAGATTCTGCATTAGTCTCAGCAAGCTAGTTAATTAGGACAATTTCTATTTGTTAATGTTTACTTGCATTGAGGTAATGCTTACAAGCCAGTACTCCACAGTCTTACAGTCTGTTGCCTCATCCTTACTCTTCTAAAAAGCCCACGTCAAGAAAGATTTCAAGAACATGGATAATCAACAGCAAAGGAGAGCATAAATAAACAAGGCAGAAAGGAGTAATTATAAAGATTTTTCCCCAGAGAAAAAGGCTAGATAATTATACAATTGCTATAAAAAAATATACAATTCTCCATCAAAATAAACAAACATGTAAAAAATAGCAAAACCTGTCTCCTCCACTTACATACGCTACTGCTGAAGGACAAAGCAATTTTCTTTACACCACATCATCTCAGTTGACAAGAAAGAAAGGTTTATCGAACTCAAACAAGAATGACCACAGAAGCAGCACACTACCAAAACACTCCACTAATGCAGGCACCATGAGTCAGATCTGTTTCTTCTGGAGAGGACTTTTGAAGATCTATGCTACAAAGCATAATCTCCCGCTGATTGCTATAAATGAGTGCAGAAATAAGTTATTTACATGTTCTTGAGATCTTGCATAGACAAAAAGCCAATATTCAGAAAACTTTCAGCCTTACACTGTGACGTGCGCAACACCCCTTGTTCACACAAGAAGTTGTCAGGGATGGGACTCAGCTAACACGCTGCCAACAAAAAGCCTTCTTCCATACCAAAATCCATCCCTGATATTTTTATAATATGACATCCCAATTGGCAGGCAATTATGAAAAGGAGCCAGAGCAACTAGTAAATACTTGCCAGGCATTAAAAAAACCCAAAACTTAGTTGCAGATATTATTCACTTGTTAATACCCACTATGTTTGTATTTATTTTAAGGTTCACTTTATTGATTATTAGTGAAAATTAACATCTAGAACTGAATCCAAACAGCATATGAGTAATTCAACAGAAAAATCAGCCAACAGTTCTGGGCTAGTTTATATCTTATTGAGGGATGGATATGGTCCCCTGCTACAACAGTACTGACTTGATGGCCCAAGAGACCCCTTTGGTCTTGTGTTCCTATTTTAAATAGTATTAAAAGGATGTGTTCTGTCATGTCATATTCATCAATAGCACAGAGAATGGATATCAGCACAGCAATGTACTAAAACACATTAAGAGTTTAAGTAAGCAAAGCAGTCTAAGATCTAAGAGATACATGCAGATCTCAGAACATATGCAGATAATTTCAGTCTTTAATGATGGATACATTAAAATTGCTGAACACTGTTCATAGTGGGTTTTCTTCTCTATTTTGTTTCAATTTAAATGAAGAAGCCCTGTTCTGTTCCCAGGTGGTAACACACTAGCAGCTCTGAACAAATCATTATAAATTGTCAAACACAGAACCAAAACATTTTACCCCATATATCTGGGGACTATTAGGACACCTACGGTAGGAGTACAGCTGTTACAGCTGGATGTAGTCTCACACCAGCAATCCCTCTTAATTCTTTTTTTTTTTCTACAAAGTGTCCTTCTATGGAGTCTTACAGAAGAACTACTAATTTTTCTATGGACTGGCATTATTTCATTGTAGACACTGTGTGACATGACCAGCTATGCACTCTAGCTACCAATTCAATACAGTCCAGTCCACAGCTACTTTCATTCCCTATAACATAGGGAGACAATGAGCTTATTCACAATTCATTCCAGAAGAGAAAAATAGACATGTAATTTATCTAAACCATAAATGGATGGTAACTTGACATAGTTCAAGATGAAATTAGTGGGATTCTCGCTACATCGAACTACTAAACCTTTTACTCTACATGGCAGCAGCCAGTTAATGCAACACCGTCACCTTTTAGGAATTATACAGCTCTGCAAGAAAACATACACAAAATGTAAATAATCCTGGGGAATTTAATTTGTATGCTGTATGGTCTCAAAACATGCAATACATATTTGAATACACCATCTTCCTTGTTCAAAGCCTCAGAAAAGTTCCCTGGAGTAGGATGTGAATTCCGCCCCAGGCAGACTGACATGACTTACTTTGGTCTTTGACATGTCTAAGGCTATTAAGGAAAAATGTTGCTGACACTTTAAAATTGAAAGAAAGATAACATCAATTTCACATTTTTTTCTCGTATAGGTTGTAAGCAAACAGATTTTAAGCTTAATCGTTCTTAAGTGGAATTACAAGTGAAAGGTTACGTTCACTTGTAGTTACAATTACAACGCACAGGTTAGTTCTACAGGTTAACAGAGGAGTCGATTTTTATTTTGAGACCCTTGCTTTAAACTGTAGTACATTCGTGTCTTGAAAGATTAATTACACAATGCCACTTAAACCTTTCATTTTGTTAAGCATTACTTGTTCCTAATTATTCGTACAGTCACCCTTGAAAACACCCTCACTCTCATCGAAAGAGACGAAACAACGAAGACACTGCCTTTTAATTTAAACAGTGCCAGCCGTAGCAGACCCGTCTTAGTCCCTTTCTTTTCAACTTTTCCCGGCTGCAGCAACTAATCTGCTAGCTGTTTGCAACTCGGTAGCACTGCAACACCAGGGCTTTAAGAACTCCTCCTCATTTCTGCCTTAACCTCACCGCGCAGCTGGAAAACCCTACCCTTCTCCCCTCGTACCGACTCCCCTCCGGCGCAGCCACAGGTCCCCTCTCTCTCCTGGATATGAACGCACCGACGAAACGCCCAATCCCAAACTTTACTTAGTTCCTCGCCTTACCTTCGGTGCGAGCCTGTCAGCAAAGGCAAAACATATCGGGGAAGGCGCCCAGAGGCCACAGCAGTGGCCCTCCCCAGGGAGGGAGAGCCCTCGCCCCGCCCGCCCCTCGGCCCCCGACGGCGGAGCCCCGCGCTGCCCCCTCTCCACCGTGCGCTGCAGTTGGGGGCGGTGGGGCTGGGAAAGTTTTGTGGAGCCTGCCTGGTCCGCCCTCTCCCTTTTTCCCCGCTTATGCTGGCACCGCACCTGGAGCGCTGGGAACGGCGCTTGTGCTGGACGGGGCTCCCCGAGGTGAGCGGGCGCGGCCCCAGCCGGCAGGCCGGGCCGGGCCGGGCGGCCGCCAGGGCACCGGCGCTCACAGCGGGCGGCGAGCTGGGACGAGGGTTTCGCTACTTGCCGCCAAGCCCGGGGAAACTCACCAGAGCAGTCCCAAAGACGGGATTACGGTGCTCTGAGAAAGGCAGAGGCCGCCCGGGACCCTGCAGGGCAGCCGCCGGCGGACCCGGAGCCCGGACGGGGCAGAGTCCTGCCCGCCCTGCCCTCTGAGCTCCCGACGTGAAACTCTCTCGTTTCCCCATTCCTTCTGCCCAATCTGCACGGCTCAAACCTGACGTTACTCATCACCTACTACGAGAGGGTGGGGGTGGGGGAAGCCCTGCCTATCTGGCCCGCGTTTCTTGCCCCACGAAGGAGCCCGCCGGGGTTATCCGCGCTCCCCGAGCGACGCGGGCGGCAAGCCGCAGCCCTCGCCCCGGAGTCCGGAGAAGAGACTTACATGGTGACATTACGGGGCGGCTCTCCTCCGGGTCTCAGCGACCATCCTCCCCCGCTGCCGCTCGCGCTGTTTCTGGCCCGCTCCCTCGCGGGCTCCTCGCAAAGGTCATCGCTGCTCGCCCACCTCTCTTCCACGCCCGCCCCCGCACACGCCGCCCGCGGCGGCCGGCACCGCGCCGATCCGCTCCTCCTCTTCCACCGCCGCCGCCGCGATGCCCCCCTGCGCCGGGACCTGCCTCTCTCGGCACAAGTCGGGGAAACTTCAGTGCCGAGGCAAGCCGCCCTCGTCGACGGCCGGGGCCGCCCCACCCGCGCCCGCCGCGCCGGGGGGTCAGGTGGGGGCCCCACCCGCCGGGCAGGGGGCAGGACAGGGCCCGCCGAGCCGCCGCCACCGCCCCCGGGCGCCCCGCGCCCGCCTCCGGGGACCCGCTGCACGGGCCGGCGCTCTGCTCTGGGGAAAGGGGGGGGCTACCGGGAGCCCGCCGCCTGCGACCCCGAGAGGGGCACTCCCCGGGCGGCACCACACCCCATCGCTTACTCCGTGGCTGCTACATGGCGCCCCGGTGCACTGGTTTGGGGCTAGCCAAGGGGTGCACAGTCCCCAAGCACGTTTACACACCCCCAGGAGAGGGTAGCCAAGGCCCAAAGCCATCCCCAAAGGACACAGGTCACCTCTGAGGAGGTCCCTCCCCAGATACACCACCCTTGGTAGCTGTACCTCCTGGGCACGCAGCACCTTACAGCATCCTCGGGGCAGCAGGCCCCAGGGTGTAAACGCACCCCGCATACCCCCCCAGACCGTACACAGCAGAGGTAAGCACGCACAGGCCTGCCTACACGCCTCCGGGAAAGAAACCGCCACGCCATGTCCCAGGGTTGCTGACGCAGACCCCAAGGCACTTAAATTGTGCCATTTTTCTCTGATGCACACAACGCACTACACTTGGGATAGAAGATAGGTAGGTGGAGGTGACGCATCTCTGACCCATTTTCTGAAGCATACAAGGCTGTATGCTGCTCGCACGTACACTGCCGACCCACACCTCACTCCTGGGTAGCATTTTTGGAGGATGGTAGTTTGCACCATTTGCTAATGATTCTGAGTTGTTTTGTTCCATCAAAAACTGTAGAACGTGGTACTGCGCTACAGCTAGGTAGGAAAACACTGAAACCATAGAAAGGGAAACACAAGGTCACAAAAGAAGTCCAAAATTTTCACAGTACTCCTTGGATCTGAGCTGGCAGGGTTAGGAAACATGGAGAAGAGAAGATGGCATGGTGAATCATTCTGTGAAGTAATCAGCATACAATGGCAGTTAAAAGCAGACAGAGTTCTTTTCTAAACAATAAAGAAAACATCATTACATTTTTCATGAACTTTATACTGAACGTTAATACTCACTCATCCTGGTCAATTCTTATTACCTGTCTTTAAAACCAATAAGCTGTAGGCTTGCTCTCATTGTAACTTCCTGGCACTGAGCATGGGCGCAGGAACCACTGGGCCTGGGTCAGCCAAATCTACAACGGCCAACTGCGACTGGAGAGCGGTACGAACGGCTTTCGTACACCGTCGGCCTTTCCTCCGTGTAAAGAGCTCTGTGCTCTGCGTAGGTATTGCACTGCTTTCCACCCTGCTCCTGGGTCTGGTGTCACACCGGGGATGCCCCCAGGGGACTGGGGGAGGCACAGGGAGGGGTACCTGCCAGCCTTCCTCCAAGACTTGTAGTCAACTGCCCTATTGCTCTCTGTAGGAATCATCTGCTCTATTTCTGGATAAAGGCTGCGTAGATCAACTTTATTTGCAGTGTATCAATGCATACAAGCCTGACTTTGTTAGGTAGAGTCAGTTTGTGCTCGGGCAATAAACCTACGAGTGCTTGCCACGCAGGTTTATTGTACACACGCGGATTGCATTTGCCTCGCATGCACAGCAAAGTTTGTGCTTCCGGAGTCCATTGGACTCGCTGTACATCTGTGGATCAATTGAAGATTAAGATCAATATCTCCTGGGCATATTGGACCCGCTGTGTATATGACGCACACGGTAAGTCAAGAGCATCTGGAAGAAGTCAATCTGCTGTTCATGCAGAGATTAGTGATACGTGTGTAGTGCATATCTGCTGGCTATGTTGGAAACTTACATCTTCCTTCTCTACGTGGAAGGAATTAGAGGTGACTGCTATTCCAGAACCTGAGAGTCAAAAAAAAAAAAAAGAAAAAAAGAAAAAAAGGGATTTTTCTCCTGTCATGCTTTTGTTGAGCTGTTTCTTGGTTACTTCTTCTGTTTTGAATTTGCTGTCATATACTTTCTTAACCATCAGTCTACATTCCTCTTCATAGCAGGAGGACTGCTGCTTCTGGATGCCCAAACCGAACACTGCATGGTGAGAAATCACCAGTGGGGATAATGTGCAGTGCAGATTTTCTGGATGGCAAAGTAGCATGTTGCTGGAGAGTGTCTCAGAGCAGCCTAACTGCTCATGAGAAAATGCCCATCATTATCTGGCAGCAACTCACTGTGCCACATCTGCCTTTAACCAACAGTGAAACAACCTGGTATGGGGTGGGTAGTCAAGGAGGGGCCACTTTTCTGAAAAATACATTTTTAGGATCAGTTACAAGGCCTGACATCGTTGCTGAAACAAGTTCTTTGTAAGGGCAATGATCTCTTTAACAGACAGACATGTTTCTTACTTACTTCCATAATGTAGTTAATCATCATGACATGTTAACCTATGTTAACATAGGATGATACTGAAAGGTTCAAACCACTGGGAATTCACCACTTGCATGTAATGAAAAAAAGGCACATTTGCTTTCAAGACTGATACTGACAGGAATTATGTTAATGTCCCCTTTGTAATTTTGAGAGAATTAATCTACTACTACCGTCACAGCTGCGGATGCCTTCTATCTGATATGTGTCATGCTGCTGCTTAGCAAGAGTGAGAGATTGTGTGAGTAGATTACGGTGATTTTAAGGTCTCTATCTCAGAGTGAGAAACTGCAGGCTACCTTACAACACCCGTCTCAGGTTAACATTGCAGGCTGTGTTTTGCTCGATATGAGTAAGACGAAAAAAATTACCAAAGTCTGGGAAACAGGGCTATAATTAACCGGTGAAGGGTTCTTTATATGGACATCTAGTGAGGTATACCAGCAGAAAGGCGAGGGGATCTTTTTATTCTTTTCTTACTGTATCTGCAGTGGCAATATCGCTTTATGCTTATTTTTGTTAAACTACAAGCAGTGGTGTCTGAATATTGTGAGGTACAGGGGTAGCATATTCTATGAATATTCCAGAGTGTGTCATGAATATTCTGAGATGATTAGTGAAATATTTTGTATGAATGTTATAAGCCGTGATTTTTATGGCTTTGTTCATATATTTTTTTGAACTTATGGTTAGGATGGTTTCCTTAGGTTTTGTGCAACATTGCACGGACCTCTGAAAATATTTTATAAGAATGTCAAAGAATATTTCATTAAATAATAATATGAAATATTATATTTTTTCTCTGGATACTTCATTTTAACATTTGAGAAACATGATTTTTCTCAGAAATTTTGTTTTGAGACTTTCCTCCCTATTGTATCAATTATGTTTAGGAAAACCTGTGTTTATTTTCCGAAGAAGTGCAAATACTGGAACTTTAGTGCTTTTAACAGTGCAAAAGAGAAAACACTTGAACGTACAACAATAAAAAGGAAGCTGAAAATAAATAGTGCAATGCTATAAACTTATGAGGAGAATTCAAGATCATATGCACACTCAGAAAGTCCCAGGGCAAAAAAAAAATTGGCTTTGCACTCTACAACCATTCCTGGCTTTCTGCCTGGTCATTCTCCTATCTTGGAGAAAACATGATAGATACCCCCGGCTGAGTTTGAAAGGTCAAAGGTGGGCTCCCAGAAGCTGCTTTTGAGGATCAAAGTCTGGGCGTTAATCTAAAAGGTGAAGGAGTGGATTTCATTTGAACTGATGATTCCAATACTTGTAATTCAAGAATCTCTTCAGACTGTTGAGATATAGCAGACAAGGACTCTGTTTCACCATGCTTTTACATAAAGTAATCTTTGTAGTCCTGCAGCTCTTCCTTTTTAAGGGTCTTCTATCTCCCTGCAGACTGTTTAATCAGCTCCCAGCCCTGGGACTTCCCATCCCTGGTCAGCCTTGTTTGCCCCTAGCTGGGTCACAGGAGAAGCCATCTTTCAGGGTCCAGAGGACAATCTGCCTGAACTTCCTGACTTTTCTACTGAGTCTGCCAGAAGGTCTCTAAACAGCTCCTCTTTCCTTATTTTCCCTTATTTGAGAGATTAAGAGCCTTACCTTTCTGTTTCAGGTGCAGATGAGGAGAGGACAGGAACAATCAGGTCTTTTTCTTTGTTCGGTTCTTGTTTCCAGAGAGGTGTTTTCCCCCAAGATTTGAGATCCCATCCAGGTAGGGCTGGTTCCAATTACTGAGAGACTGAAGAGGTAGCAAGTCCGTTTTCACTGTCGTCCTTAATCCAACAGTTTCGCGTATGTGCTGGGCAGGGATGGCTGAATGCTGAGTGAGTGAGTGTTTTTTGTAGGCTGCTGATCCAGTGGGTAAGGGGAAATGGCAAGCAGCTTCTATGCCTGACCAAGAACCAAGCAAGCATGGGCTTCCAGGGACTTAGGAGGCAAGAAAGGACAGTACTGTCTAAAGCTAGTAATCAATGATACTGCCTATAAATGGTTACACTGACATCTATGTTCTTGAACATAACTTTTTTTCTCCTGACAAGAAAAAACCCCAAACATAAAGTGAATTGTAACCCTAATGTATTTTTACAGTGCATGTGCGAAGGTCAGGGGCTAACATACACTCATATGTTTGCCTCATTGGTACTTTCTCTGTGTGCTTTGACGTGCATAAAACTTAGGTTATGAAATATTTCCTGTCAGGAAGGTTACCAATGGCTAAGATGTTGTGCCTTGTGCCAGATGAAATGTCTTTGATGAAGTGCTGAGAGCATGGCATATACAGTGCCTGCACACATTGCACTCCATAAAATTCTGTAAAGTCTGTGGCCTCAAGAAAAGCAAGAAACAGACTGGGCAGCAAACTAATTTGGACAGTTTTCACAAAACATTTCATGTTTTCAATAGCTGTCTTTTTTTTTTTTTTTTTTTTTTTTTGAGCCCATTTCAACTCCTTACCCTTGATCAAGCACTCGGGGGGTTCTAAACCTTAGCCTGCTGAGGCATGCTGCCACTGGTGCTCTTACACGCATTTCTGATCTGTGGGAGGATGCTGGAGACCCTTGCTTGCCCACTTGTAAAGGCTTCCTGAACTTTCATTCCTCTAAAGGGAAGAGGTACCTCAGAACTTTTTCCCAGCTTCAGATCAATGAACTTGGGAGCAGTGTTCACGTTACATGGTGACGCGCTCTATTGCTATGAAGAACCTGTAGGAAGATGTTGATATGAGCAATGAACAATTATCAGCAGCCTGACCTGAGCTGTGTCTGCTGTTTGGACAGGAAGATAAACCCGGTTACCAAGAGCTTGTAGAATCAGAGGCTATGCAAGGAGCACTAGTCCTTCTTGGTGAGATAAGAAGCACAGGGGGCAAAGCACGGTAATCAGAAGATCCTGGGTAGTGAAAACACAGGCTTCATCAAAATAATTAATTTCTGCAAAGTATACTTTGAACTTATTAGATACCAAGCAACAGGGAAGAACCCATGAAGCTATCCAATTCTTTTGTCTACAAATGTGTCTCTGTGACAACAAGTCATTTCAACGCTAAGTTCAAGACCAGCTAAACTCCGCCCCCCCTTCTCAATAGACTAACTCCGAAATTAGAGCTATTTAAAGAAGGTAACACTGATAGCTAGGGTCTCCCCTAGAGTATTTATACTGGGAGGGAACACACAGATACCTTTTGTACAAAACTGAGATAACCTTTTCCCACCAGGATCTGTGTACCACCTTAGTATGAATGAACAAATACTTGGCTGCAATGAGAATGAATACCCATCCCTGAAAAGCTTCTAAAATGTAATGAAATTTGAATTTTGCTCTGAATATGTCACTTAGCAAATAATCAAATTCTAAGCAGCAAAGATTTCAGCTGAGGAGGCTATAGTTTCTGGTACCGATTTGAATGAATCTTTCTGATTCATCTCTAATTTCAGATTATTGATTTTTTTCAGTCGTGCATTAACCAGTTTGGAAGAGTTAAAAAACCAGTCATTCTTCACCTATTTTTAGAACCCAACTTTTCCTATAATACAACTTCTGGGCAGGATTTCTCACTTCCGGTTTCTGTCCAGATGTTAAAGATTTGGAACAACTGGAAGAAAAGCTGACCTCATGGTATTTCCATCAGGTTCCACTAGTGGAACGACTGGAAACCTCATGAGGAAAGCCCTTCTCTGCCTAAGTGTTCAGACTAGTTTTGCAGACTCAAGAGCTTAGGAAACTTTGGATAAGTTTTGAGTAAGCATCAAAATATTTGGATGCTTATCAGAACTAAAACCGAAGTGAACATTATGAAGTTCATTCATCATTCCTTGTAAAAACCACACAAGTGGTAACAAAATTGCAGGATCACATAGAAACGGAAATAATTGCACATTAATCATAATCAATTAGCTTTTTTCCCATGTCATAAAAAATAACATACTTCTCATGCAGAATGGAAATCAGATGCTAAACACAAGTGCAACATTAAGTCAAAAAAAGTTTTCAAAGAGCAGAGAGTTGCAGCTGTAGTGTGAAAGCAATAGATGTACGAATATATAAACTCTTTCTGGCTTTTAAAAGCATGAAAAAAAAATAGTGCCATGTTTCAGATTAACTAGCTATCAACTGCTTTTCTAAAAGTTTTCACTGTATTCAGGCTGAAACCACAGGGGTTACACAGCACTGTTTTAAGCCAGTACAATAAAGCATTTTTTTGAAGCTCCAATAAAAAGCTCTTACAATTTCACTTTTCAATAAATTGTACAAAAAAGAACAATATCGGTTCAAACCTACATAAAAATTTGACCTGCCTGTATAACTTAAATTCCGTTTCCTGTGCATACGCTTTATTATAAATTACACGAGCATATACTGTCTGTTCCACAGGACGAGTAAGAACCGTGCCAGTTTCTTGAGCCCGAAGCACGTAATGGAGCAATACAGGTAATACCTAGTTTGGCAGCCTTCGTCTCCCCAAACTGAATGATTCGGAACGCTTTAAAAGCTGAACTAAATAGAACAGACTCTGCTGTGAATTTAGGGTAATGATTAAACTCATGCATCAGACTACCAGGCCCCAGCCAGTACAAGAACCTTTAATTAAAATTAAAAAGTACTTCCCATTAGAAGTGTGATCTCAGAGAAAAAAATCCAAAAATCGCACTTAATTGCAAAGTAAGTTTTAAATAGCCCTCACAATAATAACGGAATGCTTGATAACACAGCACGCTTTAGCGAATACATGGACTTATCCTTATTTTCCAAACACGGAACTGACAGACAGAGAGATTAAGGGCAAAATTACATAAAATTTCCCACATATTAAGCGTCCAGCCTGAAATTCTTAGGATATAATTTTCCATTTTGATTTTTGTGCTATATATACACCACTTTGATATTTTTATGATGCATTCCTGCTGAATTCAGGCTTCCTCGTAGCGAAAACTAATAGGGAAGTGGAAATACAGCAACTAATAATGAATTTCTGAATTTAAAAAACTCTACAGCAGTGGCAGGAACCAGTTCTTCATAGCTTCCTTAACCTACAACCCCTTTCCCATGTGGTGTTCCCCCTTTCTCACTGGTTGCAGGTAAAGTGCACAGCGAAGCAGCACCTCACATTCTACAAATAATCCTGATTCTTGCAGGAATATGTAGACTCGCAGCCGTGAATAAAGCTGGGACCTTGAGGAGGGTGTGGTGAGAAATGAAAGGTTATATCACAATATATATTGTTATTATATTGTTATGTGGCTGCTTTCTAACCATGTCCAGCTCACTGAGGTCTTCTTGAAACAGGATCATCCAGACCCTCCAAGTAAGCCTCGGTATTTTACTCCAGCTTGACCTGACACTGATACAACATCCTTGTTAGGACCTGCAGCTAAAGAAGAAAAAGACTGTGAGAGAAAACTGCTTAGCTGAAACAGGTTATAAGTTATTTACTCAAAGGAATACCGCTAGATGAGCCAAAATGAGTCCAGAATCGCTAGATTAATGTGTATTTGCCTCACCCGAACCTGGACTTGTCCAGAAGACACTTTAGGAATCCACACCTCTGCAGACCTCCTGGCTACTTCGTCTTTGTATCGTCTCTTTTCCTTTCACAGGCAGAATATAATAAAAAAAAAAAATGCAGCAAAAAAACCTGAAAAGCGAAGGCACAGTCCCATTAAAAGAATGATTACTAGAATGGGAATATCTCTTTGTGATTACTGGAGATGAGGAGAGGTGTCAGTGGTGATACTGATCGCTTTCCACCGACCAGCTGCAGAACAGGGGAAGTCAGCCAGCGGTGGAGAAACAGTCACCAAAGCTTTTTAGAGTGCTTTAATTCAGAATTGTAATAGAAGACCTAGTCCACCATCTGAACATGCTTAATTCATTGTGAAAGCTGAGCTAGAGGCATATGTTTTCAATTTATTTTATTTTATTTCTTTTTAAACACTGCTGTGACTCTCCTCATAGAAGCAAGACTGCACCTACTTGTACTGCAGTGTGAATGTGCGGTCCCATGAATTTCCCATTTAGTGAAGGGTAATTAAGACTATGTTTGTAAGACGTGTTTATGACTTACCATAGCCCAAGTCACACTTTTTAAAAAAAAAATCTTTTAGATCCTTTGTGAAAGTTCATGAATCTTCTTCAGTTTTTTAGAATAAGACATAGAAAATATCCTAGAACATAGCCTCAGGAATTGAATTCACTTGGTCTTTTAGTGTTAGTTCTATGGGGCATGTGTTGGATGGTTATATCTATACTTTTTTCCTTAATTTAAGAGAGAGTGCACAAGAAAAACAGTTAAGGTTGTATTTCTTTATGACCTGGAAAATTTTGTGGGGAAGGGGAAAGAAACAAGGAATGTCTACTTCCCTAACTCAAAATCAGGGCTTGACAAGTCACAAAAAACTATGCAAGGAGAAAAGAAAATATTTTCCATTTAACCCTGTGTGAAACTTTGCTGTTTCCTTCTTACTATTATAAAATTTTTCCTACCCCCCTTTCCCCCTTCTTTCCTTCCTGCCCTGCTACCCTTTCTCTTCCCTGTCCCTTCTCCACTCACCTCTCTCCCTTACAAATATTTGATAGTAGAATTGTTTTAATTAGAGATCCTACATTCAATGTTATTCAACTTAACTCTAAATTAAATGAAAAATTATAACATACCTTTTAAAGTATTAAAAATCTGTATTTTGCACGTATTTTGAAAAATAGTGAGATTAATATATGTTTGTGGAAAAAAACCCCAAAGCACGAGCCCTTGAGCTTGTGTTACCTTGATATACTCAGTCATTTCCCTGAATTGTATTAACATTTTCAAAACATCATAAAAAGAACAAACTGTATTACAGAACAAAGTCAGTCAAAACCTCTTCCTTAAAAAAAAAAAAAAAAAAAGAAAAGAAAGAAAAAATCCTACCTCTAACTTTTTCATAATTTTTAGGCACTATTTTCCATTTCTGTTTGGGAAATATGGACCAGTCCTACTCTCAGTAGAGGCATCTCCTGTACTCTTTCACCAGGACCTGGAGACGGTTTATTTTACCTCCCTAAGCATTACATTACGTGTGGCTATACAGAATAATCCTGCGGACTGTAGCCCTGACTGCCAGGAGGAGTTTAAGTGCAGACAGAGCCGGCAGCGCAGTCCCCCCATACCACAGCCCTCTCCCCAGGGTTGTGATTCAAAAGGCACGGGACGGCGTTTCCCAACGAAACGACTCCAGCGAGAGCCCGTGGCTTACCCACAGCAAATTCCAGCCCGTGAGAAGAAATCACCCACTACTTACTGAAGCGAGGAGCAAGCTTTGCCCGCGGACCAGGACGCGGGAGGAGAGGACAGATCCCACAGCGCAGGAATTGTAGCTGCTCCCGTGTTCCCGTGGCTCGCTTCGTATTTCAGCCTTAAGGTCTAGCTAATCCTGAGGGCTGCTGCTACTTACATGCTCGAAGAGTTACATTATATCTTATATTAGGATTATTGTGCTTCTAAGGTAAAAGAAGTAAGAGAAACCTGCTCTTATCATTAATATTAATTACTACTTATATACACCCAATCTCTGAAATCTATTGCAATAAACAGTGACACAGACAAACCATTGCAAATAATGTAAATACAGATACAAGATTAAATAGTCAAGATTCCTGGAGTCTAACAATGTTTGGCTACCATTCCCATTTAATTTTCTTATTTTGCTATCTTATTTTCATTAGAAATGGGAAATCGTGGGAATGCAGAGGGTTAAAGAACAAATTCCAAATAAATCCCTTGTAAGAAAACATCTGCACTTAGTTTAATGACCTTTTTTGATAATCCACAAAGATTAATTAAAAAAATACAGTAATTCTTTTGAAGTTCACCATTTTCATTATGATGTTGAAAGGTCTTCCTGCAGCTAACCTTTGTCTAATCTATCCCAAACATACTTATTTATTTTTCAAATAGAAAAGGAAATTCAGACAGTCGAATGTTAGTGCTGCTTATTAATTTCACAACATTAATATTGTCAGTAATTTATCAAACTAGAGGTATTTGGCGGACCAGTTAGAGTTAATGACTCAGCAGCTCAAATATGTCCCTAAAGCAATGATCTAATATACAGGTTCTTTTATGTCCTAAGTTATTGGAGTCCAGCTCTCAATGACCTGGTTTTACCATCATCATGTCATAACTCTAAACATCTGCCTTGGGATCTTTATTTAAAGTCTCAGCAGAGAAGTGAATGGAACCGCGGTGAGCGCTGACCTCTCTCTTACGGTGGGTGTATACCATTCCACTTACGGACACGACATGTCGGATGAATGGCCTCGGAAGGCAGCAACGTCTACCTCAAACTCCTCCTATGAAAAGGTTGGAGTCCCACTTTCAAACAACAGCTTAGGGCATTTAAAGTTGCTTGCTAGAAATATTAACGTATTAGTAGAGTTATTTTGTGTACCATGAAATAATCCTACTAGAAAAGGCTGCATTTAGACGTTCAGAGTGGGTGTTCCTACGGGTACTGTCCTTCCTCTCTTCTTGCGAAACATGCTTCCTCCCCGTCGCGTCTCTGCCCCTATTGCCTCATGCCTTTTTGGAGGACGATGAAAAAGGAAAGAGCCGTGTGTCCACAGACCACAACAACGGCTCCCTAGTCATCCCGCTGTCCCCAGCGCTCCCCCTCCACCTTCTCCTTGCTCAATAATGAGCAACTGGATCCACCCTGCGCTGGAATTTCACACATCGTCTTAGCAAATAGGGCGCGTGTAAACAAAGGAGTGCAAAACCCTAACCACTACTGAGGAGGAAGGGTGAGCGTATGAGGTGGCAGAAGACGGACATCTGTGGGGTGATTAGGTAGATACAGGAAATCTCAGGAGGTGGGAAGTTCAGACGCTGGGAAAACGGCAGAAGTGATGAAGATGGAATTGGTGGAAGAAGGCTGGGTGGCTAGGCCAAAGAGGTGCTGAAGAGAGAGAGACAGGACCACATAATGGAGAGAAGAAAAATGGAAATACTGCTACAGAGCGAAAAATTGCAAGAGAAATCATGGTAGTGAAAAAAGGAAAGACTGGAAGAAGGTAGAAGGAGTTACAGAAGGAAAATGACATATTAAATTGGGAAACCTGAAAAATATGAAATAAGCATTAAGTTTATTACAATTCAAATTATTAGATCAAAAGGAAATGGGTGTGGAAAAGATGATGCAATAACCTGCACAACACTTTAAGAATTTAACAGCAAATGCACTTTTCAGAGCACTGTTTTAAGGTATCAATCACACACATTATGTGAGAATATGTATGTAGAGATAATGCCCGCCATACTAAATATTATAGGGATGAATAATATAAACCATTAAAAGCCAAGAATTTACAATCGTTACATTCTTCCTCCATTTCGCATCCCTTTTTTAATGAACTTGAATGCAGACATCCATTAAGCTAATGGGGAAAGTGGAGCTGAATTTGCTCTCGTCTGCTTGGAATGGCTCCCAGTGCTGCTTGGTTCAATAATCAGTAAGACTTAAATCTGACTTTTTGTAGTTTCCATAAATAACCAGCTCACATTCAGAAAGGTCCAAACACCCCAAATTCCCACTGAAGTCAGTAGGAACAGTGTCTATTAAGTTGCTCTCCAAATTTTGTCCCTTTATATCAGAAGAACTTTCTCTAAGATTAAAAACAATCTCCAGACAAAAACTAAGTTTTTTTTTTCCCTGAGTTGTAATGACTAAATTACCTTGCATTACTGACATAAACATTTCAAAAGACAAGAAGAATCATTAGGGTGTCTCCAGTGATGGTTATTAATGGCATGGTCTTTAGAAGCTGTACAGTTCTTAATTTCTTTACTCTCAGTAGAGAAGAAAATATTAATTTATCTGTTGTTTTTCTGGCAGCTGTTACTACTTAAGCTTCTTAAAGCTCAGCTAAAAGAGTATAATGGTTACTTAAGACAGTATCAACTTAGCTCCAGTGCTGGATCTCACGACAGGTTACTGATTTCAACAAGTACTTATTCTGTAATCAGCAGTGGAAATAATTTGAAACTGCTCTGCCTTCATAAGCAGACCTGATCCCCCTGAGGTTAAGGGAAAGGTTCCCACTGACTTCAACAGGCTTTGAATTAAGTTGTGAGTAAGGAGCTGTGCAGGGTAAATACTGGTGACAGAATCTGGGGCTCTGCCAGATCAACACAGAAAGAGAAACAGGGAATTTCAGTATGCTTCGTTCCTGGAAGAGATGAGACTTTCTATCCTTTGTTTTTTAGCTCTAATTATTCACATCCAAAAAAAGTCAGGAAGAAAGAAACAGGAGAAAAGACTGAATTTTTCTTTTGATCTCAAATCTTCAACAGAATGTGAGTACATTAATGAGAAACCAAACTGTTTTAAATAGTCTTTACTAACTCACAACAACCAAAAATACAGGAAGGTATGACCTAGGGAAACAGTCAATGGTGTTACAGGCTCTGGACAATCCTTCTAAACAAGGTTTTGGGTTAAATGTCAGAACGTACACTGGAGAATTCCATTCCCCATCAGCATCTATTTTGTGCTTTTTTGGAAATCGTCTGACGATTAATACTGGGATATCTTCCCCTCCCTTTTATCAAATTTGGGAATAGTAAGAGCCAAGGAATGTTCCTTTTATTGAATGCTCTTTTTATTGAGATTACAGTAAGACATCCCTCTCAAAAGTTGATTTTGTGTGGGGACATAACAAAAATTTCAATTTATATTGAGCAATGTTTCTCTTACTTTTCCATTGTTTTTCATATTTGTAAATCAGTTAAGTTTTAATAATAGTGCCTTCTAAATTACACTAGATTTAAAAAATATTACAAAGGTGGGGACAACACCTTGAAAATAAATAACTTATATACCAGGCCAGAATTAAATACATTGATTTATTTTCATGACATAGGCTGGACATGTATTAAAATGATCATACTAGGCACTGCAAGTGCTTAAACATTGTATTTTTTAGATCATCGATGGATTAATCACTGTTTTTTTCTTCAAGCAGTTTCTGCTCGAGCAGACATGCAGACAAAAGCAGCAAATGTGAGCACATTTATTGTGGCACACTGGTGTTTTTCAGATATAGCCAACAGATAATTTTTACCAGAAAACCAGGTTTGAACAAAGAGTGTCAATGGGGAATCAAGTTCATAAAAACTGGGAGCTTCCAGTGCAGAGGAAAGCATTTGTCCTTTTCTGATCCAGAACATACATTCATCTTTCCCAATGTCAGCAGTGCAAATACGTGCAATTTACACATTATTGTCTAAGCTTCTGAAAAAATGTGGCCCTTGAGGCTTTCTTCTTTAGCAAATACAAAGTTAAGCTTCCCACTAACTTTTTTTTTTTTGGTGGGAATCACATAAAAGCAGTTGGAAAGCACAGCTAAAAAATTCCTTGACTGTAACCCGTTCATCACACACCCAAGCCCCAACTTAGCAGGAAAATAATGCAGTGATACACTTGGGTTGCCTTTACCATCGCACGACTAAAAAAGTCATCTTGACAATTAGGTTGTTAAAGCATGTGGACAAATTCAGTGCAATTTTACTTAATGATGGAAAAGTTGTTGCAGGCAAGCTGGATGCATTATTTTATATTCTACTTTTGTTAGTTGATGAAACAGGTATATGAATGAGCCTTGATGAGATTGCAGGTCCTCTGACTTGGGTGTCTCTTAGCCTGGAATAGGTTTTTTCTTCAAATGCACAGTAGATCCAAATGCCTGAGGTTTTGATTTTATTTTCCCTTGAGATAATAGTTCCTTGGCAACTCACCATGTCATTTCTACTTGCTTTGCATAAGAAACAGCAGGACAGTATGAGTAATTAGTACAAGACTTCCTCTTCAGCGAAAATACCATGTGTCATGATCAAGATATATTCATAGATACCCTATATACACAAACACACACATATATATGCGTGTTGAGTAATAGCTGATTAATTTATTGTCTGCATGGGGACTGAAAGAAACAGAATTTGTAGATGCAAGCTGAAAAAGAAGTGCTGTATTCAGAAAATAACATGGAAAAACAATCAGCTTGCTAATATGTATATTGCTCAAGTAAAATATTACCTTAATAAAGGAGTTAAGAACCCACTTGTGTCTATATAGATGTAAATATATCCAAGTTTATTATTTTAGCTCTAGCTTATGCTAGAATTCCTCATTTAAATTACTGATGTAATAAAAAGTTCTTGCACAGCCCAGTGAGTAAAATCACCAAGACAACAGTTAAGATCCGGAATCCAAATGAGGGTAACACTGTCTAACCAAAAATCAATATCCCCTCATCTAATGCGTTATCCATGTATTTCTGCTTGTATTTCAAGATGCTTAAACCATGGCAAATACAGTCTTTTAGTCATTCCTCTCACAGCCATGATGCACCGAAATTTCAAAATTGCCTTCTGCTTGACAGATGCTGCACTGGCTCCCCACGGTCTTGATACCCTAACAATAGAAAGCAGACCCCTGGCAAAATTTTGGTACCTACAGTATGGTCTTCCCTCCAACCCACATACTCCCCACCTCTTCACAAAAGCCCCTTCCTCTCCTGCCCCTCACTGCGCTGCGAAGACTCCAGCCCTGCAGCCTCCATCACATCCCTAGTAACTTCAGCACTGTTCCCTGTGGTGCTCAGGGCAACGTGAATGGATACCAGCCCTGAATTCTCTTCCCAGTCTGCTTTCCTCCCTATTGTGTTCACAAAGCCGATAATTTCCCGTACTGTCTTTTTTTCAGACCACAGCCTTTTAGCTCAGCCCCTTTTCCTTCACACTGCCCCTGTCCCAGCCTCACTGCATCCTCAGGCGCTGGGAGCAGACCTGTTAAAGGAGAGAGGCAAGCTGGCACCAGCCAGATGAAAGAAAGGTAACGGGCAGAATTTAACTAAGCTGTGGGCTGTTCTTAGAGAAGACTGAATTAAACTCTCTGGAAGTGACAGGACATGGTTTAGTGGGCACGGTGGTGTTGGGTTGATGGTTGGACTTGATGACCTTGAAGGTCTTTTCCAACCTTAATGATTCTGTGATTCTGTGAAGTGGGAAAGATGTCTGAACCATTACGGGAACATACATACATATGTATGTTTCCCTAATGGAAATAATCCCATAATATACATATACAAAATATAAATACATATGTGTATATATATACACACACATATGTATGTATATATAAAAATATACATACATCCTTGTATGTATAACTTTGAGAATAGCTCTGTGGCTATTTTCAACAGAAATACAGAAGAAAAACGAACAAGCTAACACCAAGAGAAAAGTTTTGTGCCATTAAATTATACATTTTCTCCCAATGCTAATGGATATTCGATCTGTGGAAGCAGTGTGGATTTTATAATTAATTTTATAACTGATCACTGAAAACATAGAGAGCAATTCATTGAACAGATAAAACTGAAGCTATCTAGAAGACAGGTGTATAATCCACCACAGGCACCTACGCTAACTCATTCATTAGGGGAGAGAGATGTAGAAGAGCCATTCCATGTCTTTTGGACACCTATAATCAGATGGGAGAACTTGCTTGCTGAAGGATGCAATGACCACAGGAGTGAAGACAATCAGCTTACCGTGGGTGGCTAACAAACTTGACAAATGTCAAATGAGATGAATGCCATACTTTCTCTGAAAATTCATCATGTTCTTCCCCTTTTATCTCACCGACTCTTTAGAATCAACCAATCAACTATCATATATTCTCCTGTAACTTGCAGACCTATTAATTATGATTTTTCATATTATTTCTCTATAGAAATGTATGGCATGTTCAGTGGCTAATATATTGAGTATAACTGGCAGGGTTTGGGGACAGGCGGCAGGAGGGAAGACCTGTGTAGGAGGAGGCCATGAGCTGCTCTCTGTTGGCTACATCTGGGTCCACCTGGCTCTGAAACCCGTGTGGGCAACCCATCATACTGGCTCTGAGGTTACTCTGTGTGGGGAACCTATTGCACACCCACGGCAGGGTAGCACCCAGCACCTGTGCTCGGACATTTAAGAAAGAGCAGTAGCTGCTGGGGCCAGGAGGAACAGAGGAGGAAAGTAGAAAGGGACATTGTCTGGGGTGTGCCTGGAGACACACTCTTGGAAGGAGGTGCTTTACAATGAAGGAGTTACGGCTTTGAGGGAGTTCGGTTATGGATGACCCACGCCAGGGCAGGGACACCCCAGAGGGACTGTGGCCTGTGAGTGACCCACGCTGAGGCAGAGGACAGTAAGAACTGAAGAGCAGCAGAGGAAAAAGAGTAGGCAAGGAGTGTCAGAAAATAACCCTCATGTACTAACTCCAGTTGCATTACCCTGTTGTAAAGGTATTGGGACAGTCTCAGTGTAACTGGTGATGAAAATGAGGGCGGTTGAGACCAGGGAGAGTGGAGGAGAGATATTTGGCTTAAGTTGAGCGTAGGAGAGAGGGATGAAAGGTGTTTCCCTTGG
Source organism: Phaethon aethereus (assembly GCF_964289735.1). Classification (NCBI taxonomy): domain Eukaryota; kingdom Metazoa; phylum Chordata; class Aves; order Phaethontiformes; family Phaethontidae; genus Phaethon; species Phaethon aethereus. The sequence goes on along the minus strand of NC_138576.1, from coordinate 68,504,440 downwards.
TGGTGTTTAATTGTTTATGTTTTCTTTTTCTGAATCAATGATTAAAATTCTATGTTGACTAGCAATAAATAAAATAAATTTGACACTGTTTTGCCCGCAACTGTGTTGGAGACCCCTTCTGGTATTTATAAGCCATTGCAAATAATTTCTTCCCTCTTACGCTGGCTGTGCCTCCATTATTACTGTGTCGTGGCAAGCTGTAGCTACTTCTCACATGCAAGAATGCTCCTCCTTATTTCAGAATAAGCCTATTTGTTTTTCAAAAAGTTTCAGGTACAATTGTGACCTTAACTAACACTATTAAGTAGAAATTCCAGGAGGGGCTAACTCACCGCTGATTTTGTTACCTGTGTGAATATCATTGATAAACAACTTGAGTTTCACATACTGAGACAACACATGCAAAATCTTCCTCCCTGCAAACTGAGGCTTATTTTCATGAAAAGCCAGTTACATTTATATATATATGAGTAAAACCCCCTGAATTCCTATTATGCAACAGGCAATAGAATGTTTATTGGCTGTTTCTCAAAATAATGAGAAGCATTTTTAACTGGTATGGCACTTTAAATATAAGATGGTGAGACGTGAAGTGAATAATTAAATTCAGTACCAAAGAACTTGATATATAACTCTTGACATATCCTGTTATAAGCTTTAAGATAGGAAACTGCAATTTCCCAGTGCAAACATATTTTAGACTTAATCTAATCAGAATGACTGTAAACCAGCGATTCACAAGTTTTATGTGTACGCCCTTATTATGATATACACACAACCACACTTGAGAAAAACTTGGAGTATGTTACACATCTACAAGGGGAGACTGAGGTAAGCTCCAGCAGAGTTTGTTCTTAGAGTCACGGAGCTCCTTCTACTCCAGAAGAAACTATTCTAAAATTATTTCCCATTTTGCACATCAGCTTAGTTGATAGTCAAAAGGTTGCCAGTATGTCTTCACAAGATCTTTTCAGTAGCTGAAGGCAGTTTATGCTGTGTGCACAGACATAAAGGGCCTAGACTTTCCTCAAACAGCCATCAAATGAGTGAAGGAAAACCTTTTTGTAATGGTTGCCATGACCATTTATAATATTTGTTAGTTTGTCATCCACTTCTACTCTTTTTTTTATAAAATTACTAAAAAAGAGAATAGACTACAATTTAATCCAATCGCAGCTAGCAAAGGATGGAAACAGACCCCACACAATTGTTGTGTTTCCTTTCTCCCTTAAGAATGATACTGGCATCTAAACAAAGAAAATTTGAAGAGGAGAAGGAATCTGGCTTTTATTTTTGGAAAGTATAACAATAAGCCAACAATATGTTTATGGAGACAATCAATAACATACCTATCTCCGCAATGGCTTTGGCAGTCATCCTTTGGTCTTAATTTCCCATTACACAGTGTCACAACCCAAGGTACGAATGCTCTCCCCGCCTGGTCCAGTCTCCCTTCCCCTCTGCCCTCTCAAAGCTTATTGCTTCTGGTGAATGAAGTCTCAGCCTTCGGGAGGGTTATTCCCCAAAAGAAGTAATGCATAGTCCAGACTGGGATATCCTGACTCCTTTCCATACGCTGCTCCTAGGATTCTGGTTTCCACCCTCCGTGGGATTCCATCCACCTCCCTGGCTGACGCCTGCTGCTGCAATGCCATCAGGCGGGGGCTGTGACAGGGCTTAAATCTTCACTTCACCTCTCCTTTTGATACTGAATCGGAGTTCCTCCTTCAGTTGGAACCAATATCACTTAATCATTCTCTCTACCAAGCAGCTTCGTAACATGTTGGCTGTAGGTTTTTAACTGCATGTGGTAATCCTGCCACACTTACTGAAAGCTGCACAAGGCCTTTAAGATTTTGGCTGTTGAACTCTATGATGGGTTCTTAAGGCAGCCCAAACTTTTGTAGTGGATCTGCCTGCACTTCTCCCTGGCAGCGAGTGTACTGAACACCCCAAAAAGACCTTCTACCTAATACTGGCATACTCAGAACACAAACTAGACCCAGATGACTCGAAAGAGAAGTCTTTAGATTTTCTAGACAAAAATCAAAGCATTTGAAAAGAGATTTCCTCTGTTGCCTGCTCTTGTCTTTGAATGGCAAGACCTTTACTTAAGGCCCGATTTCTAGTCCAGCAATTTCCAGCAGCTTTCAGCACAGCATTGAGCACTGCACTTCTCCCCTTGGGTGTCTGTGAAAACTACTTTATTTTTATTATTTGCCTTCTCCCTGCTTCCTCACAGTGCTCCCAGTATCCCGTTTGTGCTCTTCCACTCTTGCGTTGTGAACTTCTCCCTTGCTGAGCTTGCTTGCTTTTAGGAACGGTGCAATCTTCTCTTTCTTCTGCAGGGTTTTCTGGGCTGAGACAGCCTTGGCAAAGACGAGAAGGTAAGGTGCTTCCTTCTCTGCCTTCCAGCCACAGGGCCCTCAAGAAAAATCACAGCACTAGGCACTCTTTGGAAAAGACCTTTCTTATACACACGCATCTGTACGATCCAACAGTTCAGAACGATTATTTTTCCTCCCCCAAGATCTGAAAGCATTAATGGGACACTATCCTTGCTCTCTGCAGGTCTATCCAGAGGAAATGGGATGACAGCCATGTGCATATAATCTTCCATGCATGGTTTAAGAGATTAGAGCTATGGCTTTTGAAAGAAGGTCTGTATTACCCTTCATTCTAGGCTAAAACTTTGGTATTGTCTCCCTCTCCAGATTAATTTTCTTGGCTGTCACTTCAGGCTAGTTTACTCGCAGGAGAGCTTCTAGAAGTCTTGGACATCGTCCCAAAGTCCTTTTGTATTTTGTCAGAATGACAAATAAATTAACACATGGTAACAGAAAATTTACTTGACTTTGTCCTGTCACTGTAGGAAATTATGTGAGGTAAGATTCTGCCTTCTATCTGGATGCTCTCTGCATGTATTTGTCATCAGGACCCAACGTTTACAACACAAACCTTGCCGTGGTATGAGCTACAGAATACATCTGAGTGCTGTATCTGTGAGCATTTCTATCTTGTCTTTTACCAGGCACATCAGTAAGAAACCTCCCTCCAACTTTAACTGGAAATATATTAATGATATAGCTGAGAAATATCTCTGGTTTCCATTATGCAAAGCAGAAGCCTGTGAATAGTCAGGGTTCCAGGTGAAGGACGGTGAGGCCAACGTGTAAACTCTTTAGAGACCACACATGCACATTTGTCCGCTGAGCAGATATACGTCTAATGAAATGAGTGGAATACTGCAAGGACAAGATATGGAGGCTTGTCTTCGTGGCGTTTTTGAGGAGTATGACCTTGTAAAAGAAATAGTCCTCTGTGCCGGAAGTGTAACTATCACTGAAGTTAAAAGATGCTGGGAGAATACGCCAGAATAAACTTGATTTTTTTTCTTGATAGGTACTGAATGCTGAACTTGTCAGAGCAAGTCAGGGTCAGAATCACCGATTTGCACTTGGCATTTATATCTGACAGAATACTCATCAATTAAGCTAAGATTTCAGTTTGTGAACGGGGTAGCAAATTGTTGTTTGACTGGCTGCATTACAGCCCACAGCTAGAAAAGGCCACCTTTCCAAAAATCGATTTACTTCTCTGTTCATAAAATTAAAAAAAAAAAAAAAAAAAAATTGCCAACCCATCAGCTTTCAGAATTAGAATGTCAGTTTTTAATGCTCCCTTAAAATGGCTCTAGGTGATGGGCCATTTTTCATTTACGGACATTACAGAGCCACATGAAACAATTTATAATGTGCATTTCATCACTCCAGCAACAAATTCATAAAGGTGACAGTATTTCACTTTTCAATAGATGCTATGCCAAACACAACTTTCGTCCTGTGAGTAGCTATCATTCTCCTGTCCACATTTGAAGGCTTCCTTGACTTTTTTGCTCCTAATTGCTCCAAGTCAATGCTTCTGCCATCTCTGTTCCTTTCCCTGTTGCACATGAGAAATAAGAAATATTTTTATACATGGTTTAGTAGTTTGTGGAGCACATTTTAAGATACGGGAAAGAAACTTAGCATATGTAGACATAACCAAGTTTTTTACAGTAGGTGGAAATGGGCAGGCAGAGCACACACAGCGCTCCTTCTCATTCATTTGTCTTGACTCATGCTGTCTCTCCTTTTGCTGGAACTCTTTTTAAGAATTGGAATTTCCTTTGGAAGAGCTTGCAGGTGGCTGTAGTGCTCACTAATTGGCTATACTGTTTTAAAGTGACTTGCAGTTTTTTCCACTACTGAGAATGCCTGGTGTAGTCTGCTTCATATGGGCACGTACTGCCAGGCTTCCATTAGAAAAATAGTTTATGGAGGGCAGCACGATGCTTTAATTATTTTGTTTATTTCTTTGCACTCCACTGGACACACAGGATCCCTGTGCACATCTTGTTTTTCATTTACTTCTTTGCTTTGTTGTAAAGACATTTATTTTGCCTAGGTGCAACTATCAATCTATACCTGTTCATTAATTTGGCAGTTTCAAATTAAAAATGTTACACAGTATTACTCATTAAGATTTGATTAAAAAATAGATTAAATACAAGGATCATTCCAGAGGTAAAGAATACACCCTAAAAAAAAAGAAAAGGATATAGGCCTTCTTTGCACAGAGAAATTGTTGCACTTCACCAACTGAGACAAGTGGTGCAATCACAGCCCAGCACTGACCTGTTAATACTGAAATAATGTACATCCATCTGGAGGGAAGACTAAACTATGCTAGTAAAAAACCATATTGATGCTCCCAAAAGGCACTGTATTGGTGTAACTCCCTACATAGCTGTACCAAAACAAAAATCATACAGATCCGTCCCTAAGGTGTCACTGAAAGGTATTACCAAATACTACCTACTTAGATACCCAAATCAGCTGCAGAATGACCAGGTTTGATATACCAACTCTTCAATAAAAACCAGAGTCAGGACAACAGAGATACACTTTCCTCCCAATATTAAAGTCTGGGAAACTGTGTATAAAATGCAGATACTGAAGGAGGAAGCTTTGTTATTGTCTGCCATTAACAAGGCTATAATTGTTACAGCCCTCAGCACCGAGATTTAATTAAACAGATTCTAACAGGCAGTCCCACAGTAGGAAGAGACTTAAGGAGCAGCAGAGTCAATTTTAAGGAAGGACTTATTTTTCATGCCTAATCTACTATTTCCAGTTATTGTTTACAGTTCTTTCATGTCAGAGCACTGCCGTTAATGAAACTACTTGTGTTTACTGCTTTTTGCAGGTCCCTCCAAAATTGACATGTTATTTTTCTTCTCTAGAACAAGTAATTGTAACACTAATGTACTCGTCGTAAAGAGCAGGCTGCAGTCCAGGCAAGGACAGTTAAATTCAGCTTCTGTTCAAAGGACACCAGACAAAGGTTAACAGAGCAACGCTGCGCAACTAAGTCAGGCTTCCCTGGAAAGTAAAGCACGTGTTTGCGCAGCCTTAACGGGAGGTGAGCTAAGCGCACCTGAGAACTACAACTCCTAGCAGAGGTGTAGGCAGTTCCTTCAATTTTTGGTGGTAAAATCCTCTATCTTCCTTACTTCTTCAGGTAACAGTGAAATTTTAAGTACAATTCATTTTTTCCTCACTTAAAAAAAAAAAAATCCTTTGCACTGTAATCAACTACTTTCTCTACCGAACAGGTATTCAGGTACCTTCTGCAGACTGGGTACAGCTTCGGCAAAGTTTCCAGAATTAAGCTTAACGGCTGACAGCGAACAATTATTACCCAGAACCGAAGATTAGAAAAGTACGTTAGGAAAGTTCACCTCCCTAGGATCAAGTTCGCTTTGGTGGATAACCTTCTCTACCAGTATGTAGCAATGCAAACTGGAAGTCAGCGAGGAAAACACAGTGCAGCTTGTCGTGGGAACACACTGCATGAATTTTGCTGCAATGGCTCACTTAGCTTCAGTGAATTCGTGTGGAATTGCAGCTGCACAGTGTTTGAAAATTGCATTTAGCTGTAGTGTATCTATATGATAAGGAAATTACATTTATTATAATTACTGCTTTAGCACATTTTGCATTGGTATTTAAGTATGAAAGCTCATGAAGTCTCTTCTTCCCCCAAGACACAGTGCTTTTAAAAGCACCCTATCTGAAGTGTAGGCAATTCATGTGAAAACCTTACTTTAAAAGTACCTAAATATAAAAAGGAAAAGCTTTTTACATTTCTGTTAAAGCAATATACTACTGAAGTATAGCTGATGCCCAATACTTCTCTACACCCGATTTGTTAGTACAGTTTTTGCAGGTACCCTTTGAAAAACGAAAAACGTTTGGGCAAATTAAATTGGATTTGCTAAGGCTCCAAATGAGTTTCCGTGCACAGCAGTTTCAAAACTGAACGATTATTGTATAGTAGTAAAAGAGGTCTTCAAAGGCATTTTGATCTGAGGCAAAAATTAGAGCATGATCAGTGACTAAAGTTTCTGCACTAGTAGAAAATGCAGATTTAATGCATTAGAAATAATATTCCTAAAGTAAGCTCTTCCCTAGTAAAGGGCATCCCCAAAATGCTTAACTTGACAGACAAAGGAGTAACTGAGGACACCGTTACTTCGCTGTTCAGAGGAACCTCTTCAACACTCTAATTTAATGATTTAAGCATAATCTGACTACTTAAACAGTAATGTACAGAGACCAATATTTTAATAAACCCAGGTCCAGAAAGCACCATAAACCACTTGTTGCAACCATCCACAGTGGCGGAGCATCCCAACACAGCTGCTGTACTAGCACTCCTAACCTCAGGCCAGCTGGGATAACCAGCTACGCCGAAACCCAAGCTGCCCCGATTTCGCTCTTCGCAGTATTTGAGGCAACTTCGATGTGGCTACTTCGGCTGCAATAACGCTCCTCACTTGAAGTTAAACAGCCTACAAAAACGTGTCCTTGCTTTGCGCATGGGAACAAAGAGCTCCCTTTTGGCTTTATCAGTTGGTTCAAATATTCGGGATTTCAACTGCATGGGGAGCGGGAAAAGGATATTTACACTACCCAACTTTAAGCACTTAATGTACTTCCTTCCCCCTCCTTGTCTCCAGCATCTGCCAGGTTTACATGTGCCGCAGCTATAGCACTTCTGTCTCCTCTGGGAACGAAACACCAGAAACGGCGTATCGCCTCTAGCTTTCTGATAAGCAGCAAGGAAACAGGATTTAAATTCACATGACAGGTACTCAGCTAATCATTTTTCATAAATGATAGCACTATTATATTAGATACTAAACAGGGAAAATGTGTTTGTGTGTACACACACAGTCATTCATCTACTTCAAGTCATCTACAGAGAAATACTTGAAGGATCAGGCTCTCATTTACTTGGTTGATTTTTTTTTTTGTCCACGCACACTTATGCAAGATTATGATGTAAGACAACATCAACAGTTCTGGTGAAATAACAACTCAAGAGAGAGGTCAGAGAATACCACTTGGTTTTCAACTATACCAAGAGTTATCTGCAGAAAGCTATCACTGTCATCAAAACTATCACTGAGATGAGGAATATTAATGTCAAAGCAGGAGGCTGCCTTTGGAATGGATGATGTTGGATTAGTAACTATGAAGACACCAGAGTTTATAAATAGATCGCTTTCCCCAAATTTCCTACACACACTTACAACTACAGTTCTCACAGACCACACATAGCTGAAGGTTCCCCACCTTGTTCCGAGAACCGCAGGGGCATATGGAAGTGGCTGCCTGGAACAGCTCTCCACCCAGGCAGATGGGTAATTTAAACTGAACGGGCACCTCTCTGGTATTTTGAAAACAGAGAGGTTTCAAATAGTACATATCAATGAAAGGCAAAGGCTTTGCATCTCTATGGGCATTTTAGAATGGGAGATGATGATTCCAAAGATTTATTCTATACTGTATCGTATTGCCATAGATGGAATTATTAACCCTGCCCACTTGGGTATAAGAAGAGGTGGAAATAGGAACAGTGACAAAAATGGAACTTTAATTCTTGATCCGTGAAAATGTGCCGTAAAGCCCCATACTTCTGTAGGGGGACTGTGTTCCTTCAGCAGAAGAATTCACACCATGTCCTTACAGTTTATCCTTTTCTTGTACATGCAGTAAGTTTAACACAGTCCAACCTTATGACACGCCACTACGCATTTCACTATAGCTGTTTCTCCTAAAGCTCCCGCTTATTCGGTATGTTTGAAAAGAGCTGTTACACTACCTGTGGTCATCCTTAGATAATGCTCCTGTGTATCTGTCCAGAATTGGTGTGTTAAAAAGATGTAATTTTAATACTGACATTCTAGAATGTTAAAAAGATATATTCAAAAATTCCTTATTTCACTTGGGTAATACGATCGTTCCCATTCTACTCATTTACTTGCTTACATGCCATTTGTCTGTTTTTCATTGTGATCATTTCCACAGTGTATGGTAGTACAGAGCCTTAATTTGTAACATCTTGTCCAGTTGTTCTCAGTCTAGGAGTTGTGATCACCAGGCCAAAAGCACAGCTAAAACTGTCCTTAAATCTTCTGTAAGATTTAGAACCCGTCACGGGTTATGGAAAGCAGAATTTACCCAGATAGCCTCCCCTCAAATTAATTGGACAGAATCCGCTGTTTCCCAGTTGTTCTCCTTCTCCACCACTGGCGTCACTTAGATTTAAATTATTGCGTTAGCACACTTCAGGATCAAAGGTCCTGCATTTATACAATATACATATTAGAACACAAATGTTTCTTCAAGTTTGGCAGAACTACAGGAAAAAAAAGCAGAAAAACACTGGAAGAGGGGATTAAAACAGAGAAGGCAGATGAGATCGTTCACTGGAGTAATCTAGCACAGCGCTGGATACCGGCTCCAACCAGACAGGAAAATGGGTGCAGTTTCATTAAAAAAAACCCTGCTTCGTTACAGCCCCGAGTCTGCTTAGTCACAGAGGGAACGGTCGGAGCGGTGACAGTCTCTGCCCCAGCCACCGCCTCTCTCGCACCAGCATCCCTGCCGCGAGCGTGCCAGGAGGGATCCTAAGGAAATATAGCTCTGAAGAGCAGAATTTGTGCTGAAAATACCGTTTGCAATAGCGCATTCTCGTGCGTCTCAGGATCGTCGTTTAAAAATTTATGAATAGCTTTTACTTTTACTGCCGGTTATCTTTGCAGAAAAGCAGAGATTGGTTGGGGAAGCCAGAAGCCCCCTTCCAACACGCATGTTCCTTATGGATGACCGAGGAATAGACACAGTGGTGATCCCTATGTTCTGAGGTGGATTAATTTAATCTTTTGTACACCAATGGCAAGTTCCGTTGTGAAGACAGTAAAATTTATTAGAAATTTTTCATTAATAAATTTTATGATTAATAAATTGTATCAGGTGAAGTAAGAAGCACTTGATTGTTGAACCTTTTATGATTTGGTTCCCCTCAGTAGCAACTTCTCTTGAAATTTATCAGTTTTATTGAGCTTGTGCTATAGAAAATAGAAAACATGCTTAATAGCAGAAGGGCCACTAGTTGAATGACACTCATCAGAATTTACTAGTAAAATAAAATAAAAATTAAATCTCTAAACAGTATAATAGAAATCCATCACTGAATCAAAGTAAAGGCTAGATTTTTTTTCCCTCTGGCGCCAGTTCCATGTTACGGATGGTTCATAAAGTAAGTATCAAAGTTAAATGTAAAAATGCAGACCTCTCCCTTTAGAAGTTCAGATCCATTAGGAAAATAGGAAAGTCAAAGCTCTGTCTGATCCTCTTCTCTGCACGGCTCCTAGTTTTGCCAAGGAAGCAGTACACAGTATCTGTTGACTCCAAACAGGCAAAAGCAGGGAGTCTAATTAGTCTGCAAAGAGATGGTTATTCCTTTGTAGTTTAATTGACACTGGATATACTTCAACACATTAAGACATTCCCATTTTTAAAAGAAGAAGGGTGCTTTGTAAAACTCTGGCATGCTTACATCCTGTTTCTTTCGTAACGCATCACACTGTGGTCAGAAGTACTGCTCTTGGATACCCATCAGAGCGGCTTCCAAGACAAAATTAATACATACTTAAATCTTATTTTGTTTTCAGAACAGCACTCCTAGTTGAAAGACATTAGTTAGAACTAATGGGGAAAAAACAAAACCGCAACTCGCCTGTTGCAGAGACAAATCCCCCATATAGAAAACTGGCGGCTGTTATGCAGGGTAATGACAGCTAGTGATGCAAAGCTGAGGGACGCTGTTTGACACAGCGGTCCGCTTCCCGCTCTCCTGCCTGGGTTCATCTGGGCTTGAACCCTAAAGTTTTGCTATCCAAGAATCTTCCAAAAGACAAAGCAAAATTTGGTCAAAATGGAGTCCGCACTGCAAAATACTGACTCGCACCTTTTTCCCCCTAAACTAGTCTTGGTTCACTGGATTGTAATTTTGGCAAACCTAGTCAAGTTTCACATCCAAAACTGTAATCAGAGAAAATAAACAGAGATGGATCCTGTTAAAAAATAACACGCTCAAAATTATAACGGAAAGAACAACTGAAAAAATAGTATTTGCCAATGTGGAATAAGGCTGTATGCAAAAAAATCATATAAAGTGATGTAATTTTCTCCTCCTGGTTTACAAATTGTCTTGTACGAGATGCTCAAGAAAAATACATTCAAGATTATCTGTAAGGAGAAAAAAAAATCATCTTCTGTTAGTCTGCTGACTTTTAGGAGAGTTGGCAAGATACAGAAATAAGTGAATCCTTTCATCTGGAGCTAGGCTGCTTTGAACAAGAACGCAGATCTCGAACAAAAAGTGAGGAGTAGTGGAAACCCGTATCCCAGGAGAAAATGTAAGGAAATTCTATAGCATGCCAACAATGTCATGGTACAAACAGAAAGGAGTGCCCAGCGGGGGTTATGCCAGCTGATAATTACCACTTCCATTCCCAAGCAAACCTTAGAAGTGGCAAATACTATAAAGGTAGGAAGCAAAGCATCTGAACAAATGTGACACACAAAAGCCTTCATAACATACACATAGTTCTTTTTGCACCATGTGCTCTACAGAAGCCAGGCCCCAGTATTGCAAAGCAAATGGACAAAACCATGATAGCCATCGACGACATTTAGTCTGTATAAATTTTGAACCGGTGTTAAAAAACTTCAGGGAGCCCAGTTCAGTAGCTAAAATCTTCAGAACAAATTAAGCCCTAAACCTCTGAACTGATAATCTTAAGATTATTCTTCTGTTTTAATTGTCTTTGCTTCTACTTAGGGCAATCTGGATGCAAGTTCTCCAGAATCCTCAAATGATTCCCACCCCCGTCCCTGCCATCCCTGGAAGTTTTCCCGACTTCTTCTTTACATGCCCTGCAATCACATGTCACCAAAGAATGTGTGTCCCTTCTCCAAGAACCTACGGTTCCTGTAGCAATTACAGAGATTCATGGAAATCATGCCTGCAGCAATGCGTAAAAAGCATACATATGTATAAGCATGCTCCATCTCAGGAGAACAAAGCAAGCCATTCACCAGCAACTCACGTAATTTTTACAACATAGTTAGTAAAAAAAGCTACTGACAAGTCTAAAGTACCTGCCATTACTGTTGCCACATTGCAGGGGTGGGACTGGGTTTCTTTTAAACCGTTTATGTGATTTGTTTATGACTCATGGTAACTCCAGGAACCAACAAGCTGGCTGCGTGCATGAAACCGTAATTGAAAGCAGTCAGAAGTAAACAGAAAAAAAAAAAAGATACTAATTTTTCTTGCACATAAATATCCATATTGCATAATCTTCTCTGCACAGAATGCCACATACTTAATGAAAGTTCTGATTTTGTCCCCGGGACAGTGTTAATTTCCTCGTTTTAGTGAAAGATCTCTATGGCTCTAGAATTCTCCTCTCAGAAGCAGAAAACTTGATATCTAGACACTAAATTAGATTTGATTTAACCTGACGTTACTAAGCTGGAGACCAATGTTCATATGCTGAATTTTATTAGCTCTCTTTTCATGTAGAATCTGACCACGTCATTTTCTTCTCTCCCTGCTTGTTTTGATGACACTGATCAACATGTGTGGTGCTGGGGAAGGGAACCACTGAAGAAATCTTTATTTGCATTTAGCAGCTGAACATTTGCAACAGATTTCAGGATTTAAAGTGATCATGAAGCATGCTGGCTTGTTTGTGAATGCCTTAATGCAAGTTATGAACCTCCATTGGGTGGTATGTGCAGCATTTAAAGAAATATCAGATAAAAATGGATATGCTATGTTAACTTTTAAAGCCACCCCTTCCCAAGTGAGGAGTATCTTTACATGCCTATGAGACAAAATACAAATTTGCATCAACATTTCCCAAACTGTTTACTTTGCCTCTATCTGGTCTAAAATAAAATTTTAGTTTAGTTGAGCACTTCAACTTAGTAAAAAACCCTGGACAAAAAACGTCTGTGCAAATCTCTCATTCTGGACAATCAAATGAATTTATGGTGCAATCCACTAAGAAAAATACTTAAAGGATGAGTAAATTGTGCTGCGGAAGTTTCCTCTTCCAATTCTAGCCTCTCTTACATTTTACTACTTTGAGACTTCACATGCATAAACCTTCTGGTTTCAATTACATCTAGCCAGAGACAAATACTAATTACATTAAAAGCTATAATTTCATTTACACTTACAGGAGTTAAGCACATTTTCATCTTATGATGCCCACATAGAATAAAAATCGAAGCTTACAGTATTGAAAGCAGAAATTAGCATACATGTCCCCCCAAGCCCCCACTGCAATAAAGATGTAGGCAGTTTAATTTTCAACATTTGTTTTACTTTAAAATCTGGGTTCATTTTTCTTTCTTCCATCCACTTCTGTGTGGAAATTTTTGTGTGGGATGCGATTTCCAAATAAAGTCCTTTTACTGGGCACTTCCCAGAACATAGCTGGAAAGCAGGATAAATATGAATGTCCACCCTAAATTTTCTATTCTTTTATATTTTGCATATGCATTAACTTTATAATTTACATTCCTAAATGGAGTCTGCAGAAAGTTGCCTGTGTGGGATTTGGGAGACTGAGGGCAAGAGAACATAGCATATACAGTAGATTTACTATTTTTCAAAGGAGAGGCCCCTTGGACAGAAAATGTATCAAGTAGCTATCCTTATCAAAATTACAACCTCACTGTTCAGGTGCTTAACATCTCTTCCTTCAAAGGATTACTTCTCATTGCAGGATACATTTTCTTCAGGAATCAAGAGACATCCAGCAAACATCAATGCATGTGCTATGGTATCATCCCAAGAGGCCCAGAGAGTCGTACAACAATAGCTTTGTGCTACTAACATATGAGAATCCCAGAAGAAACTATTTAGCAAGTCTTCAAATGTTACCAAATTGTCAAGTGGTTGACAGTTTTCTACTATAAACAAAGCAACTCAGTTTTTGTTTGTTCGCTCTTTCTAAAGGCTGCAGTAGACATGGTTACTGCGTTTGGTCACGTGAACAAAACAAACCTCTTCTGCAGTCTTCTACACTTTTTGTCAAAGTTCCTAGGTATTTGAGTAAAATGTCAAGTGTTTTGAACTTACCCACCTAGTGAGCGCCAATCAGCAAGACCTTTGTTTTGGAGTGACGATGGAGGAAGCTACCAAGATGTAGACTGATTTAACGTATTATCCTTGAAAAGTACTTCTGCCCATTGCTTGCCAAAATCTCAAGAAACTACTTTAAATCAAAGTCTTAATAGACAAAGAGTTTCAGAAACATGGCTGATACTTAGGTCTTCTCTAGAGTGCCCTACAAAGAGAAAGCCTCTTCAGTCTCTAAAAACATTATGTCTGCAAACTCAAGGTTCCCAGCCTGTGTTTTGCATTTCCCTTTTCTAAAGGCTTGAATGTGAAAGAGCTTTTAAGTTGGGAGGCATAAACAGATGTTTTCTCTTGGGACCTCTTGAGTCCTTACATTTTGCATAGCTGAGGGCTATAAAGACAAGGAAGTTGACTGAAGATCAAGAAATTTCTAAACAGGAGACAAACAGAACACTAGTCATTGAGAGTGCATGCTTGTAGAAAGTCATCTTATTTTTAATCTAAGACTGGAGCTCTGTGAATCTAAGGAAAAAAAAGTGGGTCCTGAAGGTTTGTCCTGAAGATGTGCACAGTGCACAGATGTTTGTGGCAGCATCTGCGTCTACAGTGACCAGAAAGACTGACCAAAGCAGTTGCAAGAGGCAAGATGATCTCTGAAAAGATGAACTGTGACAGAGGAAGTGGAATTAGGACTTGGATTTAAGAGAGTAACCTTGACAAGTGTTTCCATTGTTAGAACCTGAAGAAATTGCAGCTGCTAGAAACACACTAGCAGGGTTAGCATACTCCAGTGTGTTTAGGTTCAAATTGCTTCCTGATCTGACCAAATACACATCACAGAATCACAGAATCACTAGGTTGGAAAGGACCTTCAAGATCATCAAGTCCAACCATTAATCCAGCGCCACCATGTCCCCTAAACCATGTCCTGAAGCGCCACATCCACACGTTTTTTGAACACTTCCAGAGATGGCGACTCCACCACCTCCCTGGGCAGCCTGTTCCAATGCTTGACCACTCTCTCGGTGAAGAATTTTTTCCTAATAATAATAATAACATGGATCTATAAACTTGAAACATACAGGTAGAAACATTTACAGATTACTCCACAGAAAGCTGACTGAACAGTACCAACAAATATTACCCAGTTACTATGAAAAGTAGCTGCAGAAAGAAACTTTCACATTTTACACTGTTTGTATCTCACTTGAGTTTCAGCAGGGACAACTGCTAAGTACTCTGGAGAGTCTGTGGGAGAAATATATAATCTAAAGCTATGCAGTAAGGGGAAGAAAGCTTCAACAGTCTTCACAATGCTCTCTTCAAAAGAGAGCTGAATGTTCTGATTTAGGTAGGTGGTTGAGCATGAACAAGAACAGAAGTTGCTCTCTTTCATGGCCACCTGCAGCACACATGGCAGGGCCTGTACACATTCCTGCAGGTATTGCAGAGAATAAAAATTTTTTAGCTAACAGGAGTTGTGTTTAGATATATCTGTACCATAAAATATACTGATAGAGCTTTCAAAGGAGTACTGTCCTTTTCTGCAAGTCTAGTGCAATTAGGCTCAGTAAGATTTATTATTATTATTTTGTATAAAACACAAATAAAACTTCTGCATTTCCCAACATGTGTCTGCACACCCTCCTAACTTCAGAGAGTGAGTTTCTCTGTTGTTAATTTTTTGTAGGCAACTATTATATAGCATCAAATACTACAATTACAACCACATCCTGCAATATGATCATACTTAAGTCTGTGCTTCTGAAACTTCATTTATGAAAGGGCATCATTAAAAATTCCACCTGAAATGACTGCAACAACTGGAAAAGAACACCTCCAGTATTAGTAAATCCAATTACTGCACATTTGAAAAAATCTCCACCATTTCATAAACAACGACCTTCTCCGCAAAACACTTTTCAAAGACTTCTGTAGGAATCCTGAAGTATAATATGGAACTTTCCCTGCAAAGGTGAAAGTATAAAGAACTGCTAAAACATGAATACCAAAAGCCTTTTAAGTAACAAATACTGGACAGATTTACTAAAATTCTAGCTTAGATAAGTAACAAAACTGAACATGGAACATCTGACAGAAAATACTTCTTTCTCTTTTCTTAAGCAAGATTGAGAACTCACAATCCAAAGGAGAAAGGCCAACAAGCATGCAGGTGGCAATCATACTGGAGAGAGTTGTCAGCTGTAGCATGCAAGAAAAACAGTACTCTCTTTTATTTAATACTGTACCCATATGTATTGGGAATTGGTTTAAGAGGAGCTATGGGTTGGTATTTTATCATTCAGAGCGGCTGTAAAACGAATCAGTCAACACTTAAAGCTCACACAATATTTAACAACGGGGCCATAGATTCCAGTGCCTACCACAAATTCCAATTTGGAACAATTACAGGCTATCTACCTACATTCTCCTGACATTTTCAAATATGTACACTTTTTGAACTGTTCAGCAACATTGCTTTGTACTTTTAGGCTATCTGCCACATCTAAAACTGTCACGGAGGCTGTAATTAATGGAATGGAAATGTTTTGGTATAATTTACTTTAGGCATCAGTTTGGATGATAAATACTTAAGGGTCTGTTGCACCAAATATTAGCAGTTTAAAGATGTGGCTTCAAAATGGTTTGATGGGCTGTTACAAAACTTCTAAATTAAAAAAAAAAAATTACCAGAGCAAGATAATTTTATGCAAAGTAAAACTCAATATGCTAATTCAGGTATAGTGGTCTGAAGGTCAGTATTAGGATATGTTTAATTTTACAGAATTCATGAGAATTTTATATGATAAATACTAATTTATTTTCAGAAAGAATGTCCTGATAGCTTCTCTAAGAAATTCTTAAACTTTTGTATTAGCATTTTCATCTCCATTCGCCTCAGAGACACTTATTTTAATTTCCTTCTAGGCAGAAGGTTACACATTTGTAGATGATCACTTCAAAAAATTGCTTATGGCTTTTTCACTGATGATTCCCTGGTCTCCTAGAGGAACCTAGAGGTTCAACATAAACATGGCCAACAGACATTCTTTTATACACTTAGAAATACTTAAATTTTCATTTGCAACCTTCTTAGTTATGTACTTTCGTTTCATATCATTCAATCACCCAAAAGATAATATCAATTTTAATTGAAAAGCCTCAAATTAATACAGTATTATATCATAGCTTGGTTATGTTTCCAAGTAATACAAAAGCCTTGAAGTTCTTTTAATTATTCTATAAATAGGAACAGGAAAACTGACTTTGCTCCTTCAAGTGCTGGGGACCAAAGCTGGTATTAGTAAATAGTGGTATGATCTCCAAATGCAAGCAGCTTCTAATTTTTTATAGCAATACAATATATGTTTTTACATGGATCAATGTTCCGCATCCTTCTTTCAACTGAAAAGCAGCTTTTGCAATCACAGTGTAACGCCACAATAATATACATAGAATAACCTACAGCAATTCTGTTTGATACTGAATTACTGAGGGATCTACCTTGCATGAAGCACTGTACAAAACACAGGCTTATTGCCCAGGTCTGTACAGCATTACTGTCAAAATAGTTTCAGACTGATTTATTCTAAACTTCCCAAAACAACTAAAATCTAACCCAAATCACTCTCTAGATTAGCATGCTATCCCACATCAGAGAGCAACACAAACAATACCAGGCTTTTTATCTATTAAATCTCAGTCAACTAAAATGCTTAAGCATACATTTACAAGTTTCATACTACCCTTTTTGAACCTGCTGTCAAAGACTCTACACTCTTAAGAGGATACACCAGCTAAACTTTAATGCATGCTTATGTTTGATTTTCTTTTCCTCATTTTTTTGAATATCAGACTTATTTTAGTCACTGAAAAACAGTGCAGCTATAAAGAATATGTGGATTTGATCCGGCAACTTGGAAAGAAAGACAGATCAGATAATCTGTCATTAAAATTACTACATAAATCAGACATGCTTTATGGTATACTCAAGTATTATGTCACTCCAGTTAAAGGACTACTTATTCTTTCTTTTAAACAGCATGGATGGATTTTTAACAATCAAGAGCTCTATAATTGCAAGGGCAGACCTCATAAAGACTCAAAATTCAGTTTCCAAGGTATTTTAATTAAATCCCAAGTCCAAAAAGTCTCCACAACAAAGCAGACAGGAAGAATATTAGCTGTAAATATGAAACTCTATGACACTAATCCCAGAGACGAACCTGTGCTGCTTTAATGGCCGAAGAACAGGCCTTTTTTTCAGCCTCTTAAAAAAATGGAACAGCTATGAAGTAAATCTCCCTAAAAGTTCATACTGTTTACAATCTCTGCCTCCGGTTTCAGGATCATCTCTGACAAATATTAGTATTTTCTCTTAATTACCCATACATATAGAAAATTGTAAGTTCACACAAAAGGAGCAAGAACCAATAATCAAGAATACATGTAAGCAGTCCGTACAGTTGTGGGGGATTGGGTTGGAACACCATCAAAATGACCCTCTCTGAAGTATCAACAAATGTTTTTTCCAGCATGTTTTAAAATGAAATACAAATCTCCTCAAGTCTCCCTCAAATTTGACTTATGTCTCAGACAATACCCAAATAATTTACGCATAGAAAAAAGTTCTTCCCATTGTGGATCTGTCAGCCTTCTCGCATGCTCTCATTTCAGGAGGAAAGTGCTAATCTTAGTTACCATTTTAAAGATATTATATTTACTAAGTAACTGTTTGAAATAATAAAATCAGAGTAAAAATTTTACCAGAACATTCTTATGTTCAAGGTTTTTATGGATTCAGCATTTCCCCATTCCGATAATCTAAATATTGCAAGATGAATTCTAACCCTTGAGCAGCGTTCACAGTACTTTGCTTACATCAAGCCACTGCATTCATATGTTTCTAGCTCCATTGTTTGTAAAATGAAAACAGAGATTCCTACTGTACCATTAATTGCTAATCTGACACTGAAACAGTGATTTCATTCTCATGGGTGATGGGATTGAGAACTTCTGTATAACTCCATCCCCTAACAGGTACAGTAATAAACTGTTAGTTCTTTAGGCATAAGACATGAATCTGTTGGACAAAGGCTTCATTCTCTGCCTGTAATCAGTAACTTGAGGGCCTTCTGTAGATTCTGCACGGCAGTGCTCACATCTTCATATTGCAAAGCACTGCCGGCATATTTGCAATATTTTTGAGCTCTGGCAAAGTCCTCTGGAGTCAAACGGACT
Source organism: Phaethon aethereus (assembly GCF_964289735.1). Taxonomy (NCBI): domain Eukaryota; kingdom Metazoa; phylum Chordata; class Aves; order Phaethontiformes; family Phaethontidae; genus Phaethon; species Phaethon aethereus. Next base: position 68,485,645 of record NC_138576.1, on the reverse strand, counting down.
TCCCCTGCAAAAAACATAAGTATTACAGAGTTACTATAAAAGAAATCTGACTCAGGCTTCCTTTCATATGATTTCTGTGTTTTACTTATATTCGTGGTAATATTATAAAACCCAGGCTAATATTTGTGGTAATATTACAAAGACCAAGCTACTGTGTTTATTCTGTTCATTTTTCTTTGCATTCATATAATGCTTAACTTCTTCGCTCCTGGTATCTGAAAAATAGAAGAGGACCTTTCTAAACACTGGTGTTTGTATGAGCCAGTGCCTTTCAAAAGTAAGTCAATACCTTTGAGAAAGATCTGCTCTTCATCTAAGGCAGCAAAGGAGAGCTTTTTAACGACAATAAGTTAGCTGTAATCATATTACAACCTGCAAGAAACAAGGACAGTGTTTTTTGTATTGGCAGTATAATTACTTTGCTCTCTTCTTCCAGAATAATACTCAGCTAGAAACTGTTTCTCCCCAACTGGAATAACTTCTCAAAATGTAGAATCGTTTTTCACTGCCATGTTTCTGCATGTTATATTTCTGTTTTATCCAAGTGATGTTTATGTTTCCAATTTTATGTAAGATGACTGAAAACAAGATTGATCCCATTAAATGTTTACATTTTTGTAATACCAGAGAACACAAGCAAAAAATATTCTCATAATATAGTATAAAACAATTAACTGTTATTTATTAATCAGAACATTTTATTGACGTAAGTTAAAACACCGGGAATTCTGTAATGCTCACACACATGCATTCAGTCTTCTAGGAAGCATAGTGAGGACTTATGCCCTAACTGGCAGAAGATTTAATATGTGACCAGCATCACTGATGTGTGCATAAAATAAAGCACAGTTATGTTACTGTCCCTCCTTCAACTCACAAATTCACTGGGAGTTTTAAAGGCTAATCCCATTATAAAACCTCTACTCATGTTCTTTCAGAACAACTTAACCTGTAAAAGACTGATTTTTATGGACACGGATAAATAAGTAAATGCAATACTAAAGAATTATATATTTATTTCAGAGGTCTCCCACATTGCATCTTATAGGCAATGAACAGATTTCACAGATTAAGAAAAAATGTATTTTAAAGTGCACCATAGATTTTTATATAAAATTGGTTAAACAAAGATTTAGCTAAGTAAAGCTTTCTAATTTTAAGCAAGGACATGGATATACTTAAATCCATTTATTATGGTACAATTTCAGTTAGCTGGATCCCTCTCTTTCAAAATAAAACTGTTGTTAGCAATACTGTGAGAACATTTACTAAAGAATCTCAGTTCTTATCAGAAAATGTCTATTATATTTGCTTTTCCTTTCCCCAATCTTATTATTTAAGAACAGCTTTTGAACAAATAAAATGGAAAACCTGGGAATATTAAAATCTCAACTGGTCTACTGGCTTTCAAAACAATCCTACTCCAATAAAAAGCAGAAGGGTAAGTGCTCTTAAGATTAGTTTTATCAGATTTTAAAATATACTCTAGAAGTCTACTTACTTTGCCTCAATAAATAAATATAACCACAAAATAACTTAACTATTGAGGCACACTGACAACTTTGTGGGCTCATTATCATTGCAATGTGTATCAGTTTACTGCTGAATAAGTGAAGCTACATTAAATCTCTTAAAATACATACACATGTGAGTAAATATGCGTGAGGGAGTGCATAAACACAGGCACAGACTTAGGTTATTTTGTAACCTAAATAAAGTCACAGGCTAAAAGCAGCTGGGGTCAATCTGCAACCACATTACTGAACATCTTTAAGAAATTAAGACGACCAAGTTCCCCTCAAAGTGGCTTTATGCTACGATGCCAAAAGAAACTACAAAATCATTCTTTAAAAACTGGCCAAGGCATCAGTCCAGTATTCAACTAATTTATTGGAAGGAAGCCTAAATTCACCAGGCTAATCTTATTTTTACAGTATGAGCTCTATTAATGTTTTGCTGGCATAACGCCTTATTTATTATGAAATCTACTTCAGATGCTATTATGACATAACTTGAGGGAAAAAAGTTAACAATTTTAAATTTATAAACCAAAGTTTACACAGTAAGGGTGTTGATCTTTTGATGTGCTCGGTGGCCTCAGCTCCTACTGAAGTCAGCACCTCACAATGGACAAGCAGAATAGAAATAAAATAGCTCTGTGTTGTTAAGTTTTCAAAATAATGTGAAACTTAACTATAACATCTGTACTTACATCAAAGGTATCGCCACAAAAGTTACTAACTGGCTTCAATTTACATTCTAAGGGTTAAGCAGCTTTGGAAAAAGGGACCTGGAGGTCATGGAGGACACCAATTTGTCCCTGAGCCAACAACCTGCCCTTACAGCAAAGAGGGCTAAAGGCATCCTGGGCTGCATTAGGACTGTTGCCAGCAGGTGGAGGGAGGTGATCCTTCCCGTTTATTCAGTGCTAGTAAGGCCACGCCTGGAGTATTGTGTCCAATTCTGGGTTCCTCAGTACAAGACCAAGCACTGGCACAGGGTGCCCAGAGAGATTGTGGAGTCTCCATCCTTGGAGAGATTAAAAAGCTGTCTTTCAAATTAACAGAGACATTTTTTCTCAAACTTCTTCCTTCAGTGCTGCAAATTAAACCATGGGGAGAGTGCAGGGGCAGGGAGAAGACATAAAGGACATAGTCCCAAGCAGCTCATTTTACAAGACCCTTGCTTGGGCAGAGGGGTTGGACCAGAGGACCTCCAGAGGTCCCTTCCAACTTCAACCACCCTGTGATTCTGAGCTCTAAAAAAGCCCAACAACACTGAGATGGGAAAAGTATTCTGTATTTATCCTGAAACAAACCTGCTCCCGTGTTAATCTGAAATAATTAGCACAGTAGTTTTATTTATTACTGAAATGTGACAGACATATGGAACCCATAACTAATGTCAACACGCAAGATTCTTTTAATTTAAGAGGAACACAAAGTGAAAACCAAAGGCAATTTAACTAGAGATGCTGAAAATCATGTTGGGGAAAAAAGCAGTTCTAGAATGAAAAGATTGTGTATTTTACATAATGTACCTGCTTCTCCCTGGTATCCTTTTCTATCCATCAGATGTTTTTCCTTTTCATGAAGTTGACCAAATAGAAGGCAACTGATTTAAGAACGTTTTAATAATGCAATTTGGTGTATAAAAACAGTGATGGCAAAGGTAACTAAAATTATTTTTGAAACAAGATGCTCTTTTTTCCCATTAAAGCACTTAAGAAATTGGAAATACAAATCGTGAAAGATTTCTTCTTAAGATCATGAAAATATGTAAAATATCAAATTATTATTTCTGCTTTGCTTGTAGAAAATCAAACACTATTACATACACAGCTAGAATGACAAAGGGTTTCTCTATACTATGCCACCTGTGGAAGGGAGAAAATGGCAATGTAAGAAAACTTTATAAAAACTCTGTGTAGCACAACCATGAATGCATTTAGTGTTAGCAAAATCTAAGGGTAATAAATTTTTTAAGCAAACTACACCAGAGAAGTGCAGGAACACATTACAAAAAGTTGCTGTGTAGCTCTACATTCTGTTGTCAGAGACATTAACCAACACTTAATTGCATAAGCTTTGACACTTTCAAAAGTCAGTGTTAAACTCTGAAACCTGTTCTCACAGGATAGGACAATTATTGAAGGATTCACACCGACTAAAATCAAAGGAATACTGTTACTTTAACTTAATTTTCTTTTCATAAAATATTCCAGTCTTCTCCACCAAAAGTTTCTCTCCCATTATAGCATTAATCAAATTGCTTCTCCCATGTTATGGGAAGGAAAGAAAATATATAATTTATTTTAAAAATATACATTTGATCTCACTACTAGAAGGAGTCTTGCAGGAATATGTGGAATATCCTGTTTGGCTATGACTATACTAGTACATTCAAGAGTGCCAGGGAACGCGTCTCAGCACTCAAACTTGACTGTCTACACTGTCAAACTGCTGGAACAGACTCCAGTATGGTTTTGGCCCATGCAAACTAGCACTTTCCCAAACAATTCCTGGGCACAACTTGTGGTTAGAGCAGGCTAGAGACCATTCAATATTGGCAGCCTTCATAAACTACCTTGTTTAGAAGGTTTAAAAGTTTAATAGTATGGATGCGAGTGGTTCTGTGCCAGCTGTTCTCAGTGTGAAATATTTACAGGTATGTTTAATTTATTAGTATAGACACAGACATCATGTCTAAATAGTGGAGCAAGTGTACTTTGCACTGTGCTTGCTCTGTGGATCTGCTGGAGGGCAACACTGATCCCTCCTTCCCATCCAAAGGAAACTTCAGTTCCATAGGAATGGTGCATACCAAACTCAATACACAGCCAGGATCTAGCCCAAATATATATATATAGTGCAACTCAGGAACTGGGGAGGCCTCCTAGTTCCCACAGTTTAGTAAGTCTATTATGAGATACAGGCATTACTAAATCTACTTACAGGTCAGGGAACAAGGCTACTGTGGAACCGAGTACTGTTGGCATAAAAAGGACTGCCCAGCAGCACAAGGGGAAGAGTATCTGCTGTTACTCTTACATGTATAGCTCAAGGAAGGACGCTTTGGGTAATACCAGGCACACATGACAGGATGGCAACAGGAAAGGACAAAAACCTTCCATTGCTCTCAAGCTTCTTAATTCTATGCATGCAAACAAAACCGTTACTCTGTCTCTCCTGACTGATCTGTCCCTTAATGCCCTCTCAAACTTCTGCATAACTGATAGTGTATTTTCTAAGCTTTCAGAACCAAGGATCTGTATGAGTTGTATCACCTCTTAGGGTGCACTTTAGCAAAACTTCCTCATAATAAGCTGTTACAAGACCCAAGCTTGTAGTGACACAACAGATGTGCAAAGGAGGAATGCAGGCATGCAAATACTCAGGTTAGATCAAGTTAGAGATTCCTCACTGTGCTTAGCAAGGGTCTTAATCTATTACAGGATAGTAGTTGCTATGAATTCTCAGAAACACAGGGTATCTTACTTCACTCAATTCCTTTTTATTTGTATTTATGTACTTATCAAATCAGGTTATCACAGGTAGGTGGCTAGAGGGAACAATGCACTGATACTATCCAGGTATTGAATAATGGAACTTCTAATACTTAATGAAGAATTAAAGTTTAAACCAAAATTATGACATTTTGACAACAAGAAATAAACATTCAAACCAAGAAACAATGATGGCTAAAATTTTTAGAGGAGTTATCTAAAAGCCTATTAGAATGACTGTCTAAAGTATCATGATAAGCTGGTTAAATATGAAAGCTTTGCTGCCAAACACCACAAAATTTCCTTCCCAGCTAGCAGTTACTACAGTAAAATTAAGTAAAGCCTTCAGCTGCTTTGCTTAAGGAACTACCGAAACCCTCACAACAGCCCCCAAAACTCAAAAACTATCACCAAGTTTAAATGGTTCAGCTACAGGTCTGAGTTACTGTTTTAAATGTTAGCTGTTACATGAGACATTACAGTAATACGCCAGACAAACAATAGGATGTGCCTTTTGTTCTTCAAGAGAACACAAAAGGTTAGTTGTCTCTATCAAAGGTAAATTTTGTTATTTTTATCTTTTTAAGACATCTTCTACAAAAATGGCTTCCTAATATATTAAGATGGACACATCCTTAAACATTCTTATAACAGCAGACTAAAATCAAGCCAAATATAAGCATTCCATTGAATCAAAAATGCTTTTTCAGTAAAGCTGGTATTTTAACATAGACACCCTCTTCAACAACATAACAAACTAGAATATTTTAAGTTATGATATACAAGAACATACCTATCCAAACAGGCAACATTTGACTGTACGTAGTACTGGAACTTAAAACATCAATTACATATACTATCAGCTTTCCCTAGTGAGGATAAACGGCAGGGTAGAATGTGAACATATTTCATAGCAGGACTTCTAGGCCTCCTCCTCACTCAACATCCATGTTATATTGCCAACAAAAATCTGATTATTACAAACAGATGTAACGTATATTTTTATTATTTCTATTCTATGGACAGAAAAATTCCTAGAAAACAATAATTTGTCCAAATGTACATCAGTGTTCAAATTGGAATCTAGGATGATCCCTACTCTTTCACAGGCCATGGTTTCCCTAAGGTTAGCATTTATGTGTGCACTTCAAAGCATGATATATGCAAGCAGACATAAAATACATGTAATATAGGTTATCAGTGATTTTAACATCAAAGATAGACGGTGTTTTAAAAGATAAAAGCCTTGATTAAACAGTACATCAAAACGACATCATTAGCAGTTCCTTATAAATTATTTCATTTAGTACAGGTACTACTTATAATCAAGAACCACATATAACAATTATGCTGCAGCAGAAAACACCACTGGAATGTCCTGATTATTTAAGTGAATAAATAATGTACGTACTGATCCTGTAGAAGAAATTTTAAGTAAAGGGAATATGTATTAATTACCAAAAATATAATTTAGCAAGGCTATCAGGAATATAGGTTTTGCTAAGTATATCAGAACCTCATCCGAGAAGTAACAACATAAATAATAAAAAGCCTAACACAATGCTAGCTCATGGGTTCGAAAAAGTGTGATAGACAACACCAACCATACACTGTAGCAAAGCTTTCAGAAACTATTAAACACTCAGCAACACAATGTCTAGATAATGTCCATTCTTTTTAAAATTTCTGAATTAGTAGCATTCAGATAATGACAACATTATTTCTCAAACTTCTTCCTTCAGTGCAAGGGAGACATACAGGACACAGCGGGTCCATGTACAGACAATATAAATGCCTTACCTGCAGACTGAGCACTGTAAAGGGAAGGATCGACTAGAGGAATATTCTGAGGAGCAGGCTGAATGGTGTTACTTGTCACTCCTGCAAATCAATGTATAAAATTGGACTTGGGTTATTTTTATTTATAGACTTTAAAACTAAGCAGACAAAATAAGCAAATAAAACAGGTAAACCTAATGACTCAATGATTTTTAAATTAAGCAGCTGATAGCTTCCCAATTCTGAAAGTTTGTAACAAATAATTTTAAGACACTCACTTCAGACCATGAATGTTTTATAAAATAATACAGAAGAATTTACAGGCTGTCATTCATGTAATCAGTACCATATTACACAGAAATTTAATTTCAAACATTACAAAAAATAAAAAATACTAGTCCAAAAGACACTGGTTACCCTAGAGTATTGAGGAAAACCTGCTAAAGAAGAGTAGGAGTAAACTTTAGTATTTGAAATCTAATTTCTACCTTTTAATATCAGAGAGAGTCACCATTATTGTATTTTTAAAGCCTTATGCCTGCCATCTCACACCTGAAAACTATCTCCTTCCTCATTCCTTTGAAAACAATTGCTGAGAATAAAAAAGGCTAGCTAGATTTAGAAGGGAAATCGTGATGCTAGAAGAAGAAACAGCACTTTATGCTGTGAAGCGTTCTTGTATCTGTGTTCGTATTTTAGACACTCACATTTGCATTGATCCAAAACTATATTTTTGCAGTATGTCCAGAACACACCAGACTAACATAAAGTTATTTCTACAACATCTTCTACGTAGGAAGATGGTATAATCACTTTTCTAAATTATCTTTTATTTCATGGAGTGACTGATGGGGTTAAAACTATGTAATGCAAGGAATTCACATATTTGAATACATGAATAATAATGAAAATATAATGAAAATTCATCATTTTCAAATCTGGTAAAAACAAAGAGCTGAACATTTACCCAGGCTGAATGTAAAAACAACAGTCTCCCCCTCCCAGACGCAAAAAACCCCACCTATCTGAAGGATTTCCCTTTGATAAAGCTGAAAAAAAGAGCATCCTGAACTTTTCATAGGGTCGAAGCATTTTAAAAATGAGAAAGTGAAAGAAAAGGAGGAGCTGTGACAAAAATATCTCATATGTTTTGTAATACAAAAATGTATCTGAACAATCAAATTATCATCAGAATTGAAATAAAGAGGTTTTAGTTTTTTAGTCTTATTAAACATCATTATAAAAAGGTAACATGAGGTGAAAAAGTTGTATTCACAAATCATTTAATACAACTTTTTTTTTTTTTTTTTAAATACAGCAACTGAGAAGACCTTTGTGTTTTTACGAACTTGGTTTTGGTCCAAAAATGACACAGAATAAGGATGTAGGAGCCAGTATGTTTAGCAAAAGGGACAAAATTTCCATTAATAATATTGTTTGAGGTCAATCACACTAAAGTACTTGCACAGGAAAAGGAGCATAAACCAAATAGAAGAAAAGTATGAATGGTGCATCACGCGCGACTGTTATAGTGTTGTAACAGTTTCAACACTATGTTGGATATGTTCCCACATAAAGAACAGCAGTCTATCGGCACACGGTAAGCTAAATATGAGATGAAGTAATATAATTTCATCTATCAAGTGAAAGATTTGAGAAGAAAAAAACATTCTGTCTGCAGAAACACTCATGCCTTCAGTCCATATATCTCTTCTGGCAAAATGCTCCAAAATATGAATTATGTATTCTAAAAACCATAAAAACACAAAAAAATATTTCCAATGGTATTTTTACAATGTTAATTTATGAAGTTGCTTCTGCCATAGAATACATAATTATTTTACTTTATATTTAATGGAAAGAGGGCTAGAATTCACCTCTCAATAAAGGCATGAATTTTTTGGGTGTGATTCCAACATACCTGTGTTATGAGGTAATTCAGCTGGAGTGTTGGCTGGTGCATGGGCACCTGGTGGTATATGTATGCCAGTGTAATTACTAGTTGGTATGTTGTTAGCTTCATACGTAGATGATGATGTTGGTTGAGTTGTTCCACTATGGAGAGAAGATGACCCTGCTTCTTCCCTTTCAACATCTGCTAAGATGACACAAAATAGGAATCACTGCAACTCTTCTATACAAACACTTGAAAACTTAGGCTTTGTTTTAAAACCTCCTTTCAAACTTTTGTTAGTAGAAAAATTGCCACCACAGTGTGACATAAAACATTTATTAACCCAAACTACCTACAGCTGATTTGACAAAGTAAAAAAGCAACAATAACAAAGGATAAAGATCTAGAAAACATACGTATTTTCAAATATCTCTTCTGTTTAAATTGAATGATCACCTCATTAGTGGTCTGAATATTAGCAATTTGTTTCATTAGTACAATCCCTTCTACTTCCATGTACTGCATCCACAGGAGTTGAACAAGGTACTACAAATAGGCAGTAACCTGTATTTTAATATAGACATGAACCAAAATATGGAAAACTGTATTTGCCTTACAAACTCTCTGTAAAAAGACAAACAGTGCCAATCCTTCCACCTCACGTCAATTAAACAAACCACAAACAAATAACAAAAAAGAGGAACTTTTGGAAAGTAACACCAAACAAGAAAACACAATGCAACTTAGCTGAGCCATAACTGTATCTAGAACAGTTAAAGTACATAATCCACAGTAAGAATAATGAGGTTCAATATATCCCATAGCATGTAAAAAGAACATCTATATTATTTTTCAATCTAGTCATGTTCTTAAGGTTCTGGTCTAGTTTGTTCAATGTTGCTTAGAAGGCTTATGGTCCAATCTTATTATTCTAATGACCCAGTTAATTTAGAATATGGTTGATTTCTGCCCCTTAATTTGAATTCAGTTCAATTTAAAAAAGCTAATTTTCTTTTACTCTGTGTGCTCATCTGTATCAATAACGTCAGGTGGAACGAGCACAGTTTGGGGAATGGCTTTGTTAACAGCCAGTTCTTTAAAGGGAGCAAAACGAATATGGGAGCACAAAACTTGTATGTGTCTAGAGATGGCAAGAGAGATGTTTTTTCTTTATGAAATCCACACTGATCTTCAGCTATACAAGACTGTGTTATGCAAACACCTCTACTTCTTAGTAATTAAACAGTCTACTATTACAAATATCAGAATTTTTTCCCACGTAAGGTCTGTTTCCTCCCAGAAGCAGTTCAGGCACTACCTTTACTTCCAATTCACAATAATATTTACTACAATAAAAGGCTATAATGTGGAGTAAAATCAATAGTATTGTCATTAGGATATTTTTACTGGACTTAAATAAATACACAGTTAAAGAATATATTTTTGTTTTCTATCGCAAAGTTGTAGTAGTTTACTTTCATTCAGAACATCCAAGTACTAATAAATTCACAAATCCCCCAAATCCACAGTCTAACACCAAGAATCTTTATTTAGAAGTATTAAAAGGCAAAGAAACCTAGAAGCAGAGTTCTGTCAGATCTGTCAAGCACTGCTAGCAGCATTTAACATAAAAACACAGAACATGGTAAGATTTTTGTATGTTACTCTTTTATTTTCACTTGCTGCAACCAGTATTTCAGGCTGTGGTTTTAAGAAGCTATTTCTGACATATGCAAATAAACATCTGGCAGATTTCTGGAAGGCAAAGGATATCTCAAAGTGCCAGATTTTCCCTTTGCTGTATTTTTTGCTAGTAACTCATACTGCACTATCATGTGGCTAACATGCATAGAAGGAAAATTATACGTGTTAAAACTGCCAAACAAAAGGTGAGATTCAAAAGTAAACACCAAATATGCTTCCTTTTCAATAATAACATAGTGATAGGAATAAGCCATTGGTTGAATGCTATAGTTTTCCGCTTTTTGTGTTAACTAAAAAAATTATTTTAAACCAGTTTCAGAAAATAGTATTTAGTTTAACAAAATCCCAGAGACTCACTCTAGGTAAGATTAATGAAATAGTTACACACAACAACTCATGCTGTCTGAAGGTAAGGCTGCCCAAGTTTGTATCACTGTTACCAATTATTTATAGCTTGATCAAATTGTAGCCATTGAGTTGGATTTTCCATGTCAGGTATCTGCACGAAGCTAGTATTTTGGGAAAGCTGTTGTAAAAATTACGAAGCCACTTTTGAGAATGAGGGAGTGGGAGAAAACATGCTTTCGTTGTACTCAGTACTTCAACCAAGAGACATTACCTCTAAGTTCTTGCCCAGACTTAAAGCATTAATGCATTTTTTCCTTTTTTTCTGCCCCCTGCAGCTTCCTGTTGCCCTTATCTGGCTCTTCAGCCCCATTCTGATTTCTCTCTCTCTGCACCAGGACTTCATATCCCATATCTGCCACCCTGTGCCCCATACTCGTGTCTGTCTTGCGCTACCCCCCAGTCTTCTCTCCAAGACATTCCCAGTTTCAGCTTCAAACTTCCTCACTGTGTATTTCATGGTCTCTAGTCACTGCCGTAAAAGTGCAATGCTGTAGGCAACACTGGCCACAGAAGAGATGAACTCAAATAGTTAAAGTCTGGCAATGTTACCAACAAAAAAAGTAAGGAAAAAAAAGTCTTAGAAGTGCTAACCACCCTTAGTAACAGTGCCTGTAAGAGGCAAATTCACAAAAGGGTGATGTATTTTTTATTCAGGCATATGTATCAAGAGAACAAGTTCAACTGTTTGATTTCCTCATTATGCAATCGGCAAATGTTAAACTGTATTAAACATAAAAGTAGCTTTGTTTAAATTAACTCTTCTTAGGTGTTTAAACTGCCCAAATGTCATCAAAGCACTGTAACTATTCTTTCTGCAAAGTAAATATTTAAAATACTCTTCATCAAAGAGTAAAGTATTAGAACCATTTTGAGATATGTGCTTGGAGTATTCGTGAAGAGCTTTAACAGTAGTACTAAATAGAAGGATTTCAGGCTGCTGCAAAAGAACATTTAACTCAACAAACTGTTCTTAAGTTCTGTGGTTAGAACATCCATAACATTATTGAAAAATAAATCTTTTCCAGGGAATGGGAGTGAACACCAGGAAAATTAGAGAATTAATTTATCATAAAACAGTAATAACCTAGAATTTAAAGTTCCTCGCGATTTGCTTGAAGATCCTGAAATACTAGGCTGTGAAACAGTGACTCCATTGTTTCACATTCAGTTTCATCTCCAGCTGAGTTTCTCATCTTGGAACGTCATCAGCCTTTGTGCTTGGATCCCAGCATAATGAATCCATATGTTCTTTAGATTTTGCTCAGAGCTACAGTATACCCAGACTGTTTATTTGGGGGTTTAAAATTATTATTTATTTATTGAAGGCAAGTCTTAGTGGAATAAGGCAAATACCCCTGGCCCCATAAGCAACAGTCCAAAGATACTTCCATATAAATAGAGGATTCTCAAGGCTTAATGGCATTCTCTTGTCTAGTGAGGGAAGCACTGATTATGATTTGACATCAGCAGCCCAGAGCACTAAATTTAAAACTAGCAAAATTTTCATTTTTAAGGAGTCCAGAGAATTAAAAAGCTAATACTTTTGCCATCATCTATGAATTTTAATTTTAAAATATTTTCTTTCCTCATTCTGCTGTATTGTTTTTCTCTAGCTGGAGATGCTGGTAAAAGATCCATAATGCAAGGTTCTACTGAAACAACTGCTCCCCCCACAACATTGAGAAATGGACCCCAAAATCCATCAGCTCTCCTTTCTACTAGTTGGGACTACACAGGCTTCCTGAAATTCTGCAATACAAATGTAGAATACGTATTACATATCGCAATGAAAGTGGTGACATTTAATATATTTTATTACGGCTATACTGCGACAATTTAGGAACTTTTTCATATTTGAAATTGCACTTTTAATTTTTTTCCATTAGTATAAAATCTTGTTCGATGATCTAGGGCTACTGCTAAGTGACCTTTATGTGTACTCTATGACTCGTATTCCAACTGCATTTAAATCAAGGATGTCATTTTAAGGTTTCCATGGTAGCATTCTGACAAAAGCATCCATAAATCCAGCAGCAGAACTGCATAAAGCCTGCCTATGTTACTGTAAAAACATCTCCAAGAGTTACAGTATGGTTTTCAAGAATCACAAAGAAAATAACACTTTGGAAAAAAATGGTAATTTGTCAAGCTACAGAGACCTAGTTTCACTGTGTTTAAACAGACTTTTTCCACTTGCAAAGGGAGGAAGAAAATGAGCAAGCAGAAAGGAATGGGGAAGGTCCAGTTGTACATTCAAACAGTGCTGCTTTTCTTCTTATGATGCACAAAGCAAGAATTGACACTTTTTTTTTTTACCGATTCTTCTAATAAAAATTAATTTGCATAAGATTTTTGTCTTGGTTGTGCAAAGCATTATGGACACCTACGCTACAGAGTTAATTTCCAAAAATAAACGTCAAAAAGTATTTTTCATTTCATTTTTCAGAAAATAAAAGGCTGTGAGAAATTTTCTTACTACATGAAATACAATTCAACAAATAAAAAGATATTGCCAAATTATAGATATTGCAGGCTCCCTATCAATAGGGATGTTAAAATTTTGGCTCACTCAGCATTTGTGGCCCTTTTAATCTGCACGTAGACATAACTTTCAAGTCTTCACCTATTCACACTACCACTTGTAATGAACTTGCAATGAACAGTAAGGATTTGAGTAAATTCTGTATTCTACTTTCCGTCCTACCACAGTTTCTTTTGCAGCTTTGAGCAAGTCAGTTACCTTTGCTTCCACTTTAATAAAATAAAGAAAGAGCCTATTTTTTGCTGCTGAGGAACAATTATTGTTTCTACACGAGCTGCATACACAGATTTTTAGCAAAAGCTCTGTAATCTTTGCTTAGAAATTGTATTTTTGCAATTGTTTAGAATTCATAATTAATTTCATGTAATCAGGTGAGCTTTGTAAACATTACCACACTAAAAGCCAGACCACTAAAGAGCACTCATTTAAAGCTAGAAATATTTAACTGGGCTATTCATTACATTCACTCTAACAAAAGATTTTTCCCACATGTTGTTTTCTCCATTAAATTATCAAACTGGTGTACTTTCACTTACAAAGATGTGGTAATGTTTGCAGCTGAAGTTGCATCATAAGTCTCTCTAGCTACAGCTGCACCAACAGTTAAGCAAACTGCCTTGAAAAAGACTGTATATTGAAAAAGAAATTAGTTTGCTAATACTTCACTTCAAATATAGCTGTGCATAATTTGGAGCATATTTCAGTGGGTAAGATAGCCATTCCAGTGTTTAAGTCTGTAGGGCATCTTTAGGTAAGGAAAGCGTAATAACAAGAATAAACAGGTAGCTTGGAAATCAAATTGTCTCATACTCATTATTTGTTCACAAATATTTGAATTTACTTATATTGCAGTGTTTCTAAATTATTAATAGCCAAACACATTTTATCAGGAAACTGCAAAGAAATTATAATTGGCACCCAGGCTTTTATACACTTCTGTTTACTTTTAACAAAATAAAGGCTAACAATAAACAGGGATAGATGCTTGGTTCACATTCTCATAAAAAAAAAAAAAAGGTGATGATGTTTTTTTTTTTTTTTTTTAAACTGTGACAGTGCCCAGAAGATATAAATGATAAGAGATTACACTGTGGAGAGCCACTTTCCACACTTTTTTGGCTAAATTTTGGCACCTCTATCTGGCCCTCTCCCCTTTGCACCCATTGCTTCCCTTTTCGATATACAACTGAATGATTTTTTTAAAGAATCATAAAAAGGTTGAAGGATCCCTTGAAGGTTACCTGGTCCAATTCCTCGCTCATAGTAGTGCTAACAGACATCATGCTGCTCAGTCACAGAATGGCTGAGGTTGGAAGGGACCTCTTGAGATTATCTAGTGTAAACCCCCTCTTCAAGCAGGGTCAGCTAGAGCTAGTTGCCCAGGACTGTGTCCAGCTGGGTTTTGAGTATTTTCAAGGATGGAGATCCCATGAACTCTCCTGGACACTCTTTTCAATATCTGACCACATTCATGATCAATATTTTTTTTCCTAATAATTAATTCACATTTTCCTTGTTGCAACCCGTGTCCATTGCCTGTTGGCCTATCACTAGGCTCATCCAAGAAGGTTCTGGCTTAGATCTTCTCTACACTCTCCCATTAGGTACTTTAAGACAGCAGTAAGAACTCTCTCTAGATGCACTCGACTTCACCTTGTATGCCATGTTCTCCAGTTCACATTCAGAAGACAATAGAAAATTCTCATAATTCAAGCAATATACTACTTTCTAACAAAGGTGGGCTTGGAAGGAGTGACTAAGACTGCCTATCTTCTACTTCCTTACACTTTGCTCACTGTCTGATAAAGGTGGTAAGCTAGACAGTTTCTATTCACGCTACTTTGTCACTTTTTATCTTTTGCTGTACATTTGTCTTCTGCTAAAGAATCAGCTAGTGGTTGCCAAGTGGAGTAGGATGCTATACCTTACTGGAAGGATCACCAGTTTAATCTTCCTATAAATAGTACGTCATGCCCATCCTCCTCTTTCTTCACAGATGAACAGGAAAGAAGCTTCAAAATATGAGATTGCATGATGAAAAGATTGAGAACCAGAAGAGAAATCAGTTTTCTAATGTTTTGACATGTTTAAAACCAATGTGCAGAAAATTACAAGCCTATTTGTAACATATTTGAAATTACAGGTTCAGACTTCAAAATTTCCACTGAAGACTCAGGAACAGACTCCAAACAAATGAATGGAAACAAACAAATAAAGATTTGTGTATGCGTGTGTGTATAAATATACGGATCGTATATATTAATACATATGATCATAAAACTTTATGTAGCCACCTCTACAATTACCTCTTTTGTACTGTAGATTTGTTTATTGATTCTTTTTATAAAAAAATTTATTAAATTCAAGCTTAAGTTAAGAGATAAATGAGCATCAACTTGTGACATTTATTCAAGCCACAAAGTCTTGTATGCTAACTAGCTCAGAGGAAAGTTTCAAATCATTTAATGTTCTTAGTCGTTTCATTAGATATGTGAAGAATTATACATAGAGGTTATTGTCATTTGTGCAGAATTAGTCTGAATTAATTCGCATAATGAAAATATCCATTCCAAAGACATCCTATTTCTGTAAGAGATCCACATATAAATTTTGTATTTCAAGCTTCTGTGTTGACTGGGGAGGAAAACGAAGAAACCCCTTATTAATGAAATTGATTGCTATCAAAAGCAACTAGTGAAACGCAAAAAGAATTAAACATTCATAAAGCATTAAGCATAGAAAAATGGCAAACAGCAAAAATGGAAAAGTAAATGGGTGAAAGTATAGTGAAAGTTAATTTAACAACTACATACTAATTGTATTTTGATGTATTTCAGAAATGCATACTTTTTGGCATGTATTTTGCTTTTATCAATAATTGAAAAGCATGGTCAGTTTACACAAAGAACAGTAATACTATTACCTGTTTCAGCAGTTTAACAAAAGAGTTTTTTAAGTAATTTCATTCTCTTGTGTATCTGTGAAGCCTCTGGATCTATACTTCAGCAATAGGTTGACATTACAAAGTGTAGAACTAATATGGCAGCACTGTTTTGATGGTTTAGTTATTTTTAGTAAAAATAGAAATAATGGCATAAGAGAATATAGCTGCCTCTCTCAGAACAGGTTAGGATGTGCTCTTGTAAGACAGAGTCTCCTTAGTGTGTGTTCTGTTACTTCATGGTGAGGCTAGCTTGCATGCTCACAGTGCTGGTGTCTGCCTTAACAAAGCTCTAAATAAGAAAGGTTTGGATGCCCCTAACATTTCTTCCTGAAGAACTAAGACTTTTAAATTAGCAGCAGATTTTAGACAGGTCTGAATGCATCAAATAGAAAACAGTAATAAGTTTGGGAGGTTTTAAACAACCTCTTCTGGTAAACATTCAATTCAGTAAGTGAGTGTCCTTGGAAATTGGCACTTTTTGTCTAACCATTAAGGAGGTAACTTTGAGGAATCCTGTACAGGAAAATCAGGTAGCTAGAAGAACACAGGAAGTAACTAAAAATACAAGGAAAAGTGAGATGAATGAGAAAGCTCTAGGAAATCCAATCTAAAAAGAATAGGCCAGAAACCTATTTTGAAAGCCACATTATTATACAGGGAGGAAGGGGTTGTCTCACACCTATTTAAGTCCTGAGAGAGGATAAATCGGCAAAGGGTTCATAACTTAAGAGAAACAGATTTAAAAGAAGGACTGTGGGTAGCGTTAAAGAAATGCATGGTTCTGGCCCGAAAGTGACAATGCCTTCTTAAAGAGTAGCTGTATTCAAAATAATAATCTTCACTACAGAGGAAAAACAAACAAAAAAATTATTTACCAAGTCAATAAAATAGTACGGTCCAATAAAAATAACAGTAGGAGAAGCAGAAAAAGCAGAAGGTAGCCCATTGTGAATGGAACATTAAACAGGGAAGCATCCTGTGGGGTGCTCCCTGAAGAATGGTGCACACCACCATTTCAGTCTTGGCCCAGCCCTCTGCTCTTTTAAAAAGAAAAGGGAAACACATACCAAAGCTCTCTCCTTCCATTCCGATAGGCCCAGGCTGAGGAGTCTCTCCATTCTTCAAGCAGTTATGAATGTACGCTGCCTTCCACCTGGCGTACTTCCTGTGCTGGGCGTTCTGGGGAAGCCAAAAGGCCAGCCATTTTAACCACTCACTTCTGAGAATTAATGCATTCAAAATAGAGAAATACAAGCAGGTTTTCCACCCTGACATGAGATTATAAAACTAAACGGCTTTCTCTACTATGATTTGACACCCCTTTAAAGAAAAACAACATATGTGAAATTAATCAGTGAATTAAAAAAAATATTAAAAGAACAGCTCTAACTGGAGCTCAGCATGAAAGGAAAATGTGGAGATCTTCAATTAGTGAAGCACATCAGGAAAAGGAAATAAACTATACCAGGACCATCTACGGTGAAAGACAGAGCAAAGTGTAGTAATTACTGACATGACCTAATAAAGAAAACTTCCTGTCTCCATAAACTTAAGATGATTATTTACCTTAGATTTAAGCATCTGAAACTTAAAATGCTACTCCTGCTGATCCATAATATAAAATCTTTTCTAATTACATTATTTTATATTTTAAAAATGTATTTAAAAGCATGAATACAGAAATGCTGCTGTAGTTGCAGATTAATGTGGTGGGTGGGGGATATTCTAGGACATAAAATATTTTGATTTAGTATCTTTACAACATAGCTAAAAATCAGATGGACTTTAGCAATACATAAACTACCTGCAGAGCAAGGGGTTACAATAACAACAACTTTAAACTGTTAATCACAAGTTTAATAGTTCAGTTACTAGAAAAAATATTAGTACTTCTCAAAAAATTACTATATTGACAGTCAATACTATTTTTGGCCAACTCTCATCTTCTGAAATGGTGTCAATATGAAGCAACGGCAGTGAGAAGCCAATCTGCTACTTGCCTTTCTGATTCCATTTGCAAAGTAACAGTTTGAAATTGAAAAAAATTTAATAGTAGCTTCAGTATTTTAAAAAAACAACAACATGATTTTCCAGTATTTTCAGATTCTGGGAAAAAGGAATCGAGGAAAAGCATTTTATTTGGGTTTTCACAGACTCCTCTTTTCACAAAACATGAGTGATTGAAATAAATTACTAATTTCAAAAACTATTTTAAGATTTTTCCGTTTCATTTTTAAAAATATACTTTGCTGTTCTTAGGTGCAACTTTAGTATGTCAAAACATGAAATGAGTATAGGCCACTTCTTATCTCCTGGGACTTTTACAAGAAATCTTAAACTGATTATGCAAATCAACTACTTTGCCAAAAGTTGTAAGAGAAATAACCAGTTCTGAAAGTTATGAAGTAATATATTTCAAAGAACAAGGCTGAATATAAACAGAGATGAGACATGTGGACGGACGAGTGGAATAATTTGGCCAAGTGAACAATGCAGGTTGATAGCTTGTTTCACATCATCATCATCACCTGCAAGATACTGGTGAGCTCAGATTTCCACAGTAACAATCACAGGTAAAGTGGTTTGGAAACTGAGGTAGACAGAATAATCTCTCTTTAAAAGTCCTGACTGAATTACATCCATAGTTTTTGAGAATTAATAAACTGAAATTCAAAATTGTACTTCACAAAGTCTATTTCACTGCCATCTTGAACAGGGTAGAAAGTGACAGTATAATGGATATCTCCAGCAAGCTCCCTTGCTCATGTTTAATACATTGGTATCCACCAGGATGCTCACACAGCCCAGGAGAAAGATATAGTCCTAATTTTCACAAATAAAATGTTCTCCAGAAAAAAGCCTATCCTGATGACAGATTTATTAAAATGCATTCACTATTCCTCAGAAACGAAAAATACAATTGGAAAACATGGCTTTCTGTTAAATACTTCCTTTTAAAACTCTTTCTTGGCCAGGTAGTGTTATAGATGAAATTCTTTTATCATTCACAAATACACTAGAAGCCACAAAATGAAGAAATATACACCCACAGTATGGTGCTTTTAGAAGAGAACATTATGCAAGATTTAACAGCTTGTACATCTCCCCTCTGTTCTAATACTGCAATTATTTCTTGGTAAAGTATGAAGATGCTGTTGTATCGGGTGTCTGTACCCAGGTGCTGGCAACAGGGGGGTGGCAGGCGTGGCATCTGTGAGGAGAGGCCAGGGCAGCCCTCTGCCAGACACGGCCAGCTCCAGCAGACCCAGCGCAGGACACTGCTGAGCCCCTCAGCCAGGCTGGTGGCACCTCTGGGAAAGCGTATTTAAGAATGAGCCAAAAAAGCACCCACCAAAATGCTGGACAGAGAGAGGAGAAGGGAACAAAGAGTGTTTGATGTGTGTCAGTCTGTATCGCAAGGGCAGAGCTTATCATTCCAGAACTAAGAACCTACATTTTGTCGCTTTTAGTTTGTTTTTAATATGCACTGCTGTCCCTTTCGGAAGGCTGTATGAACGTTACTAGAAGATAAATGAAGATAACACTACTATCACACAGCTTCTTCCTGATCTGACATAAGCTGTGCCTTCTAAAACACATTTTGCAGAAAATCCTTTTGCCTAGTTCTAATTTTCTGATATGGAACACCCACTGTTTCCTGTGCAATCCACTTGCCAATTAAAAATATACATATTATTTACAGTACCCATTCTCTGATTTCAGGTGTCAAGTATCTGCCTTCTATGCCTTCTGCTGTTAATTTAAAAGCCTTTTAATAGTTGATATTCCACACATATGCAGACAATTACATACTGAAAAGACACACAGACTGTCTGAATAATAAGAATGGATAGAAAAGTTAGATGACAATATATAACCAGGTGTCAGACTGAGCTTACTTCAGGCTAACAAAAGCTTCTGCAAAAGTCTAAGGCAGTCACATTGTCATACTTGTCCCATCATTCCTTCATGTGATACTGGATAAGGAAACTGTTGAAATGTAATGATCCTAGCGAGAAGTGCAAATCTTTTACTGTATTTCTTGCACACTCTCTTTTAACAAAGTCTTCACTGATTAGTCAATCAAAATGAGGTAATTCTGCTTCTTTCCAATTACAAAGCACTTCTGTCCTTTCAGCATCAACAAAAAAACCTCACATTCAGTAGTAAACACATCACTGCTAGCATTCCACATTGACATTTAAAACCATTTTTTCCATCTACAAGAAGGATTGCTTCAGGACCTCGTCAGAGTCGTCACCAAATCAGTGCACTGTCCCGTGCACTGGATTCCTACCATCTAAGATGATCGTCCTTTTCAGTCCAATTCAACATGCATTCACTCTCTGGCTCTAGGGACATTATTATTTGGTATCGTAAAGGATGTCAGGGTGCATAGCAGCCAGTTTTAAGAGAACACATGAAAGAGCAATCTTACTTGCACCTCTTAGATGAAAATTGTGGACTGGTATAGTCTCAGTCTCGGGAAGATGTGGAATCTTGCAAGAATACTTGGCCAAGTGTTCTTCTTGGGCAAGACCTGTCTTTAATAGGTATACTTACGTTCCCATATGTCATAGTATACAAGAAGTACACCGCTATCAAAACCATTCTTTTACCTTCCTTCCAGTATTTACAAATGAAAGTAGCCACAGCAACTGCATTTTAAACTGAACAAATATGCATACATGTTAGGCACGTGTATCAGATCAGCAATTTACATAGAGGATGTCAAGTCTGTGAATTCCAAGCAGGGCATGGAATAGTTTGGGACCAACACAACCACGGGCTTCTTATGGGCCTTGCAAAGCAGCAGAACTTTTGGTTTCTTAGGCACTTTTACTAGTGTAAGCGTGGAAGCCTATAACACTCAAGCATGTGAGAAAAAAAAATATTTGCAGATTATCTGTGTGGATTTAGGTATCCTGAGACATATTCAGCACTTACATGACCAACACTTGCTGATTTTGTCTCAGATTGTCTAGCATCATTGCTGTTACTTACTTATTTTTTCAGGTATTTCAAAGATTTAACAATGTTTGAAACTCATCTTCATGAGTCAGTAGCAGCTTTCTCTAATTTTTTTTTTTCTTTGCTGCAAGTTTTTAACTATACCATGACATTCTCAAAATGAGCTTCTCATTCAGTTAATTTAGCAAGAAAACCTCACTTTTAATTTTCAGAACAAGTATTAAGAGTACCTGCTCCTCTATATCTGAGATTAATTCTTCCGTGGGGCATGAATAACAGAGAGCAGCTGACTATGCACCTAGTAGAAAAGTTTGTTTTAAAACAGACCAAGAGATTATTCTGCTGTGCCTTAATAAAAGTAGTCATGATCTTGTTCAGCCAATTCTGGAATGCTTGTTTGATTAAAAAACTTACCTGCCATTAAGAGGACCGTGTTAGTTACTTTAGTAGATAATATTTTAAATTAAAACATTCATGTCCTAATGGCCAGATAGCAAGCCATTTTTTATGAAGTAAATTCATATTCCTCCAACTTAAGATATCACCATTTAAAAGTAGGGTTTATTGCAAAACCAAAAACATCTGTTCTAACTAAAACTGTACACAATTCCACCTCAGTTACTAGCACTAAATTTCTTGCTTGCAGGGTGAAAAAAGTGACAGTGGAAAAAGCCTGGAATCTTGCATCATTTTTCCCTATAATCATTCGTACTTGCTCAATGTAATGTTATGTGTCCCACAGTAATAATCAGACTTTGCATTTCAAACCGATACTTAAGTCATGAAGCATCATCTAACAGATAACAGTTATCTAATATTTCACATATAATTGATTTGAAATACTTAGCACAATTCCTTATGACTTAGTAACACGTATTTGACTACACAATTAGAACCTATGTTCTCTGAAGTTCATATTCACAAATTAAAACAGTAATTTGCACCTGTGCTAGGAAAAGCAATCAGATAATACGCTGATATCCCTAACACTTACCTCTTCAGATAGCTCCCCAAATACTGTTAGAACGTCTATCAGGAGACTTGCAGTATAAAAGGACTTTATCATGTTTCTGGAAAAAAGAAAACATTTCACTAACTTTGTAATGTCAGTCTCTCAGGACCACATTTCAGAAGTTGGCATTTTAGATCATACTGGCTTATTTCAAGCCAATCATCGCTATTTTTTTCTTTTTATCTTGTATTACACAACTTACTTCACAATGTTTAAATTTAGCAATATATTAGTTAGTCTCCTGACTACTATGCAGAAAGTTTTCAGTATTTTTTTTAAAGCTGGTCATCTGTTCTGCACTTAGTTTCTAGGTTGGAATGTTCAATATATCAACATGCTGTAGTAATTACTGTAAATCAAACCACATAATGTATCATCACAACTATTTTATTATCATTGAACAGTAAAAACTATAACATGCTCGATGTCAAGGTCAGTATTAGCCCAGGGTTTTAGAAGGCTTGCCAGTAAGTGAGCAATCTCTTAGAGAACACAAGAAGGAGGATACCAGTTAATGTCTGAAGTTAGAGACATACAAGTAGTAATAAATCAAGTTTTCTGAAAGAGAAATTAACATATTAAAGCACAATTCTTGTTTCCAGTCACATTAAAGAGTTAGGATATTCAGATTTCCTGACCAGTATCTTAATTCAGATAACAAAATCAAAGACTGTCACCTACTTATGAAATTGCCCAGCTCTGTCTTCATTGTCTGCATACAAAAACATTTTCAAAGCATAATTCTCCACATGAGCAGAACCAACAATTTCCTGAGTAATTGCTTCATTATCACCAAATTGCTTTTTCATCTGAAAAAAGTTGAAAAAAATACATTCATTACCTTATTAGACCCTAGCAATTCTACAATCTAATTCAAACACAAGAACAAGCTGCTGATTTAGACAAAGCCAAGTAAAATTTAAAAAAGAAAACCCACACATTTTAATTATTTTACAAATCTCCAGCTTCTAACATAACAAGCAGTAGATGTAGCATGCTAAAGAGAAAGCGCCTTCTTTTGGAGGGATAAATATTATGAATAATTAGCTCTGAGTATCATCTTCAATAACAAAATACTCCCCAAAAAATCCCGAAACAATCAACCAACAAAAAAGTTAAAAATAAACACAAGTACAATATTGGGAAGGAATAGCTACAGATATTTTTCCCCTTACTGTCAGAAGGACCAAGTACTCTGAAGCCTGTGTCAGGATTCAACAGTTCAATTGATAAAGTAATGCATGTTTTATAAAGGTAAGAGTGATCATGTGTCTTCTCTCTTGTAAGGTTATTTCACTGCAGTTCATTACATCTTTCAAAGTGTCTGAGCCCTATCTTGACTGGTCTAGTAACCTATGGATTTACTGGAATTTTCAGTGTAAGCAGTGTACTGCAATTCAAAGACCTCTTTTCAAAGACGTTAGCGTACAAGAATCCTCAGGTTTCCTAATAAAAATCAGTAAAGCAAATAACTCTCTAACAGTTACAACAGGTGGATTTACAGCTTCTGAATAGGCTACTGTTTGCACATCAGGAAATCTCAGGTTATCCTTAGAGAACAAAAACAGGAACACCACATGATACTAACCTGCAGCTTTTACTTTGCCAAAAGATTTAAAAACAATCTCTGAATGGCAGTTATTTTTCACTGTGCGTGTGAAGAAAATTTAATCATGCAGGCTGCATTTCCATATTTTTTAGACTGCTGCCAACTTTTTAATACATAGAATGTTGCCAGAAAAGTTACTTGATTTCAGTAATAATATGAATATAAACATAAACTTTCCAAACAGAACTTTAAATTTGAAGACTTTTGTTGAACTCATACTTTACATAGATTTCAAAAAGTACTTGTGTTCTACAAAGTGTAATCATTTTTCTTGTGAGAGTACCACAATTTGTATTGTTTTGGTACCACAACAGCAGTTGCAAGATATGTAACTGAAATGAAACACTGAAATTAATTTAGGAAGGAAATTATTTGGTTTTATATATATATATATATATATATATATATATATTTCACCAGCCTATATATATACACCTTAGACTCAGAAAATAACTTATTACTATACTTGATCTGATGTTCAATGGAGGTGATTCCAAATGTACAAATGACACTCAGCTACCTACGCTTCTAAAAATATTAAAGTTAACCAAGTTGTTTACTTCTGAAATTACGCTTCACACAGTCTGTGATTCAGTATAGCAGTACTGATGTTTTAAATGATGATTCATAATTTGAACCTAAAATCAAGCAACTTTGGTTTAATTTTACAAAAAGCATTTAAATGAAACACCTATTGGAAAAGCAAAATAACACAAGCATATGTAAAAATATTTCTAACACAAACATGCATTTTGGATACAGAATTGTATTTAGTTAATTCACATATTTGGAATATTATGAAGTTGCTTGCAAAGAACCCGTGGTAATTTCCAGATATATCCACACTGCTTTATTCTTTGCTACTATACAGTTCAAGAACATTTGTAAGCTTCTGTCTTAACCTCTGAAATAATCAACTGTGGCAACACACAGAAAGCTGTGAGAAACATTTAGCTGCAGCACCTCTTTCATGCCTCCTGCTGGTTAAGGGCAGACTGGAAATGGCTGCTACTGAAATGCCACAGAGGTCCAACTTGTCAGTATACCCAAGCTTCCTAGCCCCAAAAATGGTGTATTAGATCTGCTTACAAGTGCTCTCTCCATCCTTCCACCACTTGGCTACACAGAAGGAACTTCAATACCTGAGCATCGGCTCTCACACAGACAATCTTACTAGAAGCTGAAAGATGCTGGTTTTCTCGTGTTTCCAAATGTGAAACAAAAGGGAACAAAGAGGAAAATCTTTGAGTTTTAACCTCATCATTCCTGCCACCTCTCTTACCTTTTAAGCATGAAAATCAGACCCATTAAAGATGTTAAAATTTGATGAAAGAACACATCAAGAAGACACTGTACGGTGGATTTTCCATTGCCAAAAAAATCAGGGACAAAATATAGCAGAAGAACAAGGTATGAATAAAGGACAGATGGTTTGTGTTTCTTTTTTTTTCCTGAAGAATTGAAGGCTGTTGCACTAGTTTCATACAAACTCTTCAGGCATAGCTATGGCTAGATTTTGGATGGAATCATTAATAGTGAACACAAAAAGAACCGCTGTTTCATTTTTCAACATTACTTTCTGCTTCCACACACTACTTCCTTCAAGACTATTGAAAACTACAGCACACAAACATGAATGAGTGTCCAGAGATGGGCAACGAAGCTGGTGAGAGGTCTGGAGCACAAGTGTTATGAGGATCGGCTGAGGGAACTGAGTTTGTTCAGTCTGGAAAAGAGGAGGCTGAGGGGAGACCTTATCGCTCTCTACAACTACCTGAAAGGGGGTTGTGGTGAGGTGGGTGTTGGTCTCTTCTCCCAAGTAACTAGTGACAGAACGAGAGGAAATGGTCTCCAGTTGTGGCAAGGGAGGTTTAGACTAGATACTAGGAAAAATTTCTTTACTGAAAGAGTGGTCAAACATTAGAACAGGCTGCCCAGGGAAGTGGTGGAGTCACCATCACTGGAAGTGTTCAAAAAACACGTAGATGTGGCACTTCAGGACATGGTTTAGTGGGCATGGTGGTGTTGGGTTGATGGTTGGATTTGATGATCTTAAAAGTCTTTTCCAACCTTAATGATTCTGTGAATAACTCCTAGAACTTAAACTTACCATCTATACAATGACTTTACCTTTCTTTGTTTAACTTTGTTTAGTAAGAGTGGGCTTACAAAAATTCATAGCGTAAAATGCCCAATCTCCAACAGAGGATATGATCAAAAGTATCTTTATCTTTTCAAGAATGTTTTAAAAAACTCTCTGGGTACAACAGTTTAGGTAAAAAATTCCAAAAGCACCAAGGACTAGGCTAAACAGTCCTATAGCAATGAAAATAACTCTTACAAACTTCAAGGAATCAAAGACAAATCAATAAAGTCTTCTAGAACCCCTGCATTTATTTTGTAATGAATTATGACTTGACATAAGAATATGAATTACAATACTTTATTCATACATGTTGTCTAGACAAAACCTTACGGCAAGTGTCTGCTGTATGAAATTTCACTTATGTTTGTGCATGCATGCATACACATAAACATACACACACATATAGCTTTACCCCCTTTCAATCCTTCTGCCAATCTATTACATACAACTTAAATTCATACAATATGCCTGCATACAGCATAGCTGCATCAATGACTGATGACAGAGGAAAGAGAGTATTTGCAGAAGCTTAAATAAAAATTAAAGTAACATCATGAATCATTTTAGAGAAGAGCAATGAATTCTACTTACAGCTTCCAATTGATCCATAAGTTTGGATAAAAATTTACGGCATTCTGGGGTTTTACTATCAATCTTCATCCCTGTTTGCATTGCATATAAACGACCTTTAAAGGAGACAAAACACACAAAAAAATCAGATGTGATTATCTAAGGCAAACCCCATAGGCAAACAAAGCCATGCCCCCCCATCTGAAAGACAAACTTATCTTGTGGTTTACCAATGTACTGCTACAGTACTAGTGAGCAATGACAGCAAAATCTAGACATGGTCAGTTTTGCAGAGATAGTAGGAGATACTTTTCTAAGAATTATGCTTTATTTTTCTCAGTGAGTATTTTTGCTGATTTCAGATTGATGGTTGTTAATTGTTATGATGCAATATTAAGTGCTTTTGTAAAGAATCACAACCCTTATTTGCGAGTCTCTCAAATAGGAACTTCAAGTTGATTTTTATCCCTAATTATACATGAAAAATTTTCATATTACTTACATATATGTAGAGAGTGTATGGATATATCTCAAAAATGGAACTTCATGTAGCAGGAACTAGCTAGCTTTAAAACTCCACTTTAACAAATGGAATTAAGCATCTATTATATCCATGTATATGCATACATATTAACAAAAGACACGGGACGGGACACAAGCCTGATCTTTAAATCAGACAAGACAGACTTTATTAAACTTTCCCTGCAAGGAAAATTGCCAGTTCTTCATATGATCTTGAAAATGAATGATCAACATAATCTGATTTAAAATTATCTTTTTACTACCAAAAATCTATGAATTCTAGATATGCACATGGCAGAACTTTATATACTTCAGGAAACTGTGGGTAAAACCAAACAGCTATCATTTACTAGGATTAACATACAGAGAAGGGAAAATGGACAGAAACATTCAGTAACCAAATGCAAAACTTTTTTTCACAAAAGAAACCATTCCACTAACTCTCACTCCAGACCCTCAAGGGAGTCCTACAAAACACTTTCAAATGCATAGCTTAAGAACTAAAAGCTGTAACTCCAAATATTACCATGAGCTAGTTATTATGGCATACCTCAATGTCCTTCCTGCAGGACACATAGTTCTGCAAAGCGATCCTTACTTGCTTCACAGCTTTATCATCTCTCTCCTTCCAAGCATCTCTTTATACACTAGAGATAGCCTTTTCCCTTCAAATTATCTCAGTAAACACAAATACAACACAGTTGTTTTCAATCTGCATGTACCCCAATGTTGGCTGCAAAAGAAAGTATTATATGCTCAAAAGCTTGTCTGCCTTTTCCATCTATTATCAGTTTGTCTAATAAAATTAATCACTCTCTACAAAATTCACCTAGGTTCTGCTGGTAAGCATCATAATTTAATTCATTTTTCTGGATTTTAAAAGTAGAATTTCACACTTTAAATACAACTGATTATTCAAAACTCCAAAGTGTACATTCCTTATTTGGGACTGCAAAGATGAAAAATTTTTGAATGCTCATAGAATCATAGAATCTTTGGGTTGAAAGGGACCTTTAAAGGTCATCTAGTCCAACATCCCTGCAGTGAGCAGGGACCTCTTCAACTACATCAGGTTGTTCAGAGCCCCATCCAACCTGACATTCAATCTTTCCAGGGGTGGGGCATCTAAGACATCTCTGGGCAACATGTGTCAGTGGTTCACCACCCTCATTGTGAAAAATTACTTCCTTATATCTATTCTGAATCCACCCTCTTTTAGTTTAAAACCATTACACCTTGTCCTATCACTACAGGCCCTGCTAAAAGTCTGTCCCCATCTTTCTTGTAAGGCCCCTTTAAGTACTGGCAGGCTGCAATAAGGTGTCCCCGGAGCCTCCTCTTCTCCAGGCTGAACATCCCCAACTCTCTCAGCCTGTCCTCACAGAAGAGGTGTTCCATCCCCCTGATCATTTTTGTGGCCCTCCTCTGGACCCGATCCAACAGGTCCATGTCCTTCCTGTGCTGAGGGCTCCAGAGCTGGACGCAGGGCTCCAGGTGGGGTCTCACCAGAGTGGAGTAGAGGGGCAGAATCACCTCCCTCAACCTGCTGGCCACGCTGCTTTGGATGCAGCCCAGGATACGGTTGCCTTCTGGGCTGTGACTGCACATTGCTGGCTCATGTCCAGCTTTTCATCCACCAGTACCCCCAAGTCCTTCTCGGCAGGGATGCTCTCAATCCTTTCATCCCCCAGCCTGTATTGATACTGAGGGTTGCCCTGATCCAGGTGCAGGACCCTGGCAGTTGGCCTTGTTGAACCTCATGAGGTTCATAGATGCCCATGCCTCAAGTTTCCCCAGGTCCCTCTGGATGCCTTCCTGTCCCTCAGGCGTGTCAACTGCACCACTCAGCTTGGTGTCGTCCGCAACTTGCTGAGGGTGCACTTGATCCTGCTGTCTATGTCATTGATGAAGATAGGAAACAGTACTGGTCCCAGTATGCACCCCTGAGGGACACCACTCGTCGCCAGTCTCCAGCTGGACATTGCGCCATTGACCACTACCCTCTGGATGCGACCAGCCAATCAATTCTTCATCCACTGAATAGTCCACCCATCAAACCCACATCTCTCCAATTTAGAGAGAAGGATGTTGTGGGGTACCACGTCAAAGGCCTTACAGAAATCCAGATAGACAACATCCGTAGCTCTTCCCTTGTCCATTGATGTAGTCGCTCCATCATAGGCAGCCACCAGGTTGGTCAGGCAGCACTTGCTGTTGGTGAAGCCATGCTGGCTGTCTCAAATCACCTCCCTGTCCTCCATGGGCCTTAGCATAGCTTCTAGGAGGATCTGTTCCATGATCTTCCCAGGCATAGAGGTGAGGCTGACAGGTCAGTAGTTCCCAGGGTCCTCCTTGCTCCCTTTTTTTAAAAATGAGTGCAAAGTAACCCTTTTTCCAGTGTCCAGGGACTTCACCTGACTGCCACGACTTTTAAAATATCTTGGAGAGAGGCTTGGCAACTACATCAGCCAGTTCCCTCAGGACTCTGGGATGCATGCCATCGGGTCCCACAGAATTGCACATGTTCAGGTTCCTCAGGTGGTCTCGAACCTGATCTTCTCTGACAGTGGGAGGGACTTTGCTCCTCCAGTCTCTGTCTTGCAGGACATCCCCTCAAGAAGTGTGGGAAGTGAAGCGAAGACTGCCAGTGAAGACTGAGGCAAAGAAGTCATTCAGTACCTCAGCCTTCTCCTCATCCATTGCTAACAGTTTGCCAGTCTTGCTCATCAAGGGGGGGACGCTTTCTTTGACCTTCCTTTTCTGGCTGACATTTTTTAAATGTTAAATGTTAAGGCTGTTGGGTTGCGCAAACATTTAAAGACACCAAAAACTGATAAAGTTCTTGTGCCCTCCAGTGCCTCTCTACTTCTGCACTGACAATTTATAAAACTTAGCACCTTCGTATGCAAGTTTTCAGTAAAGAACAACCAAGTAAAAGTTTCCTCTGAGCAAAACTTCAGGAATGAATAAAGACTATGGACAACAATTGACCATGACAAACAAAAGACAGCAATTTTAACAAGAATTACTATGTAGGTTTCATCAAGTGACAACACTAATATTAAGCTAATTACTGATAGGTACTCTTAGGCCCACCTTATTCATCTTCAGGATGCTGACATGTTAATATTAAAAATTATGAAACTAGCACATGTAAAGTTGAAATAGCATTTCAAAGAAATCCAAACACAGAAAGACATAGAGATTTGTATCTATGGCACTTTAATTAAAGTCTACTGCCAATTAAAATACCATTATCACATGATGAGGAGTTAATGCTTACAGTCTTCAATTAAACTGATTTTAAAGTACATACTTGATTCTAAACTTCCCTGAACACATCTCATGGTATGACTTAATAATGTAAAACTCAGGAATTACCATAATGAGTGCTAGACCTATGGGCCATCTAGAGCAGTTAGTTCTTTTTGGCAGATGCAAATATCACACATTTTCAGGGGAAAGTAAATTCATTTTAGACTGATGAGTTAGGACAACACAAATGGTCATTACTGGATATAGATTTATCTTACTTACGGAAGTATGCATCTTCATATCTCTTCAAAAATTCATTTACATAAAAAGAACTCTGCATATAAATGGAAATTTTGCAAATGTCTTTAGTCTTGAGGATCTGCTTATTTTTAACTGTTACTCTTCTGTTACCTATATGTGGCTTTTTTGAACATTCATTGCAAATACATCCACTTAAATAGTGAAAGCAAGATAATTTTTTTCCTCATTTCCAAAGGGTTGTATTTACAGGACTGTGAAATCTGTATGCTTTGCAGGCAGCCCTAGAAAGACAGGCCTTTCCCCTCTTAGGATTTCAGAGATTGAGAAAAACTTGAAGACTCCTTCAGGCATTCCAATGAACAAATGCAGAAGAGTGAGTCTTGAACACACAGAGAATACAGAACAATAGTTACAGATAAGAAACATGTTTTTCTTGTCTATATATAAATTTACACTGTGGGTGACATCAAGCAATGCTCCATACCAACACCACTTTCCTGCTAACAAAAGAGTCTGGAATCAAGGTGCCCAAGAGTCCTCAGGTCATTCAAGCTCACAGGAGTATTAACCAAAGCATACACAGACTGTCAAGAAAACATGAAAGTGCTCTAGAGGCAGCTCTAACGGATATTAAGGACAGAGGCATCCTACAGACTATTAACGTCATCTGAGCTAAGACTAAATGTGTTCCACCTCTCACAGCAATTACATCTCTGTACCACACAACTGACTATATGAGACATTTACCACATCCAGCCATGAAATCCACGTTTTTATCAATGTCTCTGTAAACTGGAAAGGAGATTTCCTGTAAGATCTTATTAACTGGTAAAAGGTCAAAGCACACTTAAATTACCCTAACAAGAGAGTCTACTGCAATCTTTAAGAACGTTCAAAGTTCTGAATTTTTGCATATTCACTTCTTCACATACAGTAGTATGTTCAAAAGTAGTACTGTATAACAAAACCTGCCCAGAGCCAGGCCTCTCATTGAGGCAATCACTGAGGTAAGGGCAAAAGCTATTCCTTCTTTCTCAAGTGGTGATCCAAGAAAGAGTACGATGTTTGTGAAGACTACTATTGACAGAGCATCACTACCTAGTAGCATTCATACTGAAAGAGAGTCTTGACTCAAATACTGTTGATAAAACAACCTGATTGTAATGAAGTATGAGGCAACCTGCAGGTCAGAAAAGGCAAATCATAGCCTACCAGTCAAAATCTCCTGAAACATCAGTTTCAACTGATGAACTGAAGATACAGGAGGAAAGTATACTCTCCACAGTTTGAAACTTACCACTGACAACCAAAATGTTAACTACATTTAGGTACGCTTACTGCTTTACCCAGTGCTGCTCTAGTCAAAAGTGGGGCTTAGGGGTTGAAAACCTCTATCGACAACCGTTAAATTTATCAAGCAGACAGCAAGTGAAATAGTTGAAAAACTGAAAGAACTAGGGATTCTCTGACAGAAACAGAATAGGAAGAAGAGGAAATAATTTGTTATTTGCCTCTACAGACAATACTGAAATAAAATAATATTCTTCTAATGTTTTCAAATTTTGCTTTTGAAATTATCTGGATGACAGGCAATATGTGAGTGAATCTGAAAGCAGTAAGCAATCCCTTGCCTTATTACAGACAACAGGAAAAAGTGCCTACTAGTTCTATTCTGCATTTTTGTGTCTTATTATTACTACTACATCTTAGTCCTAAGGGAAAGAATCTTATTTCCAAACACACGTTTTTCTGTGTCTGCATCTTTTGTCATCCTTTTCTCTGCTCTAATATTTAAATGCCCCAAGTATGCTACAGGAAGGTTATCTGTAAGATCATGTTGGTTTGTGTTGGTTTTGATACTACAGCTGTTGCCAATTAAGGTGTCAGAAGTCTCTTACATATCTTTTACTTTTGTGTGTAGTTTATCACACAAATATTACTTATGGTAAGGCTACATGATAGTAATTGAACGACATGCTTTGATCTAGTGAAATATATGATGTCCTTTTCCTGTCTAACTTGCAACAAATGGGAAAACTCACATCATTACTGAATTTTCAGTTGCAATGAGCAAACCATAATTTTCCTGTGTTAATATCATCAGTGAAATTTTAAACTGGCATTTAATCATGAAAGAACTGTTGTCCATGTTTATATTGACAGGTAATCTCAGTAGCAAAGAACTCATTCGCAAGAGGCCAAAAGTCTACTGCCTCCAACATCTCTGCTGAGAAAGCCAAATATAACATGAGTTCAGTTCCACTCCCCCTCCATATCTTGAAAGGAAACAGAGTAACTATTTACATTCCTTTAAATACAGCTGTTCTGGTTTCTGTAATATTGCAAAAGCAGTGGAATGTATTATTACTGTGCATGCTAAGCCACAGAAATTTTGCTTGAATGCAAGTGGTTGAATTCCTATTAACTAGAAGTTAATCTCCTGAACAGTATGGACACCACAGAAAGAATTCCTCTTGTTGTTTTGCATTACAATTGCATTATTTCACCTTTTAAAAATACCGCATTTGAGATGCCATTTTACATCAAAATTATTTCAGAGTTCTTCTCTTCAGAGCTTCTCTATACACTAAAAAGTTTTTAAAGCATATGTCCCCAATGACCACAGTAATATGCCGTAAAACTAAACAACTACACTTACAGGAGCCATTTGCTTGGTAATGTTTGATAAAAAATGTCCTCTGTGAAAAGCCAAGCTGCTGAAAAAATTATGATATAAAGAGACAACTAAAACCATACATTGTAGCTGCAAAAGTTTTCAAGTTTTTAAAGCCTAAAAGAAGTATTTCAAGAATGTAGATGATCTTAGAAATAAGTGACCTGCAATTGTCATCTCTCTTCACTATTTGTGATGAAGATCTGGAACAGCTGGAAACAAACAAGTATATGAATACAATTATTGGTTCTTCTTGTTTTATGCACTTGAATTCATAACAGTGACTACCTACATTTTTTGCCCCCTTTGCCCAAATCAAGTAGCAAAAAAGATTTTTGTGTGGCCAACAAGAGTAGTACATGCATAAAGTAAAGAAGGAAAGAGGTAAAGGAGGCTACATAGAGCTAATGTTTAAATATTAATTAATATTATAAGTAGAGCTAAAGTCACTTGTAATCTTCTACGCACAAAGACAGAACTGTTTTGGCAATTATTAACCAAAAGAGGGTTTACTCTCGGTTTGCAGACAGGACATTTATCTTCAAATTCATAAAGACTTGGCAAGTAATCATTCTCAGAAAAATGTTTTGCCAAGACAACTACAAAATTTATGTCGTGATTTGTTGCCCTTAATCTTTGTTCAGCAAATACTAAGTGTGGGTGTGCTGGATGGAATTATACAGTGAGCTTTACAGAAACTTCTCTGCTTTTATTTATGTCACGTAATACCATGTTATTTTTCCTTTGCTAATACACAGCACAATTTCAGAGCAAGTATTTTGTCTTTAGTACGTGCCAGGCATTCATTCCTAATACACAGTAAATTATTCCAGATTTATGTTTGGATAACAACTGAAACTCCCCTCACTCCCATTTTAAACTAACTCCGTGCCAAGTAAAAATACTGGAGAACAAAAGTTCCAGCCAGCAAGCATGCACAATAAGTTGATTCTATCTTCTAAATTCTATCCTACTATCCATCTTTTTCTTGGTTTAACAGGATCAAAAGATGACAGTTCTTTTTCTCCATGTTTATTTAGTTCTCTAGCACAGAAAAAAAATATTAGGAACTGGAATATTTTTGACATTTGATAGTAAGAAATTTACATTAAGTAGTAACAAAAAACATTGCCACAGACTTTAGCCATATTTTCATTCTGATTAAGAGAAAGGCTTTTTCAGGCTGTAATTTCTTACTTACTTATATTCTACACCTTCCTCTTCTCTTTGTCAAACCACTGACAGAGAAATATTTTTAACTGCTTGTTACAGGAAGACAACAGCTGGAATACAAATGTGGGAAGCAAACTACTCTGTGAGGTGAACCAAAGCACCCTAGACGGGCATGACCATAAGTCTCCAAAGTGCACTCCTGACATTAATTACTAACAGCATCTAGGGCTGCATTAAGAGAAGCATTGCCAGCAGATTGAGGGAGGTGATCTTTCCGTTCTACTCACCACTGGTGTGACACACCTGGAGTACTGGGTCCAGTTCCGTGCTCCCAGTATGAGACACACAGGGATGGTCAAAAAGCTGATGGAGAGCTAGGAGCATCTGTCATATCAGAAGAGACAAAGAGCTGGGACTGTCTTTTAGTCTTGAAAAAAGAACGCTCAGAGGTTCTTTCAATGTGCATAAATACCTGATGTGGGGAAGGGGGCAGTGGGGAGTGAAGACAAAGCCTTCTCAGTGGTGCCCAGTGACAGGACAAGAGGTAATGGGCACAAAATGAAATACAGGAAATGCCTTTTAAACATAAGGAAAATCTTCTACTGGGAGGATAATCTCACACTGCAACAGGTTGCTCCCATCAGCTCTGTAGTCTCCATCCTTGGGGATATTCAAAATCTGCCTGGACAGAGTCCTGACCAACCAACCACCTAGCGATCATGCTTTGAGCAGGGGATTAGACTAGATGACATACAAAGTTCCCTTAAAACTCAGTGATTCTGTGATCCTGCAAATTAAAATGCTGATATTGATGCACCCCTTCTTCAGAAGGAGCAGCAAACCTAAGGGAGAAAAAGTCAGTTCTTAATTCTACTTCCAGAGGTTCAAGTTGCATAAAGATGCACCAAAAAACTGTGAATTATATGGTGGAAAAATGCATGTTAGTATATTTACACCATACAATTGAACTTTGGGAATTTTATACATGTACACATACCTCAGAAATAAAGTTTCAATCTCTGAAGTACACTTGTTCTATTTTATGTTCTCATTCCTATCTCTGTCAGACCAGATTATTTTAAAATATTACCTATGTAATCAGAACAAGTGCCAAAAATACTACACAATATTTAACATCATCTTTAATTTTTGCTTGTACCCACAGTTTGCTTTGAGGACTGTGAGTTTTATGTATTTATCTCTGTTATTCCAATCACTTCTCACTGTTTTTTCTGTCTCCACAGACAAAACAGAGTTTTAAGAGTACAGTTTTCACACTTACAAATCTTTGAAACTAATCAGAGCAAACAAGCTAAGATTGAAAAGAAAAAAAATAGAAAGCATAGGAAGAGAAAGGAAACTGAGAAATATTTTCCTCCTTTACTCATAGCACAATCAAAACAAATCTCACAGTACACTATGAAATGGGTATCTACTTCTTAAATATTTGACCATTTTGATTAACTTATCCTGAGTAAAGAACAGATTAAATCTATTCTTCAGTATGTAATCTCTAATAATGGGCTTTAAATCACGTGTAGTACTAGTAGCACACAAAACAGTTTTCTGCCACCAGCAATATGAGAATATGGAAAATGTACTTTTACAAATGGATTATATAAAACTAGTACAAAAATGAATATTTAAACTGGAGAGCTCATGAATTTGATCTTAATGGATAAGGATTGTTATAAGAACATTATTTTATGCATTTCAATTCCACTTATATAGTGAGAAGCTTGTTTCAAGGATGTCTGACTAAACTTGAAAGTAAAAAGTCAGTCACATTTAACAGATGGGTATTTCCGTTAAAAGCTGAATGACTTCTGATTCAAGAGGTTGTCAACTCGTTGTGGAAAAAAAGTTGTCTCTCTTGCTTTTCTCCCCTGCTTGATCCTACAAAAAAACCCCAGAAATGTCAACACAATAGTAAGATCCTTCAGAAGGATTTCTCTGGTGCCTTCTATCTCAAGAATTTGAGAACTGTGGGATATTTTCTTCAACACCTTATTTTTTCATGTTGCATTTACTGGATAGCCAAACACTGTTGTGTGTTAGGATGTTATGTATCACGAAACAGCAGTGCTTTTCTAGCAGCTCACTGGCATTCTCTCGATACTTCTGAATTAGAACATCAAGGGCCATTAAGTACGAAAGTATAAAAGAAACCACAAATTGTCTTTGAAAAGAGCTTAACAACACTACTGAAAGGCTGAAACAACAGCTACTAAAGAAAATTTTGCTTTAAACACCAAAACAGAAGTTTTCAAAAGACAGCACTACCTCTGAAACCTTACAATTTTTCAAAAAAACCCTTCTGAGTCAAACTGCCTATGGCACAGTTACAGATGTAACTTCTTTAGTTATTAAAGAGGCCAGAGATTTTTTTTATCAAAGCCTGCCTCCTTGTGTTTGCAGAACATCTTGAAGTAGCCAAACAGCTGGACTCACATAAGTTTTTAACATAAAGTTATTTTATTGACCACCAATCACTTATTTTCCTTCTGCTAGCCAATCAATGTAGCATCCTTTATTGGTATCCCCTTGTACCTATCAAATCAGCTGACCTTTACTGAACATGAAACAGTTACATACTTAATGACGACAATTAACAAAATAATATGAAATGTGAGACAAAGTATCATATGGGGAGGTAAGCATTTTAAAAGAAGGTGGCAGATGACCACAGTGCTGAACACTTCCATTAACCATAAAGCAGGTAATCTCTTTAAAAGAAGAATTATTTTGTGAGATCATGCCCTGTAAAACTTTAAAAAATAAACTTGGTTTCTTTATTTCTCTATAGTCTACATTCTAAGTAGAACAAATTTTACAACCAAGTAAATTTATGGTACAAATTGCCAGGAAGCAAATATATTTTTATTGCTTCAATCAATTATGTCCATCTACTAACAGTGGCTAAGGCTAAAAAAAGTATAACAGTTTACAAAAAACGTATAAAGCTACTGATCGTATGGGCTTTGAATGTGAATACCTAAAAAAAATGGAGTTGAGCATGAAGGCTTTGTAAGGACTACCAGAAATAGAACCGTTTTTAAATTTTTACAATGTTTCTAGCAAGTACCACCACAAAAAGAATCTCTGATGCGTTACAGTGCACAAGAGCATCAATGTTGTTCTCCAGTGTTTCATGTGGAAAATTATGTGGCATTGTGTAAAACAGAGATTAAAGTTCATCAAATTACAGTTTCTTTAAATCAACATATGCTAGCAATATCATAAAAGCAGGAGTCCTATCTTTGCCCCAAGCCACTATGTCTTGCCCTCTGTCTGTGTGGGAGCACAGCTGTTTATGCGGTAATGAATTGGCCTGGCTGAATAGTAGATTATTGTTGTTTTTCGTCATACAATTCCATCAACATTTGCTTCTGAAGCACATTAAGGTTGGAAATGAAAGGCCAGAGAAGGACTACAGTATCTTCTTTAGGTGGCAGTGCTGATTTATGCTAGTTTAATGCTTCAAATGAACTACACCCCCAAAAAACGTAAGAGAAAAAAAAAATTAAATGGTGTGTGCAAATAAAATGTGTAACTGCCATTCAAATTCCCAGCTTTGAGAGCACACCTCCGGCATCAGTGGATGCTGATGAGAGACAAAAATATTAAGATGAGCAGAAAGTAGTTCCTCCTGACCATTTTATTGCTGAGCTATATAGACAGCAAACACATCTTACCAGAGTTCACTTCCTTCTGATATTCAAATCAGTTTGTGTAGCAGCTCTTATTATCAGAAATATACAAGTGAAATTGAACTAAAATGCACATAATCCAAAAACTAGCAAACATGTGTCCATACTGAAAATTACTGTGCCAAGGAAACATATTTATTAGGACCAAAGCTTTTGGCTAGAGATGAACCACCTCTGGCAACATTCCAGAGCTATAAACACCTTACTCTTTTCTTCGAACTGATAGTTACATCCATCATATGAACAAAATTCAGATGTTCCCCCTCATTCAGTGGCTGTGCAAGCAGCCTTGTGATGGAGTACGCAGCACTGTCCCGTCTCACAACCTTTCACTGCAGGGTCCCCTCGGCTGGCTGCTGTGCCACACCACCCTCCTGGGCCCACAACATGCACAGTGGTGCAAGGCACACGCCTACAGACAAGGCTGGTGGAGAAGCGCCAGCACAGAGAATACAACAGGTTCCAGCACACATCAAGCTTTCCTCACACTATTCCTTCCACACAATACATTCTAGCAAATGGATAGACCACCTCTGAAACATATTTCAAAGGCTCAGCAGAGAGATGTTCAGGTTTTTTTCAGTGAAGCACCTTATGAGAAACGTTGCTTTAACTCCACATAAAATCTGTGTTGCTTTCAGAACCTTATCTGATGAGTATCCTGAAAAACTTTTGTATACCCAGGCTTACACTTTAAAAATCCTACCTTTTTAAGAAAGCTTTTATTATTCATAGCATGCTAGAAGTACATAGAGTACATTTTTTGACAGCAGCAATATTAATTATTAATACTCTGGGATTCTACACAATTGTTCCAAACCCACAACATTTGAAATTAATGGTTCATAAACCTTATTTTTGCTTCAAAGCCAGAATTAAAATAACAGAAAACATTCCTGTGAAACAGGAATTCTGCATTTTAGTCAATCCAGACAAACTCATCAACCATGGGAGGAAATAAGTGTCATCAGTAGAACACTGCTGAAAATTAATTCTCCTCCTTTGTGTATTCACAAGAACAAAGGATCCAAGCAAGACTTGTCTTGAATAAGAGGTGTCACCGCTTTTTACTTTAACTAACAATGTAATGCGAAGGATATCTCTAGAATATAGTTTTCACTACACACGGTAACAAATCAGATGTACTGAAGTACTCAAATGAAACAATATGATATGCAAATTTTCAGGCTACTTAGGACAGACAGTGCAAAGGACTTTACAGAAACTGCTAATTATTCAACAGTTAAATTTCCCCTGTACACTAAGACTTCCATTAAGTTTCAAAATGGAAAAGACATTAAGAAAAAGAGAGATCAGCCACCAAAACATTTTTGTTTTAAAATAAAAATAGACTTGTATTTTGTTACTTACACTAAATGCTAGTATATTTACTGTATAGCCAGACAGGGTGTTACATTTGGTTAAAAAAACCCAAAGAAATTAAGAAAAACAAAAAACCAGTGCAACTTGACCTAGCTAGTGCTTCCTGCCACACAAAGTAATCATACATGATTTGTCCTGTGTTTTTCAAGTAAAAAAAGAGTGAGTACTACTGAGAACATCCAGCATTCTAATATGTGGCTACCTCGTTTCTCTGGTGGCACTTTTGCACATTAGCACAGTATTCCTGCATAACATACAAAAATTAAAAATTATTCTTCTGACACTGAGCCGATAGTTTTTTCTGAGTTTTCTGAAGACTGAATTTCATGAGTTCATCCTTCCTAAACTTAAGATTGCCTTACAAATTAAACTATCAGTTCTACTTCTATTTTTTATTTCTTTGTTTAAGACAAGCTATTGCCAGGTAAACCCCCCCAAATGAGTTCCTCGTATCTCAATAAAAAGAAAAAAAACAAACAACATAAACATACATCTCTGGCGATCTGCTACTCCTAGAAATTTTTCATGTGTGGTGATTAACTTTGGATTGACAGGAATTTGAAACTAGTAACAACAGACTTGCACTTCAATTAACTGTGGAAAGCCTTTTAGAAAGGCTCACAGACCACCCTCAGGACCACTAGCTTAGAACCCTTAACCTAGTTTGAAAAATGTACACATTAATTTGAAATATTTACAGTATGAAAAAATGATTTTTGCTGTGCTCATTTCAGTGGAGATGAAATGGACAGCCACCCACTCTCCCCCTTAGATAACCCTGAGGAAGTGACAAAGCCTTACAGAATATAAAATGGACGCTATTAAAAGAATTAAAGACTCTCAAACCCAAACTGCTTACTCAAATACAGGTCAGAAAAAAGGTCTTCTCAGCAGGACTGAAAAGACTCTCGAATGTTAGTTTTTGGGATATTTCTTTGGACTATCCCAACACAGAAGACTGGGCTTTATACACGTGCGTACAAGCATGTATTTAGGCTGCGGGCACATCCACTATGACGGCAAAGAGGCTTAACTCTGCAAAAATAGAGCACATGAAAGACGAGTTGCGGCTTGCGGCCGAAGTGGCAGGCACGGAAGACCGTACAACGCCCCGCACCGCCCCAAGAGGTGGGGCTTCGCCCCCGCCCCCACATCTCTGTACATCCGACGGGCGCTCCGCGCGACGCAGCAAGCCAGGCGGGGGGGGGGGGGGAGGGCGCGCTGCGTCCGGTGCAGCGACTCGTGGCCGGGGGGCGGTGGCGGCCCCAGCCGCGGGGAGCGGCGGCAGGGCGGGACGCGACGGGCCGAACCAGGCCCTGCGGGGCGGGGCGGCGCTGCGACCGCCTCACTCACAGTAGTACGCCACCACCGGCTCGCGCTTGTCCAGCTCCTGCGCCGTTCGCAGATGGTGCTGGATGCTCTTGAACTGCGGCGGCAGCGGGGGAAGCGCCGTAGCCGCCATCACACGGGCAGCGACGCGAAGCTGCAGCAACGGACGGTCGACAACGACTCTCGCTCCCGAGACTGGCGCCGGCCGCTTCCGCTTCCGGCACGGGGCGCCGGGGCGCGTGCGCGGTGGGCGGGCTGCCTCCGGTGGCGGTGCGCCCGGGAAGAGCGCCCCCTGCTGAGCGGGAGGGGCGGGGGACGGAGGGGCGGCCTGACCGGATATCGAGCAGTGGCAGCCCGGCAGCACCGGGCGGAGGCGGCCGTACAGCTTCACGCGTCTCCTGCGTGGCTCGTTAGTGTTTGAAGCGCGTTCCACAGCCGCCGTGCGGCAGGGCCTGGAGACCTCGGGGCTGCCGCGGGCCCAGCGTGAGGAACGGCGGCCCCATCCCAGCTCTCCGGGGCCGAGCGGCGACGCCCTCCCCAGCCCTTCAGTCTCACTCCCACTGGCACGTTAGCCCGAGGAGCCGTGGAGAACTTTCCCGTCGAGGTATTGCTGCAACTAAAATCCCTTTATCAGGTTGAAAAACCTGCCCCTTGGGCGGCCCTGAGGCTCTCCAAAGGTCTGGGAGGCCCTCGAGCACCTCCACTGCCAGGCCTCTGCACTTCGTCCTGCTGCACTCGCTGGAGAAGCCTTGTGCTACCGTGGCCCAGTTAATAGTACTTCACTGGACCAGGCTGCTGGAAAGGAGGAAAGGACCAGCCCTGGAAAGCACATCTCGCAGGATCACCACTTCCCAGAGGAACCTCCAGGGATTTCTGGTTTTGCTGAGGAGGGGTAAGAACAGCAGAAGAAATGAGAACCACTGAAGAAAAATGGTTTCCAATGGATCTCACAAATTGCAATATGAATTATTTTAGTGTCTGCCATCTTCTCATTCTGACAGAATAGTTAAATATTTTTAGATTTCTTTTAAATGGCCCTGTTGCCAAACTTGCCCTGGTCTCAAAATGGCTGTCTGCAAGACAAGAGAATGTCAGTGCTCCAGGGCATAAAGGAAGATGCATGTTGGAGGGAGGCACAGGGTAGGAGAGGAGGCTGTATTGTGTCATAGCTATCATGGGAGAGTGCTGAAACGAGAATGTAAGGGAAATGACGGCTGAACAGACAAAAGGAAGACAAGAAAGGAACAGAACAAGGAGCAGTTATAGGACTGGGATGTTGTGGTGGTGTACTAGAAGTTGGCTGGCCCAGAGCAACTGTACGTTTGATGTAAAGGCAATCGCTTCACTTATTGGGTGTATTTAGTCTGTTTCATTGAAGCTGATGGAGGGAACAATTACAGCTCTTCGTTAAGTGAGAACTGAAATGGGCGTGATGTCTGGCTAGAGACAAAACTGACTGCAAACGCATGAGCTGGGGATTGCTTTCAGTGGTGTCTGTGAAAATGAGGCGGCAAGAGTATGATGGAAAACAATGAAAAAGTCAAAGAAGCACTTACAATGTAACCCTGATGTAAGCAACAAAAATACTTCCTAGTGTGTTCTGGGAGACAGGGCTTCATGTTCTCTGTGTAAAGAAATAGAATTGAAACAAAAAATCCCCAAGTGTATTATATAATTCCTTTCATAATGGCAAAAAAAGCCTTCAAGATCATCTCAAATTTTTGCTAAGCCTTTGAGCTAAAATCAGTGCAAGACTGAGAAACACATGCAGGCGTGTTATATATCTCAGAGGGAATAACGGTGGAAGGAAGCTGATAGAAAGCAATGTAAATGAGGATAAAAGTAGTGGGAGTTTGGAAGACTAGGAGAAAGAAAAGTTTAGAGACACTTGAGAATACAGCGAGTGCCAGGAAAACAAATGGCAAATATAGAAGAGAGAAGCGTTGACAGCCACGGGGAATGGTTTCTTTACGTGGACATAATACCTCCATCAACCAAATGATGGAATCAGTCACAGAAAAACATTTGCGCTAAAAGGCAATAATGCACATTTTGTTTTTAAATGAAAAAATGAAACTGAGGAATTTGACAATTTTAATTTCACGGGAAATGCAGAAGAAATCTGTGTTGTATCTCATTGGGAAGAAGAACACTTTTTAATATGTTCCAGATTTTGACCACCAAGGGAAAGGGCAATGGTGGTGGGTAATCCAACTCCTAGAACCCTCCCGGGATCCTCAGGCAGTCCCATGCCAGTCCTGGCTCTGCAAGGCTCTTGATGGTAACGGGGCAGTCCCCTGAGGGGCTTGGGGTTTTGGCACTCCTCTGACCTTTCTGAAGTGTTTTGAAATCTACAGAAGAACAACAAGCAATGGAAATATTAAGCACCAGGGAAAATACTGACAAGATTGTGATGAAGTTGTTTTATTATTACACAAACATCTGATTGTGGGATTTGAGTACTGTACCTAGCACGTGGAAGTACATTCTTCTTTTTAGTAGTAATATATATATTGTATTTTATTTATAAATAAAAAGATTTTTTTCACCTGAGATTACAAGTTTAAACTGAAAAGAATAATTCCAGATGGATACCGATGTATACAACAAAAAAATTAAGCATGTATTGACCAAAGCACATGGCATATTATGCAAACAAGAAGTCAGCACAGTGATCCTTATTCCACTTGTAATGCTTGCAAATATCAAATACCTAGTTTAATATTGCACAAATCTGATAGTGTTGACTCGACTTATATTTAAGACAACATATAACTTATTTCTGTAGGGAAAAAATAACATTAATGCTTTAATATGGTGAATATATTGAAATTTATCATCTTGTTCTTGATCAGCACATTAAAAAAATCACACCTCTTGTTGTGACTTACTTCGATGTAAATGGCCCAGAATCCATCAAATCCAAAACACCTAAATCATGCAATTCTATTTATGTAATGAGGACTACTTTTGTGGGTGAGGTTTGCAAGGCTCTTGAAACCCAACCTTGTTTGGGACTGCTTAACTAACAGTTGGTGCTAAAAAATTTTGTAGTAATTTTTCCAGAATTTTCCAAATAGTCCTGAAAGGACCCAAACGCTGTCACCGAGACCTCAACTTTTTATGCTTTTATGCTGAATGTTGCCTATACTGTGTTTTTTCACATAAGTGAAAGTTG
Source organism: Phaethon aethereus (assembly GCF_964289735.1). Taxonomy (NCBI): domain Eukaryota; kingdom Metazoa; phylum Chordata; class Aves; order Phaethontiformes; family Phaethontidae; genus Phaethon; species Phaethon aethereus. The sequence goes on along the minus strand of NC_138576.1, from coordinate 68,441,576 downwards.
ATTCAAGAATTGAAGATATTCTTCCCTCCAGTGTTACACAGGCCTCAAACTGTATCCAAAGATGCTGACAGATTCCTTTTGACTTTGCTGGTTCCTGGATCACTGTTAAGTAGTGGTGAGTCTGAGTCTCTTGTTTCACTGAGATTCAGAACAGAAACTGTTCAATTTAGTAGGCACAGAAACTGATGAAAGAGGAAGGAAACCTTCCTTTTTTTTTTTCTCTAGAAATTGAAAGTATTTGAAAAACCAATGGAAAATAGCTAATTGTTATGATTGCTATTTGTACACATTTTATACAGGAGACTACCTCCTCCTTTCTTTCCAGTTCTGAAATCTGTTTTTTTCCATTACCTCACTTCAGCACAAGGAATGAATTCACTTCTAAGTTTAAGGTGTCTATTAGTCCTTAAGAAGAAACTGTTGCACACAAAAACATCTGATACCTGTATAAAGTTCAAGACCTAACCTATCCAAATACACTTAATTGTTATTCTAGCAACTTTAGTCAGAGCAGTAACAAGTTCAATGTGACACACACAAAGCAAAAAATTCTGTGGGCCCAATGCTGCAGTCACACACAAGCAAAACTCTCACTGAAATCAAGGCACGACTGGACACAGAAAAGGCTTTTCTTCAAGGTTTTCTTTTGACACTTTTAAGCCTCTTATGCAAAACTAAGTCATAAAGCCCTTTTACTCCTTCAAAATGTGATCATACAAAATTGGTAAAAATCTATGTTGTAAGCCAAAGCATAATGAAGTTAAGGCATTCCAGTCAGCATAAAGAATACCGTGTTAGTCTTTCACTTTTAAAAGGAGATCCACAGCTAGCAGATGATACCAGCTGGACTGCTGCAAAGTAAGCCGATATTGATGGGTATGTGGTCACCACAACCTGACCAGGAGTCTCTGCCCCTGGGGCTTGAGAAGCAAGTTGCGACAGTGGCACCGCTTGGGAAAATGTTTGAACGCCTTCCGGTGCCCAGAGATTACCCACCATTACTGCTTAATTCTCAAGCCATAAAAACTTGTAAGAAATTTGGAATAGTTTTTCCTGGAAGGTCAATAACCTTAGTAGCTCCAATTACATGTGTTCAAAAAAGCTGTGAATAAAAATACATTTATAAATAACCTCCTCTTCACACACAGACACGCCTCTGGAGGCAAAACTATTGCATGTGGCAGGTCATGAAAACATGTTACTCTTGTAAAACTTACTACCTTTGGTCTTGACATGGAAACAAAGAATATTCATATAATGTGGTATTTTTTTTAGATGAGGAATGTGTCATATGACTGCTCTGCATCAGTAATCATGAGTGCGGTTCTCTTCTGCAACACTGCATAGAGGACAGGAGATGTTTTTTGTTACAGCTTGAAGTCCTTGTTATAAAACTGCAGGTGGACAGGGTGGTAGTAAATGACTGGGAGTGATTGACATCACTGAGTTTTTAAGAAACCCACCCTTATAGATTTGAGATCTCAAAAAATCTCAAAATCTCAGAAACCTAACCTTCTAGGTTCGGAGACCTCAAAAATTTTGGCAACACACAAGACCGCTGTAATCACAGTACATGTGTACATTGCAGTAAGAAAAATTGTCTTTGCAAAACTTTGCATGGTAAAGTAACGTTAAACTTTTTTTCGAGTGCTCCCACATCACACATGTAGATTGTGTTCACTTTGAAACCAAAGAACTGAATATGAAGCCAAAAAGCCACAGCTTCAAGGATAATCCTTAAGAAAACAGAGAAGATAGAAAAAACAGCGTAGAATGACTTGTGGAGGTTATCTTCCTCTTTGATGCTCTTACAAGGCAGCATCAGGGTGAAAAAATGCTTGGGGTACCAGTACGGTCACCAGCTGTAACACCCAGAATACCTAAAATGTGGTAGAAGCGTAGTTGTCAGATCATTTACAGCTGTATCAGGACATCTAAAACACACACATATTGGAACATTTTGCAAGTCTGTTTTTAATATATATGAAATGTGTAAACACTTAGATGACAATAAAGGCAAAAATCACTGTTACATTTTAATTTGAAAAGTTCAGTTGGTTTCTAAAACATAAGGGTTGTTGTTATGAAGGATAGAAAATACAAGTCCATATTTAGTCACACATGAAAGGTTATTAAAAGGAAAATATTCATGGAAAAGCTGAGTGATAATTAGCCCAATCAGTTACGACTTCTTATATGGAGCAATTATGTTTAATTTTTGCTGTTTCTTTTCTTAACATTAGATTTCTACAATAAAAGAAGATAATTACCTGAGGACTTATGGCCTGAACTGGTTGCCACAGAGAAGATTAACCTGTCTCTTGTCTGGGTGACAGCTGAAATGCAGGGCCTCATTGCCATGAACAGCAAAGCCCAAAATGCCAAGGGAAGAGGTACGAACTGAGCCAAAGAAAGGAGTGTGGAATTGGCCAATTACCGTTGGTGGCCTGAGCTGCAAATCACCGGGTTGTTCAACATGAAAACAAAAATTAACAGCATTATTGTTGGAGGTCTACTTGCTCTTTTTCATTATCCAAAATATTTGGTTTATTCTACTTGTTTGAAAAGGAGAGAGTTCGCCTATGAAGGCTGCGGTAGCTTTGTAACAAAATAATGGCTTAGAACACTTTTATTGTTGCTACTAATTTCATATAAACGTTCGTTTGTCTAGCAGTTATCAGTTAATGTGTTTCACTGCCTTTATCTGTGTTCTGCTGTTGCAGAATGCACCAGACGGAGCTGAGCGCTTCGACCGAAAGCCCATTCATTTTGCTGTTGTGTTGATTTACACGATGTCATGTGATGACAAAATGAGGACCGCCGTGCCATCATCAAACCTAACGATACTTAAATTAAATTTAAGCTGCCCCAGATGGGCGTCTCTAGCACCCAGGCAGGCCTCTCTCGGTAGGCATCGGGTCCCGCCCGGGAAGACCTGCTGCTGAGCGGGCCGGGTAAGGAAGACACCCAGCACCGCTGCGTAGTACCCGGGGGACGCGGGACGCGGCGCCGCTCCCTCGCTGCAAATTTGGGGCCGGAGCCCCGACTCTCCGCGGATGTACTCACACATCCCTCCGAGAAGCTCCGCATGTAGCTGAGGACCTGCCTAGGGAAGGCGCGGCCGGAGCAGAGGGCGGGGGCAGCGGCAGCGGGGCCCACCGGCGCCGGGCGGGAATCCCCGGCCCCCACGCTGCCCAGTGCTCCCCTACCGCCGCCCCGCCGGTCTTTCAGCCCCGCCTCGGGTGCCCGCAGCACCGCCCGCCACCCAGCCCGGCCCCGGCAGCGGGGCTCCCCCGCGCTGCCCGCTCCCGCCCCCGCAGGCTCCCGGCGCCCGGCGGGAGGAGCCGGGACCCCGCGAACCGGGGCGCAGGGGCAGCCTCCTGGGCTGCTGACAGGTTCAGCTTACGCCGCCTAGAGTTTAATGACTGGTTTTTAACTGGTTATTAGTTATAGTTAGTTATAGATAGCTATAGTTAGTAAAAGTTAAGGGTGCAACCGAACTTGGAAGCTGTAGGTACAAGATTTTGAATTCAAAGAAATAGCAGCACTTGAATTAAAAAAAAAAAAATTAACCACTCCAATATTGCTACAAATAACTTAATGGCAATAATTGCCATGAATAATTATTAATGTCAGCCTACTCCATAGGCACAGTTGAAAGAACTCCAGAAGAGCTGTGCTCGCACCTGACACTCCTGGTAGTGAGCAGCCAGCCACCCAGTGAAACGGGGGGACGTACCCCAACATGTTAGTTTGAACCTCGTGGGATCTTTATGAGAAGGTGGAGAGAGGAAGGATGGAGATGGGAAACCCAAGGAGAGGAAGGGGTAGCTCATCCAGTCACTGGTGCACAGTAGCTTGTTTGGCGTTCTGAAGAGGATGCACAGGAAAGTGAAATCCAGCCACCAGATCCAAAGTGGGGGCATTTATTCTTTTATCTCTAAACTCATGAGAAAGCCGCCTTCGTAATTGGTTGCAGCTTGACTTCAAGATGATGTAACAAAAAGTGTGGCTCCCCCTGTGATGTATGCTCATAGGCACGGAAACGTAGGTCGGAGGAGGGAAGAGATGGGAATTGGGGGTTGTTTTATATGCGGGTTTGTCTGCTGTGGCTCACCACAAGAGCTATATTAACGGCACGATTAGAACAACTATTGTAAGACATCGGAACTCCCTTTGTAAGGGGAACCTGCCCTGCATCTGCTGAAGTAGCTAGATTACGAAGAAGGTGAAAAGTGCTTCAATAAGTGTGTGTCATTTTGTCATTCACTACAGCTCCTTTTTCAGGCAGTTAATTAAATGTCTATTTATCTCTATTTATTTTACAGGAGGACTGTAAAAGGTTCTGTGCTAGTAGCACTGAGACTGGCTTTCTAAACTTTTTCTAATGCAATCTGCTGCTCCACTGCGTCGAGAGAATGCTGAGGTTTGTATACATTGAATGAACTAAAGGCAATAATATCTCACAGTGGTATGTGGTCTGCAATGAAATACTGTGGATCTCAGGATGTGTGACTAACCTTCACAAAAATGCAATAATTGTGATTACAGCAAATTGTTTTTCTTCTGTTCATAATACTTATGGAGCTTAATTATCATCCGAAAGCAATTTTTAATATTCTCACAATACTATAAAATTACTAAATTAGCTCAGCATGCTGGACAGATGTTTAATATCAGTAATATTTTAATAATTTAATTCTTTTGAAATGTGAATTGCTGCTGAAAACCTGCTGTTGAATGTACTTCAAAGAATACTTGTGCTGGTATTTCTTATGATCTCTTTAAACAGAAATGTTTAAAAACGCAATAATGGGAAAACCGAAAACCTCCTAGTTTCTAAATTGAGATAGATCTTTCAATGCTTTTTATTATGCTGGGAATAGTAGAGATTATTTTCACATTAATTGATGAACATGAACCCACAGTAATCATTAAGTTTGGTCAGGAAGCATTTGATTTCACTATAGATAGAAACAATATTTAAGAACACATTTTAGGTAAAAAGCTCACCATACAAATGCTACTTTGTATCTTTTTATTGTTAGGTGGGGATAACGTAATACTTATGTGACTACATTGTCTAAGATAGTAAAATCGTTCTCTGTACGACCTCAGTAACATTATGGAAACTTGGATTTCTGTCCTGTGATAAAGATGCTAAAAGACGAATTAGCTGGCGATGCTCTGCTTGAGTTCTGGGAACACATAAGGAATACAGCTGCATTGAAATGAAAAATGAATTCTGGAGAGGTTGTCAAATAAACCCAATACAAACCACATGGGTATCTGCACTCAAACCCCGCTGAATGTGATGAATGGGCCCACAATAAAACAGTTGGTTTCTTTGAAGTGGCTCAATATGTGTCACATGAGCTGAAGCACAGGAAGCCCATTATCTTTGCCCTCGGAGGAACTAATATCAATGTTTTTCTTTTGTCACGTGTGTTCAATAATGTGCTTTGTAACACCACATTAAGAGGATAACTTGAGACGGGAGTAGAGTAAGCTGGCATTGTGCAGTCCTTTTGAATGCAGTCTGCTAAGGCAACTCAAGCCGTTCCTTGGGACTTCCTTGACAGAAAATCATGATTTGATTTGAATCTGCAGGAGTGCTTGTCTGTTGGTTGTCTATCATGCACAAATGGGATGGAAGATGTTGATATCACACACTCACTACGTGAGTCCTAGGCCTGGCTTTCAGGTCAAGGTTGCGATTCAGCAGTGTGCTCTTTAACCTTTTAATGAGTTGAAGTCCTATGAATAATCACAGTTAAACAAATGGAAACTACATGCATGCATAAAGCTGCACTTGTGCTTAGAGAGGTGAACTGGGTGTTTAATACGCTATATTAATGTGGTTAAATGTAATGGCACCTATTATCCTTGTGCCATGAAAAAATGGCACGATGAAAGTGGCACAAAACAAAATGGCACAAAAAAATGAACTGGTTTCAGTAAGATAAGTTTTTGTCTGCCAAAAGAGGGCTTGCATGCCTAAACATGTTCCTGTTAGGGAACAGTCTCTTCTGCCAGCTTGCCAGCTTTGCCTAGTGCTGGAAACATAAGAACTTACATTTTGGTTTGCAGAGTTCCCCACATTGAAGCTTAGGCCCAGTGGAGGCCTCTTCTAGCTGCAGACTGGTGCCCCTACTGCAATTCGGACCTGAGATAGAGGTTGCCTCACCTTCAGCTAGGGCAGGAGGCTTAGGAGGCGGGTGACTTCCTCAGACCCTCCTGACTGCCTGCTGGTTCATGTTTGGCATGAAGAGTAGCCAGCAGAATGCAAGTCTGGGAGTTGAGAAGGATGGACTAACATGAGTCTGGGTTTATTGCACGGCGGTATGGGCTCAGCCATGCTGCTCAGGCTGAGGAGATGTGTGTCATACATAAAGCTTCTTCCTCACTTGTAATTTTTTTTAATAAATGCAAAGTCTGTTTAACCTAAAAAGCATATTTTGAAAAATTAAGAAATAGGCATGATGAATCACTCTAGCATTCTTTTCTACCTTCACCGTGTCCAGTCATACAGACTTAGCAAAGAAGAATTTCTATATTGGTGTTTGTTGCAGCTTTGCCAGCCCTGGGAGGCCACAAATTACTGCTTGCAGTCCAGTGCTCCGAGGACATAGTACTGCCAGTGGACACCGCTCAGCTTTGACCACAGAGTGTAGCTACTTCTTGTGTTATCTGGAGTCTTGAAGGGCAAAAGGCTGCATGGCACACATCTGACATATTTTCTATGTTACCTTCTTTTTAGAGCCTAACCCTGAGCAGCCATAGTTGAACTCAGCATTTCTCTTTTGAACGTATAGCTTATGCCATTTGTGACATTCTCTACAGAAACCCACAATTCTTTTTGACATAATTCTTCTCATATCCATTTCTCCCAGGGAATGCACTGGCATTGCCTATGAGATAATTAACTTTCAGGGCTATTTTACTAGTAAAAGAGTCATAGAAGTTTAATGTTAATATATGTAGCCTTGGAGTTTGAAGTCTGGCCTTAGAGATGTGGCCTTAGAAGCTGAACATTTGTCCTTCTTGGAGGATCCACAACATGGAGTGTTTCATAGCCAGGTAGGGAGCCCTTGTTTCCATCCTCTCCTTTCTCCAACTCTGCCTACTCTTCCCAGCTGCTTCTTGGACCCACTTCCCGCTACCCACATAGTAGCAGTAGCAAACCCTGTTATCTGTTCTGAAACCTGGGGATGGGGTAAGCGATCTGTTTCTGCATACTCTTGTCCTTTAAATAGAGCCCCTGACTCAAGAAGCTGAAAGGTAATGTAAGTCTCTGCCAAAAACAAACAAACAAACAAAAACCCTCCACAGAATTAAGAAAGCCTGTATTCAAGTAACAAGAAAGACAACATGACTTAAGGTTATTGTACATCTGACTGTCTGGGAGAAGCCACTCTCTGCTACAATGCATGTCCACTTTTTCCGACTGTATCTGCTGGTCTGAAGCGTGATACTACAAAAATTTCTCTAATGTTTGTTTCCTCATGCTCAGTATTTAAAATAAAATAGTATTTGTTCCTTGCTTGTTGCCTGTTTCTTTTTAATGTATGGCTGATCACCAGCCCTTCAAACATGATCACTTCCAGGGTAGCATTTGAACGGAGTTTTATTTAGTTTGCAAGCACGCGTACTTCATTAAAGGCTACTTACTGCAGGTAGTTTTGGTGGCAGATATGCTTGGCTCTTCCTGAGACTACACAGAGTTTGCTGTGACGTGCAAATGTGGAATTAGCCGCGGGATTATCAAGCACCGCGAGCTGCACCAACGCGTGAAGGAGCCTTTTTCCCTGCGCGAAGCGGTGCTCGGTAGAGGGCGTTTGTGAGGTGCGTGGGGGTCCTCGCTCCGCGCGGGCTGGCGGTGCCTCCCGACGTTTGGGAGTTCCTGATGAAGCACATTTGCCTCCCAGGTTTCCAAGTGGTTGCAGCCCCGACCCTGCGGGGTTGCACTCCCGGATACGCTCTGTCTGCGCCGGCGGATTTCAGCCTATGCATCGGTTCTTTCCCACTTGGGAGACTTACCTGTGGTGCTCGCTCGCTCTCTCCTTTGCTCTTGTGCTAAGTACTGTCACAGCTGCATGATGAGGTTGTCTCTAGGCTATAATCTGAAATAACAGCTAAAGAGTCGGAGGGATTCTTCTGTTTGAATAGAGAATGATGAACAGTTTGTATGCGGGGATCTGAGTTCCAGCTGGTTTATGTCAGGGTCTGGGCATCTTTTCCCTCTCCTTTTTGCCTCTGCAGGAAATTCTATTCGTGCTGCTTTATTTCCCTTGTCTTTACACAGACATTCCTTGAATGACAGTAGAAGCATAATCTAAATTTCTGTTTCCTTTGAGCTGGAGACACTCACAGCTCCAACCCTTGCTGTTCAGGGTTCTGAAAGTATAGAGTAGATAAAATCAAGTAATGACAAAAAATCAGGAACATAAATTCCCACTGAATATGTTCCTAATTCCTCAACCTTAGGAATTCCATCCTTCGGACTAAAGGACAGGTAAAAATTATCAAGATAGAAGAAAGTCTCCTGGAGCGCAGCAATAGGAGTGGTGATGTTGTGCAACAAAAAGCAAGGGGTCTTACCTCTCTCCATGCAAACTGCAAGAAATTTATGCCAATAGAGGCTTTTAAAGTGTTCTGCTGATATTCATGCAAAAAGACTCAGCTTCTTGATGTCTCAGGTAAATCAATATTAAAGACCTGTTGACTTTAAACTATTCTCCCAACAGGGATCATATTGATTGTTCACATATAAACCCATTTTCAAATAAATTAGTGAAAGAACCATACTCTGAGGTCACAGTGTTAAAGACATATATTGGATCCAACCAATGGGAGCCAAAAAGTCTGATTCAGACTCTTTGCAGAAACCTGAATATTGATGGTCTTAGAAAAGTTCATGCACACGCAGCAGAGTAGAGCATACCAGCAATTGTGATAAATATCCGAGGTGACAGTAAGGCTGCCTCAGAGGCAGTGTAGTTGAATTTAACACCGTGTGGAGGAAACTTGATCTGTAACAAGAATCACTTTCAGAGGATCTCTGTGACAATTCCTATGAGCTGCCTAGTGATAAAGGTGAAGTCTCTAGCCTGATCGTTTCTGAGGCCTAGCACTGGCTGGATTTTCTAATTAATCAGCATTATATGAATCAGTAGTTTACACAACTTTAAGACATTTATTTATTTAGAGAAGTGAGAAGGATCACAAAGATCAATCAAGAGATACAGAGAGGTGTAAGTTTTAAGAAGCAGTAATACTTTTTGGTTGATAATCCTAATAAAAGGTTATTTAAGATAAATTGCTGACGTCTTTTAAATTTAATTCCTACACTGGACAGCGTGCCATGGATAGGCTATGTAATACTGCACACTTGTCATGCTTTGCTTATGGTATTTCAGTGGTCAGACTCTTCCTCCCACTTCAGCAAGTCTCCGTGCATTCATTTGCTTTTCTCACCCACGGGGCTTCAAGAGATCTGTTTTAACCAGTAGGAACAAGCAGGTTCACTGCAAGCTCATACAGCCTCCCTTTTGAGAAGGGGAAGAGGAAGAATCAGTCTGCAGAGAATGTTGCTGGCAAATGCTGTTATCCTTCTGCCTTAGCTCTTTATCTTGAAAACTCCAGTAGGTCTGCCCCTCTTGCTGCACGTTTGCACTGCTACCTACTTTCACGGCTTCTGCTGGAAACAGATGGAGCTGTTTGGAAAGCCTACACACGTGCAGAAGTAAAGGACGTTACCTCACTGAAAAGCAAGAAACACTAGAGACAAATGCTACACTTCAAAGAGGTAAACAACGTTTATCCTCCAGTGTGTTATACCATTTGCACAGTAAGTCATGGATAAAATACATAACCTGTCCCAATTTCCATAGTCGAGACTAAGGTGAGAAGCAACTTCGCAAATCACACCCCAAAACTTTAAAGGCAGCTGATGTCTTTGAGTAGGATCTATTCAGAACCTACAGCTGGATGACAAGAATAAAATCTCTTCATCTCCAAGTCCCTCGCTCCCCGTCCCCTGTATTTCAAGGCGCCGTGGTTTCACCTGGAAGACGGCTTTCCCGGAGACGACCCCGCCTTCCCCCCGACGTGGCGGACAGCTCTCCGGTTTGCCGAGCGGCGCCTCTCGGGGGGAGCTGCTTGCGGAGGGCAGCCCCTCCAGCCGTCCCCACTGCGCTCCGGCGCTGGGACCCCCCGGGACGGCGGCGGCCCCACGCTCCGCGTCTCCCCTCCGCGCAGGATACCCCCCGGCGGCTCCGGGCTGGGGCCGAGGGCACAGCCGCTTACCGGAGGAGAGGCGGGGCGGCTCCTCCCAGCACCAGGTATAAATCGAGGCTGCGGAGTGAGGAGCGGGCTTGGTCTGCGCCGCGCCCCCCGCTCCTCCTCCGGCTCCCGCCGCCGCGGGGCGAGCAGCGGCGGGGCCGCTGGACAGCGCCGGCCTCTCGCGCCCCGGCACCGGCGGGGGGCGGCGCCCCGAGGTGGCGGCGGGGGCGGGGCAGGCCGCCCTCCCGACGGCGGTCGCTGCCCCCGAGGCTCCGGATCTCGCCCTCCGACCCCCCCCGCCGCTGTCCGGAGAGCTGAAAGGGAGCGGCGGGGGTGGTGGGGGTGGTGTGGTAATTGCCCCCCCCGCCGCGACTGCGGCGGCGGACGGTGCTTCCCCTGCATTTCTGGGGGGAGAAACAGAGAAAAAGGGGAGGGGAGGGGGAAGCGAGGCAGGAGGGAAAGGGGAGAAAGTTTGTTGACTTGCAAAGAGGTGAAGCTTTCCAGTGACTACGACCGCACTTTGCACTGGAGACCTCCGCTCTGCCTGAAGCTGGAGGATGGAGGCAGAGCCGCCACCCGAGCTCACGGCGATGCCCCTCGGGGGCAATGGGAGCGCCCAGCTGGTGCCAGATACAGCCCTGCTGCCCTCGGCGCGGGGCACGGCCATGTTCACCATCCGCTGCGTGATCCCGTCGCTTTACCTGCTCATCATCACTGTGGGCTTGCTGGGCAACATCACCCTCATGAAAATCTTCATCTCCAACAGCGCCATGAGGAGCGTGCCTAACATCTTCATCTCCAGCCTCGCCGCCGGCGATCTGCTGCTGCTAGTGACCTGTGTGCCCGTGGATGCCTCCCGGTATTTCTCCGAGGAGTGGCTCTTTGGGTTGGTGGGCTGCAAACTCATCCCTGCCATCCAGCTCACGTCCGTTGGCGTCTCCGTCTTCACCCTCACCGCCCTCAGCGCTGACAGGTAGGAAAGCTCGGCTGCCCCTTCTCAGCCCTCTGCAGCTTGGGCTAAGCCTAGCCAGAGCTGGCATGAAAGGTAAAGCACCCCTCCAGCCAGGCATCCCGGGTTTGCAATCCCCTCATTCCGGCTTGTGAGGTGCCCATACTTCTTCTTCCCTCGCTGACTGATGGCAAGTCTGGTACTAACTTGAGTTAAAGCGTTTCGGGAAATGGGTGCACCTGGCCCTCCAACTGCCAGGGTGCCAGCTGCAAGAGCTGGGTTTAGTCCTGTTTTCCTCACCTCTGGGGTGGTCCTGCAACAGCTCATGTACTGAAATCTTATTCATTAGAGGAAGGTTTTAGACCGTAATCCATGACAAGCCACAGTGATATGTCAACAGGCAGTGAGCAGCTTAAACCAAGTCAAGCACAGAGGTATTTTTAACAGATTTGTTTCTTTCTGCCGAGAAAGTGTGTGCCCTAACAAAAGAGCAAGTTACCAGAGGTGTCTGCCAGAACTAATTCAGCCTCTGGGAATTTGGAGGCACCAAACTGTTCTACTGTAATTGTCAGTCTTAAACTTTTGGTTCAAACTCTTCATTTTGGCTGCTTCTGAGCTTACAGAAAGGGGGGGGGGGGAGGAAAAAAAAAAGAGAAAATCCTCCAAAACAAAATAGAAAGCCACACTTCCATCTCTAGTACTTGTCAAATTAGGAAGAAACAAAGAGCTGGACCCCAAGTTTTTGCTCCCAATTAATACAAATTACTGAAGGGATTTATAGCAACTGGGTGGCTGTTGGACTCTGCTTCAGGCTGTGAAAGACAAAATCTTGCAGTGTAATTGTCAATCTGAAATTAAATGAAATTATCTTTCTCTGTTATTTAAGCATTATTTTTTTTAAGCCAGAAATGAAAATGCCTTCTCCATGGGAATTACCCCATTTTATTCTGTTGGATTTTAAGCCCAACAAATGCATTACATTCATGCATGATGTAAAGGCTTGAGTTTAGTAGTATATCTTCACACTTACTGTAATGTTTCTTTAAAACCTTTAATCCCTTTTTTATGGAGTATAACTGTAATTTATTTCTTTTTTGTACCCAGCTCAGTAAATAATTTGATTCCACCTGAGAGTATTCTTCAGTGACCATTCATTTCAGTGGTGGTTGAATCAGGATCTGAATATAAAGATTTTTTAACTCACAAAAATTGATTATATTTTTGAAGAAGAGCTTGCAAAACGTGCCTTAAAGTGAACACCTGTAACTCTCTGATTACCTCAGTTAAAAAATATGTCAGTTAAAAACTGTCCTTGGAGAGCCAAGAAAACCTTGCATTTTTCTTTCTATTTCCACTGTTTTGAAGCATGATTGTGGTATCTTATTTGAAAAGGGAAGAAGTTATTTGCAGACAAGATCATATCTCTAGTGAAATATAATGTGAAGGAATGCTGGTGGTTTAATGTTTAAGGATTCATTCATTTATTTTTTATGTAACTTTGGAGAATTCATTGTTTGCTTTTTCCATATAATTTTATATCCTTCTTTTAATATCAGTAAAGATTCAAGAAGTAATAATGCTGAATGTGTTTACACTGAATGCATTTAGAATTACACATCCTAGAAAACAGCTACAGATGGTGTCCTGTGACCATATAAATTCATAATAAATATGTTCCTCCAGTATTTTGGAGTCCACGTGTATACAAATATCAGAAATGTATATACAAAGAATTTAGCAACTGTTGTTTCTTTAACCTCTGCAGTTACATTTTCAATTACTGAGAACAAAAACATTTCTTTTTCAGTCAGAAGACCAGCCACTGACTTCAGAGATCATTACCTTACCTCCTAGGGGCCCAAGTCATCTCTGAGTGAAGCTGGCTGGACTCTCAGTGGAGTTTGGGTTGGACTCAGGTCTACTTTTATGTACGACAGATGTTTGTGTTGAACTGAAGGGGAGGCACTAGTGTGGAGGGGTTTTTGCCACACTAATTTGTAGCCAGATCCTAATGTCTGTCATCTTGACTGGACTTGGTTATGGGTTATGGGGAAACATACAGTTTAACGTGTAATTATGCTGGCAGACCAGCAGCGGTGGCAGCATCCTGCACCTAAGAGGTGCCGAGGAGGCGAGGCCTGGCTGGGGGTCCTGTTAGCTCCAGACAAGCAAGTCTAGCATGGGGTGTTTGGGGTGTTAGCAGTTTGAAAGCAGTGACATCGCTAAAAAGGCTCCGTTATAATCCAGTACATATTTGGTCTGGTATACAGTGTCTTCTCAGTGACCCCTTCTTCCACAAGAAACGCTCAAAGTATGTTCTAATACACGATCATTCAAGCCTTCCCTGCTTTTTACTCCCTATTACCACAGGACTGTATAGGACTCCAGACGTTGATTACACTAAGGAACAGATTTATAAATATTTAGAGTTCTTTACGGTGTGCCTGTGTGATTTAGGATAAGGGAGGTTGTCTTGGTTTCCACAGTGTAATTAGCACTTATTGTTTATGTGGAAATTCTGCGTGGCAAATTACATGTATATGATATTTGTTGTTTATTGCTACTGGAGCAATAAACTCTGAACGATTGTTACTTACAAACTGAAGCTGTAAGAAGGAAAAAGTAGTTTTCATAGCATATATATCTTCTCTAAAGTTGCTCTATTTCATATGGCTTTCTGTCACAGAAGTCCCTCAGCATCACTACTGCTTTCAGGGTGACAAACGTGCACCTTCTATCTGGAAGATTCATTATCTAGTACCGAGATTATTTGGGTTTTGGTTTGGGGTTCTTTTTGTGTACAAACATGATAGGTAATTTGTAACAGCGCTTCCCGGACTTCCCTAGAGCACACTTGCAGATTGAAACTGGAAGCACACAGCAGGTCTCTGCCCAAGGTTGCCCATCCCCACCCCAGAAACAGCAGCTGGTCCCATCAAAACAGCCCTTCCCAGCCTCGAGCTCCTGCGGGTCGGGCTGCCAGCTGTGGGCGGTGGAGCCCTCTGCAGCCCCACACATTTTGGAGAAGGGGGGTGGGTGGTCAGCAGCAGCGGTGGGGTGGTGGCAGCAGAAATGACGCAGCGGTGGCACCGGTGGTGCAGTGTGCTGGCGTCGGAGGAGGGTGCGGTCTCCTCCTCCTCTGGGGTGCAGAAGGCAGCACAGGAGCGGCGTGCTCTGCCCCTCGCTGCCACGCAGGAGACGTGCAGGGGCAGCAGCCCTGCCCCTCATGGCCACCGCTCCTGTTGATTGTGTTGATCTATTGTGGAGAAACCAGTCCACCTCTAGAAACCTTAATGTTTCTCTGGTTTAAAAAAAACCAACCAACCAACCAACCAAGAAAAAAACCAGAGGGTGGATTACAGAAAGATAAAACTTAATAATTACAGTGAATGACAAATGGAAAAAAAGGGGATTGAAGAACAAAAATGTACAAAAGAAAACAAACCGAGAGCTGAAGGGGCCGTAGGGGAGAAGACCTCCAATAACACTCGGCACACCCTGAAAGTGCCCACAGAGCTCATGTGTGATGGCCGGGGGTGCACTTCCTAGAGGTGTGGATGGACAAGGAAATAAAAATGGATTCCCTGTCTAGCTTGCTTCTCCAGGGGCCATGGACTGCAGTTTTGGCTGGGGCTAAAGGATGTTGTCGAGAAGGTCCCAGGACTTGGTGTGGTCTTGGGTAAGGAGGGTAAAAATAAAGAGGTGAGAGGAGAAGTGTAGCCAGAGGGACTGCAGCGTGGCACACATGAAGAAAAGGTGTGCCAGCATCTCCTCACTGTAAAAGGGACAGGAGGCAGGGATGAACCTGGCTTGAACTACGCCTGACTTGAACCACGCCTGACTTGAACCATCCCATGAACTTGTTCGCTGCTTCAGGAGTGTTTTTCCAATTTATGTCCACGATGGGCCGCACAGCCCGGAGTGCAAACTGGGCCCATGGGGCTCCTCACCCTCTTCTTAGGGCCATTTTGTGCCTGGGAAGGACTCTAGGGTGAGGAAATGGAACACAAGTACAGAAAGGTGTTTCCAAGACACCTTCCAGAGCTAGAGGGCTGGATGACGCATAAACCTTGGTGTGGAGAGGTGGCTGGAGAAGCTCAGGGGGTAGCGGATTAAGAATGAGTGCTACAGTGTGCACCTCTGGCCATCACTGCGTTATCGTGTACGCTGATGAAAAGCAATTGCATCCAAAAAATGTCAAGAGACCTGGGGTGAATAGACTTTGAAAAAATAAATGGCAGCTCCTTACAACAGCTTTAGATTTGTCCCACATAGTCTTTCATTTTCTCTTTGGCTGTCATTTATGCCTCATTTTTTATGTGACCTGTAAAAATAGGATTAAATTTAATTCTGCTACTTTTTCTAGACTGAATTTTCTTTCTAATAAAGGTTTAAATGTGTTATCTCAAATATAGTCCTGCTGCACTCTAATGAAGACAGTGAAGCTGAACAGTGGAGCAATTGGCCCTACTGCAATTGAAATAGCATCTTCTTTGTGTTCTTCCTAAAAAGTGTGACAGAAAGATACCTTTGATAAGACACATACTTGATTAACCAGATAACAAAGAAATCTTTCATTAGTGCCATGACTCCTTTCCTGTATCTTAACAACAAAGGATTTGGAAAATTTAAATTCATACTTAAATAACTAAATACAGTGCCTGACTGAGATGCTTAAAATGTATCCTATAGATTTCAGTAACTAAACTATTTGATCCTTTTGTTTGTTTGTTTTATTTCTTTATTTGCTTTAATTTTGGAAGATTGCAATCTGTATTTTTAGAAGTGTAAAGAGCCTCAAAAACATTTTGTGCAAGTTTAGTATCTAAGTGCTGAGTTATGACTACAATTGATGACAAAAGCCATTCTGGCTCAGTTTGCGTGCCTACTGTCTCCTACTTTCTGAGGGACTCAGGACGTGTTTTGAAGACATTCAGAAGTGTGAAAAGGTGCCCTAAGTAACTACTTTAGGATTTTTCATTAGTAAAATTGCTACTAATAAAAATTTCTTTTTTCTCTTCTTCAGAATTTATTTAAAGTTTCTTCTTTTATGTCAGGCGCTGATTCAGGCTGAAATATAGTGACTGGAGACCTCTAAAATCCTCAGTTCTTATGACCTGTAGTGGAGCAAGTGAAGTAGGAAAGTGGACTCAATTTCCTCTTGAGCTCTAATAGTTGACATTCAGAGCCTTGACAAAGTAGTATTAAATGACATTCTGAAATTTACCTATAATTAACCAAAGAATAAAGAAAAAATAATCAAAGGTAAAATGAAAGAGTAGCTGTGTAAGAGAAAAACAATGCCTTGACTGTATACAGTAGATGGGAAAACAAAATTATATGGAGCCAGTAGAACTATGAAATCTATAGGTATATCGCTTAGAAACCCTAACACTTGAGGTAAATGTATTGAATGAATGACTTCCTGAAGTACATTAAAAGAAATGATGGTGCAGATGTTGCTCTCACCATAGGCTGTAGCAGTGTGGTTGTAATTATGTGGTAAGAGGCAAATTTAAGAGAGATTGGGCAAGCTTTGTCTCTCACTTTTTTTTTCAGCTCACCCTTTAGTTTATGTGTGCAAACTTGACTGACAAAATAAAGCTTGCCAGAACACTTTTGATGAACCTCTGACATATTTTGTGCGGAGCAATCCTTTTTGCCCAGTTAAACAGTGAAGCCTGTCCGCACCCCAAAATGTTCTAGTTAATGTGTATCCATTCCGTACAGCTAAAAGGAACGTGATGGAAAATATTCCAGAAAGAAAAAAGGGATGGGGAAACAAAACCATGCAACATTTTATATCTGGAGTAGATTAAGGGATTACCTGTTTTAGGGTAAGTTTGTCCAAGTCGGGCAATTCAGGTCACCTGTTGGAGAAGTTCCTCTTGTGCGCATCTTTACACAGCTGAAGATGACTTCTCAGCAAATCACATTTCCCTCCCACGTTAGGCAGTTTTCTCTCGAGCTTCATACAGACACACGCAGCCATTAAACTTCTGCCTTTGTGCCGCGTCCTGCGCGCTCTTCAGCCAGCCGAGTGCTGAGGATGGCGAGGAGGCAAGTGGCCATGGTGCCCATCCTCGTCACCGCTGGGTGCAGTGCCTGCGCTGTGCTGGCAGCCATCCGTTTTGCTTTGATTAAAGCAGGTGCCGGCGTCCCAGAGCCTTTCGCAGGTTGCAACCGAAACCCTGAGAAGCTGTTGCAAACCCATTCCTCCCGTTTCCTCTTGCTTTGATCCGTTCAGTAAAAGCCTGTGCCTGTGGCAGGCGAAATAGCGGCTAAACAGCAGGTCCAGTGGGATTCTTACCAAGCGTTTTGCTTGTCTCTCCCCATAACACGGTAGAGAATTCCCTTATGTATCAGGTTGCAGTGGGTTTATCCAAATTGGACTGTTGGAATCCTCAAGTCTGCATTCAGCAGGCCCTCCGAAATGATGTCAAAGATCAGATATGTTCTACCAGCACTCTCTCTGGGGAAAAGATATCACATGTTTTCTGCGATGATAAATTATTTAGAAAATAAATAATAAATATCTTTTATGTATGTGCAGAGTGATGGATCTCTCACATGTCCTTCCCAAAAGGGACAATTTCATTGAATTCTGATTTTAAATCATTTAATGATAGAAGAACTGGTGTATTTCTCATCTAGGTTCTGCTGCAGGACCGTTCTTCCAGGCTACATATTCCTAGTGCTAAATTCTTTTTGTCTTTGTTATATGTCCTAATGAAACAAGGCATATGCAGTCACGACCTAAACTTCTAAATCCATGCCAAGATTCAGCCCAGTTTGACAGTGTGATTACAAATAGTGAGTAAATTCTTACAAGTTCATGAAAATTGTGGAAGGTAAGAGGAAACCTACTTTGGTGTCCATTGAAGAGAAGTGTGTTTTGGAATTAACTTGGCACAAGTTGTCAGATGTCAGAGAAAATAACCAAGAGACAAACAATCCATACAAACCTTGGCATAATTAGTTCTGCTACGTGTAGATTTAATTGTGTATTTCCATGTTTGTATGAGAATATGTGCAAATAAAATTGTGGTGTGTATGAATATGAGAGAAATGGATTGTTTGATATGTTATCATTCTGTCTCATATGATTCTCCTTTGTTGTTCACATGACTATACCAAATATTGTTTCATTTTTTCCAACTAATTTTCACAGTATTTTTTTTAACATAATGTTGTGTTTGTGCTTTGGCTCCAAGTTTGTTTGATTGTCTGTATTTTAAGGATTGCTACATTAACTTTTTCCTCTGTGATTTTTTTAATGTTCCTTTTTTTACTATGGTGTGTACTTTTTTTTTTTCCATCTACATTGATTTACATGCAAAATCACAACAGAAGTTGCAAACAAAATTGAACTGGAAACAAGTTTAAAAGCGACAGAGTGGAGCCTTCGAAGTTATGATACTGGAGCAAATAAATGAAGCTGCATCTTTCTGAATTTGGAAATTAGAGATTTGGGGTCTAGATTCTGAAATGGTAAAATCTAAGTCTGTTCCAGATAGATGCATTAATAGAGGTTTGGTTATTTAATTCTTCTGGCTTGTAACATTTCTGAAAATCATCTGACCATATAATGTTCTCCCCAGTAGTTATGTTATCTGCCATGGCATAGACTGAATTCATCAAGGAAATGGGAAGAATGGTTTTGTAACAGCAACAATTTTATAGAGGTACATTGTCACTGAGCATGTTTTACACTTGGGATTTCTGCTTCCAGGCATTTTAGTTTCTGTAACTGATATTTTTATTGACCTTCTGCTCCAGCAGTGATGATTTTATGAGATCTTCATTCAAGTATGAGTGGATACAATTGCTGGGAGTCAGGCAGTAAGCATATGGTGGATATGCAGATAAGCACGCACCTCATCTCATCAATCAACGGGATTTGGATCAAGCCCATTTGGGGAAATGTCTCTCCTTCCTCAAACTCCTTTGGCCCTTCAAGATTCAGAATATAAACTCTGAAAGAATAAGACAAGATTAGGTGTGGTTTTCTAAGATTTTTTTTCTTATGAGAGGATGATAGCGAGGATGAAGTAATATGATTAGATGGAAAACAGAGCACTAGGGGAAAAAGCCAAACAGTACATAAGCTCGTCTAGGCTACACATTGCAATGCCTACTCTCTAACCTGGGTGTTGACCTTCCTATCCTCCTGTCCACCCCTTGTGAGCAGAATCCAAAATCCATCATCCCAAATTAGTGTTGTAATGAGGTAAATTCTCCAGGAAGGCAATAAAAGCCAGGAGAATACACGTGCTAAGCTTCCTTGTACTTCCTAGTGGGAAATGCTAAATCCAGGGGTTTGTATGATGCAGCCTAGTAAGAATAATGTTCTCTCGTCATTGATGAAATGTTAATTTTGGGCCACTGTCTAGCAGGCCTGAGCAATGACTCCTGGACACCCTGTCTGAATGAATGTTCCATTTTGTTCTTGGAGAGGCAGGTACCAGAGCTGCCTTTGCCACATCAGTTTTGTGAAGGCTAATGACTTTGGTGTGCTCCAGCCATTATTTAAACATAACTTTGACATCAGGCTCCTCAGCTTTGCTGTGCTTAATTTCAAGATCCTAATGAAACTTAGATGCAAACTGAGTAGGTCTGGTCAGGGGAGCTCCCACCATGCACAGCAGGGGAAATACAGATACTTGCATAATTTAAAAGTCAAGAAAGAAGGGGCACAGAGGGTCAGGGTAGGCCAGCCGTTGCACAAGGCTTCTGGGTGGTGTTCTTGGGACCAGGCACCTGAAAGTGTGTGTTCTTGCTACGCACATTTGTTCATACACGCATATATATGTGTATATATATATTTTTTTATATATATATATATGCACAGAAACATGTTCAACAGTGCCAAAACATTGACTTGAGCACTGGAAGTCAACCACCTGTCAAACTGCTAGAGCAGCCTATGGTGTGGTTTTGACCTGGGTCAATCAATATCGTCCTAAACATTTTCTAGGCATGATTCGGGATTAAACAGAAGGCCAGGGGCCGTTACCAACAGAAGTGCAAACTGCCTATCTATCTTGTTTGGATGTGGTGGTCTCATATTGGGAGATTAAAGAGTTTAAAGAGATTGTCATGGGTGTCCTGCCAGTGTCACCTGGCCTCCAAGAATAGGCTCTAGCACTGTTTAGTATGCTAATATAGATGTAGCAGAAGTTTTTTTTAGATTTGGCTCCTGGTTACCTTCCTCTTCCTCTCCTCTCCTTTTCATTTTCACAGTAGAAACGTATAGAAACTGCAACTCTGCTGAAGATGTATTTGTCTATCTTAAGTCATGTAAAAAATATGTTCATGAGTGACTTGGCATTATCAAACTTAAATATAAATCTACTGAGAATACTGACATATATGAACTCTTCTGAATAATAGTGAAACAATTTACTATTACTGCTCTCGGGAGGAGAATTGAACGAATTACTAATGGAATTTTTAACTAGTGCAGTTATAAGTAAATGGGCTTAGACAAGTAGGACTAAAAAGCCAGATTACAGGCAGCGAGCCAGCATTGCAAGATTTGTACTAGCTTGTAAGAAATATAGTTAGCTAATGTGAAGTGAATAGCAAGAGAAAGAAGTTGCAAGAGAAGAAAAAATGCAAATGAAAGAAAAAATTTATCCTCTGAAATGCTGGGTGGACAGGACAGGTAATACATTTAATGTGGAAGAAAAAAAATGTCCTGGGAAACTTATGTTTTGATTCTTTTCGGGGTGGAGAAATCATCATCCAAAAGACTAAATCAGACTTTTTTGTTGAAGCATTATTGGCAGTTTTTGGCTCAACAGAGCATATTTCTATAGAGGAGTAAACTTTCTCCACTTAGGAAAATCTTAGGATTTTCCCCCTGAGAAACACAGACATATGCCGCTGACATTCATTTTAATTGTGTTTACACATGGTCTACTAGTTGTCATTTCAAAGACTATTAATTATATTCAGCTATCAGACCTCTGAGATGCTTGTTCCTGGTGAATGCAGTTCTCTGCACTTAAGAGATAAGCACAGAACAAAAATACTAGGACTAACTATAAAAATCTTTTAAAAATCTACTTTAAATTGCAAGAATTTAGAGGAATAAAATTTAATAAATATGAATCTCAGACTGTTTGTGTGTTGTGAAAGACATTCTCATAACACTGGACATCAAATGATTCCACATTGTTAGGAGCTAGATGAATTGTTCTCCTCTTAATGATGCAACTGGAGCTGAGATGACAGAACGGCCCGTACAAGGAAAAGGGATTTGGCACCATCCCAAATTTCATTCTACTTTAGCGGAGTGGATTACAACTGGACACGATGTTAGTATTTTTAACAAATATTGACCATACAGTCATGTTTCCTATTCAGATATATTTATATCCCTTTATATCGTTAGGCTAAATGCTGTCTTTTTGCGTTTGAAATCTTCATGCAATGACACAATAAAATGCTAACATAGAAATGGTTTTGATAAATGACTCTAGTTTGCAGGAAAGGCAGTACTATGACACAGAAACATCACTTAAAACAGAAACTTTATAATAAAGCCAATGATACCAACCCCTCCAGCTCCAGGACTAAAATGAAAATGAAATCAAAGTAGCATGGATCTGCCCTGCCTGAATTAGGTCTCTGCTTGGTTTATGACACTTCATTATTATATTTATTTATTGCATTGGGATGGCATGTAGGAAACTGGGTGATAAATTAGGGTCCTATTTGCTGTAGGCACTATATGAACAGGAACAAGCAGAAAGTCCCTCACCTGGAGGGTTTTTAAGTAGGGACAGCACAAGATACAGAAGTGAAAGGGCAAGGAAATATTGATGCAATTCTGGTTAGAATAGCAGGCTATAATCATAGTCCAGTGGCTGCCTAAGTATGGTCTAGTTGTTTTGGTTTTTCTTTTAATTTGTTTTTGAAGGGCATCACAACAAAGTACTCTAGAAGAAGAGGTAGCGCTGCAATGGAGGGACAGTTTAGGACTAATCATGAAGCAGCTTCTTTTGAAGTCAAATGTGTGGGAGGGGAATAGCATTGTGGACTCAGCAGAGACAGGAATAGAGCTTCCCTTACTAATTGGGAGCTGAGATACCTTTGTGAAGGCCTTTGAAAACAAAGATGGGGAGGAGTAGATAAGCTATACTGGAGTTTAGAAGGTAGCAACATGTTATAACTCTGGAGGAAGAGGTTATTCTTTCTTTCATCATTTGTTTTGAGTAGTGTGGAAGGGAGGGGGTTGCTTTATAATGAAAATACACTGTACAAACAAAACCGATATCTGCAGAATGGGCAAGTTTGTGTTTGTGTCTGTTGGCAGAAACCACGGCTCTAAAGAGAGGAAAATTATTATAAAAGTATTTCCTGAGTTGGGATGCCTTTGTCAGCAGTGATAATGATAGAAGATGTAGGAAGACAGAATTTACATGAAAGCTTTTAATTAAAACCAAACACATATTTATAATTATTTCCTGATCTTCATGGCAACCTATAATTTTCTTTTTTCATCAGTGAAGTAAAGGAAAAGATGGATTTTGCTTACTAATTTGACTAAATAATTGGCACCCTTACCCTGACTTACCACTGTTGTTTTATTGGCAGAAAATACGCACCTTGTAATTTGAAAGGTTGATGGTATGTTTTAGCCTTACACTGGTTTTATACAAAGGAAGAGGCTGGGTATTCATTTTGGGAACACTTCTAATTTCACTCAGTTTACCTTTGATTTTATCTGTAACCTGTCTCTTTCTACTCTATATCTTTTCAGATATATAAACAAGATGACAGACTTTGTAAAGCACTTAGTGCCTTTCCTTCCCGTTGGCACCGAGTACTGTGCGGGGCTGAGTCCTAGGAAGGAGAGTGCCATCTTGTAGTCAACTGAAGTAGCAAGAAGAATTTTGATAGGATTAAAGAAGAATTTTTTTGGGTGAACTCATCTGTTTTTGTGAAAGAGGGCTCTCTGCTCCAACACCTCTCAACTTGACTCCAAGTTGTAGCTCAGGGGAAGGCATGCTATTTGCTGAAACAGCAATATATGCCAAGGCATGAATATATGCCACATTTTCTGCTAATGTAAAGGCTTCTGAGAAGGTCTCACATTTAGATATTAACCAGACCAAGTGCTGCTAGAACAATTAATTGTACATGGTCACTGTCTTGGGGGACAGGACTGGGGTCAACATAACTGCAATGGGAAAAGAGAGTGAAAAAAACCCTGTAGTATGGAACATGATTTTTACCCAACATCCTTCCCCCACCCCAAAATCCTCAAATCAGCTCTTCCCCAGCAATGTAAAGTTTAAAAGAAATGAGCAGATGTAAGGACTTGACGTCACCTCAGTGGAATGAAATGAAATAAAAGGTCTGTCTTTGTGTAATGAAATCAAGGCGGGCAGCAATAGGAAGCAAATTATTGAGTAATAAGGTCACAGTTTGTGCTGGGGAGCACTCATGCTTTGTGCAGAAGCTTCTAGCCTTCCCATGGGCAGTGTAACGGATTTCCTTACACCTTGGTGTCCGGGGAGTTTCTCGCTGTGTGTTAGAAGAAAAGGTAAGCATAAATTAACAGAGACAGTTTACTGAGTTTGGTTTTCTACTCTGTACTAAGGGTGAAGACATGGTAAAAATCCTCTCTCTGAATTCAGAGAGGATAGGAACATAAATAGCCATTATTTTTCATTATTTAGTGATGAGTCCTGAGAAAGTGGACTCCAAGGCACATTTTGACTCAAATACTCTGAAGAAAAAATTTGCTCGGGTACTCTGCGCCAGACATCTTCATGGCGTAGCCATTCCCACTGCTGGTGTCCAGCACTCACAGCTTGCTGCACGGGGATACAGCTTTCAGCCGCAGTGCCCCAAACACCTGCTCAAGGTTTTGAGGGGTTACGACATCCCTGCCAGGACCCGCGAATCAGCCGTACACAGTATTTGGGATCACAACTCCCTTTTGCAGCATTCCCTTCAGCAACTATGTTATATTTAGCCATAACCTAACTCTGGGTATGTATTTAGACAACTGCTCATATCCATACATATTTATATTTGTATATGCATGCATGTGTGCCTACGTGCATAGATAAGGAGTTCTATCACCAAGTAGAGACATCTAAGTTACAGTTCTTATCTCTCTAAGCACACTGTATAGCTAACAGAGGAAAACAGCCGCCCTAGAGGGTGATTTAATGCACGTAAAACCTAACTCACCCTTTGAAAGTGCATCTCTACTGACTAGAAAAACCTTAACAAGAATAAACTTACGTACCTGGAGACCTGGAGTATGAATCTCTCCTGACTCCCTTCTACGTGTTAAACTTTTCTTTAGATGTAAAAGAAAAATCATTTTTCTATTTCTCAAAATATCTGCAATTTCCAAAAAACCCCTCGCCCATCCCAAATCAAATCTAGGAACAAAAAAATTGAAGGAGCAAAAAAAAAAGAACATCAGATAAAGCAACCTTCCAAATCACCATCGCTTAGAGCAACTGAAATGTTTTGTTCAATGTTCAGTTTTTAATGAAAACATTAAAACAAAATTTACTTATATTTTGAAAATAATTGTTTTCAAAATAAATTAAAAATCTAAGCAAAACATTAAGGTATCCTTTTAATATTTTTCTCAAAGTGTATTCGGCCTTCTAAGCCTGACCTTTTCTTGTCGTAAAGCTTCACTTTGTATCACTTTCTGCAACAACTGTTTTTTTAGTAAAAGAATTCCTTACCAGAGGCTACTTCAATTCATTTATTTTACTTTGCTGTAGTGTGGTATTTCCATTCTCTGCAGTACTTTCTGTTTTCATTGTAATGCTTATGAAATTATCAGTTCTGCAGAGGTTTATGTGTAATCTTATATTGTGGGACGGTTTCCCAAAACGCGGCACAGAGCCGCAGCCCCCGATTGTTTATGCGGGGATGTTTACTTCGTTTAAGTGTTTAACACTTCTGCACAGGCCGTTGGGAGCCGTTCCCGCCTGACTTTATGAAGACGCTTATATGCATTGCAGTCGGGAGAGCGTATCTGCGTGCAGGAAGGTGCCGGGCTGGAAGGGCGAGAGCCCCCGCAGCCGCGCTTGCGGCCGCTCTGGCCGCAGGGGGCGAGCGCTGGTCCTGGGCCCGCGCCCCCAGCGCGGGAAAGCCGCGGTGGCGGCCGGGAGGGCGCCCTGGGCTGCGCCAGCCGAGGCAGGACGCAAGCGCCGGCGGGCGCGTGAGGGGGCAGTACGGAGGCAGGATGCGCGTTTGGGGATTTGCGGGGGGTTGTTTGGAGAAAGGAGGAGCAGAGTCGTGGCTGCTCCCGCGCTTGCAGCAGGCTGGCGCAGAACGGGCACCTGCAGCCAGGGTGGTATCCAGGGCTCCTTATGCTACCGCTGATGGCTAAATATGCAACGAAGCTAGAGATTTAGAGAACGCAAATGTAAGAACGAGTACAAACCCCTTGGGATTTCAAAGAAGAACAAACTATGACCTTACTTTAATGAAAGGTATGAAGTGGCCTTATGCGTCACATGTTGAATTTGAAAAGATACCGTTTAATTTGCATCTGCATTTTGATCCATTTCAGGTACAAAGCAATTGTAAACCCCATGGACATCCAGACCTCCAGCGCAGTGCTATGGACCTGTGTTAAAGCCATTGCCATCTGGGTAATCTCCATGCTCCTGGCAGTTCCTGAAGCCGTGTTCTCCGAACTGGCCCACATCAATGACACGGATAATGCCACTTTCACAGCATGCATACCATACCCCATGACGGACAACATGCACCCGAAGATCCATTCTGTGCTCATTTTCCTGGTGTATTTCCTTATCCCTCTCACCATTATTAGTATCTACTACTATCATATAGCAAAGAGTTTAATAAAAAGTGCTCACAACATGCCAGGAGAATACAGCGAGCATTCCAAAAGACAGGTAAGCAACTTGCTTTTCACATCCCAATGAAAAAGTGCTGCTTACACTTACAAACAAAAGTGCCGGAACAATAGTTTTGGTCAGGCATTGGAACAGGCTGCCCAGGGAGGTGGTGGAGTCGCCATCTCTGGAAGTGTTCAAAAAACGTGTGGATGTGGCACTTCAGGACATGGTTTAGGGGACATGGTGGCGCTGGATTAATGGTTGGACTTGATGATCTTGAAGGTCCTTTCCAACCTAGTGATTCTGTGATTCTGTGAATAACATCACAATTGTTGGATTTTGTAGAGGGTTAGTTCAATTTCCACATGCATGAACTAAGCTGAGGATTATCTGAAAAATATGCTTGTTTTCACAGTTACTCAGCATTAAGCCCAGTATGTAAATGAATATGAGCAAGGAAAAATATAAATTCAAGGCCATCAATGCATATTCCTAACAAGAAATGGGATCGATATATGTGTTTGTGTGTGTTGTGACTGTAATCATTACTTGTGTTTTTACTGAGGAACGATGTTTTTGTAGTAAATGCTGGTGGCTTCGCCTATCTCTATAGGCAGCCATTTCGGAAAGAAATCCTACATGAACCTTTTTAGAATTCACCCTATTTTATTTGTACTTGGAAAAGAAAAAACTGACACAGGCAAGGAAAACTTTTCTTAGGGGATCTAAGGTTCTTCCCAGACCAAGGAGTGCTGAAAATATGAACACAGAGCATGAACCGATTCTTTTCTGGCTTTCTCAGTAGATCTTTCTTGGATACAATCCTGAACTCACACTTTTCTAATACCCTTTCTATTATAGATGCTATAAAACTTTTGGTATAGGTTCTGTATACCTTTGAGACAAAACGTTTTAAAATGCTGGACAAAGTCAGCTTCCCTGTAAGGCACAGGAAGATATAATAAGGTAGCAACAGGCTGTTCATTAGCAGGAACTTTTATATGTACAAACAACAGCTTTTGCAGTGGAAGTGGCTCAACCACTTTACAAAAGCGTTAGTATTGATAGAGAAAAAACCTTATGCCCGTTAAAACAATTTGGAAGGGTTTTCTCTGCCAATATTTTAGAAAACACCTTTATACTCACTGAAATCTCCTTGCATATATAGCATGTACATACTCTTTTAAAAAGAAAGACCACATTCCCTCATGTTCTTTTTGCTCAGCATTTCATTTCTACTCTAGCCTGTTTCTTGTCAAAAAGACATACATATTAGCACTTCATGTATTATTTTATTTTCCTGTGAAATATAGAGAGCCTTTTGGCTGAACCCTCAGGATGGAAACAATATTTAATTTACATCATATTTTTGAACCCACATGTATTTTCAAAGTAAGAACATATTTTTTCATTCTACTTAGTTTTTTTCTTTTTGTTAATCTATGAGGCTCAGAGGAATAGAAAATTCCGGTGTACTTACATATCTCCCAGCAAGAGGAAGTAAATTCAGACTATTGCTATCAACTCACATTTCTTTAGGCCATAGCACAAAAGTGTAATATTCCCACTCTACCTCTGCACCTTCTAGTCTGCCTTTGCAATCTGTCTGAGTGCAAATCGTACCAAATTGGAATGTTAGAGTTTTCCCATCTTTTGTGAATTCCCCACTGGTTTTGGTTTAGATGGAGCCAAGAAAACCACTTATAGATTTATTTCACATACTTTGAAACCCTGTTAGAATAAATTCACTTGATTTTTTTCAGAAAATTGAGCAAAGACAGAAAACTTTCCTGCCTTTGCAAAACTTTCGTACCTGACAAGCATAATAAATCTTTTGGGAGGAATATGTAGAAAGTTTCTGTCTCCTTTTGGTGCCTTCTACCTGGCCAATTTCTCTCCCTCTCTCAGCTTGGAACCACTGTGTAGGCTCATTTCCTGTCCAGTTTTCAGCCACTCAGTATCTACATTGTAATCCAGTTATACTTTAGCACTGCAATTAAGGTATATTTCTTTCATGTCATTATTGAAGATTTAACTGAACCTTTCACCTTACCCTGGAATTAAGACGCTCAGACTGTGCAATGCAGTTTTGGTGGTGCAAGCTGAGGCAATTCAGGCAAAATAATGGGATATAAGTACCATTGTGTAGCTAACACCCTAGCAGTGTCTACATTTCATTCACATTGTCTCTATATTTCAAAGCCAATGGTTTCTAAATAGCTTTCTAACTAAAGCTAAGTTTCAAGCCAAGCACTGAGATCTCATCAGAAAAGGTTGTGTTTCATGGCATCTTTTGGTGTATGCTCTCAGGCTAAAAGCCAATGTTTTCTTGGGTCATGAATCACTCTTGCTGCATATATCATATGGAAAGAGCAACCTTCTGTAACTGCAAACAACTAGGATCTTTCACTGAAGGTAAACTGAAAATGGGAAAAAAAGTAAATGAGATAGATAGAAAAAGTAATTCAGCCCCTGAAGGAAGCATTTTTGCTGGCCTTACTTATGATTGTTATTAAAGCTGTATTTGCTAAAGCAAAGTGCTACATGTTTTAATTAAGTCTGTTATGTGGAGTAGTTCTATGCACTGTTGTTCATTTGGGTTCCTTTCACCTTTTTAGATGGAAACTCGGAAACGTCTGGCGAAGATTGTTCTAGTTTTTGTTGGCTTCTTTGCTATCTGCTGGTTTCCTAACCACGTGCTATACATGTACCGATCTTTTAATTACAATGAGATTGATCCATCAACAGGACATATGGTTGTTACCTTAGTGGCCCGAGTGCTAAGCTTCTGCAACTCTTGTGTCAACCCATTTGCACTGTATTTTCTCAGTGAGAGTTTTAGAAGACATTTCAACAACCAGCTTTGCTGCAGGAGGAAAGCTCAGCAAGAGAGATCTGCCAGCTACTTGCGCAACTCTTCTGCCATTCAAATGACTTCCCTGAAAAGCAATACCAGGAACACCGTGACTAGCATGACACAACTGAATGGGCACAACTTGAGACAAGAAATGTCATTATGATTTAATAGGCGTGATTTTTGACTGTGGAACAAATTTGAACTTTTTCTTTGCAGTTTGTAACTCAGCATTGGCTCTCGTATGCTTAGACGGTCTGAGTCCTCAGAACAGGATCTGTTAAAGTCTGGCCGATCTGAGGGTATTTCACGCCGAGTTTTACTTTTAGGTAGAAGTGAAGAGTACATTTTATTGAGAAAACAAAATTGGCTGGTTTCATCTTGTACTTTAAAGGAGATGCTGATATATGTTTAACACATAAGAAAGCAAAATAATAGTGTGAGTATTAGTGTAGCTGATCTAACGTTGCTTTAAAAAGGTATAGATTTTCTGATCTGAAAAATATGTATTTTTAACTGAATATTGATCCAGGCTTATGTCTTACTCTAACAGATTTTGCATGATTTTAGCTGTGCTGTGTGTACAAGACTAGTAGGCATTTTTTGAACCAATTAAGGAGCCATTGCAATGTGTAGATTCTAGTTTTAGATAAAAAAATATTCAAGCATTGCGTGCTAGATATTTACCTCATTTAAATCCACCTTGTTTTTTCACTTTGGCAGACATATAGATGAGAATTTACTTTTTGGGGGTTCTGTTTGCTGTTGAGGTCAGAAGTTTATCTGCTAGAATTACATTCTGTTTGTGATTAACATCTCAAAAGAAAAAAATGTTGTGTGCAACCAGCAGGTTTTCTAGAACTTAGGGTCTGAAAACTTGTTTCTCTGATTTGTTAAGTCTGCAACATCATCGGTTTAGAGTGTCTACACACTTTGTATTTGCTCCTACTTGCAGTCTCAGAGTGCAGAACCAAGATTGCTACCAGACAAAACCAAACTGAAGGATGCCCTGCAGGAACACACCTAACATACGCTGATCACTACTGGTCATCCAGCCCGTGGGACTCGCCAAGCTCTAGTGTGAAGTAAACCCCAAGTGATGACACATGGGTAGCTGGCATTGGTGGCTCAGTACCAGCTGTTTTGCTGTCTGGATCTACTCCTCTTGCACATACTGTTTACCGGTCTAAACAAAGCCTAAGTACTGATGAAAATCTCAACTTTAAAAGACACTTCTTTTCCTGAAGGCCCTTGTGCATGAATAGTCAGTGCCCTTCTGAAAATCCTAACTGGGCTGCCTAAAGGAAGGATTTTCAAATGTTTTTCTGAGTCATCCCAATGCCATGGACAGTGCAAAGGTCTTTGTCGGTATTCCCGGGAGAATATTTCAGCATACGTGGTCAGTGCAGAGCTGGGATTAAAACAGCAGGGAGAAGTGGTGAGGCTGTAGTTACGAGTTACCATCCGGTCCAGAATAAATTTGCTAGGAGGTCTTACTGCTCTCTCTTTTCATTCACACTCCTCTGCTGGGGATGCCTTATACAAGGCTTGCAAAGCTGCCCTTCAGGCCACAAGAAATCAAGCAGTTCAGCTTTAAAATACCTCATTTTTATTTTTTTAATATTTTTTCTTTTGTTTTGTTTTTCATTTTTCCAAAAATCGGTTAATGTGTCAGCACAGGTAGGCAAATAAACACATGACTGCAGCTTGTTGCTGCAAAAACTCATGTAAGGCCACCCATATAAAAATTTCTAATATGTCCCAGCACTGCACCAGGTTTTTCTGGAAGAACTGATGGAGTCGGAGGTAATTTCCCTCTTATGTAGCTGCATGCTGTCAGACTAATAACCATTCCCCAAGCTGGGTGAGAGGCTAGCTGGGGCAGGGTCTGTTCTGGGTCTGAGCTCCAGACAGGCAATGCTCACGATGTCCTTCTCAGGAGAAGAGGCAGTAGTGGCAGGCAATGGCATAATGTAGAAGCAGATTTTATGTCCAGTTCATGAGCCAAATATAATTTTAAATAGCTTGCTCTTTCAAATTGGCTGGAACTGCTCCAGCACAGATCTGTCTTTGTCACAACACTGTAACCTGTACTTCTGCAGTGACTTCTCTAAGGTGAACAGTAGAAAGTACACTGCAAATTTAGATTGGATTTCAGAATTAGTTGCTAGTCTTAAAATTTCAAAAGCTGAAGTGCTAATATAATGTAGCAGCTTATAGTTCCTTTTGTCCTTACTAATGCACTTGCTGTTAATTTGGTTCTATTTGCGACTCTGTGGAAGCAGCTGATGTTCAAAATTTCTTTCCCAATTCCTGTACCTTCAAGGCTAGTTATCCCCCTACCACAATTTTTAAAGCAACAAGAAGGTACATCGTTGTACATGATTTTAGCCAATTGCCTGAAAAAATCCCCAGTTATTAACACTCATCAGAGAAAGTAACAGATTGAATGTCTGAATGTCAACCAGCGTGCTCCAGCTGGTGAGACCTATAGTATGTAAAGTAGTTAAAGTTGTGTGCAGTGTTCAAATGACAAAATTTATGAAGTTCAGCATGGGCCAGCTCCGTGCTGCCTGCTCTAGCTGACCGCAGGGGTGTGGCTTCAGTGGCTCCTTGGAAGACTTTACACAAAGGAGCAGACTGACATCATCTTGTAAATTTACCTGTAATAGTTTAGGAAGTTGTCATCCATAACACTTCCTAATCCTCCTTTCTCTCCATTTCACCTCTTCTCTCTCTCCATGCCTTAATTCTGTGTGAGCCCACATGTTCTCAGAACTCCTCTTTGATTTTATGCCACTGATTCTTCTCGGATGCCAGCCAGAGTTTTGGATTCCTTCACTCTGACCAGTCTTGAATCATCTTTACTCCCAGATATTTTACGTCCACAAAACACAAAAGCTTAAGCCTTACTTTCTCAATTCTCAATGGTGGTCATTGACTGTGATCAAGTTTCCCTTTTATTTCTGCATTCTTTTTCTGGTTCCCTGCTTCTCATTTTGTTTGGCAATCTCTCTACACAGCATAACATTTCATAGGACTTCTAAATCCATTGTGTTTTCTATTTCCTGAAGGCATTTGTCTGATGTGGACATTACCAGATGATACAGGTACCCTACCGGAAAAATAATAATCTAATTTAGACAAGATTTGATGCTTGTGTTTGATTTATACTCTTCACTCAGTGTCTTAAATTGCCGTGTGTGGCATGGACAGCATGAGTCTGCCTTCTGGCAGAACTGCAAGCTACAGCCTGTTCTTTTTTGTTCCACAGGGAAGGTATTCCCAGGTACGTTATAACCCTTTCTTGTTAGGAAATCAGCACAATTTTGGTTCATTATTTCCCAGGCCTAATACTCAAAGCCTGTTTTGAGTAAGTAAGTAACTTAAATTGTATATGCCTCCTCTCAAACTCTTGTAGCATGGTGTGGGGGAATTAGTTAATCCGTCTGGAGCTTTATGAGGCGTATTGTTACCCCAATATGCACATTTTGGAAGTGTCTTACTGTGCTTTTGTACACATTGTATACAAGTACAGCTGTATGTATGATGCTATTTGCAGACAACACTGCCTGCTAACAATTAAAAAAATGATTGTAGAATTCATTATATGAAGTATTTTCTTCTAACTCTGTAGTCAAAGAAACAGAGGAAAGCTGTAAATGAGATCGTGTCGACATTTCAGGTACTACATTGGGGTCTATGCCTAAACGGTTGTTAAAATACCATTTGATTCTTTTTTTTTTTGGTTGCGAAAACTTTCTTATTTCAGAAACATCAGTTATTTTTTATCTTTCTCTCCTGAATTTTCAGTTGATTTCTTTCCATAATATTTTTGCAATGATTGAGAAAACTACCATGCCTTCTCTCAGCCTCTGAAAAATGAGAATTACACTGCTTCCTCCCTGCAAGACTTTTTTTTCTAGACTAGAACTAGCACAAAGTAAGTGTGATTGATAGCATCTTTTCACCCCACCGTGCTTGTAATAGAAACATTACAATGCTGAATCCTGAAGTGTCAGTATGGTTGAATTCTCAACATACTTGAGGCACTTAGCGTTATACTGTGAAGTGATAACTGTCTTCAACAAAGCCACTTTGGTTACAATACAGAACAATGTCTTTAATTTTCATAACACATCTGCCCCATAGATATTTTTCTTAACTCAATCAAAATGGATTCACAGAAATATAAGCACAGGAATAGTCAATTTGGGACCAGGAGAGAAAACTGCTTTCTCATAATTTAAACAGATTCATATTAAGTTGAAGATTTGCAGTGTTGATTTCCAGTACCATTTCTTTCTTCACTTATTTCCAAAATAAAAGTCTGTTGCACAGTCGTCAGCCTTTCAATGAAGTCACATCTCAACCTCACAAAATCACTGGATGCCTCTGAAAATCCACCTGCATGTTTGTAGTACTTGTAACAATCACAGGGCTCTACATGGATGGTCAGCGTTACCTGCTGCTGGCTTCTTCCTTCTTTCTGGTACCATGGTGGGTCTTCTCATTGTCCTGCCTGTGGAAGGCTTAGAAGGGCCCCATTCACTGTGCCAGGAGGGGGTATGGGAGAAGGAAGAATGACAACAAGAATAGACCAAAAAGATACATCTTCAAATGGTCTTTGGTGGCTCAAAGATTGCCAGCATGACTGCATGTCGGCAAACACAGTCTGAAAACATAAAAGTTTTCATAGGGTAGGGGTCCCTTGGGATCTGGATGAGAGAGAAAGACATCTGAAAATGTGCGTATAACAGCTCAAAAGCTTGTAGCTTCCCCAAGAAGTTTTACGTTTCAAGCTATGGAAATATACAACAAAGGTAGAATCAAGTACAATTCACAAGTACATTAAAGACACTTCTGGGACTGGTCCTGGTCCAGCGGAGGGAAGGGGGAGGTCTGACTGAAGAACTTGGCTCCACGCTTTACATTACAGCACATTTTGCAGCCACTGACTGACAGGTTGGCTCCAAAAGTATATTGCTTAGCCAGATCTGCTTTTGATTTCTTATTTAATTTAAACAATTGTCTAATTCACTTTTGAAAAGTTGCCTTAATTTCTGATTGCTTCTGACTTATTTCTGACTTCCCATACTACTGCTATCTTAGTGACTAGCAACAATGTAAAAGAATAGTGTTTGCTTTTAACAAACATTTATTAATGACTTTTATAACCCAAGTCAACAGGAAAATGGCAGTATACTAGAGATTAATATGTTCATTTTTTCTTTAGAGGGTATAGTTGAGGACTGTCAGTATCTAAGGCAAATTAAAGAAGTTTGAATTTTGTATTACAATATGATAGTAAATTTCTATAGCATTGATTTTTAATAGAAAAGGTATGATACGTGGCCGTGCTTAACTAACCTTGTGAACTGTTTTTAATCTGTTAGAAGAGGAATTTTGTTACTTCATTCTTTAAACAAGGGGAGTAATTTGTGAGTCAGAAGCTCTGTGCCATTAGTGTCACAGTGCACTATAGATTCACCTTGTAGGGCATGTTTGATTCAGAAAAGACACTTCTGTCGAGTGAACACAAAAAGATATTAATGCTGCCTCTCTCCCAAGAGGGACAGGACCGTAGCATAGCTGTTTTCAACACTTCCTGATTATGAGCTGCTCCATGAACCAGCCCGTGTTACTGCTGCCCAGTGCCTACAGACTGCGTTTCCCATGCATCTCCAGCAGACCCACTGTGTGGAGGTGGGCTGCAACCTTCTGCCTTAGGTCCTGTAAAGCTGGAAGGTCTCATCTACCTGGAGTCTGAGACAAAATATCCTTGTCGACATTAGCAATTTTGCAAGACCTTGCTCTACAGCAGACAGCCCCTCCAGCATTTGTACCAGGTGGTACTTACCTGCCTGTCACATAAGGTCCTTCTCATTTCAGTCCTCTCAGCATCTTCTCATTTCATGCTCAAGGCATGTACCAGCCAGCTTCTAACAGTAGCTGAGGACTGGAAAGGGAGAACAGGAAAAGGATGACAAGGAGGTGTTTCAGGTGCATCCTATACATGCTTGTCCGTTCCCTATATGCATAATGGGAAATCAGCTCCACCACGGGTGAACGCCTGTGGAAAGCTAGCTGTGCTTTATGTAGCTGACCGTGCTCCATATGAACTACTAAAAAAAAGACGTATGTATGTTAGGCATAAAAGGCGAGTGCCTGAGAGCCCCTTGTGCCTCCTCTCCCCGCACTGTGACTGTTGCTCTCACGGCAAACCCCAGACTTACACGACACCTAGAAGCACATCCCAAGGTTTGTCTCCTGTTGCTGAAACTTTTTGCAGCACCTGGCCTGGACAACCAGCTCTTGGCCGAGTGCCATGACTCCTGCTGCCGGAGCACCCCTGTTCCCAGCGGCACGTGCTGTCCCTTGGCCTTTTCGCAGTGCTCGGCGCACCGTGAACAGCCTTTTGCCAGGGCTGAGCTGGGGAGTGCGTTCCAGCCTGAAGTTATGCGTAGCCTGGGACTGTATATATTTCAAGAGTTGTGAGAGTCTGGAGTTAGAGCTCGGGGTAAACGTTCTCAAGACAGTGAAGTAAAATCAATACGATCTAAAAGCATTGCCAGTTCTAAAATGACAAAGTACCCTTACCTTCAAGCATCCCAATGTCTGAAACTAAATGCTGCCAAGCCCTCATCGGCTTTGCTGGTCTCAGAGCAGGGTTACTTAATTTCTGTAACAGTGCGGCCGTTTCGGAAAAGCGCAGCGCATCTTTGGGTAGGCTTGTGAGTCTACAGCAGCTTCTCCGATCTGATCCTGTAGCTGCGGAGAACGGAGCTGTCAGCAGCGGGGGAAATACCTGTAGGAGAGAATGCCAGCAATGGCAAATGCTATAGCTTTTACTATACACCCGCCTCACTTAAATGCTTGTCCCATGTCTAGACACTGTTTGCTTTCATTTCCTCTCTAGGCAAAGACAGATGTAGTCGCCATGTTTCATCATTACCACTTTCCTACAGATTTTGTGAAGAAAACCCAGGGACTGTGGTAGTGCCCCACTCGGTGAAGGAAGGACGCTCTTCCAAACCACCTTTGTACCCCTCGGAGACCTATGGGCTCCTGTGCCTCAGTTCCGTTATATCCGTGGTTGCTCTAGCAGCCTGGCTCAGCTGCTGGACCTGAGCACTGACCAAGAAGCAAAAGCTAAAATCACCTCTGCCTCTCACTTGTCTTTTGAGTGAGACATCGTTGAGGTGGTTGTTACTTCTAGGACCACAAACTCTTCCAATCCCACAGGACTTTTCTTTATTCATTACACAGGGCAGCAGCTAAAGATAGCAAAGGTCACTGTAAACCCAGCATGTCCTGAATTTGGAGAGCTTTGCTTTGCTTACTTAAGTAATGAACATTTACCATGATTTTCTTCAATGTTCTGTGTGATGTTTACAGAGCAAGAATGTTTTTGTGAGTTTAGCCTTTATTGAAACAAAATGGCTGGGTCACTCTGACAGCTTGTACCACAAGAAGTCAGGCTGCATTTTCCAGCATACTGGCCAATTCTCAAAACAGGCTCAAGAACACTTTTCAGTTAAACATCAGAGCTTCAAATCAACTTACAATTGGACAGGATTTAGCAGCACCTGAACAGAAAAGCAACTAATAAAGATGTATTTCTGAATAATATTATTAAAACCTGAGCAGATGCAACTGGGCAGTTGCAGCCGGAGAGCGGAGTGAGAAGATGAGAGAGCAAGAGCTCTGCAGACCCCCAGGTCAGTGAAGGAGGGACAGGAGATGCTCCAGGCACCAGAGCAGAGATTCCCTGGCAGCCCCTGGTGAAGACCATGGTGAGGTCAGCTGTGCCCCTGCAGCCCATGGAGCTCCACAGTGGAGTGGGTATTCACCTGCAGCCCGGGGAGGACCCCAGATTTGGGGGAGGCCAACAAGGCAGATATCATGGTGGGCTTCTGTTATACACCACCCAACATGGATGAAGAGGCAGATGAAATGTTCTATAAGCAGCTGGGAGAATTCCCACAACTGCTAGCCCTTGTTCTCATGGAGGACTTCAACTTACCAGGTGTCTGGTGGGAATACAATACAGCAGAGAGAAAACAGTCCAGGAGGTTCT
The DNA here is from genome assembly GCF_964289735.1 of Phaethon aethereus. Classification (NCBI taxonomy): domain Eukaryota; kingdom Metazoa; phylum Chordata; class Aves; order Phaethontiformes; family Phaethontidae; genus Phaethon; species Phaethon aethereus. The sequence continues at coordinate 68,404,554 of NC_138576.1, read as the reverse complement.
TGGAGTGTGTAGAAGATAACTTCCTGACACAGCTGGTGAGTGAGCCAACTAGGGAAGGTGGCCTGCTGGATCTGTTGTTTATGAACAGAGAAGGACTTGTAGGTGATGTGGTGTCTTGTGCATAGCAATCACAAAATAATAAGGGTTTCTTGGAGAAGTAAGGAGGGGTGTCAGCAGAACTGCAACTTTGGACTTCCAGAGGGCAGATTTTGGCCTGGTTAGGAGAGTGGTTGACAGAGTCCCCTGAGAGACAGTCCTGAAGGGGCAAAGAGCCCAGTAAGGCTGGACACTCTTCAAGAAGGAAGTCTTAAAGGCACGGGAGCAGGCTATCCCCATGTGCCGAAACACGAGCCGGTGGGGAAGAAGACCGGCCTGGCTGAACAGGGAGCTGTGGCTGGAACTCAGGAGAAAAATGGAGAGTTTCTGACCTTTAGAACATAGGGGCAGTCAACTCAGGAGAAAATTAGAAGGGCCAAAGCCCAGCTAGAACTTAATTTGGCTACTTCTGTAAAAGAGGTTTCTATAAATACATTAGCAACAAAAGGAGGGGTAAGGAGAATCTCCATCCTTTATGGGATGTGGGGGGAAACATAGCAGCAAAGGCTGAGGAAAAGGCTGAGGTACTTCTTTGCCTCAGTCTTTCATACCCAGTTCTCTGGGTACCCAGCCCCCTGAGCTGGAAGACAGGGACAGGGAGCAGAATGAAGTCCCCATCATCCAAGGGGAAATGGTTAGCGACCTGCTACACCACTTAGACACACACAGGTCCATGGGGCCAGATGGGATCCACCCAAGGGTACTGAGGGAGCTGGCAGAAGTGCTCATCAAGCCACATTCCATCATTTATCAGCCATCCTGGCTAACCGGGGAGCTCCGAGTTGACTGGAGGTTAGCAAATGTGACACTCATCTACAAGAAGGTCTGGGAGGAGGATCCAGGGAACTACAGGCCTGTCAGCCTGACCTCAGTGCTGGGGAAGGTTACGGAGCAGATCATCTGGAGTGCCATCACATGGCACATACAGGACAATCGGGTGATCAGACCCAGTCAGCATGGATTTGTGAAAGGCAGGTCCTGCTTGGCTAACCTGATCTTCTTCTACGACAAGGTGACATGCTTAGTGGATGAGGGAAAGGCTGTGGATGTTGTCTGCCTAGACTTTAGTAAAGCCTTTGACACTGTTTCCTACAGCATTCTCCTGGCAAAACTGGCTGCTTATGGCTTGGACAGGTGTACTCTTTTTCTGGCTAAAAAACTGGCTGAATGGCCAGGCCCAGAGACTTGTGGTGGACGGAGATAAATCCAGTTGGTGGCTGGTCACAAGCGGTGTTCCCCAGGGCTCTGTATTGGCGCCAGTTCTGTTTAATATCTTTATAGATGATCTGGACGAGGGGATTGAGTGTACCCTCACTAAGTTTGCAGATGACACCAAGTTGGGCAAGAGTGTTGATCTGCTGGAGGGTAGAAAGGCTCTACTGAGGGATCTGGACAGGCTGGCTGGATGGGCCAAGGCCCACTGTATGAAGTTCAACAAGGCCAAGTGCCAGGTCCTGCACGTGGGTCACAACAACCCCATGCAATGCTACAGGTTTGGGGAAAGAGTGACTGGAAAGCTGCCTGGCGGAAAAGGACCTGGGGATGCTGGTCGACAGCTGGCTGAACATGAGCCAGCAGTGTGCCCAGGTGGCCAAGAAGACCAACAGCATCCTGGCCTGTATCAGAAATAGTGTGGCCAGCAGGCGCAGAGCAGTGATCATCCATCTGCCTGTTCTCGGCACTGGTGAGGCTGCACCTTGTGTTGAATTTTGGGCTCCTCACTACAAGAAAGACACTGAGGTGCTTGAATGCATCCAAAGAAGGGCAATGAAGATGATGAAGGGTCTAGAGCACAAGTCTTATGAGGAGCGGCTGAGGGAACTGGGGTTTAGCCTGGAGAAAAGGAGGCTGAGGGGAGACCTTATCATGCTCTACAACTACCTAAAAGGAGGTTGTAGTGAGGTGGGTGTCGGTCTCTTCTCCCAGGTAAAAAGTGCTAGGACAAGAGGAAATGGCCTCAAGTTGTGCCAGGGGAGGTTTAGACTGGATATTAGGAAAAGTTTCTTCACTGAAAGAGTTGTCAAGCATTGGAACAGGCTGCCCAGGGAGGTGGTTGAGTCATCATCCCTGGAGGTATTTAATAGTCATGTAGATGTGGTGCTCAGGGACATGATTTCAGTGGTGGACTTGCCAATGTTAGGTTAACAGCTGGACTTGATGATCTTAAAGGTCTTTTCCAACCAAAATGATTCTGTGATCTCTCCCCCTGTCTTTATTCTTTTGTGTCTAAAGTCTCCCTTGACCCAAAAGGCTTCAGTTATATTTTCTTTCCCCTGTCCAGTTCAGGAGGGAGAGTGATAGAGTGGCTTTGATGGGCACCTGGCATCAGGCCAGTCAGTCCAGCACAGCAGACTGTTTCTTCACTGTTTTTTACTCTCATGACTCTCTATTGTCTTGTACCTTATGTTGTCCCTTACATAGAGAGAGCATGAAGGTGCTTTCTGCTCTAAGTTCTGGTCATGTAATTAACTAGTAATGGCAGATAGAGGCCCTTTAAAAGTGTCAAGAATTCCCTGAGAGAAGAATGATGGAGGGTAAGAAAATAGTCTGGCAAAATATCTCTGGGTGTTTTTGTTTTTGTTTTTTAAACTTTTATGTTATGGGTTGCCATATAGCTTAGAGATGTTTGTTAGACCTTGCTTTAAGTCTGGAATAACTAAAAATCATGAGTTCAGAAACATTATTTTGGGATCACATTGGTGTAAATGGGTACAAGATAGGAAACCTTACTCTGTATTTTCTAGCAAAGGTTTTCTGTACTAAAGAATTAAGGTGATACTGATGTTTCTAAAAGATTCACTTACTTTCCTCTTTACCTTTCCAAAAGAAACTTTAGGTCCAGAAATTTGACATGAATTTATGCATGTTTATTCTTGTCAGTGTAAAGCCATAGTAAATATATAGTAAAATAGAGATTCTTATATGCGTTTATTAAAAAATGTTCTCAAATATATGCAAAGCAGCCGTACAATTCTTATTGATATTAATAGGAAATGCGTATGAATATAAAGAGGACAATAAGGTAGTTCTTCAAAGTGCTTATGGATTATAAATCAGACCATATGGGACTGAGTATTCATTTCACTACCTCAGCAGTTACTTCAATTTCAGTATAATTGGGTTCTAATTAAATTTTACTTTTGGAGAAAGGCTGCTAAAATATTAAATCTTTAAGGGCTTTATTTTTCAAGCTAAGAACATCTTGGCAGGTGTTCATTGTAATAAGCCTGTTAAGTATCCCTTTATTCATCTCATTTGGCCTCTTTAATTCCCATGGAAGCACAAAACCAACAAGAACAACTGAAAACCAAACTCAGGTGTCCTAAGTGATGGTTTTCACTAGGATTATTTGAAAAATGGAAATTCTTCCCAAGAAAAGAAATTATACAAAAAATCTCAACAATTTTTTGCAGCAGTGATATGTGCAAAAGGTCAAGTTTTAAAGGATCTGTCTTGTGTACAGAGAATTTTTGCTAGAGAATCCCCTGTATATTTAACTAAATTACATATGACTTTTATTTCGTGTGAAAGATATTGATATGAAGAAGCACAACATAGTAATTTGACTGAAAGGCGGAAAATAGAAATGGTTATTCCATCAGTCTCTCAGGTGAAAATAAAGTTATTTTCTGACAAAGTCTTATATTAGACACTGCACAAGTGAAGCCATGGCACATCAGAACCCTTCAGCGTGATCCCAGAACTTGCACAATGGCAGAACCAAGAGAGAGTTTTAATGCAAAAGCAATTTCTCTTCTTACTGAAGCAAAATGTACACAGCAAATATAGCCCTTGGGTACACCCCTGAGTCATGTCAAATAGATTAAAATCTTTCCTTTTTTGTAAACTGTCTTTCATGAGATCTTGTTGGATCAACGACTGTGCACAATGCTCATAAAGATCAAGGGAAAATGTCAAGTGTGTGACTTTTTAATTCTCCTGTATTTTCAAAAAATGGCAAATAAAGTGTGACAAGCGAGCAGGAAATACTATGGGTGGTGTAAACGATGGGAGAATGATGATTTTGCAGTGCACCTGTTTTGTGTTCTCTTTGCGAAGAGGCAAATAGGTTTAGAAAGATACAAAACCCTCGCAAGCTGCAAATACATAGCAGCGAAAGAGAACAATTCACATAGCTGGTACTGCTGAGTAGACACTCACGCAGGCCGGCTGAGAGCTTCTGTACACTTCAGAGAGTGTGTTGCCTTATGGCATTGGTCAGAAGTGGAGACAGCTAACAGCAGAGGACTCACCAGGAAACTGGACTTGACAAAACCCCTCAAAACCAGACTAGTACCAGTCTTTAGATAAATCAATGAAGATATTAAACATTAATTTGATGTTAAGAAAGTTAATATAAATATTAATGGTGTGCTTCATGTGGCTGTAAGTATTCATCCAAATATAGGCTATATGTGTCTTCCAGAATTGGTGCTCATTTTCATTGCAATTCACTCCTCCTAGCACAGACGTGTAATTCACCTTCTACAGAGTGTGTTGCACCGTAGGTGCCTATGCCCCCATCCAGGGTAATGCACAGCCTGAATGCCTGGATGTTTATACAGTCCTGCAACTAAAAAGAAGGTGTTTGCTGGGCAGTCCTAAATGAGTACACTCTGGTTTCTGTACACAGTCCTCCTTTCTCGTCATAATCATCACAACTGTTGCAAAAAAAAAGGTGGAAATCTTTCCTGCTTTTCAAGACTGGGTAATGGAAGAACCCCATAATCTGCAAATAAGTGTGTTCTGCCAGGAGAGAAAGGCATAACCTCTGTAAAACAGTGCCGAAAGCACAAGTGGTTGGGTATCTCAGAGAACACTGTACCATGACCATACTGCCCGCTTCACTGACCGTCCCTCTTCTATGGCTGGAAAAGACAGCTTGATCAGTTCTGCAGACTTTCCTGCACAATTCAATAGCTACTCAGCATGCACAGCGAGGTGGGCATTGCACATGCTCTTACCTGGCACTACAGGGGCACGTTCACCCAGAAGGAGGAGTTCCTCTGACATGGGATGGGGAAATAAAAGGGAAGATGACAATAGGAAAGTTCCAGAGAAGAAGATCCTAAGGTTTCCCAAAACAGGAGACATTACTCTGGAAACCTGACTTGGTGTTATCCTGGGACTTAGAGTCCGGGGAAGTGGACATGTACTTTGAGGACCTCATTGTATCGTCTCAGGGTATGGGGGACTAGAACAGGTTAATGCCATATAGGTATTCGTACATCTCCCTGGTAGGGGAGCCCTTTCTACAGCAAGATGCATGGGTACCATGTGGCATGAACAAAGAGGAGGAATCCAGCAATACCTCCCTCATCAGGGATTTTGGACAGAGGTGGAGCTTCTCTTGCTTCCTTTCAGTGGGCATTTCTAATTGTGTATTACAATGTCATGCACACACAAAGATTTTCCATTTTATCAGATGCTCGGATAGTTTGCACCATGAGAAATATCTGGACAATTTCATATGCTGCAGTTTGTGCTCTAGCAGTTGAGAGATACTTTTTCTCTTCCTATTTAAATTCAGTGAGGTTTTCAGCTCCACAAGAGAAAGAAAAAAACCCCAAAGCCATAAATTAATCTTTCATATAGTAATATCATGATAGAAATGCCTTAAAAGAAAAAAAGGAGGAATATGATATTCTCAGTCTGTTTTTACACCCCCAGGCTATGGTGATAAATAACATTTTGCTTTTCTTCTCCTTCCCCGTTCCTGTGACGTTAGTGTTGTTCCTTCTGGAAAAACTCCATGGTGCAAATAACAAGATAAAACCACTTTCTCCATGGTGGGAGTTGAAGATGGAACATTAACTTGAAAAATCAATGGTCCTCATAAGATTATAGTTTTATGGAGTGGGGAAAGGAGACATTTGAGACCAGCCTTTAAGTTTTTGGAGATAATATATGAGACTTCACAGACTATGCAGTACTATCTTTACCTACAGAAAGTTTATGGTGCTTAGGAAGGCAAATTACTTAAGCTGTTTATAGACTACTGTCTGTGATGTGCTGGGGAGTGTAGCATTTGCCAGGGCCTTGTGCTGATATGAAGCTGGGGTATAGGTAGTGCATTCATCAGACCTGAAAGTTGGAAAGTTTCTAGCAATACAGACATATTCTTAGAGCACTGGTATGCCTTTCAGGAAGGAAGAATACAGCATCATTGAGGCTGGTCTCTAAAGCAACTACTACATATATAGAGTTGTAGTAAAAAGGAAATTTCTCTTTTTTGTGATTATCTTAAAAAAGAATGCTAGGTCTTCGTGGTAGAACCCTTACTGTGATTTGGATGAGCGCTTTATTAGAAGTATGGGAAAGAGAGAGAAGAAAGTAGCTGAGAAGATAGGTAAAAGGACTGTAAAATACTATTATTTACTTTTAAAAGTAAATCCCAGCATCCTGTATCGACAGAAGAGATCTTATATTTGTTTTAAAAGCCTTACTGAAATAGGACACGGCTACCTCCCCCTGAGCAGATGAAGGGAATTTCAATGGCAGATCGCGTCTGGGATAATTCTCAAACTATTGCGGAGAGCAAAAGGTTTCTCAGTATCTTCTTTCCAGTCTTTATGTTCAAAAACTGCTTGGTACTGAGGCCTCACAAAAGGACTGAGATGTTTCAGGCTCCTGGTGCACAGATGTGCCTTTTGTGCTGACCAAGCCAGCCTGACCTTGCTCCAAAAACCCCAGCCTTGGGATGGCTGGTAACTGCAGCATGTGGCCCATCGTGGCCACCAGCTGAGCACTCCGGCACGAGGGGCAGCTCCTGCTCAGGGCACTCAGGTGTGCAAGATACGAAGGCAACAACGTGCTGGCTCTTTGGGCCCTGCCAGGGCTGTGTGGGCAGGCTGAGTAGACCTTACCCTCCCTACAGACATCTTCTATACCTTCTCATACGCACAGGTTGGAAACTGCCGGTGGACGTGCTAACCCTTCCTTAACTCCCTTATATACGTACACTTGACAGTCACAGACTTCCTTTCCTGTCTCTGGGTGTAGAGCAGGAAAACAGAATCATGGCCCATGACAAGGATCCAAACACACCCTTAACACACACACGCACATGCACACACATAAGTACTGATAAGAATTAATACTAAATGGACTGTCCTGGTGAAAATTATGATCAACAGTAAATTTAATGAGAGATGTTAATTTAAAATATATATGCTTTGGCTCTATGTGCTTGTATGACAGCACTCCCTCCTAGTTGTGTATCCAGTCTCAGGCAGGTTTAGGTGCGGGTCACTGCTTAGATATTCCACTGGTCCAGCATGATGGACATGGACATGACGGTCACAGTGGTGCCGTCTTTTCCTGACTATGATGTGTTTTAAGATAAGTGGTCCTCCATTTCATTTCCTCTTCTTTAATTGGCATATCTGTTTATCCTGTAAACATGTGTATATACAGTACCTTTGAAAGTGCCTGTCTTTTATTGGTAATTTAAGCATAATGAAACCAATGCTAATAAAAATAATGTCATGTTACCTATTTCTGGAGTCTGGGTGTAACATTAGGCAAAAGTTTTTGTTACATTCTACTCAGAATATCTACTTCATGACTCTTATTCTTCTCTTTAAATGCTGATGTATAAAATGCTTGCTTTTTGTATACTCTGTGACCCTCAGTGGTTTACCATTTGGGACAATAGCACCGTGAGGTTTGAGCGCCTGAATTTTACTGGTCTTCTGGTTTATTTCTAAATTTTATAAATTCAGACTTACTGTCTCCTGTACTCAGAAGACAAATAGATGTATCATTAAATTACATAAACATTAGTTTACTTTTCTGGTATGAATTTTTTTTTCCCTTATCTTGGCATGATAAATACAATATCACTTAGAACAAAAAATGTTGGTCTGCACTATGCATCTTAGCTCTCATTTGAAAGTATTTTTGAGAAAACTGACAAAAAGTGTGTTGTTGGATTCTTCATTCTCTCTCTCTAGAACTGTTTCATCCAACTGTTAAAAAAGGCAAGAACAATGCGCACAAAGGTGGTTATTATGTGAAAAAGAAGGGGAAAAACCAGAAGCCTAATAAGAATCCTAGTCTTAGTCCAATACTGTGCCTCTCCCCTCATGACAATATTCAATACCTAGAACATACAATAAATAATTTGTCTCAGGTGGACCTCCTATTTCCAAAACCTGTCAGCAGCTGCCTGGTTCCCAGACTTCATGTGCATTCAGCTGTCAGTGTATCTGTAATGACTGCCAAGAAGAGGGTTGATTAGTCCATACATACTGTGGTAACTTTTCTCATTAAAGCTTTTCTCTCCAAGGGTGTGAATTTCACATTTTGGTAGTATGCCACAATGAATTAGACTCTGGATGGAATTTGAGGTTACTTAATCCCCTAATGACTGGCCCCTCAAACTGTTGCCAGTTCACTACCCCAGAACAGTATTTCATAATATGCAACCTCAAACCTCATTTTTTCAGAAGTCTTCAACATAGTAATTGTAGTCAGAGTTGTTATTTTGTACTAGTTTTTGGCAGATATTCTGGTTTTGGAGAAAACAGAATCTGTTTTGATGCAGGATTTCCAATGGATTTGCATACTTGGAATTGACCAAATAGGTGTCCAAATACATACTTCTCTCTCAAATAATTAATCCTCTAGCTGTTTGCTTAAGGCCAACTATTTTGTTATGGTGATAATGTTTCATCAATATAAACACAGAGAAGACTTAAGCTTCTTGGGAGGAAAAAAAGAAGCTGAAGTGTCAACCTTGTAGAAAGAGAAGAATTCTCTTTCTTGGGCAAAGGGATGCTCTTTTGGTGTATCTACGGCAATGTGACTGACTATAGGTAGCAATGGCTCAGTCCACCATTCATTAATTGGGTGCAACTCTGCAAGCCACACACGAAAGTATGATCTTACTTGAGAGGAAGTATTCCCTGAGTGCCATTTTTGTTTTTTTTAAAAATCAGGAAAGCATCAGAATGGGTACTAATGAGGTAAGCAGACAAGGAGTTGAAACCTTTGAGGTGAGTTTCAACATCTAAATCTTATTCACTTATACCCTACCGAACCACCACTTTCTCTGGGGATTCACAATTAGTTTAAGTCTGACGGTTCTCCAGTTAGGTCTCTGATTAACATGCATAGGATATGCTCCCATCCCATCTTCCATCTGAGTCCCATTTGGTCTACCAAATAGATGTAGATGTTAGAAGATAGACCAGCTGTGGAGAGTAGGGAGATGTCAAGAAGCCATAGGGTAAGGGGGATGTGGGAGGACACTCAGGAAACGCTGGGGTAGGCAGACAGGACCAAGCAGTGACTCTTGGACCAGTTAGCTTGGCGATCAGGCACCACAGGGGAAAGAGGCACCGGGCAACCGGGAGGCAGGGAGCTGGGTTAGTGGAAGCTGAAGCTACTCAGTATGTGTGTCAGTAGGCTGCTGTCAGACATGCCTCTTGGCCATGCAGAAGCTCTCATAGCTTCAGGGAAGACAGCTGTACTAAGAGATGATGGCTCAATGATAAAACTGTGCAGCACCTGCGGGACTTCTTCTGGCAGCTGCTGTAACAGCTTGATTTGCTTTCAATTTACTGTATATTGTTTTCTGTGAAAAAGGTCTAGCTGGGAAGCAAGGCGGAAGGTTGCTTATTTCTAAGTGATGCTGCCTGACTCCTGCAGCACTTTCTGGAGGCTTCCTCTCCTGAAAGCAGCAGGGCAACACCAGGAAATAAAACCTTCTGCATGGCTGGATGGGTCAGGCAAGCAGCCCGCAGTTATAAGGTAACTTCTGGAAGGAGTGAGGGGTGCTCTTACGGTGGAAAGAAGACACATAAACATCAAAGAGAAAGAAATTCAAGGGACCAGAAGCAAATTATGGAAGTTGCTGGAGAAAAGATCTTGTCTGTTAAGGAAACAGTGGGAAGGGAGGAAACTTGCAGATTGAGCCCAAACCACATGATTCCTTAATTACCTTAAGGTGAATAAGAATGTTGGTTCTAGCATTGGGGATATTGGCTTCTCTCAGTACATGGCCAGTGAAAACTAGCTAGTCGAAATCCTCCAGGATCCGTGCTCCAGGGAACATCCAGGTATTTTCTGCAGCAGCTTCCATGGCGCAAGCAGAGTACGCTGAGAATATCCCTTGGAGAGGCGGGTTCACATAACACATTGAACAGAAGCCTTGTGTGCCTTTGCTGAAAGCTCCAGAACCTGGCTCACCGGCAGCTGCTCGCTATCACTGCAAGTTGCAAAGTCACTAGTTATTTAGATAGAAAAATATGTTGGCCTCGTATATGTGGCTGCCTTAAAAACACCTGCCAGGCAGCTGGCTAATCGCTATCTAATAATCCTTGGGCAGCGTGTCACAGGGTCTCTTTTCCATTTCAGATCATTTTCTGAGGCAGTACAAATCAGCAGAAAGCCGCTTCAAATAAAACACTAGTTTAAAGCTGCTGTAGGTAGCATCCCTGTCGCGGCCAGTCGCAGCGAAGGAAGGGTCCGGCGCAGGAAAGGCGGTGTAGGTGTAACGTGAGTAGTTCTTACCAGGGTGTCAGCTCAGGGTATGTGCTTGGTTTCCTATCATTCCTTACAACCGCCTGCTAACTCATATGACAGCTACAAGATTGCTTTTGCTTCGCTAGGATTAGTTGCTGTATTTCAGCTGCCACGCTGTGAAAAGGCCTTTTTCTCCTGATGAAAAAAAGACCCAAGGAACCAGTTATTCAAACAAGAGAATTTGGGTGTCCTTTCCTCACTGAGTTGTTTGCAAATGATGATACAAAGATGAGCAAACTCATTTTCAGTAATGTGATAAGAAAGAGCTAAATTAATGGTTATACAATTAGAGAAAAGAGGGGATGATTATGAATGAAATATCTTTCGTTTAGATCTGAATATGTAGATCCGCTTTCATGAGTTAACAAAATGTATTGACTTTTCAGCACAATATTGGTTCTTAATAATATTAAAGGCATTTGATTTCTTTGGCTGGGAAGAAAGCCAATCCTAATCACAGGCATCGTAAATACTGGTCTAATCCCTTTCTCTGTTTTATGTCCCCCATATTAGTACTACAACATTTCTCTATGCCTAGTCATTTATATGCATTGCTAGCACAACACAGTCTTCTAGAAGATACGTTATTTTGTTCTACAAATATTCAAAAATGATTGCTGCTGTCACTTTCTTAATCACTTATTCATCACATGGACACCATGTGGTTTTTGAAAAAGTGTGAGTTACTTCTACTGCAATTATTGTAGCCAAGAGTGAACAGAAAAAGAAGAGAGAAAGGAGTAAGAACAGCAGGAAAAGGATAGGCAATAAAATAGAGAATCATCATAGTGTAAGGAAAATAAGTTTTAAAATCTGTTTTATCCATTCATCATAGCTCCTTCACAGGTAATGGACTTGTATCATTTTATGGGAATTCAGGCATAAGGTTAAATCACAAGGAAGAATGATTTGGTTAAATACACTTAATGAACTTTACTAAATTCCAGAATGATTTGTATTGTTAGGAAATCTCAATTGCAGACTTTTCCCAGGCTGAAATAGTACTGTTTATCTCTCAGGGTGAAAGGAGAGATGTACAGGAGAAGCCTGAAATAACATGAATTGAAAAGAACTTTAAAGACCTGCTCAGTTAGTTCTTTATAACAGCAAGTTTAACCACTAATAAGGAGATATGAAGTCTATATTCAAATAAAAGGGTAATTCCAGTCATTGTGATTCCATAATCTGCCTGGCCAGTGAGTACCATTGACCTGATGTTTGATACGCTGGCATTATTGAGCTTTCCTTCTGATATTTAACCTGACTATTTCTTCTGTATTTTAGGAGGACAGTAACTTATTTTCTCCTCTGAAGTAACTAGAGTAGCTGGTTCCTGTCCTAAAGTGCTGATTTTCATGACTTTTGTCAGAATTGTCTCCCATTCTTTTTCTCTTTAATAAAGCATTAAATCAGAGAAGTGTCACTAAAAGACCCCTCTGATCCTTTTGTCTCTCCTTAGGAAATTGTTAGCCTTCTGAATTATATTCATTAAAATGTTGGCAAATGCTTGGACTCCTCTTCTATCTTCTTGAATTTGACTGAAAAAAGAAGGCAGTTCAGAGGAAATTTAAAAAAAGAAATCTCTTCATGATATAGTTTGGTCTTCACACTGGAAGATCCCAAAGCGGTTTTCATTTTGATTTCCTAGAAGTCACTCTTATGAGTAGCTGAAGTGCTGTTAGGAGCACAATCTAAGCCATTAAACATTTTTCCATGCCACGGAAAGTGTGTCACCCTGTTCCGCCACCTCATGCAGGTCTCCCAGAGGAGATATACCTTTGCAAAAAAAAGAAAGCTTTAAACTGGGAACACCTTACTGCACTGTCAGAAGAGTGTCCTGTTAAATGTCCTTCCACCCCCCAGGGCTTCTTCCACTGTAGTTGCAGGTACACTTATATCCTGTAGAACCTTATATCCCGTAGAACCTTATATCCCCTTGTACAAATCTGCTGCTGGCTATTTGCACAACAAACACAAGACCATGAAAATGGGATTCTGAGGAGCTACATGTTCAGGACAAAAGAATATTAAGGTACAGGAAGTTATCTGAATTAATCATTATTTTCTGTCTCTCAGACAGTAAAAGGGAAGTCATCATGGCCTTAACATACATTTGTCATCTCACATTAAACGTAAACAAGATTTGTGAGGATCCAAACGGTGACTGCAGAGGGAAACGCTGCACCTTGTGGTGTTCATGACCCAGGCCAGCCGGTTTCCAGTTGGTTCCATGATGGCACACATCTAATGTCACCTAAATAAGGTGGGAAATAAATGTCTCTCTACTCGTACTTAGATTATATTCAAATAAAATATAAACATACCTGTCTGCTTACCATAGGAAAGAGTGAAAATTATTTTCCATTTTTTGTGAGGTGTATGGCTTATCTTCTTTTGTTCTCAAGTTTTGCTAGCTTTTAAAAAGCAAGTTTTTCTCATATCACCATGTTAAACATGAAGACAGAACAAATTATTTGGGTGCTCTTTCTGCTCTGCTCTTAAAGCCCGTGACTTTCTGAGACACTTACGCTAGAATATGGCAGGGACACCAAAGAAAATAGAATTACCTCTGAATTTCCTTACTCCAATACATTCAGCATTTGTGTTTGTCTCTATAACGAAAACAACTATGTTTTTTGTCTCACTAGGAGTCAGTACCTCCAGCAGCAAAATACCTTCTAATCTTTTTTAAAGAATATGTTTGTGTGGAGCTTCTTACAAAGTAAAACTGTGAATAATACCTAATGCCAACTCAGACTGCAAGTCTGAATGCTGGATTACACTTAATTACATTAATCAATGCAGTTCTATTACTGTCTCCACTAACGACAAAATCTTGACTTATCTCCTTGAATAATTGCTGGCTGTGATCAGGCATCTGACTGAGCTTTTGAAGTAGAATGCCCTTTTACATGGAGCTAAAGTGGCTGTTTGCTCTTACTGATGCTTGTGTGAAGTTCAGTTCATGAACATGTGCGCTCTGATTTGCTTTCTGAGCAGAGAATTGGTCTTAGGCACAAATACTCTAGCAAGGCTTTCTAATACTCTAGGGCTTGCAGGTGTTATGAATCTAAGTCTAGCATTGGAAATGAATTTCAGTACCTCACATGGATGATTTAGTTATCAGGTTTTATCATTTTGATCTGAAGACAGCACCATCTTCTGATGGCTAGGTCTGGAGTAATCAGCAGCTTCATAAGCTACTAGGCAGATGCTATAAGGAATGGCTTTAAACATTGTGAACATTTTGGAATGCACTAATATCTCCCAAATTATGTTTAGATTTGGTTCTTTTCTCCCTACTGTTAAAAAGCATCACTTAGTAATACAGTCCTCCTTTCTGGAGATCCCCACGGTGTGCCGTCCACTTTCTTCTGCATGATGGCCTGTAGGAAATAACTTTTCTCTCCTCTTCTGACAAAAGTTGCAGCTTCACATGCTGGCATTAGGACATGTTGACACCAGGAACAGCCCTAACATTTTATCCTGTGACTACTCAGTCCTCGCTTCACTTGCCCTGGAGGAGGAAGGAGGAGGGAAGGGGAGTGCAGTGGAAGTGGGTTCCTGTCGCTCCAAAGTCCATGTTGCATTAAGGCAGGGACTTTAAACGCTTCTTTTCTGCTTTGAAAAGCGAAAGATGAGTGGTCATCTCATGTTTTCTGCCTCCTACTGTTACTCCCACCACTTTCAGGTGCCACTGCAGTATGTGCTGGCACATTCCGGGGATTAAAGTGGGAATGGAGAAGGTGTGGCTTCGCATGTCTTGAAATCTGTAGTTATGAGATGTGCCTCGTTTGTGGGGCAGTATTCTGGGCTGATACAGTAGTGGAGCTCTATATGTATGAAACGTGCTAACGAAATTTTCCCTGCAGTATGGTTTTCGACAAATGTAATTCCTTCCCTGAAAGTAACTTATTACAAACTGAACCTAATATTTGCTAGAGTGCAGGCGTATTAATTTCACAGTCAAAATATGATTAAACATTAAAAAGTGAACGCAACTCCTTAGAGTAGGTCAGTCAAATCTTTTACTTCTGAATATATGTAGGTCTATAGCTGCCTCCTGTTTTAGATGGCAGGAAAAGGAGAAGCTGTCCTTTTATTCAACATGTACACACAGCCACAGCTATTTCCTGTTTATGACCGAGTTCCCATATACTGTAAAACACCAAATAATAAAAGCCCTTGAAGTGAAAAAAGAATCATACAATCGTTACTGCAAATAATTAATGGTACATCTTGTTGATTAACTGGAATGAAGCCTTAACAACGTGAAGCTCAGCCTTGGTCCATCTCAAAGACAAAGGTTTAGACCCATTTGCATCTCTACCGTTACTGGAATTATGAGCATGTCAAGATGACATTTGCCATAGCTTTGTGTCTGTAATTTGTCCTAATTTATGCTAGTAACAACACACCAATATGTTTGGCTGAGTATCCTATGGACTCCAGTTCCAGATCTGGGCATCTCTCTGCCTGCTGAGAGGAGGAACAAGTATATACATATCCTCAACACACATAGATGTCTTTGCATCCTCACCTGGATCCTGGCAGTGAGCATAATTTAGACTCCTGTGGTGCGGCATTTTCATTGTAGGCTGACGCAGTGGTCCGTAGCAAAATTGTATCCCTGTATATTCAATAGTGCCACAAAGCACCACCTCTTTTTGCAATTATAATATTTTTTCTACAAATGCAATCTGTTCAGGAGATGTAGACGTTTTGCAAGTGTTGTTTTCTAACCCATGAATTAAGCACTTTAGTTAGATTATATCAGTAT
Organism: Phaethon aethereus; assembly: GCF_964289735.1. NCBI lineage: Eukaryota > Metazoa > Chordata > Aves > Phaethontiformes > Phaethontidae > Phaethon > Phaethon aethereus. Next base: position 68,389,148 of record NC_138576.1, on the reverse strand, counting down.
TAAGTACATCAGACAGTAACACAAAATACTGGCTTACAAAATTAATATGGAGACAACAGCCTGTTTTTGCTTTTTGCTCAATTTTGGGATGAAAAACCTAAAATACTTGAAGGTTTTCTTTGACATCTGATTGATATTTTTCAAATAGTGAAATATGAAAATAAAAACAATGAAAAAAATTCTGTATTTCATTGCACCTATTCCAGTACATTAGTTCTTCTCGTTTCTATCTGTAAAGAGAGAAAAAAAGAGAAAACTAAGTCTGAAGTGTTCTTTTTAATGCAGCTTTATAATAAACTGTTAAGTACAGTGTCCTGAGTCCGGTTTGATTCTTCTTGGTTTTGTTAACTTTGTTATTTTTCAACATAACATTTTCATAAAGAATAGTGTTTGTTTTAAGAATAATCATGTGTATTTTTTGTTGTTGCCATCTCATATAAGGCCATAATTTTCTGAGACTTTGAGACAATGTTCTGAGGAAGAGACTGAAATATCACAAAGAATAATCTGGTAAGATGAAGCAAAAGACACATTTCTGTCAGCAAAATGCATATTCTTTTAATAGGGTTTTGCTCAGCATAAAAAAGGGAACCATAGCAACATAAGTAAGCCTATACATTCAAAAACTGTAATTGACTGACAGGGCTGAGACAAAATTAAAGAGCAAAATCACTAGTGTTTGAAGTTTGCAAGCAAAGATGCGATGGTACTTCAAGTTTTGCGTTTGGATTCAGAGTTCATCCAAATTCAGGGATAAAGGTCACAGAGAAGCGAATTGAAATCTCAGGGTTGCTTTTCTACTGATATAACAAATTTTAGTAACTAGAAAGGTGCCTTGTGAAACGCCAGGCTTTGTGCACTGTGTAGGATGTTTGGTGTAACTTTCCCAGTTCCTGGAGGTTCAATGAATTAGAAAGATAATCTGCCATGCTGGCTATTATTTCTTTTATTACACTGATCAATAATCCTGATCGTCTTCTGTAGACAGCCTGTCATGACACCAGCATCAAATGCTGTTTTAGTCCTCCTGCAGACCAGACATTATTTTGCTTGGAGAGTCACAGTCTGCTTGGGAATAATAAGATTATTATTATTAATAAATCAGACTGGATTCAGTCCATAAAGAAGGAGAGAGAATATTATTAATGGCAGTCACTGTAGCCTCCTGTGGGGGAAAAAACAACAACAAACCACCCCTGCCTGAAACTGAAAAAACCCCCTAACACAGAGCATAGCTGTTTTACACTATGTATCCTAATTTTACATGGAGATAATGAGTTTGGCTGACAACAGCTCTGTAAAACATAAAGCCTTTGGTAAGCAGTTCAATTTGTACTTTACAAGCCTCAGATTGAAAACTGGCATTTATGCACATGATAATGAGATGAGAGCCAACGTGGAGCTCTCAAACCTTCCTTCCTATGGAAGGAACATACTGAATCCCATGGCTATCAACATTTTCAGAAGGATGGTGAAAAGTTGCACATAGGGACATGCAAAGATTAGAAGTGATGAAAGGTCTGTAACACACAGCTTTATTGAAGGGTTCACTTTGTTTAGTATATCAAAAGGAAGAGTGAGAGGCAATGTGATTCAGTTGTAAAAATATCTTCAGGAGGAAAAAGATTAGGTTTATTAAAAATTTTTTCAGCTCACTAAAAAATAAAATGTGATGAAAGTCAATGATCTGGAATTGAAGTTGAATAATTTAGATGAGAAATTAAGAACATTTATACAAAAGCCATATGTGGTGGGTTGACCCTGGCTAGATGCCAGGTGCCCACCAAAGTCGGTCTATCACCCCCCTCCTCAACTGAACAGGGGAGAGAAAATATAATGAAAGACTCATGGGTTGAGACAAGGAGAGGGAGAAATCACTCACCAATTACCATCATGGGCAAAACAGACTCAACTTGGGGAAATTAGTTTAATTTATTACCAATCAAATCAGAGTAGGATAATGAGAACTAAAACCAAATCTTAAACACACCTTCCCTCCACCACTCCCTTCTACCTGGGCTTACTTTTACTCATGATATTCTCTACCCCATCCCCATCAGCAGCACAAAGGGGCGGGGAATGGGGTTTGTGGTCAGTTCATCACACGTTGTCTCTGCCGCTCCTTCCTCAGGGGGAGGACTTCTCACACTCTTTCCCTGCTCCAGTGTGGGGTCTTCCCCGGGCTGCAGGTGGAGATCTGCTCCAGCGTGGAGCTCCATGGGCTGCAGGGGCACAGCCGGCCCCACCATGGTCTTCACCAGCAGCTGCCGGGGAATCTCTGCTCTGGCACCTGCAGCGTCTCCTGCCCCTTCTTCACTGACCTGGGGGTCTGCAGAGGTGTTCCTCTCACATCTTCTCACTCCTCTCTCCAGCTGCAATTGCTGTTGCTGTTTTTCCCCCCCTTCTTAACTCTATTACCCCAGAGGTGCTACCACCATCGCTGATGGGCTTGGCCTTGGCCAGCGGTGGGTCCGTCTTGGAGCCGGCTGGCACTGGCTCTGCCGGCCACAGGGGAAGCTTCTGGCAGCTTCTCACAGAAGCCACCCCTGTAGCCCCCTCCACTATCAAAACCTTGCCACGCAAACCCAATACACCATAATTACTCAATTATACAAACTACCAAGATAAGCAGTAAATATTAACAAGAATAGTATTATTATTATCACAGTTATTACTGATTAAGGTTTTCAAATGGTTTGAATTATTTCTGGGTAAACGTGTTGGCCGAATTCAAATTACTGAGGTTAATATGAGAATAACTGAGAGAAATTCAAGATACAGTAGAAGTCAAAGAAATTGCTAGTTCTTCCCAGCTTTCAGATTTTGCACCAGTATTTCCAAGTCTATCTTTTAAACCAATACACCATGTATATAGCAGCAATGCATGGAACAGACATAAGGGATGTATGTGTGGAAAAGAGTCAGTGTGGAAAGGGGAAATCTACTTCTGTATATCTCCTGCAACACTTTTCTCTCTCCTTTCCCCTCTTTCTCCAAAACTCTCAGGGTAGTTTCCTAACAGTAAGCTTGCACAGAAAAGGATTTATCTCAGCAGGATAAGAAAGCTCTATGGAGATAATACTTAGCAAAACACTTTTGTTTCTGAGCTACCAATAGCACTTGCCAGTTCAACTAATAAATTAATGAAACATGTTGGAGGAGACAGGGTGAGGCTGTTTCACATATCCATTCAAAAACAGCTGTGATACCTAATATAATCTGGAGAGTGGTAATAAACCCCACTACTCCTAATTTCTGCTCCAAAATGCAGTAAAATGTAATTTTTAGAACCAAAAACCGAGCAAATGGAGAGTCAGAACAACACTGTAGCTAACATCAGGATCTTGCTTATAGCACTGGAATTCTGTGACCGTGGCTTGCTAATCAAAATATTTGCGATGCAGAGTTAGCCTTTATTCCCTAAGATAATGCTTTTAGATCAGCCTTGGCAAATTTTTTTTTTTTTTTAAGCAAAATTGCAGCATTCTAAGTCACCGATTATCAAAACAACAGTCTAGGATTAAAAACCAGTCCTAGCCAAGCAAGTATTACTTCTTGCAGAAGGTTACCTAACTCCTTTAGTTACTGAAGATTTTGCACAAGAAGTGCAGTCATTTTGCAGTGGGCAAGTCTCAGCAGACTGGGAGCAGCTGGGGATACCTGGCACGTTTGCGTGGTTGTGATGAAACCTCCTGGGTAATTCAACATCTTCAGAAGCAGCAGATACCGTGGAATATTAATGCTCAGGATGCCTGGGAGCATGCTCGCACTACAAATGGAGACCAAGGCAGAGAGTCCCTGATTTAACTAAATTGGACACAAGTTCACACGGTGTGGCAGAAAAGCCTTGCGGGTGTAGCAGGTCGGATCCAGGCACAGGCTCCAGGCAGGGCACGTTAGCTCGGAGGCAGTCGTAGGGGAACACAGCTTCCAGGAGTAGCTTGGGTGGATTGAGTAATGGTAGCACTAGTCTGAGGGGTGGGTTGGCATGAAAGTCTTCTGGACTATATCGAAGCATTAGCTTCAGTAACATACCACCTACAGTCTTGGTCATTACGCAATTTGCCTCTTAAATGCCCATGCATGTAACACGGATTGTTTATGATGCAGGTTTTACATGAGAATGCCTTGTCTTTATCACATGCTGTGTAATATAAATATGTCTTTTTTCTTTTTAGATCAGTACCAACGTTATTTTTGTAAGCTAATTTTCCTTGCTTGCCTTATTTTTCCTCTCTGTTTATCCATGACAGAAGCAATCCCAAGCTGCCTGAAGTCATCAGAAAAACTACTACAGACTTCAAAGGAACCTGGATGTGTTTTAAGAACATTTCAGAATGAGTCATTTAGCCAAGGGGATGTGAAGTGCAAGCAGAGACAGCCACCAGGCCCTGCCATACTGCATAGAAAAGGATAGTTCTTCCAAGCAGAGCAGCTCATTTGTACATGTTTGGGGAGTTGTGTTTGGGATGGTATTGAGCATTTTAAGAAGACAGAAACCATTTTGATTTGTGACTGGTAACAAGGCAAGAACAGTTTATAAAATTAAAAATCTGCTGGTGGAAATGGCTATACATTTTGTTCCTAACACATCTTTGCACTCAAAATTTGTCCTGAGTTAAATCTGATTTGATCTGGTTTCAGCGAATCTGCTAGTGTTAATTTGCCTATACCAGAGTCCCACACTTCCCCCCATACATCCTGATTGATTTCTAAAGCAGATATAATACACTTCTCTTTACCACTGACCCATTTTGTAAGCCAACTCGACTTAGTCATGATGTCTTAAACAATGTGAAATTTTTACTAAGCAGAGGTTCTGATTGCCACATCTGGAATGGAAGGAATCATTGCCAAACAAGGTATACTTTTTTTTTTTTAAAATTTACTGTACCAAGATGTCTATTTGCTTTTTTTTCAAGTGTGTATTTGCTTTATGTTTTGCTAGAGTATCCATATATATAAGCTGTTTTTCTCTTGTGCAAGGGAAAACTCTCTACCAGTCTGCTTTGCAAAACATGTCTAGATTAATCCTCCCTGCAAGGCTAAAATTCATTAACTTAGTGGCTTTGGTTGATTGTCAACAAAACCAACTAAATGTTTCCACATTTTTCTGTGCTTATTGTTCTATCAATTATGACTGATATAATTAGCTTTGCACTTTTTGCACTGCAACTGCCTTATCACTTGCCATTTATCCTATCTTATGCAGTAGAATACATTTGCTGCTTAGATTTACAAATGGTTTATGAAACAAGATCCCATTAAATCTCTGTGCACACTGATCATGCCTCCATCGTGTGATAAAAGGGCACAGACACTGCTGAGGGGGTGGCTGTTGCAATTACAGATACCTAAAGATAAATAAATCCTTTTTCTTTATCCACATGGGGGAAACTTCCCTCTTAAGCATGCTCAGGAACTTCCACTGAAAGGATAGCTTAGGTCAAGTTAGTGATTATTTATGTTGTGAACAGAATTAGGATCTAAATGATACATACAGAAGCAGAACAATTTGCTTGAGCAATTAGCCTGAGGCTAATGTGCTTCCCTGACTGGCAATGCGGCTCTGCCAGCTCTGCGTTTTAAATAATATTATCAATATAATTAATATAGATTGAGGAGATGTCCAGAACTATAATGAATACGGTAACTCTTGAGCTAAACAGATAATTATATCAGGAGGAAAGAATTAGCCAAATTGTGTTGCCTTTTGGCAGACACTAGCACTGGATAACTATATTCGACTTCATTTGTCCCCAGTTGATACGGGCAATCCAGTCTCCAGAGATGAGCAGATGTACATAGTTCACTCTGTCACCTGCTTCAACGTCTTCTCATGTGTTGCGTTCTCTCTATGGCAACAAGCTGCTGCTGGTAGAAATTTGGCACGGAGGCTTCGGAGGGAAGCATAAATGCATCTATCTGAACACACAGAAAGCTTTTGAATTATTGCAATATTTTTAAAAGTTCCTTTTTTTCCCCCTTACATTACGTGCATTTCAATAAATCAAAGGTCTCTGAAGCTAAAGTGCTAAGGCTTAGCTGAAGCTCATTATTCTGGATTCAGCTACTATAATTTTAGCCTCTTGGAAACAGTTAAAATTACTGTAAGCGAGTGCTCTTAATTTGGAAACCTTTTGATGCCAATAGTCTGACTGGTATCTCTCACTTTGGTCTCGGCAGTTTCAAAGTGCACATCAGTTTAGTCCTTGCTTGTGTGCTAAGTAACTAAAGATTATCACCAGTGATCATGTGAATTCAAATTATTCTTTAAAACTATGCCAGAAATATTTCTCATTTGGCAAAGAGAACATGCATACACGTTATGAAAATATAAAGGTCTCTCCCAGCATTGTAAAACCCCCAGAAATAGGGGTTCTATACAGAGGCAAGCCTCTTCCAAAGAAGAGTCTGTGATCAAAATTTCATAGACAGTCAAACCAAAATGAAGGCCAAGATGTCAAATGTTACAAATGCAGTACATAGATATAATATCTAAGTTTCTCACTCTCTCCCCCCACCCATATTACATTATAGCGTATTATTTATTTGCGGTTTGTTATATATTGTGTAATATAATCATATGTGCATGTGTGTTTAAACATGTGCATGTTTATGTTATATGTGTACACTTTATGTATAAAAATATAATTTATATAATATACACAAATATAAATATACCCATATATAATATTATGAACAAAGCACTAGGCCTTGAATATTTTTAAGCTTTCTAGAGTTGTTGAACTGCTTCCTTCTTACTTCTGTTGTTTTCTAACTTTATTCAGAACCACCTAAAAAGCTACTTTTTCTACCAAACCTAATGAAAATCTGTTTTATTGTCATTACTGCAACTACATGACCTCTTCAGGTACTTTTGCGTTTCAAAAAAGATGTTGCAATTTGCACCAAGGGGTGCAAATATAGCCTTGGAAGAAATATTTGTGTTTTATTTACCTGAGTCTTCTGTTTCTACTTTTACACCTTGTTTGGTAAATTAAAGGACAACTAAAGTGCTAATTTTCCTGTAAACATCTTTATATTTTCCATTGTAATGAGTTGCATCTTTTTCGTTGCGTGAGATGAAGTGTCCTTACAACTCCCTCACTCCAGGGACTTGCATTTTTTGTGGATTCATAGCACTCATTCCAGTAGTGCCTAACCAAAAACTACAGAAATACTGTGACTGAAAATAAAAACAAAATGAAAAGGATTTTGCTTCTGGTGCGCGCAAAAAGTCATTCATCCTTGGCAGTTGTTAATGGGAACTGTATAGCATAGACCTTAAACATGAGCCCCCCTTGTGGCATCCTCTGTTTTTATCAGGTTTCTATCGAGTGGTATATATTTACTTTCTGTAGGCGAAACAATGTGAACCGTACTTTTTCTTGAAGAGTCTTTGTCTTATTAAAGTTATGCAAAGAGAAAAAAGAGACAATTTTCAGTTTTTTCATACTCAAGGAATATTAGGAGTTATCATTCAGAACAATAAATACAGTTTTATTAAACTTTTTTCCCCAAATAAAATTACTTCATCAAGTTATCAAACCTTTTTGCATTTAATACTGTTCTGACATCTCTCAGTTTTACTTTCTGACTGTAGCATTGCAGGTAAGGGAGAGTCATGATTTAAACCACCACGTACACCAAAGCGTACTCTCTTTCAGGAAAGTATCACAGGGCTTTTACAGTGTTAATGCCGCTGAACAAACTGTGTCTTAGAGATTTAAATTCTGTGCTTTCAGACAATGCGACCCAAGTAACGAGAGGTTCAGTTTTGCTTTTTAAATGTAAAGCATGTGTATAAATTAATGCTCGCAAGTTATAATTCACTAGTTAGGAATTTTCTGCAAGATGAATGTAGGTAATACTTTGAAGACATAGATTGGTAATTTAATTTTTATTTTCCATTTTATTACATGGGTAAGATATTATACAACATTAACCACATAAACCAGATTTATAAGAATAATTTTTCAAATTTGTAGAAAAAAATACTTATATCTATTCTGTACCAGCCACAAAAAGAATCTTTTTACATTGTAAAATCACAAATTTTAAAGTGAGGTCTTGTAAATGATACTAAACTTTCTCATATGAATAGCTTTTCTGTTGGTGAAAAACGGTATCACTTTTCTGTTTACAATTACCATATAGTCAATATAAAGAAGTAGATGTCAAGTCTAGACTGAATATTCACTTATGAAAATTTGTAAAGCAGTTGTATATATCTTCAAATTTAACTTGCATACTTAGATGATGTAAGAGGCCCAGTTTTCTTTGCAAAGAACAATACTTAATAAGTAACACTTATAATTTTTTATGAACTCTCATCCAGCATAGCATGTTCAAGTGCACATCTGAAGTTTCATGTCTGATATTCAGCTAAAAATCTACAGCACAGAAATGGTTAAAAAGAAATTCTTGGATTAACCACAGTTCTTCAGCAATTCATGAGCACAGCTTAACTACACAGCTAAAGTGAGTTTGCATCATCAATAGATCATAATGCAGCACGAGTAGGTGATAGAATTTAATCTTTAGCGAGTCTCTGTCTATTAAAAAAGGCACGAACATGAATCAAAATGTAGGAATACTGAGTTCAGACACATTCCCGAGACATTGGTTTTTTCCAGTCTTTACTAACATGCTTATCAGGAAAAGAAGGGGAAAGGCAGGTTTCTAAAAAAATAGTTTATGCAATAGAGATTGCATCTGCAGAGGACTGAAAAATCGTTTGAGTGTTTCCAAAGCATACTTTTTCAAATTTAAGAATGGGTGATCTAAAAGTTATGCATTTAAAACTAAAGGCAGGAATGAGGTTGAACATTGTGATTCAAATTCTCAGTCCTGGGAAAAGATGTGATTCAACCCACCAGAGACATCACAAGGTTTGTAACACTCACGTTTCTATTAATATGTTTCATGTCCCTAAACTTGAATTCATTTGGATCAAAGGGCTGCTCCAGTCTCTTTCAGCAGCTCATGGCATGGTGGGGTCCACTACAGTAACTCCCCTTTGGTTTCCCTCCTGGATGGCACTGACTCTCCCACCAAACAGGGAAGTTGGGGAATTCAAACAATTGCATAAGTTTTTGTTTTGGCATCCAGATCCATTCAACCTTCATACTGTCACTTGCTCTTAAACCATGACACCCATGAAAAGTTTCTACTGATTTTAATGACCTTTGAATAAAACCCCCGGAGTTACACTGGCTTTGAATTTGATTAACTACCACTGTTTCAGAGCATTTTCAGTGAAAAAAACCCAAACTCTCAAACACACGGGAAAATCCCAGTAAGGTTCTCCATTAGGAGAGGAAATTTATATATAGTCTACCAGTTTAACTACTCCATGACTCATGGAATGACATGCATGACAAGTTTATAAAATTAAACTTGTAGCAAAGAGGCCGAATGGGAGGTTTAATTAGTAAGCAAGATAGTTGTAATCCCTACACATTATTCTGTTTGTATAAAGTATTTGTGTCATCTCTCCATTACATAATTATGCTAAATAGAATTATTAGCTTAATGAACGCCTGAAGTATCTTATTGACTTCCAATGGCTTTCACCACTGATGATGTTCAAACACCCTCAAAGCTAGTAGTTAGATAAATAATGCAAAAACTTAGACAATTTTTGCAGTTGCACCAGCAGAAACCTTTAGTGGCTAAGGTGTTCTACAGAAAAATGCTAATTCTTGGACTCCTTGTCATGTTATCTTTAGGAATTAAACTCAGGCAGCTGCTGGGAGTGAGTTGTGGTCAAGCTTAAAATCCATAATATTCTTTGGGACAGATTGTTTGGTCCTCTTATGAACGTCTTGTAGTATTACATTCATGTTAAGACAGGGTGAGTTTAGGGCCAACAATTCCTTGGAAGATGAGGGCTCAGTGTAATTACAGTATAATGTGTATAAGGGATAGATGTTATCCACTATATCTCAAGCAAACAGAAAATAGTCATCTGTATGTTCTGTATGTCTTTATTTCTATGTTCTTTATTCCTTTTAAACAGAAATTATTTTCAATTTCTTTTTATAAAGAAAATCTACGATTGACAAAACTTCAGTATTTTGTCAGTCTATGGTTTGCAATTAAGTAGAAAAATTTCAGCCCCTCATCCTTCTTTTCTTGCATACACATTGCAATCACATTACATCCTTCCCTCATTTTCTTGTCAAAATAGTGGGGAAATGAAGCAGAAGAAACTCATCATGTCTGCTTGTCAAGCATGACTAGCAAGAGGTTCTGTAGTCTATATGAATTATCTGCCATTTTGCTCTGACCAGGAAATTAATTTGCAACTCCTTTTAAAATTTCTAGTTGTTCATCAAAATCAGTTAACATTCAGAAGTACCGAAGTACAACAAAATAGAAAAAGCAACCCTACGCTTCCCATCCTCTTCTGCAGCAGTTGCAGTTTTATCTCTGATACAGTCCTAGCATGAAGGAAAAATACTAATTTTAGCTGATATTGAGTGTTCAGTTTTTGAATATCAAGCTTGAAGCATCTTTTTTTTTTCAGTTTTCCAGTGGTGCCAGAGAATCAAAATCTGAAACCTGAACAAATTGTCTGCCTTGAGTCTCTGTCCCACTGACCTGAGTGTCTGTCTGTAACACTGTCGTGGCCATTTACTGTGACCCGAAAATCAAAACCGAAAACTGTAAGAAAGACCTATGTTTTTCATGGGTTCTGCAGAGCATGCCTGGAGGTCCCTTTGGGCATCAGGGCAGTCACTGATATCAGACTCATCAGCCTGCACTTGGCTCAGCTTAGAGTTTGTACTACAATCTTTTGTCACCCAAATCTCGTTGCTAGTTGTGTGCCTTTGCCCTGGCGTGGGAGCTGCTCTGGAGCTGCTCCCAAGCTGCAGGAGACTAAAGGGCCGCAGATCAGCTGTCTTGCACATTATCATTGCTGCCCTAAATCATATCTACATCTGCTTTACTTGGTGACTGTTAATGGGAAAAGGGAGTGTCTCATTCCAAACCATCACTTGATGTAAATCAGTGTCACCGATGTGAGTAGAGCTGTAGCAGCGTATGGTGGCCCATGCTGTGTTCTGCTCCTCAGAGCATGTTTTTCTCTACATTAAGCTTTAGGGACTCTCACCCCTCAGAAGTGTTGCTATACTCTACATTACCAGAAACATGTTTTATTCATGTGTCAATAATGTCCTAGATAACTTAATGTAATGTATCCTTAACTTGCTATTTAATGCAAATAACATAACTATCACAAAGAAGCACCCACAATTTTATGCAAAGAGCATGCTAGCTGTCTATTCTTAGTATCCCCATGAAAAGCTGTTACTATGATATATTTTCTGGGCTGAATGTTGTTATACAGAGCAACCTAATTATATAAAAAAAGAACAAGGAAATGTATTTGCTAAATTTAACCCAATCACAAAGCTTTTTCTCGACATGGTTTCTTTCAGAACGTACAGGGAATTTGTGCTGTTTGGTACTTCAAGAAGAAAGAGTGGTCTCTAGAAACTTTTTTCCCTTTGTTGTTTTCATTTGTGAACCTATCTTGTATCTTGAAAACATTGTTCTGGTTGTACAGGAAATTATTAATTTCCTCTGTCTGTTTTCATTTTTCATATGCTTGGTCTGTGATTTTCAGGCTCTGTTGCTTCCTTTTAGTTGCTCTACCATTTGCAGGGGAGAGGGGGAAAAAGCTGCTTCTTTTTATTACATACTTCTCTTCCATTATCTCTGCCCTGTTACATTTGTGCAACTCCTGCCTCACCTATTTCATTCTATTTTATCTCAGGATTTCATTGATATGAATTTTAAGAGAGTCTTTTCAATATTTTGTTTTCTTAAAACAGATTTATTGCATTGCAATGATTTTACCAGTGATGTAACAGATTTAACAAACAGGATCTAATCTTCAAATATATTTTCTAATGAAAGTATTAGACTGTGGACAACATCCTCTGGGGAAATCTGTAACGCCGACCTGCACTTGCATTTCACTGCCAATACTATTGCAAAAGAATGGGAAGGGGAGGGATAGTTTAATGTATTTCCACTTACCCATTCCCAGTTTCTGCTACAGGAGTGCCCTGGAGCTGATCTTCAGAAAAGTTATGGGGATGGGGGATAAGTTAAGTCAAGAATCCTGACTGAAGGTACCAATGGGTGACACTGAACAGACATGGAAAGGTCTTGTACCAGGCCTCCAGTTGCATTTTAAATGCCTGCACATGGGAAAATGTGTCAAGCCATTAAGGATGAGGTCGGAGTACCTGTTTTCAGCTCAACCATGTCCACAGTATTTGATAATGCTGACAATCCTATGTAAGTGTGAGTAGTTTGTGTATTGCTTTATATTGCGGTTATGTGAACTATAACTCTTTATTGTATTGAGAAACCTTTTCAAAAAGCGGGAAGAAATCACCTTTGCTGAATTTGACTGATAAGGCAAATGTTTCACTTCGTATCTGTTAGTAGAGTTAAAAATGCTGATTACCCATGGGAAGTTTTGCTCTGCTGGGTATTGCAAGGCAAGAGGTACGTTAGGGATACTGACTCGAAGGAACCGTCTCTCCACATCCCAAGGAAAACTGAGAATCGGTTGCGGTTTCAGAGCAATTCAAAAGGACACTTAAATATAGATAATTTGAGAAAGTGTGTTAACACTGACCTAATATAGAGGAGTAAATAAGGAATAAATAAGTAATATTTGCAAATGTTACACTTTTACACAATTTTCAGGAAATTAAAAAAACTTAAAACCTCTTCCAACTATACCTATATAAGGTCAGAAGTCACAAGTGAAAAGTAATTCCTGTAAGTTTTCTTAATGTGTTGAGCGATACTTCACTCTGGGATATTGGCAATGTCAGAGGTGTGGCTCTTAATTTGGGTATATTGAGGTCCACCCCCCCAAAGAGTTTTATACTCCTTGGTCACATCTTTCTGAATATTTCCCTCCTGGCCCTCAGCCAGCCCACTATATATTTAAAAATGGTTCAGTACTGAGATTTTTTCTTATCATGCCTGGACAGTCTGGCCAATGACATTTATATTCACCAAAGACATCATAAAATTTAGTGGGAATGATGAAAAATTGGTAGCTACAGGAAATAGTCAGTAATGTATCACAAACTATCAGAAGATAGCACAAAAGGTCCAAGCTAGCCAAAAATTAATCTTTCAGGAAAAGCTGGTATTTAGTTCATGTAATGCCTCTTATGAAACAGTTCTCAGTTTTGGTGTGTGTGTGTTTGTTTATTTTTAATGTTTTCTCTGCTTTACAGAGAGCTTTCTCTGCTCTGTTTGTAATGGACCTGAGGGAATGCCTGCAAGCTATAGATTTGCCTTTTTTTTTCCTGCAAGACATATTCTTCAGGTATGGTGAGATACGAATGTCCTCATATCTAATCATAACAGCTTATCTTGTACAGATGTAGGTTCAGGGTCAAGGCTGGTTTGTAATAAGAGATAATTTAAATTGTTGCAGTTACCCAAATGATCACAGCTGTGTTTCTTTCCCTTAAAACAATTTCTTGGGGAAAAACTGTGGGACTGGGCAGAAGTTAGATGGTAAAGTGAAAAAAAATCAGGAAGTTTCAGTTAACAACTAATTAAAAACAACTTTAAAGCTCAGCTTTAAGGAGGACAGAGCTATTTCTGAATGTGCTGGTTTACTGTGTTTGCTAGAGCCAGTAGCCAGCACGGTACTCCACATCAGTGTCACACTCTTACCATGCAACTTTGCTACAACAGCAGTCAGTACGCCAACAGGTGCAAATATTGAGTCATCCTGATATTTCCAATTCCATTTCCAGAACTGTCATCAGACTGGTCAAACCTATGCATATGATTGCTTCATTCCAGTGGGTCCCCGTCAGCTCTTGTCACGCCTGTGCTTGCATGGCACCAGAGAACTGCGAGCATCAGGAGTGAGATACTTCCATCTTCTTCTATCAAGGATGAAGACTTCTTACCCTGTCCTGTGTATGTGGAGCTGGAAGAAGCAGTAATGTTTACAGATCTCCCTGTCTTCTCATCAAAATGCACTCTTTTGTTGTACAACTTGTACTAAGATTAATGAGTGATTGACTGATTAGGAACAGTCAAGATTTATAATATGTATAAGCAGTCGTTAAACACACTATGCTTTCTAAATCTGTTTGTAACTCACACATTTATCTCGGCTTCCTTGTAGTTGCTATGAAATAGAGTTTCAAATTATTATCTACCTGCTGTGTTACAATTAGCATGTCACTAATAGCTTCAGAATGGAAAACTGAAGCTGAACGTCTGAGCCTAATTAACAGTTCATGTCGCATGTTACAGGAGCGGATACTTGTTGCTTTTGGCAGAGTTAAGAGCAAATAGAATAGCCTGCATAATGGTCATATTAGGGTGCCAAATCTAAAAATGTAATTAGTAAAAAATGAATGTAATTGGATTTTTGGAGAGAACACTATCTGAGGAAGTGGGGATGCTACATTATATTTAGGTGACAGATGCAAAGGAGAGAAAATGAGCTTGTATTCTTCATAGTGCAAATTCAAAACCAATAGAAACCTAATTCATCTTCATGAGCATTATTAAGTATAAAGATCACAGAGAAAGTATATCAAGGGAGCATGAAAAATCCATCATTTGGATTTCTGCAGCTATAATCTCTCATAGCGTCTCATCGTTCCCATAGGGAATGATGGTACGGATGTCCCCTGCATACAGTACTTTGGCAATGGCAAGTGGCTTCCAGTTAGCATTGTCAGCCAGGCATGAAAATTATGATTCGCACTGCTCTCAGGATTTGTCTGAAGGGTTAATTAAACAATATCACTGAAGATCATCTGAATATCTGTCTGGGAATTGTCAGCCTTGTTCTAATTAAATAGGAGCCTTGTAAGATCATTTGTCTTGAAATTTATTACAAAGAGTGAATTCTTCATTCCTTTTCAGAAATAGGTGTTCTTGCCCCTGGCAGAAATACTTCCTTCCTGGATTTCCTCTGGTAGAAGACCTATAGCTCTTCACATAAATCTGCCTGTTCCTCATGTTAGTATTAACCTTCAGTCCTGCTCTTTCCATTCTTCCTCCTGCATGCATTTTTAAAAACGTTTTCTTTTATTTCACACTTTCTGTATGGCATCCATGGATTCTGATCTCTGCCTGCTTCACTGACTTTTTTTGGAGAGGAGGGGGCAGTGGGTTAGCTAGCATTTTCTTTTTCACCTTACTACCACATTTTTTTTCTTATCAGTCTCACAAGAAATGTCGGTTCAACATTCCTATTTAATTAGATTCCCAGACAGAAATTCAGGCGATCTTCAGTGATACTCTCTTGTTCCTATAGACAGACAATGAAAGTGCTAAAGAATGATCAGATGGTTTAAGTATCAGGAGTGCGAGGGAGGTTTCGGTGTTCACAGCAGGAACTACCCAAGGCAGATGAACACTGTGTGAGTGCTGGAACAAGAGCGTTTTAGATCTGACATGTTTATAGGGGAATTTAACTAAAGCAGGAAGTTGTGAACTTAATGTTGATACCTGTGAAGAGGAAAACCAGGTATACAAGAAACACTAATGCATGAAAGAGTAACAAACAGCAGAAAAGCAAACTGGAAAAAGTGCAAATCTTCATGATCCCTGTATTATCAACACTGTTTTCAGCACAAATCCAAAAATAGCCGCGTATCAGATACTGTGAAGAAAATTAACTCTATCCCAGCCAAAATTGGCACAGAGTAATAGAAAACTGGATAATAGTTACATGACTTTTTCCATGGGATTAAAAAAGGGATAATGATCAACAAAATACAGCTGCAACGCTTCTAAACTTATTTCATAAAACAAGACACTAAATTAGATTAAACTAAAATATTGCTGAAAAATACGCTAACTAGATATTGTGGGACTTGCAAAACCACCAGTCCACATGTCAGTGAAGACGACAGATGATTTGTACGTACTAGCCAATGAGTTTATGTTGTAAAACAGCAGAATTGCCAAAGAAGCCGACCTTCATTTCAGTATAGAGGAGCAAAATCTTCAAATGTTTTAAGATGGAACTTAATCCATTCACCAAAAAGGTTATTGCCATAGATGCTTGCAACAAGAACTATCTGGGACTTATTCTATTTTTCTTGTTGTTTCCCAAAAATGCACATCAAGCCCATGGTCATTAAAATTAACAATTGGAAACCCACCAGATTTTTCAGTTATGTGCCCAGGAAACTCCACATCACTCACCACATACTTGACCTTGGTCTCAGGTCTAGACTTTCCAGTCATTCCCACATTTACACATAAGCAGTGGTCTGGCAGAAACTTCAGTAGAGTTTTTTTTTCTGCGGATGTAAGTGAGCTTGGCTTGCCACAGACCAGCTATCTGGCACTTACCTCTTCATGAGCACAGTGTGAACATTTTAACCCTGACCTACAGACATGTCATCAGCATGAAAGACAGGACACTTTAGGAAGATCAGCTCTTGACCCGACAGCTCTAGACTGCCTCTTTCCCTCTAGAGTTATTTTGACTTTCATCTGCTGTTCCAGACTCTCTGTCTCCATTTCATACACTTGCCCCTCTGTTCACCCTATCTACCCTTCCAGCTTGGCAAATCCGTAAACCCACATGGCTTATCTCTGACATACAGTGCAGATTGCTGTGCTGAGTTGCCCATTCATTGCGCTTACTATTTTAAGGAGCCCTAACTGCTCTGTGTCCTGAGCCAAAAGCACAATTCTGATGTGTTCGTTGGGTTGAGTCTCTAATCCTCATAGATCCAAGTGATTCTTGGATTGCAGTCATTAGCAGCTTTCAGTAGTACTATTTGTAGAAAAGTTTCCTTTCTCCTACTTTTTTCCAGGAAGGCATCTAGTTAGGATTTCTACAAAAAACAAAACAAAATCCCCTAAAAACAGTTTAAGCATACACTGTTACTTAATTTGTAAACCTACTCAAATTGCCAAAATGCATTAAAAGAGCACATTTTAGTTCAAATAGCTCCCAGAGAAAATTGGAGCTATTCCAAGCCTCTTGACTTTCCTGGCACACACGGCACTTCTGCCTGACAGCTTCTACTAACTTATTTTTAATTCTCCCTCACCTGTTATGACAAACTGTAAAGACAGAATTGCTTCTTCTGGGTTACACTTGCAAAAGTTTTTAGCAGAACTGCTTTATCAAAAAAATAGGAAGAATGAGATTTAATATCAGCAGCAATTTCTCCCTATAATCAACAGGTTTTATCCTCTACCAAAACAACCATGGCCACCTTTCGTGAAATTACTGATAACCAGTAACAGGAACTAGAGGAAAGATGGTATGTCGGTCACTTGAATGTGGATGCCATTAATCAGGGCTGTTTTGATACTGTTTTGATACATGAAATACATAGAGGCAATAGGGAATGACTCATTATAATTCAGTTATATATGACACATATATATTATATATATATAATTCAATTATAAATGGCACAGAGATGGGATTTGATCCAGTCATTGCAGAGATGTACCAAGTAGCTGACTGCTGGAGGGCCACACTTCCAGCCATCTCCAGTGGGAGAGCCACGCTGAGATTGCAGATAAACTACTCTGGCATTCTCTCCCTGCATAGATTCAGACACATGCAGTAAGGTGGCTGCTACATCCTTCCCTTGTCTATAAACGAGCGTGTCATTTAATGCCCGTGTACTCAGCGTGTTCTGTTTGCAAGGCTTATGTGATTTCTCCCCTTACATGACAACTAATCTTGTAATCCCTTCAAGCCTGTTCCTTCGTTGTAATATTATGTTGCACGAGAAGTATGCAACAGCATTCTGAAGCATGAGAAGCAAAATCTGTTGTTTCTGTACTCAGGATTTCAGGATTAAAGAACTCCTGTTTTCAGTGTGGTTTTCCTAACTGTCCCAAACGGGTTTTAAAACATCCACGACATGACACATTTCCACTGTTTCTGAATCACACTGTTATAACACGCAGTTGTTACGTAGCAAAACCAGCTTGCTTTCTTTGGGTGAAAGACAGGCAGCATTGTACCACTGTCAGATAAGAGCCTGGGGTAGAGCCAGAGCATCCCAGTGCTCTGCCAAGGTGAGGCAGACTTCTCTTCACACCCTTCCAGAATTAAAGGCACACTTGCACTGTTAGTGAGAGGGAAGGATAGGAGAGACAATCTCTTGTTACGAAACAATAGAAAAAGGCCTCTGTATTTCTTATTTTTCCCTGATTTCTTTATTGTTACATTGCTGAATCTCCCCTCCGAGTTCTTTCTCTGGGAGAACCTTTTCAGTTCCAGAGGCCTCTTATAGCACAAGCTGTGGCTGCTATCCAGGTATAGGAATATACTGCTGACTCATTCTCACCTCAGGATTTAAAAGCAGCTGAGAGATGACTGCAAAACTCGTTATTCTTTGCCTTTCAGTATATAGATTAAATTATCACTGTACCTTGTTCCACAATGGAATCCACTGAGGAGGTGTCTTTTACAAGATTACTAGTTACGTCTGCAAAACAATCCTTATCCTGTCACTTTTCTAGTGATAGGAAGTGTCACTGCTCTGAGCATCTTGGCAATTTTTGTCAATTCAAGTGTGCCCGAGTTAGTTCCATAACTTGCAACAATACACAATGTGACTTCACAGGTAGAACTGCCTTTTAGAAAAGTGAATCCTTGTACAATGAACAGCAAATCCGTCAGCTTTGCTAAGATCCACCTTACATGTATGTGAGCCGAGTAAGATATTTCTACTTGGTCTGGCCTTGTCTCTGGAAAGAAGCCAAATTGTATGTTGTCATTCCTAATTCTGAATGACAGTAATGTACTGTATAATACAGGTCCCTGTTCTGACTGAATGAATACAATTTTCAGAATAATTATTATCGATGGCAGAGATCATAACCAATGTATTTTCTGATGGTATACTTCCTTTTCAGATCTTACAATGCTACTAAAGTCTTTAGCTGGAGTACTGAGGAAAAAAAATGAAGTGAGATGATACAATTAAAGACTGTGCCCTAATACACACAAAGGATAAATTAAGATTGCATAAATCATCTTAAAGTTTTGTAAGATATTGTTAGGTAAGATTAAATTTCTGTGCTAATTCTAGCAAAAGATAGTTTGAAAACTGTCCTTGGAATGTGACTTCAGAGAGAACTAAAGTTGTCCAACATCACTAGAAATCCAGCCGTTCAGTCTGTGAATACATATGATCGGATTAGAAAAGTTGGACCCATGTATCTGTCTAAGAATCAAGATTCTTGATTCCTGGTTCACTGCTGAGACTAGCTTCCATTTGAATAGCTGTACACCTCCTGCCTCTCTCTTGCTTCCTATGCCTTTATTTTTTTTCGGACAGAAGTACATGCTGCACCCCTGGGTCATAAAGCAGTCCCGCACCTCATGCTGGAGCAAGCAATAATGCACAGGGCTGCACAGACTACCTCAGGTCCCTGGACAAGCCCAGAGGTCTTTCTGGAGGAAACAAGAACAGCAATTATAAACATGCCTGTGGCATGAAATGCATCATAGCGAAGATGTGCTCGTATTGGGTAGAAATCACCTAAGATAGTAAATTTTTCACTGCTCCCCTTCTTGTGTAGTGTGGCACAGCACTGTACAGACTTATATGCTTCAGGCTAGAGGCTATGTACTTGCAGATGCCTGATAACAGGTTAGCGGGTGCTACATAAATATATCTATACTGTATCCAGACTACAGATAGTTTAGGTGTTACTAAAGTGGATACCTGCACACCAGTATCCCAATTTATTTGGGGTATGGAAAGAGTCAAACCGGTTGTCTATGTGTGTGTGCTTCTAAAGGAGAGCCACGGGTTTTGTTGTTTTTCTTCATCAGTTATAATAATCCATGAACGCTACAACCCTCTTCATTTTCATTTTGATTGTCTTCCACAAAATGGACTTGGCTAAATTTTGGACAGTTAGAATGATTTCATTGCACATGTGTCATCATGATTACATAATCTTTCTTTAATCTTTTAATTAACACAGATGCAATTCCTGATAGTGCATTTGTTTTCATTTTATTGCAAATGATGCACATGATTTCCTGAGTGACCCAGACAATTTAATGGAACAGTTAACTTTTGTAGTTTTAAACTAATTGGATTGCTCTGCAGCTAGCTAGCTGGGTTTATTTTAAATAGATCTTAAGAAAATTTTACTTTCATAAAACAGTTTACTTCAAATAACACTGCAAATAAATACATGGTCCAACATCTCATTCCCCACAGATTTTCTGTTTGGCAAATATTTTATTAAGAAGTTCCAGTTCTGCTTAAAAATTGTTAACTACCTCTGATGAGCGTCTGCCTCATATTCTGGGAGTATAATCCTTGGCCCTAGTACAGAAAGCAACATCTGCTTAGGATTTGATTAGCACAGGCACAGCCAGAATGTTTGCTGATGTCAAGGAGGGGACTTTAAAACTTTAAAAGGCATAGTAATGCCAATCTTACGGCGGTATTCCATGTTAGCTTGCAATTCTCGAGCTTCACAGGGATCTAAGCACATTTATCTAAACTATAGGCAGAAAATGGAAGTGAAGATGACCTTTCATTGCACTAAGTCGATCTTTGAAGAAGTTTTTGCAGATTGCAACGGTTGTATAAAGTGTTGCTCCAATAAGCCTTGGGCATACCATGATATTATAAAGAATATGCAACTAGACATTGGTGAGGACACTTCCCATTAGCTTTCAGATGACTTTGTATTTCTATGTACAGTATTATAGTAACAGCCTTATTTTTTCTTGAATAAAATAATTGCTGATATATTGAATACCTAGTTAATTAAATATATATAATAGATTAAAATTACTTACGCTTTATCCTTGTTTTACAGCAATTCAACTTTAAAGGTTGTTATTTTTAAAAAGTAATGATAACATTATATTTCTTACTCCATCAATTTAGCTATATATCTCGTTATAAACTGAGAGTGGTAAAGTACTAAAGCCATTTGTGGAAAACAATACCAGTACGGATCAGTGCCACAGATCTTTTAGTCATTAAGGTACTGAACTCAACCAAGGTAGATAACGAAACGTTCCAGTGAGCAAGTATATCCTTAGTGTATGTATTGCTGTATCCAAATCATTCAGGTCTTATGGTGTATTGGTGCACCTTTGCGGTGCACCAAGGTCCCATTGTGCTAAGAAAGAGAGAAGTAGCGGCATAGAAACAGTCACTGCTCTACTAGAGCTTCCAGTCTGCACTACAGTTAAATCTAGATGTGCTGAACAGATGGAGAAAGGTAACAATAATAATCAAATACAAGCACCTCTCAGTATTATTTCAAAAAGCATAAAGCTGCAGTTTTACTCCCCTGAAAACATGAAAAAAGCATGACAAGCTGTGTAACTTTCCATATGGAAACTCAGGGAAAGGATACTGACATTGTCCAGGTTTGCATAATATCCCCGACACATCAGGATGCCAAAATGTAAATTCAGCTGTAAAGTCAGTTTCTGACATGGATCAGCTAGTACATTCTTTCTGTTTATCTTTGCTCATTTAAAAAGTAATTCAATGAAATTTTTTCAATATCAAAGAGAAAAAATTGAAAACAAACTCAAATAAAAATATCTATTCTACCTTCATAAAAGGTAGAATAGATAAAAGGATATAAAATAAACAAAATATATAAAATAGATAAAATATTCGACTTTCGTAAAAGGCCCATCCTTCCATGTTCTAGTCTCTTCAGGAAACTTGTTCCATAGCTGTAGCTGCTTTATTTCCAGCACTTTCCGTTTCCTGGGCTTTGTAAGTTGCATTGCCAAAAGCATTAAAATCTAATCTGAAATAAAACACATTGAGTGAGTGTAAAGAACAAAAAATGGCAAAAGGAACAACACAAATGCCTTTCTTGAGCTTTGATTAAACTGAGATATTTCAGTCAGTCTCCTTGACTGCCTGTTCTTCGTCATATTTAGAACTATGCAGAGGAGAACAATAATAATTTAAAAGTACTTAATGTTTTATGCAGAATTTTTCATATCTGTAAAGGAAAAATGTATTATCTAAAAATAGCTTAAATGGCTGTTTATATTGCATTGCTTATATTACACTGGTAACACACATCTGTTACTATACACTTGGATCATTTCTATATCATTTCAAAATGATCAGAGATGCTGAGATGAAATAGCTGGACATAAGTATTCTTCAGAGTTTTTTATATTAATGTACATACCAATACAGGAGTTCTGAAGAAGTTCAGTGTAAAGCAAATCCTTTTTTCTTATTTGTAAGAGCCTGAATACCTGAAAGTGAACCAGGGTATTCTTAATGTTTATTTTGAGGAAGTTTGTGACTGGACATTGCATATTGTATTCTACTTCTCAATAACCTTCTGAAGCATTTAGGGACTGTAGATTTTGATAAAAGTATCAATAAAAATATTTTACTCTGTCCCTTTGATGACTTTTGGAGAGGGTGGAGTGTATTTCTCCGTTTTACTCATAGAACGTAATAAATGGATATTGGATTATCGGTGCTCCAGAACACAGAGGAATTGCTTTGTGATTTCAAGTATGTTCAAATGCATGTACTTTAGCTTAACTGAGACGGATGGTAATTTGTTTCTCCTGAAGTAAATTTCATAGCGTTATGCGTCAGCTATAATACCCATCTGGTGCTTTATCCTGAGCAAAGATACCATTGATCCAAGTTACCCCCAGCTAATGTTAATCCATCAGCAAGGATATTTTTCAGCTATGAACTGCTAGTGTTTAAGTTGTAACACTGCAAGTGTTATGACCTAACGTAAAGAGCTGCCTTGTTTCCATGTTGCATGTAGTAGTAGAATACTGATTATTAACTGAAGCCAGGCAAATCTCACAAGGACTTGCCTATGTTTGTGAGTACCCTGAAAAAAAAATTCCCTAATACCAGACCAGAAACAAATGGAGAGTGGAAGTACTTAAAATTATCATGATTTTAAAGCTGTGGAAACAAGGAAAAGAAGTTAAAGAATTTGGTATGGAGATCCTATTGGAATTCAATGGGAATTGTACTTCTCAGATTCAGCTAGAAATCTTAAATTTGGGGCCATATTTTGAAAAGATTATACTTATTGAGTGCAGACGTGCTTATAGTCATGTACTCAGAAGCATGCTGGCTGCCTAACACAGTGACATCCCCACATCAGTGAATATTTTGATATTAAAGTATTAAATATTTTTACTTAGTCACATGCTTCTACATAGCTGGAGCTGTGTAATACCAAAGGTAGGTAAAGTGTTTGAAATGCTCTACTACATTTTTCGTATATATTCTGGACTGTTGAATTTTCTGTCCCTTTAAGAATACTTTACAGTTATATTTATTCCTACTCAGGAGATAAAACACCTGATAGTATATTGCGGTCCTGAGACTACTATAGTAATCATGAACAATCTTACTTACCCCAATTCTTCTGAAGCACATTTCACAGGAATTAAAGTGAAAATCTTCCTTCACAACAGTTGCAGAGATTTAATTAAATCTTTCTTTATCAATGGTAATGATACAAATATATTTCCAATCCTCTACTGATTGAGTAAAAGACTGTCTTTTAAAGCACTTAAGCTGCTTATTTTTGAAATCTTCATGCAAGTAATTTCAGAAAACATTGATAACAAAAATGTTTTTCAATTAAAACAGCTCCTATAGAGGCCAAAAAAGAAGGCTCTGCTATTTTTATAATCCGGTAATGCTAGCTATGTTTCAAAGCAATCTTTTTCTAAAGAGGGCTTGAGATAAAGCAGTAGGCACAGTTGTAGGTTGTATGTATACAAACAATTTACATCAGTATAAGTTGTATGGAACAGAACAAAGCAGAAAAAGAAAACACAACCCTGCCTCTTTTGTGTCCATGGAGGGACACAAAGAGGAAAATGGGGACCAGGGACTGCTTGGGAGAGCAGGGTCAGACATGTCCCCTCTCAGGCCCAAGCCACCCTCAGTACCAACCAACCCGATGACAAAACTCTACCGAAAAGGGAGGAAAGGACTTGAGAAAAATGGAAGTGTTGTCTGCTACTTGCAACAGAACGGAGAAAAAGAGATGCCAAAACTCAAAAAGCTGTAGTAATCCCAGTATGAAGACTCCCAGTTAAAGCAGCTCCCATAATCTACTTTCCAGACCCAACACTTTTCCGGTAATAATTTTATAATCTCTCTGATTCATAAATTCATTTCTATATTAGTCAAAAATGTCCTCACTCATCTCCCAATAGATGCAGTAAAAGACAGTGATCATGGTAAAAAGAATGGCTTAATAACACTCCTGCCTCTTCCCAGAGACTGTCAAATGGCTCCTTACCACATGATCCCACTGTGGTAGTAGCTGCCTAATTAAAATTCTGTGCAGCTCTTTGAAAGTGGAGCATGTTTATCTTAAGATTATATGTACTCTATCTTAATGCTTTGTCTCACTCTGCTATTTACTAAATGTTGCATCTGTTTGATATCTACAGTGCTATATATAATTTCTAACAGTCTCATGATGCCTAGTGAGCATATTCAGTTACTTCTGATCTATACATTTTTCTTGGAAACTACTAGGAGTATATTTCATTGTTGTAGCTAAATTTAGCGATTGTGCTTTGGTATATAACTTCTAGTTTAGAGAAAACAGTGTAGAGGCTGCCTTGTCAGATGCAGTTTTGCACAAAGTATCCTGAGCAATTGCTCAGACATGAGGGAAAATGTTTTGATGCTTTTATCACAGGAGCTTCTTGCTGCAAAGAAAATGAGACAAGAGTGGCAAAAAGATCCATGCTCCCCTGTGCTAGTATTAATGGAAAACATCTGAAAAACATTGTGATTTGCCCATAAGTATGAGCAGGGTTCTGTGGGGAATTGTGCCTCTATTTAACATATAATGCCTTCCTATGACAGAACCCTTGACTGTCATCTCTGCCCTTCACGCTCAATCTGTCCTGTCATGAATGAAACATCTGGGAGTGGAACTTCAACAATTTATAGTTTTGAGCCTTACTGCCACAGAATAAAATCACTAGCATCTTTCATGTGTCACTCAAGAAGTCTAAGACAAGGCTCTTCAGTCATCTGTTCCCCATAAACTGTAGCATACCTGAAACTTCAATGCTCCATGGAGCTTTTCCTTACAAAAATATATTTAAACAAAGCATGCCTCGCTGCTTTTCTACATACCATATAGCATATAGCTAACCATATAGCATATGGTTAAACTGCCTCTAGGATATCCATTTTGTTGTACAGATAGGTCTTATTTATTTTTTTACTGTTCCTTTTCCTTACCTGTTGTGCAATTAATTATGACTGTAAAGTAGTCAGTTAGTTGAGATTAAAAGATACGGTTACAGTCCAGACCCCTGGTGGTATGATGTCACTCAGCTTTAAGTTTATCTTTATGCAATCTTTTTTTAAAGCTAAAGCCATTGCTGGATTTGAAGTAATAAGATCATTGTAACTAAATCCAAAAGCATTTCAGAAAAGAGGTAAAAATAGAAGTCCTGAGTCTGGTAGCTTGAAGATGAAGTAAATGCTTTACAGATATTGTCTAGTGGATAAAAAAAATAAAATAAAAAAAAAATCAGGAAATCTATTTGGGAAAGTTCTAAATTAATAGCAACTAATCTCTTCTAGTAGATAACCAGCAGCTAGTTTCTTTCAGTATTGTGGCTTGCCAGGAATAATCACATAATATTGAACAAATTAGAGGTCTATTTAGACTGTAGTCTGCTTCACACAGAGGTTATTTGTTCTGTGCTTGTGCAGTGCTGGGTCTACTCTATTACTCTCTTTTACTCCATTACTCTGTATTACAGAGTAATAAACAATCTCTCCTCCCCAGTTATGGGATGTGTTTAGCTCTGTAAACTTGTTGGTTCCTGTAGCAGAAATCAGGAATAAAGAAAAAGCCTTACAGCATTACCTTTCTTCCAGATGTCCACTGCTAGGATACAATTAAAATGTAATCATTTATTAAAGAAGAACTCTGCCTAAACATATAAACATTATATAAATATATACAAATAGTTTATATATGATTGATATAAATGTATTACAAATATAACTTTGCCTTAATATATATAAACCTGATTTAGAAAGTCAATAATTTGATTTTACAGTGTGACTCACTGTCATTTTTAGTGTAGTTTTTATATGAATAGGTGGCTCAATACAGAGAGTATTGTGGGGGAGTGAATGACTGGCTAAGGGAGATTAAAAGTCTGAGATACTGTTCATGAGTGTTAATGATAGTTCAGCGCTATTTCTCATGCAATTATCTGACCAGGGCTATTACTTTTAGAAATTAAAACCCAATCAACTAAAGTGCCTTTTTTTAGGTGTGGTTGTGTTTTTTTTGGGTTTTTTGTTTTTTTTTTTGCACACCTGGCAGTAAAGCTGGATTTGGTTTTGTACTGAAATGCTCCTTAAAGTTTTAGTAATTTTGAAATGTGATCCATGTTACATTTAACAGGCTTATTATGGGGAACCTTGTTAGTTTAACATTTAGCTCTATTAATGTTCAAGGAGAAATGAAATACAACCAGTCTTTTCACATGTATGTGATCAACAATTACAAACAAGGCAAATAGGGCAATTTTTAGAATAAAGTATTCAGTTGTAACTGAATAACATACATTTGGACCATACTACTCTGATGAAGCTTGGGTGCAGGAAGGGAAGTCATCAAACTTCTATCTTCTGTACAGGTACCAGGTTTAGACATTGCTCAGGTGTTCTTCATGGTCAAAATGGTCAAAAAGATGACTATAGGACCAAGGCATGTGATACTGAATTAAGGATACTGTTGCATTTTTGATTCAACATTTTTTATTGCCAGTAGAGAACCTCACTCATATGAGCTCTTGTTCTTTCAATTGCTTAGTGAGGAAAACAGGAGAAAAAGACAGCATGAAAGGGTGTTACAGATGACTGTGTAAGTATCATTTCATCTTTCTGGGGTTGAAAACTTATGATGGAAACTGAAATTATAAAGTGGCTTCCAGAGGATACAAAAATACCCACTGGAATACTGGAGGTATCTTAAAATCTGTCAGTTCATTGTGAGGATATTATGAGCAACAGCATACCCTCGATGGATATTTCCAATCAGTGTTTTGTCTTAAACTTTCTATAGCTGGCAACCACCTTTATTAACTTTCAAAGACAAGAAATCACTTGAAAGTAGCAACATTAGCAACACCTCTTTGTAACGAAGAGGTGACATACATACAATTTACAATGTCTTTTTCCATCATGAATTATGGTCAGAAACTGGTTGTCTTCAGAAGGCAGATTTAATATAGTTCAGACATTAAACCTGCCTGAAAAGAGAGCGGCGGTATTCTACACAAGCTAGTCTCCGAGGCTTTGCTGTGAAACGATGGCTACCTGTGATGTGAAGAATGAGCTCTACAGGAAATTTTGGCTTGTCAATTTGGTCTTTCCTGAACCTTCAAGTGACATTTCTGGCTATTGTTCAGCCTCAGATCATTCTTATTATATTCAGGAAGAGTTAAACTCGCTATAACTAGCAGTCAGAGCGTATGACTACGTCTGTATCTGATCTGACAAGGCTACGTGAACCTGTGCTGGTCTTGGCTGGGATAAAGTTAAATTTCTTTATGGGAGCTTGCATGGGGCTGTGTCTTGGATTTGTGCTGGAAACAGTGTTGGTAACACAGGGACGCTTTAGTTACTAATGAGCGGTGCTTACACCGCACCACGGCCTTCTCTGCTTCTCACACTGGCCCCACAACAAGTAGGCCGTGGGGAGCTGGGAGGGGGCACAGCCGGGACAGCTGACCCCAGCTGACCAAAGGGATACCCCATACCATATGACGTCCTGCTCAGGAATAAAAGGGAGGGGGAGGAGGAGGAAGTAGGGGCGTTCGGAGTGATGGTGTCTGTCTTCCCAAGTCACTATTACGCGTGATGCAGCCCTGCTTCCCTGGGGATGGCTGAACTCCTGCCTGCCCGTGGGGAGCAGTGAGTGAATTCCTTGTTCTGCTCTGCTTGTGCGTGTGGCTTTTGCTTTCCCTATTAAACTGTCCTTATCTCAACCCACGAGTTTTCTCACTTTGTCGCCTCTAGGTAAACCCGAGGTGGAGTGGCTGAGCCGCTGTGCGCTGCTTAGTTGCCAGCTGGGGTTAAACCACGGCAGAACCAGAGGCAAAGCACAAAACATGACTGAGCAACCCCTTTCAGATAGTCACACCTAAGGTAGGCTCTTCGTGAGACTAGCAGGATTCACAATTTTAGTGGTGCGTAATTCTGGCTTCACAGGCTAACTCTGCTTTGCTTAATTGATAGTTTGGACCTAATGCTAATGGCTTTCAGAACAGCTTCCTGTCAGGAACACTGCAATAAAACTCAGGTGAATGTAGACAAGGCTGTGTTTCCAAGAAACACTTTCAGCTTCTGATCGCAGAATATGGCACTTTCACAGATTCACGGGGTAGTGTGAAGGTTTGGAAGAGACCAGCAGAGGCCGTCTAGTCCGTCCATTTACTCCACACAGGTCCAATTAGAGCAGGTTGTGCAGTGCCTTGTGTGAAAGATAGCCGCAGTTCCTTCTATAAACATCCCTTTCAATTCATGCAGATGGTAAGTGAAACAAAAACAGAAAAACAAACAAACATCTTCTCCACATAGACCTTCTCCTCAAGTGAAATTTAGCACTGTGGTCTGCACCCGCCCAGTCTGAACAGCAGGCATAAACCTTACTCTCTCAGTTCTGTACCGAATATATAGATCAGCAGGTCATCAAGGTCACAGCACATCTACATAGGACCTGTCATGACACCCAGATCAGGAGGAAAGCAGACAGCCCAATACTAGTTTAAACCAAGGGACAAACTAAAGTCATTAAGAGCTGGTGATGTGAATATAAAGAACAGGCTTGAAGTTTTTAAGTGACCCAGGCAGAGAAACAGGAAAGGTGGACGGGTAGAAGACTCAGATAGGCAGACAGGTAAAAAATCCTAACGATGCACAGGGGTGACACAGAAAAGGGAACATCCAAAAAAAGGGTGTTCACACATCTTGTCATGTGTGCTCTCATTCTTTCAATTGCTCAGTGAGAAAAACAGGAGAAAAAGACAGCATGAAAGGGTGTTACAGATGGCAGCGTATGTCACACAGTCACAGCATCTTATCACCAACCTTAGAACCTAAAAGACATATTGAGGACTTGACAGGTGGTGTCCCTTGCTAGTGAGCATGTTGGTATGAGAGCGTGAGCGAGTAAAATTCCCACTCGCATTTCTAGTACTTGTACTTCTTACAGTGGAGTCCTTTAATGAACCTCATCACTTCCTTTCTGTCAGAGGATTCAAAAGCTTCTTCCAGATGGATGGAAGGTTTTTTTGTGCCCCAACGTAGTTGCTCCACTGATTTCATTAAAGGCATAGAAACACAGAATAATGAAGGTCAGAAGGGACCTCTGCAGGTCGCCTCATGATCTACATAAGGCTCGGTTTAGAGCAGGCTGCTCGGGGCTTTCTCCAGTTGGCTCTTGGGAACTAGCAAGGAGGGAAATTCCACAGCCTCCACGGTCAGCCTGCTCCAGTAAATGATTGCATTTTTCGTATTACTCACCATCCCATTCCAAAGTTACCTTTTTTTGCTTTCTTAACCTTGTTGTATGTTAAACATTAATCTTTACTAAATGAGCTTTTAGAAAAATCATAGAAAACAGGATATGTGAAGAGGTCAGTACCTTTTCTCAAGCCTTGTGAAGAAGTTTGCAGTTATTCTTTCTGTACTTATTGACACAGCACCTATTTGGATAGATCACTTAACTCTCTCCAATATTCCTTAGGGTCTTTTTACTTCTCATTTTGGGCTAATCGACTTTGTGTCTACTGCAGATTCTGCTACTTGACTACTCATAGTGAATGGAATTTTATTAGTATGGTACGAGCTTCCAGATACTCCATTCCAGTCTTTTGTCAGGAGGAGATTACCCTCCTGCTTCATATCTGCATCCTTGCCAGCTTTTGGCTGTCTTTACATCACACCATGATTGTTTATGTTCTCTAGTAACTTCCGGTGCAGTATATAATGAAAAAAAACATATTGAAGTCTAAACTAAATTTGTCAGGAAGTTGACTTTTCTCTGGTAATGAACACCAGAAAACTTGGTCTGAGAGTCATGAATGAGGTCTCTGTGACACTGCTTTTACAAGGACTCTTCAATTAGGAATCACCATTTTAAATACATATATTTCTAAAAATACTTAACTTTTGTGACACTCAGCAACAGCAAAGAAAAGAAGGAAGACTAGAGAAAAGGTGTTAAAACTGAGGAGAACAAAAAAGCTCAAGAGGCATTGATCCAGCAATTATATCACATAGAGTGCTGGATCTCCACTTGGGCACCCATGGACTAAATCACCAAAGTTTTTTCCCTATTCTAAAGATGGCACCTGACTCTGACTGACCTGTCAGTTTGGGATGTATAGACAGCACAGCATACCCCACCTCTCTAGTATTAGTAGCTACCTCAGGGGAAGCTCAGCTGCAGAAGCGTGGCTGCAGCCTGACAGGGCAGACGTCCTTTCTAGCTCCCCAGCGCTCAGGAGCAAAACAATATATCTGCAGTTCCACCTCCCCTCAGAGTCTTGACGGTCTTCCTTTTCTGAGGCAGGGGAACAAAGGCTGAAAAAATAACAGCTGGCAAGTAGTTTAGAAAAGAACAGTGGAAACAGAATGAGTAAGAGAAATATGAACAGCAAAACCAAGAGACGGTTAAAACAAAAATATATTGGGAAAAGAGAAGAGGGAGGACTCAGACAAATGGGGAAGAAAACAGTAAATGTGGTCGCTGTATGCCAATGAGGGAATACAGAAAGAAGAGGGCATTGAATCATCAAGCCACTGCAAGGGGCTCTGACACCCCACCCCACCTATTAGACAAATTTGCATGAATATTCCTGTAGACAGTTAAAATGTTGCCATTTGAAGAAGAAAGGACTTACATAAATATATTGATGTTATTAATGGTTTTAGGCAATTGAATGATCATTGTAACCCTGATTGAGATCAATGGAAATTTTACCATTGTTTCTTTGTAGTCTGTTTTTTACCTTCGAATTGTTAATGTCAAAGTGAAAAATGAAAGGTAAAAAATGTCGTGTAGTGTACAACTAAAAGTAACTACTAAAAGTAACGTGTAGTGCAAGCGGTGACCTCAGATGGGTGGGGGACTTAAGGCTGAGGATATATTTTTGAAAGCCTTGATGTAAAAGCTATATTTTGTACTGCTTCTGGTAATAGTTAATGATATTGAACTGAGGATAACTGAGAAGATGGATTTTATTCCAGTGGAAATAAGTGTCAGGATAAAGCAAAATGAGAAGGCTGACAAAAGCAGAAGGGCAGTGAAAAAACCCCTAAGAGGTCAGGTCAGCAGTGCAGTAATGTATAGTCAGTGCTATGGTACATCTACCATAAACAAACACTGTGTTCACAAGCTTCCCATCTGAAACAGGACTCACACAGAAATTTCCATGGGATGGGAGCTTCATGGTTAAGATGCCTTTTTCTCATGTGAAAAAAGTGGATCATCATCATGTGTTTTGCAAACATTATTATCCCATTGAATAAAGAGGATACTCCTCTCACTTAAGTTTTGTGTAGCTGATTGATAAGCTCGGTGTTTGGAAAAATTCTGTGGATTTTTTTAAAAAGTAAAGAGTACTAAGTATTGTTAAAAAAATCTACAAAATCTTATAAACAGTAAAACCATATTGATTTACAAACTATACATAATTATAATCTCATTAAAAAAAACCCAAATTATTTTCTTTTAAGATTATTTTTACATTTGTGGTCAGTAGAACTTCGTTAGTTCCTTTTCTATTCATATTATCTGGGCTCTCACTTATTTTGTTGATTTCTATTCAGAATAGGTGGTATGATTTTAGTGAGAACGTTTCTAAAACCATGTTAAATTCTGTCAGTTTGTATGACAAAATTTACCCACTTGTGTTACAGTGTCATAAAGGAATTTTTCCTGTTTCTTTCTGAAAATGAAAATATATTCCTGTTGTTTGTAGGTTGGACAGTGGCACAGTCACATGCGTGAACATTATAGATTGAAATTGCAGGTGTGCACTCAGATATATATCTTGTATTAATCAGAAAAGGAAATTGATTTAGACTTTCAGAGGCACCTCCAATTTAACAAATACTTGAGCTGAGCTGTCTGGTTCTTAACTGCCATTGAGTGAATTATCTCTTGGTAGACTTCTGAAACCTTGTCAACAAGCTTCAAGGGCTCATGCTAGCTGCGTATGAAAAAAGGCACTGGAGATGCATTGAAATGGAATATTGCTAAACACAAATTCTCAAGAAATCAGTTTTGTATATGAAGCTGTGAAATCTGTTTTTCTCCTTCTTTGGATCTGACGTAGCTACCTTCCAGTCCTAGACTCAGTATGTGCAGCTTCTTTTGGTTCATAAATTATTGAAGTTACTTGAAGTGTCCCAGCTGTGTTATCTTCTCACACCTCTGTGAGAAATATAGACCTAAAGGATCGGGTTCATGTCTGAAAACCAGAGCTCAAATAATAAAGAAGATATCCTTGTGACTTAGGAGGTCAAACATGCCGAATGTAAATGTAGACATGGAAAATTCACAGAGAGGAATATCCACTGTCAGCACATGGTCCCCAGCGCTTCTGTAGGACGGACATACAGTTGTTTCACATAAAAAGAGCCAAAATGAACTGCTGAGTGAATAGTTTGGTTGACTCCCTCCCCTCTACTGCATACAAACGTACGTACCTGCAATGTGTTGTGACCGACTTACGCTAATTCAGCTTGTGCAGTTCCAGTGGCTTAATGAGTGTTGTCATTCGCAAAACAGTAATGAATAAAACCTGCTGTTTAAAAAAACAACAACATTCTAAGCTTCTTTGAACATGCTTTTCAACAATATTATTCGGAATATACAAATTCGCATATCGCATTAAAAATGGCTGGTTACAGCAATGAGAGATGTTATCTCTACTTTTGTAGAGTTCTCCCTTTGCAAATGCACTTTAAAGGGAGGATAGCAATTAAAACTGGAAGAGTTTCTTGTTCTTGTTTTCTGAATTATGAAATGATAGATTAAAAACATTTAGTAGGTGCAGTTCATTATTGAAAAGGCATGCAATTCTGTTCTTTCACTAAATTACTGTGGAATTAAATAAATAATATGAAGCACCCAGAGATTGCTACCATATAATTGCAAAGTAAGCAGACATTTGATTATACTGCTTTAGAAGTGGAGGGAAGTGAAATTGCTGATATTTCTCAATAATTACAGGTCCCACAGGTATTTTCTTCTCCCTAAAGACGAGAAGTAAACGAATGCTGTGAGTCATTGCGTTTCTGTAATGACTTGCAAAGTTTAGCGCTAGGAAACTTTCAGGAAAAGTTTTTGGTTAAATGAGCATGAGTGCTCAAATACACTGCATGTTTAATGAAAATCCATTCTAGAATGCAATTAGGAAATGAAATGATTTATTGAGATTACTTTTTTACCT
This sequence comes from Phaethon aethereus, assembly GCF_964289735.1. NCBI lineage: Eukaryota > Metazoa > Chordata > Aves > Phaethontiformes > Phaethontidae > Phaethon > Phaethon aethereus. Next base: position 68,355,616 of record NC_138576.1, on the reverse strand, counting down.
TTTGGTTCTGAATCCTGAAAATCTCATTACTTGGATTTATGTTTGTTCAATCCCCATTGGTTTGAATGGAGAGCTCTGACTCAATATTGTTTTGGATCCACTCTACATAGTTGCAGGGCTACAGTAGAGAATTTAGGCCACTGAAATTTTGCAAACAGCTACACTTGGTAGCAGTACCAGGTTTTAACACAGAAGATAATTTTCAAGGAAGACAGAACAAAATACCGTGGATGAAAATGAAGTGTGTTTGCAGCCTTAAAATGTCGTTATAAGGAGTCCATTTATAAGGACTTAATTTCTAAACAAAATTAAAGTGAAGTAGTAACTTACAATACAGTTTATACAAAAATGTAAGAAGAACAAGAATATGTAATATCCAAAGTTCTGTATTCAGTTTTTACCTGTTATTTGGACAACTATTTAACTTCTATTCCTCTGAATAATGAAAACCTTACGTTAAGCACCTAATAAGCAACATTTCTTATAGAGTGCTGAAGGGCTGGGACAAAATATTTAAAGGCTTTGGGACAAAAAGTATGTATTGCATACCTGAATGAACTTGAATTTCAGTAGAGGTAGAGGAAATGTTACAGAAAATTTTATTACAGTTTTCGTTTGATAGATATTCTCTACTAGATTTTTCTAACTTGCAGTCAAAAGTCACTTTCAAAGATTAAAGCAGCATACTATGTAATCCAAAACGCAACATTTTGCATGAAGCTGGAAGCTGGAAAGTTTCAAATACTAAACCCATCAGTAGCAGGATTGCAAGATTTAGCAGACATTTCAGGGATGTGCAAACCAACATATATTAACCCACCAAGAAAGATATAAATGACAAATCATATCACAGAATAAAGATTTCCTCTTATTTTACCAGAAGTAGAGCTTCCTCACAGCTCTCTGTGATACGGAACAGACTGGCTCACTCCTCTTTGCTAGCTATTCCCTTTAGGCTGACCTGACATAAAGTGTCAGCAATTTTACAATAGAAAATGAAAAGGCAATTGAAGGAGCTATCACAAAGGCAAGGTATAAGCAAGGATCATCCATACATATTTTTAGGTTTAGCTTCTTTTTCCTGCCACTAGAATTGAGCTTGTTCTCTGTAACAATTTCATAAAATAGCAGCAATTTATATTGCATATATCTCCTATATGTATGCATATACATGGTACATGTAACTATACTTCTGTATACACACACAGAGAAATATTTATTTATACACACATACACAAAGGCATGTTTATATGTAATAATTACACATACGTACACTTATAAAGCAATACTTTATCTGTTAGTAGTATCCTGGATCATATGTGTATATATGCATATATGTGCTTACATACATATATGTACACACAGACATATATACATATATACATATATATATATATAAAAAAAACTTGCACATCCTGTATGTAATAGTATGTATTACTGAAAGCCTACTAAACCTGCCTCCTTCTAAGGTCCGAACTTAAATTAGTCCCTAATATAGTCAGATACTGTACTCTATAAGAATGTTGATTAACTATTCACGAGAAAGAATAGCTGATCTTGCAGCTTAATTTCTAGCAGATGTCAGTAAGCATGGCAGCTTCAATTAAATTTCCTGCATTTTGGCAAGCTAACTGAATGCACAAGCTTCTGATTTCCTAGACTTTGACAGTGAACTGCGAAAACTTTCCTCTGTGTGAATGAAAATCATCTACTTGTAACATACAGATAGGCTCTGAAGCAACATTTCCCAGTAATTCTTAGTCTCAATATCCCATAAATCTAATACATTTATGTGAGGTTACCCCAGGAAAATATTTATACTTGCTTCATGACTTTCCCTGAGAATCGTACACAGAAATACCAATTGGCTTCCATTTTTATTTTTGTTCTCTCAAGTTTTATTAACTATATTCCTTGCTGGTTTAACTGAACTGTTTAAAATCCTTCTTAACAACCAATGGAAAATTTCTTATGCTAACTTAAAGGCAGTCACAAGGATTTGCTTTTTTGTCACTCAAATTGGACTTGCATTAGATTTGTGTTTATTACTTTGATGTTTGGGGAAAATATGCAGTGATTTTCTCAAAAATGTCTCATGTCCCTTCTGTAGTTACACACAGACAATAAAGAATTCCCCCCTTACTGGGGAGCACAATGTGTAGATCCAGCCTAACTTGACCAGGAAATGTTAACGCAGCAGCAAAGTAAAATACAAGTAGGTTTATATATGCTGGAGATTACCCACTCATGAAGTGTGCGGCATGACATAACCAATAGACTTTTTTCCAGTATAAATCACTAAATATTTTTTCTTTGTTTTATGTTCTGTGGGTGTCAAAAGAGGAATGAAGCCTGATGAAAGTTTGAAGCTTGAGAAAGTATCTTGCAGCCACCAAGTAAGTCACTTTTCCAGGACACACAATAATTCTTACAATTTTTGAAGTGAAGACTGAAAAAGACAGAGGACTTCTAGCTGTGCACTTTCTTCCTCTTTTCAGGTGGAAGAAAGAGCTCAGTATGCCTTCATCTATGTTTCAGAACCAGGCCCATTTCTGACTTTTGCACAGCGTGTGAGTGATTTCTGGAATACTTTGGCAGCAGACGTTCCTGAGACCAGCTGCTTAATCTGAATAAAAATGAATTTAGCACTTCTATGTGCAATTAAATACCCAGTCTTATGTAAAGAATGTGGAACTATGAAGTAATAATACCCTTTCAGTTTGAGGCATAAGATTATGTTAGAAATTATTCAGAGGGGAAAAGACATTTTCCCTTTGGCTATTCCATGATGAGGCTTCCTGTATCTTTCTTTCACTTAAACATCTGCTGTACTAGATAATCATTCTTACGGCTCCCAGTGTGAAACTTTCATTGCACACCATAGCAGACATAATTTATAAAACACAATCCATAATCACATTTTACACATCATTCATTCAAGGTCATACGTATCTACATGTCAGGCCCAGTGCTATTGAATGAACACCTCAAATGTCACTTCTCAGCTGCCACATCTAGTTTCCTGTCAGTACTCAGGCTTGTTAAAGCCACCTGAGGCACACGTATTGCTGACATACATTTGCCAGAGAAACTACAAGGGCAGGCGGCCTCACTGCCCCAACCTCACTTATCTACGGGGACTTGAGCAATTCTTTCTCCCATAACATGTGACATGGCCACCAACTTGCAGCTCTTGCACACAAAGAGGGGTTAAGTTCTCTCCTGCTTTCAAAATGTGGTGGCAGCACATATTTCTACCAATCTGTCCAGTTTTAAATTATGGTTTATACAGTGAGAAATAGGCAACCAATGTTTCCTGAAGGAGTTCCTCCTCTTCCATTCATTTACGAGCAAGTAATTAGGCACACAGGGAACAGATCAGTATATCAAAGCAGTCAGTGTTTGGGCCCCTATACCAATGCAGCATGTTTTTTGGCAAGTTTTGCTTCTGAGTAGATCTAGTGTGGTCCCCTGGACCAAATATTCCCATCAGGTGTGTGGTTTGAAGCCACTCAGACCACCACCATGAAGAGCTTGAGGCAAAGCTTCTGTTACCTTAAAATGCATTTGAGCTACATTCTAACATTGTTCTTAGCTTTGTGTTTCTTGGATATTTTTCAGTGCATGTTTGGGGACTTCACTTCCAAATCATAGTTTTACTAAACAGGAAAAAATTTCTCTACTAAACCACAGGAAAATCAGAAACAAGAACAGAAATAAGCTTACTACCTGCTACTAAACAGAAGCTTAACTCTGTGTTACTTGACTCTGATGCAGAGAAGTAGTTAATCGCATGCATACATGTGCCAGCACTGCATGTAACTGTTTTCCCTGGAGTTATACCTCCTGCAGCAGTGAGACACCAGGCTCTCTAGCAGGAACGAAATCAGGATGTACGAGCAATCCCAGATCTATGACTTTCAGGAGACTGCAAACGTCATTCATCTGCCAAACTGGGATTATCTTTTAGACCGTAAAATGTCTAATGAAACTCTATTAACGCAAGTGCAGAGACCAGATGGACTTTTTATGCAGTTTATCATGAAGTATGCGTAAAAGCGAAGGGATTGTTAAATCTAACAAGCCTTTGTTCTGGCACACTGTAGCTGGGCCTGTTGGAGTCACCCACATCTGGGGGTGATTTGGAAGAGGTAAGCTATGAAATTTGATAGCATCTTCATTGAGGAAGCAGCTGGTAAAATTGATATGTTTAATGTGCAAATCTTATTCTTTCCCTGCTTTTATATATGAAGTGATAGCATGGCCCCGAGTTCTGGCTGACAAGAGCATCCCTGGTGCAGGAAGTGTGGAGGCAAGCACAGCTCTTTTCCAAAGGAGCCTTGCAGGTCCAAACGTGTGGGTATACTGAGGAAAGTATCCAGCAGTTTTGTCTTATCTTGGTCATTATGCAAAGAGTAATAATAAGGGATCCTATAGGTATGTCAGCCAGAAAAGGAAGGTCAAAGAAAGCATAACCCCCTTGATGAAGGCAGAGTTGACCAACTGGCAACAATGGGTGAGGAGAAGGCTGAGGTACTGAATGACTTCTTTGCTTCAGTCTTCACTGGCAGAAGATACTTCACTGTGTCTCTTCCCACACCTTTCAAGTGGATGGCCTGCAAGATGGGGACTGGAGGACCAAAGTCCCTCCTGCTGTAAGAGAAGATCAGGTTCTCTTGACCACCTGAGGAACCTGAACATGCACAAGTCTATGGGACCTAACAACATGCATCCCAGAGTCCCAAGCAAATAAGCTGATATAGTTGCCAAGACCCTCTCCATGATATTTGAAAAGTCCTGGCAGTCAGGTGAGTTCCCTGGAGACTGGAAAAAGTAACACTGCACCCATTTTTAAAAAAGGTAGCAAGGAGAACCCTGGGAACTACCGACCTGTCAGCCTCACCTCTGTGCCTGGGAAGATCATGGAACAGATACTCCTAGAAGCTATGCTAAAGCCCATGGAGGACAGGGAGGTGTTTTGAGACAACAGCCAGCATGGCTTCACCAAGGGCCAGTGCTGCCTGACCAACCTCGTGGCCTTGTATGACAGAGCGACTACATCAGTGGACATCTACCACTTCTCTGTGCAACCTGTTGCAGTGGTTCACCACACTCATTGTGAAAAATGTCTTCCTTATATCTAGTCTAAATCTACCGTCTTTTAGTTTAAAATCATTATCCCTTGTCCTATTGCAACAGGCCCTGCTAAAAAGTCTGTCCCCATCTTTCTTATAGGCCCCCTTTAAGTACTGGCAGGCTGCAATAAGGTCTCTCCGGAGCCTTCTCTTCTCCAGGCTGAACAATGCCAGCTCTCTCAGCCTTTCTTCATAGGAAATATTCTTGTAATTATTATAGATGACTATATGTAAAATATTTATTAGTATATTTCTTTCTCAAAATCTGTATGTGTGTACACATATACATTTTTATACATATAGGCACAGGAAATAGGTGTTTTTTTAACCACTTGTAGATCCCTCACATTTGAAAATTGGAAGACACTGCAGATAGTTTTGTTCCTGTATGTCTGAAAACCCTCTGTAGCTGTCAGTTTACTAAGTGCATTTGATATCTTTTGTGGTATAGAGTGACTGTTGACTTCACAGAATTTGTCTTATTATCATCCATCATTACTCCAGTCAAATCATATCAGAGGCAAGAGAACATAAGATGCATCTTAAGTGTGATTATGCTAAAAAAAAAAGAGGCTGTAGATTGCTATGTAGTCTTTGTCAAGAGTCTGTAGGAAATACTCATTTTCCAGGCAAAAAAAAATATTATTTTTCTGATGTCATCTTTCTCTTTACTATTAATGAAGTAGAACGGTGAACTAAGTTGAAAATGAATCACCATATAAATGATTTCAGAGTAAAACTGAAGCACAAGCAAATATTGGTTGTCATTTTGCATGCGAATAATCCTCTATGCAGTTGTTACAACAAAGCATTTTTTATCAATTCTCTCTCATATGGTAGCAGTACCTGTATAATATCGCTTAAAGAATAATTAATATCTTGTCCCAAATATTTTTTACCAAAATAAAAATGAATAATCAAGCATGTAATTTACTATCATTACTTGCACATATATTATATATGAAATCTCATCTCTAAATTCTACTCTGGATTCTTTCCCAAATGCAGAAAGTTTGTCTACCAGATTTATTGTATCTGTCATTGTTAAAACCAATTAAAACTCATATAAAAGCTTTGGTTATAAATTTTGTTATGCATCTCTCATAGATGAATAACATTTATTCTCTTTTGCTCTGTGAGTTAAGGTTTTGATATAGGGTATTGTGAAAAGGTTTTGCTAGCACAGTGGCACTTTTGGGTGTGTGATCTCACTTTAGCTCAGCCTCAATTTAGGAGGCAGGACATTCAGTAGAGGCTGATCTTTCAAGCAGTCCCATGCTTGAAAGGGAAACAGGCTGATCTTTCAAGCAGTCCCATGCTGTTGCAGACATTTGTGAGCTTTGGGCTGGACATTTCATAACCAGACAGAACGTGAAAGGAGCTGAACTGAATAGTGAAGGGAAAAATGATCTCAATTGTCATGCTACAAACTGGTTGCAGTCGATTGCCATGTTAGGGACAACCAAAGAAGGCATGCAGCAGGATGTTTGCACTGCAGATGAACAACACTTGACACGTCTGAGACATACCCATAACTTCAAGCTGTATGAACATCTCTAGACAGTCTCTGAAGGTCAGAGTGACCTGAGGCATGACATCTTGATTTCACTTAGTCTTTGTAGAGAGCCTCATCTCTAGGAAAGACTCCAGACGTCTTATCTAACTTATACTGGGTGTGTGATGTTAATGTAACAACAAATGAAATAGATGAAAACTATGGACTAGGAACTCTGCTGAGGCCTACCTACACAGTAGGTAAATAATTTTAAACCTTTAAAACTCATAAGATATGTGAGGTTTCCTCTTTTCAATAGGATTAAGACAGCACCATCACCAGTGTCTGCCAGTGTCCATAAACAGACAGTTCAACCATTAGTTAAATTGGCATCATCAGTCCCCCCTGCCCCCACTGTCACTGAATTTGTCAATCTGTATCTCTCTGTCTTGGGGGGGAATGTCATTTCTGTTGCTACTCTTATTTGCTGCAGTAGTGCCAAAACCACTGGACCAAAACCAGACACCAATTATGCTAGGTGTTGTAAGCAAGCGGTAATAGAAGATAACTCTTGCTCTAAAGAGCATGTGACCTGAATAGAAAAAATGGATAGAAAAGGAAGAGAAATGACGGGGTCCAAGGGTGATCATTCCCATTTTACAGAAGGGAAACCATGATATAAAAAAACTAGGGTAAACAAAAAACTGTCATAGATCTGGGTTTGGGAGATGGATCTCCTGGATTAATCTTCTGTTAAATACCTATTTAATAGAAAACTAATTTTCTCTCTCTGCCTCCCACCAACTCCATTTTAAGTTACCCTCTGCAGAACTCTGCAAGAAGTGAAGGCAAAACAAAGAGAAACTTGCATTCTTACTGCTGTGTATTCACATGCCTGTTTTCCAGGGATCCTACTGTCTACTTTCTGTATATTTGAATTCTTAGTTACTATCAGGCTTTTCCCCGTAGTTAGAGTCTCCTAGAGTTAACAAATACCTTATTTGCTCTAAAGAAACAGCATGCAGTATAAAATATACTAAAGAAATTTTAACATGAGATGGTACAGGACAAGAAGAGCATCACCTTCACAGTCAAAAGAAGTACTACTTTGGACATATTATAGATATTATGAAATACTTTCTTATATTTGTTTTTTCTTCCAAATGTATCTATCTTTTGTTTTGATTCTCCTGGCATTGACAATTTTGTCTGTCCTTTCTTAGAGCAATTTGTTTAGCTCCTTCATAGGGTGTATAACAAAGGTTTCTCTGAACTCAGATGAAGTCCAAGTACGTGTCTCTAGATAAAGGCTTCATACAGAGAGGACAATGCTGGATCCTCACAACAAAAATCTTTTGCCGTGGCTTTGCTGTAGTCCCGCACACCTGATGTTTTTTGCATACCTGCAGAACAATCCACATTTCTTACTGTTCTCCCTGCCTTTGGTGATGATGCTGAAAGCTGCATGCCACATGTGCCTGGTCTGCTGACACACTGCTTCTTCCTGAGAAGACCTCAATAAAAGCAGAGACTATTGATGTTACTTAGCACAGCTTGGTAAAATAATACTGGAGCAGCATTATTCTAGACCTGTGTTTTGGACTTCCGCATCTTGCACGTGCCTGCTCAAACCCATTTGCTTTGCTTGGCTAGCTGTGACTCTTGTGCAGAACTGGCAGATACCTATGTAAGGATGCCGCTCTGGAGCCACTGATGTGGTTGAAATTATGTCCCCACAAGAAGCATTTTGCTGGCATATAGTAGGCTTGGTTTTCTCTACATCCTGGTGATGGTATGGCCTTAAAGGAAATACACCTTTTAGCACCTGAGAAGAGTAAGTGGCCTGCATGTGGTCTATGCTTTTTTTTCATCGGGTACAAAAAGTTTTGCTTTCTTTTTAGCAGTTTCCAGTGACATAACAGAAACACATCCACTATTCATGGCTGTGAGCAGGACAGCACTGGCAATGTACAGCTTCATCCTCAATACCAAGTATATTGCTTGGGAGACCAAACTGGGACCCACTGACAGTACTAATTTCCCCAGTTAGCTGCATCCAGCTTAGGAAGGTAGGACAGCCTGGATCTCTATAAAAATCAAATGCAAACAAAACCAAATTCAACAGTTCTTTTCCATTTGCTTAAAAGGAGCAATAATTTTTTTTTGCCTAGTGTTAGTTTGAGTTGCAGAAGCTTTTCCTAGAGAAAATCAGCTAGGGCTGTCTATAGCCTTTGCAATAATTGGAAATAAATCACCCCTTTGAGAAAAGGACAATAAATGCCTAATTACATTTAACCATTATGATTTTATTTTAGCCATTCCTTGAGACAGACACACAAAATATCATAGAATGGCTTTGGTATTCAGAAAATATCTATTCTATACAAGTCATGTTAAGAGCTTTCTCTTTTTGGCTCCAAAAGAATGCAACTAAGAAGTAAAAGTATCATGTCAGATTCAGTCCATGGGTTTTTACCTGGTTATTTTCAACATTTAGCTCTGTTGCTTTTCCCATACTCTATCCTTTCCCTTTTGGGTGCTGTTTTCCTTTGATGTTTGCACTTACAACATCAGGAAAGTGAAGAGGCTATGTTCTTTTTTCTTCCTTGCACCTTAGAGATCCCACTAGCCCCAGGGATCTTCTGATAATAAAGTAACCTGTGGCTTTTTTTTTTTGATGCAGAGGATGCCTCTAGGAGATTCTGCTGTGGATTAATCTGTGTTATCACAGTTTCTTTAGGGTTTCCTTACATACCATCATGGTTTTCTTCTGTTTTGGGGGATATGTTCAAACCATTCCTGTCCACTGCTGCTCAGACTAGTAACTGTACATGAACAGTATTGTGACCCTGGCTGTTAGCTTGTCCTTCTTAAACTGCAACAGAGATCTGTTTACCTATCAGCTCCTCATCTTCCTCTGTGACTGGGAGAACATATGTTGTCCAGTACACAGAAACTGAGTCTTAATTCCTGTTTGGGATCCTGAAGAAATATATTACACTATGCAATACTATGGATCCGGTAATAACTCCACATCTTGAGAGTCCTACCTTTTCTTTTAGGTTCTTCTCAATTCAACATTGCTTTCTGGCATCTTCTTTTAAGTGTATAACAAAGGTATTTCCAGGATTCTTGCAGTCTTAGTTCCAGTTTATTTACCTCCCGTTATCAAAAAATCTGTTTGTATCACCACCTATAATATTTTATTGTCACAAAGTTGAAGTGCATTAGAAAAGGTCTATTATTCCATTCTACAATAGGGGAACTTGGGGGGAAAAAAAAAAAAATTCTAGGTACCAAATGACTTATGCTCAATGCAACATCCAAGTCCTTTCTAACTCTCACAGTAGATAATGAATTCAAAAACTATGACTTACAAATCCCTAGCTAAGTCATCACAGCATTTCAGGGAACCTCCAAATACACATGCCTCCTTGTTTTCAACATTAAAATGCACCACATACTTCAGGGTTTTCTTTTTGATATACCTAAAGGCCACTCCTCGTTGACAGCACTGAGTAACTGATCACTATTTCATTCTCAGCCCCACTAGCATCTGAACAGACTGGAACTCTACAGATGTTAGTTAACTGGTTCAACCTCCTCGATATAGTAGAAATATGCCAGTTCTATTACTAGGGTGCTTGACACTGAAGTAGGACATATGGACCACTATCCTCAGTGTAACTGCCTGCCTGTGGGAGACTATTTTAGGCTGAAGAAAAGGTATAGAGAACTTGTAAAATCATCTTGTTGAGGTGTGACCACTTATCTTGAATATGTATTGCTGTCTTCATCTGGGAAAATGTGCTGGGATGGAAGTTCGGAGTGATGCATGAGACCCTATGTCATGGTTTAACCCCAGCCAGCAACTAAGCACCACACAGCTGCTTGCTCACTCCCCTACGGTGGGATGGGGGAGTGAGTTGGAAGTGTAAAAGTGAGAAAACTCATGGGCCGAGCCAAAGACAGTTTAATTACTAAAGCAAAAGATGTGCATGCAAGCAAAGCTGAACAGGGAATTCGTGCACTACTTGCCATCAACATACAGGTGTTCAGCCATCCCCAGGAAAGCAAGGCTCCATCACATGTAACCGTGACTTGGGAAGTCAAATGCCATAAGTCCAAACGTCTCCCCCTTCCTTTTCCTTCCCCCAGCTTTTATTGCTGAGTGTGATGTCATATGGTATGGAATATCCCTTTGGTCAGTTGGGGTCAGCTGTCTCAGGTGTGTCCCCTCACAATTTCTTATGCGCCCCCAGCCCAACTCTATCCCAGCCAAAACCAGCACATCCTAGCATGAGGCAGTCCGGTCTGGACTGGCTCTTCTGGTGTGAATCTGATGTTGCTATACATCCATACATCCATACGTACACATGTATATATGTAAAAGCAGGGAGAAACAGAGAGAGAAAAGAGACTGTGAATGAAACAGACCTCTGTCAGACTTTCTGTCTCCAGACAATTACTAAACAGCCAACTGAAATATACCAAGTATCAGATATAGTTTCATCTTCCCCTACGTGGAGTGAGAGGAGACCAACATTTCTACCAAGATGATTCTTATTTCATCAGAACTTTTGTTGAGAAAAATCTGTCTAATGACAACTGTGTCTGAAAGGTTTAAAATTTCTTATTTTAAAAATTCAAAAGTGAACTTGTTCTTACTTGCTTTAGGTAATTGTGTAGTTCAAGGCAGTTGAAATATTCATTCTTGTGACTTCTTGGCTGTGCATGCCAGCTTATGTCACCTGGTATTTTCCTGCTTCTAATTTCCATATTGACCTTTCACAGAAAAGGTAGGGATTTGTCTCTTTTGAGTTCCCTCACATATGTTACATTGCTAAGGAACAGAAACACAACATAATATTCGTATTCACAACTCTGTAAGTCTGGAATGATAAAATTGATTTTACTTCTAACTCAGATTTCTTTTCAAAGAAATTATCTACTCCCAACTTGGGTCCATCTTAAACCTTGCACAATGTTTTTCATATGTATACACCTTTCTCATAAACATTATCCTCTGAAACGTGATTGCAGGTAGCATTATTGGCACAGTGTTTGCTTTCATTTTCATATTTAAGTGCTCCATTACTCGCTATTTTGTTTGAAAAATCATTGTTTTAATCAACTTTGTCAGAGGAACCTTACCTTCAACTGGTTGCTGCACATATTTAAGAGTGGGTCCACTTCCAAATGCAATTTAATCTGATTACTAAACAGAGGCTGAATTTCTGATAAATTTATACCATTCCTCTAAGTCCTAATTTCTCCTTTTGCAATTACTAGGTAGGGGTCCTTCCACATGACTAGTCTGTTTTTTTTCTTGTGCTTCCTTGATATAGAATGTTGTTGTTCTGCATCTGTACCCTGAGAACGGTTTTTGTGGGTCAATGTAGGAATGTTTTTTGTGCTGTCAGTCTGACAGATTTGATCAGTAGTGATTTGACTCATTCAATCAGATCTTGAGAGAAAAAGTAGACGTCTATTGGATGCATATGAGCACAGAGGCTTGTTTTAGACAGCTACTAACTGAGGCCAACACTGTCACCAGTGTGAAGTATTTTTACTTTCACATCCTCCAGATGTCTTGTTGTTTAAGGCGCCTACACAGTCTGACGGTTGCTTTAGTGATGTTGGGTAACATGGGACCCAGTTATTAAATTCTTAGCAAGATTTTAATGACTTGGTCCTCGTTTTCCAGGTAAAGGGATTTTTCAGCCTGCAATATTTTAAATCACTTTGTGATTAAAATTTGAAGAAAATCATTCTTTTAAGATTTAGATTTGGGAAAACATATGCTGTGTATACTTTCTCTTTCTCTCATACACATACATACCGTCTGTCCCATTTCTCCCTCCCAGCTCTCCAACACAAAAACACTGTTTATACCCAGAAAATAATATCCCTGTTGCAGCCATGAATAATCTGAAGTTTCCTTTGCTCTGCTCTCACCTTCCCTTCTTTGGGATGGCAGAAGGTAAGCCCAGAAGAACCATCAGATCTGGGTGGCAAACCAGGGTTCACTTGTGCTCCAGCAAAGGCCTTGTCCCCAGCCCACACAGAAGAGCAGGAAATGATAGAGGTTCATACTCTGCTGCCCTGGTGTCTTGTGTCTCTGAACAGGAGAAAACAGACCAAACCAAAGCAACAATCGAATGGGGCAGCTGGTTATTTCCAACCATTCTACATCTCCTGAACTGATGTTAATTAATGTCTTGTGAACTAGTCCTCTTTCTGGTGAGCTCTTCCAAAATGTCAGTTGATATTATGCCTATTGACATTATATGGAGGTGAAACATTTCCATAGGAGGATTATGCTGATAAAAGAAAATGGGAGCACTTCTTGTGGGAAGGTACAAGAGAAAAAGAAAGATCAATAAATGGTTCAGTACAAATTAGCAGTGTGGGTAAGACCAGTTTTGCCCCTCTCTGCAGTTTTGGCAAAGACGTACTAGTTGATTTTTCAGATTAGTGAGCAGTGATGCTTGCTAAATGTAAGAGATGTTTGTTTTCTTAGCTGTTCTTGCTAAGTAACAAGCCTTTAAAATATCTCTTGGGGATGGGTGAAAAGTGGAAAAATTAGAAATAAACATATGTTAATCGGTGTCATTAGAATTCTTTGCACATGCCACAGTTAAATTGCTTGTAGTTGCCTTGAAGAAGGTTTAAAAGACTGTCCTTATTACAATGTTTCTTAAATTGGTCTTTACTTTTAAAATGACACATAGGTTCGCTTTTTAAATTGCCTTTTGCTAAAAATGCAATTTGGTAGTTGGAATGAGATCAGGCGTACTAGGAAGAGAAGGAAGACTGGACATAACAAAAAGTCACATTTTTGGACATTTAAAACATTTAGCTTTAGAAAAGGTGTAGACTGAAAAAAGAATAAAGTTGACTAACCTCTGTAATGCAGATCTGGTATTAAACCATGCAGCAAGATACACTTCCCTGGTTGTGGGCAATTATGGCAATTTTGGCAGATGTTCTGGAGACTGTGAATTAAATTTTATTGTCTGATGCTTGCCATTTACAAGATTTCATAAAAGCATTAATTGAATACACAGAAACAGTATTACTAGTTTGCTTGAACATCAGATAAACTTTTTTGCTCAGTTTGCTTTTTGCAGAAATGGCAACACATTATAAGATGGTCCACTTGTACACATGCTTTATTTTGCAGTACATACATAGTTGCTTAAAAAGTTGCAAGAGATCTACTTCAGTAAAAATCTTTTCGTGATGCAAACTTACAAGCTGCTTTTAATGACCATGTTATTTCTGGCCAATTATTTATCAGTCTTAGGAGGACCAGAACTTGCAGTACTTCAAGCAAGTTACATAATTATGACATCACGTCATTACAACATGATGTCATAATGTTGTAATGACAAAGTGACAAAGCATGTCACTAATCCATCCATGCAACCCCCATTTCAAAATAATCAGAGTGAACTAAATTCCTGATGTTTCATTTTGCCATTAGTGGCTCAAATTACTTATGAACTGGTGAAGTACAGAACCTTTTAAAATTTGTATCTCTGAAGAGCATTCTGACCACAAAAGTGAATGGTATATTTCTGGCAGAGAGTGAGTGGTTAGACACAGGCCTGACCTGCACAGACACTGTACTGGGCTCCTTTGAACAGTTGTATTAAGACAATACAGTTGGTGTGAAAGATAATTTGGGCACCGAGAGTGCAATTTTTGCATAGAGAATGGGAAATCTGGCTGCAATAGCAGTTATAGGAGACAAATGCTGTGCTCAAACTCAAATAAAATCTCTGTATCCTGAACTGGACAAGCATATTTAAGAACATAAGGGAAGGTGATGTTTGGAAGATTATAAGCCTTTAGACTAGTCCAGAAAAATAAAATGAATTACTAGATGAGGTTGTTTCAGAGAGATGTCTTTGTAGGTGGACACTTACTTTTGCCACACATATGTATGTATGATAACACAAATGTTATCATTTTGCCAGAAGAGCCAGAGGGATAAGAGACTGTGCCAAAGGACTGGGCTTTACATAGCTCACAGATGCAAAGTAATTAAGTACACATGTTGGTTTATGCGTGTGTGGGTGGGGAAACATTTTAGAACATGAAGAGGAAAGCAAGCAAAATGAATTTATGGCCTTGCCAAGGCAATATCAGCAGCCATGGGTAGTTAAGCATTTACATAAATGTCAGCTGATAAAAACAATCCCTTTGCAGAGGGGCTGAAAGCCAGATTTCTTCTTTGACAATTAAGTGTCATAAATATCAAGCTAGAGAGGTATGCCTCTGCTTTCTCCCTCTTTCTGGCCTCCAGGAACACAAGCTCTTTTCTGCAAAGTGGAGAAAAGTCTCAAGGAGAGTTATGGAAAATCTGCACTTCTCCAGACAGAGAAAAGAATGAATCCAGTTGTCCTGCATTGTAGCAAATCTTCCTACCACAAAGGTAATTTTGAGGGTTCCTTCTTCTTCTGCCATGTTTGAAAAAAATCATGTCAAACTCCTTCACTTTGTGTAGTCTTATACTATAGCTGTTCAGATTATTCTGTGAAGGCTTCCTAGGCTAATCCTATGAGAAAATGAGAACCTCAAGGACCAGAGACATTAAGACTGGTGAGCTAAAGGCAAAGGGAGGGTTGGTACAGAAGTTAAACCTCCCTGAGGTAGCAATGTGTGGCACATTTTTCTGAACCAGTGGAAAGGATCAGCTTGCCTTGGTGGGCTCATTCATCCACAAGTAGGTATGTGTAGTCTAGCAGGGTTTTCATCGTCATGTCTGTTTATATGGAATGTTTTATAGGAAGGTGAATGAGAGAAACATGTCTGTTGCTTTGGGAACTACTCTTTTTTATGCAATGTATGTCTCACTATACTGTTTTAAGTGGTTTAAAACACATTTTCTTAGACTACAGAGAAAATGCTGCAGCGCAGTTTTTAAGTTTCTAACGTGATAATAGTTAATCACTGAAAGAGGTATTCTGCATTTCTCCAAGTGCATCTTGATCTGATAGAAGGTGTGTCTTAGGGAGGGCAGTTCTAATGACCTTGCAAGCGATAAAGCATTCACATATGACAGTAATTTTTTTCAAAATGCTCCAAATCCAGCCTTTTACATTTCCACAGGCCTTTTTTATGTGGATAGCCACTGGCAGTTTTTTATGTAACGACTGTGTACATGATGCATCGTTTCAATAATGATATTAGAGCTCTAAGATGATAACTTAAGACAGTAAGGAAACAGCTCCTTTGGAAAGATGAGCGAAGCACCTGTACATTCTCTGTGGGCAAATCCATTATCCTTCCTTTTCGCCTTCCTCACAAACACATGCATGAAAGATTTAGGAGAAAACTGTAGTTGAATGCTTATAGAGATTTTTCTCTTTTCCAACAGTTTTCATCAGTGAATCTGAGAGCTGAAATCTTAGTTCAGAGTTCTAAAGTTTCATTTGGATCTCTTAAAAAAAGTGATTCAACTCCACGACTCTAACCATGATGGAGATGAGACATGTTGTCCATTTAAGCTTCTAACTTTGCAACCTCATACGGCCACATACAGTGAAATTGTCAGGTGTGAGTTGTGAAGAAAAGTCTCTTTCAGTCTTCAGGCACAATGACTCTTATTTTAAGACTATAAAAGTAGGAGTCTTTGATGCTTTTCCTTTATTTTCACTGGTTTAAGGTTCTTGAACTCCAAACAGAGAGTCCTGCACTGTGGCAACAAATACAATTTTGATGTTTTGTTTCTAGGGAGAGGAATAAAACACTTTACCTGTTTTCAATTTTCTTCTGCATTAGGGCAAACCCACAGGTCAACTCTATTCTTCACAGGAGATGTTGGATTAGATGACCTTTAAAGGTCCCTTCCAATCCAAGCTATTCTATGATTCTATGTCATTATTTTATCTTTATGCATTAAGCTGTTTAGAAACTGCTGCTAAGCACAGTATTTGTCTACAAATCCAAATCAGCTATATTGTAGTTTAACATTAATGTTTTGAAATGATAAGCCCAAGAGGTGAAATCATATCAAAGCAAAAGTAGAATTTTTTACAGATCAGTAGTTTTGCATTTTGACAACCTCCTGCAATGTTTGGAGCGTCAGTGAAGAAGTCAAAGGAAAGATCATGCTAAAGGGTAGACAGAATTTAAGGATGGTAGGGTAGGAAGAATAGGTGATGCATGCCTGGTTTAACAAGGGCTTACACGTGCCATCAAAGTTCCTAGCTATCACAGCACAGCTTGGTATCAGTCAATGAAATTAGAGACATCTACTTGAGTCTGATTTCTTTACGTTTAGAAATCTGGCCTAAAGGAGAGGAGACATAAAGAAAGGCAGTGTTTTGCTTTGAGGGAAAAGAAAAGCATATCTAACCAGCATAATATGGTCTGTCTAAATTAAACAAAGTATTTTTCCTCTGCATTGAGTTTTTACAGTGTTGTGGTTTAACACCAGTTGGCAACCAAGTACCATCCAGCTGCTTGCTCACTCCCCCATGGTAGGCTAGGGGAGAGAATCAGAAGAGTAAAAGTGAGAAAACTCATGGGTTGAGATAAAGACAGTTTAATAGGTAAAGCAAAAGCCACGCACGCAAGCAAAGCAAAGCAAAGGAAGAAATTCATTCACCACTTCCCATTGGCAGGCAGGTGTTCAGCCATCTCCAGGGAAGCAGGGCTCCATCAGGCATAATGTTTACTTGGGAAAACAGACACCATAACTCCAAACACCTCCGCCCACCCCCCGCTTCCTTCTTCTTTGCCTCAGTTTTACATACCAAGCATGATGTCATACGGTATGGAATAATCTCTTTGGCCAGCCTGAGTCAGCTGTCCTGGCTGTGTACTGTCCCAGCTTCCCATGCACCCCCAGCCTCCTCGCTGGCAGGCCACCAGGAAAAGCTGGACAGCCTTTGACTGCTTAGCAAAAACTGAAAACATCAGCACATTATCAACATTTTTTCATCCCAAATCCAAAACATAGTCTCATACTAGCATCTATGAAGAAAATTAACACTACCCCAGCTGAAACCAGGACAGTATCCACCCCTTATTCCATATCATTTACGTCATGCTCAGGTACCACACTATCCAATACAACCTCATTAACCACCACTCCCTTTCCCATCCTTTGATATAATGCACAGATGATATTATTCCCTTAGTCTATGGAACACCCCTGTAAAATGTCTGTAAAATGTCCACAAATGTCCATGAAATGTCCACTGAGTTCATTTAACCCATGACTTTGGGCTCCGTCTCTTACGGTGGTCACTCAGGACAGGAGAGGTGGTGCGTTGTGTGGAGTTACTGGGCACCAAAGCCAGCTCAGGTCAGGTCACTGCTGCACTTGTACTGCTACCTGTAAGGTTTGTCCTCCATTTGTTCTTGTGGTTCCTGCTACAGTAATTCTTAAAACATGGAAGTCAAATCATGGGTTACAACAACTTTAAGGTATTTACATTACAATCTCCATGACTGGCCCCTTTGGGCCACGTTGTAGAGTTTAACACTGCAATGAATTCTTCCCCTTGCTCCTAGTCTGGCTAGCAGCAAGGTGTTCCTGCTATACTAATTCCCGTAACATGCAACTCAAATCATAGGTTATAACCATTTAAAGGTATTTCCATTACAATCTCCTCCCCTGGCCCATTTGGACTGGACCACACATTGCAATGAACTGCCCTTGCCCCTGCTCCGGCTTGGACTTACCCACAGACTGCAGTCCCTTCCATGAGACACAGTGTCTCCAGGGACATATCTGCTGCGGCACAGACTTATGGGGACATAATTGGAAGAGTAAAAGTGAGAAAACAATATCTGATAATTTCTTCCTGCCCACAAAGGCAAAAACGTATTTTATTCATGTTAGACATTTCAATTTTATCTGAAGTAATACATGATTAATTGCATTTAAGAACTGTATGTAGTCTGACCATTTTTTATTTGAAGTACAAGGAGAAATTACAATGAGTTTTCTTACATAATGGATGATCTTTTTTCTCTTGTTAGCTTTGCAATGGAAGATCTCTGTAAGACAGTACAATCTATTACCCTTTCCTCAGATACATTATTTATGATAACTGTAAAAGCGTGCTTCATTTTTCTTACAATGAATTCATAAAAGGTTCCTGAAGATGAATATATATTATTGCCATTTCTAATTTATACCCATTCTTATGTTGTAAGTGAACACTCAGATGCTCTTTATTTCTGGAAGCACTGCCTGAAAGGCCTGGTTTGAACCTTAGCTGGTCTTGTGTGACCTACTGACTAAGAAAACACAAGCGGGAAAGATTCATGCACAAACCAAAAGTTGAATGAGGGAGTGACTAATCCCTTAGGTTTATTAATACTGATGAAAGAGAAATTGGTTTGCTGTGCAAAATTCAGACCCAAGTTTCTTTCATTTTATGATTATATATAGTCTACCTATCACATGACTCATCACTTAATGACTGGTATTGAGTATGTTAAGAATCATTGGAAAAGCCTTTTTCATTTAATTACTGGCTTGTCTACTATACAAAGCTAAACCTTGCCAATGAATCTTTAATTTGCTCCCTTTATTTTCTACCCTCTGAGACCCCAGTTATGTCACCTCACAATAAAGCATGCAACATGATCTGTAAGATGATATCACTGTATGTACTGGACCAGACCTAGCATGGAAACATAATGTTCTCCAGTTAGCCTGACACGTAATTCAGATCTGCACAGGACTCAAAGACCTGGCCAATCTTATAAACTTCAGTAGCAACTGAAACTCTTCTTTCTCATGCTTTCTGTCATGCCCTGCCTCTCCTGCTGCATCCATGGAAGTAGCTGACCAGGGAACCAGAGACCCATTCCCCAACTTGTCCCCTTCATCCATGGCAGGTCCTCTCAGGGTGGCACCAAAACCATGCCCAAAGCACTGTAAGCTAAATTCCTAAACAAAATGCACCATTCCTAAACAAAACCTGGAACTGAACCCAGCTCCTGGAGCAGAACCAATGTGTCACGCACATCCCTTCACTGATAGGAAGTATTTCTTAACGTTGGAGACTAGGATTCTTACAAATTATCTTTTACTGCTAAGTGGCTCCAAACTTTCATCATTTCATGCATGAGACAAACAACTTCACTGGAGTATAGATACCTTTCACTGGGTTCTAAAACGTATTAAATGGTAGCATTTCTGACATGAAATTCTTCCAGATAGCACTGACACCCAGGGAGAAAGTGCATGATGGGAATAAGGTCAACTAAACACACAGGCAAGTAGTTAAAATAAACTACTTTTGGACTTCCATGAAGAACTGGGAGAATAATGTTACATTAAACACATCTCTGCCCTATGCATAATGAAGAGACATTATCCAGAAAGAACTTAAAAACAGATGAGCAACACCATGATGAAATAACTCCTGTGACCTTAGGGAAGAAAAACCACCAAAACCAAGCAAAAACCTAAAACCACAAAAGAACCTTCAACAAATCTATATAATGTTCAAATTACTTTGTGGTTACAGATTTGCCTTCTTAGCAAATGGTCCAAAGGGTTTGTGTTCCCACTGCTTTGGTGATTTTTTTTTTAGGACCGTATTACTACCTGTTTGAATACTGCTGAGGGAAAATTTTTGAAGTGTCTGGTGGAAATAACTTTTTCAAACACAGAAATGATCAGGTACCTGAACAATGTTGGACCTACTGGACTCAATGCCTTTACAAAACTTGGGCTTCCAGAGTCCTTTCAGACTGCCTCCAAACATGGAGAGTTTGGAGTTCTAAGTTTCATCTTAGAAGAGAAAAACCCTTTAGAAACTATAAATGAGTGTAGTGAAGGGCATGGGAACTGTATACCAAGAATGATAATACATACGTCACAGAGCAAAACACTTTAATCCAGTGATAATATATGGAGACATATTGAATAATTTGGACTGAACCTGCTCTTAGTCACACTACTAAGTACGCCAATTAGCCTCAAAATACAGAGCAAGAATTTTGAACTTTAAAAAGTGTACAGTAAATTGCAAAATTATCAGTGGATTAATTGTATAGATGTATACATATGTAAATATACTCACTTTAACAGATACTTCGTATGATCTAATTATATTGGAACATGCTTTGGCAGGATCTTTTAAGAAATAAGTTTCTAGTACAGAAATTATGGAAACTTCTGTAGTTTCCAGGGGTCTGTATTGGGACCAATACTGTTTAATATCTTCATCAATGACATAGTGGGATCGAGTTGCAGCCTCAGCAAGTTTGCACATGCCACCAAGCTGAGTGGTGTGGTTGACATGCCTGAGGGATGGGATGCCAACCAGAGGGACCTGAACAAGCTCAAGGAATGGCCTGTGTGAACCTCCTGAGGTTCAACAAGGCCAAGTGCAGGGTCCTACACCTGGGTTGGGGCAACCCCCAGTATCAACACAGGCTGGGGGATGAAGGGATTGAGAGCAGCCCTGCCAAGGAGGACTTGGGAGTACTGGTGGATGAAAAGCTGGACATGAGCTGGCAATGTGCACTCGCAGCCCAGAAGGCCAACCGTATCATGGGCTGCATCCAAAGCAGCGTGGCCAGCAGGTCAAAGGAGGTGATTCTGCCCCTCTACTCCACTCTGGTGAGACCCCACCTGGAGTCCTGCATCCAGCTCTGGAGCCCTCAGCATAGGAAAGACATGGACCTGTTGGAGCGGGTCCAGAGGACGCCACAAAAACGATCAGAGGGTTGGAACACCTCTCCTATGAGGACAGGCTGAGAGAGTTGGGGTTGTTCAGCCTGGAGAAGAGGAGGCTCCAAGGAGACCTTCTTGCAGCCTTCCAGTGCTTAAAAGGGGCTTAGAAGAAAGATGGGGACAGAATTTTTAGCAGGGCCTGTTGTGATAGGACAAGGGGTAATGATTTTAAACTAAAAGAGGGCAGATTTAGACTGGATATAAGGAAGAAATTTTTCACAATAAGGGTAGTGAAACAGTGGCACAGGTTGCCTAGAGAGGTGGTAGATGGCCCATCCTTGAAAACATTGAAGGTCAGGTTGGATGGGGCTCTGAGCAACCTGATGTAGTTGAAGATGTCCCTGCTCATTGCAGGTGGGTTGGACTAGATGACCTTAAAAGGTTCCTTCCAACCCAAAGATTCTATGATTCTGTGATTTCTGCAGTTTTTCTTTAATAGCTTTTTGTAACAGTTCCTATTTTTTCTATACAAATTTCCTTTTTGCCTCCTCTTTTTGTCTTTAATTTGTCCCCTGGAGATGTGTGCTCCCTCATCAGTCATGAAATATCGTATCCTTTGAACCATGCATTGCTATTTGTTTTTCATTTGTCACAGTGCAGAAAACTATTGTGGTAATAAAATAGCACACCCAGCATTCATCTTCAGACCCTAGTTACTGTCTATTTAAAGGAGGGGTTACTACTATACAAATAAGCCTTACTTTAAATATACAGTGTGCATTTTCTGACTTCATAGTACAACCTCCTAGGATAGTGCAACTCAATTGCTCTCTTCTCTTTTCTTTGTGGCTTCCTATTAAGGTACCAATTAGCAACAGAACTGTGCTGGCTTTGACTGGGACAGAGTTAATTTTCTTCACAGTAGCTTGAATGGGGCTATGTTTTGGATTTGTGCTGAAATCGGTGTTGATAATACAGGAGTGTTTTCATAATTGCTGAGCAGTGCTTGCAGAGAGTCAAGGCCTTTTCTGCTTCTCACACTGCCCCCATAGCAAGTAGGCTGAGGGTGCACAAGAAGTTGGGAGAGGACACAGCTGGGACAGCTGATCCCAACTGACCAAAGGGATATTCCATACCATATGACATTGTGCTCAGCGTATAAATCTGGGAGAAGAAGGAAAGGAGGCACATTCAGTGATGGTGTCTGTCTTCCCAAGTAAACATTATGCCTGATGGAGCCCTACTTTCCTGGAGATGGCTGAACACCTGCCTGCCAATGGGAAGTGGTGAATGAATTCCTTCCTTTGCTTTGCTTTGCTTGCATGTGTGGCTTTTGCTTTACCTATTAAACTGTCTTTATCTCAACCCATGAGTTTTCTCACTTTTACTCTTCTGATTCTCTCCCCTAGCCCACCAGAGGTGGAGTGAGTGAGCAGCTGTGTGCTGCTTAGTTGCCAGCTGGGGTTAAACCACAACAACAATAATAAAGTAAATAATAAAAGTCTGAAATAGATGAATAAATAAATCACTCTACGTGAACACTGTGGTCCAATACTTTTGCTGATACAAAAAAAATAATTTATAAATTCCTTTTGATTTCATATACTTTACAATGATTTGCATGTGTTACTAAAATAAAATGTTTGCTTTGAAGTTAAAATAAAAAAAAGGAATTAACCAAAGTTGAACATTATTTAAAAAAATTGTGAGCAGAAGTTAAGCAAAATGTAATCCAGAAAGTGTCTTACACTTTTTAAGATGACAAATTATTTGACATGCAGGTATTAATTAATGTATTTTTTTTTTCAAGGTTGTGATATTAGCCCAGTATTGACGTCAAATAATTTCTAGCACACATTATTGTATTGGTCTCCCTACACAGGGTCAACTGGGCAGTGAATAGTCTATTTATTCCTGGTCAGAAAAAAACTTGGAAGAGTTGTGTATTTTTGAAGCATCAGAGATGACTGCCTTTGAAATAAGTTGGAAGACGATTGGAACTGTATTGCATGACATTTGAATGGACGTCCTGAACTTCGTTATTCTCACTGTGTTTGTGAATTGAGTGATTTTTTTAACTTTTTTTTTCCCCCCTGGATCTTTTTTTAGCAGTGACAAGTTTTGCCATTAATTAGAAGCATTTGGATGATAGGTATTCCTTTGGGAAGGGAGCAAGTTATCTGATTTACTGAAGGCAGTTATTCTAAGAATGGCAGGTAGAACACAATCCTCCAGCCCTTGCTTCACTTTACTTGAATGTGAAATGAGATATGCACATAAGCTTTCTGAGGAATATCACTGCGTATAAAGCTATATACAAACTTGTGAGAATCGTTTCTTTTCTAGATATTTCTATGCACTCAACAATGAAAATTGATTTATTTTTAATTAGAAAAAAGACATTGTTACATATTGAGAAAATTCTAAATCAGTATACAACTACATAAACTACATATGATTAAACAAATGGAGAATTATGGATTGCTGAAAGAAGGAAAAAGAAAAAACCCACAACTGCTTTACAGACCTATTCACTGCTGAGACTAGTTACCAACAGAGAAAGCAAAACAACTTGAAAGCAGATTTGATTTTGTGTGCAAAACTGAAATTCGGTACAGCTTTGTTGAAAGGTCCATTGAGATATGTGACCATTTTGTTAAGGTACTTTTCCCCCTTTGAAATTTAAGACATTTAAGCAGAAAAATTTTGCCCAGACCTGGGATGATACATTTCAGCAGGTTGGGAAAAATGCAGTGCTATTTTCTAATATCCAGACATAACCAAGGAAATTATGGTAAATTTGTTCAAGTTTCACTGTGAATTTTGATGAATCACTTCAATGACTATAACAGCCAAGTTGAAAGCCAATACGGGAAAGCCACTATAACTTGACAACAGTTGCTTTATCAAATACCGGGAAACTGTAGCATGATCAATCAAAGTATTTTCAATAAAAAGGAATAGGTAACCTTGCTCTTACATAAGTACTATGTTGTACTTTGTTGTAGGGAATACAGGCGTAGTAAGACAGTTAAATATTAGAAAAACAAAACAAAACAGGACTGCATCCATAAATACTAATAACAGCTTCAGCTGCAAACTGAAAATCTCTTTGCAGTAAATGAAAAGAGCAATATCCAGAGAGTATTGATTACTTCTATGATTGAGGGCTACCACTTGGATGGTGCTGGAAACCTTGTAATATTAACAAATAACAGATAAAATATTTCCATAAGAGCATAATTCATGTAATTGAACATGATAATTGGAAGATTGTACCAGAAATAATCAGTAAAATATTAAGGCAGTCACATTCAAAGATACTTTTTGTGTCCATCATCCCCCACCTCCTCCAGTTCTGCATTTCTGGTCAGTGAACTCAAGCAGATAATCTTCTTACTATGGCTATGCTGACTGAGAGTTTCCATAAAGGGGTATATTAAATTTCATACATCTTTACCTAGTAATGGACAAAAATAGATATGTGATTCCTCAATTTATGCAGAGGAGCTTACACTGTGTAAAATATTTTGATTTACATTGCTTACATGGCCTCATTGAATAATCTTATTAAGTTCCATTTCTTTATATTATTAACCAGAATGTAAGCTTTAATTTGGAGGAAAAAACGAAACATCTTTTGCACAACCTCACCCCCTGACTTAGATGAAACCACATACAGTCATACAGTGGCAGAGTCTGAGTCATCAATTTTTTGTTTCTTTTTTTCATTCATTAGAAAATCATTAATTGGGTAGTCATGTGACAGTACAAGTTTAGCGTGGTGTATAAGATTCTTCTGTGTCTCTGATCTTTCTAGAGCTGAGATGACTAACAACCATGCCTGGAATGAAAGTGTTAAAGATTATATGCTACTGCTACCTGGAAAGGTGAAACAGAGTGATGTTTCATTAGACATGAATGATTTGAAGGATGGCAGAGAAAGGAAAAATCAAAAGTATGGATCAAATAGGATCTGCTGGGAGGAAAAGCATTATAGAGAAGGATAATAAAAGCTGCCCTTCACCCCAGCTTTAGGTTTAGTTCTGTATGTCTGCTATAGATGGATAGAAGGGTAGTGGATAATCAAGTCTATGAGACTAGGAAGATGTATATCATCAGGGATAGTATTATGTGACACATTCACTTCCCAGATACAGCTTGATAAATGAACATGAATAGTAGTGCTAGTGCTCCGTAATTCTCAGACACGTTAGCTAAAAGTTTTCTGTATCAAGTAGTCACCAAATCAGTCAGAACAGGTGATGGTTTTTGTGTTCTAGCTTTGGAAAGAAATGAGGAAATTACAGAGGATTTATGACACCAAATAACCTTGGAAAAACACGATCACAAGCAGGTTTATTTTAAATAAAGCAGCAAGCAAAACTAGATTTGTAACTAATGTTCAGATTTTGGAAGAACAACCCTGAATAAATTTAAACAAGTTAGTAAAACCTGCTGGACCAAAACACTTAGACACTTGAGTATACAAAACATTTGGAATTTCTCCAAAACAAAGGTGGAAAACCTGTCTGGAATAAGGAGCAAAAATTATCTGAAATTTATATTCTAAAAAGGGAAATTGTAAGAAACAGTGCCAGCTGTAATGCCTCAACAGTTATATTAAGAATAAGTAAAGGAATTTTAAAGACTAGAGCAAGAGGGGAGTCATTTGCAAGAAAACCAATCACAGGAACTAAAAAACTTCTGAGGAGAGACTAAAATTCCAGAAGTTATTCAACAAATCAAATTAAAAATAAATAAAATACCAAAGTGCTCTACATTAAGATGGAGAGAACTAACCTTAACACGATCTTCAGAATTAATCACTTTGTGGAACACAAACATTTTAGCAGAGTAGTTCCCTATCTTTTCTGTAGCTAATTCTGAGAAAACCAGTCATTGCTCATCCCTCACAAGGGACTTGGGGCACCATCGCCTCCCTCTAGGCCCACGCTCCTTAGAACAGTGTCTTCATGTGTCTTCCCATGAAGTTTCTGACTTCTCTTTAACCCTGTCTGTCTTCTGTTAGTTTTGAAACAGAGCCAATCTGCTAAGGGTGCTCTGGTTAACTGCATAGCTGATCATTTAGATGTTACTCACCTGTGCTTTCTACTCTGGATTTACAGTCTATAAACTTGGCTTCACTTGTAGTGTGTCAACATTTGATTTGACGGGAAACCACTGGGTTGTATAAAGTAGATGTACCACTAACCACCTTTTTTTTACTGCTTGGTGTTATAACACAGGAAAGGGCAAATTCAAAGAGAAATACTAGAACTTCTTTTTGACAAAAGCCCACCTAGTCTGATCTTCTCATTGCACTGCCTTATCACTTAGTTACATGAAAATGCAATGCATATTACAGACTTACAATAAAATGAGTTTTGTTATGAAAATTTTCTATTTAACCACTGGGTGAATACAAATAAGGAAAAACATCAGATGCATGTGGAAAGTAGAGATTTTTCTGGTGTTATCTTGGTGTGATTAGATGAGCTGTAGTTTGCACGTCCCTTTGCCGTTTCCTTTTTATGAACATTTGTTATCAGTGTTGCTTATTTTGCATATTATGAATAAATGTGTTCATCTGAATTTTGCACTTCACTTGATAAAATTAGGCATAAATTGAGGCAAGTAGATGTCAGCAAGGCATTCCTTACTCAAGACTGTAGGAAGTATGTCATGGTTTAATCTGGCAGGTAGCTAAAACAACCACACAGCCATTTGCTCTGCTCCCCCCACCTCCCCCAAGCAAGACAGGGGAGAGGATTGGACAAAAAAAGGTAGAACATGTGAGCTGAGATAAAGACAGTTTAATGGGACAGGAAAAAAAGAGAATAATAATAACGATAATAATAATGGTAAAAGAATATACAAAACAAGTGATGCACAGCACAATTGCTCATCACCTGCCGACTGATGCCCAGTTAGGTCCTGAGCCATGGCACCTCTCTGGCCAACTCCCCCAGTTTATATACGGAGCATGACGTCGTGTGGTATGGAATATCCCTTTGGCCAGCCTGGGTCAGCTGTCCCGGCTGTGTCCCCTCCCAGCTCCCCGTGCACCCCCAGCCTGCTCGCTGGCAGCCCAGCATGAGAAGCTGGGCTGTCCTTGACTGCTCAGCAACAACTGAAACCATCCGTATGTTATCAACATTATTTTCATCCCAAATCCAAAACACAGCATTATACCAGCTGTCAGGAAGAAAATTAACTCTTATTGCAGCCAAAACCAGGACAAAGTGAGACAAACTTCACACACAGTCCACCTCCCTGGCGTATTCTTGAGTGTACTAAAAGGCTAACTGGGTGAGTGGCTTTGCTCAGAAATACCAGAAGTCACAAGGAAAGTGTCACAACCCTGCAAATTTAGTATAATTTATTACCTAAGCTGCTCTTGGCTCTATGGCTGGTTCTGAAGTTGGCACAGGCATTAACTGCTTTAGGTCTGGCTGCACCTTTCACACAGAAGCGCTGATGGCTGGTAAGTCATCTAGGCAGGTATGAAAATGACACCCTTTTGGTGCAAGCTGCATTCATCTCTTACATTGCTTTACTTTAAAATGCTGTTTCTTTTCACTGCAGTTTACTAGC
Organism: Phaethon aethereus; assembly: GCF_964289735.1. NCBI lineage: Eukaryota > Metazoa > Chordata > Aves > Phaethontiformes > Phaethontidae > Phaethon > Phaethon aethereus. The sequence goes on along the minus strand of NC_138576.1, from coordinate 68,327,730 downwards.
CACAACAGGAATCTGATGCTCTGAAGTGCTGCCTGCTCACATCTGCAGCTACAGCTTCTCTGAGGGCACCTTTTAATTGCTTCTCAGTCCTCTGAAAAGAGTACAGGAGCACGGAGGGCCACAGAGAAGGTTATAGCAGCAGTGTGGGTTGCTGGGGTGGCAGGCAAAGCTTCCCTTCCTCCAGCAGTACCAGCACAGTGCTGCACAGTCCTCCAGGACATGTCACAGAGCAATGGGAAAAGTGAGTCCTTGCTGGTCAACAGTGTATGTTGCACCACCTCTCTTGTAGCAAAATGGAGAAGCTGATGCAGATACAGACCTTTAGATATATATTTTTTCCTAACCATATAATCAGTTTCTTAGGAATAAAATTGGAATTAAGTAATTTATGATATGGATGAAGTTTAGTATTTACACTGCAATCACTTGGTACTGGAGGTGGAGTGTGGAACTGGCAAGAAAAAACGTGACTATACCTACTTCAGTTTAGACAAGATGCAACTCCTCATGTGTTACTGAAATCAGAGGATCTGAAATCATCTTAGGATCTGTAACTCTTTTCTCAGGAACCTGTTTCCTTCTTCCCTGTGACATCAGAAGTTTCCCTTCTTTCTACAGCTGAGTTAGGGTCTGTGTAGGGGGACACTAGAAGAAATCTACATGTCCCTTGTCTTCTAAAGTTGGAAGATCTTGGAAACAGAAGCCCCTGAAATGAATCGCTACATGCAGTGAGAACACGTTTTTCTGGTGGTAGAATGCCTTCTTAAAAACCCAAGACGTAAAGAATTTCTTCTTCATCTGTTCACCCTCTCTATACTTATAACTGCTATTGTTCAAGCTAATTTTTAAAGCCAAAGCTATATCTTCTCTGAGTATATCGAGGGCTACAGTTACAATATGTCACATATTGTCATGTTAATCCAGTTCTTTGCAATAGGAACCCCCTCTCCCATACTACTGCCAGCTAAGAGCTGGTCTAAATTGAGCTTCTCTTTGTAAAATATTGTGCAGTGGTATCATTATGTACTTGCTGCTGCTTGTTTAGGAATGCTAGTGATGATTAATTGAGAAAAAATGGGCTGTTGGATGACAAAACCAAACTAATTACACAAACTTTTAAAGTTTGCTCAGAAAGCCAATGAAGATTACTAAATGATGGCATGGCAATTAGCAGTGACACCCATAAATCCAGTTACTTAAAAGAGAGGGCAATTAATAACTAAATTAATCCTTATTCTTATCCTGTGCTTGTAGTAAACAAGCATATTTATTTTGCCAGGCTCTTGAATTGTACATTAGTGACAAAAGTACTTGTCAACATATCTTTTTTTTTCTCTCCAGCATATTCATTACCAAGAAGCATGTCTACCTTTGAAGTACAGGTAATCTTTGAAATTACTTCTTTCATGAACTATGGGGTTTATTCCTAGAGCGTGTTTTGTAATCCGATATTGTGCTACTTCATTGCTGGAGAAAAACTTGTAGAGAAACATGGAGAGCATTAGACATATCAAGTATGTCTTCTCTATCCAATAAATATTTTCAAAAACTATTTCAGTTGCCAGCATTGTGAAAAAGAGTGAAAGTGTCTGTTTCTTTGTACCTTTTCTCCCTCTAACTTTCTCTGAAAACTGTGTGGATAATTAAAATTTGGTTTTGTCTTGGAACTTCAACTGACAATTGAGATTTTACAATAAATATACACTAAAAAAACCATATAGACAGAAGCAGACCCAGACCACTGAGAATTTCTAAGATGGCTTTTCAGCTTGTCAAAAGCTTTTCAGCTTTCAAAAAGAGACATTTCTACCAGTCAATACTACTTTAGCTAGCATTTTTCACAGGTTTTCAAAGTTTTTTTTTAGTTTGAGTTATATTTTTAAAGAATGACTCATAAATCTCCCTTTCCACTGCAGCCTCAATCCATCAGCCTGTTAAAGGGAAAAGTTCAGTTCAGAATAAATGTATATATATACATGGTCAGGGGGGCAAACATTTTAGACAAGACAGAATTTCAAATTAGCATAATTTCTCATGGCCAGGGATTTGAATGCAGAATGTCATTTTGCATAGTATCTTCTCTTTTCAAAAGAGAAAATACTGTCCTGGTATTTTAGGTGATAGTGTGAGAAAAAAGCAAATATCCACCCTGCCCACCCCTGGCCAAGATGGCATATGCTACTGAACTTTACAGTGGTGCTTATCCTCCACAGTAAGCAGTTTTAAGTTGCCAGAAGTAAAGTTGCACCTAAGAATGGCTGCTTTCAGAAGAACAGAAAAGACAACTTTTTAATGAATATGAGCCTGAAGAGCCCTAAACCCATTCCAGTATTTCTTCTTTATAACTCAGATACAACGTTCCTGAGCATAAATGCACTTGTTCTGCTTTTGCTTGCTTGAAAGAGAAAGCTTGAGTTCGAGTATTTTTCTGGGTATATAACCTGGGTTAAGAGCAGATTCCATTAGATACAACCCAGCCTTCACTTCAGGTCAACATCTCCATACACTGTCTCACACCTACTAGCTTGAGTTCCTCTCATGTCAAGATAATTGCACTTCGTGAATCACCTTTCATAGTAACCACCCTGATGATGCTGTAGAAAATTTTTTTTCCACAAAAATGGTTTTGTCTTTCAAATAGAGCTGACAATTCCATCAGGGCAATTATTTGTTTGGCTGGAGTAATCCCAATTTGGAAAGAAATTGAATGGGTTGGTTGTCTCTGGTTGAGCAGCTGAGTCTTGGGAATGTGTACAAGACCTGCATGCATTTACTTCTTTTAACCTTCTTTGATTCAAAGCAGGTTATTTCCTGGGAAGATTGTGAAAGGATAAAGTCCAGTTTCTGTGACAGAAATGTGTGACAGAGATCTTTAAATTAAACACATATCTCATCCTCTTATTCAGCTAGGCATAATTTAAAAATACTTTTTAATAATTAATATACTGCTTTTAGTGTTATAAGAAACTGAACTGATGCCGCTTTTGATAAACGTTCATTAAAAAAGACACAAATTCCCTCAGAGATAAAGATCTGTGTTGCAACGCTTTTCTGTAAAGCAGCCAAGAAGTGTCTAATTTATAATAAATGTCTGTCTTTAGTTGTGTTTTGAAATATTAGTTTAAAATAGTTTAATCTATTTCTAAAGGAGAAAAAAATTACGCCTGACCTAATGATATAATGGCTCAAAGACGACCTGGTCAGAGAAAATGAAGCATTATTTTAATCTTAACTTATACCCTTTTAAATAAATACAAATCCTTTCATTAAGATAAAGTAGCAAATGAAATAATCATGCTGGAACCATTCCTGGATTTAATTACAGAATATTGATTTACATTGTCTTAGTTTGCAATCAATCTTTGGCTATCTTTTTCTTAATCTTTTGATTAAGGAAAAGATCTCTTTCCCAAAATAAATTATTTCCTTTAATCTCCATGCAAAGATATTAAATTATATAAGTGATATGTCATATAAATTGCAAATATATATAACATTCTATAAGTAATACACTTACAGATATTACTAGGCATTTGACCCATGTACTTCCTTGCAAATCCACAGAGTGTTAGTTAACAGAACTTGAGAGGTTTTGGAACTATTATTCCCAATGATTTGGTGGAGCCAAAATCTTCTGGTGCAACAGAAATTAAGTTGGCAATTAGGAATAGAGAATAAGGAAATTGTTCAATAATTCTACTGAATCCAATGAAATTCTCCAGAAAATAAGGTAGTATGAGGAGTTTTCTGTATGGAAGAAATGTACAGTACTGTCTAATTAAGAAAAAGAAAGCCCATATGAAGGTAGCCCATGATTTTAGAATATTAGGTTAGATATATAAACAAGTAGGTCTAAAGCTTAAATTTATCATTATATTTAGTTCTTGCTGTTCTTTTGGTTTTGTTTTTTTTTTTTTTTGTGGGGGAAGCATCTTTCAAAGCCTTCATTCTTAAAAAAAACATGGAGTTCAATTCTGTATTTTATGAAAATGACATGGATACTTTCTTCTTAATTTCTGCTGTTTCAGAATTGGCAGCTAGTCAGAAAAGAAACACTGTTATACACTGCTTTGATGCAATAATGCATTTTTGCTTGCTATTTATTTTGGAACCGTGATTTCAAACACAAAGTCACTTTGGAAATGCACATTGACTAGAGAGATAAAATGACCAGAAGCTAAAAGTAAACTGATAATATTTGTGGCTTAAAATAAATGACATACAAAAAGACAGATTATAGTACACTATACACTGTAAGTTAGTTTTTAAAAAGTATTGCTATGAATATTAATGCAAGAGAGAATTTCTAATTTTGACAGCTAAAGACTTTGCAGTCTGCAAAACTTTGTGGTATGCAGTTCACAGGCCTTTTAAATTCTGTCTCCACTGGGATTCCTTGCCTCTTCTCATCTCCTGGCTATTACCAGCTCTCCCTCTTGATGGGGACATGGAACCCTCGCAAGATGTAGCCCCATGACAGAATGGGGAATTGTGTGACTCAAAGCTCTAGAAATTTCATACTGATTTACTGATTTTATGCTCAGGCATGAGTATTTTTCTCTGTGACTGTATTATTCTGAGGCTCAAAAAGAAGCTCAGAGTTCTGGTGGACAAAGTAATATAATATCTTCACAGGCTAACTGATGAAAGGAGGTTTGTATTTCCAGCTTCTTACCAACTCAGGTTGGTGGAATTTTGCTGTTTCCATCTTTTTCCTAGAGAATGAGGTATATGACCATCTTATTTCACACATAGGAAAACAGAGGCACAAGCTGATGTAAATCTAGGTGGAGAATAAGGCTTTTGTAACATTTAACTCTGCATTATGGTTGTCTTTGCTATAACTACCAGGATGAAAACCAGAAAAATGGGACCATTATAAATCAAGAAAAGGCATGTCTCACAGTCTTTGTCTTGAATATAACATCTCCTGAGTATGGGGGCCTAAAAATCTTGACTTTTTTCAATCATCTAAGTAAGTGAGCTGTAAAATGACCAACTCCAGTATGTGGGCATCATGAATTTAGAAACGACTCATGGGAGATTGATAAAAACTTGATCTGCCTTGAAGTTGGAACATAGTATAGAAGACCAAAGACACAGACCAAGGATAAGAGCTTTTCCAGCAGAAAATAATGTCTGCTGTAGCCGTGCTATAAATGTTTGATATGCCCTTGGAGCCATGCAGCCAAGACTCCTCCATCACTGCTAAGGAAGCAATCCTCGCTCTGTTTCCATGGTCTCTAATGACTCAGCTAGAGAAAAGAACAGATTCTGAATTTCAAACGCTGGTGGCAAGGACAAAAACAGTTAGGGGAATGAAGTGATTTCAGCCTGGGAAGATCAATTTGATTACTCCCTCTGGTGATCTCCACTACATGACAACACAATACACTCAATGGACTAAATTTCTGAATGGACTAATTCTTAAGGCACAAATTATGCCTGGAAAATGGGACCTCTTATCATGTCACAGATAGCTCTGGAGGAAGAATAAATGTATGCTTTATATAATCACAAAATTTCTGGTATTTACCTGTGTAGGAATTTCAACATTCAACCTCAACACCAATGAAAATATGCAGTAACATGTCTGTTGATGGATTAATTCTGAGTAGTAAATTTTGAGTTCCTAAACCGTAATGGATCTCCAAATAAGCTGCTTTGCAAAACAGTAAGTTTCTCAGGAAAAGCTGAAAAGCACTTTGTGAAGGTATTTATATCTAGCCTGAATTTCAGGTGCAGTCATAGAAAAGAACAAAAACCTACCAGGCAGTGCAGAACTGTTTTCTTTATTTTTAGACACAGGTGAATGTGATCTGCAAAATCGAAACTGAATTTGGATTAAAAACAAAGATCTTCAAATTTTGGAGTATGAAGAAGAAGAATTTATGGTTTAACAAGTATGGAAAATGGTCCAGTTCAAAAGCCCCACTTTCCATGATGTGTATTTTCAAAGTTTTTGCTCTGCCTTTAAATATAAATCTAAATCCTACTGTCTCAAACCGATTGCTGCTTTGCAGTAGTTTGGCTTATTGGTATTACTACTTATGAAGAGTGGAATAAACAAACATTTTAACGGCTGTGACCCAGGTGAGATGTTCTATATTGAAGTCATTTAACCTCTCCCACTCCCACCTTTTCTTCTTTGAAACAGAATGTGATGGTTGATATGGCTCATGTCTTTTAACTTTTACCTATTTTCTGTCCTCAGAGACTGTCCTTTTTTGTGTCTCTGGTTACCTGTTAATCATGTTTCATGCTACCGTAAATAATGAGATGCAGATCAACCTTCTGAATGGTGGTGTTTTAAATGTCAGGCTCTGGCAGAATTCACACAACTATGCCCAACATGCGTTACAGCCCCCTTATGGGACAATTTGTTCAGAAATCTTTAGCAGAGCATCTGTTACAGCTGCACCGGGACAGCAAACAGGGGAGGCTCACAGGCTGTCCTCCCTGGGCCTCCCTTGTACTGTCTCCCAGGGCCATCCACTTTATCTGTTCACAGTTTTACCTTTCTTTTTACCAATTAATACTGTTTTACTCAGAGGCAGCCAATGACTCAAATAAGTAAAATCTGACTGAAATGCCTTTCAAGACCCTATTATTCAGCTTGACATTTGAACACACACTCTCAATTTAAAAATATTCTAACCTATGCTACAACAGCAACAAAAAAAAAGAAATCCTGCTGTTGGTCAACAGGATAATACATTGAATTTTCTCTTCTAGGTGTATGATTTGTTCACTTTTTTTATACTCCCTTTTCTGCTCACTAGCAAGAATGCAGGATTCCTCCACAATGTCTGCATCCTTTCTCTGTTACTGGGGGAGATTATTCCCCTCTGCTTGTTATCAAGGCTTAGAGGAGAAGAAGAAAGAACCTAAGTTTCAGCAGCTCTTACTCCACTCCCATTGTGGGTTTTTTCCTGTTGTAAAAGGGTTGTGTCTTTTTACTGACTTTTCCACATCGAGACACATAAGGCTGTGAGGAAGAAGTTATTCTTTAGGTTCTTTTAAAAAGTCTTTTTCTAAGTCTCTCTTTTTCACTCCTCTCTTCCAGTAGAGTTTGGTTTGTCTTATATAGCAGGCAAATTAACTTCCTCTTTAATATATCAGGTGTTACATTTTACAAATCTTTTCAAACAGTCTTTTCTAATTAACTTTACTCTGGCTCTCATGTAAAGATTGGGACTGCATGTATTTGTGTCAACTGGATGCCTACTGGGTATGAAACAACTGCTGTGATTTCTGCTTCTCAAACTTGCAAGTACAAGTTACATGATTTCCGTCCCGCTGTGCAGAAAAAGCAGAAGACAATCAGTTGAAGAGTTATTCCTTCTTTTCTATTTCATCCAAGAAAATGTGTAAGCTGCTTTGCAGGTTGCTGGATGGATGCAGGCTGTCCCCAGAGATGTTCTGTGGGAAGGAGTAATTTCAGTCTATTGATTTAGATTTACCTACACTCTCACCTCTCCTGAGAGTTAGTACATGCTTGGCAAGATTTTAAAATAGATGTGGAAAGAATCCTTAGATGAATTAAGTCAAGAGACAGTTCTATAGTCCTGTGATAATACAGATATAACAACAACCTTGTATCCATAAAAAAATCCCATCAGAATTTCAAAGTATTTTTGTCCTTCAGTCACCTCTTCTGAGATGAGGAGAAAAAGGTGGGCAGCACTGTACGTAGAATCAGAGCATCACAATGGTTCAAGGTGGAAGAGATCTCTGGAAGTCATCTGGTCTAACACTTCTGCTCAAACAGGGTCACCTAGAGCTGGTTATTCAGACATGTCCAGATGGCTTTTGACTATCACCAAGGAAGGAAACTCTGCAACCTCTCTGGTCAACCTGTGCCAGTGCTTGGTCACTGTCACAGTAAAAAGGTGTTTCCTTATGTTCAGAAGGAATCTCTTGCATTTCAGTTTGTGCCCATTGCCTCTGGGCCTGGGCACAAAATTTTAGATTAGTAAGATTTCCCCTGAGCCTTCTCTTCTCCAGGCTGAACATTCGTAGCTCTCTCAGCCTCTCCTCATACGTGAGGTTCTCCAATCTCTTAATCATCCTTTTAGCCCTTTGTTGAACTGTCTCCAGCATGCCTATGTCTTTCTTGTACTGAGGAGACCAGAACTGGCCTCAGTACTCCAGGTGTAGCCTCACCAGTGCTGAAAAAAGGGGAAGGATCACACCCCTCAGTGCTGGCTCATGCTCAACCTGATATCCACCAGGACCCCCAGGTCCTTTTCTGCCAAGCTGCTTTACAGATGTGTGGCCCCTAACACGTCTCGGTGCATGGGGTTGTTCTTCAGGTTGGGGCTTTGCCCTTTGCCTTGTTGGACTTCATGAGGTTCTTGTCAACCCATTTCTCCAGCCTGTCAAGATCCCTCTGGATTGTAGCATGACCCTCTGGTGTATCAGCCAGTCCTCCCAGTTTGGTCTCATCTCCAAACCTGCTGAGGGTGCTCTCTGCCCCATCATCAACATCATTAATGAAGAAGTTAAACAGGACTGGACCCAGTATCGATCGCTGGGGTACACTAGTCACTGGCCTGCAGCTAGACTTTGCCCTGCTCATCACCACTATCTGGGCCCCGCCATTCAGCCACTTTTCAATCCACCTCACTCTCTGCTCATCCAGCCTGTACATCAACAGCTTCTCTATGAGAATGTTATGGAAGACAACATCAAAGGCCTTACTAAGCCCAGGTAGCCAATATGCAATGCTGTCCTATCATCTACCAGGCCACTCGCTACATCACAGAAGTTTGCCAAGTTCTCCCTGGTGGAGCCATGCTGACTATTTCTGATGATTTTCTCATACTTATCATGTCTGGAAGTGGTTTCTAGGATTAGCTGCTCCGTCACTTTCCCAGAGGTCGAGGCAAAGCCTACTGTTCCGTAGTTACCTCAGTCGTCCTTCTTGCCCTTCTTGAGGATGGGGTTGATATTTGCTTTTCTCCAGTCTCTGTGTACTTCTCCCAGTCTCCATGATCGACTAAAGATTATTGAGAGCGGCCTTGGAATGACAAGTGCCAGTTCCCTCAGCAATCATGGGTGTATCCCATCAGGGCCTGCGCCCAGATGACTTGAGCATTATATACTTCATGTTATATGCTAGGGACTTCATATCTGGTCTAGTTCTCACTGAAACCAAATAAAACTGCTGACTCCTACTGGCTTTTGGCTTAATGCATCTGTGAGAGGAGAGTTCAAGTCACTACAAAAAATGAGCACTTAGGCAAACAAGCCCCTGCAAACAAGTCCCTGCAGTCTCCTTCCAAGATGATGTCCAAATAGGGCATCAAAAAGAAGAGAATTCACCAACTCCCCCGCCCCAGTCCTTTTATGCAGGCTGGGACACTGATGCACAGAGGAAGTCACTTTCCATTGCAAGAAAAGAAGACAAGTTCCTCAACATTTTTTCTGCTCTTATCACAACACTATAAAATGTCTGGTAAAACTGTTAAGAAATTGATAGGAAAAAAATGAAGGTATAATTGCACTCCCCTGCTTTTGACTTACATGGTTATTTACTGAAACAGGCGGAACATGGGCACAGACTGAATGAATTAGCCAGAAGGAATCTGAGACATGAACTGTATTTTCCCAGGCCAGTAAAGTTTTTCCAAAGCGAAGTGTCTTAGAAATGACAATAAGGCATGGCTACCTAATCCCAGGTAGGTTTGAACCACCTTAATTTGACAGCCAATGAAGGACTGTTATTTCTCCTGTATGAAAAAAAATATGAGGATAGGGGAGATGACAAGAAAGATTATTCTGACTTCATAGAGAGCAAGAGGTCACCAATGTTGGGTATATTAAACCTGCTGTACATTAAGGACATTTACTCATACCCTAGCCTGGACAGCAGTATAATTTGAAACTTCACCACTGTACAGAGGTACAATAACATTTCCACACCAGGATCCCTGGCCACTGGCCCTGAAGAATGACCCTTGCTTGTACTGAAGTGCCTCAGACAACACAGAGGAGCAATTCCTGATTCCTTTCCACAGTGAGCAGTAATACATCACCGTGCCCACTCCTGTTACTTCTGCAGTTCCTTTCACGCTAGGATTTCAAAACTGTTGGAGTTACATGCAACAGATTTTATTTTCAAAGCAAATCATCAATAAACCAAAAAGAGATTTCAAGTTTTTCAGCGCTCGCTGTGCTGTTTCCCAGCCTCTGGACCAACTTCCACAATGCAGATGGCAGGATGTGAAATTAGACTGAAGAGTAGATGACATGTTACTAGGCTGTACTGGCAGCCTGCATAGTACAGAGTGTTTTGCACTTTCCAAAGCCTTTGCACTTCAGCTCAGTAACCTGTGGGGTTTGCCATTTACCTCTCATTGCTATTGTCAAATTGAAAGACCCCATGAGGAATAAAGCATACAACATATTGTCGTCAGTCTCTGCTGCTTCCAGAATCACAAATTCGAAAGAAACAACTGTCTGTAGACTTTTGTTTGTTTACACAGAAGTAACAGATGGGCATGAACCATGCAGTCATATGGTGCCCTCCCTCCTTTCATGCATTAATCCATTGTGAAATCTGCAGCCAAGGGGTTCGATATTGATTGGTTGTTCTCCGCTGTGATTTTAACATGCTGACAGTTTAAGACAGAATTACCTACATTGCCTTAGCCCTCCCCTTCTGTCAGAAGCAGACAACTCTGAAGGGTTAAGCTATCTCATGGACTGGCCTCATCACAATGGCTATAATATTCAAGGCATTATGTAGATATCACATTCCTCCAAGGGAGATCTCAGAGTATGTATTTCTGAAATGTGACAGTAGACATTTGTCTGAACTTAAATGACATCACTTTTATGATCTCACCAAACAATGTATTCCAGTGCTAAGCTTTCCCCGTGCTTAAAAACCTTTGTCTGTTTTCAGCCCTGGTGCACTGTAATCCCATTGTTTCTTGCTGTATCCAGAGTGGATATGGAGAAAGTGTGCTCCTATCCTTTATCTAGTTACTTTTTATGTACTTGTCCTTTGCAACGCACACTAACCCATCTAATGTCTTTAATCTTTCCTCTAAGATCATGTATTTTGACCAGACACGTTGATTTCTAGACTCTTTTTCCTGCTGTCTCACACCTTTTCTTGAAATGCGGGGTCTGAAACTAGCAGCTGAGGCTGGCCTAATACGGTAGCATAGAAAAATCAATTCAGAAGTCTCTGATACAATGCACCATTTTTCCAGCAGTGTGATCCTGATAATTCAAACTCAGGCTATGATCCTCTGACAGCTATAAGGGTGATGCAGGAGGAGAGAGGCGCCACCAAACAGGGTGGCAAGAGTGCAGCAATAAGAGTAATATGCTCTTTTGAGAGTGGGAGCACAGCCAGGGTGTGATAAATGGATACAGGCTGTGAGGGCAGTCCAGCAGGTATTTAAAAGGATTTTGCTGCCATCTAGTACTCTCTATTAGTAGAGGCACTACTCTTTGGAAAAGCACTGAAAGGAAGAATAACATACAAAACCACACCCCAGCCCTAAGTATGTAACATCTAACATGAGCTTCACATGTCAGAAATGGAAAAACATTTCACGTGAACCAATGTCTCTGTGTGGGATACCACTGTGCATGTGGAAATTAGATCCGTAACGTAGCAGTCTCTCTGTGAACGGCAATATTCCTTCCCTAACTTGCTCTAGAGCTGCAAGCATAGGAGACTAGATAATTGCTTACGTCTGTATCTTTAAAATGTGCTTTGGATAATACATGCATCTTCCTAGTCCATGAACTTTTCTCAAGCCTTTGGTTTATAGTTCTCTCTGACAGTCAGGGCCCATCCAAGCGCAGCTTCCCCATCTATCTGTGAAATGTGTTCATCAAAATGGTGTCTCTGGCACAACCCAAAGGCTTGTCAGATGATCTTTGCCCTGTACTCCTCCTCCATTTGAAATCTAGGTAAAAAGCCTCTCACTAACACACCATGGATAGTGCTCTGTCTAATTTTACTAGCTATAAAGAAAAAAAGAACCAACAACCTAATCATCTCCCTTCCTCACTTTGGTAGTCAGTAGGTACCTCTCTGAATATACATTATTCTATTGCATTTCTACTACCCAGAAACACGTATCCCTTTGCAAGGTACAAAGAAGTATCTCCCTCCTTTTATCCATGGCTGATACTCATAATTAATCCTTACCCTGATGCTAATACAGCAATCATTTTTTGTTTTATGTCACCTAATTTCTTTCATGCTACTTAAGTACTATTCAGGAGATTTGTGAATTATGTCCTACCATGATATAATAATGCCCTGGGTTTCCTTATATGGACTGTTTGTATCAAAATTAGTGTCCCTTGAGTAGCAGTTTTGAAATATCCTTGACGCTTACGCATGGAACCGAGAACCTTAAAAATTACTTTTAGGACCCTAAATATCCATTTATGCATTTCACCCTCTAAATCATCAGAAGAAAGAACTGCTATTCTTTCCTACATCTGCTTCCAAATAACACAGGCAAAAACCCTCACACATAGCTGTGGGACATGATGAGAGAATGTAAGGGTACTGTTCTTCCCTGAAACTTAGCATTTTTGAGACATATACATTACTTTAACACAGCAGTTACATATACATATGGAAAGGACCCTAGTTTATTACCCTTTCCAGTATAGGTAGTTCTTTATGTTGCTCTATACACCACTTCTATTTTGATTGTGGCTACATGAGCAAAAAGAAATTTCTGGCAGACTACCAAACACAAGTCCTTCATCCTGACATTTTTTACAAATGCTTGTTGCTGTCCTATTAACCTTGGTTACCCACCTACAGCCCCAAGGTAGGCTGACATGCGCATGAGTGGATGCACAAATACAAATCTTAGTAAAAGCTGTTGTTTTTGTAACTTTCCCTCATGGGGGACTAAGTTGCAGTGTTTTGCAGAGCTCCACTCATCTATGAAGAATGATAAAAATTCTGGGATTAACACACAATGTATTTATCTTTAGAAGATACACTTACTATGCATTAAGAGATTTTGACCTTTCAGATAACTTGCCTTCAGCACAGTAATATCTAAGGACGTTCAATTTAGTTCCACACTGTGATTCCATTTCTGAAAGCTGACATGCTCGGAAAAGGCTCTGTAACCTGTCTGCATCTACGGGCAACAGAATGTGAAGGGACTTTGTTTAGTCTGCATGACCATGAGCTTTGGCTTTGTGTTTTATGTATAATTTAAAACCTCCAAAGTGTTTTGTTTTGTTTTGGCATGTTTTTAGTTCTCATTTGGAAGTTTAAACTCTTGCCACAGGGATTTAAGACATCTGTTGTTTTTTAGCATGAGGAATGATGGATATTTGCTGCTTGGTGTGAGAGAGTTATTGGACAAAAGGATATATTAAAATTGACTGGCCTACAGATTAGAACTAGGTTTAGAATTCAAATACCTCTATATATTTCACATAAACTTTTAAAGGAAAACAGATACAACATTTGCCGTAGACATAAATTAGAGACACAGGAAAAAATATATTCAACTTTAGTAGTGTTTTGACTCAAAATATTTATCAAATTAACTTTTCAAAAATATGTTTTGGAAATTGTACATGGGCATAGAATGCAATTTGTAAATAAATGACTGGTTAGAAATTAAGCTGCTTTCTACTTTCCCTTTTTTCATAGTATCTCATTGGTGGTTGTGCTTACTCGGATACGATATTCACTTTTATCCAAGTACAGCATAACAAACTTACATGCGCTAAACCTATATGTAATATATGATGACACGTTATACTCTGGCATCAAAATAGTTTGACTATCATTATGTTGCTTATTTTTCAGTTTGTCTTAGAGAAAAACATTACAGGTAGACACTATTTAGTACAGGCTGAAATGTCTCGTCATCATTAAAAATATTTCCTATATATATTGTAAGTGAAAGAACGTGTCATTGAACCGCATGAGGCTGTTGAAGTATCTTCTATTACACCGAACTTCATATTGCCAGTTAGTAAAAGTCGGCTTTACTACATGTAAAAGAATGACGCTGGCAGGTCTGACAGAGAGCAAAGTGGCAACAGCTCCTATAGACAGCACTGAATCAGTAAAATAACTGCACTTGTTGGCCCCTGAAAAAACCCGTAAGGGTAAAAACAGTTCCGACCATGCAGAACTAGGAAGCACCAGTACCCAATTTCCCAGGGCTGTGTATGCACTTTCCTGGCACTGTAGAGGAAAATGACAGCTCTTAGGAAGCAGCAACAGAAGAGTAAGTCCCTTCTGCATTGATTACTGCCACGTTTCGTGTTTCACAGCACAGGTAAGAGGAGAGTTATATAACGAATGTGTTCCCCCTCTCACCCTACGAACTGCCCCTCAAGTGCTGCTCTCCTGTGGCTTTGTTTGACTGATATGGCAGGACTTTTGTGGGACTCAAAACTGTTGACAATATGACTAACTTGAACTTCTGGTGCAGTTGGAATTTGGCACTCTGCAGCATGAGGAAGGACAACACTTCAAGGAATTTATACGGACAGTAATATCTCCCTGAACTTTCAGCACTCTCTCTGCATTTCTTTGTGAGATTAGGACAATCTGTACGTACATACTAATAATGAATGGACTGTCTGTTACTGTTGCATTTTTAAAAGAGATTCCCATTAAATCACTTGAGTTAAGGTCTGCAGGGAATTGCTGTGGATGATCAGCTGTGTCAGCTCTTGCAAAAAGAATTTAATTAAGTAAATGACCATGTCCCAAAGAAACTCCAGGTGGATCCACGAAACAATTAGAGAATACAGCTAGTCTGAAAATGTCGTAACATATTTAAATACAGAATAGTAAAGCCTTTACAGAGGTTAACAAAATACGTTCTAATTTATGCAGAGAAACAGCAAATTTACATTTCACTCTGAAAAACATGGTACACATCTGTCCATCCTCCAAACAAAGTTGACAAGTCCTATTTTGTTTCCTAGAAGATCAGTTAGTTTGAAAGAAAAGATTCTACCTCAGATCTCAGTAGAAAAGCACATAACATTTTCACTGGAATTAAACTCAATGTGCTACTTTATAGGAGAATAATTCCTTTATAGGAATTCTTTAAGTGGAATGTAAGACTAGTGATGGCCAAAAATGTTAGAATGTTGCATTTACCTCAGTTTATTATTTCTTGCCTTTTCTGTCCCATTTTGTACAAATGTCTATACTCTTAGCTTTGGAGCTTGTATAATTTATTTTTCTAGTTCATCTCATATATGGAAAATCATTTGAATTCCCTAAAGTAATATAGGAGAGGAGCTGATTCTGAACTGGCTATTTAATAATGTAAGTCGCTAACCCTAGTCTGAAGTGATTGAGATCTACTTACCCAGCAACTCTGAAAGAAGAGGTGAAAATCAAATATAAGAACTAGTATTAACGGTGGTACCAATGACGTGTAATGTTAAAAGCTACACATATTTTCTGTAAAAATGAATCACTTAACAATAGATATGTTTGCTACATGAACTACTAAGTGTAATAAATGCTAATCACAAATTGGAAATTCCTAAGAATGAACAGGGTTAAGCTTGCTATAAGTTTTCTTCATCCTTTTGCAACTCCTTTTTCCAGAAATGCTGAATATCAAACAAACAAGAATGCATTGTCTTCCTAAAGTTGACCTTTTACTTGCACATCATCAAGAGGAATATACATGTAGTATTGTAACAAGACAACCTTCCCTTTTAGTTTTATTTTATCATGTGTAACATCTGTCAGAGAGAGAGAGAGATAAACACTGTGAAGAACCAAAAAGATGTAAAGATTCAGATACAGCTTGAAGATGCCCAATACAGAATAGAGGAATAGACTTTTGGGATTGTATGCTGATCAGAAAATCCTTGCAAGAGTATTCGGTTTTGTTTGCATGTAGAGCAGATGAAATTTCTACAGTATCTACAACAAAAAACCCAAACCAAACCAAAAAGAAATCTGTATACTTTTTTTTTCTTAATTAGAGCAACCTATAAGATCCAAAAACATTTATCTGCTTTGGAGAGAAGGCTGAAGATGCACCTTGTTTGAAGGGTCATACTTGCACCCTTTATATTTTTAACCGATCTGATTGTTTTCACACTTGGACATGTACTCCAGGTGACAAATTTTATATGATTGCATACCTTTGTGATTACTAGATGTGTTTTACACACACAAATAAAATATTTGATATAGATGATTATATATTTCAATTTTTATCTTCTAGTGAGTGTAAGACTGCGAGACCTATTCTAATGTCAAAAATGATGCCCTCTATATCCTCATTTGAATCACTCACAGGGCGGAACAACATATTTTGCTCATTCTTTTTATAGCATCATCATTATAGATACAATTTTTCTTCTGTATTTTCATAGTAGAACCTGCAAAAGCAAACTGAAAATATTTTTCTGATTTTTCTGATTTGTGTAGAAGTAAATAAAATTTCTTGGTTTTGATATACATTCTCATACTGCTTTTTTATTTTTTCTTTCTTCTTACTGGATTATATGTTCTTAGTCTCTGTCTGCTTTTTCCAGACTCATAGTGGAAATGTATTGTATGTATGTAGTGTTTAGTGTACTTTTTATAGTCAGAATGGGTCCAGGTGAGAAAGATTTGTTGTGTGTTTTCAGATAGTTATATTATTTGATATTGTTGTTCCAGGAACCATTCTTCTGTCACTGGTTTTTGTCTTCTGATATATTTTTAAAATCATCTTTATATGTACATATGTTTTTTCCCCTCTCTGCATTAGGTAGTGTTATCTTTCCATTATCTCTGATCTATGGATTCCAGTTTTAATTTCTTTTCCACCTTTTTATTTTTGTATTGATTTTAGTATTTCTTTTTCAATAAAAACTTCCCCTTCATGTTAAATGTGATTGCTGCAGCTTCAAAAGTCTCATTACATTACTTTGTTCTGACAATACATATGAAACCCTTAAAGCTGTTATTGACCCCTGAGCAGAAAAGAGGACAGGAGGCACAAACCAAACTTCCCCCCTCCTCCATTCTCCTGAAGCAGCACACCACAGCGAGAAATTTTAAATAAGGTCTCTGATTGTCTGATAAAAACCAAGTGTTAATGCTGTTCATCGACACACGAATTCAGTAAGATTAAAAATGCAAAACCACCAGTCTTCCTTTGCAACTGCTTGTGCATAATCTAAAGTAATTAAAATATTGCAAGAAAACAAATGGAGCATTTTTGTTCCAAGTCCCATAACCTGAAGATGATGACAGAAGGGCCACATGTTTTAGCAGTCTGGAGCTCCTTCCTGCTTGCTGGGGTAAGATGTGAAACCTGCTTCTCCTTGGTGTAAAGAGAGTGAATTCCACAGAGATGGCAACTTTCTCCATTTCGGACTTTGCTATAAAAGAGAGCGATGGCACTACAGTTTTCTTCTCTATTGATTCCACCAGGTGAAATGCCTAATTTTTACTGGTGCTTCATTGAGAGACATGAAGGTCCATGACTTCATTATGTTAACAACTGCAAAGATTGGTTTTACCCAAAAACAGAGGGGAGGAAAAGTCTCTTCAAGTGCACATACGTATCACATATATCACCATGTTTCAGTCTTCATACACACTTTAATCGTGACCAAAAGACTCTCTGTTTTGGGCAGAATGAGAATGAGAGAACGTAAACAATCAAAACAGTCCGTGAATACCACATGGAAAAACCATGGATAAGGTTGGGTTTCCAAGGGGTTTCTTAGTAAGTTTACCAAAACTTGTCAAGCTCGATTATCCAGGTAGGCATCCTCCACACAGGACATGGCCAACGTCGGCAACGCCCTCGCAAGCTCAGCATGAGCGTGCTACAGACTGGCCTGAGCAAGAGGGGAACTACATTTTTTTTGCTCTATCCTTTTCTCCCTGAAGTCCTACTCAGACTTTCGGTGGAGATCTGTTGTCCTATCGGCAACACACTCGTAAGCCCAGCACAGCTGTACGTCTGCATTAGTTTTTGCACTATTAGTGAACGTATTTAACGCATGCTTTCAGTGGGAACAGAAGATACTTAAGTACATATAAAAACGACACCACTAATTAAGACAAAGACACTTGGCCTTTATGATGCATTACTACTTGAATTTATCTCCAGGAGCTTTAACTTGATTCGCTAATAAAACTTTAAAACCAGGACGTTGTTTCTTCACTGTGAATTTGATTCAGCTAATCTGAACCTGATTGGGGTTTCACAGTGAAGATAGATGCTTAGAAACAATCCCAGAGAGTACGCTGTAGAAATGTAGCTAGATTAAAGTTTGCTATTCAGTTTGTAAATGAAGTCAGTTTTTCCTCATGGAAATAGTTTATTTGCTTATTATTTTAAACTGATGTGGCCAAACTTATTTGTCAAAAATATTTAGAAGAAGAGTAAATGTTCTATTGCAACATTTTTTAACATAGCATTTCACAAATTTAATAATGTAAAAAATGTTTCATTTTATATTCCAAAACTTGTCTATGTTTAAAACAGGGAAAAAAGGAAATAAAATATGACCGACATTTCCTATAGAGAAACCAAGAACATTGAACTAAGAAAGCTTTCATCATCATCATCATTAGCTCCTATCTTCTGCTTTTACAGGCAACTTATCAATTTTATTTATGGATTTGCTGAGATTTATTCTTTTTTTAATTAAATATTTTTGTTGCCAAATGATTTTTTCCCCCCATTTTTCACTTAACCAGGAAAGCCACAGTAAAAATGCCTAAAATCAGTTTATGCTATTTTTAATTTCTATATTTAAATACCTCTCTTCCCATATCTTGAGGAATCCTCTAAATTTCTGAGACCATAAGCCTTACCTATGCTTATCAATAAAATAATACTAACTTAACACCTAGCCCAAAAGAAAAACAAAAGATAAGATGTGCAAGTATATTGGTACTGTGTTTTGCGCTATGATCTCTACTTAATTATAAAATGTAATAAAATGTAAGCTGATAAATTGGGGGTTTTTTTCAGTTCTTCCATAACACAAAAAGAGCTATATACATTAACAGGCGAAACGCATATCACTATAAAGCGGGATAAAAGAGACTGCTCCTTTTATCTTTATTCAATGGATTATTGTTTTACAACCCATGTATTCATAAGATCATGATGGTACAGCAAGTACCATATTTAATTCTTTACATAAAATAAAATGCATTTTCATTAACACTGAATATGAATTTTTAATTATCCTAGTTATAGTTAGTTCTTTTCACCATCCTCCATTTGCCAGACTAGGATATCTCATGGATAATACATTGTGAGCTGTAGTGCAATATGGAAAATAACATAGGGAATAGATGCACTAATATATTCTAGGGGAGAAAACGTACTGGTATGGAAACAGATCTAACCACAGTCTGCTAAAAATGAAGTACAACTTGTAAAAACATTCATGTTCAACTTAAATCACTTTGAACTCAGCCAAAACAAATTTGACAGTCTAGGTGATGATGTTTGGATGGCAAGTTTAAAAAAGATGTGTTTTTGTTACTCTGAGCTGCAAGTATGTTTATACAGTATTTCCAGCTTGGAAACTTTACTTCAGATCTACATGATTAATAACTAGAATTTAGCGAGAGAGAGAGATATATAATCTGTATATAATTTAAGCATGTGGACAGTAGGACACTTTTCCTCTCAACAACAGGAATCTGACCTGTGCAAATACAGTTTCAGATAACCCCAAGGGTTCTTACTTGAATGTCAGTGTTTTCTCTTCTGAAATGACTACTTACTTAGAACAGATCTGTGGCATCAGCAACCTGTGCTGACACCTAAACTGGCACCTAGCGTTCTTCTAGCACTAGGCTGGAATAGAGGTGGCCTGCAGACCATCACTGTGCTATATCCCCTTCCACTCTATGTTTCTCTTGGCAGGTTAATTTTTTGGCTTTTGCTGTCAGGGTCTGTCTCTCGATGTAAGACAGATCCCTCTTCTGGGACACACAGAAGAAAAGAAAATAGCCGCAGCATCAGTGCAGCACTATTACCTGTACAAGGGCCTTGTGTTGAGTCGACAGCTAATGTCTGAGCTCGTTCCTGATCTGACATTACTAGAGAAGAATATTAGTGCTTGGTCAAAATGATCTCTCATATGGAAGGTGGGGAAGAAATAAACTGACAGCCTGCTACTAGCTCCTCTGTTAAGCAACCAGGAGCATGACAATTCTAGAGACAAATTTCAAATGCATCTTTGATTGGGCTTGGCAAAATTCTGCTTTTTAATGGAACATGTGTTTTATACGCAATGAGACAGCTGGTCAGCTGGTCCAAAAAAGGGTATCTTTGCAGATCCCATTTCTATGGCAGTGAGACACAAAATCAACATGAATGGGAGTTCATTTTAAAATGACATGTTAACCTAAAACTTTGACTTCCATCTAAAGATGTTTAATCTGTTCCTCTTGCAAGATTGATTGTTCTAATTTATAATTGTGGATTATTGTAATTTATTTACTTAATAACAATTACAATAGAAAAATTGTCCCTAATGGCACTTTTGTTCAAAAAAGACTATGCTGTACCTAAGCAGTCCCATTGACTTCATTACCCACTCTCAAAAATAGCAGGTGTATTGAAGCAGAGGTTTGGAAATGTTTAACAGGAAATAAATGTGCTAGTAAAATTTCATCCGCCTTCCTAGTTTGATTAAAC
Organism: Phaethon aethereus; assembly: GCF_964289735.1. Taxonomy (NCBI): domain Eukaryota; kingdom Metazoa; phylum Chordata; class Aves; order Phaethontiformes; family Phaethontidae; genus Phaethon; species Phaethon aethereus. The sequence goes on along the minus strand of NC_138576.1, from coordinate 68,307,061 downwards.
ATATAGACAGTGGATCACAAACCCACCTACAATATTGGGCTTGAGTTTAATTCCTTCTGGGAAAGTAAAATGAAGTAACATTCTTGGAAAAGGGGAACTATTGAAAAATCTGAGATATTATTCCACAAATCAGGAAACAGAGAAGGCAGTGAATTTTGCACACATGCATAGTTTATTGCTGTATCACTGCTCATGGTCTTAAAAGGTATGTTCATTGACTAGCTGAAAGATGTGTAGCTTTATGTAGGATTGATCCAAGCTCCAAGCAGTGGACACAGAGTGTTAAGAGATATTATAGAAAGACAATTACAAACTACGAACTCAAATCAGAGAAACTATGTTTGCAAGAGGAAGTAACATCCTTAATGTTTTCAGAGAGTAGTAAGATCTTTAGCTGATACAATTTGCTTTTTCCAACTGTGTACTCTAATAGATAAAACTTCTTACTGCACTTGCACCTGTAAGCCTGACTGGATCAGACAGCACCACTGCTACTGCTACTGCTGTTAGTACTACCTAGTCACATTAGGGAGATGATACAAAGTAGGACTACTAGATTTACCAGTACCACAGCTACATAACCAAATCATGGTATTGTTTGTACCCTCCTTTACATCTGACACAGAAAGAAAAAAATGCTAGTGCAAGCAGCATGACATAGCCCTTCTCGCCATCTCTACCCAGTCAGTGCCATTCAAGTTCTGTGCTCCAGACCAGACTGCCTTTGTAGGCAGAGCAAAGAGCTTTAATTAGACCAAGTTACGTCATGCTAAAAAGCTGGCAAACTTTTGGACTCCCAGGTCGGAAACAGAAGCAGCAGACTCCAAAGCTGTATTCAAGACGAAAAACTAAACAGGTTTGAGTTTGTTATGTATGAGAACAGTAAGTGAAAGTGACACAATAATGTGGTTTCTCCAGAGGAAAAAGAGAAAGAAAAGCCATATACTGCTTTTGGAATACGGAAAGATAGGTCAGGGGCAGAGAGGTTGTAAGATAACACAAAAGTGGTATTTCTATTGAATTTTGTTATTTAGCAGAGTTATGAATTTTGGTTCTCAGTCTTATTTTTGGAAGATATTCCTTAGTTCTCTGATGATCAAAATTAGAACAAGTATAGAGTAAATGTTTTGTAAAAGACATCCCCTGCTTGTAACTGCAAACTTTTGAACTCTCTATTAGTAGCACAGAGACAAATAACTGGAAAAAAAAATTGTGAGGCAAAAAACTGTTCAGACAGAGAAGACAGAGACTGGAGTCACAACATAAAGCAGAGAAAAAACCAGACAAACACCCAAACCATGGTCAAAGCAATGTTAGTTTAATGAGGATTGTGTTTCAAACCAAAGGAACATATATACAAACATATGCATATGCAATTCAAACAAGAGAAAAAAAAGTTTAGGGGTTTACCAATAATTGAATATATTATATAACTCTGTTACATATTTTGTAGCATATAAAATGTTTATTGTTTTGTGTCATAGTAAATAAAAGCATTTTCTTGCATATGAATTTCCTGAAAATAATTCAGCTTAAAATTCACTCCACAACAGCTCTTCCTCTTCCACCAAGGTCTCTGCTGATCCACTGGGATACAAAGGAAGCTTCAGAAAGGGCTGGTTGGGAGCATGGATTCTAAGCAGGAATTAAAAGGTAGTTTTTATCTATAACGAAGTGTTTCGTCTGGAAAACAGTTCAGAAATTGTAAGGCTAAAGATGCTTCTGGACCTCAGAGATCAGAAAGACCATGATTTACATTATAAGGATGAATTGAAGAGTGTTGTGATAGTATACAATATTTTCGATTCTTCCTTTAGTACTTACTGCAAGCCATTAGTTAATTCTTCTTCTTTTTATGCTTCTCTTATGTATGTGCTGCTTTTTTTTCAAATCTGCACTGCATTCTTATTCTTCCTGAAGGAATTAAAAATTGGGTTAAAATCAAAGTTTCGCTTTTTTGGAGGGAAAGAAGATTTAGTAAAAATTGCATTTTCCGTTGGGAAGTTATTCTCATTGGATTGTCACCTCTCTCTCTATATATATAGTGGGATATTTATCTAAGACTTATCTTAAAAGATTATGCCATCAGAAAAAGAGAGGAAAAAGAGTGACACAGGAATTATCTCTCTTAGGACATATAAGCAAAAGCCAAGGCAGAGACTGAATTAAGTAAACATAAACTTTTTTTTCCCCCCAGTCTTAAAAACTGACAGGAATGCATAGCTTAATGTTTATATAGGTTTGAGCCATCTCAGAGGTCAGCCATTTTCCATCTGTTATCTGTCTGTGCACTGTTTTATAGTTTGGAGTCATCTGTCAGTGTGAAAAACAGGCTCATCAGCCCATTAGTACCTCAGCCTTTGGTATTTCTTCAGGCCGTGATGGATGATCATCTATGTAACTACTGCACTGTGTTCACTTTCCACTGCATTACTGTCTCTGGACATCTTGCTAATACGCAGGAAGCGTAGCGATTTTTCAGTGTTTAAAAAACGGGCTGGAAAAACAATCAGAGGAAATTTTCCTGCTGTCATTTTCAATGCTACTTCAACTAATAATACTGTCTCAAATCAGAAAGGATTCAGAAAAGGTTAACACTCCTATTTGCGGACTGGTAAAAAAGGAAGTATGATAAAAGAATGAAGCATAACATTGTTCATGCCACATTTACTGACTGCCTAGTATAATTTACTATAGGGAGCTCTGAGCTAGCTAATAAGACTAGGATCTAGCAAGTTAGCTTGTGGCACAACACAGCAACATGCAGTTTTACATGCCGGGTAGCAAAACCATTAGGTTTAAAATAGCATTTTTGTCTGTTCAGTGTGTTAAAGTACACGTCAAACATTACAGAGAAGCAAAATGCTTTCCCTTTTAATGAACGTTTGAAATATGCAAGCTTTTGTCTGAGGCTGCATCTGCTGGGGCAAACTGGGCAGAGAGCTATGGTCATGTGGAGTCAGGCTCTCCTTGCCTCCAGAGTCTCCTTCAGAACGCAGAGTGGCACAGGCACTCAGCTGAAATAACTGTCAGGCTAAGTGTGAAAAAGCTGTTCATTCAAGGTATCAACAGGACACTAAACAAATACAATACCAGGGCTTGGAGGCAGAAGATACCCCATGACACGGTGCAGTCCTCCAGCATTTCACTCTCCTGTAACTCAGCTCTAGATCCTCCCACGTTCTGTCTTAGCTTCTCCCTTTTATCCATTCATCACCATGCCACTTTATTTTAGTATCAGTAAATCATTCACTTGCTCACTCCATCAGACTTTGCTTTCTCCTCTACCATCTTGGCAAGATGGGTTTACTTCACACAACTCTCACTCCGTAACTCCAGCACGTGAATCCTCCACCTCAACTACACCACAATGTGAGTGTGGGATGGCCCAGATCCTCAGCTTTCTTCTAAAGAATCGTAAGGAAATCACAATGTGCTTCCGCCATTTCACCCATTTATGAACAAATGCAAACTTGATTAACTAATACAATGAGTAAACAACAAACTACTCCATGTGGGTGTACATTGGCAAGTTCTTCAGGACTTGCGTTATACAAGATTTTTCTCCCTCTCTTTCCTGTTAGGCAGCTGACTTCATCAGTGACTTGACTGTGAAGTTTCCAGAGGAGAATAGAAACTTTTCCTCACTGAAACCAGTGGGAGATTTGATGATCGCTTACAGGGGAGTAAGTTTTCAACTGCTGTCATGCTCTTACGGAAAAGAGGTTGAAATAAAAAGGATTGGAAAAAATGCAAAAACCAACGACCTCAACATTGACAGGTAAGTGTTGTTTCACTTTTTCTATTTTATTTTACTTTATTCAGTTACCCATTCTGTATAGGTTAAGAAAGGAGAAAGCCAACTGCTTCACAAGAGCACTTTGCAGAAACATATTCAAAAGCTCTCAGGAAAACCAGAGACTCTCAAGAAATCTGACAAGTAGCAATTACAGAAAGCTTAGAGTATAACTGAAAGTGTGATGCACCTTGAAAAAAAATAGAATTAGCAAGACTTCAAAAGGCTTTAGTGGTTTACATTAATATATGGCAGTCTCAGTAAACAACTCTGATCAAAATTTGACAGTTCAATGAATCCTGTGGGTACAATACGAACAGAGTGTGAACAGTGCTCATTATGAATGCAGTAGAAATAACAGATTTCATGGTAGTCAGGAAATTAAGATGCTTGTAGAAAAAGATTCTGGAAATAAAAAATACAGCTCAATAAAATCTGTAATCTGTTACATATCCCACTGGATAGAATGCTGAAAGACTTTTTTAAAAAAAAATTATTGTTTTAATTCATAAAATGGAAAAGTCATTAAAAATTTCATGAGTGTAACTGCATACAGTTTTAAAACTCACTGTTAAGGTTCAAGCTGCTGTTACTTAAGAACAATTAAACGTATTTGGAAAAGTCTTCTTGAAAGAAAGTTAGTGGAGGAAACTTTATCCTTCTCCAAGGATTACTTATGTGGAAGACAATCAGATGTTAGGGCGATCAGTGACAGTGTAGAACTCTAAGAGAGATTCATGATTTTAACCAAAATAGGTATGAAAAGAATTTGTGCAAATGTTGAAAATCTATCAATATTTTGTTAATTGAAAACTAAGGGCTGTAGAATAAAGAACGCCTATAGCTGTTTAAAAATGGATTATTAAGAATGATTTCCATATGCAAGGAGCACCTGAGAAATCAGGACAGATTGTTTGAATTAAGAGAAATGGATAGCTGTTACCAAAACAAAGGACCTTGGGAATACATTGAGTTGATTTCACTAAGATGAAAATGTATTACGTCATTGAGTATCCTTATTCTGACTCACTACCTGGCTGATGGAAATGTTCTCCTTGGCTTTCCTTTAGGAAAATGATACAAAATAAGGTGGAGTTCTAGTTTTCCACAAAATAATGTCTGATCTTCAGCCTCAATGCAATATAATGAAACCTGTATGCTTAAACTATACCTGAACTTCAAAACTATACCTGAACTTCAAATGAGGGTATTTGGTTCAGAATATTTTGACATTAATGCTCCTGAATGTTTGCCAGCCTAAACAGAAGTGTTTTGCAGTGGTGGGTAAAACACGAACCTTTCCTTACCTGAGGGGATAGCTTTCAGTAACAGTTCTGTTACTTCTTTCTTAAAATTCCTCAAAAAAGAGAGTTAAAGTAATGCTCATAAAGATTTCTGAATTCTTAAGCAACTGTTTTGGAGATTGGCTTGCTTTAGAAACAGAACAGCTTTTTAAGGAAAAAACCCCCAAAAAACCAAAACCAAAACGCATACCTTCTCATTGAGGCTGCTGGTATCCTCAGGTGAAAGTAGCCATGACATGGTTTTAACAAACATCACTGAAACAACTAGAGGGAAGGTATCAGCATTTATTGACCAACAATCTCCTCTTCTTAATGTGTCAGTAGGAGAAAAATGTTGCCTACAATCTCATAAGGTTTGAAAGTAAATTAAATAAACGGTGAATTGTGGTTTTGGATGCTCATTTGAATGTACTAGAGCTGTAGCTGGAAAGCTAATTTATTTAATTGGTTGAACTTGTATTATGATTAATTTGCTGCTAATGTTTTTAGTTCAAATACTCTCAACTGAAGGTTATGTCAGAGAAAAAAAAATAACTGATATGTTTAGAACAAAAACTTTAAGCCAATGAAATGCATCCAGAAGATTTTATGCATCTACCTCATCTTGTCTCAAAGTTTAATTTATTTATTCAGAAAATGCTTACAGTTCTTGAGAAAGTAAACTGCTGCTTATTGGTTTTGTGAAGGGAATTTCAACAGTGCACTATACACTCACACTGTCCAAAACCAAAGGGATAGCTGTAATGCCTACTTTGTAACACAAAGAAGTTGTAGAGAGATATGTGCTTTTCTGAGGTTCACCTGTTTTCTATAATTTCAAAGAGATGCTGCTGGTGTAAATGTATGATCTAGAAAGTATTAAATTTTGTTTAATTACTCAAGACAATACTTCCTGAGCTGTGGAGCTAAACTTCAGTGACATCGTGTCATTGATGTCACCTGGAGTACTGCAGGAGGAGAAGATACTATTTTTAGCTCACTACTTGGGACACTTTTAATTGCAGTTAAGATGACTGATGTGGTAGAAGAAACATGAAATAGAAAAACAAGACTGAGTAGCTGTGATATTGTTGAGGGAGTTTCCAACTGGAAACTCTACTACAGCCCTGAAGTACTTGGTTGATGCATTTGGAAATGTACTGAAGTGCTAGCTCCAGAGGGGCCAAAATACTCTGCGTATATTTCTCAAAGGATTTATGGCTTTTTTTCAATAAGTTCATGACATACAGAACAGTATAGTGATCTCTGAAGACCCAGGTAAGCCTGAATTGTAGAGTCCATGACAGAGTCTCTGTCACCCAGGTTGGAGCAGAGCTCAGGTGGTCTCAGTCCAACCTCCTGCTTGCAGCAGCTTGCTCAGCTGTGAGCTCAGACCAGGTTGCTCAGGGCTTTATCCTATCAGGTCTTGAAAACCTTCAAGAGCAGAGAGTGCACAGCTTCTTTGGGTGACCTGATCTACTGCCTGACTGTCATCGGAGTGAGAAAGGGATTCTTTAACCCCAGCCTGAACCTCTCTTAGTTTAACTTCTGCCCATTTTCTCTCATCCTCCTGCCATGCACTGCTGGAACGAGCCCAGCTCTGTCATCTTGCTGACTCTGCCAGCAGGTGCTGGGGTGCTGCTGTCAGGCCTCCCCAAAGTTGTCTCTGCCCCAGGCTGAACTAGCCCCTGTCCCTTAGCCTCTCCTCAGAGTTTCTGTCCAAAGGAATTGCTGTTTTATTTTGTCCAGAGAGATTTGAAGGATAAATCGAGTTCCCTTAGACTAAGGGCCCATTTAAAAGTTCTAGTGAATGTAATATATTGGACTATACCATAGGAAATACAGGTTGTGTAGGTGTATCAGTACAGTACGATTCAGTACTATGCATTGCATTAAAGCTTCCTTAGATTTTAGTTCAGTGGTTTAAGCCCTCTGACATCCGCATACAGGCAGCGCAGGCTTGCTCACAGTTCATAAAGATATAATACAGGATTTGCATTCGATTGCATTGTCTTCACTGTTACAGGGATAATTTTTCAGTTTCCTTGCCCGAAAGACCATCTCTGTGATTCCAAGGCCAATGAAGTGTTCGGTATGGCTAGCATGGGCCACCAAACTCACAGTGGGGAATCACAGAATCACTAGGTTGGAAAGGACCGTCAAGATCATCAAGTCCAACCATTAATCCAGCGCCACTGTGTACCCTAAACCATGTCCTGAAATGCCACATCCACACGTTTTTTGAACAGTGCCAGAGATGACGACTCCACCACCTCCCTGGGCAGCCTGTTCCAATGCCTGACCACCCTCTCAGTGAAGAAAGTTTTCCTAATATCCAATCTAAACCTCCCCTGGCGCAACTTGAGGCCATTTCCTCTCGTCCTATCACTAGTTACTTGGGAGAAGAGACCGACACCCTCGTCGCCACAACCCCCTTTCAGGTAGTTGTAGAGAGCGATAAGGTCTCCCCTCAGCCTCCTCTTCTCCAGACTAAACAACGCCAGTTCCCTCAGCCGCTCCTCATAAGACTTGTGCTCCAGACCCCTCACCAGCTTCGTTGCCCTTCTCTGGACACGTTCCAGCAACTCAGCATCCTTCTTGTAGCAAGGGGCCCAAAACTGATCACAGGATTCAAGGTGCGGCTTCACCAGTGCCGAGTACAGGGGCACCATCACTTCCCTACTCCTGCTGGCCACACTATTCCTGATACAGGCCATGATGCTGTTGGCCTTGTTGGCCACCTGGGCACACTGCCGGCTCATGTTCAGCCGGCTGTCAACCAGCACCCCCAGGTCCCTTTCCGCCGGGCAGCTCTCTAGCCACTCCTCCCCAAGCCTGTAGCATTGCATGGGGTTGTTGTGACCCAAGTGCAGGACCCTGCACTTGGCCTTATTAAACCTCATACAGTTGGCCTCTGCCCATCGATCCAGCCTGTCCAGATCCCTCTCCAGAGCCCTCCTACCCTCCAGCAGATCAACACTCCCACCCAACTTGGTGTCATCTGCAAACTTACTTCGTTTCTGCTAGGAGGTCTCTGCTCTGAATGTCCTCTGCTTTCGCAAAACTGGTGAGGCTGAAACAGATCAGAACTTCTTCAAAAAGATACTAACAGTAAGATATCTAAATAGTACCTCTAGGAAGGTTATGGTATTAAACGTGAGGTTAAACCCCATAGTTAGCATCTCAGATTGCGACCAGGGCAGGGGTTAACCTTGGCAAAGAGCCAAATTCCCACCCAGCTGTTCGTCTATGTCAAGGTGAAGACATGGGCGTTGCTTACAAGTTACTGTCATGAGCAAACCAGATTGGAGTTGGAGAAAATTAATTTAATATATTGCCAATTAAAAAAAAATTGGGTAGCGAGAAACAAAGAGAAATATTAAAGCAACTCCTTTCTGCCCCCCTTTCCCCAATCAACTTCAGTCCTTCACTCCCCACTCTTCTCCCCACTGCCCCAAACTCTGGAGGGGTGGATGGGGTGGGTTACAATCAGTCCATAGGGGTTTCTCTTCCCTGCTCCTTCTCTCTTACACTTTCCCGCTGTTCCAGTGTGGGCTCTGGAAATTCTGGAACAGGAATATCCAACTGCTCAACATTAGGTTCTTCATGGGCTACAGTGTGGAAGCCCCTGGCTTCCTCTTACAGAGGCCACCCGTGCGGCTTGCACCGCCAGCACCTGTGCATGGACACTTGGTACACTGCTATGAATGTCAAAAGATCTAATCAATGCATTCTCACCTGGCATGCGCTGATTTGTCACTTGTACACAAACTTTGGACAAAAATAATGGAAGTTTCAAAAAATCAGAAAAAGATTTAACTCCAATTTAAATGAGTAAAGTTTTCCCAGGCCTATCAATACTGGGTCCCATGCTTCTCATGAAAGCCTTTCTGTTAACATTACTAAATTCTGTCTCAGCCTATTAGAAGCAAAGTATCTTAAAATAAAACAAATTAAATAGCAAGTCAAAACCAGTATTTTCTCATGTCCTAAAATTTGAAATCATTTTCATTCTCTTTTTTTCACAGATAAAAGAAGACATTTACTGAAGAAAATGCAAGGAAAATGTTAGCAGCACATCTTATTAAGTAAAAGGGAGGTAAATAGAAACCCCAGTCTGAATGAAAATATCTCCTCTGACAGTTAAGTTCCAATGGAAAATAGCAATACCACATACAGATAAAGTGATGAATAAATATGTCTTATCTGAGTGTTTCTCTTTATATCTCCACTTGTTAATTCCCATAGGTCTGTTTTTATAGCATAGCCATGATAATGTGCTCTCACAGAAGGAAGGGAATATTGTCATTCTAGCTCTGTTTGGAACAAACCTGATTTCTCTGTGTGTGTGTGTGCATTTAGAGGCAAAGCAGAATTTAATAGTGTTTATTCTCTCATTAAGTTGAATAGAAGAAATGCCTGTATAATGTTCCAAGATACTTCAAAAAAGAATATGCAAATATCTGGGGAGAGTTTGTGCATGTTGGTTTTTCAGGGCCAGGGACAAGACTGGATGTTTTGCTGCCATGAGGGCACAAATAGTTTTCTGTTGGACTGCTGCAAGTCAAAAGAGACACCACTGACTCTGACAGGGTTACTCTGAACTAACAGCAGCATGACTCAAAGTAGAAGCTGATTCTCTGGATTTAGATTAGAAGAAAATAAGATTATTACAATCTTACTGATTCTGGGAGCTCACAGATACTTATATAATATTGTTTCTTATAGAAAGCATGCAGATAATTAGCAAGCAACTGGAAAATCAGAGAACTGGAGTGTAAGCTTGTTAATCAGTACTGCGATTGTTTCATCAGCAAAACCCCTTCTGCTCTTATTTACACCTTTTAACGTTGTAACTCCACTAAAAGCAACACTTCTGCCATAGAGATTCTTGGTATGAAATGAATGAATCAGTCATTCTAGCGGAGCCGATGCCATAACTGACATAACAAATTAGACCTGGCTGCAGGCAGGGCTCTCTGAAGGTGCTGAGGTTTTGCGGCACTGCAGGTGCAGTGCAGCTGTGTGCATGACCACAGTCACCATCATAAATAACATGGAGTCATGTCTCACTGTGCCCTTTGATGTAAAGACTCCCTGAACTTAAGAGGTAGATCCAACTCACCCAGCAGTTAACCTATCAACGGTAGTACAGTCTGGTTTTTTCTACCTATTTTCAGCCTTGATTCAGATATTGACCGACATGCTACAAAGGAATGCAAGTCTACTTTCTGTAATACATATTTTTTGTATGTTTAATGCAGTAAGAAACAGATGCTTCCATAGCATGTGTATCCATTTCTTCACTGTTCATTTATACCAAAATCAAGAACAGTTTGAATTAGCTTCACTCAGCTGTGCCATTCTAGGAAACATCTTTTTGATGAGTACTGTACAGCTAATTGCATATGAAATAGGAATATTTTCTATAATAAAGTGCAGTTAGATGTGTCTTTTTATAAACAGTACCTTTCTTTATACACAGTGGGTATATTGGTAATATAATAGGTTATCATGATGTATTCATAACACTTTTTAATTATTTTTTTATTAGTGAAGATAGAAAAAGGATCTGTATGTCTCTCTCTTTAGTTTTACTTTCCTGAGACTGGACAATATTATATAAAACTCTGAGCCACATTGTGGGACTGGGATTGCAAAAGGTAGCTTCATTTTCTTGTAATAAAGAAAAACAAACCAAGTAGCACTAACTCCAGATCACCTTGCCAATCAAAGAACGCTCAAGTTCAGCTGCAATTAGTATTTAATGCAGTGCTTATTGTAAATGATAATTACAATGAATACATTATATGCTGTGCAGGATGTTTTTTGAATTTCAAAAGGGCTTTTTCTGTAACTTAGCATTAATTAAGCATTAGTTATGAACACTTAGTTAGATACATGACTGTCAACTTGCCAAGTTTTAGACAGCAGACACTAGGTTTTATAGTGCACCAAAACCGTACAATGACAGTCACAATAACAAATGCCAAAAAGATAAAATGAAGAACAATGTAGAGGTTTATTTCTGTAATGCACATTTCATTTCGTACCAACTCAGTTTCAAAAATCAGCATCTATTCTGCAATTCAGAACTCTTACTTCCATGTACATTGTACTCTTCCCATGCTAACCAAGTGCCATTTGCTGAAATTTAAAGAAGAATTTAAATCTGGCTTGTGGTGAGCTTCTTTTGCTAGGAAGGCCAAATAAACACTGATGGGTGTAAGTCCTGATTCTCTAACTGTTAATCATACAAAAGTCATGTGAAATCAAGGAGAGAAATGTCTGACTGGTCTCAAAATTATTCCCTGTTATCATTCTGAAAGGTTCTCTGCAGAGATTTTAAGCTAAGCACATGAGAAACAAGTTTTAGAGACTATTTTACTTCTCACACTATGTAACACTGTCTTAGAAAGAAGTTCAATCATTTTTTCTCTTTAGCTATTTAAGTCTGAAAAAATACCAGCAAAAATAATTCTATCATCATTAATGAGTACAAAACAGGTCCATACTTCAGCTGGTGCCCCCATTATTTATGTACTCAAGATATAAATATGTATAGGTCACAGGATTCTGACTTATCTTTGTATGCTTCTCTTATTTACAGTATGATCAGTATTTGGCGGGAAGTTAAGAATACAGCATGGTCATTTGCTTGCCTGGCTCCAAGGCAACTACATAGGATTATTATACAAACACAAATGAAGAGAGGCTTTTAGAAGCCTTGGTTTTCTTCTAGAGATGTAGAAATTCAGGTGATTGTTCAAACTGATTGCTACTTTAAATAAAAGTTTTCTTTCACCTATTGGATCTTGGTATATGACATTAAAAGGACCCACGCAGAAAGAACGAACAAAATGGCAGTTAAGCATAAAGAAGAGGAAACTGAATAACGATGATGTGATAATAGTCTTTAGGGGCATGGAAAGCTATTGCTTGGTCTTCTAAAATATCTAAAGTACAGCAAAGGAAAGGAAATTCAGCTGAGGTGTAGAAATTATTATTTGATGCTAGAGACTAAAGCACAACTACAGTTCATATGAGACTGTAGTATCTCCGACATTGAGGGTCTTTAAGAAGCTTAGAAATGCTTCTCAATAATTGCATATTTGTCTGATCTTATGCAGAATGATAGACTCAGTGGATCTTGCAGTGATTTGATGGTAAGAAAGTCTTCAGTTTATCCTGTACAGAATTTTTTATTTTGGGACCTCTATCTTCTCGATCTTTGAGCACTGTAACGATGTCTTAAAACACAAGTCCTTACAGGCTTTCTTCATGTAAATTCTGTAGCTAACAGATTGCTGTTAACATCATGAATCAAAATTGTAAAAGTCAGTAATGTTTTTCCAGCTGTGAATTTGGTTAAGAAATTGCACAAAGGAATATGTGAGGATGAAAGGGAGTGATCAGTACCGTGATTCTATAGACCAGTTGGCTTGACACACAGATTATTGCATGCAAAGGACATTTGTTTTATATCCACTTTAATTTGATTTGGTACCCTGGAGAAAAGAAACTCAAGTATACAAATGGATGAACAAATACATTCTTTCACTTTAATCCTTTGATGTAATGACCAAAATGTCTCATAAGAACCATTGATTGGCTGCCAGCTGTGATAAAACACTGCAAATGCAGTTGTGAAGGGCGATAATGCTAAAACTGCTTCATGACAGTTCTGATTTATTGAATTAAAGATATGAATCCAGCAACGAAGCCTCATGAGGAGCATACAAAGTACAAATCCCAGTTAAGATGACTGAATTTCAAGTCAAACTTCTAAGACAACACAAAATAGAAAAACTTTAAAAAAAGCAGATCTCATTCCTGCCTGTGAGGCTGTGGAATTGTTCAGTTTTTTCTTCCTTGGCAAAAGCTGCATAGCTGCATGTCTTCTTCTGACTATTGTCATAGTTTATTTTTGTGCTTAGCAGTTTCCATTCCAGTTAACAAAACCAGAGCAACAGCATTTACAGCTCTGAAAGGAATGTGCATGTGGAAGCATGCTTCCCTGGAGGACCTGCTTCCTGTAGGTTCTCGATCTTGCTAATCAGGTCTATTGGGCTGGAAAGAACTCTTCAGCATCTATACCCCCCCTAAACAACACAGATTTATTGTGGAACAATAAAACAAAAAGCAGGTATTAGTTTCTTTTTTTCTAAAACACAACAGTCACAAAAGGGGACAAGTACATCAAAATTGTGTTCAGAATACTAGCAGCCTTCAAGGGTTTTGATATCATTGTCCTGGAATGGAGTGGGAATTGTGGAGAAGTAATGTAAAACATAGCACTGTGTGCTGGCAGTTATCATGGTGAGAAAATGCTACAGAAATGCACAGAGGCTTTACTGTGGTTTAACCCAGCAGGTAGCTAAAACAACCACACAGCCATTTGCTCACTGTCCCCCTGCACTCCTTGGTGGGATGGGGGAGAGAATGGGACAAAAAAAGGTAGAACTCGTGAGTTGAGATACAAATAGTTTAATAGGACAGAAAAAAAAAGAGAATAATAATAATGATAATAATAATGATAATAATAATGGTGAAAGAATATACAAAACAAGTGATGCACAGCACAATTGCTCATCACCTGCCGACCGATGCCCAGTTAGGTCCTGAGCCATGGCACCTCTCTGGCCAGCTCCCCCAGTTTATATACTGAGCATGACATCATATGGTATGGAATATCCCTGTGGCCAGCCTGGGTCAGCTGTCCCAGCTGTGTCCCCTCCCAGCTCCCCGTGCACCCCCAGCCTGCTTGCTGGCAGGGCAGAGCATGGGAAGCTGGACAGTCCTTGACTGCTCAGCAACAACTGAAAACATCGGCATATCGACATTATTTTCATCCCAAATCCAAAACACAGCATTATACCAGCTGTCAGGAAGGAAATTAACTTTATCCCAGATGAAACTGGGACAGGCTTCCATAAGCACTATGAGTTTATTTACAAATTAATTGACTACCACTGCATTTTCCAAAGTTTTTTGTTTTTTTCTTGGTTCTCAAAACCCACCATGAAAAACATTTTTCTCTAATCAGAGACAACATTTTGGTTAATCACAGTGAGGAAGAAACAAACCAAAACCTTAATAGTAGGAACAAAACCTCTGATAAGGAGAGGAAAATGTGAGACTCTCTGAGACTATTTCAGTAGGTTAGATGCTTTTAAATTATCCGGACTGCCTTAAGTCTCACAGAGGAGAATTGTCTGAGCAAGTCCTCAGACATGTGCCTGGTGGTTATACTTACCAACACACATAGCACAAGTGAAGTACTAGAAGACTGGGAAAAGAGGTGAACCACCACTTGTATGCAGACAGGGAAATAAAAAAATTACAACAATTAAAATTAGTCAGAGATTTATGCTTCAGAATACCTTGTCATAATTTGTAGAGCCACTAATGGGAAATACATTTCCATGTGCTGAAATAAGAGATTTAATTTACATGATATCTTACAAATCTTATAATCCTACAACAAATCTTACACTAGTAGCAATTGAAGAATAGCCCGAATAGCTAGCTGGTACAGTTAGGCTGCTTAGTGCTTTATTCTTGGTGAAGCCATTTTCAGCCTTGCAAAGTGTACATGGAACAGCAACATTGTCCTGCAACAACTAAAAGATGCTAAGCAGTAAAGAATCATCTTGTTATTCATGGATGTTTTAATTTTTTTTTTGTTAAGATAGTGAGGACTGAAGTGGACAGTTTTCCAATTGACAGCAATGGTAGCTGAAACACTCAAGAGAATATTCACACAAAGCTGAGCTGTCAGGCAGTCCTAATGTTTGTGATCCACGGGTGATATCTGACCACTTTCTGTATCTGCTAGTGGCCAAAATATAACAGATTCTAGGTGATGATTTCCAAGGATCGTGAGTGCATTTCTGATGTTGCTGAGTAGTAGTACAGACAGAGGTGTTGGTGATTCTTCATTTCTCACCTACTAGTCATCTGTGGGATCCTTGGCAGCTGAAGTTAAGAGGATGGTAAAGTTTAGGGAGAAGGGCTGGAAGCATCTGCTTTGGCTTTACCAGGTACAGAAAAGAACCTCTTATTACCTCTGTGTCTGTCTCTTTTAGCTCTGACGTGCACACAAAATGTGTGTGTGTTCAGCAGGTATGGCAGCTAGCAGTGACCTTCTGTTCCACATACACATACATATAAAAAGCCTTACGGTCTTCTCTGCAGCAAAGCACCATTTCCTGCTTTTCCATGTTATTTTTGCGGATTTTCAGCTGCTAAATGAGACAAGAGCCAGGAAGCACTTATGTGAGCTTGAGGATGAACTTCTATACATAAGATGCATAAAAGGCAATCTTTTCTTTTCTGTCTCATTTCACTTGACAGATTGAGTTAAGTGCTAGCTGTCTTCTTTTCAGTAATTGAAATATCACACAGAACACAAATTTATGTAAAGAAAAGGAATGAACATTTCTGGTCTAAATTACAATGCTTCATTCTACAGACTTCACCTTTTTTTCTGTCTGATTCTTCTTTCTAATGCCTAATAATTCTATATAGCTAATTATGTACTAGTAAGTACATGGTCTCGGTATGTGATCAGTTAGTCATTGGTCTATGGTCTAATTTGCAAATGTGTGCAAGGAACAAAAATGAAGACCATTAACATTATTTAGGGTAAATGCATATTTTCTATCAGCAGATTATTTTGATTTTCACTGTCTCTACTACATAATGGTATTTCTTGTCAGCTCAAATCAATGTTTTGTAACATACATCACTAAGATGTGATAGCATCAAATAGTAATTGGTAAATGACAAATATTTTTAGAACATGAGAAAGGAATAGCTAAAGTTGTAAATAAAAATCCCATATCACCTCTCACTGAGATACAAATTAGAACTATTGTGAAGCATTTGAATAACATGAGGGATCTATCTCAGAGTAGCCAGGGGCTATTACAGCATTCAGAGATTTTTTCTAGAATTAGACAAAGCTTAGTTTTAGACAGTTGTTTCCTTCCTTCCTTCCTTCCTTCCTTCCTTCCTTCCTTCCTTCCTTCCTTCCTTCCTTCCTTCCTTCCTTCCTTCCTTCCTTCCTTCCTTCCTTCCTTCCTTCCTTCCTTCCTTCCTTCCTTCCTTCCTTCCTTCCTTCCTTCCTTCCTTCCTTCCTTCCTTCCTTCCTTCCTTCCTTCCTTCCTTCCTTCCTTCCTTCCTTCCTTCCTTCCTTCCTTCCTTCCTTCCTTCCTCCCTCCCTCCCTCCCTCCCTCCCTCCCTCCCTCCCTTCCTTCCTTCCTTCCTTCCTTCCTTCCTTCCTTCCTTCCTTCCTTCCTTCCTTCCTTCCTTCCTTCCTCCCTCCCTCCCTCCCTCCCTCCCTCCCTTCCTTCCTTCCTTCCTTCCTTCCTTCCTTCCTTCCTTCCTTCCTTCCTTCCTTCCTTCCTTCCTTCCTTCCTTCCTTCCTTCCTTCCTTCCTTCCTTCCTTCCTCCTCTTCTCCCCTTTTTTCTGTTGCTTTCTTCCTTCCTTCCTTGCTTTTGTTCTTTCTAAAATAAAAAAAGAACTTAATGAGTTCTTGTTTTTATCCTTGTACATATTGGGAATATCTTTGCAATTTAAATTATTTCACAAGTAATATCTCACCCAACCCTAGTGGATTTTGTTTATACATTTCAAGTCTAAGTCCAGATTTTACCCTTGGAAGGCTATTCAGTGTCATTATGAAAAAGCTATTGATCACACACAACATACATAGTTCTTTTCTACTACAAGAAGTGCTACAGATTTCCAAGAAAAAAAAAAACAAAAAACTTTAAAACTTTAAAAAAAACAAAACTTTTTCTTAATGGATGTAAAGCATATTAGGTCAATAATAATTTGGCCTGGACTTTGCTTCAGATTCCCTATCTGCTGCATTCTTTGATGCCTAGCTCCAGAACAGATATTTTTTACACTGGTAAGACTTCATTACATTTAATGTGGTTGATGAGGCTATGACTGCTCTTCAAACTGTGAGGCAATAAATACTCAACCACACAGGTTTTTTTTGGAAAACCTTTTTTCTGTGAAACATTTGCCAGCCAAAAACTCTCAACAGGAAGACTAGCACACTAATTTGGTCCTTTCATTTTGTTTATATAGAATCATGGAATACTTTGGCTTGGAAGGTACTTTTAAAAGTCATCTAGTCCAGTTCCAGTGTTTCACCACCCTCATTGTGAAAAATTTCTTTCTAGTCTATATCTACCCTATATTAGTTTAAAATCATTACCCCTTGTCTTATTGCAACAGGCCCTGCGCAAAAAGTCTTTCCTCGTCTTTCTTCTAAGGCCCCTTGAAGTACTGAAAGGCTGCAGTAAGGTCTCCCTGGAGCCTTCTTTTCTCCAGGCTGAACAACCCCAACTCTCTCAGCCTTTTCCTCACAGGAGAGGTGTTCCATCCCTTTGATCTTTTTTGTGGCCTCCTCTGGACCTGCTCCAACAGGTCTGTGTCCTTCTTGTGCTGAGGGCTCCAGAGCTGGATGCAGGACTCCAGGTGGAGTCTCACCAGAGTGGAGTAGAGGGGCAGACTCACCTCCTTTGACCTGCTGGCCACGCTGCTTTGGATGCAGCCCATGATACGGTTGGCCTTCTGTTCTGCAAGTGCACATTGCCAGCTCATGTCCAGCTTTTCATCCACTAGTACTCCCAAGTCCTCCTTGGCAGGGTTGCTCTTGATCCATTCATCCTCAAGCCTGTGTTGATACTGGGGGTTGCCCCAACCCAGGTGCAGAACCCTGCACTTGGCCTTGTTGAACCTCAGGAGTTTCACACAGGCCATTCCTCGAGCTTGCCCAGGTCCCTCTGGATGGCATCCTGTCCCTCAGATGTGTCAACTGCACCACTCAGCTTCGTCTGCAGCACGTCAGTGTTGTCTGCAAACTCGCTGAGGGTGCACTTGATCCCACTGTCTATGTCACTGATGAAGATATTAAACAGCACTGGTCCCAATACAGATCCCTGAGGGACACCACTCATCACCAGTCTCCATCTGGACATTGAGCTATTGACCAGTACCCTCTGGATATGACCATCCAACCAATTTCTCATCCACCGAATAGCACATAAGGTATTATCTCTGTATCAGCTGCTCTGTCTTTGTGTTTGTAAGGCACTCAACACAATATAGTAAACACTGCTGGTCATCATTCTTTGTGGAGCTAAAACTACCCTTTTTCAGCTGGTATAAAGAGGAAAGAGCAAAAAAGAAGGGTTTCTTGTGAAGCCTCAACCTTCACCTGCACCTAGCCAAATTTCACCTTTAGAGGTTAAATTAAAGTGCTGCCTGGAAAACTGCTGTCAGATGAAATGAATGAGTCAGGGGCCCAAGAGCTTTTGCCAGCGCTTCTGTTTCTCTTCTGGTAGCCTGCACTCTCCAGCATGCTGTCTCTCAGCCTTTTCTGGCTCTTACCTAAAGGCACAAGAAATCCCTCTACCTCCACCATCCCTTTAGCTGCAGTAATACTGTCATGACTGATGATCAATGACACACTTGAATACTGCAGTTGGGACATAAATGAAGAAGAATGTACTGCACCAGACGTCATGTAAAATGTTAAAGAGAAAGATTGCTTTTAATCATGAAACTTTATAACAAACTAGGCAACTATTTTGTCAGCGGTGGAGAAACAGGCCCTTCAAAATTGTCCCAGAAGCTAATGTAACAGGATTTTACTGCATTTTCTCCAAATGCAACCTAATGCTACTCTATGGAAACACACACAGAGTTTTTCATCCTTGTTGTATTATAGAACAAATGCCAAAATTCTAGTCAGGGTATAACTGGAAGAGATTGACATTTAAAGCATGTCCCAATCTGATTCCATTATATTCACATAGATACAGAGTCATTTCAGTGACTCCAAAATAGACCTTAGTGTAAGAACTTGGGATGATTACCTGAATAGTACATAAGGACAAAAAGGTTTCTAAATAATTTAAAATAACTTTTCAACAAAACAAAGTCTACCTCAGAGATCCTGTAAACTAAAATGTTTTCCCATAGAAACAGATTTTTGTGGTTTAAGAATTCTATTCATATGAAAGAGGTAATTGTTATCCCTGACTTGCACTAATAAAGATTTATCTAGAACTAATTCAGATTTATGCTTTTCTTTAGAAAGTTCAGAGCACTTTTTTCCTCCCTTTTTTTGCCTGTAGCTTTGTCTGCTTTATATGGCACCTCAGTAGGTATCAGCATTATTTTCCTTTATAGTTTGGGCCAAATACCCTTCAAAGAATTAGAAGCAAAAAACCAACCAACAACAAACCCCGAAACTCTTTAAAAACATTTGCTTTTAAATGCATACTTAAACATTAAGCTTTTCTTCTTGAAACTGCAGTCTTTTCTATCAGTCAAAAGAATACACTGAAATCCATACTGAAGATTTCTGCATAGCCAAACAAAGCATATTCTATCATTCTCCGATCCTGGCTGCACTGTACACTCTTTTCTGATCCACACCATGGTAGGACTCTTACCTCCAGGGCTTTAGAGGAAGTAAGACATTTTCAGTTTTATTTGTCAAGTTCAGAGATTTATTTAGATCTATGGGACTTGCACCTTGCCCTGCAGGCAGTAAGTAAAAGGTTAGTTATGTGGTCTTACTTTGGTTGACTATTGTTTCAAAATAAAAACAAGATTTTAGCAATATTTTAGAAGGCATGATATAAACAAAATGAAAGGACTCAAATAGTGTGTTGGTGTCCCTGTTGACAGTTTTTGGCTGTCAAATGTCTCACAAAAAAAAAAGTTTTTCCAAAAATGTTGGTTGAATTAATTTATCATGAACAATGTTGTTGTGCCACAGGGCAACTTCCCAAGTAGGCGGTGGAGCAGCTGCCCCTGCCAAGGCAGAGGCTTTGACCCAGACAGAGCTTGTGATGGTGGATGCAGCCCTCCAGGTCCAAGGCTGCAGGGAGTGCCTGGAGCCTATCACTGAGGCTGGGAGAGATGGCCTTCAAATTCACTGCCTTCAAAGCTGAGGAGAAGCTTTGCCCATTCAAGCAGAACATCTGGGCCAACTAACCCTGAGCCATGCAAAATCATCAGGAAGATGTAGTGAGTGATAGTAATGAAAGACTACCTGCTGCTCCCCCTCTACTGACCTGACCTGTCTTCTAGAAAAGTTTACTTCTTGCTGGCAGCCTGGATCCAGGATGCTGCTGAGAGACCACCCCTTTGGCTATTACCCTCTGCTGTTCTTCCATGTGAGCACTAACGATAGTGCCAGGGGCAACCTGGAGAATATTATAAGAGACTACTGAGATCTAGGGGTGATATCATGGGACCCAGGTGGTGTTGCCCTCAATCCAGCTGGTGAAGGCAAAGGGTGTAAGAGGGAAGGCACTCATACAGTGTATCAACAATTGGTGGTGGAGCAAGTATGGTCAACAGAGTTTTGGTTTCTATGGCCATGGGCACCTGGTTGAACATCTGTGAGTTCTTGGAAGAGATGGGATCCACTTTGCTAAGCAGGGCAAAGGTATCTTTGCTAGTAGGATGGCTGACGTGGTGAGGAGGGCTTTCAACAAGGAATGATGGAGGAGGGAGAGAGTTTCCAGCAGCCCTATGAGGGAGCAATGTACGGGGTTGATGAGTATAATGTGAAAGAAAAGGAATAGAAATCAACAAAATAGGGCTCAAGCAGTTCAACAAAGGGAAGTGCAAAGTCCTGCCCCTGTGGAGGAACAACCCCATACACAAGTATATTGTGGGAGCCAATCCTCTGGAAATCTGCTTTGCAGAAAAAGGACCTGGGGAGCCTGGTGGACAACAAGTTGAACATGAGTCAGTACTGTGCCTTTATGGCAAAGAGAGTTAATTGTATCCTGGGCTGCATCAGAATTATTGCCAGCAGGTTGAGGGAAGTGATCCTGCCTCTTTGCTCAGCACTGACAGCACCATGTCTGGGGTACAGTGTCCAGCTCTGGGCTCCTCAGAGCTACAAGAGACACATGGACATACTAGAGAGAGTCCAAGAAGACCATGAAGATGATTAAGGGACTGGAGCACCTCATATATGTGGAAAGGTTGAGAGAGCTGTAACTGTTTAGCCTAGAGAAGAAAAGGCTCAGAAGGGATCTTATCAATATGTATAAATATATGAAGAGAGTGTGTAAGAAGAGGGAACCAGGCTCTTTTCAGTGGTTCCCAATGGCAGTACCAGAGGCAGTGGGCACAAACTGAAACACAGGAGGGTCCTGTATGGACACCAGGAAACGCTTTTTCACTGCGAGAGTGACAGAGCACTGGCACAGGTTGCCCAGAGAGGTTGTGGAGTTTCCATCCTTGGAGATATTCAGAAGCTATCTGAACATGTTCCTGAGCAACTGGCTTTAGGTGGCTATACTTGAGCAGGGGGGTTGGCCAGATGACCTCTCGAGGTCCCTTCCAACCTTAACCATTCTGTCAACATAATTACATGAAACAAGTAAGTTTCTCTTTTCTGTTAGATGATAAATTTGATAAGTGTGAAGCCTCAAGAAAAGATGACAAACATTATGTTAGGCAATACCGTTAGATTTTTAAAAGAATCTGGGGGAAACACTTTAGAAACAAGTCTTTAGAAACAATGTTCTGTACACTAGAAAAAGACTTTTTCACTGATGAATCGTCTGGAAAATGGATGATGGAGACTGGGGTAACAAAATCAAACAAACAAAAGCTTCCTCAGCAGAATTCACTGGCATTCTGTACAGAAGATTTCTTGTCCTGAAAGTTTAAACATTGCAATTATAGTATAATGATTTTTGGAGAGATACCTCCACATCATAGATACTTGTCAGTTGCTGAGTGCTATAAATCTGGCTACTGTCAATGTATTTTTTTTCCTGTTGCTATGTTAAACATTCTTGTGAAACAGATGCTCATTCATGTCTCTCTTTCAGGATGCTTTAGTTCTAAATAGCTAAAGCAGTGGGAGGTAAAGATTATGCAGAGCCATTCCAGTGATTTTGGAGAATGTAACTCTACTCCCAGGCAGATTCAAAAGGATTCATAATGAGCCATCTGTGAAAAGAGTGGCTTTTTTTTTTTCTTGTTGCATTAAGAAAGCTGAAGAAAACAGTTTTCCCCCATAAAAACAGGATACCTCTTAGCTTTAACCACTCTTTATCTTCATTTTTAATATACTACTAGAAAACAATCTTCACCTCGGAAGCTAAAACAGAAATTAGATTTTCTATATTTAAAGTAATTTCCCAAAATACATATAGGCATTTTTGGTCATTATTATGAAGTTAATCAGTTGTTTCACATAAAAAATTGTGCCCAAGACAACAAAGTCTACTTTCATATTTTCCCCTAATTATTTTGTTTTCTTTCATGATTTTTTCAAACTTAAATAAAAATGACATCTTTACATCTATATCAGGACTGATACTGTAACAGGAATATACTTCAAAGTAATCTTGTTCAATATTTTAGACTTTACAAACTGCAACAACAACCAGACTAGATAATGGTTGGCCATTATCTAGTGGAGTAGCATACAAAGTAGATTAGGTTCTGTACCCTGGCTCACCTTGCAGGTGGCCAGTTTATTTGCCTTTGCTTTGCCACTCAGAGGGTCCAGTTATCCTTTTACTAATACATTCACCTGGAATGGGCATCTTTGCACAGCTGGAGTAAACCTTAAATTCCCACTTGAACTCTGGAATCTACAGAGAGAGACATAAAAATATGCCCCTTCAGTCCTGCAGCAACCAAGCAGTTATTATTTGAAACACCCTTAGTGATAAGGGTTGGTAGAAATTGTACAACTGGATAACAGCAGCTCTGAAAAGCATTTGGAGAAGGGAGTAGCAATTTAGGCTCAACGATTAGGGGGAAAAAAAAAATGTCTGGAATTAACTGGCGTTTATCACCAGTAGAATGAATAGAGTTATTGAAAGAGGGTCACGACGCTAAGCAGAGCTGAATGATGTTGGTAGGGTGTGGTGGGAAGATATTCTTTAGGTGGTATTAGAAGGCCAAATGTGTTCAGTGTATAGGCAATGTAACATTTATCTCCAAAAATATCTGCAAATACATCTGAAGGATGCCACACCTTCAAATGAAAATGGAGATGAATCACTGGGGTACTGGGAATGATTGTGCGGTTTCACAGATGGAATCAGCAGGTGCGTACTGCCCTGTGGTAGGAAGGACGTATCAAGTTATGACACAGACAGGAGCATAAAAGACGTACGAAAACACGTAACTTCTAAAGAAGTCATCTCTAAAGAGACCCAGAAAAATGACTACTAGTTACAGTAGGGCCTTCACTGCTAACTCTTGTAATTCTTCATGATACAGCTTCTCTCTCAGCTGCTGGAAAAGCTTATTGAGGCCACAATCTACCAAGAAGATGGTAGATACTAGGCAGTGTATTCAAAGTTTGTTTTCTACAGCTTCCCTTGTTGCTATCTGCCCCATAAAATGAGTTCACATGAGGAAAGTAAATCCAAATCTCTTGTATGTTATTGTAAAATACTGTCTTTAAGTAGTGGCTGATATGAGGTAGTTATCAAGACTGTTTTGTAAAATTCCTTGTTGGTTCATTTCTCACAGCAATGTGAGAAATTTCAAAGCAGTAAGAAAATATTTGTTGATTGAAGTCTATATAAACACAACATTTTAAAGTATCCCTCACAATAAATCAAGCTATTATGCCTTTCGGGTTGCTGGCTGCTTCTTTGAGGAGGTGCTGCAAATGGGGAATATGGAATATGTTTGTTCTTATTGGTTTTTTGCAAGCACAATTTTTTTTAATTACAAATTTCTAGAAATAGATTTGAAGTGGTAAGACACAGTGAAGTGTTAAGATATTTTTAAACAACATTTGCAAATTTAATGTCTGTTTAATGTAGTTGCATCACTATCTTCAACAATGCTCCAATATTTCAACATCTTTCTTTTACTAGGGAACGAGCTTGGGCAAATAAAGTTCACTTTTTTGCAGATATCTAATACTTTTACATCTCTGATTTCTAAACAAAATCATTACAAATTTCCACTTGAAATAAAAACTTTTTTAAGTTTTAAAAAAAGAGTTAACTTTTAAAAAAAGCCTTCAGTATCATCCAAAATATTTCTTGCTCTCCAAGCCTGATATTGTCAATGAGAGGCACAGCTTTTCCTTCACTTTGCTTCAGAATGTGCCCTAACAGGAAATCCTAATTCCTTTAGAAATCACATAGTCCAGAACACTGTGTGCTTCAGTTTCTAGAGGAAAAAGTTCTTTTCCAATCCACTAGAGTTTTATTATTGTTTTGCTTTTAGCTTCAGTGGAACAGTCTTCTTAATGAGAATCAGCCAACTAATATTCAAACTGAAATTCTGTTGGATCTGACCTTTATTCTCATGAGGTAAGACAGGTAACATTGACAAAACAAGACAAATTAGGCAGAACAGTCATGATGAGGATGGTGCTAGTTTTACTATTTCTAGTTAATTTCTTGTGATTCCTTCTGAATCCTCGGGCTTTCCATATGAATTTGGGCAGATGAAATGCATTAATTCTGACCGCAAGAACATAGGATCTTCTGATTTCAAACAGCTGAAACAGTCTGGGGCCAGATCTGTTTTGTGTGATGTTTGTTGTTTCTTCTTCTGAACTGTAGACAGTAGGTCCACTCTGAGATATTCTTTGAGGCTGAGCTTCTGGCACGTTGTTTAAAGGTGTCTGTTTTGCTGGTCCTCCAGGCATTCTGTAAACATAATAGATGCATGATTACTGGTGTGATTGGAAGACTAATTTTCAAAATTGAACAAATTCTTGCCAAAGAGGGTTATGAATCTCTTCCTGCCTGACGTAAAATGTTGAAAAAGCTGTGACTTTATACAGCTAAAAGAAGCATCTTTCATAGATCAGCAGTTTGAGTTCCTGCATGCAACCTGATCTAGCTGAAGATGTCCCTGCTCATTGCAGGGTGTTTGGACTAGATGACCTTTAAAGGTCCCTTCCAGCCCAAACTGATTCTGTGATTAGGCAATGAAAGAGTAGAATATCCTGTGTCTAGAGGTGATTTACTAACGCTTGCCATGTGAGGCAGAAAACACCTCGAACAAATATAATGATAGGCAGAAAACCATAATTTTTTTGTACACCTAGAAAAGGTTCCCCTACTAATAAGACATTCTTTAGCCTCACATCCTTGTTAAGTCTATTTGATTTATACAGATACTTCAAGCACTTTTTCATGCAGCACAGGGAATTCAGGCACACTGCCTGTAATAGAACCATATGTCCTGTGATCCTGAAACATATTCTTACAGATGCAAGTGGGCATGTAAACATTCCTCTCTGCGTTACCATGTTCAGGCACTTTTTACCATTTGCAAAGACACTTTTTAAGCTGGATATACAGAGTTTAAATGTACAAAGCAATTATTTATTGGCTAATGAACAGAATAGTTACCATTGATAAGCTACAAATTTAAGCATTAATATGCTCACTGCCACAAATGAGATACCAATGATATTTTGCCTGCCACATATTTTGCCTGCCACATAATCACTACTCACGTGGACAGGGATTAGCCTCCTGTGCTCTTTGGAAGTGACCCTCAGTGTTGATGAGTTGCCATCTTTTGAATTCATGATTTCCCCCCTCAGTCTGTTTGTTGCTAACTCTCAGCACATCAGCAATCTCATCTCTGCCTTTCTTACTGTGCACGGCTCTTCTATACACACTTTCCCAACTTTTTCTCAACTTAGCAGTATCCTCAGAAATTGAAGTCAGGTTTCTGGAGCTGTGCTGTATCAAAACCGGACCTTGGATCACATCATGTGGAACCCCTGGCAGGTGGGTTTCATGTAAGCCTCATGAAGACCAGTGAGATTTTTTAATTTTTAATTCGAAGTAATGTGTTTCTCATACGTTTTCTTATTTTGTACTTTTGCTCACGAAAACCTCTGAGTTTCTATAATATGTTATTGAGGCCAGTTCTGCCAAACTCTTGTCAGGAAATGTTTTCCAGCATGACAGAAGAACGTAAACTGCCTTTCTGTTGTAACCTTTGACAACTTTCACCTGTCCTCAGGGAGAATGGATGTATCATGTAGGAACAAGACTTTCAGAGGACAGAATAAGATCTCATTAGTCTGTCTGGGCAGCTTGGGCCAATGAGTCTGGCAGCTTGGTTATGGGCTGGAGTTACAGAAACACTGGTGTAAGAAGACAGTTCAGTCCCTTTTTGTATCTTTCCGAGTCAGATGTTACAGACAGCTCCAGAGTAAAAAGATCAAGCAATCTTGGGGAAAGAGAAACAGTCTAAATACTTCTCAGGCCTAAGTTCATTGTATGCCCACCATCAAAGCAGAATTACTGCATCAATGGAGGAAGAAAAAATAATCCTGTATCGATTTGCATTACTTCTCTGAGCGGTATGATAGGACTGGAAGATTTTGTTTCCTCACTGTCTCTAGGCAAGAGGTGGGGAACATAGACGTGGCTACCACGGCACCAATAGCCAGAAAAGACAAATCTGGAGCATATTAGGCACATGCGTACTGGAAATACGGTGCACAGTCACTGCAAAAACAAGAATGTGAACTACCTGTTTTTAGAGGGAGAAAAAATTAAGATCAGTAGGCTTAAGCACAGTGATGTGTTTGTAAAAGCCAGAAGATTAGAAGTGATGGAAGTACTGTGGTGGAGGAAAGAAAAATAAGTGAGCGTCTCACTGGAAAGTAAAGAAAAATAAAATGTGCTGCTTTTTATTTAAGGAAAAAAAATCTGAGTAGAAATATGTTTTAGTAGAAATCATTTTAGTTGTACAGTATGACTGCATGCAACAATAATAAGTCATGTTAAGTTGCCCAGAGAGGTGGTAGATGCCCCAAACATTCAGGATCAGGCTGGACGGGGCTCTGAGCAACTTGATCTAGTTGCAGATGTCCCTGCTCATTGCAGGGGGGTTGGACTGGATGACCTTTAAAAGTCCCTTCCAACCCAAACTATTCTATGATTTTATGATTCTAAGTTAAATGCTAACATGGTTGCAGTCAGAGATCATTTCAGATGTCCCTTTTATTGTTGATCCAGTTAACATGCAATTCAGAGGAAATAACATCCTCCATAAGCTCATGAATCCCATGGATCTGGCAATGAAATTTTGTATCTATCCTGGTACTACTGTCACAAAAACAAGAAGTAACTAAGTAACCCTTACTAATAAAGACATCCGCATTATGCAAAAATGAGAAAATGGTGTCATTTTAACCCTAGAGAAGGTATTTTAAAAATTGCACATGGAAAATTTATGCTTGTAAGATAAATACACAATAATTGATAGAATGAGTTTAACAAATGTCACAAACACAAATCTGTACTGGATGAATGGAATATAAAAAAACTTTTATAGACAAAATTTATGCTATCTAGAAAATAGATGATATAAGGATGACCTTTCTCATGGAGCTATTTCATTTATTGTTTCCCATTGTTGTTAATTAAATAAATTAGTGTTTCTGTCTCAGAGGTTTTAGGAAATTAGTTGTGGCTTCCATGTTGTGAGAAAATTTCTGAAGATGGAGGCTTTCCACTCACTGTAAAGCATGTCAGGGAGTGATAGTGAGTATCTTATTTGGAAAATATAGGCCTTTCTATTGTGAACTATCTTCCAGTGACCATGTTTTTTCTACTCTGTATCATTGATTGATATATTTTTTCCCTAAAATTAACTTCAAAAAATAGGTTGATCAAGCCAGAAGGCTTTCAATGTATTACATGCATTAATCAAGGAATAATGAGAAATTTTAAGATAGTCACTCTTTACTTCATAGTGAAGCAAGAGAAATAGGTACCTACCAGCAGGTGAGTTATATCATCTCGATACTGCTGTAGGACTAGACAGAACCAAAGTTTAGTTATTAAAACTTAGGGCGCATGTATCTTACCCTAAATGCATCTTTAAAACAACTTGATGATTTTCTTCTTTCTTTTCTTGAAATCTCAATAAGTGAAATCCGATGGTTTGTAGAGAATTTTTACCTACACAACTTTCTGCTTTTGAATCCACTGCTAATACCTATACTATCAGCAATTCAGAAGGGAGAGACATAACTGTGTTTCAGAAGTTTTTGGTTTTTTTTGTTTTTTTTTTTTTTTTTTTATATTGTAGTTGTGGAAATGACCTCCTGGAATATCAGTACAGGAGGTCCAGGCTTCCTTCCAACAATATGTGCTAGCCTAGCTATTTTGTGTGATGCATGCTGTTTTTTGCTTAGTCTTCACACTTTCTTAAATTGTCATTTTGGACTTTGTTGTGATGTATGGACTAACCAGCAATTTCATTTTTCTGAGACAGTATTAATTCTCCACTTCTCTGTCTACTACTTTGCTAAATATCAGATCAATTTGTCAATTCAGACAAACATGGACAGGAATATTTGTGCATATATTTTCCAAAGGAAGGTGAAAGATCATTGATCTCAATGCACTGATTTTGATTCCTGATACTAACTTCTGATGAAAAAGTGTACTGATTTTTTAGCTACATGTAATGGCTGGATCTGTGCTGTATTTGAATAATCTCCACATTTCCATTTTAACAACTTCACATACAATGACAGAATAATATGTTTATAAGGATAATTTCTTGCACGCTTGACTGTATAAACTAAACCTCAAATCAAGGAGTTTATCAGTTGCCGTACCCGAATTATTTTTCCCTCTATGTTCTTAAAAAACTTAAGAAAGAAGCATGTGATTGGAAGAATTGTACACACAGGTACACAGGTGTACCTTGCACATCTCTCAACCTTAAAACTTCTTTACTCTAATTGCTTGGACACATGCTGTTTCAGATTTAACAGTTTTCTTTTTTTGTCTCTAGTGCTAGATTACCAAAGCCAAGATTATCAATCAGTAATGTGCCTGGATACACAGTATGTTTCCTTTTACCATCATGGTTGTGTTGTATTTCTCCAGATTTAGCCAGTAGGTCGTTTTAAGGGGAGAAATTAATGAACTAAAGAGCTGAAGGAAGGCTAAAATGGTGCTTTGATCTGTACTTGATATTGATTATATTGATTTTCTTTGCTGATGCAGAAAGGTCTCCATGAAACTTTTCATCTTCACTGTTTAGCTAAACAGATGTAACAGTTCAAACCTGCAGTAGAAGCGTGCATATGAAAAGGTGCAGATGAATTCAACAATATCATGTGAATATCAGTAGCACAAGATGAATGCACAAAACTCAACATCCAATTTCCATTTCATTTTCATCTGGAAAAAGCTCTATCAAGCTTCAGGAAAAAAGCTCCGATTCAGATTCAGCTAACTTCTCAAAAGTATCAGTTGCTACTAGCTCATAGTTAAACATCAACATTTAGGAATAAACAGTCAGTTTAGTGACTGGCCACACAATGCCATTTTCTTTTTCTATATCCTAGATAACTCTCAGACTGAAACTTATTAAAATTAATTTTCTTCAAGGAGACTCCAAAATTCTGCAAAAAATTTACATACGTGGTTGAGATTGGGGAGCAGGGTGTGAAGTCAGTCTGTAATAATTAATGAGAAAAAAAATCTGAAAAAAAAAAAGGAAGATTTTTAAGGAATAGAAATTGCTCTGAAATACTCTGATTTGGACCCCAGCTTCTGAATCTTTTTGCTTAATTCCGTATGCTTCCTGTTCAGGCAATTCGGGAGTGCAGAAGCTGTGGGTATTCAGAAATTTCAGGCCTTTGACCCAGAGATAGTTTTTGTGTTCCCAAGACTGCAGAAGACTCCGATTAATGTTATGGGTCCCAATTCCACATTAAAGAAATTACAAACTTCGGGCATGGGAGCTAGGATTATCAACATTTTTAGATTCTCTCTTTCAGAGCTGTCTCCCAGTGTATGTTCAAAACCTGCTAGGCTCCGTGACATACAGTTATCCCAAAGTCCCTGTTTCAGGCACAAGAAGTTATCATGTACTGGAACATAAATTAATATTATTTGTAACAAAAAATTTGTAGTGTGAGGAATGTTCACTAAAACTTTTAGGCTTACATGAAGCATCCCAGCAAGTTCTGCTAGCTCCAAGGTATCATACTCATATGTATACATGGCAGAGTCTGAAGGCTCCAAAAACCCAGATGAGCTGGACAGATAGATAGAGTTAAATACGTGAAAGTCAATGATATGATGATGGGAGTTTGAAAGAAACTACTGAATTAATTGGTTTACCTGGTCTCACATCCTAGTTATTGTACGTCTAACATCTATATCCATGAGTTTTATTTCATGGTGGCAACAGATTCTTATGCAACATTTGTTTTTGCATGATAACCTTCAGCAAACAGCATTTGACAAATATACAAATAGGATGCAATCCTATAGCAAAAGGGAGATAAAGTAGATGACAACTGGGGTCTTTTTCGGTTTCTAAACATTGCAGTTGTGAACCACTCTGCAGCAGTAATGACCATTGAAATCACCTGGAGTTAATTATTAGAAAAACAAGAAAAAACATAGATGAAAAGCCATTCTGTTTCAGTGAAAACCAGATATAGGTAGAAATAAACTTCAGTAAAAGACTGGATATGAAATGTACCAGTCTTTCTGTAGTCAGTAGGGACTTGTAGATGTCTAAAAGACAGAGATTGTTCTACTGTTTTATGGAGTAAAAGGACAAACAGTAGACCTCTTGTTTTTGATGGAGGATGCAATATTCCTGGTTCAAGCCCAGTCAGCACAAATGACAAGTATGGGAGAGAAATGTTCTTGTCTCACATTTCTCCACTCTAACCTGCAGCATAAGAAGTGTAAATAGGAAGGAAAAATCTGCTTATTTTTGTTCTAACTCCTATATAACAAATGAGTTGGTAATAAAATTGTGAGAAACAGATTGCCGTAGCTCTCCTACACTAAGTGCATTAAAATATGATAGAAAAACTTCTGTAAATTATTGCTCTGTGGATGTATAAAGTTTAGGAGATCTGAAAGATATTTTCAAAACCTCATTTTTAGCACTCATCATTATACAAACTTATTTTTCATACACTTCCATAAAACATGTTTGGATTATAATTTTTCATTCATCCATGGACTAAATCAAACAGAATTATTTTGAAGCTAGCAATCCTAGGTAACAACAGAAAATAGCAGTAAATTTTGTATCCATCTCACAGAGTGAATTGGTTCTACAATGCTGTCATTTTCTGAAGAGACATGAAGCATCCAAATGAGGAGTATGCTTTTCATTTGTGTGTGTGAGATTAAGTACAGTATCTCAAAGAACCTGATGATTATATCACTCGTGGGAATGAAGGAACTCACCATTTGAGAAAATTACTCCATTATCTGTCCAGTTCATTAAAAAAAGCATCTTCTCTCTCTCTGTCTTTTGTGGTGATATTTTAATGCAGAATACAAGAATGTTTGTAAATTGAGATTTACCTTTTAAATTTACTATGGATTTTTCTTTTACATTTAAAGTGAAGTGTAAACATTTTGTGTGTTGCATGTAATGCACAAAGGAGTTGAGCTTTGAAGGTATTTCTTTTTTTGCTTGTTTTCTTTAATCTCAGTGAATTTACCGTTCAGAGGCTATTATCTATGCTGTGGATTAGGGGCATATGCCCTGTGATGTAGTAGATCATAGAGGTGGTCAGTTCATCCCAACAATAGTAACAATAGGAAGTTGAGATTTGTTCTCTAAATCAAGTTCTCAGTTTCTAATCTCACACTTTCATATCACAAAGGGCTCTTCACAATTGTTACTAGCCTCACAGCATAGGTGAGGTGACAATCGCCGTACTCTGCACTTGTGATCTTGTGGCAGGAGTTTAAGTTAAGCCGGCTAAACACTTGCGCTGTGACACTAGTTCAACATTGCCCCAGCTTTAACCACAGTTATTGAAGTGATACTGCAACATGTCTGAGAAAGTACTTCGCAGGCAACAAAAGCTATGACCTGTACAGGACACTGATGAGGGATGGTTTAACAATGGATGATTTGATCAGAAGAATTAGAAAACACAGTATAAAAATGTTAACTGACCTCTAAGTCACATTTCCAGTGAAATCATTAGATATTCGAAGAAGAACACAAAAAAGTGAGTATGAGCAAGTAGAAAGATGCTTGATTATGAAATCAAAGAGGTTTTACTTTTGTCAAGGCACTGTTTTTGGGCTTGTGCAGAAGTGAATGTCAGGGGTGGCAGAATTGAAATGTGAATCATCACTGTGGATCATGAATAACCTTATGTGATGAGGATTTTGCCTCACACCTGGGATGTTTTTTATTTAATGATACATCTGTAAAAATACAAAACAACAGAATAGTGACTATTGTGTGCCCCAGCATCTTCTTACATCAATTTTTTCTTCCAGCAGCAGGTATAAGCCTATGGAGACACCAAACAGAGTGCCAAGTTAGTGGTCCCCAGGAAACAACTTATATGGCTGAACTATATAACTATGTGTTACAGTACTATACAGAAATATTGGCTCCCAAGGTGAGACTTCTGAATCACTGGCATGCTGCTTTACAGTTTGTCACTGCACTGTTTGAGTTTTAGTACTAATGTGGTTTCCAGTAGCTCTGGCATGTCTGATCCACCTTGAGAACAAATGTGCCCTAACTGGCTTTATAAATTTTAACCCTGGCTTCCAGTTTGACTGTTGAAGAAAGCTTTCATTCCAACTTAACTGCATCAGGATGAGGAGATATTGCTTACTATAGAGCACAAAGGGAAATGGGACTTTGTCTCAGTTGGACTCCATGATTATCACCTGCAGCAAATGTGAAGACATAAACCTGTTCAAGAAGCCTTACATTTGCATTCCCTGGCCCTTACAGGGACTTGAACTACTCTGATATCTGGTAGCAGAGCAAGGCAGCTGGGCACAATCAGTCCAGGAGGTTTTTGTAGTGCATTGATGACAACTTCCTCACACAGGTGACCGTGCAGTCAATGGAGGGGAGATACTCTGCTGGACCTCATATCTATAGACAAGAAAGAATTCCTGACCAGATGGTCAGGAATATTAAAGTCAGTGGCAGCCTTGGCTGCAGTGACCATGAGATGCTAGAATCCAGGATCTTGGGATAAGGCAAATAGCAGGATCACTGCTCTGGACTTCAGGAGACCCAACTTTAACCTGTTCAGTACCTTCTTGAAGGATTCTATGGGATAGAGCTCCGGAGAGAAAAGGGGTCCGGTAGAGCTGTTTCCTGCCATTGAAGGGTGAGCACTATCTATCACATATGAATAAGTGCATCTGCTTGCAAATCCTGATCCAAAATGTTCTGCTCTTGAATGATTTCTTTCAAAGTTAAAGGACTGACTTTTTTCTTCCTTACTCTCTGGTTTAGCAGCTGGGTGTGTAACTATCCTATCACTGACTCCCTGAAAAATGCTTTTCGTTCCTATAGAGACTCCCTTTCTCCCACCACCACTTTTGAGCATATGCATACAAAAGACTTGAAGCTTACAGCCTAGTAAAAAAAAAAATAAGGGGGGGGATTTTTTGTTTGGATGGTAATTGTAGGAGACAGCAGCCGAGAAACTATTTATGCAGACAGATGCATGTATATCTCTTAGGTTACACCAGTTGCTTTATTTTCCACATATTCTTTGATCGATCTCTTCTTATGTAGAACTGTTGCGTCATCTATAATCCCGATAGACTCATTCTTTCCAGTGTGCATGTAACTGTTTCCCTTCCTTAAATGAAACATTTGGGAGACATGACTGAAAAACCTTTTCTTATTTATACTCCTTTTACACTTGTGAATGTCACTAAACTAGATATTTTGCAGCACATGAAAAACAGATAAAAACCTGTAATTATATGGATAGGCGCCTGGGATTAGAATGAGATGTGGGACCATTAAATTCAGTCTTCTACCACGACTGACTGCTATGCAAGGTCCAAAGTCCACAGAATATAAATTCCTATATGTCCCTATACAAGCCTGAAAGCACTGAAATTATTGCTATCGTGTATTATAAAGAGTTGCAACAATGCTGAGTTGAATAGGGTTGAGTCTCAGATATGTGATCCAATTCAGCTGAGCTGTGCTAGCTTAGTGGTGTAGGTCAGCCTGCAACAAATGTGAAGACATAAACCTTAGTTAAAGAAGTTTAAAGGAAAATGCTAGCCTGGCATCTGCAGTGGCTGAATGGAGGACATGCAGCTTGTTACCTTCCCCCAGGGGACACAAGGCAACTGTGCTGATTTGTGGTAACTGGGTTAGATGCCTGAGTCTACAGGGAGTCCTCAAGTGTTTCAGCTCCTCTGATTCTACTGCAGTATTCACACAAGTTATTGCTGTTGGGGAATGTATAGTGCTAGGGACATAACCATTGAAAATTGAAAGAAAACACTTGCTGGTATCACAAAGCATCTCAAATGCCACTTATGTCAGTGTTTTATAACAGAGAACATTAAAGACACTATGTGCCGACTGCAAACAAAACTGTGTGACAGACAGGAATGGCAGCTTGAGATGTCTGACTGTGGTTTAAAATATTCCAAAGCTATATGGTATTTTCCATACACTCAAGTAACTCTACTTCTGTAAAATGATCTCCCACATCATAAAAGTCTGTATACAAAGAGATAGCAAACAACCAGTCAATATCTTAATGGAAAATACGTTCTAGGTTTTTGAGGGATGCTAATGGAGGCAGCCATGTAAATAAGAAGAGTTTGCAACCTCCTGCAAAATTCAGTGACTATGAGAGTCCTGACACCCATAGGACTTTGAAAATTTAGGTGAGTATTAATTCCTTGTGGAAGGCAAGTATTTCCATATTTATTTGTTTACTCCATTGAAATGCGAACAGTGAATAGCTTTCCAACAGAGGAATCGTTAGACCATTTGCTTGTTTTAATGCTCTGCTGCCTAATGTCACATCCAGTGTTGCATCTGGAATACTAATACAATAATTTCAGGTTAATTTGGGTCTTTATTATGTTATGTTATATCTTTATAGTGTATAAATCATTATTTATCTTGGTAGGCCATGTGTCGGGTAGTGTGCAAAAGAGAACAATTGAAAAATGAGTATAAGTCATTATCAGTGAAAAATGACACTGATTTATTGTTGATAAAAACTGACTACTCCATCTTCACACAAGTGCAGAATACTGCTGCATAGTCATGTCAATCCCCACGTTTTCAAGAATTCCTAACAATGAAGTGTCTTATTCTTTGTTTTTGAAACTGCTGCTTGGGATCGTCAAAATTTCATTGTAAATGGGGTTGTTCATCAACTGATACTCAAGCTTGGATTCACAGAGGTTTGCAATCTAAATACAAAACATCCAAATTACATCTCTTGAAAATTTACTACATATTTTCTTGGTTAAATTTGTGCAGTAAGACAGAAAAGTATTCACTTTGTTCCAGTTCAGTGTCCTATCTAATATGGAATTAATTTGATACAAGAGATGAACAGTGTTTTACTGCTAACTAGCATTTCATATTAATGCTTCTTATTTTGTGTTTATATTAGTGTATTTCATGTTGGTGCATTTTATGTTTTGCTTGCATGTTGTTGGAAGTGTCATAATGACCACTGCCCCCATTGCAGTGGAAACCTGGAATAAAGCAGAGACATTTAATCCGGAAGCAGGCATGGGAACTAGAGTATTTTGAAGAAATAAAAAGATACTGAGAACAGTTAAAATGGAAAGTGTCAAATGAAATGATAGTGAGTACCAATACAAAAAACTTGTGTGTGAATAATATCTATTATTCTATCACAGTCATGATTAAGATAATATATATACATGCAAGAATATCCACACCAAGACTACACTATTTTTTCTACTGTCATTGCTTAGGACAGCACTCCACTTGTGTTACTACAATAACAGGAGAATTGTAAATCCTTTTCTTCGTTTCCTTGAAGCAGCAGGAATGCAGTCCTTAATCCTCTAATCCAACTGAAAAATACTCAAACATTTTGCAGGCAAAAGTGTGAAGAGTTGTTAGCATTTCATAGTGATTCAGCTGATTACCTTGACTAATAAAGTACACCTAACACTTTTAGAATATCACATTAACCTCTTGACAATAAACTTACTCTAGAGCATTTTTCACTATTATTGTTATCATGTCTAGGTGTAAATGGCATTAACCACCAGTATTCAAATTAATCATCTTAAGGGAGCATACCAATTAAGCAGTAATGTCAATTAATAGAATTAAACACAGTACATTCTTGTGGACACTTCATCAAACTAGTATTCTGTTTCTTCCTGTTTCACTGTCAATTGTTAAAGCATAGTGCCATTTTGGGATTTTTAATATAATACTTGTCTGTGCAATAGGTGAGTGCTTTGCACATGTCTCAACAGATGACTGCAATGCTAGTTTGATTACATTCAGACAGTCATATGCACAAACTAGTACAGTGAATTAGCTGGAGTACTGAAATATGCAAATATTAATACAAGTTATTTTAGGAAACCTGGCTGTTGCTATTGTTTTACTCAGAAAAATAAACAAACTTACCAAGTAATTTTTTTCAGTAATTTTGAAAAAATGTGCATTCTTATCATGGTCTTTCTCACAGAAGCCATTAAGGGATTCCCAAAGAGCAGAAGCAGAGATTCAGAAATGTCAGCCACATACTTAGGAAAAGATATTTTAGTAGATATTGACAGTCATTATTTACTATACCTCAGATTCTCTAAAGCTCTGAAATCTCGCTGGAATTGCCATACAGAAGTTAAAAGGATTACAGGTTGTTTAAATGTCTGGACCTCATTCTTTTTGTGGTGTGTGAGGCTTAAAAACCTGCTAGTAATTTTACAAATTAAAAATATTAATCAACACCAAATATGGGAATTAAGAGTCTTATAATAAGGGATTTCTCATAATTTTGTATTCTGCTTATATTAAGTTTTAGATCCTTTTTTTAGAAAGAAAAATAATTTCTTTATCCGTAACTATTTCAGCTGATGGGTAAGGGAAACTCTCCTACCAAATAATAGCGATGGACAAAAGAAGAGTAATCATCAACTGTATCGCTGTCTTTGCAACGTTTATTTTGGAGGGAATGTGCCATTGAGCTACAGTTGTAGTGTAAAAAGCGGTCTGCTTCCTCTTCAGAACAATACTCACCTGAAATCCTTACTCATTTGTAAAGTCCGTAATGTCATAAACTCATAAGAATAATAGAGGGAGGAAATCTCAGAGAAAGCAGCAGGATGACTGGCGAAAACTGAAAGGCTGAGTTCCAAGGGAAAATTTGCAAAGCTTAGTCTACGTACATAAGGCATGAGAGAAAGAGTTACATTTGTGACGACTCTCAGACATTAAAAACAAACCTGAGAAAAAAATAGACATCAGGAGAAGGAACATAACCAGGTATCACATTGATTCTTCCTCCTAGTGAGAGGTGTACTTAATTTCAAGCAGTATCTCCCTGTTCTTTGCTGGAGGTTTATGCACAGCAGATTAATTTCTGGCTCCTGTCCTGAAGCTTTTATCTTCTTAAGTTTGTTAGCAGCAATTTGCTAGTCTGAAGGAAATTAGCTCTACACTGGTAGTGCTCTACAAATAAGAAATCAATAATAATTACTTTCCACTTCAAAAGAATTAGATTGGCAACTGCTGAAACTTTTCATTTGCCAGGATAATATTGCAAAATGAATAGAGTAATAGTTAAAGAAATGATTGCAGCATTAAATATAGTAGATTAATTCTAAATGGTTGAAATGGAGAGGCCATACACGTATCATCTCCCTGTTACTCCTGTTATTGGGATGAAAAAATGTAACTAAGAACATCTATGTTAAATCACTTCCAAATATCAGGAGAAACCCTGGATGCCAGTAGTTTGCTGCAAAAACTGGAAGGGAACCTCTGGCATATCTTCAACAGATTCATAATTTCTGTCATCTTTGTAATTGGCTTCAGACAGAAGAACTGATTTGTGATATTTGATACTATCTCCCAGCATAATGAAAATGACTTTATCTATCCTTCCAGCAGAGGAAATTGTTAGCCTAAATTATTTCCCTGGCAGAAAGAAAAGCATGAAGAATATGAGAGAAAGTGTCGTGGCAGTGATTTTAAGGAAAGATGTACTAAGTCCCAGCACGTAGGAGGAATGAATGCACACAGGTAGAGGCAGAGAGCAACCTAAGATAGGGAAGAAAGAAAAATGAAACACATCGTATTCCCTCATGCCTATGGACTTTTATTATGGGAGCAAAGGCAATATTCAACTCAGTTTCATCAAGTGAACGAATAATAATAGTGAGGAAAAGGTTTATTGTGAAAGGCAGAATGAGACAGACACTAAACTGCTGGTATAGGGAGCAAGAAGAGAGTAAGAGTAGTAGAGGGCAGACAAAGATCCTCACACAGGCAAAGGACATGAAACAGTGACAAGAAAGGGGTTGGATCTGGAAGGTGCACAAAGCCCACAGCAAGGAAAGGAAAGGGCGGTGAGAGAAAAGAGAGAAGGATACCGCTCAGGCAGAGCGAATGAGAAGCAGAAGCTATGGAAAGGAGTCAGCGATGTGGAGCTGCCGCCTGTCCTGAGGGAACAAGGATGTGCATTCAGGAAGTGTGGAAGAAATTAATTTGTTTTAGGCCTCTGGTACGAGCAGTGTGCTCAGGCTATCACAGCTCTAACCTCAGCCTGGCTCCTGTGCAGGGCTCTTCAACACAGGGAAACTCCTTATCAGCACTCGTACTCTTCCTAACCCTCTGACTCTACTATCAGAGGGCTGCTGGACTGTATAATTTTTCCAACTTGCATCTTTTGTTATGTTGACTGAATAAATTAATGTGTTTAGCTGCATGTTCCTGACAGCAAGCCTTTTTTTTCAGAAGTTCACTGATAGCAATAAATATCATACCTTGCTTATATCACTGGTTTTAAAAGGGATTACAATTTTATAGGTCTAAGCGATGACCATCATCTGCCAGTCAAGAAGGAATACGAGGAAGTCAGCTGTGCAAAAAGCACCCTAAATAAATTAGAGGTAACTTAGCAGTTTTAAACATAAGATAAATACTGTGATCCTAAAAGCAAAAAAAGTTTGGAAGTATAACTTAATCAGATGTGAGATAACTTGTTTTCAAAATTAAAATGATACCTGTATATTGTAGATAACTTAAAAGAAAGTGAGCTTTGATTATTTCCACCTTTCTTGGATATATTTTTTTTATTCCAGCACAAGGCAGTTATAAAAATGAACAGAATGTTCCTATCCCCGGTAACTTAGCTGCTGACGTTTTTTTCTCCTTTAGTGGCTGCTTGAGAATTATCTTTAAAACGGAAGAATAAGTTCACAAGTGATGAGGGTAACCGAGACTTATTATGCCATCAGTTTTAAGTCTCCACTTCTTTTAAGTGAGATGTCTGCTTAAAATCAATGAACAAGTGGTATAGAATAGCTTAAGATATGGCCCTTGGGATCTGGATTGGAGTTTTGTGCAGAGAGGTCATTTAAACTCCAGTCCATGCTGGGAAATGTATCTGTTGCTTTCTGTGGATATCAGCAATGTGTCGTGCTGAACTGTATGAAACACTAAATGTGAAAATTCGTATTCAACACCACTTCAGAGACCATAGCTGAACATTACGCTGACTCTGCTAAACAGCTTTATGCAGGTTTTGTACCTTTGCAGAGTTTTTAACACCCAATAAATCATCATTAATAAAAGAGAACCTGTTTTGGGGACTAAACACAGGCATCTTTAATTTCATATTTGTGAATGAATTTTAAATGGATGTTGGTTAAAAGGATTTTCCATAACAGGGAAGGTGAAGGCCAACAGCTTGGATCTGTGGTTTTCCCAGAGCTGACTGCATCGTTTGGTATTTGTTGCTTGTTTTACATGCTATTTTCTCCTAGAGAATTGAAGACTGAATCTTGCTACTGTTCAGAGAGGACCTGGTTCATCAAAAGTGACTAAACTCTTCTCACTTTGTTGGCAGAATGGAAACCTCTGGACAGATTTTAATAGGAATGGGGAGGGGTGGGGGAGTGGCATGGGAAAAGAATAAGCCAGGTGCTTCTGAAAATCACACACGAATACACAAAGACCACATAACTTACACAGATTGCAACTCACCTTGTTAAAAATATTTGTAAAACTATTTTTTCAAATGCCACATTATTCCAAATAAAGCTTGCATACTGAGTTTCCTGGAACATATATGCTTGTTTTCTTCCATTCTTGTTCTGAATGTGGTTTGGAGCTGTTCTGGAGGAAGGACAAGGGTATGAAAGGAATATGTCTCTACCTCTTAATTCACATGACCAGTTCCAGAGAGAGAGAGATGGGAATATTCACATGGTTGATGACTGTCCAACGCTGATGAGTATTATTGAATCAGAGCTTTCATAAACTGCGAGTTTCAAGAAAGATTTAGAGAATTATTTTGATAATACTCTGAACACTTAAATTTTAGACTACAGAAATGCAGTTATTACAGGACTCATTATAACTGCTTGGCTTTAGTTGAGTTATTTACTACCTTAGAAGAAGTGAGAGAAATCAAATCTAATGTGCAGTTGGCGTAGTTGGCATATTCTCTTATGTCTATGCCAGTTTTAACTAAGTTACTAGAATATATACTAAACCTTTAAGATACGACTCTGTCTCTGCTAGAAGAGGACATTGAAGTTCAACATCGTATCACAAATGGTCTTCACATGACAAATTACTATTTCCTAAGTCTTTATTATGGATGACTCAGAGTAAAGCCAGTGCAACAGCTTTTGTGCTGATTTTTTGCATACTGTGCTAATAATTTAGTAGAGTGCAGGTTATCAACTTGTGCCAGATGAAAACATATGATATAAATGATACCATAGCAGATAAGAGGAATGGGACAATGAAGACTGAGGGACACTGTGGGACGCTAAGATGTAACTATAAATGTCAGAAGGCCAGGAGAAAATGAAAAAAAAACCCAGAACAACAAAAAAAACCCAGATGCAAAAAACCCCCAGAATTGTAAATAGGGAAAACAAACATCTTTGAGTTGTATTGATCAACTCCTTCACACATAAAAAGAACAGGAAATTAACATATTGAAGAATAATACATGCAAAATGGAAAGAAAGCCTTCACTTGAAATGAATATACCTAAGGAAGTGCACTGATTGCTCAAATTGGTAGAAAGAACTGAATAGTCTCTGGAACTTTCTGTATGTATTTTAAAGGATCTTTTCAGAGATTTTGGAAAACAGGATTCCCAGTTCAGTGAGAACTTAATCAGTTTGAAATTTCAAGATGCATATTTAAATTGAAGGCATTTATTATTAGGTCACTGTATAAATTTGAATTAACTACCTTTGCAACTAATTCACAGAAATGTAAACATCATGAGCGTGTTTACATGAGGGGAATCATGGATTCACAGACTTTTAAGAGTTGAAATTTTCCAGGAGAGACTGAGCATCCAGGCAAACAGTGCTTCAGGTAACCCCTGAAAGATGTCTTTCCCTGTTAAGGATTTTCAAAAATAGGAGAAAGTCCTACTTAAAAAGCGTTGCAATATTTGTAGAAGTGTAGCTGATTCTGTACTTATTGGCAAAGAAGATGCAAAATTCAACTTTTTTTCCTGTTAAGATCTGACCTTAAAAACTTTTGACTTGACAAAAAGGAAGATAATTGAAAAGCAGTCAACACTTGCCTTTGCGCTGACTGTTTTTTAAAAAAGTTAACTACTTATATTATGATAAATACCAAATTTGCTTGCTAACTAACTCAGAATTGCTTACTCTCTGAGTTCTAACTCTGGAGGCAGCACAGTGAGATCATCTTCTAAATAATCTTTTCAAAATTCCTCAAATCTTTTCTGTAAACCATTCAGGGATTGTGTGTAACACAGGCAATTTTTTTTCAGTCTTATCTTTCTAGAAAACTCTTTTACATTTCTATCTGTAACATAATTCCCTGCACAAGTATATCAGCTTGACAGATTAGACATTATGACTAATCTCCAGATATCAGAACACTAAAAGCAGTTATATAGCTTCCCACATTGAATAAACAGCAAGGTTTATCCTTTTCACACCACTGGACATTTTTCTAAGTGAATGTAATTCTTCACAAACAAGTGTTCCACTCTAATTTGCCTATGCGCAAGCTATTTCATAGTCATTTTAGCATGCTGCGATGTCACTCGGGACGAAGCAGTTAATCCAGTAAAAGATGGTCCTGCTCGACCAATTTCCAGTGAAATGCTGCTGGACGCACTGCGAGTGAGGATGACGCATATGACATCTGCTCCACTGACGTTCAGATGATGTCACCGAGTCTCTTGTCAAGCAGCTCACCATCTCAATACCCACTTTACAGCCACTTGCAGGAATTGAGGCATTGGTTGAAGAGGCATGTGAGGGTAGAGACAAACAGCTGTGGGCAGCAGCAGGTCTGAAATGTTTCTAAAGAAAAGGACTATTTGTCTGACACTGAAGTTTGTGAGCAGGACGAACTTGTTGGCCTACGGCACTCTGAAGACGTGAGTGCGATGCACACGCCCAATGTAGCCTGTTTTAGTGATGTCCAGTAGCCCATTTCACTGTGTATTTTGAAGTGTTGTTTGTCCTTGTGCATTTACATAAACACTGACTTTATGGAGCAGGTATGGAATTGGTTGATCAGTAAAGGTATAACCACTAGAGAATTTGGAAAATGAGTGATATAAATTATTACACATTTATTTCCCTAAAACTGTGAAAGACGTGAATAAATACTTTAGCATCAATATTACTGCTGATCTTTTACTAGTGATGGTTTCAAAGCTTAAAAGTAAAGAGAATTTGCATTTTAATGGGTTGAAATGAACTGAATTGCCAGTGGTTAAAATACAAAACAATCTCTTTAAGTGCATAATCTTTCCGCAGAAGTCATTCCCATCCCCTGACTTAATTGCCAAATGTCAATCTTCAGTCTCAGTTATCTCTAGTCTGCTCTGAATTCATGGTTGATATAGATAAAGCATTTTAGAGATTAAAAAAACAATAACAACAACACAAAACTCAGTGTATAAATGTTAAATATAATTAATATCATGTAGTCAAGTTGAAGAATGTCCTTAGTCTTTCAGAGAAGGCACATGACTATGTGAGTAACTTAATTTACTGGCATAAGGAGGCAGTGATGGAGGAGATACAGCACTCTAATGTAATCCTGAGATAAAAATTACCATTACACACACTAAATGCTATATTTAGTGTGTATAACAGTTGGAGATCTCTACAAGACAGATGAGTATTGATTGGATAATTTTGATTTTAATAAAATTCTCTGTGGAATTTTCTCGGGTTTGTTTGCTTCTCCAGCGTTACATTTATTTCAGTTTTGTCAGATGTGTCTATATGGTGTGCTTAGTACATCAACAAACAATTTATGCAGAATTAAATGGGCTGCACCAATAATACCTTGGAATGCCTCTCCTATTCAACTCTCCAGTATGAATTTCCTGCACCTCCTCCAACTTCCTCAGTCTTGTTAAAAAAAAAAACAAAAAAACAACAAAAACAACATCTCCCTTCTAGGAGATTCAATAAGCTGAGCAAAATACATTTGACATATATTTATTTCAACCCAGCAAGGACATTACCTCATCAGGTAATGACATGCAAGAGGAAGTGTTAGATGAAAGAGCCTTTATTTGCTATCTCCAGAGTATTTTATTGAACCAGGGAAGGCCGACCACTGAAGTATAAGTTTTAAAGACACTAACAGTATTTTGGGAGGAAACATCCTATTGGAAGTGAATGGAAATTGTACTGGGAGATGAAGCCAAGGTTTTCAATTGCCCATTAAAACAAATTGAAACTGCTGCAAACCACACAGTGGAGATATAATAATGTACGGTTGAGTGAGTGAGCAATTACATTTTACATCCCACATTGATGAAATGTTCTTGCAGTGTTATGCTAGAATGACTCCGTAGTAAACCATAATAATCTGTGGAGGTACCAGTTGCCTGGATAAATGTTCATAAAGGAGCTTTGGTCAATGTGGCCTATTTATTCATTACATGAAGCAAGCATTCCTGGAGTTGTTGAAGTTACTAATGTGTAGGAGGAAAAGCAAAACTATTCCATTTTATAAACGAGGTTAGAGAACACAGAAAAAAACAATTAAGTTTTGTATAGTGGTTTCTCCTGTGACACCTAATTCATTAAAGGCTTCTGGACAGTTTGCCAGAACTTTCATAGCATCAGAGAATCACAGAATGGCTGAGGTTGGAAGGGACTTCTGCTCTATCACCTGCTCCAACCTCTCTGCTCAAGCAGAGCCAGTTGCTCAGGACCATGTCCAGGCAGCTTTTTAATATCTACAAGGATGGAGACTCCACAACGTCTCTGGCCAACTGTGTCAATGCTCAGTCACTCTCACAGTAAAAGAGTGTTTCCTCATGTTCAGACAGGAGCTCCCGTGTTTCAGTTTGAACCCATCACCTCTGGTCCTGCTACTGGGCAGCATTGAGAAGAGCCTGGTTCCTTCTCTTTGATTCCCTCCCATCAGGTATTTACACACAAATGAGGATTATTATCAGATTCTTTCAAAGACAACATGACTTTTATGAATAGTGGTTGTCACTGTAGTGTCACACTAGGAGTAAAATAACTAAAATGTTTTGTCATGCCCTCATGTTTCTGTATCATAAAACATAATGCAAAGTCGTTAGTGGTTTAGATCACTGGAATAAAATTTTGGG
Source organism: Phaethon aethereus (assembly GCF_964289735.1). Lineage (NCBI taxonomy): Eukaryota > Metazoa > Chordata > Aves > Phaethontiformes > Phaethontidae > Phaethon > Phaethon aethereus. The sequence continues at coordinate 68,262,335 of NC_138576.1, read as the reverse complement.
ACTCTGCTCCAGTGCTAGTCAAGGCCATCTGGACTCAAGCTGCACACACACAAGAATGAAGCATGCTACCAGATTTGTTTCTTGGGCAGGGGCATTGCACAAACTGTGGGTATAGAATAAAGACCAGATCGGCTATCAGCATTATGGAGCTCCTGTATCTTTCAGGAAAGGGCGAAGAGTTGGACAAAGACTGTGAACTACTGCATTATAAGGGAACAGAACTAACTATTGACAGAACAGAACTATTTGACAGAACTAAATGTATATCCAGTTTCCCTTAAATTTGTGTTATTTTTGCTAAATGAATTAAATTCAATATTTTTAGGCTCTTCCACTCAAGACAAAAAACATAATAAAATTTTCTAATAAAGTAAAATGTAGACTTTTCTTAATGTCACACTGACATTTTAAACCACCTCAAACTTGATGCAGAATCCCTCCTTTTCAGTGAAGAAGAGACCACCGGTTTCTTTTAGAGATGTGAATTATCAGTTCTTCAAACACATTACATTTCTTCTAGCTGCTCCCTCTTTTTCATTTTCTTTTCAAAAAATCAAAACCAAGTATGCTCTCATTCTTTGTTCTGAGGTTTCTCTAGGAAAAAATAGATGAGAATAACCCCATCGTGATGCTGTTTTAGACATAGTTATTTTATTTTTAGAAACAGAAAACAGCAGTGTATGCTTTAAGAATTTTAGGCCATATGCTTCTATTTGGAAAGTTTTATTTTTAATTCTTAAAAAAAAAAGCTGAAAAATTTGTCTTTTAACATCTATTTCAATAGGAGGTAAATATTTGATTTAAGGGGTAATATTCTGGGTTTTAGTTTTAGTAAATTTTTAATTACGATTTCTTACTGTTGCATACAAAATTACAAACAGAAAAATTACTACACCAAATCTTCAGAACTGCTGTCATTTTCTTTGCAACGTTCTATTTCATGTGCAATTTTGAACCTGTTCTGTTTTGCTGCTCAAAATCTAACAAAATCATGCTCACTTAATTTCCCATAAAATGCCCAGTACTGATTTTCAGTGAAGCCTATGGAAACTAGATCTTGAACAGGTAGGGAATACAGATCTGAACTGAGGTCACATGTAGTGCCAAGCCAGGACAGAGAAAAGAGAGAAGGTAAGAGAGGAAACAGATGAAGTCACAGAGGTAAAGGATTTTCTTTTGCCGCTGGCGGCTGTGACTAAACCCTGCCTAGAATGGAGCAACCATTTAATTTTTTCAATAAATACTTTGAATTAAGGTAATATAAATAGTCAGGTCTGAAGTCCGACATGACTTACCCTTCTTTCCTTGCTGCTCTCATCCAGCAGGCAGCACCTTTTGTGCCCAACTACAGACCATTCCTGTGACAGTGGCCCAAGTACCTAGAGCTTCCCTTTCGGATCCCTCAGCTGCCATGTGCACACAGAGCGTCTGAGTTCAGGCTTCTCCTCTTCAGCCAGTGCGACCAGCACCATCATCCACAGAGAGCATCTGAACAGCGGATTTGGTTGGTTTGCTGCTACAAGGTCTGCCCCATTACCTCTTCTAAGGTCCTGGAAAGCAGAACTGGTATCATACTCCTGCTGGCCGGGAACAAGACCCCTTCTCCTCTGTCTTTTTGCTTAATGGATTACGTATAATTTAGAAACAACTCCACAAATTAAAATATTTTGTAGTGTTACAGTGATATCATTCACAGTATCTAACAATATAGTTGTCATGGTAGCAAAAGGATTGTAAGCATTGATTTTTATTTCTATGTTTATCAGCCGGTGAAAACTGTATTTCCAATCCTGAATATCCAAAGCTAAATACCTGAACTCATAAAAATCCTAGCTGTCAAAAATCTGAAACATCTCAGCCCTCACTGTCCTCCAAAAAGACACCTTTATCCTGGTTTCTGAAAGTCAGCTGAGAAATCCACAAAATTATCTCAGCTGCAGACTGCATCTTTAATTTCCACTGATACAAATATAGGACTCTTTGGAAGACAAAGAATACACAGCAAAATAACTTTTATAATTTTGCATATTTTTACAACTCTAATTCCTTGGTATTTTTGTAAGCAATTTCACCAATCCTATTTGCGCACCAACTGCAAGGTGTACTTTGGAAAGAAGGAATGGAAAAGACAGCTTTTATAACCATGTCCAGTTATGAACCTAAGACATGGCATTAGAGATTATATTTTGGTTTATAGCTTCTTCCCAGCCAAAACCAGTACAGGGACTAAAGTTGCTCATATGGATTGATTTGGTAATTGATTATACTATATTTGCTTAATCCTATGTTGTCCTATGAAAAACTTGAGTCTTGTAAAAGAAAAGACCGAAACCCTCAAAATTACAGTGTGACCTAGGAGGAGGAACAGATTAAAAAAAAAAAAAGTTTATGTTCAAGTGAATAAAAATCTGATGTCATTATGAATCCAAACTCCACCTTTCATAATAATGACTAGGTTTTCAGATACAATGCAGCCAAGTTCTGAAATGGTTTGTGATTTATGTAGTCAATTGAAGCTACTGAGGATACCGATTAAGTATGGAACTGAAAGAATTTGCCTACTCAGACCAAACTTCATTGCCTCTTACAAATATGAAATTTCAAAACTATCCTACTAAAAATCCCACGTTCTTTAAAAAACAGCAGTACATGCTGCGCTGATTGAAAGTATCATCAGTACGCAATGCCTTTAGAAATTGGGCCACAAATTTATTTTCCTGTGAATACAAAGCAAGTATGTATGAATATCACCCCTGCTTTCATCTCATCTCCATCACTTCTGTTTCTGAAAATATATCCAGAAAGCCATCAAAATATGTACTTTAAGTTAGTTTAAAATTTGGAGATAAAATGCTTTTTGTTGCTTGGTAAAAATCAGCATTTCTAAAGGAAGTTTAGAAGTAGGTTTGAGCATAGGGGTATTATATGAGGTACAATGGTCTTTCTGACCACAGTGACAACATCATAAATTGTTAATGATGGTATCTAAAATTATTCTAATTAATGATCTAAGGTGAAGTAATTCAGTCCTTAAATCATTTTCATGTGTCAGCTGGTAAATCTAAGCCAGGGTTATAATTCTTACTGTGAAGAAACTTTGTTTCTCCTCATATTCTGCAGTTATTTAACCTGAAGAATTTCCCCGGGGCATCTTGGTAGTTGCAGAAATAATGGCTGTATATTAAATTCAGAAATTAAATGTCACTCAACTTGCAATAAAAATGTGCTAAAGAGTACCCAAAGTTTCTGTACTGTTTATGAATCCATCAGTTAACCAATAAAGCAAGCTAATTACTGTCAGAGAAACTTGCCACTATTTATTTGATCTTTGAAGTTACAGACACAGGAGTCATTAATAGATCTAACAATTTATTGTTGATCTTTCTGCTGTACAATGTGGAATGAATTATTTAGCTATTTTTGTTCAAAGGCATACACACATTTTCTAAAGGCCATAAACAATCAAAGAAGTCCCTATTCAGTGCGTTTGGAATTTTTTTCTGAATGTGTTTTAATATAGTTTTCTGATTAAAAAAAACATAGTATTTTTGTTGAATAAATAGCATTATGAAAGCAAACTACAATTTAGGAAAAATTCCTTCCACTGGTTGTACTGCAGATCAAGTTTCAGAAAGCTCCTAGAAAATTTTATCAAATATTACTGTGTAATAATTTTCCAGACACAGTGGAGGTTTTTTAATAGTTCTTTAAGGATTCATTGAAAGAAATATTCCTTCTACTACATAGAAAAGCAATTTGTACATCAGTGTTAATTCCTCTGGAAAATCTTTTCATAATGGAAAATTTTTTCTAATTTGTATCTGTAGAGAAGGCTAGGTTTTTATAGAAAAAAGGGGACCTTCTTGCAACATGTGGGCAGGGTTCTACCATCAAAGTAGTTCCCTCTGTGAATAAAATGACATACAAGGAACTTACAGAGTACTTGCACAATGAATTGGCCCCTAATCTCCTCTTGCAGAAGAAGAAATTTTTTATTCTTTTTTCACTCGGAGGTAGCAAAACATTGGAATAGGTGCCAAGAAAAGTTGTGGAATCCCCATCCTTGGACATCTTCAAAACTCAAGGCCCTGAGAAACATCACCTAATGCTGCAGCTGGATCTAACTTCATGGCTGACCTTGTGGCCAGCTGGAACCTTAGAACTTGGACCTTAGAGTCTGGATCAGATAACTTCTAGAAAACCCATCCAATCTAAATTATTATATGATTTGATTGCAAATTTTAGGTAGAATCTCAGTGACGCCCTGGGTGCGTTTCATTTTTTTAAAAAAGGTAGTTCTGCAAAATATTTTGCCAGTTTTATGCTGCTACTGGGGTCTGTGCTTGCCGCTCAATGGACTTCTATGTGCACCTTGTACAAGTTTGATCTCTATCCAGATGTTTAGCTGACAGCAGGGCTGATTAAGTCTCAACAAAGTAGAATTTGGTACTGTGTCTTATATCTTGAACCAACTTTCTGACACATCACAGAATCATAGAATCATAGAAGAGTCTGGATTGGAAGGGACCTTTAAAGGTTATCTGATATTAAACACATACTATTCAAGAGCTATCTAGTACTAGCACCCACCTACTGAATACAAATATCACTCTTAAAGGACATTTTATATATAACTTTTTTAATACACAAAACTTTCCATATTAAGTTTTATAGCAAGTAAACTCACCATACTGTAATAGAGCATATGTGCCCTGTGAGGATCCAAGAAAATAATTGACTTTGCTCTGTGGGTAAAAGCACGCAAGTGCTTAGCATCAGCTCAGGATTATATTACCAGCTGAAAGACGTAAACAGGGACTCAGCCAGTAGCAATGGGTAGCTGCAAATGCCTAGTGAGTGCAGCATTAGAGAAATGGAATCCTTCTGGGTTCAATAGCTATAAAATCGAAAGACAACAGCACCCACACTCATTATGGCTGTTGTCTTTAGCTGGGGACTTTCAATGATACAAAAATGGATCAAAAAAGTCTTTAAAAGCCAGTTGAAACAGTTACAAGTCTTGATTATTCTGTGTTTCTGAGAAGTCTAACTGAACTTGAGAAAGCAGAGTGTATAGGAATTTTTCATTTTAAAAAAGGGCTTTTCTTCTCAGATCAGATGAGCCTCCAGGAACTACCTTTCCTAAAACAGAGGAAATCATTAATCATTTGATTTCCTTAGTTGTTCTGACCTTTATCAGAATTAGTTTCTACTTACATATATTGTACTTCAAAGACTTTTCCATGCTTGGGCCGATACAGTGGAGACCAGCATGGCACATGTTGTCTGTCCACTGTATGGAACTAACATTAACAGATGCATGGAGTCATGGAAAGTTTGGTTTCATTAGTGGGAAGAAAATAAAGACATCATGCAGATCCTTGCTATAAATGTTACTACGTGATTTGAGTATCACAGTGGTTCTAAAATTGTCATATGCCAAATGGTTAATTGTCTAAATTATCTTGAATAAGATTTGCTGGTATTTCTACTGCAATATATGGGGAAGCATTCCATTTAAAGTAGATTTTCTAAAATCTAAGTTATTTTCAGAATAATTTTGCATCTACAATTGTCTTTTAAAAAGTTTCTTATTTAGAGTGGAGTGAAGAGGTAATTTTGTGTCAACAGTGGAGTCACCAGATTATTTAATAGATATATTTGAATTGAAAAGCAAACACTTTGGAAATCATTTGCTACAAGAACCAAATAACATTTTTTTCCCTCGCTGATAACCAGAGTTGTATTTAGCAGGTGTCTTTAATCCAAAATTAACGTTGACGAAAACTCTTTAGAAAAGAATTTAAACCATTCTACAGGTATTTCAGTATTGTTATAGCCTAATTCTTGCAAGTCTTACTTAAACACTTCAGTTACATGCTCTCAGGGGTCTAAAAGGAAATCTAATGCCAAATATTTTTGCAGCTTTTCAAGTGTAATTACGCGTTAAACATCCAGAATTACTTAAGTGAAGTAATTTTTGGTATTTTTAACCCTCCCAGATCATCAAGTCATTCCTGGACCAGGAAAAACTTCGTTTCCTTCAGATATGTGTCCAATGTGCTCCAGTTTTCCAAGCTTCCCTTTTGCGTGGACCTTCTAAGATGCCATAACTGGACAACAGGGAGCTAAATTTTGCTGTCCTAGAGCTTTGTCACCAGCATGTCAACAACAATTCTCTGGCCAACTGCTATCAGGGTGAACATGTCATGACTGAGTTCTGCTGGCCTTGCCTCAATTTATTTAACATCTTTCTTCCACCTAACTGCCAATCTTTGAAAGAATAATTTGTCTGAATATGGACAAATTACTTAAACTATTATGGCTAGTTTGCTGACAGGCAGCATGATAGCACAAACATATTTCCCTTATGAAACCAGGCTAAAACCAGATTAAAATTCTATTTCCTTTGAAAAGTATTTTTATCTTATTCCGCTGTTATTGGTATCAGCACTTTGTCATTTGAATCATCATGATTCAATAACTTTGAATTATGGAACATCAACATGGTGTATATCACATAACAGAACATGTCTTTGTACATTTAACTGCAGATGACTTCTGGGAAAAAGAATGACCCATTCATTAATTTCTCAGCCTGAAAAGCCTTTGGCATATAAATAGCTTTAAAAAAAATATTAGTGTGGAATGTATTCTTCTACACATGTACACAAAACATGCATTGGCTGTTTCTGAATTGGGTGGCAAAACAGTGGCACACTTGCCCAGAGAGGTGGTAGATGCCCCATCCCTGGAAACATTCAAAGTCAGGTTGGATGGGGCTCTGAGCAACCTGATCCAGTTGAAGTTGTCCCTACTCGTTGCAGGGGTTTGGACTAGATGGCCTTAAAAGGTCCCTTCCAACCTAAACTATTCTGTGATTCTGTGGTTCTATGATTCTATGAATTTGGATGTTTGTTGTCTGCAAGTTGGTTGCATGAACAAGATACATCTGGGATGTGATCCAACGAGAGGTTGCAAAAGAGTTTGGGTTAAAATAGCATTTAAATGAGGCTGAGCTATTCAGCATTAAAAAATACTGGGGACAGACAGCTCATTATTGAAAGTACACTGAGTAACCTTCTATTGCCTGACAGCTCTAGGGACAAGATTTACCAGGGCCATCAAAAAATGTCTGGACATTTTTTGTGAAATGGTTTGCGTGTAGGAGAGAAGATGGGGGAAACAAGGAAATAAGGTGGCAGAGAGCATCTGTGCAGGTAACACTCTCTCACAAAAGGATCCATTTCTTTTCCAACCAATGCAAAGAAGCATCCCTGGACACATTCAAGGTCAGTTTGGACGGGGCTTTGAGGAACCTCATCTAGTTGAAGATGCCTCTTATCACTGCAGGGCCTCTGGACTAGATGACCTTTAAAGGTCCCTTCCAACCCAAACTATTCTATGATTCTATAATTCTGTAAGAGTAGCATGCAAATATACCTTAAGTGGAATGTGATTGTCAGACTACTACCAAAAAGCAAATTCAGTATGCATGACTGAGTCAGAAGGGGATTTTTTTTTTTTTTCTTCATGTGAAATAAAGATCTTGACATGGAAAAGGACAAGAAATTAGAAAACTGGTGCTACAGTTCTGTCTGGTGCTACAGTTAGGTCTAGTGGCTGTTTTATTTTGAAATCCGATGTAATATACAGTACTTTTTAATTTATAGTACTGCAGCAGATAATGCATAGATCTATGATAAAGTCAGTGATTCTGGCGACAGGATTCTGAATTTGGATACCTGCTGGTTTGCATTTTAATTACAACTGAATTACAGACAATGTAAACAGAAATCTGTGAAGTTAATTTTGTTTCGACATATTGTTTACAGCAGTGGTAACAAAGTTTTTAGGGAAGATTGTGAGGCTATTGCACTTCAATCACATTATTATTCTTAAATAAAAGTATTAAGGGAGGGAAAGATACTAAAAAAAGAAGAAAAAGAAAATGTTTTCTCTTAACCTTATGTACTGTACACAGCAGGCTGAGTGGGAAAGGGAAGTATAGAAGGATTTCTTAGCTCATCTGGAGGAAAACACGATGTATCTGGCTGGAGGCAAACTCAGAATACGTGTCCACTTTGTGTGCCTGTGGGGCCAAACAGTTCATTCTGCTTGTGGGCAGGCCAGTGAGAGAAAAAATCCAACATTTTTTCATGGGCTACTTATACATCATATAAGCTTTTATTTTAGTTAAAGAGAAAACATGTTGTAGGGGAAGAACATTTTGATTCCCAGGTTAAGAAAACTAACCATAAATAAACTGTTACTGAGGATAAAATGATGGTATGCTCCCCACTGTCATTTTTCTTCTAATTTCTTGAGGAACTGACATAGAGTAAATCTGTATCAAAGTTATTGAAGCTTGCTGCTCTCTTTTTATTCATTCCTGTTCCGAAAGTACACTTAGAGTGAAAAAATATGGGAGTATTTTATTTTGTTAAGTTTTAGAATTGATTACAGTGCTCTTCAGATACACCATATTTATGGCTGTAAAGTCTAAAATCCTCATTTTATGCACTTTACAGTCCCAGTATCAGAAACATGAGGTGCCTCCACATTATTTTTCCTAGAAGTGACCTAGAGGAACATGTTTAATGAAAGAAAAAAGAATAGATCAATCTTTGTGTTCTTGCAATCTCTTGTGTTTGTGCTGAAGCTGTAAATGTGTCTGTTATTGCTTTGCATTTTTTGGACACCATTCCTCTACAAAAGTTGGCATTCCCTTCATGCAGTCAGTCAATCTTTGAAAGGATGTATATCCTTGAGGTAATGTATTTCTAGCTGGGGAAATATAAGATATTTAATATAAATAATCCTGAGTTGTTCTGAGATCCCAGAAGTGAGAAGCATTGCAAATAAATACCAGGTAGATCATCCCAAGAGAGTTTCCATTCAGGACATGCACTATAGTGTAATATACCCTAGAGATGATTATTGAGGATTCAGCACTTCAGAGTTAAAAATGTCTTCTTGTTAATTAAATAATATAGTCTATTTGAATAAGTGTTGTGTTTTGTTTTGTTTTGTTTTTTTTGTTGGTTTTAGTTTTGGTTTTGCTTTCTATTTCTATAGAGGGAAGTCAAAGGTGTTACTGGACAGGGAAGTGATTGGTAGGGCACTTCACTTAAAATACTTACCTCATCTCTGATAATTCAAAGCAATCATCCTTCATCTGTGTGTGCAACTGATATTCAACATATTGAGCCCAAGTAACACCAACTGACCAATGGTATCCAACGGTATCCAGCTGGTATCATGGATCACGAAACATAGATGATTCATCTATCTGGTCTGCGTGACAAAGGTTGATCATCTTCACTTTGAGAATTGTGGTGTCTCAAAGAAAATGACTGTAACTGCTTAGTTGGATTTCTTTTCTCTGCCAGATACTCTTTTAAATGTGTTTGAAGAAAACAATGTGTGCAATGCTGAGGTAGAATGGAAATAAAGAGAATGTGTATAAAAAAATATCTTCAATTATCACTGAAATACAGCATCAGAAATGTAACATAGGGAGAAAGAGTTTAGCTCTTCTAGATAAAAAAACAAAGTGTAAATTTAGAACAGTGTCAATGAAGAGAAATAACTATATGATTATTTGAGAGATTTCAGAATTAATTTCCTAAAATGTGAGCTGGATAAGAAAATAAGTGGTTTAGAAAGTCCTTGAAAATTCATACTTAGCCATTGTTAATCCTGAAGAAATCTTAGCTCTATACACACTTTGTCTTTGCCTATATGGCTTCCTATAAATGTGTACTTTGCTGTTCAGCATGAACAGAAACACTGACTTTTCAAGGCCTAATAATCTTACATTTTATCTTATTCTTGGGCAAACTAAGATTTTTTTTTTTCAGCTACTTGTTATGAGAAGTTTGGATATGAAACTCTGTTCTGGAAAGGTCTAACAGCTCAGTCTCCATATAAAAGATGTGTATTTCTCCTCTCCTTTAAAAAATTAATATGCCTATGGGACATAATTTTTTATCCTTCAAAATTGTTAGGCAATTTCAAAGGGAACACACCAGATACTCCTCACCATCAAGTTCAGTTAGTCCCTACCCTATACAAATTTCCAAGTTTTGTTCTTTAAAGAATTTTTATCTAAATACTGATCTGACTCTACTCACTTAGTCAAGCAGATGCCATCTTCTCACTGCTGGAGCTGGCATAACTTCGGGCAATTCTCTGCTCCTGCTGTGCAAATAGTTATTCCATTTTACTGTCACTTGTTCTTCCTCTCCAGAATAGAAATAATCCAAGTAGTAAAAGACCTTAACAAATTATCATAACAATTAGACTGTAAGTGTGTAAAAACACAGAGGAAATCCCAGAACTCAGATATATTCCAAAAGAAGAAAAGAAGGAAAAAGAAACATTGCCCATCTCCCAGTCAATATCACAGAACTGCTATGGTCTTAACGTACCCCTTATATCTATTATCTTCTAACTAATTTGCTAGTCATTTCCATCACTCAATACTTACCTAATTTTAGATAGCTTATAGCTATTTTATCCCAATGGATTTTTTGAAACACGAGGGATTCAGCATAGTTAATAATAATAATGAAGCCATAACAATTATTTAGATGTAGTGTACTTTTGTTCAGCAGGAAGGTACAGAAAAACTTATCATTAAAAAAATCTTACCAAGTTCAGCAGCATCAGATGTTTTTCCTTGAGGAAACTATTTCTTTTGCAAAGATAACAAGCAAACTGAAAGGTGAAGGAAAACCTGAAAATGAATAGACACTAAATCCGCTACAGTTGAATTTTACAGCAAGTTTCCCATTGACTTTGTAGGAAACAGAATTGGTCATATGAGAATAACAGGATTTTGAAGAAATTAAGTAGTCTTTCTACTAAAATTTTAAGACTGTTTCTATTTTTTCCCGGTGTTAATTTTTCAGTTATTTTGGGGAAAAAAACAAATCTTAATAAAATTATGAAAGGACAAATTTTACTCTAAATATCTGTCACTTCACTCTACTTCTTGCTGCTATTTCTCTGAGCCCTTTATCCATGTTGACTTTTAGGTAGTCAGTATAGATATACTAAATAAAAGTTTGAGTAGGAAACAGTTGTGATATCAATGCTTGAACCCACTATAGAGAACAGAGCTTCCTCCTTTTGTCAGGGAAATTATTTCATGTTAATAGAATAGTAAATAGACAGTGACTAATTTTTTAAAGAAAAAATGGAGCTTTCCCAACATTTCTCACTTTATTATACTTTTATTAAATCAGTATTTTTTAAAATTAATAGGCAACTTAAAAAAAAGTAAAACTTGTCTTCCTAAGGAAAACCTGAAAGAGGGAATGACCGAAATGAAAAATTGTAAATGACTTTTGAAGCCATCTGAAACAATATTTTTACAAAACCAGATGAAAAGGTGGTTATTTACTGCTGTAGAGTCCATCTACAGTACTTTGATTTTTCTCTGTATTCGTCTCTTATTCTAAGGAATAACTCAAAAAGCTACAATGAAAGAGCCATGAGGTGTAGCAAAATGAAGAAAATAGCACTATAAGGGGTGCAGTTGGTTCATAGTTGGTTTTCCAACAATACATTAGGAAATGATTATAAGCACTGAAGACTTTTTTTGAGGAATTGCAAAAAGTGAAGTATGAACGTCTTTGGTGGGGCTTCAGTGTGTTTATGGAGATAAAGAGAAGGTAAGGGTACCCAAAACTGAATATCTTAAACTTGTAGTCTCTGTCAACATTTCTGCTTTTCTTGCTTTTCTGTTACCTTCTTGCTCAGAAAAATATCATTGTCAAAATTAAAATAGGGCATGCAATAGTTTAAAAGTCATGCCAATCAAATTAACATTAAAACTTGTCAGTATTGCTCCTCGTATTTTGAAGAGAAGCCCATGCAAAAGAGAAAGATTTACCATTAGAAATGCTGTACTGTTTTCTGTCCCGTGATTCTCTACCAGGTAGATTCATAGGCTCATGCAATTTTTTTGCCTGGTTTCCTACAGCTTGATAGCTGCACTTTTTGCCAGCCTCTGTGTACATTTTAATGCACTGTACATAGAATCATAGAAATTTTTAGGTTGGAAAAGACCTTTAAGGTCATAAGACTTGTGCTCTAGACCCTTCACCAGCTTAATTGTCCTTCTCTGGACATGTTCAAGCACCTCAATGTCTTTCCTGTAGTGTGGGGCTCAAAACTGAACATAGTATTCGAGGTGCAGCCTCACCAGTGCTGAGTACAGGGGGACAATCATTTCCTTACTGTTGCTGGCCACACTATTTCTGATACAGGCCAGGACGCTGTTGGCCTTCTTGGCCACCTGGGCACACTGGCGGCTCATATTCAGACAGCTGCTGACCAATACCTCCAGGACCTTTTCTGCTGGGCAACATTCCAGCTGCTTTTCCCCAAGCCTGTAGCTTTGCATTGGGGTTGTTGTGACTGAAGTGCAGGACCCTGCACTTGGCCTTTTTGAACCTCATACAGTTGGCCTCGGCCCATCGATCCAGCCTCTCCAGATCTCTCTGCAGAGCCTTCCTACCCTCAAGCACATCAACACTCCTGCCCCACTAGGTGTTGTCTGCAAACTTATTGAGGGTACACTTGACCCCCTTGTCCATATCATTGATAAAGTTGTTAAACAGACAAGAGGAAAGTTGTTAAAGGGACGAGAGGAAATGACCTCAAGTTGCACCAGGGGAGGTTTAGATTGGATATTAGGAAAAATTTCTTCACCAAGAGGGTGGTCAAACATTGGAACAGGCTGCCCAGGGAGGTGGTGGAGTCACCATCTCTAGAAGTGTTCAAAAAATGTGTGGATCTGGTGCTTCAGGACATGGTTTAGGGGGCATGGTGGTGCTGGATTAATGGTTGGACTTGATGATCTTGAAGGTCCTTTCCAACCTTAGTGATTCTGTGATTCTGTGATTCTGTAACAAAACTGGCCCTGAGGAACACCGCTTGTGAATGGCCACCAACTGGATTTAACTCCATTCACCACAACTCTCTGGGCCTGGACATCCAGCCAGTTTTTTAGCCAGCAAAGAGTATGCCCATCTAAGTCATAAGCAGATAGTTTCCCCAGGAGAATGCTGTGGCACACAGTGTCAAAGACTTTACTAAAGTCCAGGTGAACAACATGTACAGCCTTTCCCTCATCCACTAAGCATGTCACCTTGTCATAGAAGGAGATCAGGTTAGTTAAGGAGTTACTTAAGACCTGCCTTCCATAAACCTGTTCTGACTGGGCTTGATCACCTGGTTGTCCTGTACATGCCATGTGATGCCACTCAGGATGATCTGTTCCATAACCTTCCCTGGCACTGAGGTCAGACTGACAGGCCTGTAGTTCCCCAGATCATCCTTCCGGCCTTTCCTGTAGATGGGTGTCACATTTGTGAACTTCCAGTCAACTGGGACCTTCCTGATTCTCCAGGACTGTTGATAAATGAGAATAATAAATTTTAATCTTATTTGACAGATAGATCACAATCTTAAAAAAATATCCTAAATTTTTAAGAAAACTATAAGAAATGGAAGAGAAAGCAAACCCAAGTTAATTAACTTAACAGTGATAAAAGCTGCAGAGTAATCTTAGGTGCTGTCTGTTCTACCTGACCCACTGGCTGCTCAGGTGATTCGGTGACCAAAGAGTTAATACAGTATGTATTTGCTAAATGCACAACCAAACAAAAGTATTAGGAACTCGAAGCAAAAGAATTTTACATATGTAAACATAATGACAGCAAGTACAGGTCACTGGATACAGGCGGTCTCAGGGTCATAATTAAAACTGTGTGTAGCTAGTATTTCAGTCTGTAATTCATTATGCACAACAGAAGCTCAGATGAAGAAGTGCTAAAGCATATTTCAGGGATTGCTTGTCTCAGAGCTGATGACAGATGCTGTTAAAGAATGTTTTACTATGGCCAAAATACAACATGAGGAAAGTTACCTTCACTAACCAGAAATTAAGATGGAGATACTAAATAATGAGAAAACAATAGTAACAACAACAATTAAACGTGACAAATCCTACCAGAAGATTCACATGTAATAAGCTGGAAACAATGCTAGAAGAATCGTCTTTCCTAAAGTGAGTAAATTCAGCTCCTAGCCACAGTAATTTTATGTAATTTCAGAGGCTCTAGAGGATCCAGAACATTTGCAGAACACCTTGTGTGAAGTCTGCAGATCTTTTTGTTTTCCTGTCATCTTTCCCAATACCTTACAATTTCCTCTTTGACATGCAATATTAAAGTACATATTGATTTCTGAAAAAAAACCTCTCCTGTTTCCTAAGGGAAGAGTTTCTCAACAAGAAAAATACACATAGGTTTAAACTCTTTCAGAGAGTGCTGATTTTACTGATTTTCTGGATCCAACATAGCACAGCAGGAAATAAGGAAAATAAAAAGAGAAAAAAGACAGTTCAGAAAACAATATTTGCAGGTATGTGTAGAAGCAATGCGCGTGTATTGGATCTGGCTGGGATGGAGTTAACTTCCCCACAGCAGCCCTCATAGTGCTGTGCCTTGTATTTGTAGCTAGCATGGTGTTGATAAGACACCAGTGTTTTGGCTACTGCTGAGCAGTGCTCACACAGCATCAAGGCTCTCTCTCCAACTCTACCCCTTCCCAAGGCCAATAGGCTATGAGTGGGCAAGATGTTGGGAAGGGACATAGCCAGGACAGTTGACCCAAAATGACCAAAGGTGTACTCTGTAGCATATGACATCATGTTTAGCAATAAAAGCTAAGAGAAAGGAGGAGTAGGGGTAGAGTGGGGTGTTATTATTAAGGCATTTGTCTTCTGAAGCAACTGCTACGCCTACTGAGCTACTTCCCAGGAAGTGGCTGGACATCTCGCTGATGGGAAGTAGAGAATAAATCTTTTTGCTTTTCTTTCTTCTGTGTATGGCCTTGGCTTTTCTTTATTAAACTGCCTTTATCTCAACTCATGAGTTTTTAATCTTATTTTCTCTCCCTGTCTCACCGAGGAGGGGGATTGAAAGATTAGGCTGGTGGGCACTTGGCAGCCAGCCAAGGTCAACCCACTGCAGTGTGCTCCACTATGGGATAATTTCTGTGATTAAGAATGTAATTCTTAATTAGCATAAGGATCTCCTGAACAGCACTTCCAATGTGTATGGAATGCATTAATATCTATTGTACATCTACCTCTTCTGTTATATTTAAACCTGGATTGGAATATTCTTTACTCTCCTGGTGGTGCAGCATACTGCTGATGCAGAAAAGAGCACTTGAACAAAAGAACTTCTTCTTTAAAACTGCTCCTCATGTAGTCATGCTGAATAAATGAAAGAAGAAATTTTGAGTATGGCAATGACCCCTTTCTTACAAAACTACTAGTGCATATTTGCTTCATATAAACTTGCTTACCTTAAGGACAAATTGTACTTATACCAAGGAAGACATTATCCTGGATCATGTTCTTTCAGATTGTGTTGTCCAATGGGGTCAGCTAAGTTATCCTAGTTTATATCTGGGTTAAGGGTACACATGCTTAATAAAGAAGTAAAATTTATATAACTGGAAAGACACGGAAAGTGGCTCAGTGCTAAACTGTGATAAGATTTCACCTACTTAGAACCCATTCACAGTTCACTTGGACACTGCACATAATGTGTCTTGGCCCAGAAGCCAGTATTTCCAAGAAACACTGCTTTGTCCCTTTTGCTAATCAGAGCAGTGGAGTCATGTCCTTTGCTAGCTATTCATTAAGTGGCAAATTAAAGAACTGACATAGACAGAGTTTTTATGCTGGGTTCTTTTCTTAATTACTTATATTTTAATCCATCTCTTTAAGATTTAATCTCACTGCAGAAACACTCACTCTTAAGAGATTAATTCACCTTCATTGAGTTTCCAGGGTTTTATTTAGTCTCTTCCCATCTTGAAATGCCCAAAGTAACCCATTTGTATTCATGTTCTTGGGGCAGATTCCGTACCACATCATGACAAGGTAAATGTGATGTTTTAGTCTGGATCTGGAGTGGCCTTTTGAAGTGAATCTTCTGATCAATCCCCCTTCTGGTGCTTCCATTCACATTGTGCAATGGTCCCAGAAAACATGGACTGGCGTGCTTGTTGAATAGGCAATCAGTCCATGATTTCTCTAAGGGGACGAACCTGGTGAAACCCTTGAAAAATTTACTGTGTGGATAATGTGTCCTCAATATCCAATGCTTCTCTCTTCACATCTGCTCCAGTTGTACCACATGGCCCCATGGTATAGATATATGCTGGATACTCCCCCTTGTTTCTTAATCTTCAGAAGATAGAAATGTTTTTGCAGATATAGAGATGTGTTTACATCCTATAAAAATATCCTGCTGCTTTATTTACTGTTCCTGTGATAGAAAGACTTTTTAATATCCCTTCCATAAAGCCACAAATACTCTGATTTGGTAGTGATTTTACCATGTGGGAAGCTTGACTTCTGAAGAAGTTATGATAATTATAAGAAGCTTGCACCACTTCTTTATATAGCACAGAAGAATTATGCTAGTTTTATCTCCTATCCAGCAGAGTTTCTATAAGGATTACAGCTTCTCTCCAGTGATGTACATCAAAGAAGTTGCAGACATTCTAGTGTAATTTTTTAGTTCTTATTTAGAACAATTCCATCTCTAACTTTGCAGAGCTTTGCACTTCAGATATGTTAAACTCCTTCCAAGGCACAGAAAACAGACACCTCTCATGTTTCTTATACTTTGAAGATGACTCTGAAAGTACCAGTCACTGAGGAGGCAAGGAAAGAAACTTCACAAACTGACGGTTTTTGTCCAATTGTCAGTTTAGTAGATAATATTGCCTAAGAAATAAATCAGAGCAGAGATAAGGGAACAGTGTAATACCTTTGAGGAAACAGTTACCAGTTAATCAACTTGTTTTCTAGTTATCATGTCTCAGTTTCACTAGGGTAGATTCTGAAATATGGAGAAAATCCCAAGTTTTATCACTAACTTAAGAGGGAGTAGGTTTCATCTGCAGGGTAGGAAAGGGATCAGTAATATAGGGAGCTCATATTGTTTTCTTCAAGCCACAACAGACTCAGAACCACAGAAAATGACAGTGGTTGTGCACAGTGGTTATATAATCTGTAGACTTGGAAGAATTCAGGGTTTCTTTTAATTGAGAATAAATGTTTAAAATTTGCAAAGATAACTTTTGGTTTCAAATTTTATCTATAACTGTAATTTCTGGTCAATTTTAACCTTCTTTTTCTTGTAATCTCAAGGACCCAGAAACCTGCTGTTCACCTCCAGTTCACTATTTACTGTGTTGATTTTATTTTAGCTTTGTGATCTGAACTGTAATCGACCCCAGATCCCATGAAAATCAGAGAACGTCAAAGTAGAATCCTTGGTACCAAAAATCTTTTTTTTCTGCATACTGACATTACATGATGCTAGAAGCTGTCCAGTTGAGGAGACAAATATGCATTTTCCCAAACAAAATTAAGAAATAAGAATTTTCAGAGACCTGGGACCCTTTTGCATTCATCTCCTGCTATGCACCTTTCATATCTTACACCTGAAATTGGCTGCTGTTGAAAGGTTCTGCTTGGCTGTATGCTTCCACTGCCCATAATATGCTTATTCTCTTTCCCCTATTTGTGATACATCAACCTGGTTCTGACCCAGCTGATCATCTGTTGGGCAGGGAGTCAAGTGTCTGTCAGCAAAATTTCCAGACCTGTGGCATGAAAACAGCCAAAAATTAACACTGGCTAATAAATCTTTTAAAAGGCTGTTCTTAAGCTCAGTTAGACACCAACCAGGCTTTAGTAAAGCTCAAGCAATTAAGAATTCATGGATGAATACTTCAAATGAAGTTCATTTATTCCTCATGCTTTACAATATTTTAATGAGTTGGAGATTAGCTCATAGTCCTTGAAAATCAGTAACTGTGTTAAACTAGGCTGGAATATATACCTTGATTCACTTCTAGCTGATAACTATATTTCAATTGGGAATATACTAATCATGTTGCTGGTATTATGGCAAGTATTGTAATAGAAAAACAAAATTAGTTTCTTTGGAATCATAGAAAAGTTGTTCTTTGCATCATTTGGAATTCATTTATCTTTAAGCTTTACAAGTAAATTTTAACCAAACAATACACTCAGTACATCATGCATAGGAGTTTTGCAACTCAGGATATCAGGCATAAAACTGAATAACTGAAGTATTTAACGAAAAGAAGAAAGTTATTTAAAAAAAACAAACTAAAAGAAAGAAAATACCCACAGCTAAACATCTGCAAGGCATTAAATATTCTACTTATGAACATTTACAATTACTAACCATTCAAACACTAGAAAATTGAGGGTGAACATGTACAAAGTAAACCTTGACAGATACTGTTTTTCTGAATAAGAAATTATAACCTTCTTAGACAAAATAAATTAACTAATCTTTTTCTCTTGAACTGACATCTAGTTGAATTACAGAAGGGATGAATTATTGTCTTTTGATCATCATAGACCTGTAAGTAATTCTGAATATGTTTTCACTAAAATCCGGTTCAGTTTTGTAGCTACTTATACACTAATATTGAATTTTGTAAAGTGTTTATTATTGTCTGAGCTATTCTCAGTGACTTCACTAAAATTTGAAAATTATCTTTTAAAACTTGCTCGGGTACTTCTTTCAAAGAGTGTACTAGAAAATTCTCAAAGAAGGAGGGAAATATATCACAGAATCCTTTATATTGGAAGGGACCTTTTGAGAACATCTAGTCCAACCTTCCTGCTCAAGCAGGACACACAACATCATGTCCAGTCAGGCAACCTATTCCCATGTTTGACTACTCTCACAGTAAGATAGTGTTTTGTTGTGTTCAGAAGGATTTTCATGTGTTTTCATTTGTGCCTATTGCCTCTTTTCCTGTCACTGGCTGCCACTGAAAAGCAGTCCTTCTTCTTCATCCCTTCCCATCAGGTATTTATATGCACTGGTGAGATCCCCTCGAGCTTCCTGTTCTCCAGCCTGAACAGCCTCTGGTTTTGCAGCCTCTCCTCATGTGTCAGATGTTCCAGCCCCTTAATCATCTTTGTGGCACTTCAGTGGCCTCTCTTCAGCATTTCTATGTCTCTCTTGCACTGGGGATCCCAGAACTGGATCCAACATTCCAGATGGGTCTCCAGTGCTGACTAGAAAGGAAGGATTATCTTCCTTGACCAGTTGAAAAGCCTATTCCTAATGCAACGCATAAATAAAAACAAATACATAAACCAAAGAAGAAGAAAATTTAAAATTTCTGAGCTTGCGAGTGGTGGGAGTTTTTCAAGAATGCTCTTATGGAAGCTGTTCATCCCATATAAAGGTAAGGGAAATAGGCAGAGCAAGAGACCCCCTTGGCTTAACTTCAGGCTTCTGAATCTTCTCAAACCAAAAGAGAAGCATACCAGAGATGGAAAAGCAGACAAATACCTGTTGAGAACTACAAGGGCATTGCCAGGGTGTGCAGAGATGCAGTTAGAAAAGCAAAAGCTCAGCCTGAATTGAATTGGCCAGATACATCAAAAACTACAAGAAAGGGTTCTTCAGGTATGTAAACAACAAGCAGAAACATAAGGAAAATATTGGTCCTCTGTTAAACAGGAGGGGTGAATCAGTCACCAACAACACGGAAAAGGCAGAGGTTCTCAACACTTTCTTCACCGCCGTCTTTACCAGCGCTGTTGGGTCTCAGGCCTTGGGAACAAAAACCCAGGTTGATGCAAACACAGACCCACTGTCAGTGAAGGAAGAGTTGGCATGTGAACTATTACAGGAGCTTGACCCCTACAAATCGATGGCCCCTGACATTATTCACCTGAGGATGTTAAGAGGGCTGGCTGACACCATTGCGAGGCCGCTCTCCATAATCTTTGGGAAGTTGTGGAGATCAGAGGATGTCCCAGAAGACTGGAAGAAGGCTAATGTCACCCCCATCCACAAGAAGGGCTTAAAGGAGGTTCCAGGAAATTATAGGCCCATCAATCTTATGTCAGTCCCTGAGAAAGTTATGGAACAAATCCTCCTGTGGGCTATCGCAAGTCAAATGAAGCATGTGATTGGGAAAAGCCAGCATTCACCAAGGGTAGATCATGCCTGACAAACCTAATTGCCTTCTACAACAAAGCAACCTGCTTCGTTGATGTGGGGCAAGTGGTGGACATTGTCAACCTGGATTTCTCCAAGGCTTTTGATACAGTTTCCCACAGCCTCCTCCTAGAGAAACTGATGTGTTATGGTCTAGACAAGTGGTCCATGCAGTGGGTGGGAACTGTCTGGCAGGCCACACCCAGAGGATGGTGGTAAAGAGCTCCTTTTCAAACTGGGAATCTGTGACAAGTCAGGTCCCCCAGGGATCAATAGTGGGCCCAATGCTGTTTAATATCTTCATAAGTGATCTGGATGATGGGATCAAGCATACCCTGATGAAGTTTGCCGATGATACCAAACTGATTGGGAAGAGGACACTTTGGAAGGGAGAGCCATCCTGCAGGGAGACTTGGATAGTCTGGAAGACTGGGCTAACAAGAACATTATGAAGTTCAACAAAGAAAAAAGGGAGGTCTTGCACCTGGGAAAACATAATCCAGGAGTGCAGCACAGGCTGGGATCTACCAAGCTGCAGAGCAGCTCTGTATGGAAGGGGACCTGGGGTCCTGGTGGACAGCAAGCTCAATACGAGTGAACAGTGTGCTGCTGCAGCAAAGCAAGCCAACGGGATGCTGTGTTGCATCAACAATGGTATCACCAGCAGAGACAGAGAAGTCATTATCCAACTGAGCACTTGCCAGGCCACACCTGGAAAACTGTGTTCAGTTTTGGTCCCTGCTGTACAAAAAAGGTGTGGACAGGCTGGGAATGCTCCAGAGAAGGGCCACAAAGATGATTCTGATACAGAGCCTGGTCTATGAGGAAAGGCTGAGAGAACTGGCTTTGTTCAGTCTTGAGAAAAGAAGGTTTAGGTTCCAGTATTTAAAGGGTGGCTACAGAGAAGGTGGAGACTCCCTTTTCCAAGGAGTCACATGGAAAAGGTGAGGAGTAATGGGTCAAAAGTAACTCTGGGGGAGATTCCGGCTGGACATAAGAGGAAAATTTTTCACAATGAGAACAATCAGCCATTGGAATAATCTCCCCAGGGAAGTGGCGGATTCCCCAACATCAGGCACTTTTAAGCTCCAGCTGGACAGGGTGCTGGGCCATCTTGTCTAGACCGTGCTTTTGCTAAGAAAAGTTGCACCAGATGATCCTTGATGTCCCTTCCAACCTTGAATTCTATGCTTATATGATTCTATACATAATTGCCATCTTTCAATGAATAACAGATTTTTCCAAGAATTAGACCCATTCATTTGAATTAATAAGTGTGGATGGTCAATTTGAAGCTAAGAATAGAGAAAATAAACTTTTGTCTAAATTTGTCTTAACTTTAAAAGCCTAAGGGGTTCTGGTATGGAGATTTTACTAAAATATATTTATAATACAACCTCTTTTTCAGTTATATTACCCGTATTATAACTTTTTCAGTTAAATGACCTCCAGTTATATTCATTCTTTCAAGACCTCTTCTTGCCAACTGAGTTTGAATTTCTCTATTCCAAATGAAATGGAATTTATAAATTAAATATGCAATCAGATTATAAATTACGTGTAACCAATACCAAAAATAAATTTTGTTACAGTACTAATTCTTGCTTGAGAAAATCTTTTTGCATATTTAATGACATTTCTTTTTTTGCAGTTTAAATAACACAGCATTTGGAAATTAAAAAACCCAAACCACTAAACAGGCCTGAGTGTCAGTAAAATTTTCTTTTTTTACATATTGCATTTAGAAGTATGACAATATAAAAAATTATTTTAAAATGAAATTGATACTACTTTCTCTAAGGACCAGGATACATAAAAATTAATTATGTGTATTATGATGTGCTTCCCTCTGTGTGTTTCACATGATGAAACACTCCTAGCTTTTTTACCTCTTCTGCTCCGATCAACGCTCAAGGTCCATTTTTTGGTTGGTTATTCTCATTAACAGAAGAAACTCCTAAAGTTGAGTGTTTCTGACTTAGTTGTGTTTAGGAGGATGTGTGATAGGATAGGATAGGATAGGATAGGATAGGATAGGATAGGATAGGATAGGATAGGATAGGATAGGATAGGATAGGGTAGGGTAGGGTAGGGTAGGGTAGGGTAGGGCAGGATAGAATAGAATAGAATAGAATAGAATAGAATAGAATAGAATAGAATAGAATAGAATAGAATAGAATAGTTCAGTTGGAAGGGACCTACAAGGATCATCTAGTCCAACTACTTGACCACTTCAAGGCTGGCCAAAAGTTAAAGCATGTTATTAAGGGCACTGTCCAAATGCCTCTTAAACACTGACAGGCTTGGGGCATCAACCACCTCTCTAGGAAGCCTGTTGCAGCATTTGACCTCCCTGACAGTAAAGAAATGCTTCCTAATGTTCAGTCTAAAGCTCTCTTGGTGCAGCTTTGAACCATTCCCACATGTCCTATCACTGGATACCAGAGAGAAGAGATCAGCACCTCCCTCTCCACTTCTCCTTCTCAGGAAGCTGTATAGAGCAATGAGGTCACCCCTCAGCCTCCTCTTCTCCAAACTAGACAAACCCAGAGTTCTTAGCCATCCCTCATAGAACATTTCTTCCAACCCTTTCACCAGCTTTGTGGTCCTCCTCTGGATGCATTCAAGTACCTAATGACCTATGAAGTCCTGCTAGTTTGAGCACATGAAAAACAAAACAGCTATGGTGTGTCCATGAGCCGAACTCTAACTCTCAATTTGACCCAAGACACTAATCAAAATCATGGCCCTAGGGAATGTTTTTTGGATTGTATTGGAACATTTTTTGCCATCTGATTCAAATAATCTGATTCTGTTCTCCTTTTGAACAGTGTAATTAAAGTTACCCTTAGCCTGAATTGTGAATTTTTTGGTTTTCTGGTTGGCTGGTTTATTTATTCATTTTACAAAATGTTTTCCTTTGTTAAAGACAATGATTTCCAAGTACAAACATGCATTTTAAAAACAATGGATGACTGAAGCATAATATATCCTGAGTATTGCCTATAGATTGCTGTAATGGTATCTGAAAGATGTGGATTTTTCATTTGAAGGTTGAAAAGAGAGGATTTATATAGAATTGAAGGAAAAAAGTTTTTAAAATTTCCATTAAACACTAAAACCAGACCATTTATTTCAGTAGAAGTTATAGTTCATGGTGAAAATTTATTTACAAGCATCCAGAATAGAAAATTATTATTCTTTAAAGACCTTCTGAAGTTGTTTGAAATATCAAATAGTTTTATGTTTAGCCCCTCACTACAAGGCCGCTGAGATGCTGGAGCATGTCCAGAGAAGGGTGATGAAGCTGGGTGAGGGGTCTGGAGCACGTCTTATGAGGAGCTGCTGAGGGAACTGGGGTTGTTCTGGATAAAAGGAGGCTGAGGGGAGACCTTATCACTCTCTACAACTATATAAAAGGGGGTTGTAGTGAGGTGGGTGTTGGTCTCTTCTCCCAAGTAACTAGACAGAACAAGAGGAAATGGCCTCAAGTTGCGCCAGGGGAGGTTTAGTCTAGATATTAGGAAAAATGTCTTTACAGAGACAGTCGTCAAACATTGGAACAGGCTGCCCAGGGAGGTGGTGGAGTCACTGTCTCTGGAAGTGTTCAAAAAAGTTGTAGACGTGGCACTTCGGGACATGATTTAGTGGGCATGGTGGTGCTGGGTTGACAGTTGGACTTGATGATATTAAAAGTCTTTTCCAACCTTAATAATTCTGTGATTCTATGATTCTATGTTAAATTTAAATTAATTAAATTTAAGTTGTTGTTGTTGTTGTTGTTATTATTAAGTTGTGATTTGTAGTATGTGGACATAAGCATATTTGTCGTGGTTTAGCCCCAGCCAGCAACTAAGCACCACGCAGCCGCTCGCTCACTTCCCCCTCCCCCAGTGGGATGGGGGAGAGAATTGGGAAAAAACTTGTAGGTTGAGATAAAAACAGTTTAATACAACAGCAAGAGAGAAGGAAACAACAGTGATAACAACAATAATAATACCGACAAAGGAATGTACAAGAACAAGTGATGCCCAATACAACAATTGCTCACCACCCGGCGATCGATAGCCCATCCCTGAGCAGCGATTTCTGCACCCTGGCCAACTCCAGTTTGTGTGCTGGGCAGGACGTCATATGGTAGGGAATATTTTTTTTGCCAGCCTGGGTCAGTTGTCCTGGCTGTGCACCCTCCCAGCTCCCCGTGCACCCCCAGCCTGCTCGCTGGCAGCCCAGCACGAGAAGCTGGGCTGTCCTTGACTGCTCAGCAACAACCCAAAACATCAGCATGTTATCAACATTTTCTCATCCCAAATCCAAAACACAGCCTCACACCAGCTTCTGTGAAGAAAACCAACTCGATCCTGGCTGAAACCAGGACACATATATAAAACAAACTCCTCGTTTTTTTCTGAATGCATGACCACTTTCAATGAAACTTTGAGAGATCGTACCCCATAAACCATATATACTGCATTTAATGAGATAAACCTGGGTTTTAAACATACTGTACCTCAGTTACACGTGCTCCTTTCTAAGTCATAGCAGTTGCACATATACAGGTCAAAACCTGCTGTTATGGAAGGCTCTCACTAAAAATCAATACCCAAGTAATGACTGCAAGAAAATATATTTAAACAGGATTAATTTATCTTTTTCCTTTTCATTGTCTTGTTGGAGTTTGCAAGTTATTTTTACTTAGCTAGAAAAACTAATATCCAAGTTGATAAAATATGTATGGAGCCATCCTGAAATGATAAAGGTAAGGAGGCATGAAACTCATTGAGAAAGTCTGTCTCTCTAATATCTCTGCTTTGCATGGCACAATGGTAGCTGCCTACGCACCACTCACTCGGGGTGCTGATGTGAGTTATTGTTGACAGAAGGAACATATGCAGCTTCTTGCTGTTACACACTTTTATTTATAAGGTCTTTTTTTCAGTTGATGTGATGATTCTTTAAGGTTGAGAGACACTGGGTCACTACTTTTAGAGGGAAAGAATAGACAGCATTAGGTCGTGCCTACATTAGCAACTTGGTTCAGAGCAGGAGCTTGGTTTTGAAGCCCTGACATTCTATATTTACTGAGAATGGGACTGAGTTCTCGGGCTGATTTTAATGCAGAAGAACTGCTTTAAGGAACTGAGATTCTCTCCATGGCAAATTAAATTGGGAGCTCTGCTCAAAAAGTGCTTCAGTGCTCCTTGGTCTCTGAATGAGTGTGGGTCATGCTCTCTCAAGACCCGCTGAGGTATGTAGCAGAAGGCTCCTGATCCATCTAGAGGTCTCTCAGCAACCTGGAAGGTTTCTAAAGCAATATATAGGGACAGATACTGTGGAAGTCTTCCTGCTTGCCCTCTGCTGCCAGACTTCAGCTCATTCTTCTGACTCTGTTGCTCCTGTCTCATTCATCTGCTCTCACCCTTTTTCAGGACCCTTTTTCTGCTGCCATCTAACTACCTTATGTTACTGTCTCTCCCCTGATCTCACTGAACCTCTTAATGTTCAGATGAACTTTTTCTAACATTTAAAGTTATTAATTTTCTACTTTTTCCATATGTTTCTGCCATGTTGACAGTAGTAATTTCGCTATTCAGAACATTCAGGGAGAAGGAACCTTTGTCAGTGTCAGTGGTTGTTAACCTCAGTACTGCCTCTGTGCGTGAAAGATGACTTTTTCAAGGTACACAGCACAGAACTCGGTACAGGGATGGCATTGTCCCTGAAATCATGCTTTGGAGGTACACACTGCTTGAAGAGCACTTGAGAGGTCTTTGGCTGGAAGCATAACTCAGAGAGAACAGACCATTCATGCTTCTGCACTGGGGTGCCAAGGCTGTGAAATATGAGAAACCAGAGGATTACATAGCCCTGTTTCTACAGAAGTCACCTTCAAAGCTACGTCTGTTTTCTTCTGTACCCAACATGGGATGTTGACCATCCCGTGTCCCAAGGAAAATGCTTTCCCACTAATCTGACATAGTCTCCTGCCCAGAATTTCCAACAGACCGAGGCACAACACATGCAGTGGTAGGGACTCACAGTGTTTGCTACTTAAAGAGTGGGTTTGCTTATTGGCTTGACTGATTTACTTATTGAAGTAGTTTAATTGAAACATGAAATACAACCTATGCTTTTACTGAGAATCAGGGAAATTACTGACACATGAATTAAGTTTAAATGCGGTAATGGCTATAAAGATTTGAATGAGAATCTTACTATAGAGCAAAAATACAGGAGCTGATACTTGTGGATCTCTCAGTTTGAGAGGAATGTGATGCTTTAAACAAGGTAGGTCTATTTTCTTTGTGATGGTTTTGCTCCAGCCTTTAAAAATGTGCAGAAACCTTCCCAGCAATATGAAAAGAGCTTGAAGAACTGAAGTCCCTTTTCTGCCAAAATAAGACTTTCTGAGCATCTGTTCTATAAATGAAGAAAGGATTCTTGTACTGTATCTTGATATTAAAGTTGATGATTCCACATGCAGCTGCATCTGCAGTAAAACTGTGGATAACTGGCAACGTAATAGCAAACAAAAGAGAGACAGACGGAGATAAGCATGTCTACATCTTAATGCTGGTACATGAATTGTCTGTACTATATGTATTACAATACATATAGTACATATATAGCAATTTATGTTCTATCAATAAAGTATAAACCTGATTCACATAGTTAGAGTAATTAAAAATATTTCATTAATGATAACTGAAACGTATTCAGTCTGTGAAGCTTACAGCAGTTTTTCAGTGAAGTTTTGCCTTTAAAAGTTTGATTCCTTCCATGATTCTTGCTCTGTCTTCCCACAGATCTAAAAAACCCCAAGTTTTTAATTTTATAGTGAAGGAAATGAAAACTTATTATTGTCTTTTATCTAAACTTGCTTAACAGTACAGTTTTTCTCTGTTTTAATAATGGATTGAACTGGATGCATTTAATCCTAGTGTGTAAGGAGCCAAGATTCCAGTCCAGTTTTAAAATGCATAGACTGTTTTTTCATGTAAAAAATCTTCATTTCCCTCTCCTATTGAGCCATCTGGTGGTTAATAACTGTAATGTACTCTTGAATACACCCTTTTACCTAACATGATGGGAAAGTTGTCTGCCCAGTGTTACCCAATGCTTATATTAATAGGAGTTACTATCCTATATTCTCGGATGTTAACACAATAGGTTTCTTGGAGGGTAAAAACGATTATACTATAATACATATAAATATAAAATGAGGTATAAATCAGAGAGAGGAAATGACTATTCTTTAATTTAAAATAAGTAACTATCAGTACTTCCATACCAATACCTAGGCTGTTGTAGTACATTGAAAATGGGGCCACATATTTTTTCATAAAGAAATTATATATTAATAAAACTGTATTTTTCCAGGCATGAGAACTAAATGTTCTCATGGAGTGTCTTAAACATGTGTGGACTTTCATGAACAGAGCTTGGGAAACAGATTATAATGTAAACGTTCGTCCATTTTTCATGTGCTTTAGTTATTATGGCCATAGTAATGCTAAGTTCTACCATTTTCTAGGTAGACGTTCCTATTATGTAGAGGGAGAAGATGTTCAGCTGTGTGATGTGGAGCCATTAAGACATAAACAATCAAAGAGATTTCTTTCCTGCACAACAAATATTCTATATTATGCAGATCACACAAAAGGGAAAGTGACAAGTGATTGCAGCTGTATTCTATTATTTATAAGGGTTCAGTAAAGGAACCTTCTGGCAAACAGTAAAAACTCTGAATTTTTTCCATTAAAAGATAGGCAGATCATGCTGTTAAACATCTTAGAGCAAAAGTGAGTAATTCAGTCATTAGTCAGCACTGAACAAGTCTCTTTCCTTGTACTAGTGACTCTGTTTAAAGGCTAAGCTCCCGAAGCATCATTTTCTCCATCTGCACAGTGTAACTCCATACATTGTGAAGTAGTTCTTTTACAGATTTTGTAAGCCTTTAACAACATTTGAAACCCATGTTATATCTGGCATGAAATGGATCAGTGGCAATCCTCTGAGGGGAAGAACAGAGCAGTGAATAGATTCCCTAGGAGCTCTCTGGAACAGCTGAAATTAGAGAAGTTTGAATCATTTCACCCATATTCCCAATGAGGACACTTCGCTGAAAGACAGATCACCATGAGGTAATGCTAGTAGTGACAGCAGCTTGTTCAGAGGCCTTGATGAATTATGATTTCTTGTTTAATTTTGTCAAAGGATGCTGACTAGGCAGCTACCAAAGACATTCAACATCCAACATAAAAATTTAATATGTAAGATTTATACTGTTAAGCAGGAAATAGGAAAAAAAAAATGAAAACATGGGAAGATTTGTGACTTACAGAAGAACAAATCCTGCTGGTTAGGTGGGCCCCAGCTAAGGGACTCGTATTCTGGGAGATGTGACTTAAATGAGTGTTACTAGTACACCACAGATTCATCTTGACAAATTAGTAAGAATTTACTGAGAAAAGCAATTCACTGAATTCAGACTCAAGTTTATGCTCTGATAGTAAATATGGTAGGGAATCTGAAATAATTCTAGAAAAAAATCACAGAATTACAGAATCATTAAGGTTGGAAAGGACTTTCAAGATCATCAAGTCCAAGCATTAACCCAACACCACCGTGCCCCCTAAACCATGTCCTGAAGCGCCACATCCACATGTTTTTTGAACACTTCCAGGGATGGCGACTCCACCACCTCCCTGGGCAGCCTGTTCCAATGCTTGACCACCCTCTCGGTGAAGAAATTTTTCCTAATATCCAATCTAAACCTCCCCTGGCACAACTTGAGGCCATTTCCTCTCATCCTATCGCTGGTTACTTGGGAGAAGAGACCGACTCTCACCTCACCACAACCCCCTTTCAGGTAGTTGTAGAGAGCAATAAGGTTCTCCCCTCAGCCTCCTCTTCTCCAGATTGAACAACGCCAGTTCCCTCAGCTGCTCCTCCTAAGACTTGTGCTCCAGACCCCTCACCAGCTTCGTTGCCCTTCTCTGGACATGCTCGAGCACCTCAGCATCCTTCTTCTAGTGAGGGGCCCAAAACTGAACACAGTACTCAAGGTGCGGCCTCACCAGTGCTGAGAAGCCTGAGGCAATACTCAGAATTAAAGTCCAGCAAATCAACATAAGCCAAGTCACTCTGGGCTCTGTGTGTGTGTTCATGTGCATGTTTATGTGTATGTGTTTGTTAGGTTTCACAAGCACCAGCAGAATGTTTGTGACTTTGACCAACAAGACAACAGCAGCACAACTGCACTTGAGAAAATCTTTGTACAAAAAGCATTTCATTTTTACAGTGGTGACTGGACTGTCAATCAAAAAAGCAAAAGGGGGGTTTATTAATGAATGCTAATGGCTATGGCAGAACATTTCTATTGGTAGTGCTTATACTGTAAGAAAAGTTGAAGGAATAGGAGAGTAACTTGGAAGAACCCTGTTTTATAAATGGATCAACACATCTCCTGTAAAAGAGTATATGGATGAGATATAGAAGAACTAAATGCATTTTTAAAAGAGACAATTTATATTATACTCAGAGATAGAGCAGCATTGATTGGACTAAAAAGATATCAGTGCTTTAGCTTCCTCAGAAGGATGCAATGTTGGGTGGACAGAGAACCAGTGCTACTGAAGAGGAGTCAGGTGACACCTTCCAAGAAATTCACGTTGAGATATTTGCTTGGCTCAGACTAAAGAATGTGAATGAAGCAAAGTGACTGAAAGGTCATTTAATTCCTCAAGGTGCAAATGAGTGTGTTCAGAAGTTTACCACATTTTAGCAAGCAACAGAGACAGCTGATGTTTTAAATAAAGCAGAATAATTGTCTAAATGAAGAGAGAAGGTTTGGATAGACAGAATACAGATTACTGCACCTGAAACGTGGCAGGACCATCATAGTTAGAAGATTTCTACATTCACAGGAGAAATCAGTGAAGAAGCATGTAAACCACAGAAAAACAAGTAGAAGGGAACTTTGGTATTTCAGTTTTGCTATGTCAGTATCACAATCTTCCTTACAGTGCATTACAGAAGCACTGTAAGGTCAGCAGTAGTTTGGCAGGAACATTGCCATCTATCTTATCATCACGTATTCTTTCCTGAGGTTCCCTTGTGTTTTAGTATCCCAGTACTGTACAGGAGCACTTTTGTTTAAGGTGCCATAGGTCAGGAGAGATAGCTGAGAATACAAGGTGGAACATTAGGTAAACCCACATTCTTACATACTACACAACCATTTTGCACAATGAATACTGATTGCAATATTTAGGACTATTTCTGACAGAATACATAAGCTCAAAAGTTACTATTCCACATTCACAAGGGGACTGGAATATTATTGAAAACTCATTACTCGGATCCCATCTAATTCCCCATTTAAAAAACCAACCAACCAACCAACAACAAAAACAAAAACCCAAAACCATTGGATAACTCTAGAACAGGCCTAAATGTAGAGCAGGTGGGAAGACTAGGTATGAGAAGGCATGTAGCTATTACTTGAGGTATGTCCCTGACATTTGCTATCGCCTACGAATATGTGCGTTTGTGCAACTCCATTGCTTTAGAGGACTTCACCAGCAAATCAGCAGAAGTCCATTCATGCAATTCAGCCGAGTAACTCATCACTGCTTCAGGGGACCCAATGGCTTAATCTTTTTCAGTTACTTGTGTTTCTGTAGTGCACTTTATAGGTGTAGATAGCAAGTGTAGTACTTAATTTCAGAAAAAAAACTTTGGAAATTGGAATGACTTACAGCTTTCTTCTGCAATTACAGAAGCATTTAGAAAACAGAACCTAAGAACATGTTCAAATGTGACATTGCATGACTGGTTTTGATAGTCGTGTACTTGCATACAACTGGAATAGCGCTAATGGAGAATTAGTTGCCTTCTGCTGTGTTAGAAAAATACACAAACACTCTCACATTACTTCATAGTTGTCTGTCCTTCACAGCTTAAAATAATATGCTAAAAGTGAGGGTGAAGGGCAGGAAGATTCAGAAAGGGAAAAAAATTTTAAGAACCTCTTTTAACAAATCCACAATTCTCCAGATCATACTTGACAAGAGGCATAAGATGACACTTATGACTCCAGTGAAATGACCAGAGAGCAGTTAAAGATGCAGATGGTGCAGAATATATTTCCTTAAAATTACCTAATAAAACATATGAAGAAAATCCTCACTTCATGAAAATTTATATAACATTTTACTAATATTTTACTGCAGATATAAAACTAATTCAGTACAAATTAAATTGACTAGAAAAAAAGAACAGTAAAATCTATGGAAGTTTCAGATCAATACAGTAATAAAAAACCAGGGTTACACAAAGAATGATCGTTTTCTATATGAATGTTTCAGTAGCTGGGCAGAAAATATTTTTGTTTCATTATTACCTAAATTATAAAGCGTAATAATCAATTTGATAATGGATAGGGTCATTTTATTACTTTTAAAAATGGGGATGCTCTGGTGGCGATGAGGAATGGGCAGCTGCGGCCGGATGGGTTAGAGCTTCCTGCAGGGGGCAAGCGTGGGCCATCTTGCCGCCTGTGAGCCGGAGCCGAGCCACCCTGATTTATGAGCGTGTTACACCTCGGGTTCATTTTGCTCCATTTTCTCCAATTGTTATGACGACTTCGCTAAGCAGTTGTTTATCTCAGTAGTCCTGAGCCAAAACTAAGTAACTGGGTAACATCCAAAAGAAACACAAAATGCAAACCTTACTAAGTTTTAAACCGCACTCCAGAAAAGATGATGTAGTGATTCACAACTAAACAGAAAAACAAAAACTGCGCAAACCCTCTTTACCCCAAGACCCAAGAACATTTATATAGTTATCCATCATTTTTTGCCACTTAGAATTGTGAAGGTTCCGGTGTTTCATTCTAGAAGGGCAAGTCCAAAAATGCCACAAGAAATATTTTACAACACTGTATTTCAAGTAAGCTCAAGAAATTTGCAGCTTAATTTGCAGCCCCATGAAGACAAAAAACCACCCTGAGTTCCCAAAATAGTTTTGGATGGAAGCTCAGTAAATTCTTCAGAATTTTTTACCTCTTAAATACATTGTGCAATGTCTATCCTTTGTATCATTCATACAGGACACACATTTTACAACTGAAATGATAATGAACTAAACTGTGAAGAGCGTTCAACATGATAACTGAAGTAAGAAAATTTTCATTGCAGAGTTTCTCATGATGTCTCAACATAACAGACACTGTATACTTATGAGCCCTCCCCAAGATTTACCAAATCTGAAGCCTAAAAATAATTGGAGTGACAATATTATTGCTAATATTAGTACTCCAGATTTGTCACTAAGCAGTGTTTAATAGAACATCTTAACTTGCACCAGTCATGCTGGGTGTCGTAGTTTAACCCCAGACAGCATTTAAGCACCACGCAGCCGCTTGCTCACTCCCCCACAGTGGGATTGGGGGAGAGAATTGGAAGGGTAAAAGTGAGAAAACTAGTGGATTGAGATAAAGACAGTTTAATAGGTAAAGCAAAAGCCGTGTACGCACACGGAGCAAAACAAGGAATTCATTCACCACTCCCCACGGGCAGGCAGGAGTTCAGCCATCCCCAGGAAAGCAGGGCTGCATCACACGTAATGGTGACTTGGGAAGACAGATGCCACCACTCAGTGTCTGCCCACACCCTTCTTCTTTTCCCCAGCTTTACATACTGAGCATGATGTCATGGGATATGGAATATCCCTGTGGCCAGCCCAGGTCAGCTGTCCTGGCTGTGTCCCCTCCCAGCTCCCCGTGCACCCCCAGCCTTCTTGCTAGCAGGCCAACATGAAAAGCTGGACCATCCTTGACTGCTCAGCAATAACACAAAACATCAGCACGTTATCAACATTTTTTCATCCCAAATCCAAAACACAGCCTCACACTAGCTTCTATGAAGAAAATTAACTCAATCTCAGATGAAACCAGGACACTGGGTAACCAGAAATTTCCCCCTATAAAGAGTCCAAAGTGACTGACCATTCCCATGTTACTGTGCAACTTACTCATTGGAAGCCTCCCTGCAAAAGTACAAACTGTGGGTATCAAGGGTTTATTACATTTCAGAGGACATACATGGGATTTATGTTTACACTCTACAAACCTGCATTTTACAGAAGCAGGCTAGGGTTCTCACAAGAATACACTCTCTTACAAGACTTATAGCACATGTGGCTTTTCTAGTAAGGATCCAACTAATATTAAAAAAAACCCCACAAAACTACAAAACCCAAGTATTTCACAGAATCGTTAAGGTTGGAAAAGACCTTTAAGATCATCAAGTCCAACCGTCAACCCAATACCACCATGCCCACTGAACCATGTCCTGAAGTGCCACGTCCACACATTTTTTGAACACTGCCAGAGATGGTGACTCCAGCACCTCACTGAGCAGCCTGTTCCAATGTTTGACCACTCTCTCTGTAAAGAACTTTTCCCTAAAATCCACTCTAAACCTCCCCTGGTGCAACTTGAGGCCACTTCCTCTTTTCCTATCACTAGTTACTTGGGAGAAGAGACCAACACCCTCGTCGCCACAACCCTCTTTCAGGTGTAGAGAGCAATAAGGTCTCCCCTCAGCCTCCTCTTCTCCAGACTAAACAATCCCAGTTCCCTCAGCCACTCCTCATAAGACTTGTCCTCCAGAGCCCTCACCAGCTTCGTTGCCCTTCTCTGGACACGCCCCAGTAACTCAACGTCCTTCTTGCAGTGAGAGGTCCAAAACCGAACACAGTATTCAAGGTGTGGCCTCACCAGTGCCGAGTACAGGAGCACAATCACTTCCCTGCTCCTGCTGGCCACACTATTTCTGATACAGGCCATGATGCTGTTGGCCTTCTTGGCCACCTGGGCACACTGCCGGCTCATGTTCAGCCGGCTGTCAACCAGCACCCCCAGGTCCCTTTCCGCCGGGCTGCTCTCCAGCCACCCCTCCCCAAGCCTGTAGCGTTGCATGGGGTTGTTGTGGCCGAAACGCAGGACCCTGCACTTGGCCTTATTAAACCTCATACTGTTGACCTCTGCCCATTGATCCAGCCTGCCCAGATCCCTCTCCAGAGCCCTCCTACCCTCCAGCAGATCAACACTCCCACCGAACTTGGTGTCATCTCCAAACTTACTGAGGGAGCACTCGATCCCCTCATCCAGATCATAGACAAAGATATTAAACAAGACTGGCCTCAGTACTGAGCCCTGGGTAACACCACTTGTGACCGGCCATCAACTGGATTTAACTCAGTTCATCACATTTCTTGTGGGACTTAACTAAATGAAGAAATAAAGAGTCTCAGGAAACTGAAAAGCTGCTAAGGTTTACCACCTTTTTTTGAGACAAAAAGTTTTTAATTTAAGTTTAGGAGAGACATAACTATGGAAATACAAACTGAGATGTGCACAATCCCTTCCTTCAAGAAAGTACATAGAGATTCATAGCACAGTGTCTGCCTCTTAGTCACCATTAGTCATCCTCTTAGTCACCCTTTCTTCTCTTATTAATGTAGAAAAAGATGTGCCCTGGTTCCATTTGGGAATTTAATGTATTTTGTCATTCTTTTGGTCTCTGGTGAGAGCAGCAGAACCTCTCACATCTTTTTTGGGTGAGAGAAGGGATCTGATACCTCAGGGTAGCTGCAGCATTTTCTACAATGTTGAGCTTTAGGGTCCTGCAGCATTTGATCGGCCTAGCAGAACTGAGGCCACTGTAACACTACAGAGTTTCACGTTGTGAGGAGGCTGATAGACAAGAAGCACCACATTTCTCTCCCGAAGCATAAACTGTGAATTCTCATGGAGGACGCCACCACTCAGGGGGAAAAATACACCAAAAGAAGCCTTCCTTCCAGTGCAGATGGAACCGATAACCATGCCATCAAATGGGGAAAAGTTGTAACATGTAAGGAGTATTCTGAAATGTCTCACATACTGACTGGGTTAGTCTTCTGTTACTAAATTTTCCCCTTTAAAACCTGTTTCATCTATTCTACAGGACAATTAAACAAAAATGCAGAGAGCATTTAGGAAAGGTCATTCTTTTTTAATGACTGCTGCCAGCTCATTCTTTCAAAATTTATTTTTTTTTCCTCTATCTCTTTAACCTGTTTTAGAGTTTTAACTTTGCCTCGAAGTAATTAAAAAACCCAAACACAGCTTATTTTCTTATTTGAAGAAGAATGTTCTTTTACTGTACAAGAGTATTCAAACAACCAGGGAAGATTTATGCATTTTTGCAGTAACTCTGATAGTATTATTTAAGTCTATTTTTCATAATTTTAATTCCAATTAGAATAGGATCTAGTTATTTTTGATGTAGATCTCCCACACATACCCTAAGATCATCACATGCTTGCCTGTGAGGATAAAAGTCCAAGACCAAGTCAACACAGCAGTTTCAAAGCCCAAAAAATTTCAAATCTTTCAATATTTCAAGGTTCAAAAAAACCACATTTTATTTGCTGGACTCATTCTAGAAACCAAGTGTTCTCCTCACACACACACACATACACACAAAATTATCCAGTTTTCTCAGTAAATGAACAAAGAAGTAAAAAGTAATTGCTTTCCTTCTTCAAGAAACTTTAACAAAATGAAAAAATAAATAAGTGCAAAAAGTACTGTCAATTGGATTTAGTCAGAAGTCTTTGTCTCAGGTTCATTGCTTCAAGTGGGGATTTACCTTAAAATGGGCCTGATAGTGCTTTCATTTTTTGCTTACAGAACTAATAAGTGAAGACAGTAAGTAAAGAATGATGCATAAAGGAAAATCTTTAAGATTTCATCTTTTTTTCTAGCAAAAGGGAAGCAATTATTGCAATAATTGTAAGAACAACTTTAATAATTATGGAAGAGAATTTTTATGTCAGCCGTGGGAGAAATGTTTTCAGACATGCCATTTTGGAGTGAGAGATGAAAATCTTCACTCCTTCCCCATCCTTTATAAGGGAGAAAAAAGTCCCAGCAAACCTGCTGTGCAAAATTCCATTATCAGCCATTGCCATTTCCTCCCGCCAGAGCTCTTGCCCTTCACTTTAGGTAGCTAGATGTTTTCCAGACAGAAAGGGATCATAACATCTCCAGAAACAACTGACTGAAACAGAAGTTAGGAAAAACAGTTTCAATTGGGCAGCAAGAGCTTGCCACCCCTTACGTAAGTGGTCCATCCATGGGGCTCCTATATAAAACACGTTCATAAACCACCCAGTCCTGAAACATCTCACCTAGGCTGTGTTTGCTGCAACATGAAATCTAGTTGTTATATCCTGATCACTCCTACTAGATCAAACTCCACAGACAACATCCAAGTGGAAACAACAAGGGTGAGATCCCTGACAGGGCTCAGATGCCAACTAGCTTAGACTTGGAAGCTGGCTTTAGCAACTTTAGCAGCAGAAACACAGGCAGCTTTAATTTTAGAAGCAGATATATGCGTAGGTTTTGAAGATCTGTGTTCAAACAGTGGTGACTAAGGTAATCCAATGTAGTACTGAGATTTGGAATTCCCTGGGCTCTAACCATAACTGATCATCCGACATAGGCAAAGTTTGTGCTGATAAAACATAGATTTATTCTTCGGAACATATACAATCCAGCTTGTTACACTAATTAATGAGATTACTCCTTTAAATGACATTAGAACCCTAATTCACAACATTGCTGGAATGCAGTCAGTGCCCCATATCACTGGCATGCATGTCACAGCACAGGATGCAGGCTGAGTCACTCTGTTTTAGTGTTCTACCCAGATCTTTACTCCTTTCGTTCTGTTTCCTTCTTCCTTCTACTGCCACACCCATATAGCACGCAACCGACAATCTAATGCCAGCCTTTCTCCCTAGGTTAATACCTCTCACTTCCAAAGAGTAATATAGGATCCATATTAGATCTAAAGTGGCTCTGGTTTGAGCTGTAGCCTCAAAGCTGAACATTTATATTCAAAAGTTTAAATTCAGCACCTTATTTGGTTTTGTCTCAGCTGGTTGTAAGGGTTTTCTTAGTATATTGCTCTGCTTGGGAGTCCTGTATCTTACTATCAGACCAGGTTTATTAAATCAAACTACATTTACTCATTTATAATTCCATCCCTTTAATCTTGAAAAAATATTTCTCTGAGGCTTTCCTTTGATATCTATCAAAAAGTGTGGTCTATTCCACTTAAAAAATGGAACAGTGAAATGGATGGTAAGAGCAGGAAGACATAATCATTGTCACTCCATTTTAAGATGAGGGCAGACCTTTCTGGTTATTAAGTCAGAGCAAAAGAATAGCTGTTAGAAAGTTTAAATTAAAAAAAAAAAGAAATCTACTTGAATGAATTCCAGTGAAGATAAGAGAAGTACAAATGATATATTCCATTATAAACCTTGTAATAACTTAAAATTGATTAGTGTTTGAAGACTGATGGATAACTGCAAAGCATTACTATTATAAAGCAAAGTGCAATTTTTGATACCATACAACTACTTCAAGATATCTAATTTTTCCCTCTTTTACAATAATCACAGCAGAAATAGAGAGATATCTGTCATTCATGAAAAATTAGTCTAGTTCTGAAAAAGATATTGTTAGTCACGACAAGTTTTAACAGAAATAGTGAAATAATGATTTGGCAATAGGAGGAACCAGGATCAGAAGGAATGGTTCAGACATGCAAGCACAGGAGGTCTCTATCTGCTTAGAATCTCAGTTATGGTAGGTCAGGCAAACAGGAGTTCAGCTGCAAACATGAAGCTTAATATGAATATATTGAATGACATATGGGAGAAAAAGCCTATATAGGTAAACTACAATTCAGTCATGAGCTCCTGAGCAGACTACTTACTTAGACTCCTCCTTATGTTTTTTTCACTAGCTGGCATATAAGAAGAGTTTATAGGGCAGTAGTTAGAAATTGGGCCATGGAAAAGATGAGCTCCTTTAAAGGATAAGGCACAGTCTCAGAAAACATATGTAATCTTAAGTTATCTTTTACCAAACAATGAATAAAATGTTATATTAGAATAATACAATTTAAAATCTAATTTTGAACTCAAGGCACTTCCATTTAAAAGAACATTCTTTCCCTGATTATGATGTTTTAACAAAGCCAGCACAATTTAGGATGGTAGTTGAACTATTTCATTAGAATCCACTGCCACAAATATGGTTAACTTCTTTCTACTCTTTATTTTCCCAAAGAAATAAATTTCAAAAGAATTAAATTATCTTTCCTGTTGAATTTTTAGGTTGTAGCAAATCCAACTTCTTTTCTAGGCATCTGTCAGGTTTCAGATAGGTACAAAGATAGTTCAATAGATAGATAGACAGACAGACAGATAGATAGATATGGATGGGTCTCTGACACACAATGTGAAGAAAGGGAACATGACAGGAAAAAAACAGAATGTAATAGGGTAATGCACTGTACCTGTTGAAATTATGTAAGGATGCGTGGTGACAACACAGATGCTAAGATCGCTGCCTCTTACAAGAATACCATCCCCCATGCAGACTTCAGCTGGAGTTTTCCCTTCTCTGACAAAGCAGTTAAGAATGAGTGCTGGGAAAATCATTGATTTTATTTAAATTTAAGTTTCCTGGCAGGAAATGAACAAATTCATTTAAGAAGAAAAGTAAATTACCAATGATTTCTGACTGATTTTTTTGTAAAGCTCTCAGTAACAAATGTGGACTTGACATATTTCCAATGGAGCTGCAATAATGTGGACAAAGACAGAGAAGAATTTGTCTGAGCTGTGAACAGCTACCATGGATAACTTGCTTTTAGGTGGAATATGACAAAACTGGGAGAGTTTACACATTCCAGATGAGGCAGTGAAGGGTGGGTGTACTATACTTTTACAGTTTGAAAAAAAGCTCTGAGCATATTAAATAGGGTGGACAGAGTGAAGAGGTGTCTCTTGAATCTTCTTGTTATATATTTCATTCAGGCAACATAAGAGAATAGGTTCAAAATTTATGCTTAAGAAAAAGAAGATGCTAATAGATAGATTGCAGTCCTGTTCTGTCAAAGTACAACTGTTAGTTGAAGAAGGTTGTTAACTGTTACTACAATCTTTCCTCTACAACATTCATTAACAATTTTCTTTTCTGATCCCTTATTTACTGTTTAGCTTCCAGCTTTACTGACCTCAGCAGTCTGGTTCTGAAGATCTAGCAGAATTAAAGAGAAGGAGGAAGGAAAACTTGTTTACCTTGGAAAGTACCATCACGTCTTTGTCAAGTAATGGCTCTAAATTTCTTGGCAATTAATACCTGACACCAACAAATGAAGGGAACATCCAGGGACTGTCCAGTCTTCTGTGGATGCACAGTGGAGTTTTATATATCTGCTGCTTTTGTATGCGTGCCTCAATATTTAAGGAAAAACTGAAGAACAGAAAAGTGGATAGGAACCTCATGAACAGTACCCATCTGAGAGTGACTCAGCTCATTTCTTCTCCAGTCCACTCAGTAGTGGTAGTACAGGGATTCTACCTGTCCCACCCGCAAAATCAAAACAAAGTAACCCCTGAAAAACACAGCACCTGTGGAGTTGTCTTTATATAACCTGAACATCCTGTTAAAAAATGTATTGTGTGCTTTCATATACTGGTGTCTAAATCCATATGAAACTCCCAAGGAGTGTTTTTCAGAGTTCCTGCTCATGTGATATGACACTATCACAATGCAAATGCCATTAGCCTTGTGGTAGTGATCCAGGAGAAAGTTTTCTTGGTTGCAATTTATTTGCCATGCCTCATGTCTCAGTGTTGTGCCGTACAATACTATAGGTCTTATTCAAAGATTTCATTAATTTTCTTTGGCACCTATTGGCAGTAGAATCAATGCTGGTAGTAATAAATAATAAACATGGAGTGAAAAGTGAGATTCAGAAGAATTCAGAAGAATCTCACTTTTTTGGGGAGGGAATGAAAAGGGAGACAGGCTCTTCTCAGTGGTACCCAGACACAGTACCGGCGGTAATGAGCACAAATTGAAACACCTGAAACTTCGTCTGAATGTAAGAAAAAACTTTTTTACTGTGAGGGTGATCAGATACTGGAACAGGTTGCTCAGAGAGGTTTTGCAGTCTCTGTCTGTGAAACTATGCAAAATCTGGCTGGACACAGTCCTGGGCAACCTGCTTTAGATGTCCATGCTTGAGCAACGGGAGTGAACTAGATGATTTTGAGAAGTGCCTACCAACCTCAACATTCCTGTGATTCTGTGATGAGAAAAAAAAAAAAACTCAAAAAACCAAGCTGGCGGAGATTGAAGTACTTTCTCTTCATAGAAAATCTTTCCCTTGTCTCTGCAAGTGAAGAAGGCTGAAAGCTTGTATGCTTGTGTAATATGGTGATGAGGGACACCAGTCTCTTTTCCATCCCACCCCACAATAAAAATGAAGGCGTCACAAGGACATTATCGTAATAACAGGGGCAGAATTAGTGGTTGTTTGACCAGGGAGATAGGAAAAGGGAATTTGAACAGTCACATGGTGGATTCTTGTGGACTCTGCAGTATTGCTTCTGCATTCGTAAGCAGAGAGGAGGCCTAGCATGGGTGGAGCTCACTTTTCACAGAAAAAAAGGTATTATCTTTACTTACAGCAGGCATGTGAAAAATACCATAAAGGTCTACAGGCTTTCCACAGTGGTTGACCAAGTTGCTCATTAAATCCTTCCACTACTTCTTCCTAAAGTTGTATGATCTGTTACTTCACCTTCAGACATAAATTAATCAAGGCCACACTGACCCATTATCATCTGTACAGGTTAATTATTTTCCTCTCCGTGGCACAACTTCAGTCTGTGCCATGTAAAACTCTCTCAGAGAGAGCCTAAGTGTGGTTTGCGGAGTACCTCAGGCTGAAACTCTTTCCATCTGCCAGAGTGGACACAGGTCATGTTGCACCACTTGCTTTCACAGCCAGACAATCATTTTCAGACCTGTTAAGTCTGTTAATGCAGAGGTAG
Source organism: Phaethon aethereus (assembly GCF_964289735.1). Classification (NCBI taxonomy): domain Eukaryota; kingdom Metazoa; phylum Chordata; class Aves; order Phaethontiformes; family Phaethontidae; genus Phaethon; species Phaethon aethereus. The sequence continues at coordinate 68,221,251 of NC_138576.1, read as the reverse complement.
CATTAAATCACAGAGGCAGCTTGATGATGGATCCTTCATACCCACACAGGAATGTTTTCCCTGTTTGTACTGTATGGGCCTTTCCAAAGCTTTCAATAGCTGAGTAAACCGCTGCGGCAGTTTAAGACACTAATAACCTAAATTTGTAATATTAACTGCCTGCCTGCGGTTACCATTGCTCTGGCAGACTTCAAAAAGTGCAATGTGCCCTGGTACTCCAACCAGTTCGGCATACAGCTTGGCACTTGTCCCCATTTCCCACTTACTGTTAAACTAATGCACTAACCTTTAGACTTAAATGTCTAGCACATGCATTTTCTTCTGTCAGCTCTGCTACAGAGATGCTTGCTTCCAGCAGATATCTTAAACTGACACAGCAAGATCAGCCAGAGCTCATTTGCCAGAGACTTGTTTCTTTCAAAGACAATGAGAACCAAGATCCAAATGGACTTTCAGCCCTTTGGAAAATGCCATCCAACACCTCTTGGAATTTCTAGCCATCTGTGGTGTAAAAGGTACAGTTTATTTCAAAAATCATGATGATGGCATTTGTTCTAAATGTCTCGTTGTACATATGAACTGCATATTTTACACCTGTACTATTGTGCTGCCATCAATCCCAAACATTATATTTGGAGTTAAAACAGTTTTGAAAACATGATGGAATAACCTATGACCTTAGTTAATAAAATGGTCTTGGGGAAGGAGACTTATGAATGTAGAAATTAAGGCTCTATTACAGATGGCTAATATTTAGTTATACACCAGCTGGAAAAACATCAACAAACTTTTCAGGATCTGTTGCAGATGAAGAAAGCAATTAGTTCTCAACATAAAGTAATTTTGACAGATGACATAATATGCAGGTAGCATTAAAGGTTAGTGAATAATTTAAATGGTCATCTAGAAAACCTCTAAATACATTTGAAAATAGAAAATGTATATATAAAAATGTATAGCTTATTTCATTTTTCATCATGCAACTTCGTAAATAACAGTAACAGTCCTAACATGACCTTAGCAGGAATAAAAAATTGCGTATGGGAAAAATTATAATTCACTCATTAATTCTGTAGCCTTGCTGCAATAAATTGAATTACATAAGAGACATCAGTTCAGTCTTGCATGGCTTAGTTTCTTGAAGTATGATGTAATCTGTCTTTTTAAGTGTTTTTGAACATGAAAGAGGAAGATCTTAGGAGTGTAAGGATTTTACACTGGAGCAGACCAAGAGTGTCTCTACTCCAGGAGTCCACTTTGAACAGATGCCTCCCAGAACCTTCAATGGGAACATTAACCTTTACACAATGCATAGAATTGTCCAATTCTGTATCATGAAAATAAATTTCTTCTTGATTCAAATCGTGATCACTTTATTTCTCAAGCTTGTTAGGGTTGATTGATGGCTCGTATTGTTTGGCCTTACTTGAAGCTTAATTGAAGAGAGAAGACCCATTTATCCCTATTAATGCTGTTTATATTCCCATCTTAATTACTCCAGCATCATTCCAGAGTAACTCCTTCAAGATGAATGTATTCCTCTGCCTTTCAGTTGATGCAAATGGATCTGAAGTCAATTTGAAACTTTCATCAAGATTTAATCTACCTCCAGAGTAAAGGCAAAATTATATGGAAGTTAATTCCAGCACAAGTGGACATTACATTTTATCTTTTATTTAGACAACACCTTTGATCTAAAGCACAAGGAAATGATGAATGGGGAGCATACGGAGAAACAGAAGCAGTAGTCAAAGAATTTGGAGAAGCTATCAGGTGCTTGCATAGAAAGGAAGAAAAGAAGAACCATCAGGTGATCATTAAAACCTGTGCTAAAGCAATGCTAAAACAAGGAAGAGAGAAAGATTTAAAAGTGCAGGATGAAGTTAGGGGAATCACCTGGAAAACATACTCCTTGGGTAAAGATCTCTTTGTGGACAACAGCACTACTCAGAGTGTAACAAATGAGAACATTCATTAGAGAGTTTCATTTATTCTGCACTGCCTTTGGTTAGTAATAGGCAATTCTCATATTGCCAGAGAGAAATAATTTTCTTGTTCAGGAGAAAAATTGTAAACTGAATGTTTGCATCTTAAACACTGTGTTTGCATGAAGACATGAGCATTAAATACTGATAAGGCAAGAAAAATACTGAATTTCTTAGAATACTAGAGCAAGAGAATCTGCCATTCTCCATTACCATACCTGCAAGTTATCAACTGCAACTATCAGAGACAAGTTGTCAATCAGCTCTATTGCGAGGATGAAAGAGTAGATGGTACAGTTTAATTTTATTATGGAAATTGATTTGCATCTTTTATACGTCTTGATTGAAATCTTTCCAGGTAATGGCATCGAAGAATACTCATAAAACTGCCATGACTGTGGTAATAACTATTATTATGATCGAATTTAATAATAAAAAAACCTGCCTGCAAGATGGGCAATATGAATAATTCATGTACAGTGTTGCTTAAAATGTGATAGAGAGAAAAAGACTTGTAGGAAAATTCTTAATGTATCCAGACAGGGATGATAATTGGGTTTTGCAACTAAATGAGTACTTCATGTACAAGACAGCACTAACAAGGCAGGAGAAGAAATTTACACATTGGAAAGACAATTTCATTTATCTGGTTACAGCAGGATAAGTGGAATAAATGGTTTTTCTTAAAGGAATTGACAGAAAATGCATATCCTGATAATAACTAGTTTTGTTTACAACTAGAGAACAACTGAATAGGAAACACAATAGCATCCTTTCAATATGTAACAACATATGTACCATGTGCTTATGTAGGCCTTACTTGTGCTATTAATCAAACACCTGCAAACACTGACCAGATCTCTTCCAGTACTGTCTTTTAGTTGCAAGCATAAACAGGAGTCTGGCATATGGAGAATTGTTTCACAGTTGCACTTTATTTAATTTTGTTTGATTTCTTTTAAGTCTACAGTATCAGATAAGCTTGTGTTTCCTGTTTTTATCGCCTACCACCTGGTGGAAAAAGCATGCAATGGCATAAAAAAGGACAGATGACTAAGACATTTTAGTGGCAGGGTCTGAAGTTACAGTGAGTAAGAGTTCATCAAGGATGTCAACTTCAGGAACAGAAAGCCATGCAAGAACTCATCTCTCCATCCTTGCCGAAAAGCACTGATTAGTTTTGAGAGTTGTCACTTCACTCGTAGATATGACAAGTAGAATTTCTTATATGTGAATGTCTGTGATGTCTTTAGAGCAATAGAAATATGAGAGTAAGCTAAACTCACAAGTAGCAGTCTACACGCTCCAGTTTGAGCAGCTAAAGGTGGGTCATTATTTTCTCTTTGCCTGGGTTTGTTCAGGACTGAACACACATCGGGATGACCTACAAGACAAAACAAAACTTGTTACAAAAATGATAAGAGAATTTGTATGTTTGAGAAAATAATTCTGTGCCCAGAATCTTTCTACTCATATCAATATAAACTTTTCATAATATTTTGATTTTGTTCTCCCTGATGTTCAGGTGTAGGAGCTTCAGCATTTGACTGTCAAATTACTGTCCCATTCCTTGTTCTGCTTTCTATTTATAATCAGGGCTAGGCATACATATGAAAATAGAGAAGTTATAAGTACTTGTATGTAGCAATGTAGAAGGGAACATACTTCTGTTTGTAGTACACCACCTTCTTAAGTTATTAAAAACAAATGAAACCAGATTTCCACCCTCCAAAATGCATACGAAAAGCCATTTGCAGTAACATACCAAAATGAGTTAACTAGTCTGAAAAAAACTTGGGAATTGGATTAATCAAAGCCCCTGTTAATACATTGTGCTTTACCCATTTCTAATTCTCTCTTACTTGAACTTGAAATCAGTCCTCTTTGTTCTGGCTTCCCACCAGGGTCTCCGATAAATGTTGATAAAACAAACTGACAATAAAGAAGTCTTTGAAAACTACTGTGGAGAACTGTGGGGAAAAAACCCAAACCAACCAAAACTGTATTCTTTCGTTATAACTATGGCCCATGCCTCTCTGTTTTGTTTATGATGGATTACTTGCTATGGAGATTAGATCTAAAGGGAGTTACTCTTGAGAAGCTACACAATTAGTCTGGAGAAGAGGAGGCTGAGGGGAGACCTTATCGCTCTCTACAACTACCTGAAAGGGGGTTGTGGCGACGAGGGTGTTGGTCTCTTCTCCCAAGTAACTAGTGATAGGACAAGAGGAAATGGCCTCAAGTTGCGCCAGGGGAGGTTTAGATTGGATATTAGGAAAAATTTCTTCACTGAGAGGGTGGTCAGGCATTGGAACAGGCTGCCCAGGGAGGTGGTGGAGTCTCCATCTCTGGAAGTGTTCAAAAAATGTGTGGATGTGGCGCTTCAGGACATGGTTTAGGGAACATGGTGGCGCTGGATTAATGGTTGGACTTGATGATCTTGAAGGTCCTTTCCAACCTTAGTGATTCTGTGATTCTGTGAATAATCTAGCTAAGAGACTACGAAGTAGTACTACAGTAGCATGGTTAATATGCCTATGGTTGCTTTGCCAAGATTGAGATCTGGAAATGATAAAGCCCCCAGAACTTCTTTATCAGTTAAAACAATATCTGCCCCATGAAGTAGTTTCCAGGATGACTCAGAAAAAATGTCAGAGCTTGAAAAGTACAAATTGGTTCCTAAGAAACCCAGGGCGCCCGAAGGCAACATTGTCCAGAGCCCAGGGGAGAGATCGAAACATGTCACTGAGAGCTGCGGACACCCACTGATGTTTGCCTGGCTCTCGAAAGTGGGCCGTGGGCTGGATAGCTGCAAGGAGAAGTGGTATCACAGGACAGGTTAGGAGTGACTGTCACTGCAGTTGCCAAGCACGCAGCAGGCTAAGATTCGTGCTAGCAATCCAGGACAGTGTATCCCAAAGAGAAGCTAGTTTCCAGTTTGCTGTCTTAGAGAGAGCTCCCTATGTACCTGGTCTCAAATCAAGTTTCAATTAGTAGCTCACTGCAGATCTCCAACTGCAGCCAAATCAATTCTGACTTTTCTCTAGTTGAGAGACTACTTTTGACTTAAACACATTCTTGCAAATAGTGTTTCTGTTCCTAAAAAACTTACAGAACTATGGTTTGAAGTCTGACTTCATAATCTTGTTCTCCTTGGTCATTTCTAAACCTAACTATGGAGAAAACAATCCCATCTTTCTGGATCACAAATAGAATATGGACATTATGTTTATTCTGCAGTAAAACTCTCTTCACTTTTGTTAATTACATTGGAAAAATCAATATCAGAAAAGGCCAAAGTGACATATTAAAAGATTATAGGGAAACCTGTTCCACTTCATTAACACAGTATCCAGAATTGCTGCTTCTGCATGTTATTGAGTTGTAGGGAAGTACTGGAAGTTTTAGAAAGAAAGAAAACATTGTTGTGTGCTATCCGCATGGACCAAAACACTTCAGAGAGAAAAAAGAAAAAGGGAAAACAAGTTTCTTGTCTTCTCGTTGAATAAGTCAGTGAACAGTCTTTAGTCTCCACAACTGGACCTTTTAAACAGCTATTCATTAGCTTATTGTATTGCGGGGGGAAACAAACAAAGAAACAAATGAAAAAAACCAACAAAAAGCCACATCCGGCCTGATCTGAAGTCAAATTATATACAATACATTCAATGGAGATTCTACTTTCCATAGAGAAATATTATTTTTTGTATGAACCTTAATATTTACTATCATAGAAAGACACCAGCAAAAGTTACCAGAAAAATGTCATAGCTAAAAAACCAAATCCATTTACCTAATTGAATCATTATGGTGAATAGTAAAAGAATATGTCTTCTATGTTTTCTTTTTAAAAAAATAATGAATCTTGTAGCAAGAAGCATTTATTCCGGCCAATACAGATTTTTTTTTATACCAAAGTACTGTAGAGGAAGAGAAAATTTTGATGAAACTTGCAAATACAGACTATTTCCCCTGACATTAGCAATAGTAGGACCAGGCCAATGGGAGCTGCTCAGGGGGCAACTGCAAGTGCAAGATCATCTGTCCTAAATGGGTGACATGAAAAGACACAGCATGTAACATTTTCAAGGTGAGGAATTATATGTAACAATGATAGTAAATGAAACTTCTGTAAATTATCCATGTCCAAAGGGCATATAATTTAAGAACAGAATTTGTGCAGCTGCTTTTGCAGATTTCATAACTATTTCTGAATGAGAACAGAGACATTTGGGGAAAATAGACATTCTTTGGTCTCTATACTGACTTTGCATGATCTGTTAATAGAAAACATGGAAATGTGATCTAGACAGCCAGTAGTTGCTGGCTTTCCATTTCCACTGAGCAAAATAACTGCTCGCAAGAAGGACATTCATGTTGCAATTTGGGACTCAGAGCGAACCCTCCTGTCTCCTGACACAGAATCATAGAGATTGACATCCACTTTGAAGTATTTTTCCCTTACAGATCAAATCTGAATTCCATGAAAAATGGGATGGATTGTTCTTACTGGGGAGCCAAACTAGGTTGTGAGTCCTGTGAGTAAAAACTTCCAGGTCATGAGATTTTCTTTGCCATGGCAAGGGTTTGCAGGAAGGAAAAAGTGATGGGCTGTCACCCTGTCTCTTTGCAGAGGTCTACAGGTGAAATTCAGTACATTTTTCAGTCCTTTGTTCTCAACTTTCAAGCTTTTTAAATGTTTCAGAGAAGGGCAAGATGTTCTTTACAGAAGAAAGAGACATGGATGTCAGCTTGGATTATATGCTGTATGACAGTTGTTCTTTGGCAATGTGTTAATGGTCTCATTTCATACCTCTGGATATTTCCCACACTGAAAGTTACTACACACAGGTTCAGCCTGCAGAAAACAAAAAAATGAAGTGAATTTTTGCCATTCAGAAATGCCATTTCTTTGCGATTTATATGTACTGCAGATAAACACAGAACAGATGAAGGAAACCAACATGGAAAGAGATACCATGGTTTAGTATAATTTGCGAATTCAGCAAGATGGGAGGGACAACCAAGCACTAGTCCCTGAACATAAAAGAGGAAGTTTAACTCCTGACTCTTCAAGGAGGGCGCTGGGGGAGGAATAAGGGGCTGGGAAGGAGTGAAAGAATTGTTTTCTTTCTCTCAGAGTCCAGAAGATCTTATTCTTATCCCAGGTGGGATAAAAGAAAAATGAAGTATATATAAATTTTCAACATATCTCACAATGTTGTTTTTGCACTAGCCAAATTTTTAGCTATGAGGTGATTGACAGCACAGACCCTAAAAGCAAAACAAATGAGCACTGTAATACAGCACACTTGGGTAGATCATTAGCTAAATCTCTTCAGCTCAAAAGCACAGGTCTGTACTGTCCAGTCTAAAAACATCCTTCCTTCATCGGCCATCAACTGCTGAACCCTCTCCTGAATGCCAATAGGAATGAATTTAAGTTACTCATGAACACATATACAACATATGGGTGGTCTGCTTTGAAGTGTCAGTGCCTTAGATTTAATATGCTAATAATTTATGCATAAAACACAGGTTGCATTGAAGGAAAAATCCAATATTGTCAGTTTCCATGACAACCAGTGTGCCAGCAGATTACATTGTCTCACATCAGATGGTTGCCAAGGTTGTGACCTATTTCTTAGTTCTAATCATTTTGTTTGAAGAATTTGGAAATGTTACCTGGAACATAAATGATAAAACATTGCACATGGTTAGGATAGTCCTTAAGTATAAAAGAATCTTGCATGCTAAGCTAAGGACTAGGCTTAGAAACTGAAAAGGAAGTATAAAGTAATAATGCCAGAAGTGAAAGAAGTCTTGGACAGTTGTGTGAACAGGCGGTGGGGTGGTGTACGACATTTCAGGATCAAGTCAGAGGTTAGGTACAGCCTACGCCCCTTGTTTGGCCGTTCATGTGAAATACACATCATTCTTGTGCCTGAGGCAAGTTGTTTTTAGCATAAAAACTAGCAGTGATATTACCATTAAGTGAAATGGGCAATATAATCAGCACAGATTGGTGCTCTTACTATCAGCAAAGAAACCAAAGATGGAAAAGACTCTTGGGGGTTCAAAGAAACCCAAGAGGGGTGTTGAATAATGGCCCCAAGCACTATGATAGTCCTCCCCAGGCACACCAAGGAAGGCTGCCAGAGCTGATGCCCATATTGCTTCCTCGTGTGCAGAAAGAGAGATACTTCTTGCCAAGTGCTATCACTCTGAGATTTTTCCCATGCCTGACATCAATTATTAAGAACAAAAAAAAACCCCTGATGTTTGGCATCAACCTTTTCCTGACCTCAACTGCAATATTCTACAGATAGTGGAAGGAAATGATCAGAACTTCTGAAGACATTTTTTAAAATGGGTGAGCAAGAGAGCAAGTATTTTACAGGTTGTGTGCCAAAGTACAAAATAAATCAATTGCTGTTGCAGTTAAATGAAGAGAACCACTTTCAAACACAAACATGTGCTAGTGTACTAGATGATGTCACATCTTCTGGATTCTTCACTGACCAAAGTTCACTACAATTTGAATAATATTTGAACTCCCTCTAGTTAGTCACTTTCTTTCATGCTCAAGAAAGGTATCAGGTTGCCATTGTTAAATAAATATGTTGCAGGGATGGATATATATATAAAAAATATATATATAACACCTGCAGGGACTGACTGTTGTTTTGAGTAGCAGACAAATGGTCCTCCACTACGTACTCATTTTACACTGTCTCATTGTAAAACAATGCAGGTAGGTAACAGTTTTGTAACCAGGTCTGTTAACTGACATTTTCTAGTTGAGCAAAGAATTTGTACTGTATTTTTTTCTCCCATCCAGCTTGGAAAGCAATCACTGTCAATCATGATGGTGAGATCAATACCATAAGCCCCAGTCCATGCTATTGAAGCCCTGCTTTTATGACCCATAAGACAAATAGTCCCACTGCTTGTTTAATCAAGTTGGTCTGACCAGATCAGTTGAGGTAAAATAGAAAACAGCTCAAGCCATTCTTTTTTTTTCCAGGATTGCTGAAGTGCAATCCAATGGCTATCAGGTGTTAGAGTTACAGTAGCTGCAGCAGAGTTGTATAACCTTAGTAATTCACTGGAATTTGACTTTGGTTATCACAATATGATTAGAGGAATGCAAATAGTCATGACTTGAAAAAATTATCTCTTTTTAGACCTGCTTTGGTGTTCTTTCTGGTTTTTTCCTCCACTACTCTCTTAGAAGTTCTCCCATCATAGCAAAAGATTACCTTTGAATTATAGGTTCTTCTTTTCATGTTATACTAGGGTTTTTGTAAAAGATGCAAATAATATGTGAAATGAAACACTGTGAAATCTGTTTCATGATGTTCTATTTTTCCTTCCAGTTGTTATTCTTTAACCTATTTTGTTCACGACACACATTTATAACTAGTCTTCATTGAGAGGTGAATGAACTCTAATGAATAAATACAATAATGGAAGTTCCTGTTTCCTTCTGCCCCAGGCTGGTCAGCTAGTCCAAAGAGAAAGATTTACACAGAACAACTGTTGGCATTGATTTGAGTGATTTCCTAGCTGCCTGGTTTATACAGAAATGTATTTAATGTAAATACTTATTGTTCAACTTCTTCAGAACACTCTTATACCTATAGATCACTCTAGGTGATTCATATCAGAACATTCCTGTTATTAGGTGGGGCTTTTTTGTAGAAACAAAACGAAAGATTTTCTTGCTGAGGCATCAGGAAAAACGTCATCTGGAGTACATCCTCTTTTTATTGATATTGTAACTTCTTTAGCAGATTCATTGACCCACTTGAGAGAATTTCAGGTATGGCATCTTCTCCCAAGTAACTAGCAATAGGACAAGAGGAAATGGCCTCAAGTTGCACCAGGGGAGGTTTAGATTGGATATTAGGAAAAATTTCTTCACCGAGACAGTGGTCAGGCATTGGAACAGGCTGCCCAGGGAGGTGGTGGAGTCGCCATCCCTGGAAGTGTTCAAAAAACGTGTGGATCTGGCGCTTCAGGGCATGGTTTAGGGGACACGGTGGCGCTGGATTAATGGTTCGACTTGATGATCTTGAAGATCCTTTCCAACCTTAGTGATTCTGTGATTCTGTGATTAATGGATGAGACAGGAAATAAAAAAAGGGATGAGAAGAGTGTGTCTATAAATATACAAGTAGCACAGCTATTTTATTTCTACCTACCACTTTCTATTTAGTAAAATGCTGGATAAAATAGAATTGTCCCCAGAGAGGCATAGCTGGTCCTAGAAACTAGTATCTATGACTTTTTGTCACTCGGTAGAATCGTTTCAGCTGCTCACAGTGACTCAGCCCATGTACACTGCAAAAAGGGGCTCTCAGCAGGAGATACAAGGGAGCATACAAGCATAAAAAAGACAAATACCTAGATCTTTTAACAGCTGAACACTTGGGATACTACTTTGGTGACACATGAACACTTATTCAGTGTGTGGATCAGAGAAGATGGAATAGTACATTTTTTACCACTTCTCACGGGTAAATAGGAGCTGAAGACAAGATACTGCTGTTTTTTCTTCTGCTGTTACAAGTAGTGACATCTACTTGGCACTACATGAGAGCATCAATTTCAGTGGCCTGGTCCTAAGAAGCAGTACTGTGAAAATCCCTCCCTTGAGTGTTAACCTGGCTACGGGGTGCTAGGAGGTAACTGGGGCTGTCAGGATACCCTAGACGTAGAGTCTACACATGCATTTTTCTCCTTTGGTTAGAGTTTCCTGAATGCTGGCAGAGAAGCCCAAATTGAGCTCAGGTTTAGTGAACCCAGTAGTGGGGCTCCCATTTCTTTGAAACTGTGCTCTCCAGCATGCTTTGGTGGACCACTAGTACCTTGATGATTCTTTATCCTATCCATGCATATTTGACATAGTGAACCTATCCTCAAAAATTTCTAATGGCAAGAGTATATGTTACTTTTTCTCAGTGTCTAACATCATCATAACCAAAAAATTATGGAACTATCTTGAAATTTTACTTGCACCACCCATTCTTCTATTTCCTCTGTCCCATGATCTTCTAGTAGTAGCTGGGAGTAACAGTGGTATGCTAATTTAAACTCATGTGTCTATTCCCTTCTTCAGCAAACCATGCCTCAAGGTATTAATTTGTGGTGAGGTGAAAAGTAAAGACAGGCTGGGGAGAGAGAGACATATTTGTGTGTGCATGCTGTTTCTGCTCCACAATGTTTTACCCCCCCAGCTATGTCAGTGAAATGTGTGCAAAATCACATATTCTTTGCCAAAATAACTACACCAGCCAAAAACCCCATGTGGACACAGCTATGTTGACAAAAGAGAGCTTTATGGGCTGATCTCTGACTGCTTGGGGAAGTTATACAGCTACACAGGCAGAAAAACTCCTTCTGTCGACATACTCTACTTCTGTAGAAAAGGATCCTGCTGCCACAGCTAAACCAGCATGGATATATTAGCATGGTTATATCTGCAATGTAAGTCCTCCACCTTGTGCAGTGGCCAAGGGAATTTAATAGTGGTTGGAAAAAAAGAGTCGTGGATCTCTTAGTCCACTGTGAATACTTGTTTAGCACTAGCTGAAGTTTGCCTATCAGAACCACAACACCTAATTCTTAATTGTAAAATAAATTCTTGTGTATGGTATTTTTCTACTCTGTCTCTGGAGATTCTGTACTGCTCCAACATCTATCATTAGGAGCTGGTTTTCTAGGTCAGTGGTTTAATTTCTTGATTATCATTTAGAATATGTCACATTCACTGATTGAATCTCAAAGTTTTAAATTTTCCTCACCATTCCTTGTATTTATGAAATATTTAGAAATATTTTCAGTCACACCATTCTCGCACCAAGTTATGTTATGAAAATACATTTGTATATGCATTTTTAAAATGGTTTTAAAAATAACAACAGAGAGAAGGGAAGTACTAGGGAAACTGGTATTGCACTAAACCTAAGTAATTTACAAAGTATTTGCAAAGGAGAAGCTGAATACTCTTCCGTTGCTGTAAGGCCAGAGCTAAGTGAAAACCTGGTAATCAGTAGGATGTTGGAAAGATTAAGCAAGTTACTCTTTTCCAATAAGTGTATACAAATCACTTCATGTTACTCAACCTTTTCCATAGTTGCTTTATTATTGGTTTGTTTGTTTTTTTTATTATTCAGAATGATTTGCTAAATAATCCCACAGGGACCCAGTGAATATAGATTTTTTTGCTAGCCTGGAAAATATTCCCAACACTTCTATCTATCTTCATTGTCCTTTCTTAATAGGGTAGTAACAGAAACATTTACTGCACCTCTAACTCTCATAGCAAGCCTGTTATCCCTCCTAGTGGTGGCAACATAGTAGGAAATTCATGTGTATTTCCCTTTCTCTCTCTCGTGTTTATACACAAATCAATAAACAAAAATGTGGAAGAGGGTCAGCATCTCTCCTGATAACACTCAGCCTGGGACTGTGATTAGGACCAAGGTTTTTCACTTTCAATATAGTGATGGTTTATCTTCTTTGGATTTTGCATAATTTATGTACTTAGTCATTGCCAAATGGTCAGAGATCCATAGGTTATGCACAGAAATACATATATATACACACATATATACATGCATATGTATATGTGTGCTTTATGACATTTGGGGTTTAAGAAGAAAGAATCAACCATTTGCCTCCAAGATGGTATCAAGATTCAGATATTCAGAAATCTCTCTTGAATAAATTTCTGGTCAGAGTACATCAGAAACATAGGAGAGCTTCCATCTAGGACAGACCCATCCCAAGAAGGACAGAACTGAAGATGAAGAATGCCTGAACCCATGGAAGAACTAGAGGACAACCCATTTCTAAGGAGTAAAGGTCGGGAATGAGACCTGATCTTTTGAAGGTACTAGGTCAACCCCTGTGGAGTGTTAGAGTGTCATACACATGTTCAGCTTCTCTGCAGAGATGTGTGCACTGTTTTGTCTTTGGGGGAGCAATGACCTCAGTGCCATCCCTCATATTTTGTGTTTCAGTTGTCATGTATCTATGAAAGTGCAACTGCAATGTTGGGGAAGGGGATCTGAGTAACTGGAGGTCAGTTGAAAACATGAAATCGTAATGTTTGAAAACTATGCCAAATGCTTATGCCATGAAAAGACTCTGGAACCTGGACTCCAGCGACCTTAGCCCTCAGAGGTGTGGTGAGTTCATGAAAGTATCACACTGTGATACACATACATACTGCATAGCAACAGTCACGAGAATAAGAAATAAGCTATAATAATCTCAGTTTGTTAAAACAGTGTGTGTGTAAAAATGTATGTATTAGTAGAACAGAAAAGAAACCCTAATGGAAGCCATTGGTTTATCCAAAATATCTATTACATTTTAAGAAGCTGTAGGGTAGAACATTAAGTAGTTATAACTGATACTATAAAATGTTCAAATCATATTTATTATTTGGAAGGAGACATGCAATTCCCTGATAATAAAATCTGTGAGTTTCCTTTTTGAATTTTTAGACTTGACTGCTGGATTGAACTACTCACTAGGTAAGTGTCAAGTAATTGATGCTGACCACTTCTCACTGGCAAGATAGATGTTATTTAGCTATGTGGGCAAGAATTAAAATGTCTGGAACAAAACTGATCACTAGATTGGGTTAAAATGTGCTTTTTAAGCATCGAACTTAAGCATTTAAACAAGCCATGAACATTAGACATACTGTTATGAGGGAAAGGAGTTAGAAAGAGCAGACCATATGGTTCAGGCAAAGGTATTGGGATCTCTGCCAGGTTGGGAACCAGAATGACTGAACCATACAAGAATAACAGATAAAGAAAAGAAGCTGTGAATGAATGGAGAGAAACATTTGATTGTGCTAAGCTAATTTTGAGGTAATCTTAAGTTTTAACTTTTTATAATAGAAGTTCCATGGACAATTATCATTAGGAACAAGTAAAGCATATAAAAGGTTAGGAGAAAAATGTATTTGTCTTTTGCAATGGGAGACCATTCAACATGGAACAAAAGCAGAAGACTGACACATAGCTACTGTAGAGAGGTGTGCATTATCATCAACATGTTCACCCTTGTACTTTTATTTTTATATTTATTTGTCTACACTTATATTTGCACAGTTTTAAATGGCACATTTATTGATAGACAAAAGGTTTAGACGAGCCCCCTCAGGTGATCATGCCTCTTTCAGTAGCCCCCAGCTGGCTGCCTAAAGTGTGACATGAAGACATTTACTTTCCAACACAAATTCCCTAGAAAGATTCACTCAGGAACCGTCAAGGAGAAGAGGGTATCCTGAAAAGGGGATGGCAAAATAAGGAGAGTCCTGAGGGAAAAGCAGAACTTTTTGATTACACCGATGGTTATGAAGGTGTAATTCTGATTCAGACTACAAAGGAGAAAGAGCTATGGTGCTTTATGTATTTTATTTTATTCTTGGCTTTTAAAGAATAAGCCAGATTTACTGATATATTCACCCAGTTTTCTACCAAGTGTGAGCTGAACTTAGCAGTGGCAGGTGCAAGTTCAGTGGCCCTGGCAAACCTTCCCATGGGATGTCACTATAATGGCTGGACTCGAACCAGGATAACCAGATAGTCTTGATTTCTTGTGGTGTCAGACACAAAGTGAGTCAAAAAACTTGATTTAGTTGTTCGCTTTATTTAGTTGTTCGCCTTACAACAGGTTTCTTGTGTGACATGGACAAACAATCTAGGCCTAGATTTTTTGAGTATCTAAGCTGTGTACTGCTTTCAGTAAGAGGTAGGCACTGTCATAGGAGATCACTTTTTTACCTTTGCACTATGGGCCTCTTTTTGTCTAAGTTTCTTATGAGGGAAATGGGATAGCAGTGTCTGGCTGAAAATGTTCACTGATGGTTGCAAAGCACTACTGTCACAAGGGCTGGGTAAGCTTGGAAGACAGATGGAAGGACAGTAATAGTTTTCTTTTTTATAATATTGGTCAAAGAAAAGCCAGAGGTCGAAGTTTTTCCAAGCATCTCCACACATTCATTTAATTCCTTAAATCCAGCTTCATTCTTAATTTACGAGATTTTGCCTCTGCAACGGGGAATGTGCAAGTAGGTCTGGCTGTGAGAAGACTCTTGTATTTAGAAGTGTAGTGCCCTTTCCCTTAATAATGAGGATGACAAAACCAGGTATAACAGGCAGCTTTGTACTATTGGAACAAATTAAGCCACTTTTATTAAACAAAAGAGGCAGTTGAGATCCTTTGATATACCCACAGTGCCTACATCCTGCAGATGTCTCACTTCAGTCAATTAATCAGTCATTTCCCAGAGCATGGTAATTGTTTATGCAACCACTTTGATATGTTTTATAGCATTTTGTTTAATCCTCCCCAACTTTTCATCCTTGGCAAGAGCTTTATGGTAACATAAACTGTAATTGTGCAGTAAAGAAAATCACCTTATGTTACAGGCTACAACTGCTTTATCACCCTCATCCTAACATACATAACCTACACTCAAACAGCTAAATGTGGTGAGCGAGGCTGGGCAGCATGCTGCTTTAATAACATGTAAACGCAATAACTTCTTGACAAAGAACTTAACCTCCATCAGGAGACAGAGTCAGAACTGTCTAGGGGATTTTTATATTTCTCAGTCAATGACAGGAAAGGGAATATATTGCCATTATAGCTGGCAGACTTTTTTCTGCATAAAAAAAGCTTTCTTAAAGACAAAAAGGAAGATAAAAACCTTCTCCAATCCCATTTCTCCTCCCTGATAAGATTTTTTTGAGAAAATTGTCAACATTCTAAAAGTATTTTTACTTTTTAAATTAGAAATAATTTGTTCATTAGATTCTTATCTTTTTATTTAATGAAAACCAGAAATTAAATAAAATATAAATGAAAACTTGTAAAAATATAAACAGAGTATAAGGAATATACTGCAGGGGGATTGGACAAAATGGCCTTAAAAGGTCCCTTCCAACCCAAAGATTCGATGATTCTATGAAATAGCTCAAAATCTTTTGCTAACTTATCCCATTGGAAAAGTAAAGTAAAAAAAATTAATCAGCAGTTGAAACTTCCTTTGACTTTTCTTTAAGTCAGAAATGCACCAGAATCAACCAGCTCCTCTGATCCTTTGTCTTATTAGGAGTCTTATTTTCAGAAAAAAATAACGAAATGTCTAATCAAAAACTTCTTGCCAACACAACCATAACATCTTTTTTTATGTCCTGAATGGTTGCTAGCCACCAGTGAGGTAGAGAATCCCTGCCATTTGTGATATCCTCCCTCCAGAAGGAGACTTACAGTGTTTCCAGATTCCCATCCGCCTATGGAAGTCTGCAGACGGTAGTTGTAGGCCTCTACTTTAGGACATGTGCCACAAAACTCCCTCTTTGCTCCCATTTCCTTTGCCACCTCACCTGTGTGAGTTTTGGACAAATCTTGGCTTTTCCTCACCACCCTTGCTTTTCTGTCTGCTGGTATGAAGTGACAATTGGCACAGAAATTGAATTTCTGTGCTGGTTACAGACTGAATCTGTGTTTTTTTTGTTCTTCAAAGACTATTGAGCAGGACCATGGCAGTCGATCTGTGATAAAGCAGGAAGGGTCTTTCTGGAAAGAAGAAATTAGGAGGTAAGACCCACATCGATACTACTGCTACTTTTTGACTGCACACACTGACACCACTCGTCCTCCTTCCTTTCCAGGAGAGCAGGTTATGGGAAGTAGCTTGTTGTCTGCTGTCTGCATGAGTGTCTGCAGAGGGTGCTTGCAACCATTGCTGACAGCACATGTGTAAATGCACCTCAGACTTTGAGACTGGGAAAGAACTGCAGTGACAAATTCCATTTCCTCAGTGAGTAGAGATGGAAAGAAACCAGTCATGAACCTGGCAAAATAAAATGTCAAGATTAAAATATAAATACAGGGGACAAAACAACTTCCGCATCCAGTTCCACTCCTGGGTGAGGTCAGTGCCTTGCAAGTTCATTTATCCCCCAAAATCTCCTACTTTACCACAACTATTTTCTGAGCTGTTCAGAGGTGCTGCCACTAATGCCTGTGCCACCCCATGCTGCTCTGATAAAGAAGGTATTGGGCATGTGAGGAGTGTTTGTAGGCTTCCTCTCCAGCGTCTGATGACATTCTCTGCATTATATCTTATAGCATAAGCCTCCATCACCCTTTCATGTTGCAGCAAACCCACTCTCCTCCAAGTAGTAAGTGTTGGAAACCACTGCACTGAACCCCAACTGTCATGAAATAAACTTTCATCATAAGACTCAACGTCTTTCCTCAATACCTTTCCTCCTCTAACGCTTGGTTACCACTTACAAAATCTAAACCTCTGGAGATATTCTCTAGGATTTATGAATAGGATTTTAATGCAAGTTAATCTATGTCACATGAGCTATTTCTTCCTCAGCACTTGGCCACAGAGCTTGATAGTATATATCATCAGTAATTCTATTCTTCACCCTAGTGCTGCATATTTTTAGCTATAGTTTTTGGTTGCTTTTTTTTTTTCTTCATTCTTTCTCTTTAGGTTAGAGAAGTGTTATATATTGCATTTGGATCGTTTCCAGTCATACTGTTGTGTGCCATACTGAGTACCACAATGATACTTAATTGGCAGTAAATAGAGAAAAAGCAGTCATCCCTGGAAAGCAGCTGTTCTATGAATATATAGCACAGTAGTGTGGAGGAAGTGGTAGGAAGGTTTCGAGTCACAGCTAGTTTAAATGGAGGACTTTGACATGCTGTACGAATAATAACTCCTCTCTAAATCTGAGGGAACAGGATGGGCAGGACCATCAGACAGGAAGTCTCATTCTTGGACAGAAATGAACTGGACTTTGTTCGCTTTTGCCCTTCTCTGTATTAATTGGGTAAACTTTGACGATTTGAGTGTGGACCATTATGCTGACTTTGTAGCATTTCATACTGGGTACTTTTGGTATTGTTTTAGATACCACCAAGAAACATGGAACATGGGACCTGGATGTTAAATATATTTTATAGTGTTTTGCATAGGAAGAGTTTGGCCTGTTTTTCCATAGGGGATGGTCTCACTTCATTGTTAACATGATATGAGAGGGCTACCATTTTTCAAAGGCAGGAAATAAATGTAATTTACTTGGTAATTTCTTTTTCTTATCACTAGACAGAACACAATTTATCTCCAAATTCAATTTGTTTGAATAATACTGTTAAAAAAGACAGAGAGGAAGATCTTCACCTTTTGTATATGGCTGCAAATGGGCTGTGCACTCCTTTAATTCTCAAATACAGCAGACCTGGAGAGCTTTTTTGAGTGAGGAATTGCAACCAGGTGGATGTAAATTCATTGCCCAACAACAAATTAATTTACTTAGGTATGATACATCTTCTTCCTCTTCCCATTATGGTAATTGAATATTCATCACATAACAAGTGCAGTTAATTAGCAGATTACTCATTTACTGGACAAATAATGAACATCTTATTCTGAACAAAGAAGGGGGATAGGCAAGCCAGAGGCAGAGGAAAGAAAACATACATTTTTATAAGGCTATTATTTAAATTAGTCTTCTTTTAAATAAGAAGAGAAAAAGGAATCACCACAAATATGCAATTTTTTAAAATAATATTATTTAATGATAGCCGTGCTGTATCCAGAGATAGTGTAGCTCAGGCTTCATACAGAATAGGGAGGTTGCTTGCCACCATGCTCCCACAAAAATCAATGGTAAGCCTCCCACGATATCAATGAGGCTAGATTTCACTCCTGATATTTCAAAAAGAATGGAGTATTACCATCACTTTAAAACCAAACGGTAAACCTTTGTGACATGTCAAAATTGATATATTCACATTGTCTTTAATTTATTAAGCTGTTGTTTCCTGAAGCTTTTCTCTCTACTTGCCTGTCAGCATCATTCTTTTGTCTTTTGTCTAATGTTTAGCCTGTAAAGATCTTTCAAAAAGGCCATTTTTTTCTTCTCCATTTGTGCACAGTGCAGTCCTTGCCCATAATTCAAGCTCTTGCATAGTACATACTTGCTATCCCTTGCCAGGGGGAAATGTTTTATTGGTATAAATTGGCATGGGTCCATTAAGGGGAATGGAGCCAACCAAAATCACCTTGATGGAGAATGATCCTTAATATTGAAGTTTGCTTACTTAGACTTGGGCTTTTTTTCTCCACTCTCCTCCCACCCCCCCCCGCCCCCGCCCCGCTAAAATAACCCCGGTTTCTTGCTGGGGTACCTATCCATTATCCCAAAATTTACCAGACTCTTAGATGCAGAAAAGGCAAAATGAATCTCTGATACAATTCTGCTAATGTCAGTGGCCTCGCGCCAGATTTAATTGCATCCAGCATCTTAAATCTGTGCCAAGTATAAATTCTCATTGAAAACTCAGTGGTGAGAGGAAACAATTCAGTTCTTCTAGACGAAGCTAGAGCTGCATTTTGTGCAGCTACACGCACCATTTGTGGGAGGTTTTCTCACATTGTGATACTTTATCATTAAACTACAAGCTGTTAGCACTTGTCAGAATGGTCCTGATATTGGCTAAATGTCACATGCTCATGACTGTGCTAAAGCAAAGATATTGGACCGGAAAAATCATATACTTGGAAGGAAATTTTTGATAAATTGAGGGATTGAAGCAGAGAGCAAGGAAGGAGGAGGGAGCATAGAGGGGAAAGGGACAGAAGAAAAGGGGGGGGAAAAAAAGCTTTCAGCTGGGTGGAACTAGAAGTCCAGGTCAGGGGAAGGAGGCAGAAGGTGGCAACTGCTTTATCCTAACAAATTCCCATTACTATTAGATTGGTCCGAGAAGTTCCTGTTGTCCAACAATTGAGGGTGAATTTTATTGAATTGTATCAGCCCCTAAATTTATATTTAACATCACTGAATGGCTGTATATTAGTACCTCACAATTTACTCATTAAAAATTAATTATGCTTTAGAGCTCTGCTAAGCTTTGTGCTAAGTTTATAGAAACAGAACCGAGAGATATGACATCTTTAAAAGTTTGTGGGCTTTTAGTGGCAGTGCAAGAGGATTCTGACAACTGATCTGATATCACTGCTACAGTTGAAAACAATAATTTCTAGATTAATTTATAGCATATATCAGCGGCTCTCTTTTAGTGATTATTTGTAACCTCTCTTGCCGTAGACTGGGCAAGATCAGCCCACTGTTCAGCTTTCTTTTTGTCCTTGGTATGGATTTGTGAAGCTCGTTGTTCTGGGAAATGTGCAGAACTGGAATGGCAGCTGAGAAATGGGACACATCTAACTAAAACACAAAACAACTCACAGCTCAGCCCCATGCTAAATTCCTGGGTTTGAGAGTTATTTTCTCTTCCCTTCTGCTTTCTTCCCCACTCCACCACCCCGTGTTAACTGGAGTAGCAGCAGTGGAAAGTGAAATTGCCTTTAGCTGTTGTGAAATATTAAATAATGTGAAAAAAGTGAGAGATTGTGCCCATTTCTAAGGAGAAGGAAAAAGAAAAACAAACCATGAATCCATTACAAGGAGAGACTATTTTCTACACTTAATCTTCCACCATGTCTCTTCCACCATTGAGCTTCTCTTTACCAGTCACAGAGGGAGCCCAGATTAACTAGGTCAGATGATGCAGCCTTTGTACATATGGGCAGATAAATACAATTCCTAAAGGGAATTCTTAGTCTCAGCTCAGGTAAGAATTGATCCTTGAGGTTATTATAGACAGACAGTCTGTATTCCAAGGTAAGTATAATTATTTTTTTCCTGTTGAAATTCTAATACAGAAATAATTTTGCAATTATAATAATTCACAATTAACGCCTGTGCCAGAGACAAAATCATATGAAAGTCATAACCAGAAATGGCTGGGTGTTTGAAAATGAAACTATGTCTCAATGAGATGATCACTTCCCTTAAAATTGATGTTTTTCAAAGGTAAATGTCAGTGTTGACAGATAATCCCAAAGTTCTGTCAGGAAATCAGTCTGTATGGCACTTCCCTCTGGTTTGGCAGCCACAGAAATTTACAGACTCTGGGTAAAAAGCTCTGATTTTAAAAAGATTTATTTTTTGAAAACATTTAAAAAAACCAAAACCAAATGCTGCTCTTTATCTGATTTCCCTCTCCTTCTGTTCTGTCTTCAAAAATACTTAATTAGATAATGGACAATTGTGTTGAATGGGTGATTATTGTTTGGGTTCTAATAATAGGATTAGTAAAAGAATTGTTTTATTCTTCAAGTGATTTGAATATTTTTCTCCAGTAAAAAATAATTAATCCATAAATCAGAAAATCTTCAGTTATTTACCTGTTGCATGTTTAGTTCAACTGGAAGGAATGGAAATTTACCCTGGCAACTCACAGCAGACAGGAGGGAAAATATGCTTTGGAAAGGAATTATATTGCTAGACTTTTGTGCTATGCAAGAAAAGGTCTAGATTAGTCATACCATTTTATTTAAAACACTATTTTAACTCCAAAGGCAGGCGCTGGCTATAGCATGTTAGAACATTCTTAACCTAAGGGTGGTACATGGAAGAAGAGGTTGGAAACTGTGCTTAGGACATTCCTTTTTAAGATAAAAGCGATGAGCTGCATCATGCTAGATTTGCCCCCTTCATCTCTAGCAGTGCTTTTGGCTAGATCAGGACATTACCAGTTATGTCCTGGCAAGCCACATGCTGGAGTTGGAATAGGCAAATTACAAATAGCTTATAAAAGAGAACAGACAGTCATGGTGAATGGGTTCATTAGCAATGTAAACATGGTGCGTATAGCCGACCTTCAGTGACGAAGTCCCTGAACTGCTGAATGCTGCGAGCTGGCACAGAGCATCGGGGGATGAACCATTGTGCGTTGGCGTTGTTTCCACAAGCAGCTGCTCTGAGCCTCGGCCAGCGACAGGCCAGACGGGCGTTTGCTCGTTCCTGCCTCGATCAGCGGGGGTTCGCCACTAATACTGTATCATAATATTGAGTGAATCACTCAATGGGTATTGTTACGACTTACTTCAAATTCGCATCCAATGGGTATCCACAAGCCCAAGCCTTCGTTTAGCATGCAGGTTCACCCCACCAGCATGGTACCCACCCATAGCAAAGGAGGATTGCAGAGAGTAAAAAAAAGAAGCTTTTTGAGAAACATAAGGAGGGGCCATGTCACAGACAGAAGCTAAATGCCACTGCAAACATGAGACAGGAGTACTTCTTGGACTAATGCTTTCCTTTCAGTTGTAATCCGCCACTCGCTTTGGCAAACTCCAGGAGTTTCAGGATGTAGTTAGTACGGTACATCTATCTGCCTCCAGAAGATGTAGAAGACTGTTCCTAACAAGATGCAAGTCTTGCTGCACATTTTGACATGCAGTTCCTTTACGGAAGACTAAGCTTAAACAGCCAGTTCTGTGTCAGAAAACAAAACTTACTGGATTTTTTTGAAATAAAAGAATAAAGCAAACCAGGTAAGTGGGCCTGTTTTTGCACCTACCAGCCTAACAATTGTGTATTCAACAGACTTGGGAGAATGGCAGCCATCCAACGTATGAAATACACAGGTTTGAGTCCCAGCTGCAGAAGAGGAACTTGAGCACAGCTTACATGGATGAGCACAGGTTTGCTCTCCATGGGACTGTGGGTATTCCTCAAGATCAGTCCTGAAATGCCACTCTGTAGTTAAGAAAGTTTTCCAACAGAAAGTATGGTTTTGGTCAGGAAATATTTTCAGGAATTTGTATATGCAATTAAAACATGCCTCATGTCTCCTTTAATTAATATCCAGCCTCTTTCAACTTTTAGTTTGTGACCATGATTTGATAGTGCCTTCTTCTGCTCATTTTCCACATGGGTTTTTCAAGCAGCAGGAAAACATAGTAGGGGCTCAAGGCAGCTGCAGAAGGGAAAAGTGAAGTCAGTTCAGGGGTAGAAGGGTTAAAAATGTAGTGGAATAGTTTTCTCACAGTGGTAACAACAACTGTGAGCAGGTGAATGGAATTAGTGATCTTGCCAGGTGCCTATCTGAGGTGGAAAAAAACACCAGAGGTAGAGCCTGAGGGAGAGATTTAATGATAAGGCCTTACCATGGAAATATGTGATTCATATCTCATCTGTTGAAACTCATACACATGTTGGTTAAAGTTTACATGAAATCCTGCCATTTTCTCAAAGCCTCAATTATTGCAGAGTCATTTCAGAGGCTGCTACACTGGTTAATTGCTATCAGATGTGCTATGTGAAACTCTTGCCAGTTCAGCTAGGTGAAAATCTGGGAATGTAGCACATCCTTTGATGAAAAGAAAATTTTGGCACACAAATACGTGAGAGATACACCAGCTCGAGGATTCAGAGCAGAATGCAATATAAGAAATCCAAAGTAAAACATTCCATAGGTCAGGATCCAGTATATGGACTGTATGAACAGCATGAAAAGCAAAGCTTCTGCTCAGCAACATCACTCCCATATGTCTAGGAAAACTAAACAGTTAGACTGGGAATTCTGACGTGGGAGAGAAGCAGCAGAAATATATAAAGCAGAGGGAAGAGCAACAGATATCTGAAAAAAGATAAAAAGTAAAAGGGCTTGGGTTTAAAGACGGCATCATCTTCACCATCCAGGAAAAATACAATCCAAACAAAGAACTCTCTCCTGTCTAATATTTCAATTCTTTTACAGATGCATGTTACTATCTAAAGTATTATCAGTAGGTTGTGAAAAGTTTAAGGGCATTTGCTATGCTAGGGATTGTATCTCTTTCCTAAACAATAAACTCAGTTAATAAACAGAGATGACTTGCAAAGAAGAGATAGTTTCAAAATGCAAGCCACGTAGCACAGATGATCAGCCTGTCCTCTATTAATCTCGCTATACTTCATATATCTGAATCTGTTATTTGTATAGTGTTTATTCTCTAATAAGATAAAATCAAAACCTGTATCCCCAAGAGCTCACGTAGGTCACCAGTGTGAATTAATCACAAGCCAAGTCAAAGAGCTGTACTCCAAGGAAATTGTGATCAATTCTAATCTACATATTAATTGATGTCTCAGAAAAGTGTTAAAAAGCAATTTTTAGTCAGACAAAATGCGTTAATTCAGTGGAAGTGTTCCTATGATAGCTACATAGCTGTCCAGGTTGGAAAGGAAAATATTAGAAGTCAAATCTACAGATATACTGCCACAAAAGAATAAAGGAAACCAGATGTATGTTCTGCAAAGGGAGATTTGTCTGAGCAAATGCACACGATTTTCATCATCACCTCAAAGAAGGCTGCTCCAACGAAAAGAAGACTTGGAATAAGGATGGCTGAGTCCTGCGGAATACTACCTTGAAGGGATGAATAAACAGCAGAAAAGTTGCACAATTAAAATCTGTTAGGTAACAGGAGTTGCACTTTAGCGAAGCAAGCTTCTATGCTCTTATCTACACAAAAGGACCACATTTTGAGTTGGACAGTTTAATTCTTTAGAGTAACGCTATTTGCCATTAAATAAACAGACCCACAAAACCCCAACAGTTCTCTGTCCTGGACTGTATTAAACATAATGAAATTCAAGATTAAATCATCAGTGCTTTCCAGTCTACTGCAGGCTCCAGGTCGACGACTGCTCCATCAGCCTTCCATCTCAAAAGCCTAGGACTTGCAGTGTGCCCAGGGACTGGCAGCATCAGGTAGTTTCAGATGAAGAAAAGTGTGTGTGTGTGTGCATATGTGAGTATATAGTAAGAGAGAACCCCTCGCTAATGCACACCCTGGAGAGTGTTGTGTTTGCTCTCTGCTTCATACTGAGTGAGTTTCAGCTGGAGACATTTGATAGCACCAACCGCATAAAGGAATTCATAACATTTTCAAGGATATTTGGGTCCACCTACACACCAGAAAGGCAGATAGATAGTCTGCACTTCAGAGCACCAAGTGCTTCTTCCTTCACAACAGTTTGCTTTGGGGAGTGAGGTGCTGGGTGCTGCATCAGCATCTGTTTCGTGGATCAGGTTGAGGGATAGCTCCAGGGAAAATCTATGGCCCTATATAAAAATTGGAATAAAAATGGCCACTTGGGGCCATACACTGTACATCTCTGTCAGCAGTCAGTAGCAAATTTAGGCAGAAGATGTAAGGAATATGCATAGTCTTTGAGCTTTGAGCAATTCACCTTTTCAGGTCTTGTTGAACTAAAGGGGGTTCATTGTTGTGTTTGATAAACGTTGACTGGTCTACTAATCACACTCCATAAAATTGTCTCGTAACTTTCTGAACCAATTTAGTTTTGGCCTCTACAGTACTGTCTATCAATCAATTCCAGGTCAAGCTATGCTTTCAAGGAAAAAAAATTGGTTTTAAACTTCTGCTGCATAATTTCAGTGAGTGACAGTTTTACAATACTATTTTGCATTGGACTTTGGGCCAGTTATTATTAAATCCTTATTAAATGTTTTATTTGTTTTTCTGATTGCTTCTGACACTGAAATTGTTGAACACAGAAAAATACCCATAATGACTTCTCAGTCTCTTCTTTAGGTGGCTATAGCTTAGCTACAGACCACCACGGTGGACAGTATAAAGGAATGTTTTTTAAGCTGTAAATCTCTTGTGCCATTTTATCACTCAGTCATTACCGATATATGCCTGAACTTTTCAGTCAGCCTTAACTTGAGCAATTGCAAATAATTATATATTGGCTTCAAACTTTGTCACTTCCCCTATTCAGGTTTTTTTACAAGTTTGTTCACGGTAAGGTGGGATAGACCACTTCCTCACATCGATACTTTCAAGATCTCCCTTAATTGTGAAATTGACTGTGATTTGTGATTTTCTATAGCCTGTGTATTTTTATCTCTCACAAATTCATCAAGGAATGTGAAAGACTTCAAAGTCTTTTGAAAGCTACGTGTACTAAAGCAACACGATTGCCATAACCCACAAGCTCATTGATTCCTCCAAAGAAATCTAATGGGCTTTTTGGAGATAAGAAATCCCATTTTTTTGAGGGATGATTTCTGTTTACACAAGTCTCTGATTCTTCCCCGATATCTTATGCTTTACGAAGGATGGTTTGTACTACCAGTTTTATCACTTTTAACAAAATGAAATAATAGCTCACATTCCCAGTAACTCTGGAATGCCTTTGTAAACATCAGCATCACATTTTCCCTCTTCCACTCTTCTGCTTTGATCTTGATGTCATATTGCAGCATACATTTTGATGAAAAGGTCATTATCTATTAGATATTCAGCAATTCAGTCATGCAACCCCCAAGTCAGAGCTATAGGAACAGAGCAGGGTTGGAGACAATAGGGTAACAACAGGAATGTCTGTAAGAAGCAGGGCAGAAATAAGTATATAGATTTTTGCAGCAAGAACCTGAGTGAAGTGGCAAGATCTGAGAGAGACACAGATGTGTGATGAAAACATCAAGGTGAAGGACTTGATGTGAAAATATAGTTAATAGTAGCTATGTTGGAAAGATCAAATTCTTATTGTATAATAATAAATGCTTACTGTATCCCAAAGAAAAGATTACAGTCACTTAAATGAGAATATCAGGAAGTTTTCTTTAAGAGTACTAACAATACTGCCACAACAAACCCATAGGATAGGCATCTTTCTATCTCCATAAAATATTTATTATATATTTTAACCAGCTAGCTCGCAGTCATTTCTCAGTTTCATCCAAACATTACCAAATGACCAATATTTAATGTTTAAGCAAGGAAGAAAAAGGTGTGGGGTAGGGAAGCATAAAGTCAGCCTACTAAGAGCAGTAGTAGTCTCAGGGCTTTAAACAGAGGGTGAGATCACTGGAGGCACAAGGGCTCCATCAGCAGCTAATTGAGGATGCCAAGCAATTGCCTAAAGTTAGCGTTCTGAATGCTCAACTTGGATGGAAAAGAGACATTCAAACTACTACTTTGAAACCTTCCTGATTCCACAGGTTAGAAACATTCACTACTTTTCCTTGGAAGAAGAAAGATAGTTTTCCAGATAATTGACATAAATGAGGATAAGTACATTTTTTGAACAGTCTGCTTTCCAGATGAAACTTTGTTTTAGGCTACACCTTATTTTTTATTTTAATTTTTAAAATAAACATTTTAGTATTGTATACTAAATACAAACAGTTTTGTAGGGAACCATTAAAATTAATAGGGGATGAATGTCTCTAGTGCCAGGAGGAGTTTATCTGTGAGCACTGTAAGTGTTTATTGCATTGAAACTCTATCCTACACCAACAAAAGCAGAGTTCAGATCAACTCACTTTCATTTCCAAAGAAATCAGAACTGCCTTCAGAATAAAATGGGCTGCTCAATCACTGAGACATGACTATACGAGCTGTTTACCACTTGAAAGAAATCCAATGATCAAAACTTTGTAAATTCTTTAGAGATAAAGAACCTGCTGCTAGCTTTCATTTTTTATGTTTTTTAGTTCAGCTTATGTAGCTATAGTATAAAATAATGTGTTATCATTAACTCTGTATTACTTCACTCAGAAGAATAACACAGTCCAATGTATAGTATTAAGGGTGAGTAACTTTCTTCAAGTACATCTGCTCAAATAGCCCCAACTGGAAAGCAATAGATTATAAATCTTTATTTAAGCCGAGGGAGTCTTGTGGGCCCAGAGCAACAAAGAAAGAGCACTACGTTAAAAATGCTTAGTAGGGCGAGGAATGTGATAATTGTGTTAGTCAGTTCTCCCAACACTGGATTTTGCAAATCTGCTTTGGAAATGAGAAGACATTTCAAACGGCTGCCTATCCCACAAGACGGCCCTTTGGCCATATTTCTTCCCTTCTCTTCTCCTGTAGTTTTCCTCTCACCATTCCGTAGGAGAGTGCTGCATGCAGAACTTGTCGAGGTTGAGGATGCTCACCAATTCACCTGTGAGGCCTGCTGGACACCGGTTACTGCTGTTTGATACTCAACAAATAGAATATTAATCTTTATGCAGCATAGCTCTAGGATAATCAAGTAGGCTGCTGGGGATTAGAAGAGAGAAATTGCAGTCTCAGATCAGACTTATTATCCATCTAGTCTGGTAACCTGTCACTGACCAGATGTTTCAGAGGAATGAGGGAGAGGGAGGCCCTACGGCACATGCACACTCTAAGGCAGTCAAAATCAGACCAAGAGAATTTAAATGAATCTCTTTTTGTGAAGCTATTAGGAAAGACCTGCATCCCCCTCTTAAACCACCACAAAAATTCAGGATTTCCCTTCCCTCTTATTGCACTGAAAGGAGAAATGGGAGATTTATCTGCCTTAACTTAACTTGTCTTCCAATTTTCATCAGTTTGTAACAAATAAGAGTCATTATTTAAAACTGCTTATTTCAAATTAAGTTTTAAAGTGTTCTGTCTCCCTTCAGCAATTACAGATACTTGAAAAATATTGAAGCTCGTTGTAACGGTTTAGATCAAATGAGAAAATTGCACTGATAGCACCATATGATTTAGAGATAGGAAGTTCAAACTCAGTGGGAGGTGTCTTTCAATTCAAAATGGTCTTTCTCACAATAGCAAAAGAATGAATAAATGTTCAATGGATAATTATATTTATCACACTAAATATATTGAAATATTGTTTTGTTCAAGAAGCAAAACAAAATATGCAAAATTACACAAATTTGTATGAAACTGCCTCTGCTGTAGATCTTACATGCTGATAGAGAAGTATTTTGTTTCCATTTCCTTATGTTCATGTTCAAGTTTATTAATGATGTCTTGAGATTTATTATATGTCTTACAAATAAAAATATAATTATTAAATTTAACATATAGAGATACTATAAATCTTAACTGCATTTAGGTTTTATTCTTAAGTGTGAATGAGTGTGTTATAATTAATACAAATTATTATTTTAATCTGTGGTAAGTCTGAGAAATACATTTAGTTTACATACAGTGTACACATTAATTAATATACTTTATTAAAGGTTGAAAGAGAGCAATGCTGTGACTTCCCTATTGTGTGGCGCTTGTAATTTTATTTCTCTGCATGTAACAAAAGTCATAGCCAAAAACTATTGTCTTGGATTTCTGTGGCAAAGTTCTGGTAGTGGAGAGTTTCCAAAGCTTCTATGAGAGGCTCATAGAAGCTTCCCCTGTGTCTGATAGACCCAGTGCCAGCCACCTCCAAGACAAACCCACCGCTGGCCAAGACTGAGCCAATCAGCAACGGTGGTAGCGCCTCTGGGATCACATCTTTAAGAAGGAGGGGGAAAAAAGGCGCAATAGCAGTGGAGAGAGGGAGCGAGAAGATGTGAGAGCAACAGCTCTGTAGACCCCCAGGTCAGTGAAGAAGAAGGGGCAGGAGATGCTCCAGGCACCGGAGTAGAGATTCCCCAGCAGCCCGTGGTGAAGCCCATGGGGAGGCCGGCTGTGCCCCTGCAGCCCATGGAGATCCACGCTGGAGCAGATCTCCACCTGCAGCCTATAGAGGACCCCAGGCCGGAGCAGGGGGATGCCCATGGGAAGCCCATGCTGGAGCAGGCTCCTGGCAGGACCTGTGGGCCCATGGAGAGAGGAGCCCAGGCTGGAGCAGGGTTGCTGGCAGGACTTGTGACCCCGCGGGGGACCCAGGCTGGAGCAGCCTGTTCCTGAAGGACGGCACCCCAGGGAAGGGACCCAGGCTGGAGCAGTTCCTGAAGAACTGCAGCTCATGGGAAGGACCCACGTTGGAGGATTTTGTGGAGAATTTTGACTTTTGTTGATTTGGTAAGTATGATAAATGTAAATACACTATAAGCATGGACACATTCATAATAAAATTTTGAATGAAGCTCTGTTCTTCCTTCCTTCCTTCCTTCCTTCCTTCCTTCCTTCCTTCCTTCCTTGTAAATTTACCTGTGAGAATATAATACTGTTCCATTTCAGGTGTCTAAAAATGTATTTTTCCTATCATGTCTTAATGAGTCCATGTTAATTTAACTGTCTGTGTCTCTGGGCAACTGAATGCTCCTTTTATTACCTCTTTCTGCCCTGATGTGATTTCCCTTAGTATGTTTCAGCTACTCTCATTCTCCTGGCTACCTGATTTATTGTACTGATCTTTTACGGTGTTTTCATTTTTTCTGTTTGGGATTTGAACCCACAGGGATTTTTTGTTTCCTGGTAGGACGAAAGACTTACTTGTCTGCTTGACTCTAGGCTTTAGTTGAGTGCTACCTCTCCCAAGAAGACGGACCTTCTTGGTCTGAAACCTTCTCCTCCATTTCCTATATCTGTTAAAAATATCTGACTTCCCGGGGATAGCTGTGTTCTTATCTCATTGGCAAGTGACAATCAAAATGATGAAGATCTAAGAAAGGGAAAGACTGTAGGTGTGCTGGCAGATATTCATCCCCCACACTCCCCATAGTCCTTGCAAGGGAAAAGTTTGAAACTAAACAAAACCCTGAGCTGCTATTAATATGAAGACTAGACAAGGTTTAAGACAGCCAGCTTTTTAAAATTCTAAATAAACAAGGGAACATTTCCTCTGAAATAGAAAACATTCTTAAATAACTATTGTGTCGTATATTTTCTGATAAAGCTGTTTGGTACAAGACAAGGTAAAGTCTCCATCAATACTAAATAGCAGCTTTCCCTCATGACTAAAAAACCCTTAAAAAGTAGGAACACTTCAGTGGTTAGTTTTGGAGCATCTTAACAGTGATGATGTATGCAGTGCAATTTGAAAATGTTAGTATAAAATATAACTATTGGAAATAATACAAAATTATGCTCAAAACTTTATCATTTTCCAAGATTAAAACGCACACAAAAATAAATGATCCATTTTCAGTATAGAATATTTTTCGAAAACAGACTTCTATGATAGGAAATGATTTCAAATCATGTCTCTTGACTAACTTTATCAATGATTCACTGAAGAAAATTCCTCCTGACCAAGGGATCTTAGTCCCATTTTTGCTGTTCTCTCAGGCTGATACAAGATCATGGCAATCTTGTCTGCAGAACTGTTGGAAAATTGTTCTCAGTGGGAATTATTTCACCAGGTTAACAAATCGAGAAAACTGCTGTTCATGAGGATACACACCACTTGGAATAGTTCTTCTTTTTGGGGCTTAACAGAGACTAAAGTGAAACGCAATACAATGTTTCTCAGCCTGCAGAATGAAGTATAAAAAAATGTGTGCTGCATGCGGACGCAATAAAATTGTGACTCACAGGAATTCTGGCAAGATGAATTAAATGTACCATGCTTGGGCAAGGAGTGGTTTAGAGAGCCCATTATCCTACTGTATGACATGGGTCAATAGACACCAACTCAGAAATGATACACTTACAAGTTTTGGAAACCTAAACCAGATTGGAACGGAAATGAGTTAAGATAGTCTGCAAAGCACCAGGAACAAACATAAATCTCTCCAGTTCTTCAATGGAGTCTCAGCATTTTTTTTGACACCGTTAAGAAACCTTTCAAAATAGGAATTATGTGAGAAGTATTAGAATAGGTCTGTGGTGCAGATCTCTTTATATTTTTCATCCTACATCTGCAAAAGGAAAAAAAAGCAAAGCAGCACATTTTTATAAAGTGTAATTGTGGTGTGATTTGAATGCCAGAAAGCCAGTGCCTAAGTGAGATGTTTGTTTCAGTTGTCCCAGCTGTGTGTTGCCTTTAGTTTAATTGCAGACGTTCTTTAAAGTAAATCATTATCTATCATTGTCATTCTAAAATGATAAAACATTAAAATACATGCAACATTCAGCACTATTTAGATAGATCTGAAAACATTTAAAAAGTATGTATTCCACAGTCTTTAGATCACAGAATTTTATGCATTTGCTGGAAAGACCTTTCAGACCAAAATACAAGCCAAATTACCCATAAAGTATTGTAAGCTGGTACAGAAAAAGAGGATAAGCCTTTTCATTTCCATATTTGTCTGAAATTGGAAATGTTATAAAGATGTTTAATTATTTTCATTTCATCAGGCTGTCTCTTCAATCAATGAATGGAACGGGGCTGATGAGGTATCAAATAACTTCTTTCCAATAGGGGGAATTCCAAAAGTCCCCAGCAAGATCTGACAAAGGAAAAGTGGATGTGACATGCTACTCGGCATTTTAGGAGAATCACATATATAACAAAAATATTCTCTAATGATCAAGAATGACTAAATTCAAAATTAAGGGACTTATATTTTGGCACCCCAGGGAAATTTTAAAGTTCCTTTGTGTAGCATGTAATAAAAGAAACATGCCACAGAATTGTTTGAATTTGACTGTGTGTCATCCAAATTTTAAATTATCTTTTCCCTCCCAACTTCTTTCTTCTGAATCAGTATAATTTCTGTACCTGAAACTATATTCTGCCCAAATATTCTTTTCCACAGCTTCTTTGCTACACATACACTTGCTATTATCCAGTGTGGGAGCAGTTAAAGCACACAACATGTGCAGGGACACAATAGAAGACAACATCGTCGCTCTGTAGCTGAGAGAGGTGCAGCGCAGTAGGTTTCAGATTCTGTGAGCAATAGGTGGATTCATTCAGTGATCATGGGAATTACATTGAATCTGTGTGTCACTCTGGCTTAGTGGTTCTGACATATTACTTCTTACAGAACCTTATTGTTGATTTAAGCAAGTTTCCTCTGTTGCTGGAACTTTGCCTCAAACCATTTTCCCTCTTAAAAATCAGAAGAAAAATTAAATCTGTTTCCCTGAAGGGGATCATTCTTCATCTAACCCACCTGCAGATTAAAATATAATGCAGCTTTGCATAATATTTTAGAACCAAGATGTACTAAAATAACTTTTGAGACAAAGGAGCACCACTGCCACATCTACCATCAACCCTGTTTGTGAGACTGTGCAGCAGAGGAATGTGAAGGCGTGAGAAATGTATTCCCCTTTTCCATGAAAACACAATCACTTTCTCATATTCACAAGCAAGCTAATATCCATTATCACTTGGCAACAGAATTTATAGCAACTGCACTCGGGTGGAAATGTTTATGCTTTTCTCCAGAAATATATTGAATATCTTCATAGCACATCATAGTTTTCAAATCATGTTATTTAGAAGACGTTTGTATGGTAGGTTTCTAAGAATGACCTAATTAAGACTTTCTAACTGTATCTAGGGACATTTTGCACTGAGATTGCTTTTCATATAGATATCTGATACTGGGTGCAATCTGTTCCATTGCAAAGACAGAAGTCAAACATAGTGATTACTCTGTTTGTAC
Organism: Phaethon aethereus; assembly: GCF_964289735.1. Taxonomy (NCBI): domain Eukaryota; kingdom Metazoa; phylum Chordata; class Aves; order Phaethontiformes; family Phaethontidae; genus Phaethon; species Phaethon aethereus. The sequence goes on along the minus strand of NC_138576.1, from coordinate 68,188,069 downwards.
AGTACCAGTCATGTTAGACCTGATCTGGTTGGAGACAAGAGGTGCTCTCATCATACAAATAGTAATTTACTTTATGAGCCTCCACGATAAGCAATTTTAAAGGCAGGAGTGATTTCTCCACAAGGATGGGTGTAAAATCTGCCAATTAAGGCAAGGAAATCAGCTCTACCTAACTGCTCACTGTGTTGGGACAATCTCCCAAGAGGCTTCTGCAGGAAGAAATGCAGCACCTGCTTCTACTCCATGGAGCAATGTCCCAATGCACTCCTTCTGAACTCAACCCAACTTTGCTGTTTAGACTGATATGCCAAGCCCATCTGGTTTCACTAAGATCCTGTAGGTTTTACAAGGCTCCAGCCACATTCTTTGGCTCCAGCTTACAGAATGTGCTTCCAGGATAGAGGATCTCTGTCTGCTATCACTTTTTGGAAATGGATCTCCAGCTATAAAAGCAACACTGTGTCTCCTAAGGGTATCTCTACATTCTTAAAAAGCTGAGTTCCCCGGTTCATTCCCAGGTCCCGACACCATGGTATTGAGGTCAGAGTAGATAGTTTTAGCACTCTAGACATAACCTAAAACTCTATGGGAAAGACTGCATGTTCTTTTTACCTCCACTAGTTGGGACTCAGAATTGTGCAAATGCATGTTATCTGGAGAAAGGAGGTGCAAACTTTTCAAGAGACTTCTAAACCAACAACCCTTTTGTTTGGATAACACAGAAAATAGTGGAAGCAAAACCAGTAAGCATCTACTGACTGTTTTTAATTTCATTGTTCTCATTTTCTGAGATATGATCAAACTTTAAAAAAAAAAAAAAAGGTGCATACACTTTCTCTTTTCCTTTTTAAAAAAAAGAAAATAAGAAGCAATGTCTCTTAACTTCTAGATTAGGGCTTTTGCTTTAAATACATTTTCCTCTCAGGTCCCTCAAGGCAACATCTTTCCACACATTTGGGCCAGCAATCAACAGACCTCTTCTTACACAAGACACATTCTCCAATGAATTCACCTACAAATTCACTTGCTCAGCTGTTGTGTTTTCAGACACTTGACTTGGCACAGTTACCTGCTTTTTTTTTTTTTTCTGTCTAGGGACTTCTTCTCCCTAAAGAGTGAGTTCCCTGCAGAGGAACTAGACAAAATTGCTCTTGCTGAGGATGCTGTCATTGTGCTTCTTACTTTGGGCAATATATACTCAGGTGCCAATGGCCATCAGCAGGTGTTCTGAAAGAATTAAGCCTTTTATTGATTATACCCCTGACACATTTAGGATAAGGAAAATTGCTTTTCCCAAATAACTTTCTAATACATATTTGTGCAAAATAGTGACCCTGACAGAACATTGAAAATTTTCGGTAATCCCCAAGTTACATATACTTTGCAAAACAGAGTACTCACTTGGGATACGGGAAGAATACAGGCGTTATTATTTGAATCTTTGTAGCTCAAATTCCGCTTAAATTTGAATTTCTGTTACAGACAGGTTTTAATTTCCCTCTCAAATATTTGTTTTATCCCATGACATAATAGAAACGTTTTAAAAACTAACTTCATTTTGTTCCCTGCATATTTTTACGTTAAATATCAAACTGGGTTTCAAGCCTTTACTGATTTTCTAAAAAGATCTCTATGTATTTGGCAAATGATACATTTTTTTTCCCCTAAAGCAATAATATCAAGAACAGAAAGAATGATACAGACGTTAGTTGGAAAGGTCTGTCTACAACAGCAAATAGAGTAAAATACTTTGTGCTGAGGATGTAATGTCCGACCTAGATCCATGTCAGAAATTTATATTCAGGAATTGCTACAATCTGGTCCCATTTACTGAATTTTTGATTGAGATTGAAATGCACCAGGTGCACTTCTGGAGTGCTTCTTCCAGCTGATAGAAACCTGGAAAGGCATTCAGTTCATGCTCTCTGAAATCTCTCCAAGACCACTGCACAAGACCCATAAGAGTCAAACACAGCTCCAAAACACAGAAAATGGTGACAATCCCGCTTAGCTTCAGAAACATGCTTCCAATCTGAACTAAATGGTCATGTAGATGAAACCAAGGACAAACCCTTCCCAGCAACCAATTAAGTGTCATGGGTGGTTCTCAAAACTTTTTCAAGTAACCTTATTCTATTGCCCTCATAACAAATACGAAAACATCACCCCTTTCGCCTTTCATCACCCTACTTTTCCTTAATAACAGTACACTCAAAAACCACCAAGTGAAAACATTCTTGATCTAACTTCTACGGGTGAGAGGGGAATTTTTATTTATTTTAAGATATGTTTACGTTTGACATCGTAGGCAGATCAGATAGTGTTTAACCCTGTCTTTATAGATAACCCAAATTAGATATTAAATGCATTTCCTTTATGATCTAAAAAGAACCAAGATTCTAGGGAAATAAATAGTGTTAAAATTATGCATATTATTACATCCAAAAATATATCAAAGGAACATTGATAGACTGCCGTGTCAAATATATTTATTATTACATCCAAAAATATATCAAAGGAACATTGGTAGACTGCCGTGTCAAATATATTCTATACATTGAATCCTATGGAAGGAGCAAGAAGGGTCTGATTCTACTGGACCTACAAGATCACAGCAGTGGGTCTGGCATGAGGAGCAACATAGGAGTCAACCAGAAACATGTTTAAGGTCCTAGAATTTTAGTAAGACCTGTAACTATGTAGGACAAAAGTGAGGCCATTTGTCCAGTGTTAATCACTCTGAGTAGGTGGTTTTTGGTATGAACATTATATAATAAACAGATGTCTTATTTACAGCACATCTTTCTATAGGATCCTTGAGATAGGACAAAGGGTAACAGTTTTAAACTAAAAGAGGGTGGATTAGGCTAGATATAAGGAAGCAATTTTTCGCAATGTGGGTTGTGAAACACCGGCACAGGTTGCCCAGAGAGGTGGTAGATGCCCCATCCCTGGCAACATTCCAGGTCAGGCTGGACGGGGCTCTGAGCAACCTGATCTAGTTGGAGATGTCCCTGCTCATTGCAGGGCCATTGGACTAGATGGCCTTTAAAGGTCCCTTCCAACCCACACTGTTTCATGGTTCTATGATCCCTGTTCCAGTCAATGAACAGAATGCATCCTTCTCTTGTAGCCAACATTTTTCAACCTCTCTCTATTCACTGTTCAGTGTGTACTTCTGTAGGTTATCTAGTGCACACTATTTTGATCTTTTCCTCATGAGAGTTTTTCTACAGTGTTTACCACTAATATATATGAGTGCTTCATAAACAATTCCTTTATCTTCACAGCACCTCTTTGAGAGGATTACCTTTTTTTTTTTAATGCACAGAGAACTGAGACACAGGGAGATAAAGGTGGAAAATGTGCACTAATGTGGAGTGCTTAATCTGAGATGCTTCGAACCTGATCATTAAGGTATGACATAGGAGTCTATTAACACAAAACACTGCTTTAGTTGCAAACTAGAGTGCTCAGCATTTCTGCAAAGCAGACCCCCAGGAGGAGATGGACACTAAGAAGATATGCAAAAGGAGTGTCTAAGCCTGTGGGGACACATGAGCCCTTTGACTGTACTGTGGCTGTGTGGCAAAATCCTTCTTTCCCTCCTTGCCTTGTCATTGTGGCCACCTGGAGAGGCAACAGGGGACCATGGTCTGGAAGAAAACTTCATCCCATTCAAACCAGGTGCCTTTCTGGACAACCTGAGCGTTGTGGCAGCAGAGAGCAGAGTAAATTTTATTAACGCCCTGTTTAACATCAGTGAATCACTATGAAATCTCTGTGACAGATAGTGATAATATTCCTTACAATCAGAAGGCAAATTTGCAGATAAAAATTCACAATTTTTAACAGGCCTTTGGACACACCACCCCAGGTATCAAAAAACATGTCTGGAAATGAGTGGAAATTGTGGGACAGTTGTCAAAGTAATTCCGGATTGCTTAATGTTACTTCCTGAAACCTTAATTTTCATTCATTATAATACATTTACATGAAAAGATAAGTAAAATATAAATGAAGGTTGTACTGCACCACTTCACTAGAATGCTTGAAAAAGGATGGAAATTTAAAGGTTTTTACACACACAGTTTAAAATAATAATTGATGTTTCCCTTGGTGTGCATGTTGGGGAAGAATGTTCAGATTTTGTTACAGGAATCCTTAAGAGCCTACATCCTCTCACTTATGCACAGCAAGTGGTGTCAGTGATGTGCATTTAATTTAGCAACAACATCCCAATTAAGAAAAATGACCTTCAGAGCAATTGTGAAAAAAAATACTGAAATGCTTTGAAAAGGAAAGACCGGAAAAAGACCTTAATTTTCAAACAGGCAATTTTGGGTCTGCTCGTTAATGTTTTCATGTCTATGGCAATAAGAAAATATTTCTGTGTTTCATTTTCAGTCCATGAAGCTCATGCTGAAAATAGAATCATGGAGAAATAGGCTAATTGATGCATGATCACCTGTCATTTCACGGGAACAAGATTACCTAAATTATAATTGCAAGAGAGGGAGAAGCAAAATCTTGTAGAAGTGCTCAAGACCCGAAACATTTGTGCATCCGATTTGTGACAGCCACAGAGCACCCAGGTCTCCGTGCTTCCTTTGAAAACGCCAGCCTACATCCACACATACAAAATATTTTCAGTTTTCAGAGATGTATTAGCAGTGTTCGAGCGTCCTTTTTTTTTGCCGCACTTTACATCATTTCAAGTGTGTTTTTTTTTTAAATCCCACCTGCCTTCCTGCGGGTTGCCAGCTCTAGTACAGCACTCACCCATGAACGCTGCTTTGACTCAGTGGAAGAGGAGAAGAGAGCAGTATGCAGATAAGCCCGGCGTCCATGCAGGCAGGCTGGGGAAGGTCATTTGCTCTCAAGTGCTAGGGACACGAAAATGCACAACCACAAAGGGATGCTGCTGGGTGCTGCGGGAGGACGAGCGTCACTAGGTGGCAGAAGCACTCCTTCTGCTGCTCCTCCTGCCTCGTGGTGTGGGCTGTAATTAGGTCAGTGTATGGTGAAGTAGGACTGGGTGATAAATAAAGTAGGTTTTCCCTCCTAGTACACACTGCAGCTTAATTTCGTTTCTTTTTAGGTAGTGTTACAAGGTGGATTAAAACTTTTAAAGGCAAAAAAAAAGAAAAAAAAGCGCCCTCCTGCCAAAGTAAATGAAATTTAAACTCGCTGAGGAGTAACAGCGGAAATAGAGGAGAGAAAAAAAGGAAAGATGATTCCTCTCTGGTGACATTGATATTCTGTTCAGAAGAACACTGAGGAGGGGGAGGGCTGTGCAGAGATGTGTGTTAAATCTCAAATCCAAACAGGCAAAATGTGCAGTTTTACTAGCTCTGGTGCAAAGCAATAATGTGTACTTTTTCCTTGAGGTATTTTTGTAATTTTGCTATGAAAAAGGCAGTTTTAGTCAGCAAAACATGACTGATTTCCCCTTCCAGAGATCAGAGTAATGTATCTCACTATGGAGGTGGTACTGAAGGTCAAAGATGAGATAACATCTCCTGCATCACTTAATCTCCATCTAACTGGGAGCCATGTTACCCCAGAGCTCAGTGTCAGCTCATGGAAAGGAAGGTACAAGTTGTCAGAACAATTATTACAGAATGTGCTTAATCAGATTCACAAAGCTGTTCTTTCTGGGTTAAATCATGTTAAGGACTTGATACTATTTCCAGTGAAGTCAATGTAAACCTCGCTTTGATTTCAATAAGAACAGATTTTGCCCTCAGTGCAGCATTTGACATCCCAAAAGGCATGACAGAGAAGGAGTTTTCAGGAAGAGGAAGACAGAGGACAGGAATAATCCTCTTCACCTCTCTAGGCTTTCCACTCCTAAACATGCAGGGAGAAAAATAGACTTGGTTAAAACAGAAGATGACCTGGCTGAAAGGGACAGACACAAAAATATAAAGAACAATAAACACACATGTAAGAGAAAAATATCAAGAAAAATAAAGAACAGCGTAGGTGCTAAAACACCATTTAGGTAAAATCTGAAATTCTGTCTAGATCTAAAAGAGTGATTCTTAAATATGATATTGCAGAGGTATGTTAAGATCAAGGAGTCTGAAAGCTCCGATCACTCCTCTGTTCAGTTCTCCAGCTGCTTACCAGTGCTGGTTTGGCTTTGGGGCTTAGGTAAGTAACTCCTGTCTGAAACCCACTGGGAATTTAAGATAGGTAGAGTGCTGTATTAAATGCACAGAGAGTCCCAATTTGTTCAATTTATTTAAGTATGGACAACTTAAGATTGACAGGATCAGATCTTAACAATGCACTTTTGTTTTTAAGCACAGTAAAGGGTAGTGTCTCTATCCACTGTTAATACAATGTCCTAGTGATGGGTAACCATAGTGGGAGTAGAATTTTAGTGGCATCAGTTTAAGTGTGCATGAGGATTTCTGGGAAGTCTCAGTTCTGGCTAGTGGGCACAGCTGAAACCATGTCTGTTCTGCCGTGGGAGAGTGTCTGCCCTGAAGAGTCCTTGTCGTCTGTTTATAACCACCCCTGGAGTGGCTTCCCCTTGGCTCTCTAAGGTATTGTATGGCTGTTGACCAAATGAAGATTTTTTTTATGTGCAGCTGAGTAGGTTGGTCATTCCTGATGTAGCTGTTTGCAGATTCACTTGAGTGACGAAAAGCTCAGCCCTCTTTCCACCTTTTGTTACCCAAGCCTGAGCAGGTCTCTCAATTTCCAGGTGAATTCTCTAACAACTAAGCTGTTCTGTAAATGGTGGGCACAGGCTCTATAAATCACCGGGCTTCTAAAAGCAATGCAGTGAACTCTGCTCTTTGCAGGGATACATGAAAGCAAACATTTCACGGACTCAGGTTTTCCCTTGTTCAAGTGACGTATGGGAGCTGAAATTTCCCTTGCTTAGTGTTTTCCAGCGATACCTGGTAATTTTAGGAGAGATCACATTGCACAGTATTCTGCATAAATCCTTGTCTATACCAAATTGGATGGCAGTGCCTAAAAGACAGTGCTGTGCCTCTTTTTATAGACACTGAAGTCCTGTGTTGGACCTAGGGCTATAACTCTGTTGTTTATTACAGTTAATGAATTTAAGTAGGACACTAGCTACATTAGCATGTAGATTCTGCTGTGATTTCAGAGGTTTGAATAAGTCTCAGAGAAGAAGCAAAAAGAGAGAAAAGCCCAACATAGTTCTGGTATCCATAACACCGTTCTCTCCTTTTAGATGTGGGTGGGTGTTCTATGGGTGTGTGTTCTATGGTGGGAATAATAGTTATGACAGCACAAAGATTCTGTGAACCTGAAAAAGTAAGTGTATTAATGTTAGACACATCATTCAGACCCTCAGGTGGAGACAGCTATGAAAGAGCAGAGTGTTAAAATAGTATCCTCCCTCAGTCCTATCATCTTCATTTCTCATATACCTCTTACTAAACAAGTATAAACTATAACTGTTTATCTCAGAGAAAATTAAACTAAAGACAGTGCAGACATACGGACTTTCTCTAAGATGTTACCAAGTTGATTTGATTTTTGTGTGGCTCACCATCAAACATCTAGTAGCATCACAGCAAAAGATTTCGTTACCTACAGATTTTGTCAGGCATAGGAGAGATCGATTTCACCAGCGTCACTAGAGTTTCCCATCTTCAGCAACAGTTGATAGTACCGCTGACTTCATTACAAGTTGTTGTCCTTGCGTTTGATCCGGAAACCATAAAAAGCTAGTTGACTAGTTTGACTAGTCTAGTCAACCCCTATACTTGCTTGAAAATTAACTATGTTGAGGACTAGATTCCTACCAACAGGTCTGGTTTTACCACCACCCCAAGAAGTATAGTAAAAGGTGAAAGATGGTGGTGACAATAGATGTGGCTATTGGACTCTTGCCTACATGTGGTCTCTCACTGATGACAATACCAGAAAAAGAGAATGATCAATATTTCTTTCTCAGAAATCCTCAGTGTAAACAAGACCTGACTGTGGATTTAAAGTGCTAAACATACTATTTGACAAGTTAGAACCCAAAAGGATTATTTTCGTTACTACTAAGCTTGAATCAGATGTAGAACAAGGGTTGGATTTCTTTTTTTTTTTTTTTTTTTGATATTTTTAGCTGCTCTTGAAAACATTTTGTTGAATAGTAGGAGTGGTTGGTACTTTCCCAATTTGGAACTGCTTAGCTCATGAGTCCATAAAATATGCTACAACTGAAAAGTACTGCAGCAGCACACTAAAAAAAAAAAGATAAAGAAAACTCTGCAAACTTATAAACACATTATTTTGTCTTTCTAATTGAGGCCCAGATGTTGAAAAGAAAACACATGGAAAGAAAAGAATTTTAGTTTTACCTTTAGGAAAAAAACAATTACTTCTTTCACTTCAAGAATTTTATGGCACTTAGAATTTCTCTTTTACATTTGTGTTATGTGATGTACACTGAGGTTTAGTGCTATGTTTGAGGTTACAAAAGCAGTGGTACAAAAAAAGATACATTTAGTTTCATCATCTCAACTATTTTCCCATAAGAATAAAATCATTGTGGTAAGGGAAGAATTTGTGTATTGTCTATTCAGTGCTCTGTTTCCTTGTGAGAATCAACTTAAAACAGAGATGCTTAATCTTTTAGAGAGTGCGAGCTACAGAGTCCGTGATGGGACCATGTCATTGCCTCAAGCTGTAACTTCTCCTCAGCAATATGTCGTACCCTTGCCTCATGATCTGGTGCACACATGTGCATGCCAGACATATCATGAGTAGACATGCAACACCTTCTGTCTCGTGATATTTTCCAAATCCATGAATGCCCAAATTATCATGCGACCAGCTGCGCATATACCCACCATTTCCAGTGTCATTGCTGGATGTGTAGGCTTATGGCAGAGGAACACTCTGAAAACTATATACAAGAGGGAGCAGGCACCAGCTTACATGCCAAAGCTGAGCTGCTCCTGACTTAAGATGCACAGATGTATATTTCTATCCTAGAAAAACTGTTCAGTGCACAAACGTTTTGGGATGGCATCTTCTGACTGTCACATCAGTTTAAGCAGATATATTAGTTTCCATTTGTAGAACAAATGGACTTTCCTGATAAAAGATGCAGTTACTTGATTTCAAAATAAATTTTATTGTGTGCTGAACAGGTGAATATCAGTCTATTCGTTCATGAACTTCTGCATGGGAATGAGATTCTTTGTTCAGCAGAGATATCAAACTGTGGTGAAAAGGTTGCTGCAGTTCTAGTGGTGAACTTAATTGGCATCCAGTGACAATAAAATAACAGAGGGTACTGCAGGTCAGACTTTAACTCCATTGGCAGAGCTCTGTGGGGAAGCTTCCATGGTACCTGCTGCACTATTGTTCCCTCTATTCAGTACTATCAGCATCTCTCTTTCTGATGAACAGTAGGCTTTTTATTTTAAACCAAAAAAACTCCCAAGGGGTTCTATGTACTGGGGTGGTGTAATGTAAGATTTGCATAAGAAAGGGTAAATAGACTCAAAATACCTCCTTGAAAAGCAAGGAGTTGAGTTTTCTTTTTTAATGATAAATTCTCATGTCACACTCTGTATCTCATTGTGAGTCTCCCACAAAATCATTTGATTAGAGAAGCAGAGGATAATTGGCATGACAAAAAACAAGGACACAAGAAGTGAGGCATTATGTGCTGTTTCCACAAATATTACTGCTAATTGTGTCAATTAAATTATCTAATTAGTCTACAGTAAATCACTTGAACACACACTATCACAAATTTAAAGCATATGCCTCTACAGAGAAACTAATAGTTCCTAAAGGGTCAGAGTTTACGAAAAGCCATCAGACATGGCATGAGCAAAGAGTAAATCTGATTTGAATTTTGTTAATAATCGAACATACCTAAGTAGTGTGCAGGTCATCCTGGTCATCCTGCTGCCTGGGAAATGATCTGATAACAACCATTACATGTGGCATGCCAAAATCAGACCTGGACACATCCTTGCCGTTCTAGGAAACAGACCAAAGCCATGGCTGTATCGCGGCAGGACTGAGGCCACATTAAAAAGCCCTTGGGAAAGGCAGGATACATGTGCTGGCCTGTGCTCCGCAAGCTTGGAGCGGGGCATGCCCATCTGCAACGCACTGCATAGGCAGAGCAGTAGAGGCGGAACCCGCACTGGTCAACTAAATGTTCCCAGGACCACTCTCTCATCCACTGAGGTCAGGTGGCAGGGAACAGCCCATGCCCACACTGTTAAACTCTTTTGCAGCCCCAGGCAGCGTGCCCGCAGTTAGAGTGCCTGTTGGGAATGGTCCCTGTCCCGTGCTGACTCCCAAATGTGCCCAGGGGTGAGTTAGGTGACTGCTAGTTCACACCAGCCAAACTTGCCTTGGGCTGTCTCTAGCTTGGAGAGTTCCAGCAGCCCCGGGGTTCTCCAGCACTTTTAATTTGCTGGTGCCCAAGCAGTCATGATGTCTGTGTTAATCTCTGCATGATGCAGTCTTACAGGGTCACCACCATTCTTATACAGAGAGCATAAGTAGATTGCAGACACTGGGATCACAGGTTTGACTAATCTAAGAACCGAGCTCTTCTCCAGCCTTAATCCTTTATCTATATATGATCTTTATCTGTAGCTAAAAACAGAAACCTTTAGCTAATGCCGCTCTCATACTCTTCCTACACACACACATGCCCCAAACTGGCAGGCCAATAATTAACTTCATTATCAAGATCTCACCTTAATCTGCGACAACATCCCTAGTAAGATGTGGTGCCACATGTGAAGAGTAAGAATGGCCTTAGAAAACTAAGGAGGCTGAAAAAGCTGCATCCTGATGTTTGATACTTTCTGGAAATATTTCTTTCCAATCATCAGTACAATATATAAGATTAAAGTAGAAGTGACTAAGAGTGGTTAGCTACAGAATGTTTTGGGAAATCAGTGTCTGGAGGAAGATTCTTCAAAGTAATGAACAGGAGGCTGTCATTTTTCATTTGGCACCATTTGATGTCATTGTTCATTGATGGTTCATTTGTCACATTTCACATGCTTAATAAGAAATAAACTAAGTTCTTATTTAGTTGTGGTACGATAAAACCATATGGAAAACATAAACACACATATATTTTACAGCTGACCAATTTAACCCTTTCATCTGTCAAGGTGTCTGAGCATGATATGCTCTACTGTTTTTAAATGTACTTAAACTTTTGTATAAACATGTCTGAATATAAACTCAAAAGCTTACTCTCCATAGGATAATACTTAGATTGTATCAAATGGTTAACAAGAGGAATTTTTAAGTGTAAAAGTGGAATATGAGCATGAAAAAAATTTGGATTCCTCAACAGCAAATTAAAAATTTTTAATCATCTTTTCAAGTTGCAAAAATGTCCCCAGCAGCTGTAAGACCAAGTGTCAAAGAAAAATGATAAACCTGTGAAAAGCAGCACTGAAAACAAGTTTTGGATGACAGGACCTTTTGTCTTCCATTCAATAACTTGCCACTCCTCACCAAAAATTGTTACATACCCACTGTACAGAGAGCTTCGGACCTTCCTCATTTAGCATCCTCAGTGGATGCAACAAAATTTTAGAATCAAATTTAATACCTTTTTTTTTTGCCTCTAAGCCAATCATATTTCCCGTGTGTTCCACCAGACAGGGATATTTACAAATTCACAGCAATTTGTGAGTTGTGCAAGGGGTTTCTGTCATTTTTACAGAAAACTATAACAACTGTGTAAGTGCCTCTGTCTATCAGTGCAAGAGACTAGTTCACAAAAATATCACGTCTAAATTAAGTGCTTATCTAACATCATTATCTAAATGTCATAAAATTATATAAAATAAATAGTAATCAGGTTCTAGTTGAGACCTTTTTCTTTCTAACTAAAGATATATTATTTAATGACACAGTTGTTGAGGAACAAGGCATTTATTAAAATAATATTTGTAGATGTTCTTCCAAGGATTGTGTGTATCTTGTAGGAAGAAAGAATGAAACTTCAGTATCTGTATTGACAGGGAAACACCCTACACCTTCATCATGGTCAGTTCTCTCTGAATAGTTACAATGATGCTCTGCTTCCCTCTCACTTATGTCATCATTGCAAAGCTTAATTTTTCATTTAGTATTTTTACCTTGTCTTAAGAATTTGTAATTGAAGCAGTGGAAAAGTGCATGCATCTTAATTGTCCAGAACAAAGAAGAAAGTAGTTGTTTTATGGATGAGTCAATACTGAGGGTATCAGTTTTAGAAAGTAAGCCAAATCTGTATTAGATTGATTAGCTTAGCTGTGTGCTGGTCAGTCAAAAGTAGGGATGGCCATGGGACAGTGCTTGGAACCACAGCCTGGCAACATTTTGCTTTCTGCTACATCCCCCTCTGCTCAGCACTTGTTAGACTGCATCCAAAAGACTGGTCCAGTTTTGGGTGAACTAGTAGAGGAAAGACATTGATAAACTGAAGCAAGGTCTAGCAAGATGGTTGTGGCTGGAGAACTCACCCAATGAGTAGAGGCTGGAGGATCAGGGCTGGTTCAGCCTAGGGCGGAGACAGATTCAGAAGGACCTAGTAGAAGCCCCCCAGCGCCTATGTGGAGGAAGGGTCAGCAAAAAGACAGTTCTGGGCTCTGAGGCTTAGTAGGAGGATGAGAGGCAACATACAGAAGTTTGAAAAAGGGGGATTGACTGGATATCAGGAAACACTTTTTCATCATGAAGGCAATCAAGCAGTGGAACATGTTGTGCAGTCCCTACCCTTACCACTGTTCAAAACCTGACTGGATAAAGCCCTGAGCAACCTAGGCATCTGACCCTGCTTTGACAGGAGGCTGGAGCAGATATCTTCCAAGGTCCCTTTCAGCTTGAATGATTCTGTGGCCCTGTGGTTATGTAATTGCAAACAAAAATGGTTGATATATTTCTTTTTTGCCAAAAATTGACCAGGAGAGCCATTTGATTTAATAACTACCAGTTGACTCTTCACTCTTAGCAACTTACAAAACAAGAGTTTTGCACACTGTACTGTAGTATGGACCACTGTTCATAGGAAATAACTACCTCTTTTAAAGAAACGACACGACTGTATCATACTAAGGCAAAGTTTTATACTGTGATATCCTGATGGAACCCATGCTACAAACAAAACAAAGATAGTTTTTGCCTTGATGTAGTTGACTACCTTTGATGCTTCAATAATTTGGGCTGGGCCATCAGCCTTATAGTTAAAAAGAAGAGTTTTTCCTTTGCCAGACCTCCGATTTTATATTATTCATCCTTCTTGTGCCAATAAACATAGTTAGTGTTCCAGGTTAACATTCCGCTGAGGGGTAGAAAGACATTCCCTTCTCTCCTAGTTTCCCAATCATGTAGGATACCCAGTTTTCACTGTACATTGAACTATTTCAACAATGACCATATTTCCCTTGCACTGTAAGAAATTGGTGTCATGCCTCCAAAGCATGGATGATCCAAGCAAAACAATCAAGGAAGTTACACCTGGGTTTTGGGACCACTCTACCTCTCCCCATCCAATAGTGCTCTCTCCACTCTCACACAGCAGCAGTTGCCAAACGCACCAGCTTGTGCACCTTGTGCACAGGTGCAGGAGCAGGCCGTCCCCATGTGCCGAAAGAAAAGCCAGCGGGACGGAAGACTGGCTGAGCTGAGAGCTTTGGCTCGAACTCAGGAAAAACAGAAGCATTTATGACCTTTGGAAGAAGGGGCAGGCAACTCAAGAAGACTACAAGGATGTCATGAGGTTTTGCAGAGAGAAAATTAGAAGGGCCAAATTCAGCTAGAACTTAATCTGGCTACTGCTGTAAAAGACAATAAAGAATGTTTCTATAAAAACCTTAGCAACTAAAGGAGGAATATGGAGAATCTCCAGCCTTTATAGGATGCAGGGGTAAACATAGTGACAAAGGATGAGGAAAAGGCTGAGATACTTAATGCCTTCTTTGCCTCAGTCTTTAATAGAAAGAACAGTTGTTCTTGAAGCAAACCAGCCCCCTGAGTTGAAAGACAGGGACAGGGAACAGAATGAAGCTCCCATAATCCAAGAGGAAATGGTGAGCAACCTGCTACACCATTTAGACACACGCAATTCTATGGGGCTGGATGGGATCCACCCAAGGGTACAGAGGCAGCTGACAGAAGTGCTCACAAAGCCACATTCCACCATTTATCAGCAGTCCAGGCTAACCAGGAAAGTCGCAGTTGACTGGAAGTCAGCGAATGTGACACCCATCTACATGAAAGGCCAGAAGGAGGATCCGGGGAACTACAGGCCTGTCAGTCTGACCTCAGTGCCAGGGAAGGTTATGGAACAGATCATCCTGAGTGGCATCACATGGCATGTACAGGATAACCAGGTGATCAGGCCCAGTCAGAACAGGTTTATGAAAGGCAGGTCTTAACTCTTTAACTAACCTGGATCTCCTTCTATGACAAGGTGACGTGCTTAGTGGATGAGGGAAAGGTTGTACATGTTGTTCACCTGGACTTTAGTAAAGCCTTTGACACTGTGTGCCACAGCATTCTCCTGGGGAAACTGTCTGCTTATGGTTTAGATGGGCATACTCTTTGCTGGCTAAAAAAACTGTCTGGATGGCCCAACCCAGAGAGTTGTGGTGAATGGAGTTAAATCCAGTTGGCGGCCAGTCACAAGCGGTGTTCCCCAGAGCTCAGTATTGGGGCCAGTTCTGTTTAATAACTTTATCAATCATCTGGAATGAGGGGATTGATTGTACCTTCAGTAAATTTGCAGATAACACCAAGTTGGGCAGGAGTGTTGATGTGCTTGAGGGTAGAAAGGCTCTGCTGAGGGGTCTGGACAGGCTGGATGGATGGGCCAAGGCCAACTGTATAAGGTTCATAAAGGCTAAGTGCCGGGGTCCTGCACATGGGTCACAACAACCCCATGCAATGCTATAGATGAAGGCGAGCTGAATGGTGTGGTTGATGCACCTGAGGGACAGGCTGCCATCCAGAGGGACCTTAGGAAGCTTGTGGAATGGGCCCATCTGAACCTCATGAGATTCAACAAAGCCAAGTGCAGAGCCCTGCACCTGGGTCAGAGCAACCCCTGTTATCAATACAGGCTGGGGAATGAAGGGATGAAGAGCAGCCCTGCTGAAAAGGACTTGGGGGTACTGGTGGATGAAATGCTGGACATGAGTCGGCAGCGTGCGCTTGAAGCCCAGAAGGCCAACAGTATCCTGGGCTGCATCAAAAAAAGCGTGGCCAACAGATCAAAGGAGGTGAATCTGCCCTTCCACTCCACTCTGGTGAGACCCTACCTGGAGTCCTGCATCCAGCTCTGGAGCCCTCAGCACAGGAAAGACATGGACCTGTTGGAGTGGGTCCAGAGGAGAGCCACAAAAACGATCAGAGGGATGGAACACCTCTCCTGTGAGGACAGGCTGAGACAGTTGGGGTTGTGCAGCCTGGAGAAGAGAAGGCTCCAGGGAGACCTTACTGCAGCCTTCCAGTACTTAAAGGGGGCTTACAAGAAAGGTGGGGACAAACTTTTTAGCAGAGCCTGTAGCGATAGGACAAGGGTTAATGGTTTTAAACTAAAAGAGGGCAGATTCAGACTAAATCTAAGGAAAAAATTCGTCACGATGAGGGTGGTGAAACACTGTCACAGTGAGGCGGTAGATGCCGCATCCCTGGAAAGTTTCCAGGTCAGGTTGGAACAACCTGATCTAGCTGAAGATGTTTCTGCTTATTGCAGGGGGGATTGGACTAGATGACCTTTGAAGGTCCCTTCCAACCCAAACTATTCTGTGATTCTGTGATTCTATGAAGAGTGGCTGGAGAGCTGCCCAGCAGAAAAGGAACTGGGGGTGTTGGTTGACAGCTGACTGAATATGAGCTGGAAGTGTGCCTATGTGGCCGAGGCAGCCAACACCACCTTGGTCTGTATCACAAATAGTATGGCCAGCAGGACTAGGGCAGTGATCATCCCCCTGTACTCAGGACTGGTGAGGCCATACCTCAAATACTGTGTTCAGTTTTGGGCCCCTTGCTACAAGAAGGACATTGAGGTGCTGGAGCATGTCCAAAGAAGAGCAACAAAGCTGGTGAAGAGCATAAGTCCTATGAAGAGCAACTGAGGGAACTGGGGCTGTTCAGTCTGGAGAAGAGGAGGCTGAGGGGAGACCTTATTGCTCTCTACAACTACCTGAAAGGAGGTTGTAAAGAGGTGGGTGTTGGTCTCTTCTCCCAAGTAACAAGTGATAGGATGAGAGGAAATGGCCTCGGGGGTGCGGTTAGACTGGGTATTAGGAAAAATTTCTTCACCGAGAGGGTGGTCAAGCATTGGAACAGGCTGCCCAGGGCAGTGGTTGAGTCACCATCCCTGGAGATATTTAAAAGACATGTAGATGTGGTGTGTAGGGACATAGTTTAATGGTGGACTTTTCAGTGTTAGTTTTGCGGTTGGACTCAATGATCTTAAAGATCTTTTTGAAGTTCTATGATTCTATGATCTATAAATCATTCTATGGTTCTATGATCTCCACAGGGAGCTCTGGTGGGCAGAAGGAGATGCTTTGCTGTTTCAGCAGCATCTGCTGACCCAGAAGTTGTTCTGATTTTCCTCTTGAAGAAAAAGCAGTGGGCTCTATTCATATTGCAGGCTGTGACTGGATCACGCTACTTTCCTTTTGTGAAAAAATCCTCTTGTACAAATGAAGAAAAAATGCTTGGGAAAAAAAATTATATAGGCTAATATAGCCTTTCCCTTTCATTCTCAATTCTTCTTCCTTATACTAACTCAGTTAATAAATTCCAAAGTAATTCTGGTACTGAGTGTGAAAGTTACTGAAAAGAGGTGAGCCTTGGTATTACAAGCAAATGCACATAGCTGTGTTTGAGGCAGATAAATCACAGCTACAAATCCTGCATAGTTGTGATGCTGTGCAGAAACACAACTGAACTCATGTAACTTAAAGAATAAGAGTGTCAAGTTCAGGAAAGACAGAGAGAGGAAGACTCTAGAAAAGAGTTTTAAGATATTGAATGCCCCTGGCACATGACCTTTATCAGGTACATCATGAATCCGTTTTGCCTTTCTATTTTATTTAAAGGTAGATGTCATTGATTTTATTGACTCCTCTCCTTCATAGCCAGTGCAGGTGTTCTAATGAACTTAGCACAAGCATAATTCAGAAATAATTAAGCATTCATGTAAAGGCATTGCACAAAGCAAGCTCAAATATAGTCATAAATATACATACAGGATTTTTTTTTTCCTTTTGGAAGGAAACAAATAATCTTACATTGATGGATTTAATTTATTCATAATAATCATCAGAAATTTGCATATGATGAGCAAATTTTCCAAATGCAACATGTTGCAAGAATTACACTATTTTTAAAATGAAAATGATGGAGCTTTTGAACAAAAGAACTTTTTAATAGCAACTAAGAAGTATTTACTAAAAAGAAAATTGTTTTTCATGAAGATCAGAAAAGGACATTTGTACACTATAAGTCACAGAAATATGTCCATTTTCTGAGAAGCAAAGGCTTTCTTTGCTATGAACACTTTTTTGTTATGGATCAGGTGATTATGTTGTCGTTCTTTGCCATTTAACATAAAGGTCCCAAATCAATTTGGATGGCCCAAGTTTCACTCATTCACACACTAAAATTTCTCCTTTATAGGTGGAAGAAATCCTGCTAATGAAGAAAGAAAATAAATCTGAAAATGCCTGAAAAGCTATACGAAAAGTTTGGAAATATACCACATAAAATTATTCTAGACAGAAGTTAACTGTCTTCCTGAATGGCACTTAGTGCTGGATTTGCTCAGGGAGGAGCCGTCCAGACAGCTGCCTTCTAAGCCGATGGTGAGTAGCCATTGATCACAAGAGGTGCAAAAGCAGCTGATTGCACGTATGTGTGTGTTCTTATGGTTGTATATGCGCCACAGCTTGTAGTTTGCTTTGCCATCATTCAGGACTACCCCTTTCTTTCACCGGGTTTCGCAGAAGGGTTAGAGGCCCCTGGCCCCTTCCTGCATGCTTCAGTTAAGTTATGCCCATATGTGAATGTCTCGTATTGCTTCTGACCCTACAGATCTGTGTGTCAGACAGTATATGCTCTGGAAGATGACTGGTAGGACAAAAAATTTGATATTTGTTTTTAGATACAGCATACGTGTGCTAGGTGTAACTTAAAAAAAAAAGAAAAGATAGTTCCTTCCCCAAAGATCTTATAGTCCAAATATAGGACAGAAATAAGAAAGGCAGGTAAGCAGGAGGTAAAAGGAAGACGATCACTATCTAATGGTATAGGGCTTTAAGTTCACTTCCTTCCTTAGCAGTAGCTAAATATTTCAAATATAAAGGAGAATTATAATACCGCCATTGCCTATTCAAGTCTAGGAAAAGGAGTTATTGTTAAGACCGTTTCAATTCTGTCTTTCTTAAAGTATTTATTGTAAAGTTGGATTATTATGAAGTTGGGTGACACATGAAATAAAATTAAGAAATGAGACAGAAAAGGTTTAAGTAATGAGTACACAGAATGATGAAATGATTGAGAGGGAAAGGAAAAGGGAGAGCTGTGGGACAGCTATGGAGAGAACACATGGGGAAATAGGTGGGAATAAAACACATTTTGTGGCTAGAGCTCACTGGACTATACAGATAAAATAGTGTATTTAATAACAATAATAATAATGTAATGAGGATATGTCATTATTCCGGGCTGTATTACAGATTTGAGGTGACACATTTGTTTTCAAGGCATGTTGCATTCTGCTAAGGTAGCTTCTGCCTACAGCACATTCAGTCAATAGTGAAAAACTGCATGTTGGAAAGCAAATACAATGCTTGTCATTGTTGGTAGAAGACACAGCTGTAGCTTCCCACTTATTAGGCTGAAAATGTATCCTGTACTGTATTGCTCTGGGCTTTGTCAGCATACACAGTGTGCATTTTTGATACTACACAGGCTGATCTAACCAGACACAATGTGACCCATGTAACAAATGGCACTAAAAAGAGATTTGCTTCTTTAATGGATAAAACCAGGCAATTCCTTTGACAATAGCATTTCCAGCTGCCCTTTCATATTAAAGATAACTATGCTTATTAATAAGTACTTGACAGTACATCCACATTGCACTTCTGCTTGTTTGTTCATCAGAAACCAGAAACATCACCAACATGATGTTTCGAAGACATTTGCAAGCTTCATACCCCACCACATCCTACTGGGACCTACTGAAACATCATGGCAGTTTTCAGACATTCAGTTAACATCTTGTCCATTTTGTTCTCGGTAACAGCAGCATATTGCAGGAATACACAGCCATTACAGTCAGGGACTGTTTTCTGCATACTGGAACAAAAGTTTATGTAGTTCTTTTTGTGCGAAGGGAAAGAATGTTCCGACCTAGTCAACACACTTCTCTGGCATCCACTGTTCTAGTTAAAGACCTGGCACTACAAAACGCAGTGCTGAACTGTGCTTATTGGACAACTGTTGCCAATCCAGCCATCCACAGGGTCAGCATTTCTCGTATCGCAGAGTAAGTGTGATCACGCTGCTGGAAATAAGAAGGACTTGCTCTCCCAGCCGTTCCCAGTTAAGATGGCTGGGAAAATATTCTGCAGTGGATCAGAGACAAATTAATATCCTTGACAACACCTAAACACATAAAGCAAGCTACTTTTAGATTTGCTTAGTCACAGACAAAACTCTCAGTGCCTGCAAGAGTCAACAGAAACGGGGCTAAAGTCTCCACAGCCACCTGCGAGCCATGTAGCCACCGCCGTTGGACAGAGCCAAGAGTTTAAGGAATGCTTGTTATGCATAGAAGCATAATAGGAGACAGCAAGAGAGAAAAAGGAGAAAAAAAAAGTGATGGCAGCTGATTCATGTACTGTTCCAGCTCCCAGGAGTCTGCTGCTGGCACGATGCACCCAGCTGAAGGTACATTGCGTACAGCCTGCACCTTGCACTAAGTGTTCTGCCCAGCTCTCTGTGAGCCAGCCGTTCTCCTTCTCAGCCTACATGCTGTATTTCACAAATATTGTCCACGGCCACTTAAATCAAGGACAATTTTATTAATCTGATAAATTACACAGGGAAATAAAAATTAGAAATAATTAATTCTTATTATTGTCCAGGACAAGCTGTTTACTGTTTTGCTTTTGACCTGTCCTGCAAATCAGGGAAACTTCTGAATTTTAGCCAGGTCTCAGGTGCCTGATTCTGAAAGGTTGCCCTAATATGTGGAAAATTTCAAAAGGCAGTCCTTTGTTTTAGACTCGAGTACAGTTGTGAGTGACTTATATTTTAATTTTGTGGAAATTTATGGTCCATAAAAATGGGCTTAATAAGTCAACAGACCGTATGCAAGTAGTTTGTGGACGCCCTTTTCTTAACGCATATTTGCAAAAAACACAAAACCCAGGTGGGCAGTGAGGTATAAACAACTCTTCACTATGAGCTTCAGTGTTTCTTCCTGCATCTCTTGCCATTAGCTCTGGTGTCAAGCTGTAAGCCTTCTTCCACATACTGCAAGCCATCCAAATACTGCAGATATAACCTGGTATTTAATATACATTAGAATTGATATATTCACTCTTATATCAGAGTCTTGTTATTTGTAATTGCTTATTACTGATATTAGAACAAGAAATATTATCCATGGTAGAAGCACAAAGTGATAAAGTTCCTATAAACAACAATTGAGAGGAAAATGCTGTGTTTGAGGTGGATAAAGGGTCAGATTTGGACCTTCAGTCCTGTGTGATTGAGTAGCTTCTTGAAACAGTCACGGTAGCTTTAGTCAGTGAGGCACAGTTTAATATTGTCCCAGTTAAAAGGGAAGTTTTCTTGCATGTTGGGGGAAAAAAACATTGTTTTGGATAGAAAACTGGCTGCTTCCATACACTTTGCCCCTGAGGACAAAGTCATGCATTAACTGTATGATCAAACTCCAACAGAACATGCAAAGGTCATAGTTAATGGACTGAAAAAACCCCAAGGAATGTAAATGACCAGGAACAGAGAGATAGGATTAAAAGCCACTGATGTCTGTATATAGCCTTGCAGACGCGTGCAGGCAAGAGGAAGCACTACATGTTAGGACTTGGGTAATCTTCAGCCCTTCTGAACTTGGCCAGCACTACTGGAATGGGGTAAGTGGTGGAGAACACATACGTAAAGGAAATATTCATGCAGAGAAAATAGCTGTGTTCCCAAATGTTTTGTATAGCTTATGTTTTTCAACCCTCAGCACTTCCTATGAACCAGAACATTTCTCATTCATTGAACTTCTATTTGGAAAACACTGTAAGGCAGTAATGCTTTGTTGCCCAGTTGCAAACCACATTACTGTGTCCACAAGGTTCAGAGTTTGGAAGCCAGTTTGGAAGCCTTTTAGCTATCATCATTTATCCTGTTCCCACTATCCAGTTACAAAGTTCTTAAGCCTTTTGGAACATTTTTGTTGTGTTTAGAGTTTAAAAGTTTCCACCGTAGTTTACGCTTCCCAGTTTTAGATGTTTCTTCATTAGGACTGTGGCTTTAGTTGCGTTCTCACCAAAGGGTAAGTATATAATCCTGTGTGTGGTTCCATGTTAATGTCAAAATGAGGATCTATTTGGTAGTCCAGGCATAGTATGTCCCCATTTGCTTAAAATACACTGTCAGCACCTATTTTCTGTAACAGATCCATCCATTCAAAATGTGTAGGCACAGGTTGGGCTGCTGGTTATAAG
Organism: Phaethon aethereus; assembly: GCF_964289735.1. Classification (NCBI taxonomy): domain Eukaryota; kingdom Metazoa; phylum Chordata; class Aves; order Phaethontiformes; family Phaethontidae; genus Phaethon; species Phaethon aethereus. The sequence goes on along the minus strand of NC_138576.1, from coordinate 68,166,332 downwards.
GTATGTGTGTACAAATTATACAGTTATTTCAGACACGACAAAGTCAGTAAACATAAACCACAGAAAAGTTACAATAACAGGATAATACAGATACTTAACTAGAGTTTAGCATATGTTTTCAGCCAAAATTTATGGTTACATTAGATTTTGTTGATGAGGTTGAAGTGACTTTTATTCACTGGATGGCAACCCAGTGCATGAGTTTAGGAGAGAAAGTTCTATAACAAAATTGTGTTTGTGGCACAGGGACAGAAACAAAAAGAAAGAGATGGTAGTGCTGGGCTTGATATATTTGGGAAAAAGAAAGGAGTGGTAAGAGACAAGCAGGTGGCAGGCCCAATCCTCTTTCTTCTCATTACTGTAGAGTTACATGGTGAGTTTCTACATCTAACAAAGTCAAAAAACCATACAATTAAAATATATGTGCATGTATATATGTATATAGTCATGGGTACTTATGTATACAAATAGGTAAAATCTACTTGCATTACTTTTAAGAGAAGGGTCATCTGGTATTAGGCCAGCAAAGACAGATTGAACTATAAAACGATGTAAATGTAGCACTGCTCAGAATTTAAAAAGAAGATTGAAATATGTGAGAAACTACCATATTTTTTAGCTATTCATGCTTTTGCACACATACTTCTATGGAAGAATGTGTAGTGCTCAGGCTAGTTTTTCCTCTCTCAGTTATTTGTGCAACAGCAATCATGGTAGCTAAGTGCCAGTTTTGACAAAGTTTCACTGGGAAAGAAACAGTTATTACAGGTTTCATTGTGAAATAACTGGTTTTGTGTCAGCAGCTGCTGTACAGAACTGCAAATACATCAGTGACTGTACAGAATGAGTGTTAGAGAGATTTGAATATACATCACTGAGTGCTGGAGAGACTACAGACACTAGAAGGCTGTGCTGTACACCCATTCTGCAGAAGACATATTTTCACAGGAAACATTTTTAGAGAGATCCTCAAAGGGCAAAGTTCAATACAAAGAAAACTGATTCCTGAAAACCAGAACCCCAGCACCCTTTTACATCTTTCAGAATACATGAAAATTAAGTACACCTTAATCAATTACTTCTGAAGGGTGTTATTGGTTTTATAACCAATTGCCTAATTCTAGGACAGACTCAAATTGCGATAACAATGTTGACTTGACAGAGACTTCTAGTGATAGTAATAGGTTGATGCAGCAATTAATATTTTAGTAGATTTATATAGGACAATAGTTGCATTATACTGTCGCTACCACTAGCGTAATCTATAAATTTGATATTGTAGTCATTTTCTAAAGTAGGTAGTCATTTTCTAAAGTAGGTAGTCATTTTCTAAAGTAGGTAGTCATCTGAAACATGTTTTGGATCTTATGGAAATGGATCATTAAATCAATTACCAGCTAGTACATACCACAATACTTACAAGAACAAGATATACGGGTGTGTATATTTTCAGCAGAGCTTCTGTACTTTAATTAATCCCTAGTAATTCATGAGAATTTCGCTGCTCATAGATATGTTAGGAAAGTAAGATCTACCTTTCTCCTTTTTGTGATATGTGGAGAATATTATCCACTGTAGTTACAAGTTATGCAGTTATGCATGTCTTTAACACCCAGACCTCTTTCTACTGATGGACTCATTGAGGAAATTGTTATCCCACATATTTCTTCAAAATGTAATATTTAATTCTTGTAATAAAAAATATACATGTTCTGACATGAAGTGTATACAAGACAAAAGAAAAAGTTTGTATTCTTGTCTGAGCCATCAGCTTGTGACATACCTGCATAGGCAGAATGCCATTGTCTCCAAGGCCATTATCCTCAAGATTATGTTAAGTAGCTATTTTCTGCCATGGGCTGTTTTTCTGAGTGAAAAAAAGCACAACCCATTCAAGTTTAAAGCTAAGCTTCCACAGATAATTTGAAACATCTTAGGAACATCAGCAGTGAACACGTTCATGGTCTAGAATACCCTTGCAGCCAGGGCACCTATCAGGAGCTTGATAATCAGGCAGTCTGACTGCTGAAGCGCTGGAGGTACCAGTGTGTCATTCAGTTACTCCTGTGAAAACTGCGTTGACGCAATTTTGCTTATACTCTCAGTAGTCTTCAGTAGTTTATCAACGACCACGTATTGCTTTTCACCTTCCTGATTATTTAGAGTTTTTAAACACAAATGGCTGGATCACAACGTGGTGTGTCTTTGGGTTCTTCATGTTTTTGTTACTTTGTTCAGTTATTGGTTGATTGGGTGCTTTTTTTTTTTTTTTTTGTATTCAGGTCATTCAAGCTACATTTTTACTGTTGCTCTGGCATGATTTTCATACCTCTGAACAATATCCAGAAAAAACCCTTGTAGTTTCTAAGCCATGTCTAGTGATGGCAGATTTTGTGGATGTTCTTTATACTAGACACAGTGAAAATCAAGAAAAAATTTTCAGTGTATAACTTCAGCTGTATGTGCTGAGTGTAATTTTGAATGAAACGTTCATTCAAAACTTTCAAAAATGCTCAGAAAACATTCTTTACCTACAATAGATGTCTCCATCTTTTTGTACATTGTTAACATTCACACTCATAAAAGGAGAGATTTTGTGAAGTTTGGGCTTTCCAGTTCATAAATACCAAAAGAAAAAAAGGGAGAAAAAAGGAAAGAAAGGGAAAAAAAAGAATAGAAACAGCATAGAGGAAAAGTTAACTTGAGCAACAATTTTTCTCTTCTATTCACTTCAAATGTAGTTTCATTTTAAGTTTTGGGCACATGTTGGGGTCATTTCTTATTTTATCAAAACAGTTTTCCCATCTTAATTAAAATCAGTGGACTATGCAATTCTGTTAGATTGGAGGAAAGGAGAGTTTGTTAATTTACATTTAAATAAAACTGATTTTCTGAACTTCTGATATAGTTGCATTTTTAATATCTTGTGCTTCATATTATATTTATAAGTGATACCATTGGAATTATGAGGAGTCTTGGCTCATATTTCTGACTGTTATCCTTCAGTAATAGTAGTGCTTTTGTAGCTGTTGTAGTGTAGGAAGAAAGTCAAGGAAAAGTGTATAGGTAGAGGTAATTTTTCTTTTATTAAATCTTTTGGTATAATTGGAAGAAGAGACCATTTGAAGAAGAACATTTCTCGAAGCATTGTCCACTTTTTCGCAGCTGTTTCATTTGGTTGAATTGAAAATATTATTCATTACAGCTGAGAATATATTAATTCTGTTATGGTGTCTTGAGTGGCAACTTTTTTTCCTCAATATTTTGTGATCATGAATGAGTATAAAGTTTAACTACTTGTTGACAGATTCTGAAGTTTTCAATAACTTATGTGACCAGAAGCTTTTTTTTTTTCTTTATTCTTGCCTTCATTTTTTTCCCCCTTCTCTTTTTCTTTTATTTTTCTTTAATATTTTTCTCTATCTTACCTCTAGACTTCTAGTTTTCATTGAAGATTTCATTACTTGTAGTTTAGTACTCAGAGCATTCAAATATATGCAGTCAGAGACTGTTTATAGTACAAATGAAGCACTAAACCACTTCAGTTAACACCTGAACTATGTGTAATTAACATTGTACAAAAAGATGTAAGATTTACTTACAGCAATGGTACACAATGAGGTATGTAGAGATGCACAAGAAACTTGACAGTTTAAATTTGCTCCTTTTAGTATTCAAGCATGAATCACTGTGCAAAGAAGCTTCCTTAATGATTTGCTATTTAATAGTTCTTTTTGCATGGAAACCCAAAGAGGTTTCCTCATATTTAGTTTTGTGCTGTGATATGTCCAGTGAATTTCATTCTAACAGTCCTTTTGGACTTAGCACGGTTTCCTATGGAATAATTTTTAAGTTAGTTTGCAGTTGATAATGTATATTGATGGGTTCAGCATTAATAATGACTGGAAATTCTTCACTGAGCTGAAGGCAATGTAACATTTTTAAGAATACTTTTAGCTTAGATTCAGTTGCTGTCACGGAATATAGAATTACAAAGAAACAGTTTTCCATCTGGTGAAAACAGAAAAATTCTGGAACATGTTCAAATTGAATTGTAATAGTAAAAAAAAGATTTTGTGACAAAATATAAATAATTCTGAAATATTTTATTCAGTATCAGTTATTATAAATGGTCATACTACAGTTTCTAAGATAAAAATTTTTTAAAAAAATGGAAAATCAGAATTCTTCTTTAAAAACTGTCAAAGATAACTTTTGAACAATTTCAAAAAAGGTTTTGAATCAGAGAAGTTAACACAAACTAATCTTTCTTTAGGGCTATCAGGCATACATTTTTACCTGATGTCCTGGAATATTTATCCAACAAAGAAGGATGTAGGTATTTGTTTGGTTTTCACAGAAATTCAAGTCAACTGCACACTTCAGTAATTTTGTCATGGCAAGAGCCTATCAGACTTACTGTAGAATTATGGACTATCTTTGCAGTGCATGCACAATAGACTCAATTTCTTGGGATTATTTCCTATATAGGAATTTTTTCTTTTCTATTGAAAACATTTTCATTTTCTCAAATTGCTTTTTCTGGCTGGTGACAACGTATATTACCTTTGCTAATGCTGCTGGAAGTGCCTTTTCTTTTCCATTGAAATTGTCCTTTGAAGCAATTAACCAATCTAGGGGAGCTGTTTGCTTGATTTTTTCATTGCTTGCAGTCAATGTGACTCTGAAGTCAGGTACTAAAAAAAAAGACGAGTGCTTCATTTAACGCTATCAACATCAATTATACATGAGTTCCCTTTACCTAGGAAAGCTGAATGCCCATACTTAATCTTAAACTCTGGTCCCAAGAGACCAGGCAAACAGTCATTCTGCCTGGGATAATGATGTTCTATGCAAAGCAACAAAATGCTACCTGGTTTTTCCTAATGTTATAGTGTACAAATCTAAACATTGCTCTGGTTCAGGAAGGTTTTTCCACCATATGGAAACACTTGAAGGTTTGCTATGGAAACACTTGAAGGTATGCTTAGATACTTAGACTCTCAATGTTATGTCTTAGATATAATTGACAACTCCCACTAGCTTAATGGCAGTTCTGCATCTAAATCTTCTTGTATCATGCCCAAGCAATGGGTTGTGAAAAATAGCATGCACTAAAAAACAAAAACAAAACCAAAAAAACACTAATAAAAAAATTGAAAAGGAAGGGAAAAAAAGACTTTACACCTGAACTCTCTTTCTGTCTCTAGGTAAAAAAGAAAGAAAAATATAAAGGTAATTATTTTGCTTCAAAAAAGGACATGACTCTGTTTTAAACATTTGTGGCCAGAAATCTAACCCTTAGGACCTTTTCTGAAGCTGCTAAACCATTACAGATGCAACCATCTATACTCAAGATAATCTCAGTGGTAACTTTTGAGACTGTGAGAGTTATGTCCTAGGAAAGGTTGATTTTTCTGTTTTTCTGCAAAATAGTTTGTCGTCAATTTAAATTTCCTCAGCTTGAAACCTACCAGAACATTGTGTCATGCCCATTTACCGATTGATTTAATTACGCTCTGCAACAGAACTTGCCAACAAAACAAGTTGTGAGGTGCTGTTACTGCAGTACGCCTGGAAATTTCAGGGAGAAATTCAATGTACTTTAAGTTTCTAGTCCCCACACACTCATTACCTATTAATATTCTATGAAACTTCTTGACAAATGCATTGTCATTAATAGTCTGTTTCCATGTGTGTAATATCAGTCGGTTATGTCTAAAACAAAGTTAATATTTATCTATTAAAAGAATTATGCTACCTTAAAATTGATTCACATTCCTGTGTGGCAACTATATAGGTATCTAACATCTTGCTGAACCTATCTGTGCATTCATGTGTATAATACAAATATTTTTGCTCCTTTAAGTAGGACTCTTACAGATACTGTGAACATTTTTTAGCTAAACATTGTTTCCATCTTTATTCATGAAATGCTGAATATTTGGGAGTTTCAGAAAATATTTTCCATTTCTCACTGTATTAGGGAAAAAATATTTTTGGGGTTATTAAATTCTGAGTGTTACTGAATGTATATTTTGAAAAGGGCAGTGCAGAGCATGGCAGGGCAGCAAAGGTAAGAGCAGAGCAAGGTGAAGCAAAACAAAGAGAAACATTTGAAGTTTATTTAATTGCCAACAGGAAATAAATGAATAAGGTTGAAAATAGATGGATAAATTATCTGCCTGGCTACACAGAAAAGTATTGACAGTGCGGTATAGACACTTTATGTCAAGTATACTTCATTTTCCTCTGTCAAATCTAATCAATCATTTGTCAGTATCTGTGATATGGCATTTCAGAAATGCAAACTGAATATAGATAAATTCACTATATACAAGAATACCATATATCAGAAGATGCACCTACCTAGCATGTTTAGCGAAATCATCAAAGCAGTGTCCTTCAACTGGAAGGACAGTGACAAATATTAAAAATGTACCAAGACGGAAAGAAAAATACTTGAGCTTGTAACTGACAAAATATTATCAAAAAAATGCCCTCTGTCATCAGTATAAGAATTTCACTCATTTCCTGAAGCTGTGAATCCTGATCTTGCAGAGACTTAAGTACGTCCTCAGAGAAGTCCCACTGGGTAGTCAGATAGAACTGATTGTAATTGAATGAATCCTTTTTTCAGAAGTTACAAGTAAATATGTCTGCCATAAGAACACTATATCCATCACTGCTTTATTCTGATATATCTAGTCAGTACAAATGATGTCTACTTAAGGATGAAGACATCTAACTTGAAGTAGGATCCAAGTCCCTTGTGAAGGCTTATATCCTCCCTTTATAACGTACCAGGGAAACTACATGCCTTGAAATGGGAATGGGAAGATCAGGCTGCTGAGCGGAAGGCAAGGTAGGGCTCTCCCGGGAGAAACGGCACTAAGAAATACCTGAGACTTTCATCCCTTCAGTTCCTGAAGTGACAGTTCCTTTCTCAGTGTCTGGGTTAAAACTTGTCAGAAATGTAGAAAAAAAAGGAATTTTGATGCTTCAGGATGAAAAGCCAAGTCAGGGTGGGTTCCACTACAGAAATGAAAAGAGAAAGAAGAGCTGGAACAGAGGTGTCACACAGGACAGGTTTCCCTTCCCATTGATTCCTGCTGGTGCTGGCAATAGGCAGTGGGGGATAATTCCCAGGACAGAGACCAGAGACTGTCCTTCCTAGGATGGTCCCTCTCTGTCCTTCCTCAGTCCTCTCTTGTAGAGTGGTAGCTGCTTTCCCACACCCTGCGGCCCATTCAGGAGTGGCAGAAGCAGCCTAATTTTAAGGACTGGTGAAAAGCAAAGTCCATAGAAGAGCTGTGACTATTCCATTGCTGTAGCAGCTGGCAATTAGACAGTGACTTATTACCCTACCCCGAGGACCCATGCAACCAGCATCCGCCAGGCATTCTCTTAAGAGAGGTCCTGTTATGTATAAAACATAAGAATGATTCTACCTTTAAATGAAAAAAAAAACCCATATAAAATTTGGTATTTCTAACTGTGATCAAAAATAAAACCTTCAGCAATTTTTCCAAGTACTCTGTTTTGGGTTACAAAACAGTGATTTGATGGCAAAAAATATAAGCCACTTTTCACTACAAACTTGACTTAAAACTGTTAAAAATCGATGTGACTTCCGGGCTTTGGACATCTGTAGCTATTTTAGTCACTTCTTGTTAGTCAGTATATATCAGTAAACCTAGCAATGAAAATAAGTCAGTAAATCTGTTGTGTTTTCCCTCCTTTTCCTTTCTGGCTTACTACCTTTTTCTCAAAGTTAAGTGAATATTAATGAGTGTTTATAATTACATTTTATGATGACTAGTACAACTACCACTGCTACAGCTTACTTCATTTTTCAGATGTGCTCCTGTTATAAGAATGAGAGAACATGATAGAATTACAGAATTTTGAATGAAAGTGTGAAAGCCCAAACGCTTTTTTTCACACTTGTGGGTCTTTATTCCCTGTTTGTAAAAAATGCACTGGGTTTTCTGAAATGTTTATTAAATTTCATTGTACTATAAAATACTCATAAGTACTTGCTGGCTCAGGAAAAGAATTTAACATTTGTACTAATTGACATTTAAATCAGAAACTATTTGTTGTAACGGTTTTACTGAATCATCATTCCACAGTTCTCTTTTCTCAAAAAAAAAAAAAAAAAAGAATGACATTGTAAGAGAAATATCTGTGTTAAAATATAACACCTTGTTAAAATGAACAGATAAAGGATTAAATATTCCTGGGTACCTATCATGTTGAGGGAAAAGGAGATGGTTTACTTTAATGACCACTTTTTCAAATTACTCTAACTTTACTTCATTTTTTAAATTCATAGACAGAAAAATGCTTAGGAAAATTCTTTCACTTCCAGGAAATATTGAATTCCATTTTTTTTAGGTAATTCTAATGTAAAAGATATCCCATGATTTAAGTCAATCATAGAGGTTTTTCATGTATCTTTAACATTTTCTTCTTGAAGTTGAATTTATAACAATTTACTACAAATATTGCAATAACTTTGCATGCTTTTTATTGACAGTTTAATTTACCCTTACAGAAAAAAAAAAATTAGGAATGGAAAGTCTAGAACAGAAGTGGTGGGCTTTGGGTTTTTTTCCAAAAACATATGTTAAGCTTAATTAAATAAATTCAGTCAAGATGCACTGTTCTATATACCGCTCTGCAGTATTGTAACACATGATGTTTTCGCAGGGATGAAATTCCTTGCTTTGGATTTCATGAGGATTGTTGTAGCGTCCATCAGCTCTTTTTTCAGCTTCTTTTTCAGTGTGATTTTTACCCTCAGTAAAGAAAACAGGAAGGTTAAAACAAACAAATAGATCAGGGTGAATAGATTGTATAGCAAAGTGCCAAGAGAGAGGAAGGGATCACAGTTTCTGTGCTTTTGAAAGTTATTAGATTATAGGGACTGGCAAACAGAATAATCATTTGCATAGGTATCTGACATATGATTATGCCTCAGATGATTTATGTAAGGCCTTGACAGGCTACAGTGATGAGCATGCTAGAAATACGATAGATGGATGAATGGAAGGTACTCGGTGAGGTGAATGTGAATTGGAAAGTCAATATCAATTTGAAAATCAATCAGCAAGAATAAGACCGCTCAGTTTGTGTGCACAAAATACTGAGCTAAGGGCTCTCTATAAAGGTAAGGTGAATATTTCCGAATCCTACAGAAAATATTTTCTCCAGCAGTGTTTGAACGTCTGCAGTAAAACACGTGTGATTCAATTGTTTACAGCTCAGGAAATCACAATCTTTTCTATACCAGAACCTTCTCCCCGCTTGCAAGGAGCCTGGCCCGTCTATCTAGGATTTAGAGGAGGCTCATTTCCCTTTCAGCAACATGAGAGGGGCAGGGTGACTGTAACTCCCTGACCTCTGGCTGAGAACCCCGTTGCAAGCCAATTCTTTAGATGGCTGTTTTGGTGGAGACACTTGGCTGCCCTCATCTCCGTGCCACTTTGAAAGGGTTAGCAGGAGAAAAAGCCCCATTGTTCTTATTCCAAACAACCCAAAACATATAAAGCACTCTCAAAAAACTGCACCTATTTATACAGAAAACTACTTAAGGGCAGTCATTGTCTCTTGGTGTTTTTGTACAGCCTTGCACAATAGGACCCCACTGACTGAAGCTTTTAAGATTACCTTTAGCAGAATGCATCCAAAAATATATTAAAGATCATCAGAGTTAAAAGCCAAGAGCTCTAAGCTTAGGAAATACCGCAATTAATGCTGACGAGACTTAATTTAGATATACGTTCATGAGACAGCTATACGATTTCTGCTAGATTCCCAGCTTTGATGGTTGCTTGGGAAGGCTTATGCTCAGCGAATGAGAAACAGCGTGGTATTTCATTCCACGCTCTTTGTTCAGGGTTTGGCACCATGCTTTGTTTACTGCATACCGTTTAATTGAGCCTCTGAATCCACAATTATTAACATTCTCATGATTTTTTTGATGACACCTACTGCTATAGTATTTGAATATGCCAAAGGAATAATTTATTCATCTTCTTGGTGTTTTTGTGACATGAAATGTTATTATTCCTGTTTAGTAGGCAAGGAGGTAAGTTCCATGTATACTTTTTTAAAAGAATTACAGTCATTTTGGATACTCAACTGAAGATGGCCTGATTTGTTAGACAACTTATTGTATCACAGCATTATGTATCCAAAGCAAAACTTGTGTGCAATTCAGTAACAGATGTAGGGAACATAGTACTTCAGATATTAAATCTTTGTGGACACTAAAAATAACATCCATTTGAAAATCGCATTCTGGGTGACTTATCTAACACTACATTAGGACATTCTCATGGAGATTCGGGACAAATCCATTTCTCCTAGGCAGTTTTAGCTGTCTAACTGTAAATCATACTTTCTTTTCCTAGAATTCTTTGCTTCTTATTACACAATAAGTAGGGGAAAGTTCCTATGACAAAGCCCTACCCAGAGCAATTCTAGCATATTGCAGGGAACAGGGGTAGAACTGTTAGGCTGAGGGGAAGAGGAGGAGAAAATGAAAAAGTGCAAATACTATACTTCCAAGAGGAGCTTTGTGAACTTCAGGATGCAGCAAAAAGAACGATAAAAAAGGAAACGATAAGCTTACAAGGTCCAGTATGCTTGTTGTCATAAATGATAAGTAAACAGCACTGGAATGAGAAGCATGCAGAAAGAAGCTACTTTCACACACACTCACAAAAGTACAAGGCTTCCTTCTCTTGTTACAAAAACACAAAGAATGCATTCCTCACATGCCACTTACCACTCCGTATCTCCTGAACGTCCATCTAGCAGTGCTTGTATAATAAAATGGAATTTCCTTCCAGGGACTTTCTAGTATTAAACACCTTTCCTGCTACAGTATAATTGACTTACTGTCTACGCTATGTTGCTGGTATTCTTTGCATGCTAAAGAGCAGATACTCAAAGTGGTAAAAACACACAAAGTGGTAAAATTACAGTGGTAAAAACGTACAAAGAGTAGCTAGGTGCTCTGTGGATCACGATCTTATTTTACTTCCTGTTCAGAGAGCCAAACACAACCCCAATCTGGGCAGGAGGAGAAAGTGAGGAGTTGACCAGCTGGCTCACTTTATAGCATGGACTATAAAGTAAACATGTTATCAATGAAGAGATACTGTTAAGGGTTCCTTAGGACCTCCCTCCTTGGTAAACAAAAATTCTCATCTGGCTTCCCAATTTTGAGATGTATTTGTCATCTTTAATTCATCTTCTGTTCATACTTCAGGCTTTTTCCTAAATCAAAATATTCCCAAAATATTAAGGCTTCCAAATGGAAATATCATACATCTCTAAATGTCAGCTTATTTTCATCTATCCTGACAGACTCCAAGTTTTGGAGTCTTATCTGAGTTATACCAATATTATGCAATTCAGAATGCATGTGTATAACTCTTTCACCAAAACCACTGTAATTTGTACTGATGGAATATGTCTAATTGGGTCACCAGATTCACTTCTATCTTACAATTTCAAATTGAGTTGCTAACATTTACAGTTTCCCATGTTTTAAATTTTTAATGTAGGAGCTAAAACTACAAAAGTGATTTCCTGAAGACTGCAAACAGTCTTATTGTAGTTACTTAAGATAACTGTAGCTACTACAGTCTTATTGTAGGTACCATAAATTACAAGTGGGCTATGCTAAAAGTGTTAGCATAGGTAATCAATCCATATCCCATAAGAGGCAACCTTGTTAGTTTGAGTGCTAGTCATTTTTTCTAAAAAATTCAGTTTAATCTAAAGACATAATACTACCTACTATGCTGGATATCCTTCAAAGCTGCCTAGAGGCATCAATTTTTATGGGAGTTGGCTTACAAAATCCTTAGACAATTTTGGAAAGTCTAAATCATTTTTTACTCCTATGGTGTCCAAATAATCTTTATTGCAGTAAGGTATTATGAAGGTTCTGCTGTCCTAAATTTGCAAAGCATCTATCTCAAACGATGATGCTCGCTAGTTGATACTACTAAAATTCCCATGTCAAATAATAGGTAGGTACAACCTAGAATATGTGTCTATTAGCTTCCTTCTTCTAGGTTTTACTTCCCCAGACCATCTAAAGATATTCTTTCTAATGCAGCGCCCAAAAGGCATTTTAACAGCTAGAAGAAAAAGATGCTTTCTTGCTTTAATACATGTGCATAATTTCAGAAATTATTTAGTTGTTGCTTCCATTAGTCTAATTTTTTCTGGTCATAGTGAACACTGCCTATGCAATTTTCCAATTAAAATTACAATTCTGTGACTGTAATTGAAGCTTTATCTACTGATCCATCAATTCAGTACAGAAAATGATCTGAATGTTACAGTTTTTCCTAAATAGTCATTAAGGTTATATATTCTATTCCAAATATATCTGCACAAACCAATGTAAAAGAGCTTTCTTTATTATTTAAACAAAATGTAAACTAAATACTCAACAGCACATGTACTAAAAACTAAACCCATTTTCCATCTTTGGAACGTGTGCTTCAGATCAGCCTCTCAAATATGCCTTAGAGGGCAGTCCATGTTATTTTTTTTTTTCCTTTTTATCTCAGCTGACAATGCATTGACAAAAATTGTAAAATTATTTAGTTTTCCAAAACCAAAATTTTATTCTTAAATTCGTCTAGTCTAATCAGTGCCATTCTTTACTGTTTTCCATTTTTTTTCTCTTCTCAAATTTACTAACACTTGGAAAAATATAAAACATTTAGTTTTTTTCACAAAACCGGGAGTTGTTGAACCCTTGCACTTAGGTTTTTATCATCTGATGCACTATGTAACAGAGAAGCCAGAGTGCAAATAGCTCATCAGGACCCGAGTCATGTCATAAAGCTTCAATAAGCTCTTTCTTGCTTGGGCTTCTCAGTTCAAAACAACTGTCTATTTATTTATTTATTATTGTGCACATAAACTTAAAAAAGCAGGAAAACATCTTTCCCTCACTGTAGCTGCTAAAATGCCTTTTGGGGGTTTTCAGCAGAAAGAACACCTTTAGGTGATCTTAGGAACTGTACCCCAGAGGAAAGAAGCTAAGAGGTTACAATATTAGTAGTACTAGTGTTTTGATATGATCACATTTCATCATTCAAGACCCTCTGACAGGTACTGTACTGTAAATAGATTAATTTTTAAAGAATATGAAAAGTATGAAAGGTATTGTGTGTAAGGAATTAGAACATGACAGATTATGAGGAAAATATGAATGAAAATAGGGAGTTTTTAAAAAGAATGGGTTAACACCCAAAAAAGTAATAGTTTCATAATCGTGAAGAGCAATATTTTGTAAAAGTTCATCAGTGAAATAAGGTGAGACAGGAGACAGAAATAGAAACAGAAAAAAATATATTACGATATATGTATTATTTTACTTTTATTTTTATATAACATATGTAACATATATATACATAAATATTATTTTATATATACATATAATTCTTTTCTATATGAGAAATATAGAGGAGAACAGATAATAGACAAAATAATAATTAAAAAGGATGAAATTCTGAAAACTTATAAGATACATAAGGATACTAGAATATTTCTGTGACTGAATTACCTAAGAGCAATATTCATTGCAAGCTAGATATGACAAAATTATTAATAACAGTTATTCAGTAAATGAAAAAAGAAAATATTCATTATATTGCCCTGCTTAGTGTACCAACCAAGAAAGAATTGAAATGAGAACAATGAGGTATAAACTACCTCTGTAGTGACTGAGACAGATGTCAGGCACTGTCTATTACCAATTCACAAGGAGCAAAGTGAGGAAAGGGACTGAGATTATGGTTCCAAACTCAGCAAAATTGCAATACTGAAACAAGATACTGTTGAAAAACTGAGACTCCCTGTTGTTTCCAGAGATTCTTCCAGAGTAACTTAAAACTGCTGTCTTACACAAGTCCAAGTTAAATTCTCATCTTTGTGGTGGCAACAGAGCCTGGCTCCTGCTGAGAGGACCTGACGCCTGTATCTTGTCTCCCTACGAGGTAGTGACTTCATTGCTCAGAAAAAATGTGAGAGTATATTTTACATTTTAAAATCTAAAACTGGCAGAAAATCACAGCGCTGCATACTGCTAAACTTCAAGCATCATCTACCATGAATAAATATATTCAATTAAGATAATATTCAAGAGTCCTTAAAAAACTGGCTGAGGAAACGTCTGTTCCTCTGATGTTCATTTTAATAAATCTCCAAACAAGAAATTTCCAGCAGCTTGAAGAAATGTTAATCTGCCATATTCAGTAGCTGGTAAGCCTTATATCAGTGCTAAGCAATAATGAAATGCTGATATAAAATTCACTGATAAGAAATTCAGTGGTAGGAATACAATGAAGGCCAGCCAAAATGGTTTTACATAAATTAGATCTAGTAAAAAAACCCTGATTCTACTGTTTGATTAGATAACAAATTTGGCTGAAAAGGTAAATGTGCAGATGTCATATGCTCAGACCATGATAGGCATATGACACAGTGTGGCCTGGAACTCTGATTAACGTTACACAATACCGACAGATCACATTAGAAATGGATCCAACAGATGATCTAAAGGGAGTATGTGTCAACTGGGAACAAGCACTGAATATGTGTTTCCAGTGGAGCATAGGGATTAGTTTATTTGACATTCAACTTTTATGAAGCATTCTTAACAATGGTCCAAAAATAAACAAAAATCATGGATAAAACTGAAGGGTCACGCACAAATTGGAGCAGTGAGTAATAAAGACGAAGACATGGAAATGGGGTTGTTGCATGATTTCTAAGATGAGCCCACTTACACATAACCAGATTCAACAGATTCAAATAAGAAGTCAAACATCTTGTAGCAAGCAGTGCAGGAAACTTATATGGAAGACATATAGTGCTGTATAATGAAAATCAGGATTCCAGAGAGGATATAAAGAGCCATAGTGGACAAACAACTTAGTGTCTCTTGTAAGTGAGATGCTGTGGCAGAAAGTCTAATAGCAAAATGAGAAGTGAGACATCGAATTTCTCTCTGTTACAAGATTTAGAGAGATTCAATATTGGAATGCCATTCACAATTCTTATGCCCCCACTTTTTAAAGTAATGATGCAAAATTTAACCATTTGCACAGAATTCAGAGAAGTACCACAAAAACGTGTGAAAGATGGACTTCTTAAAGCTTTTGAAAAGGAGGCTTAAGTGCTTGCAAGAACAAGTTGGAGATGTGAGCTGATTACAGTGTAGCTGTATTTCCACGGGAAGCAAAAAGCAGGGATCAACAGGTTCCTTGATTTAGTAGGTGAAGGCATTTGATTTTGTTATATCCAGAGCCAGTGCCAAGAAGGTGAAACCAGGCAAATTCAAATGAGAAACAAGGCAAAATATTTAATAGCTGGTATAGAAATGACAGTTATAGGTAGATTCTAAAGAGGAATCTTCTTACTATGAATAACCTTTTCTTGGTCCAGTTCCATTTTTCTTCCTTTTCTCCCTCCTCCTCATTTGCTTGAAATCCTGAAATGTTCCAGCTGGGTAGACATTCATGTATTTCCATCCTTATTAAAATGATGGAAAACAAAGTTACATAGAAAGCCAAATCAAACTCATCTTTAAGGTAAACTGCTGCGGTTCAGATGTAAATGTTGGAGTTAATGATTGCAAACTTTTAAAACAAACAAGCAGTTTCAAACATATTGAAAAACCTCAGCATATTAATTCTGAACAGAATTAAGCAAGATGATGAATACTTGATGGACATTTTGGGATAGCAAGAGGGTAAAAATATCAACTTTTCATTAATTTATATTAAAAGGTAAGACAAAACTGTATATATTGTTTTAAAAGTGCTGGGGGAAATTCTCCTTTTTCCAGTTCCACTCTAGCTGCACTTCTTGGCTTGCTTTCTCTGTCAAACCTAGTCCTAAACCTAACCCCATCCTCAATATAAACCTTAACCTCAAAGATAGACTGAGCCTTTAGGCAAAGCCCACAGGCAAAGAGTCTCACAGCAAAGTTCTCTACACCCTACACTTTCTTTTTGTAGCCCCATTTCCAGCCCCACACCAGCTGCACCTCTGGCTTTTGTCTCTTTCTCGATCATAACCTAACTCTAACCTTAAATCAAAGGTACCCAAAAGCAAAGTCAGCACAAGGTGACACAAAACAACTCCTGAACACTCCTCATAATTAAACAGACATTTTCATATGTCAAAACCTTCTTTATAGACTTGGGGAATTATTTTAGTATTGTTGCTATTTTAGATCAACAGCTCCACACATCCTCAGGAAAAACTTCTATTTATTATTACATTGCTTAGAGAATATGATCAGGGTTTGAGACACACTGTGACAGCCTTTTTCCATTCTTAGAAGTGGCAATTACATAGATAGGTCATCCTGATATCCTGTGAATATTTAATCTCAGGTTACAAATCCATACTGAAACATTGTCTGTGACTTCATGCAGAGCAATAGTCACTATAAGTGACTTTTCAAAACAATATCATCACATACCCTGGCATAACATTTGCTGTCAATCAGAGAGCTAATCCTTATTCAAGTGTTTACTAGTAAAGATAGAGAAATCTCGCTCACTTTTGGAGAAATTCTGTTCTGGAAAGCTTATATTCTTTTATATTTTCTGGTCTTAGCTTACCTTTAAACATTAACTCAGAAGCTGCTGACAACAGTGAAGAAAACGGTGCTTTTTATGAGAACAAAGTCAGACCAGCGTTGGGTAAAGAGGTTGGAGAATTTTCCAACAAAATTTGTCCACACAATCTTCTTACCAAAGTCTTCAGGTTTCAGTCTTTAACTGGAAAAGTTGTCTCACATTCCAGGTGGAATTTCTGCTCAGACTGAGTCTAATAATCTCAAAAATTTTATAAACCCATAATGTTTTTTTCAGCAAGTAGGGTTGTTTTCTGACTTTTTTTTTTTCTTTGCATGCTGTTGAATTCATTCTTCCTAGAAAATGTAAGCTGTGTCTCTCCCATTTAGTGTCTGTTATCCTACATTTTTTGGCCTATGTTTGACATGATGAACAGCAATTGAATGAGGCATAATTATAGAGGATTCTATGCCTGTTGTTTAAAACAGAATTGTTTGCATGACAGTGTATCCTGGAGAAGCAGAAACCAAGAATGGGGGTAAGCCTGAGCTTAAACTGGCTGCTGCTTCATGTCTGCTTTAGCATGAACTGAGTCACTCTTCATGCTCTGACGCACATAATGACCAGAGGTGCCATTCAACGGCCAGCTGAAATCCCCTCAGTATGTGATATGGGGTTGACACAGTAGTCAAGTGAGTTTCATAGCTCTGCGGCTGTAGGATTTGGATGCTTGTTGGGATACCCCGTACAGCTTCTATTGGCACTAGATGACTATGTTTAAGAAACTGAGATGAGCCCCAGATCTCCATTAATTCCATTAACTGAAGGTCAATCACTTACAGCACGTGTGGATATTTACCAAAAGACACCCACATTTAGGAGTCTTAATTTGGAAATGAATACTAATTCAAATCACTATTACCATGAAATCACCAGCCTGTTTAGATTCAATGTGTAAACGGTGAAACATTTTTGATGATACATAAAAATTCTTTCAGCGAATCCAAATCTTTTATGTATGGAGTCAGGGCCTGGGAGGTAGACAGAAGATTGACTGTCTGAGCTACATCTGAAGGTAAAGTCTTATCCAAGGCTTGCAGTCCGGAGACTGAGCTCCTGATGAAAAATGGAAACCTCATGGAATAAGCCTGCCTATTTAAGTCAAGGCCCTAGTGAACGTTCACAAGGGATATTTCAGAGGGAAAATCCCTCCCTGTTTGGGGAGAGGGCAGACATGTGATCCTCAGGAGGTGTGCCTTGATGTTAGTATTCCCACCAATAAAAAGCAAGTCTTAGCTTCTAGAACTGTGCTAGGATGTTTTAGTGAAATTCTTGCATTAAAAAAAAAAAAAAAGTTTTATTTTGTTTACTCCATTTTGTTCTGAGAAATTATACACCTTTTGTTTTCCAGGAAGAAACCAATATAAGCCAACTTTCACGGAAAAGTTCTCCTGGTCCAAAATTAATGCTTACAGTTTGGCAAAACAGTAAGTGAAAACAGAGTTTTACAGTGACAGGCTTTAAAGAAATGTAACTATATAGCCACCAGTACATATATGTACATCATAAAAAGAGTGAAATACATTAAAAGCTATTGGAAAGGGGATGTTGAGATACAGAACCATTTTTAGAAGTCTTTTTCATTTTAAATTTACTGTGCAAAAGAGAAACTGATTCACATGAGTTCTTATTTGCTGTTATGATGTTAGCATATTAACAGAATTGTATTTAAAACTCATTATTTTCTGTTCCACATAGACAATAATACTATGCAATTGCTTTTCTAAGCATTGCAGCTAGAGAGAAGATTCAGTTCTGTTACACAATTCTCTATTTCATGTTTCTTCTTGAAATGTCAGCTCATGGAGTTGTGAATTTGCGAAAATTGCCACTAACTTTGAATCAGCATCACACCCGTTATAAAAATAGAATAGTGGATAGAACTGTCCAGTATCTAAATTGTCATTGTTGAAGAAAACGGTTTGAAAAGCCTTCTAGTAATTGCAACATTACAATTGCTAAAAAATAAGGCTATAAAACATACTGTGATTGTTTAAGTCTGAGACATGAATTTGGAGACACATGAGATATCTAGATATTGCAGAAATTGTGCTTGAGAGCTGCAGTACTGAGTTTTGAATTGTGTTTTCTGTAGGTTTAATAATTCTAAATGAATTCATTAGGTGTGTCACTGATAAATTAGTCGAAGTCTAGTTGAAAATCAAGCAGATTCTTTATAGATCTACACTGGGAAAATGTATACACATATTTAAAAGCAATTTTCAATCAAAATCCAGTGCTTGCAAATGCACAGAATAATTTTTCAGAATAATTCGACATCAGTAATGAACGCTTTTGTGAATACTTTATGTATTAGAACACTATAGTGAACGTGTGAAAAGCATAATTTTTTGAAATTTTTTGTCCTTCAAGAAAAGAACCAAGACTTACAGTACAAAACAGTTTTTAAATTGAGATATAAGAATAGCACAAAATAAGTTTTGATTGTAATGATGACAGCATAAGAATTTTAGATGGCTCTGCTCCTGATTCAAAATTCATTGGGGATAAATGTAAACTTTGTACTATTTATTGGGTTTTTTTTAGCAAGTTTATAATGAGCAGAAGCAAACATATTTTATAACATTAAAAATAAAAGAGGGAGAAGAATCTCTGAGGTTTATGTCCAGACTACTGCGAAACAAAGGACCCAACATAGGAATTATTTAGAAAAATTTTTCTCCTGTAACTACCAAGCACATTATGCACACAAAAGGAAAATTATTTGGGATGACACATGTGTGGAAGTAACATTTTTGAAATATCATTACTCATGCCAGCTGTATTTTTATTAAAATATTAGCTTGAAAGCATTTGTGAGAACTACAAAATGAAGTTAATATTCTTGCAGCTCTTAAAAAAATGACCTAATATTTAATTTCTAATAATTTAAGAATACCAGCATAAGAAACAGATTGCAAAATAGCTCAAAATCCATTGGAAAATCTTCCGATAGCTTTAAAAGCTACACCTGCTGAAATGTGTGATCTTACTTTAAATGTAGAAAAGCAGTAACAGGAATGTACAGCAGTGTGGTTATATCTCTTAATTGGTATACCCTAGTGGAAACAAACATGCTAATTAAGCGATCATCCTGATTATAAGAGCCTGATAGCAATACGCAGTGCTGGGAGACATTTGTTTCTATTTCAGCAATTGCTTTAAAAATAATCATAGTAAGATGCTTGAAATATTTAAATTATATAAAGGTAAGTGACTCATTACAGAGCACAGAATGAGCATGACTGGAAAAGTATTGCAGTAAAAAATTTGTGACAGAACAAATTTACAGCTTCAGTTTCCTTTATTGTGGACTATACCAAATAGTAATTTCAATTTGACTAGGTTTGTCATTTTTCTGCTCATTAGACAATGAAATTCATTACATTCAATGTATTTTCTGAACTCCTCTAGTTTAGTTTAATCCAGGTGCCAATCTAGACATTTATTTCAAAGTTCTTGTTCAAAATTCTTACTGGAACATTAGTCTAGAACTCTTCGTTCAAATTCTTCTTGTGCTGTGGGTGTTTTCCAATATTTCATTCAATGAAATTTGCCTCCATACTCAAACATTCTCCAGTCACACCAAAAACATTTCTTCAGTTTTAGAAGGCTGGTATTGTCAGGCTCAAGGTAGCTGGTGGGTACAGTCGAATGAGAGAGACATTACAGCTTCCAGACCCCTGGTCTTCAAGCACAGCAGATTTTGACAACAAAAGAAGTGTCTGAGTCTTTGACATCTTCTGGTCTACTTGTGACTCCAAAGAGAGAGGTAAATAGAATGAAATTACAATTGCAAGTACAGAATAGAGAGAGAAACCAAAATGTGGAGTGTCGTCTCAGGGAAAGCCTTTTCATGGAACTATAGACTGTTTCCTCTAGTCAAATCTAGCGAGGGCTAACAACAACAAATGTTTCCTTTGGCTGAAGTGTGTACTTTGATTTGAACCACACGGTTGAGGACAGGAAGATCAACTTTTAACTGGTCCTTACAACGGCATGTCTAGATGTACTGAACAGGAGACAGAAGCCTACAGGAAATTACAAATGCTGTCACAGGATCGTATAGCATATGGAATGAAGACTGGAACAGAGGATTATTTCACATGATGCATTAGGGACTGTATTTGGAGATATGTTTCTTCCTAGGAGAAAAAGGGAAGAGTCAAACAAAATGTATAGTTATTGCTAATTTTTAATTAAGAGCCTATTAAATCCAGTATTTTGTAGGATGTTAAACACAGTACCGCAAATTCAGTCTTAAATTCACATAGAACCAAAAGAAAGAGGTAGTTTCTGCAATTTTACTAACAATATTAACCACCTGTTACTAAAAAAGAATCCAGCAGCTAGCACAACGTAACATTTCTGATAAGAGTTTCATTCCTTACTATAAGTAGCCGAAAATAAGTACAGCTCTGCTTATCCTTTTCTCTGTTATGTGTCAACAAATAATAAAAATAATTGTATTTATATCCAATGCCTCACAAAACACTTAGCACTTACCTTTTTAGTCACAAGCGATAGTATTTCTCATTCTCTGGCAAAAAATATACCCTTTTCTTTTTTTTCAAGTTGAGTGAATAGAGTAAGGCTCTAAGAATCCCAACACTTTTCTTTGTCAGCTCCTTTCGAGTTCCACTCCAGCTGCACCCTGGGCTTTATAACTATGCGTCTCAGCCCTCACTCCAATGTTTTCCTGAACCGTAGGAAACCTACTGAGCTTTTGAGAATCTGCTGGAAGCTGCTGCTTTAAGATTTCAGGTATAATTTACTTTAAAATAAGTTCTGAATCTTTATATTTCTACGTAATTCATGTGGTATTCCTGTTTAACTTAAGGAAAGTAGCAATAGTTGAAAACACAAATAGAATGTTACTGTTTGGTTACTAGGATTGACATATAGAATATAAGATACAGTATGAATGAGACTGCAGAGATATGGTATTACTCTTCACTTGAGTAAAAGGGTGAAGGATCTCTGAGCACAAAAGAGTTGCTGACTCACAAGAATTAAAGGGAGTCAGGTAATAAAAATGCAGAACAGAAAAGAAACAAACCCTCTCTGCTGCCCTTGTTTTGTAATTGCATATAAGGCCTGAAAAAGTCCGTATCAAACTTGAGATTCCTTTTCAGAACTTTAGGTCTGTAAATCTCCCTGTCAAATTTTTGCATGTTTTCCTTAAAAAGTATTCAGAACACCAAGTCATCAGATTCCATCTGTCATTCTTAATGTGATTTGTGACCCCTTGATTTTACAGCATATATATAGATAGAAATGCACGTGTGTTTGTCTCTCTCTAAATATACGTATACCTATATATATACACACGTATGTATATGTATAGGTATATGTATATATAGAAAGTTGAAGCTCTGAGCTCAAACCTACAATGTAGGAGTAGTAAGGAGTAGTAAGGAGTACTAAGCCAAACAGTGAGGGATAAAAAAGTCCTACAAACACATCTGTGCTGACAGCTTGTGCGTTTCATTCCAGCCTGTTGCAATGCAAAATGTCTGACTTGCAGCATACCTAAAAGACAGAGTTCACAATGAAAGCACCACAGACCTTTGGTACATGTTTCGGTAGCAGGACAACAGGGCACTTGCTGTAATAAGGAAACCAATTGAAGAGACTCCTTGTACAGCTGAGTGGCGGCACTGGAATTTTCAGTGTTCAGATGTAATTAGAAAACAGCTGTGAAGGAAAATCAATTGTTCCTGGTCGCCAACGGCTAATTTTCCACAATCAGAATAAAGAATGCAATATGACATCTTTGAAGTGAGCAAGTAATTGTTTCTTTTTTGTTTATCATTTTAACATTTCTCCGTTTATTTGTGCTAGCTATCCTTTATTTGCTTCAGGACTAATCTTAAATTTCTTAGATTGTCCTAATTATATTTAAACCTTATTTACCTGTAGAAACCAGTCTTCTATGGAGTGCTTTAAGGTGATGATTTGTGATTCATAAAGGAAGAGTTGAACAAATGGTCATAAATTACTCTATGATGGTTTCATAACAGAAGACTTGCTAAATGAAAGAAAGTTGAATCCCATCAATGAAATTGCACACTTATTAATAAGTATGTGACCCATCAGAGGACTAAAATCTTCAGATTCTTTGTCCTGATCTTTGAAGTGCCTTTGAGATACACATGTATTCTAATATGGTCATTTTCTTTTTGCTGACATTACAACGAAAAGGGTAGGAGGTGAAGAGAATTGTGTCCATCACAGATTGAGTGTTACGTCACAGTGTGCGTAACAGATTGCAGGAGGAACCTCTGCAATACAAATCATGAAATCAAATTACAGGTTTGAATTCTGGCAGGAAAATATGAGTTTTAAGTTATTATCAGTTGTATTATACAGTGCTGTTAATATTGATTTAATCTTACACAGTGACAGCAATTGAAATGCCAGGAGTGATAGCTGTGCTGAACTGTTTTGAGCGTGTAAAATGGTGTGGTGTTCGATTAAATCACCCTTGATTCATTTGTTTATCTTATGCCGCACTGTAAATTTAATCTCTCATTACATGATTTAGATCCTAATTTACATGGGGTTCGAGCCAAAAAAAGCAAAACGCACGTATTTGCGGCAATATTGCCCGTGACCCCTTGTTGGTTTGAGGGAACGGCCACTCGGAGAGAGAAAAGCTCCTGTGAGCGTGGGTTAGAGGAGCCCGCACAGCTCTTCGGGGCAAAACCCGACCCTGCTTTTGTTGCGCGCTTGTACAGTGCTTAACCCAACGAGGACCTGATCGACAATTTGAACCCCGAGGCGCTCCTTCTGTGCAGCCGACTATTGAGACACGCGTCTTACGAGCGCGTTGGGAGCAGCCCAGCGGCAATACGGTGCCCGCTGCGCTTTGCCGCTGTGGCGAAGGCTCCCTGCTCCGCCGTGCTCCCCCGCCTGCGGCAGCCGCCGGCCCCGAGCGCTGGCGTTCGGCGTTAACGCCCAGCCGCAGGCTGCAAAACGGTGCTCACCTCTGCAGGGTAAGCCGAGGCACAGGCTCAGGCAGCAACTGTGTCTTAATCGCATTTTTAAACTTTCTTCTTCAGCCATCGGGGCTGGTGTACGGGCTGAGGGCTGTGATTCTGCCTTCAGCCCTTCAGGCAGATGCCAGGGCCCCAGACCTGGACCTCTTTTGTGTCACTGTGTTTAAATTAGCTTGTTCATTTAATGGCTGTAGACAACATTCTGCTAAACACAGACGTTCTGAAAAACATATTAACTACAAAGGTGCTAAAACCACCTTGTAGAATAATAATTAGGAGCTGCAGCTCCATATTCTCTGGGAAAAAAGCAAAATGTTTTCAAAGCTTCCAAACTAGTATGCCAGAAAATTTCCTATCCGTGGCTTCAGACTTCATATAGGAAATATTATTGTAACAGCATTCATTTAAACAGAGTATATTCCTTCGGAATTTTAGGGTAGCAAAATCTAGAGCGATGCCTAGAATCCAGACAAAACCGTGAAATATTTCCAGAGTATTAGTGAGGACACATACATTGCCATACGTAAGTGTCTACCTAGGAGTTTTAAGAGACTATATTTCCTTGGCAGGGTGCATAGAAATCAATGAAATAAATCTGAGGCACGATCTATTAATTTACTCAGAATAGTGGGACTGACTTTAGAGAGCACATTAAACACTGTCAATGGAGTTACTTTTTGGATAAAAGATCTAAATGTCGACTATCCTACTTAAGGCAATTTTACATCACTGGTCATTCTGTAACTGTGATGAGGTTTCTCTTAATTTACACCAACACAGATGAACTCAAAATAAGGGTCAAATGGTTTCACAGACTGAGCAATTTATTTCCCTGTGACAGTTTCAGAGTCAGACCAGACAGATAGAGACCAAAGGTTGCATCATCCAGCAGATCAGTACCCTCCCTTAAAGAGATCTGGTGATCTGAGTCTTGTTTCCAGGGGATAAATGTTTCCTGACAATAGGCAAGCAAACAAACAAACAAATAAATAAATAAAAAGTGCCATCACAATTGACACTCTTGCTGAGAAGTCTCTATAAGGGGGTCAAACAGTAAGGCCGAGGGCTGAAGGGATACAGAGAACAAGCTATTATACCTTCTAGGTCGTTTCTCAAGTTGAGCACAGTTAACGTGGCAGTAGTGCAGCAGGGAAGGTGGTGGAGCTGCCCACAGTTCTGTCTCTCTGACCAACACCTTCTTCTGGACATTGAATTTGCGTGGAAATTCTTTTCAATTTGAAAACTGAGCAGAAAGATTTTTTCTAAATGAGTGAAAAGAGCTATTTGAAGTGCTCAGTACAAGATGAGTGAATTGTTTATGTGATTGGCAAACTATGGACTAGCATGAAGGTTAAAAACCCAGAGAGGGTATCATTTGTGGGAACAACAGTGGCTTTGGGAGTGTGAACAGGTGATGAGCAGCAGCAGAGAGTAGTTCTCATCTGCAGAATTTGAAATAGAATTTATTAAGGTGGTGTTTTGCATTTTAAAAAAATAATCCTGTAGAAAAAATTTGCAACCGAAGAGGGTAGGAAAGACGATACACTGCCCTGATGGCTTGCAGTGAGAGGTGTAAAGAAGGGAAAGGTTTCAAGGACGTATGGTATGGGCTAAAGCATTTAGAATTGAAAGAAAAAGCAGAAAAGGGAGTATCTAAGAACAGAAAAGATCACCTGGAGCCATAAAAGTTTGGATTGGTTAAATAAAAGGAAGGCTATTGAACCAAGCAAAGATATTAAATGAAATGCAGGATCTCTTAATTTTAATATTTTCCTTGATCCTTACATTCCACAGCACTGCTTGATTTCCAACATTAGCACAGCTAATGTATCTACTGCTTGTCATACAATTCGTAGTGCAGGGGGAGGGATGCTAATGGTTGAGCAACAAAGTTTGAAAAATACTGACATTCTAGAACAGAGATTCAGCCCCAAACTTTTCCAGGGTCATCCATGCTAACTCTTCCTTCTTGCTGGGTGTTTTTAACCTCTGAGCCTTTCGCAGGTGACAGCATTAAGATTCCAGAAGGCACAGGAGGGCATTGAAATTCCCTGCAAGCTCTGAATCTCTCTCCATTGATCGGTGTGTCAGTCCACGATGCAGTCATGCACAGATGTTACACAACAGCAGCAGCGGGTTACAGAGCTCTAAAAATATTTGGATTTAATTGAAAAAAATGTAAATGTTTTAAGCCCTTTATTTAATGCCACGTCTTCCTCTTTGGCATAAAGCAGTGGCTGTTGTAGCTAGAAGGTGCCTTATGCTTTTTGGAGACTACAGTGATTCACACAGAATTTGAAAGGGGCAAAAAAAGGAGGAGAAAACATGGCATCTGAAAAATAGTGTAGACAGAAGAAGAAGGGGAAAAGCAGACACTTGAGAAATTTTTCAAGCATGATTCTTTGTCTTCTTGAACTCTGATTTAAAGGTTGCTTAGCAACAGTGGCAGTAACAGCTGGGACACCCTTGATCTTGTTGTGTAAACTATTAAAAATAGGTGATGGAAAGTGGCACCATGGAAACAATGACAATTCTGAAGCAGGTGTCTGCAGTGCTGCTTTTCAGCTTAATGTCAGAGGTGTAAATTACAGAATTACTTTCTCCCTTTAATCTGAATTTTTAAGAAGGAAAGAATCTTTATATCCCCAAAATTAAATAAGACTGAAGATAGCGTTATCCCATTCTGTGGCACTGACTTCTGATTACTGCTTTATATAGTTTCGTGCCAGAACCTTTAGAAGATCTTCATTTCCAGAAACTGAGGTCATTTCACTGCAGTGAATTACTGAAGCAGTCCTTCAGCAAGAAACATAACCGGTATTTACAATATTAACCTCAACGATGAAAGGATAATAACCTTGATGTCACCTGGACAGTTTAGCTAAAAACTCACCCAGAATTACTATTATTAAAATCGTAATTGGAATATGCTTACCTTTTATGGGGCTAATAATCATAGCTAGGATTAATAAACATAGACAATGGACTCAGCAATGCTCATTCTGAAAACATGCGGAGACCCAAGGTCAAGATTTTTTTTATATCACTAGTAAATATGAGGTATGCAGAAGAGGACCAGTTCTCAGAAACAGTAATTATCTGCCCTTTGAAACAGGCTCCTTTTAAGGCTTTTAAATTCAATGTCCTTGTTAAAGCAGGCAAAATCTCTTTAAAAACATGGGACAATATCTTTTACTAGGCTAAGAATATTGAATATGAATAAGCCACCATACTATTAGTGGTATTTTTATGCATTATTAACTTAAAATATTACAAAAGGGAAAAATTATCCCTGGCCAATGGTTTTGTTGTATTTTACATACTAATGTTTTTAGTTGTATTTACATTTTTTTTTTTTACTTGTAATGAGAGATAAACAGAGTTAAATATTCAAAAAACACTCAGAGGTCTATGTCATCTTGACATCTCTGTCCTTATTCTATCATGCGGGTACTTGGATCCTGATTGACTAATGATCACCAATTGCACAACTGAAACAAAGAAAACTCTGGAAAAAAGAGCATAAGGAATTGTCCATCTGGCCAATAAAACTGTAGCTATGAAACTAAACAACAACTACTTAGGATATTCTGGCGGACTGAAAGAACTCCATCTCTTTACGGCAATAAGTTTGAAGAATTCAGCTTAATTTTTTAACATGGTTTATAAAGTTGAAAACTACTGTCTCCTCTGAACATCTTTCCTGCTGCTGAGATTGGTACATTGCAAAGTGGTCTCTTGTATCAGTCTTGCTTTTGCTTATCACGGAATAGAGGAATTAGAGGCTGGAATGCATAATTTTGGTATTATGTTGTGGTGCACTGTACTATCGTTAGAAGATATCCTGAATCCCACACTGAGACAGGCTGGAGCTGACAGGTAATGGCATTGCTTCCCAAGGAATTAACTTCTACTGCAACCTGGTTGGAAAGTAAATTGTGGGTATAAACCTTATACTTTTCGGTTTACAGCAAATTTGATAGAAATCTTTACTATATTCTTGGCTGTGTGGGAAAATCAACAGTATAGGCTAGTATGAAAGTTACAGTTTCTTCTAATCTAATTTAGTCTTTCATACTTTCATACATTGTTAGACAGAACAGGGACACAGGCACATTCAAATAGTCAAACTGTCACTGGCTGTGTTTGAAAGAAGGTAATATTATTAAACCTTTGGGCTCAGCACACATTTCTTCAAATATTCTTATGTAGTGCACAAGAATGATGTACTAACCAAGCAGATAGACTTGTCTTCCTGACCTCCATGAATTAAGCTAAGTGCCAGAACTGGCTTCATGCAAGTCTGTTCTTGCCAGTAGTTTCATAGGAGCCATTCTGCAATAACCTAGTAACACTGAATTATTTATTTTACTCAAATTATTTTGTGAAATAATGTATTTGATTTCATTTGTCCTGCCCTGTATGAAAATCAGCCTGTCCTCCTCTGCAAGGTAGACGAATGGGGAGTTTTCCAAAACTGTAGGATTTACTTTCAGTGTTCTGTCATTTGGTTCTTATTGGTAGCAGCTGATTCACAAAGAAAAGCACTTTAAAAAGTTTTATTGGGGAATTTAGGTAATGGGATTGTTATAAGTTGTGGCATATCCAAAGGCTGGGCTGGCAGCTACCAGATGGGGGAGCAGAATAAAGATTTCTCATTTTTAACCTAAGTATCACTCTATTTTAAAAAATCATCTGAATTCAATGGAATTACCTAAGGAATAAAATAATATAATTTACTATAATATCTCTTACAGACTAAGAAAATATTTCAAAACCTACATCTGATACTGAGAAAGTGTCATGGAAGTTATTAAAGATTTTCTGTAAGGATTTCAGGGAAAATAAAACCATGGGTATCACTAATCTATGTCTTCATGTATCTGTTATACCACAGCATTCCTTGAGGTATGCCAAAAAGAACTATGCCAGCTTAAAGGCTTTACAATACTAAGGTGTTACAAGTTGCCTTCATATTTGCTAGTGTTCTACATTTTTTGAGATTCCTGAGTCTGTGTATGCACAGATACATTTTACTCTAACAGCAACCAGAGCCATTAGGGTAGGATACCACAGACAAGGAACTCCATTTTACAGAAGGATTATCACCTAAGAAAGTATTGTGGAATTACACCACTAGGATACCAAAGCACTAGAAATCACTAAGTATATAAGAGTAACTAAGTTATGTTCTTAGTAAAGGAAACTTCTCAGCTGACATTTTCTCATAAATGTGTCCCCTCCATTGGAGAACGTTGAGGGATATATTCAGGGGAGAGAGAATCGCTGTGTTTCTATTATTAGCTAAATGTTTCTTTAGATTCCTTTGTGCTGTTTGCTAATGTTGTGTTTTTGTGGGAATTGGTACTTTAGACAGATATTTTTCCACAGCTTTTCATAGGTCTCTCAAAACCTGTCTTCTTCCTTTTTCCTTATTTGTCACTTGCATAGAAAGCCCATGTATTTAGGAGATAAAAATTTTCTGGGACCAGTCCAAGACCAGTAATGAAACCTCACAGGAAATTAGTAGTCGTGGATCCACTGGTAGGCTCTACCAATACTTTCTAAACACAACTTATACCTGTTTTTTTCTCTAACACACATTTTAAAAAGCCCTACTACAACACACTTCACTGAACAAGGTTTTCTTTATTTGAAGGAGCTGGGGAGAACAACTAAAGCTAGAGAGGTCCATCATGTTGCTCAACATCCTGCTGCAATGTTCTATGATATTCACTACGGAAAAAATAACAGCAGTGTAATCCTGGGCTACCTGATGGGGCTGAAACGTACTCTAATTGATCAGCTTGTCTGGCAGAAGAGATGCCTGGAGGCATTTCAGGTGGATTCTGAGACTACAAGCTCTTTACCTCATCTGCTCTCTTCTGTTTTTGTATAACGTCAAACACGAAGTCCCTGATTTGACAGGGGGAACCCTCTGAAGCTACCCTCCACAAATGAATTAAAACCAAAATAGTCACAGTATACATAGTATTATAAATCTTCCTATATGCCTCCTCCACTTTGGCAGTGTTTTTGTCACCAATCATCTTTTTCTCTCTCTTGTACTGATAAAACATCGGTTTTTATCAGACTGAGGTGGAATAGAAAGGGAATGAGGAGTCAGAGGAACGGCACTAGTCAGCTTGCTCTCCAACAAATCCTGTATCTTCACCTGATCCCACTGAGAAGTTTGGGAAGAGGGGAGCAGGGGCTGCTCTGGCTGCTGGGTTGTTGGAGGCGGCTGCGGTGCTGACCTGCCTCTGCATGCTGACGCCTCAGGTATCTGCGGGATTTGGAGGTCAGCCTGGAGCTGCAGGACAGACTGGGGGCCAAACCCGAGCCAGGACCTGAACGGCATCCCCGTGCCACAGGGAGAGGGCACCTGGGGGGACTCTGAGGTGGGGCTGGTCCAGTAACACGTATGGGCGCACTCAGGGCTCTGGCACGTTTCTCCTCTGTCAGGAGAGAAATCTCCCATCCACATTTCTGTCTTCTCTCCCCATCCTCCACTCCCTCTCTTCCAGCCTTTCTGCCTACATTTCCTTGATTCAGCATTTTCAGTATCTGTGTGTGTGGCTGTTTTCTGTACATGCTAGCAAATAAACATATGGAGCAGCCCAAGAAGCCCATGTTCTTGCTGATTTCGCTGCCTGCTGGGCAGTATAATGAACTACCAAGTAAATTGTTTACCAGCAATATTTTGAGATTAATGCTTTAAAAAAAATAAGCCTAAGAACGATAATACAAGAGTTGAAAACTGGACTAACCATATTCCATACTTCTCAGAAGAGATGTATTTTATTCTTGCTGCGCCTTGACAGGTATCTTCCCACCAGGACTGCAGTTCGCAATGTAGAAATTAATCAGATGTTCAAGATAATTAAAAACACATTTCTAAGTGTTCTTGGGAAAGAGACATGTGGAATGAAGGGACAAGTTCTTAAATGGACTTACAGACAATGATTTTACAGTTCAGTTCCCCTCAGCATCCCTATTAAAACGAATCTTAAAGATACTTTCAGTCTGTTTGCAGATCTACCTAATCAGCAAAACAATTATGGACACTTTTTTCTCAAATGAAATGTACATTAAAAGGTTGTTTTGTTTGGGAGTTTTTTTGTTGTGGGTTTTTTTTTTTTTCCCCCTTGGTAACAACATTTAAGATAAGGGTCAGTGGAAAAATGAATATTTATTCTCAAAGAAAAGAAAAGCATAGAGGAAAATGAGGGGGTTTCATGAGGATATATCGAACATATAGATGCAAACATGTGCAGTGGAGATTCCTTTTCCAGAGGGATACTGGGACTAGTAACTGTCTCATAAAATCTAACTCAGCAGGCCTCCAGCAATCCATCTGTGACCTAGAGCCCATGAGCCAGCAAAGAGTCCAAGACACCTTTGACAAGATAGAGCTGGTTTCCCCTTCACATTTGCACGAACTATGGAAATGATGAATACACTAGGGGGTTTGCCTGAAAAATTTACCCCATCTTCCCAGAAGATAAGAGGCATTTCCTTTGCTTTCTTCTTCTCTTGTGTGTTTTCCCAGTGGAAGGAACTATTGGAAATGTTAAAAGGATTTCTTTCCAAAAACCTCCCAAAGATTCATGTGACTATTTTAGGAAAAAAATCCTTCCCTTGAGAGTTTTTCACTGAGAAGATTATGCCTTTTTAGTGCCCTCATATCTGAAATCAAAATGTATGATGCCTTCCTGATTAGCTCAAGAAAACAAAAAGAAGTGGGACCTTTCAAACCCAGCAGAGCAAATTATGCTTTCAGTAACATTATGCAATTTTGGCCACATGTTACATATTTATTGAAAAGATTGCTTATTCGTCTGCTTGGGTATTATTTTTTTTTTTTTTAGAATATCTTGCTCTTTTCAAGGCTCACTGTCCCTTCTGGCACTGGAACTACATAATACTGAATATGTGTGACACCACATTAATTTCCATAGCAGGGGATTAGGATATTACAAACATGGGATTAGGTCCACTTGAAGGATCAAAGCAAAAAGAGAAGTGAGATGTAAGGAATAAACCTTTTTATTTTACCAAGCAAACAAATATCCAGGATAATAGGGTAAAAAAGAAAGCAACTGGCCAAGTGAATGTTTGTAATTTAACCTGAACTCCTGATCCATGAGAATAATGGATTTTACCTGATATATTTTTTACCAGTAGAAAAATTCTGAGTTGTTTGTTTTCTTTGGCTTTCCACTGCAGCAGCTTTATTCATACAGAAACCAATATAGAATCTGAAACAATATCCTGGGGCCATTTTCATACAATTTAGCATCTTGTATTCATGTGCATCAGGGAACAGCTACACTTCCCATTCACGTTGCTAAGTTATTGCAGTATATTTGTGGTTGGTTTTTCCATTGATGCTAGAGCAGTGTATAATTAGCAGTGAATAACTTATTCCATGAATTCAACCTCATTTTCCTCTCTGTGAACTGTCCACAAATAGATAAAAACATATTCCTTATTCCATTTCACTGTAGAATGAAGAGAAGCTTTACGTTTTAAACTCTGTAGGTTTATAAGCATTGTGCTGCAATTATTCAGCTGAATTGGATATGAAATGGATGTTTGATGATATGATTTTTCACCTAATTGCTATAACTTTTTATCATTTAATTTAAAAAGTTGTAATTTCAGGATGAGAGATTCATCTGAGACAAACTGGTATAAATTTCTTGAAAGTAATTGCTGCTTTTTGAGGCTGAAGAAAGAAAACTGAAGCAACATATTGCATGTAGAGATGTTCTGGAAAAAACAGAAAACTATAAAAGAAGTAAAGCCCACTGGGTCCAAAAAATCTATCTTATTTCTCTGCAACAAAATGTTTAGAAAAATCCCCCATCTTCTTTAAAAGAGGTTATGATTTCTTTCTTATTGGAATAACTGGTTCATTAATCAGGAGTCTTGACAAAGCCAAAGAGCTCTAATTCATTTAGAAAAGGTAGGAAAAGGTACATGAATGTCAAATTGCTTTTTCATGTTGCTTTCCTTTGTTAAGCTACACCAAATCCCATATTATTTGTTGTCCAAGCAATCTCAGTTTTGTTTTTACATTTGAACATGGTAAATTAAACTACATGGAATAATATCTCATTTCATAGCAATTTTCCATAA
The DNA here is from genome assembly GCF_964289735.1 of Phaethon aethereus. NCBI lineage: Eukaryota > Metazoa > Chordata > Aves > Phaethontiformes > Phaethontidae > Phaethon > Phaethon aethereus. Next base: position 68,133,496 of record NC_138576.1, on the reverse strand, counting down.
CAGGTCTGAAAATGTGTGTATTTAAATTTAAATATATTCTTTACGATCTATCTCCATATATAAGTACTGCTTTCCTTGAAGATGAATCAAGATGTCTCTTTATCACATACTCGGAGAAAATAAACAATGATTAATCCATTTTAAGTATCTTTTCATTTTCTGTCCAGCTATAGGCATTACCAAGAATACTCAGGTAACCTATGTTTAGCTGATGGATATTTATGACGAGGGAGGCTTCTCTCATGCAGAGTGGGATGAACAACAGAAGTGTTTATCCCGACTTTGGTAGGAAAACAAAGTGAATGAAGAGCAAATGGAATTCCCTATTTGTCAAGACTGAACCCCCACCCCTAAAACAACTAAAACACCTCCCCTATTTCCCTTCAAACTTGCTAAACACCACTTGCCTTTGGATGAACTTTGCAAATTAGACTGTGAGTAAATTAAAAGTAGGTATACAGTGCCAGTGCATGACTGACAGAACTACCAGCAAATCTAATTGCATATGGAACTTGACGATCTCACTGGAGAGTTCTTCATTGAAAATAATAATGTGCACTCTAGGCTGTAGAGTCTGGAGAGCTTAAAAGTTTAAAAAAAAAAAAAAAGACGAAAAGAAAACAAGAAAGAGTGAGTGAGAGCATTTTCTTGCCAGGCATATTTATCCAAGCTCACAACTCAAGATTAATCCACAAGGGCATAGAGGCAGAAGATTAAAGAACTAAAGACAGTCTTCATTCCTTGCTGAATTTTATTTTTACTTTGAAGCTATTTGAAGGAATATGTCCATAATATTGCATTCTGTCAAGCACAAGACATTGTTCATGAAACAGATGTCCAATACATTTGTATCATCTGTGTAGTGGCACATATATACACAATTGCACAATGGAAGCTATATTCTCATAGAAGCTGCAGAGGAATTTATCACATGTGAGACACCAAAAAAACCCCCCATTTGCCTTGTTTTCAAGCAGCGCTAGAATTAAGGCTATATTTACACTGAGGAGTGTATGAGAATTTTGATGGAACATAGTATTCACAAGGGGTTATGAAGCAACGAGATAAATTCCTCATCTAAATTTCAAAGATTCAAGAATCGTACAAAGCGTGGCCTCTAAGTATGCACTACAGAATAAGAACAGAAAATTTAAAATTTAATAAGTGTTAGTTTGGCCTTAAAATATAAGAGAGGCAGTCACTCAGACAACAGAAATGTGCTCCAAAGACATTCATACAGCCTTAGATTGTACACCAAAAATTTAGCTGAATAAAATAAAATATTGATGTGTACATAGAACAACACAATGTGTCAAAGTATTTGCTGCAAACCAGAAATCATTTACTTAGTTCTAATATTGCACTGGTGAATTTCCAGTTATCTAAGTTCATTCTTTGCCATAATATTGTATGGCTAAATATATTAAAAAAATAAGCAGCTATTTTTATTTGAAATAAAATAGTAGTATACAGAAAGCATCTTACATACACTGCCAAAAAAGGTATAAAATAGGCTCTGAAGGGAACTTAAGAAAAGCAATGGGAGACAAAATTTGCCATAAATAATGCAATAACTTGGACATGTCAGAGAAGAAATAATTTTCTACTTATTCATGAAATAAAAAATACCAAAAGGAAGGCATTGATTCTGGTAATGGAAAACGCACAAGAAAGATAAGACCCAGATGACTTAAAGGACTATATAGATTAAGGTAACTTGCATCTGTTTGATCACAGAAAAGTTACAGAAAAAGAATTCTGGAAAGCGAACATATACAGAAACATCAGAATGTGCCTTAAATCTACGCAGGACCAGACAGCTACCTTGCACTGCTTTTCAAAATTCATCACAGCAAGACTGCTGCTATGCACAGTGTATTATTCTTGTTCTCACATAGTTATTCTGGGGCAGTTCATACTTAGTTCTAGAATTTCCTAGAAAAGTAAGAGATTTTGGAAATGGCACAATTTAGCACAGACCTTCTTAACATGACATGTAAGTGATCGCTTCCTTGAGTACTTTCTCATTTAAACTATGTCACACAAAAGCAAGGACAGTTTGTGGGTTTAATCTGTAAAGGAGATTCAGGGATGAATGAAACACCTATATGTTTCTGTATGTTAGTTTCTTCAACCAAATGCAGAATTTATCTAACCAAGGTGCAAGAAACAAAGGTGAAGTTATCACACTTCAAGGAGTGATAAAAGCTGCTGTTAATTCTGTGGAGCAGAATTTCACCCCATACAGTGCCTGTCCCTCTTTCACAGGACAGTGATAAGCAGTTGCTTGAAAAGACCAAATATCCAAACATTAACTGTTGTGAAAATAAACTGCATGTGTACAACAGAGTAAATCAGAGATCAGAAGCACAGCAGCATTTTCGTTGTAAAATACTTATGGACAATCTTTTAAGAAAAGCAGTACTGTATTCAAGACTCTCTGCTGTTGCTCTTGGAGGAGGAAACATATAAGGTGGCTATGCTATTTTTCTGTCCCAGATGTTGTAGGTCAAGAACCGAGGAAACCCCTTAGACAAACAGCATCTATTGCTATTATCTGGAATCAAACCCAGCAAACATTCCAAGCACTGCAAGCCTTTCTAATTCAGTGGGAACAGAAGCAAAATGATGGTGATGTACTTGGAGGGATATGTCTTGCTTTCAATATCGAATATTATTCACAATCCTTGGAGCTGCATTGGCAGAACGCACTCTACATACAATCGTCCCTGAATCAGAAGCAGGCAGCCAAACAATGTTTGTCTAGACCCTGATGAGAATTTTAGTATCCTAAGTAAAAGTAAGAGCATAAAATTATTTCATTACTTCACATGAACTGGGTACATACTATTGAATTACTAGTATTTTTGTGTTGCCAACATCTCTTCTTTGAACCATATACACATATAAATGGCCTTTGCAATTCAGAAGATTGATATTTAGGACTTGGAATGTCTCTACAAGTACATCTGGCTTGTGCAGCACCATCTCATTTCATCTTCTTTACAACTTCAGGATCTCATGCAATGTTTCTTAATAGCTGTAATAAAGTGGCTCCATGCAAGAAAGTGACAAAAGTGCATTCTGCCAGCAAACCGAAGGCAGCTTTTGCCTGTGTTACCTTTGACGTACTCTGTACACTGAAGAACTGGCAATTTTCTTGGCCATGTGCTTTACAGTCTTCTGACAACTTGAGATTTTCATGTCAGACCACAGCAAAAAGTCCATTATTATGGTTTACAACCAGTGTAGGAAGTACTGTGAAAAGAAAATATATATGAGGAACAAAAAAAATGTGCTGCAGTGCAAGTAAATAACGACACAGCGAGTTAAAAAAGACAGACTGATTTAATAGCAATCAAAATGGCCCTTACCTAAATATGTAAGACACAAGATCTGAATTAAGCAGTACATATTTTCTCTCTTATTTAAGGTTTTGCATAACCTTTACTATGACTGTGATACAATGTTCCTTTTGTTGGTGCTTTTTTTTCTTGTCTTTTTTTCTTCTGAAAGTAGACGAATACGCTGACATTTATTTATAAGGTTGTGCAAATTCTACACAGTTAACTAGAAGTAAATAGTTTGTCTGGTATTTTTATAGAAGCCTGAAAATATGCAAATCCCTTGGGTATTACAAGGAAAAGAAAGGTTCTAACTCACTTTTTAAAACGTTCTGTGTATGTGATGGGCACACTCACAGAGCTAACTGATGTCAAAACTTCTGTAGATAGTATTGCCTTTTCCTCTGCAGGTCTCAGAGACACTCTCTGCAAGTTACTTCCTTGATTAGAGAGGGAGCTTTTTGGAAGATTGCTCCATACATAGTCAAAATGTTTAGGTACAATTTAGGTATCATCGCCTGGGCAAGTTGTTAGCTCTGTGAATTCTGTTCAAGGGCCTCTTCAAAACACTCTTCTAACCTGCTCTTTATATTATTCTTAGTTTGCTTAGATAATTTTTAGCTTCTTCCTGCCTACCCTGTCAATTCACTCAGTTTTTTAGAAGAGGCTGTCAAACTTGTTCACCTGTCAGTAATCAGATTGTCACTTAACAACAACAACTCAAATGAGAGAGAAATATTTCACCGCCAGATGAAAAGTTTAGTGGCCATAGCTATTAGCTGCCGATGTTACATTACACAGAAGAAAAACTTGTGGGCAACAGAAGGCTTCCTAAGGATTCCAGCAGCTACGAACTTGAACTTGTGTCGGCAAATTAAACCCACAAAAGACAAAGGAAGTCCAGTTTTTATACACTGGCTATGGCAATGAAGTCTTGGATGTAAGCAAATGAATTCTTAATGAAATTATCAAGGGAAGCAGAGAAAGGTGTCCTAGGAATGGAATTAAAGCTGGGGACTTCAGGTTACATCTCTGAGATTTGGCCATCTCCTTTGTGTTGGTAATTTCCTAAATTTCTAAGTACCTGATGCCCAAAAGTGAGACTGGACTTCACTGCCCGTACCTGAACTTGTGTAAATATGCTAATTGATATGTTTCTACAGGCAGGTAGCAACAGTTTTGACGTTTCCCCACTTGCATTCTGCCTAGGTATAAACCACCTTTGTTCAGAAACCAGGTCTTTTATTTTACAAATGTTTAAGAGGAAAAGGTTGCATTTATTTCAGGGTTGCTGGCACTAGGATATGGGGAAAATCTTGAAGGAAACTGACCACTATCTCACTGTTCACTGAAAATAAAATTAATATATTTTTACAATTTTCTTGTCACTGCATGCAAGGACAGCCTAAAGATATCTGAAGAGTTCTAGAGAAAAAATTCTCTGGGATACTGTGACTACCTGAATCCCTAAACCTGACTGTAGGCACTAGTTTATCTCAAGCCCTTGAAGCCTGTCAGTTTTTGTGTAAATAAGATCATGTTGGGGACCCACAAAGAGAAACTTAAAGATTGTGAATTTGAGAAGATACAAATATATTTAGTTTTTATCATAATATAAAACCAATAACAGAGCCAGTCTAGACCAAGAATGATAACACTGTCAAAGGTGTTTCATCTCCTCAAGGACTTCGCACACCAGACCCCTGTAATACCGCCGTAGTGTGTGCGTCATTAGAAGGATGTCTGGAAACGGCAAGTGACGCTTTTCACAACATCAGCGGTTATGAAGAACTTCTCAAGCTGAATTACTGTGTCAAGTCTTCTAGACCTTTGGATTGTCAAAGACCAATTTTCAAGCTGGCATGTCCAGGTATTGAGTCCTGTGGAAAAAGAGTGGATGGAGAGAGAGAGCTTCCCACTCTGATAACCCATTAGGCTCTTCCTGATAAATTCTCATATGACTGACAATTCAACATAAAATGGACATACAGAAAGCATATGAAGGGAGAATCTTAAGGCTCTGTAACTTTCTGCTGCAGAACTAGATGCCCGAGGTAGTTTGCAGTCTAATGATTAGCCTAGATCAGCATTTTCTCTTTATAAAAAAGGAAAAGGATTAGAGACACAGACAGAGACTCTAATACTCATATAAGAGTAAGATTTCTCTTACACTGGTAGTCATAAATGGGCAGTGTTGTTTTTCCTGAAACAACTGTGAATCAGATGTAGGATGACAGGAAAAAAACAACAGTAAAATTAATTACACAAACAAAAAGATAATATACTCAATGATGGAAAGAAGAAATTGAAAAACTAAAAAAAAACCAAAACAACTCTGCTTAGTAATGAACTAGACATGGCTCTGGCAGAAAGTACTTGATTTCCTAATTCTGTATTACATGCAAAATTGTTTCAGAAGGAGAAATTTTCCAAAGCAATATACTAGTCAAAAAAATAACAGTGCATTGCAGAATTTAGCAATATTTTTTCAGGGTAGTTGTTTGTATATGTGACAGCACCATGCAGGTTGCAAAATATTGACCAATTTAAATTAGTACAGATACTCTGTCTTAAAATCTCACAGGTTTTCACTAAATTTCACTGAATTTTATGAAAACAAGCAACCTATAATTACATTATAATATATAATTTTCATATTCTCATTTTTTAAAAACGGTTGTCAACCAACAATGATATAAAATTCCTTTTGAAATAAGAATATCATATACATTTTAAATAAAAGGTATGTGTTAGGGTTTCAGAGGAGTTATGGATTTAATATAGCTAAGAATGTTTTGTGAAGAAATTTTCAAAAATAGTCAAAAAAGAGACATGTGTTATTAATAAAGAAAAAGTTGTCTTTAAAAAATAAAAATATTTGGAGAACACATATTTGAAAGCTAGTGTCAACCAGGTCTATCATTGCAGACATCCTAGAATTGTTTTTAAATATATCAGTCCAATAACATTATTATTTCAAAGTAGAAATAGTTTATTTAGCAGGGATTAAAAGGCTTCATAAACAAAACTAGGGTAAATTCTTCAAAGACAATTAAATAATCTTTACTGTCATACACAAACACACCACTAAATACTTTTATATACCAAACTGCTCCACTTTGAACAATTTACTGATTCTTTTAAAAGCTAGAGTACACACATGATACTATACTTATTAAACAGAATGCTGAACCTGAAAAGTTAACCAGATAAAGCAGCACCAATACTTTGTGAACTGTCATCTGTTTAGTCTTCTGGAAATCCCAGAGAAATAATTGATGAGATCTCAGTTTATTGCCTCAAGAAACAGAAGGAGGCGTCCCTTAGTTCCAAGAGATAAAACTCCACTGACCTCATGCCTGAGCTCCATATTAAAATGACGTTCTCTTTAGTATCAGCAAAAGTGTTGTTTATTGGGCCTTTCATTTTATAAATTAGGGGATAATCCTGCAAGATTCTGAACAGTACTTAGTGCTACTAAGAACCCTGAATTTTCAATGGAATTGAAGGAAACCTTCAACTTTCAGTATCTATTCCTAAACTAAAAATATATGTTAAATGTTTAGATTTCTGTAACATAGTCATAAATTGGTATACACAGTTCATACACTGTGCTTGTGCTTACTTGACTTAGAGGAAAGCCACAGCTGAGTAGCTTGATTTCCTTCATTTAACAACTAATAAAGACAACTAGAGCATCATGTGCTGCAATATCAACTTGCACCTACCTGAATAGGCACAGCATTTTCAGTCACCCTCCGTGCTGTATCTCGCAACCTTTTGCGTGTTCAATGTAAATTCTGGCCCATACAACACAATAAGATTGTGAGGTTAAATCTGATTTTTTAAGGAAAAAAATCTGCAGACAAAAGTTGTGTTAAGAAAATTATCATGACATCAGTTGCAAGTATCTTCTCCATAAACAGCAAGAAAAACATCCTAAATGACTGTGAATTTCATAATAGTTATAGGAAAAATCTTTTTATACATCGGGTGTTTGTACTCTAATAGTGCTGTATAGAATAGGGCTGATTGATTGCACCTGCTACTCTGTGCGAGTGCCAGAACAGTATGCAGTATTCCTTCCTTAAATTATTAACAATTTTTGTATTGCACACACTTTTAAAAAATTTCCAAGTACTATAGTGAAAACAAACATATAACAACAATTACTAGGATATTTTTATGAGTTTGAATAAAATACACAAAGTGCCTGTTCAAAGACAGAGATATGAAAAATCTTTGACCTCAAATTAATCTATACAGGATTATTCTTTTCAATTTTTAATTTGGAGCTACTATGATAAAAAAGATTTCATAAGGTAAAAAAATCTCATGGAGTCATCTATCATTTAGTTGTGTTATGTTTTATAAAGTGATTGTACTCAAAGTTTGACTAATCGGTCTCATTCTATCAGTATAAGGCTTCAATATAAAATATATAAGTAATATTGACTAGAAACTTTTCAGAAAACTAGTGAAAATGATGGAGTATAAGCAATGGAAAGCAGAAATTTGTTTCCCAGCTAGAAAGTAGAAATCACCATCTATTGATCATAGGCATAAGAAAGTTGATTAGCACCTAGTAATGAACAACCTCTGTTTCATAAAAGTGCACTTAAAGACAGATTCTACAATGAGATAGTTGAAGAATTCAAACAGACAATAGAAAATGTATTCACTAATATTTGGAACAATCAACACAGGAAAACAAAGATTTTTGGGTAATGTTAAAACCCTGAACTAATTCCTTAAATTTAATCCATGATGGATTAGGCATTAGAAGAAGGAGATTCATAATCAATTTGAAATTAAACCACACATGGATAATACTTGACATTTCTGATACCAGTTATTTCTAACATTTTTCAGTTCAGGGACAAAATTTTAGTCAGTAACTTAAAACACCCAACCTACCTGAGCCTAAGACATTGAGTATGAGTCCTCTAGTAGACTAACTATTTGAACTAAACTTGAAATGGTTATGAACTTGAAAGGTGTACACACTAAAAGAAAAAATGCTCCAGGTCTTTGATACATATTCTATGGACCTAAGATTTCAAAAACTCTCTCTCCCAGAGAGAGACATTTCACCAAGGCCTGTAGTGTCAGAACAAGAGATAACAGTTTTAAATGCAGTGGTGGGTTGTTCCTGGCTGGACACCAGGTGTCCACCAAAGCTGCTCTATCTCTGCCCCGCCTCAGTTGGATAGGGGAGAGAAAATATAATGGAAAGCTTGTGTGTCAAGATAAGCTCAGGGAGAGATCATTCACCCATTACTGTCATGGACAAAACAAACAATTTGGGGAAATTAGTTTAATTTATTGCCAGTTGAATCAGAGTAGGGTAATGAGAAACGAAACTAAATCTTAAAAGCACCTTCCCCCCACCCCTCTCTTCTTCCTGGGTTTAACTTTACTCCCAATTTCTCTATCTCCTCCCCATCAGCCACGCAGAGGGGTGGGGAATGGGGGTTGTGGTCAGTTCATCACATGTTGCCTCTGCTGCTCCTACCTCCTCAAGGGAAGGACTCCTCACACGCTTCCCTGCTCCAGCATGGAGTCCCTCCCATGGAAGACAGTCCTCCTCAAACTTCTCCACTGTGAATCCTTCCCACAGGCTGCAGTTCTTCACAAACTGCTCCAGCCTGGGTCCCGTCCACAGGGTGCCGTCCTTCAGGAACAGACTGCTCCAGTGTGCATCCCCTGAGGGGTCACAAGTCACAGAATCACAGAATCACTAGGTTGGAAAGGACCTTTAAGATCATCAAGTCCAACCATTAATCCAGAACCACCATGTCCCCTAAACCATGTCCTGAAGCGCCACATCCACACGTTTTTTGAACACTTCCAGGGATGGCGACTCCACCACCTCCCTGGGCAGCCTGTTCCAATGCCTGACCACCCTCTCAGTGAAGAAATTTTTCCTAATATCCAATCTAAACCTCCCTTGGCGCAACTTGAGGCCATTTCCTCTTGTCCTATCACTAGTTACTTGGGAGAAGAGACCAACACCCTCATCGCCACAACCCCCTTTCAGGTAGTTGTAGAGAGCGATAAGGTCTCCCCTCAGCCTCCTCTTCTCCAGACTAAACAACCCCAGTTCCCTCAGCCGCTCCTCATAAGACTTGTGCTCCAGACCCCTCACCAGCTTCGTTGCCCTTCTCTGGACACGCTCCAGCACCTCAACATCCTTCTTGTAGTGAGGGGCCCAAAACTGAACACAGGATTCAAGGTGCGGCCTCACCAGTGCCAAGTACAGGGGCACAATCACTTCCCTACTCCTGCTGGCCACACTATTCCTGATACAGGCCAGGACGCTGTTGGCCTTCTTGGCCACCTGGGCACACTGCCGGCTCATATTCAGCCGGCTGTCAACCAGCACCCCCAGGTCCCTTTCCACTGGGCAGCTCTCCAGCCACTCTTCCCCAAGCCTGTAGCATTGCATGGGGTTGTTGTGGCCAAAGTGCAGGACCCTGCACTTGGCCTTATTAAACCTCATACAGTTGGCCTCTGCCCATCGATCCAGCCTGTCCAGATCCCTCTGCAGAGCCCTCCTACCCTCCAGCAGATCAACACTCCCACCCAGCTTGGTGTCATCTGCAAACTTACTGAGGGAGCACTCGATCCCCTCATCCAGATCATCTATAAAGATATTGAACAAGACTGGTCCCGGAACCGAGCCCTGGGGAACACCACTCGTGACCGGCCGCCAGCCGGATTTAACGCCATTCACCACAACTCTCTGGGCTCGGCCATCCAGCCAGTTCCTCACCCAGCGAAGAGTAAACCCGTCTAAGCCACGAGCCGCCAGTTTCTCCAGGAGAATGCTGTGGGAGACGCTGTCAAAGGCTTTACTAAAGTCCAGGTAGACAACGTCCACAGCCTTTCCCTCATCCACTAGGCGGGTCACCTGGTCATAGAAGGAGATCAGGTTGGTCAAGCAGGACCTGCTTTTCATGAACCCATGCTGGCTGGGCCTGATCCTTTGGCTGTTCTGCAGATGCCCTGTGAGCACTCTCAAAACCAACCGCTCCATAATCTTCCCTGGAACAGAGGTCAGGCTGACAGGCCTGTAGTTCCCAGGATCCTCCTTCCGGCCTTTCTTGTAGACGGGCGTCACATTGGCAAGCCTCCAGTCTTCTGGGACCTCCCCTGTTAACCAGGACTGCTGATAAACGATGGAGAGTGGCTTGGCAAGCTCCTGCGCCAGCTCTCTCAGTACTCTCGGGTGGATCCCATCAGGCCCCATAGACTTGTGGGTGTCCAGGTGGCTTAGCATGTCCTTGACTGCTTCCTCCTGGATTATGAGGAGTACACTGTGCTCTCCATCCCCGTCTTCCAGCTCAGGGGGCTGAATATCCTGTGGATACCTGGAGTGGCTATTAAAGACTGAGGCAAAGAAGGCATTAAGTACCTCAGCCTTGTCCTCGTCCTTGGAGACAATGTTCCCCGCCATATCCAGTAGGGGATGGAGATTCTCCTTGCCTCTCTTTTTGTTGTTAATATATTTGTAAAAACATTTTTTATTATCCTTTACGACTGTGGCCAGACTGAGCTCTAGCTGGGCTTTTGCCTTTCGAATTTTGTCCCTGCTTGACCTAACGAGATCTTTGTACTCTTCATGAGTTGCCTTCCCCTTCTTCCAGAGGTGATAAACTCTCCTCTTTTCCCTGAGTCCCAGCAAAATCTCCCTGTTCAGCCAGGCCGGTCGTCTTCCCCGCCAGCTCTTCTTACGGCACATGGGGACCGCCTGCTCCTGCGCCTTTAAGATTTCCTTCTTGAAGACTGTCCAGCCTTCCTGGACCCCTTTGTCCTTCAGGACTGTCTCCCAAGGGACTCTCTCAACCAGTGACCTGAACAGGCCAAAGTCTGCCCTCCGGAAGTCCATGATAGCAGTTTTGCTGACCCCTCTCCTTACTTCCCTCACAATCGAGAATTCTATCATGTCATGGTCGCTAAGCCCAAGATGGCCTCCGACCACCACATCTCTCACCAGTCCTTCTCTGTTTGTAAACAGCAGGTCCAGCAAGGCACCTCCCCTGATGGGCTCACTCACCAGCTGCATCAGGAAGTTATCCTCCACACACTCCAGCAAATCTCCTCCAGCCTGGGCTCCTCTCTCCATGGGTCCACAGGTCCTGCCAGGAGCCTGCTCCTGCATGGTCTTCCCATAGGATCACAGTCTCCTTTGGACATCCACCTGCTTCAGGTGTGGGGTCCTGCCCGGGCTGCAGGTGGAGATCTGCTCCACCGTGGAACTCCATGGGCTGCAGGGAGACAGCCAGCCTCACCATGGTCTTCACCATGGGTTGCAGGGGAACCTTTTCTCCGGCACCTGGAGCACCTTCTTCACTGACCTGGGTGTCTGCAGAGCTGTTCCTCTCACATATTCTCATTCCTCTTTCCAGCTGAAGTTCCGTTGCACAGTTTTTTTCCCCTTCTTAAATATGTTATCCCAGAAGTGCTACCGCCATTGCTGATGGGCTTGTCCTTGGCCAGTGGTGGGTCCGTCTTGGAGCTGGCTGGCACTGGCTCTATAAGACATAGTGGAAGCTTCTAGCAGCTTCTCACAGAAGCCACCCCTGTAGCCCTCCCCCCCCCCGCCACACAAACCCAATACAAACAGAAAGAGGGTAGATTTAGATTGGACATAAGGGAGACATTTTTTATAAGTGTGGTGAGACATTAGAACAAGTTGCCCAGAGATGCTGTTGATGCCCCATCAATGGAAGTGTTCAAGAGCAAATTGGACAAGGCTTTGAGCAACCTGATCTAGTGAAAGATGTTCCTGCCCATGGCAGCGGGATTGGACTAGATGATCTTTAAAAGTCCTTTCTAACCCAAACCATTCTGTGGTTCTTTTATTCTATGAAATTTTTTTGCTGTCATTGCTTATTTCTCTGATTTCTTCTCTAATGTGCTTCTGAAAATCTGGATAACAGCATTTACCTAGAATAAACATTGTAGGTCTAAACACATTGATGATCATGAAGGATTTAACTTCAGGGAGACTGGAGCCATGTTATATACATTATACAGTATTCCTGTTGTAATGGCACTTCATTAAAACCTTTATAGAAATAGATCAAAGGATGCAAGCTATGTAAACAGATAAAAATTATCTTCTTTTGAATATATGACTGTTTTAGCAGGACTGTCATATAGCCCGACCCTCCATTTGAAAAGGGCTTGGGCTAAATTTGATTTAAATTAAAAACAAACAAACAAAACCAAAACAGAAAAGGATGAAAGTTCAAGGGCAAGGCATAGCTCTGTTGCTATCTGGAATGATTTAACAACCGCTAGCAGGCTTGCTGCAATAGATAGATTTTTCCAACTTTAGTCTGGGGCTTTCAACACTCTCCCATCTCCCACATTCAATTGCTTTCTATGAGATGAGGGAGGGTGTTTCTGACAGCACTTCTTGATTTAATTTTATACTGTTGGGCAACAACATATCAGCTGTAGTGCACCCCTGGTGGATTTGTACAAGCTGGGGGATATAGCAATATCCTATTGGATTTTTTGCTATCATAGGCAGAATGCCAGACACAACAGAGAGAATTAATTATTAACAGCACTGCTATCTTTCTAACATAGCTTCAAGGCACTATTGTGTTTGCTCTCACTGATGGTGATCATTTCTCAACTGTTCCGTGTATAATGAACTGCATATGCCTCTCAGATTTCAGCCCTTAATCTAGCAAGTTATCTGTTGTAACCACAAATCCTGTCATTCCTTCAGTATGCAGGTATTGGAGTTTGTGATTTAAACTGCAAACCTCTCTGGTGTGGCAAAAACAGGTATGGGATTTCACTGAAGAGCATGCTCTGGCAGATACATGCGACACTGGACAAATTCGTGGAAGTTGTCTGTTGGGAGACTTTATGCTCATATATTCTGAAATAACCAGCTAAATTCTGTAGTGTGAATAACACAGAGAAGTATGAATACATCATAGGTACTCATTTGCAGGTGAAAACTGTCATTGCTTCAAGAAAAAGGTGTCTACAAATACCTTAAAAGTTAAATTATGGTGACGATCAAGGGCATACCTGATCAACCTTTTTTTGGTTGCCATCTGAAAATTGCCATTTCCAATGTTTTCAGATTTCAGTACTGTAGTGTTTTTTCACAGTCAAGAGTACCTGCTTAGTGTCCTATGTAATCAACTAAAAACTAACAAACCCTTGTCAATATATATGATAGTCTTTGTATGTTGAGGAATATCTATACTATCAGTATTGAACTCCTAAATTGGCCTCCAAGTAGGCTGAGGCAAATTAAATGTTAAAATGAAGAAACAGATTAGGAAGGAGATTTTCAAAATTACCATAAAATCAGCAAACACCAGTGTTTTTTCACTAAAACAAGTATGTACTGAACCAAAGTAAAACTGGGTTAAAGCTATTTGTTTTCTTAATATTTATATAACACCAAAGTTATTAATGTGGCCAAATAGGTGAGAAAGGGGCAAGCAATTTCTTTTTAAGTGTCCAAGGTAATTAGCAAGGGATGGTTTTCACTGTTTGTAATATGAGGAATATATAGTTTAAGTCTATGTTGATGCACAAACTGAGAGCTGTGTAGAAAAATTCTTCTCAGAAGAAGATAACATTTTCAAAATGTGAGTCAACAAGTATCCCTCTGAAGAAAAAATATTGCTTAGCATAAAATGATTTTTTTAAATTTGAGAATCTCAATGGGATTAATTTTATTTGTATCTACTCTTAAAAATGTATTTATTTATTGGTTTGAGATGGAACTCTTGTGGTATTACAACACTTTCATAACTACTTTTTCAAACAAAATCCAACAAAAATTTCATGAAACCTTCCCACAGATAGTGAGACAATGAGACATTAATCAATTGGTATTTTCAAGGGGAAAGTCATCATATATCAAAAATGCTTCTCATCTTCTCTTGAGACTCTTCTGCGACTAACTGTCTGAAAGAATAACCCCTTTTATTAGATTAATGGTAAAATTCAAGTGTTTGCAGAGAAAGGCTAGGGGAACACCTTCATGGAAGAAACACAAAGAGAATTTTTTTTTTTTGCATTTGCCATTTCTTAGTTGTTTCTGCTTGTGTATAAGTAGGTAGGTAGACACATATTTTTGAGCCTAGATTCAAAGCCTGCATTTGAAAAGTGTTATAATGAATTTTGTTTCCTTGTTGAAAGTTAATAGCAGAGAAGTTCATATATTGTACTTAGTATTACCTACATTAAGTTTTTAACCAGACAGAATTAAATTCTTGCCCTTATTTTACCAGATATTTTAGTCACCATTTTTTCTTTCTTAGTTAGAATACAACTAAAAGTGGTTCTTGGCTGTTATTTATAAATTATTTTTTTTAAATCACGGTTGTATAAGCTATGTTTTTATGCATATTGACATATATAGTAAGTAAAGTAGATAACCAAATTAGGTTTTCAAAGTCACTTTGAAAGCTATAGCAAGTTCAATATGTTGCCACAATGAACTGTATGGTCTTCTATAGTTAGAAGATGGTAAGGTGTAAGGCTTTTGTTATTTTCAAAAACTGATAATATCTGAGGTCAAAAGATGAAAAGAAAGAACAAGAGAAAAGTAACTGTAAAGTTATTTATTTGTCAAATCATTGTACTCCACTGAAGGTATGATTTGAAAGCTTGATATCATGCTGTTTGCATAGTTTCTGTTACATAAAACAGAATGTGTGGCAAGGGAAAATGTAGCTTCAGCTCTCAAAAACTCAGGCTGAATGCATTGTATATATTCATCAGGTAATCAAGGATGCTGCTTACAGTTGAGGAGAAAAGAAAAAAAAGAAAAAGCCTAAAAATTCATTTAACTAAAGATACTTGCTGCAAACACTCAGCTGGTCCACTGGAGGTTATTATTTTCTAAACAACATCTGAAATCGTTATTATATATGCAGAAGGATGGAGACTATTCTTTTTTTTTTTTTTTTTTTGATGTGTTAATTCTGGAATAGCTAGTATTGCTACAAGCCATGCAACGTTAGGCTGAGTTTTGGAGGACTGTGGAGTTCAAGCCTAGCTTTGATGACAAATAACAAATAGTTCCTGCCTCATAAATAGTTTGACAAAAATAAATTTATTCCAGAGCACTTAAGCTGAACTTCCTGATAGGATTCCAGATGCCAATTGCAATATCTGCTTTTCACCAAATGCAACAGATAATGTTTATGACACCTATGTAATTTCAGTTCCAGCTAGTGGTTCTTTCTTTTTGTACTTGCTTTGCATCCTCTTTTGAATTGCTGAGGACTTCTAGGACAGTTCATGGAAGTAATAATAATCTATTTTCCACAGCAAAAAATAAAAATTCTGGGACATGTCCAAAAAATTATAAATATGGACTTAGGGTGAGAAGGAAAGCATGGAAAGGTACCAGTGTTCCTTTCCCAACTGTATAACTGTTCCCATATATATTCCACTGGTTATATTCCCTTTGCAGGGAGTTCCCTTGGAACCTCACCACGAAAGCTTTTTCCAAGCTTTTTGCATATTAGAGGATTTTCTGGTTGTTATCACCTTCATACAGATAATTACTGTGTTTTAGTAGTTTGTGGAGCTGAGGTCAGGAAATATGTCTCAGTTAAGCTGTGTGACTGAAGTAAAGGGTAGCTGTGTATGGTGTTGCAGGAACCTAAGAAAAGGTGTAGTTTTGTTAACTGTAGTGACCAGCAGATCCATGAGGGGCAAAAGCTCAGCCCTGGTGCAGGAGTGACAAGCACGGACTTACTGGGGAGGCCTGATGGGTCAATACCTTCCCCTTAGCAGAGCCCAGCGTGCTCCACTCATTGCCTGCCCTCCTCCTCCATTCCCACTACATTGACACCTCCTCTGTTGCACTTGCAAATGTGACCATAAATAAATAAATTCAGACCTTGGGAATTTTGAGGTCCCACTTTCAAAGCATACTGGTAAATATGAGGAAGAGTAAATTGATTCGAATATAATTGGCACTTCTGCAAAAATGTTTTATACTTTGCCAAAAAGGAGCAATACATACTGAAGATATTTTACAGCAGTACTGCAGAGGCTGATGGTAGTTTCAGAGCACAATAGGGCTTCTGAAGGAAAGCATGATCTAAATCCTTGATATTTGCTGAGTAAAAGCAGTGGATAGCCTTCTTTTCACTTCCATGTTTGTTGAAGAAGCTTTGAGCATCATCATGTGGTTTTATACTTCACTCACTTGCTTATTCATTTGTTTTCATGGAACAATCCCCACAGAGCAATACAGAAAAAAGTGAAATGTATGAGCAATATTATCTGTTCTCAAATGTCCGTAGAGAAAGAAATGGAAATTGTAATTATTCACTGAGTTAAATAACATCCTTTTAATGTCTAACGTTTATTTTGAATGTTAGAATCCAATTACCATGTAATAATAAAGACCCTTACAGTACAATATCTTTCAGCACAGGGGGCTTAAGTAGCTAGTTTCCATCCATTATTTGTACATTTCCAATTTGTTTAGTACAAGAGTATAATTAGGGAGAAATATAGGAGAATAGAAAACAGTTCAATTTTGTTAGAAATTTATACAAATACAGCATGATGCAAGAGAGCAAAGATGATAGTATTAAAAAAGAAAAGACAAAGCATTTAACCAAAATAATACTTCATCTGCAAGAGAATGCAATTGAAACAGGAGTAAGATGGTTGAGTAACTCGGTTATATATGACCCTGTTAAAGACGATCAGAATGAGCACCAAATATGATTCAAAATACCTCCAAGGGATACCAGAACTAAGAGAAGTGACAAGCTAGTGTGTGTCTGTCCTACAAAACCAATGTTGCTGTAGCTACTGCTAGAGATAATATCACCCAGGACACAGAAACTCTTCTCAAACAATGCATAAACATACACTCGCATAGAAAAAAAAAAGTATAATCACATTGCTTTTCAAGCTTTAAAATGGCAAAATAATCATACACATAAGGTCACACACAAAAGAACAAACTTGGTTTATACCTATAAGAAGGAGAGAAGGGCAAACAGATCAAGAAGTTTACAAGAGAGAGTGACTGAATCATTATAGTACATTCTATAGCTGAGGGTCTAAGACAGTAAGAATTACATATGGTATAGATCCAAGTGGATAGAAAATTCTGAGAGCTGCAAGAAAATAGATTCCTAATTATGAGCAAGATGAAACTTAATTAGCTACAGACCAAGCAACAAAGAATTACAGACTTATCTCCATTGTAGCCTCTACATGCCAAATTATAAAGCACTTGGGCTATTAAAAGAAATATCATGGGCTTTCTGACTTTTTTTTTTTTCAGTAGTGTTCTCAAAATAATATAATTTTGTGGTTGGGTGTCATAGTAATATCCCAAAACCAAATGACAGAAATGGTATTCATCTTACTGTGCAAAAAATGTCATATTTTATTAGGGTCTTATTTTATTACGACCAACTATCAAATAAAGAATTATATATTGTTTATATATTTGCATACCTGCAGTTCAGAATGACTACTAAATTTAGTATATATGTTTCTAGAAAATACAAACCTCTATTTTCAAATTTAGTTAGACTATTTAGTCAAAATCCTTTTGCTCAAACAGAATGTCACCTGGGAAAAGGGATTAAGTCAAGGTTTGGATAACTAAGTATCCCAGACCCCCATAAAGAAAAAGATCCAAAAAAATTTTATTGTTTAAAAAAAAAAAATGTATCCCATATACTATGATACAGTGGATGTCTGAAAGCTCAAAAGAAGATAAATTAATGTTTAGATGCATGTTACCCACAGCTCAGATTTTCTAGTGTTCTAGTGTTAGTGTCTAGTCCCAAAACCTTTCTAAAATGAGGTCTTTTGCAGAGGAGGTAGTACAAAATTAGTACAATCCTATGAATCCTTAGAAGTCTTCTTACCACTGCAATTTGCTTTGTATAGGTTTACATACTACAAGATAATTTTAAAGTCAAACGCAAATGTGAATACTTTTTGGTCTTTACTACTCAGTTGCTTATTGATTATCTTTACAGCCAAATACAGATACCTGCAAATCTCTAAAGGGAAATTCACTTTTCTTCAGTGTTCTCCCTTCAAAAATACTGTTCACACAGCTTGTGAGAGATTATAAAGTTAGTAAAACTAGGCACATTGTATTTTTTATTTTCTCAACAAAATTTGCTGTACTATGCAAACAGAAAGGATATTTCTATATTGTCCTGGACCCCTTGTGTTTGAAGCAACTAAGTATGTTCTGAGGAACAGGACGTTAAGGAGATAATAGATTATTAAATAGTAGCTTTTGAATAACTATCTTTTAAATATTTTTTCTCATATTCTAATTGACATTAACACTCTGTTAGCACAGTGTTTCCACTGAAGAAAATCAGCAGTGTTAGTGAATTGGTAAATCTGCACTCACCCACTGTTCTCTTTCATAATTTTATCACCTTCTTTCTTTATTCCTGGTATCTATGTTCCTCTCCTGAATAAAACAAACAAACAAAAAAATCTATATGAACAAAATAGAAAAGATTAAATCTATGGTGATCATTGTCCCTGAAACTGTGTGGCTACAAATGTGTGCAATTACACCTGCAAAGATTTCTCCCAGCTTGTCTTACCGTAGTGGTTGCTCGCACTCTAGGTCCACTTCAGTCCTAGGAAGAAGTTCTTAATTGCATAATGGCTATTCCCAGAGTCTGTTTTGCTCCTCTGAACTCTTGCAGGAATTCTGACTTAGGAAAGAAGTTATTTATATTTAGATTTTACAAAATACCTCAATTATCCAAACCTAATTGAGTGGCACCAAACATACACCTGTAACAACCCTAGGTACTTCTCGGCACTATTTTGCCTTGTGTTCTGCTTTGTATTCACAAATCAGAAGTGGAGATAAAGAAGTGGAGTTGATACACGATGCAGCAAGTAGAGGACCACATAGGTATAAATATATCTCTCTCAAAAAAAAGATTAAGGAGTAAGAGGAAACAATCCTAGCCTAGCCCTAATGTGGTACGGGTTAAGAAAAATAGGTCTTAACTGAAATCTTTTCTCTGGGTAATGAAATCATTTTGAGACAGGGAATGTGTAGTACATATGTTGTCCCGTTTATGTTAAAATTGAAAGCACTAGGACTCACTTTTACCCATGATCATGTGTTCAGTGTATATTTCTATACTGAATGTATTTAATATGTACTACTACAAAACAACATGTAAATTTTTTGTGCGCTTTAGTTTGAAATATTATTACAGTATTCAGGAGGGTGGTGCAAGAATATATAAACAGATTGCATACGTATTCTTAATAAGTTTTTTTGCTTATTCCCAACAGATATTTTGCTGTTTTAGTTAGTATCAAGGTTGGGCAAAATGGTTTTGAATAAAGGAACAACTAAGGCAAACAGTCTCTCTTGAGGTTTATGTGCATAAAAACACTGAAATGACTTTTACATTTCATGTGCCTCTACCCTTTCCAGATGAAAAGGAGTTAAAGATTGAAACAAAGGCTATAATATTAAGTGTTTAATAGGGAACATCATTTGCAGTATTTACTTTTATCCTGTATGACTTCAACACCTTTCTTCCTTCCACCACTGGATTTAGAATTAAGCTTGGTTGTAACCCTAAGAACTGTTTGAGTTATGACATCCATTAACCTTCAGAAAACCCACTATCATGGTTCTCCATGAATTCTCCAATTTATTCTCTTTTAATGTACAACATACAAAGTATACAAATGAAATAAGTGAAGTATGTCTCTTCATAGCCTACAGAGCCTTGTCATGATCTGTGCAAATGCTTTATACTGTGCTCTAGTTGCTGATGCTTCTGAATATTCAACTCTGGTAATCTTAGTCTAAAGCACACTTCCAAATGTATCTTCTGCAGACCTTGCCCAGAACAGCAAATATCCCAATCAAGCCAAACTGAAAAGCAATTTTAATCCAATAGTACATTATCTTAGTGACAGCTTTTTTCCCTATGCAAAGTTTCAGGCTTTTGCATTTATCTAGGTCAATGCCCATATTGCGAAAGGATTCATTACAAAAGTGATTTTAATAGTGACTGTATATCTGTGCCCTTGATAGCAAACCCAATAAACTGTTTCTTCACAGGGTTTCTAATACAGTTTTTTGTGGACAGAGAAAAGCTTGGGAATTTTAAGACAGCAGGAAAAAGAAGTGGTTTTAGAATGGGAACTTGTATTCAGAACAGAAACACTTGGAAGTACAAACTTAGACCCAACTCTAGCATTCTATCTACAGTTTTTATTTTACTTGAATAGAAAAATGCACTCTTTGTGTTTACAGTGAATACACATACATTTCTACACTACAAATGTTTGAGTCAAATAGCATGCGAGTTACAGGAGTATGAGTCTTTTACCATATAGTATCATTTTGGAGTTTAGAGTCAATTATTTGGGAAGACAAGATAAAGCCGCACTCCAAAGCCAGCAGTCAGTAGATTACTTTGAAGCACACACCATTATATTGGTAGTTTGTCACGGATACTAAATAATCAAATGTGGAGATATATTAAGTAGTTTGGAAAATAGTTGATATCTTTAAACTAGCACACCTGTGCTGTCCTATAGAGGCTAAGATTTTATTTAAAGAAAAGCACCTTCAGTGAAACACTGTTTGAGTTGTTGAACTTAAAAGTATCATGGCAACTGAAATATTCTAATCTAGTCTAGTACAGCCTAGTCTAAAATATGTGTTAGACAAAGAAGCTCAGAGGTTTCATAAACCCTGCACACCAAAAGGCTTTTTATAAAGAGTTTGCATTTTCTTTTTTGCTCTGATAAAATTTGGAAGGAGACACCAGAATTTTAACACCTCCCATTTCAATGATAAAGTCTTTCTGACTATAGGTATTTCCTAGATTGCAAAGGATAGAAGTAACAGGTGTTTTGAGTCAAGAAAATCACTGTGGCTCAATTTACTACGATATCTTCACAAAGAATAATGGGACTTTATTCAATTCACTAAGTATTATTTACTGTAGGAGGAACTACAGCTGAAAAGAGGGAATCAAAGACTTTAAGACAGTGATCATCTTAATCTTTCTTCAGCTAAAAAAGAATACTAATCTTATATGAATGTGTGGGGGGAAATACGCATTAAGAAGTCACTTTGTAGAGAGGTTAAAGCAATTGCAAAATATCAGTTCCAGGAATTGCTCAGAAGATTGTGCAAGAAATCCTCTGTGTTGGTAAATCCAGTTGTGGGAGGATGACAGCTCAGGGATTTTTTCTTTAAAATGGAAAGCAGTTTTCTCTGCTAGGAAACTGCCCTAACCACAAAGAAAAAGATTCACTCTGAAAATATGAACTTGGTTCTGTTGCATGACTAGCTTCATGATGGAGGGAGTATCTTTTAAAGCCCTGGCTGCTGAAATCAGGAGATTAGAGAAACACTTCAGCTTTCATGTTAAAAATTAGTGTACATTGATCTTTCCTACTTGTAAGGGAAGCCAGAACAATGTTGAAGTTCAAAAATAAGAATGAAAGTTTAACACTTACTATTTCAAACCTCATTAATGTAAAAATCAATCTCCTGGATTCAAGAGGTCCAGGCTCAGGGTTTGACAGTGTTAGGAACTGGTAACACTGTACGCTTCCACCCACAATACATTCACAGGCAGTCAGGAAGGTGTTTCAGCACGTTAAAATGTAGAGCAGATTGGATCAGTGAAATGGGGACAATTTCACCGGGACAAGGAAATGTTGCTCTGTATCAAAAGTGAGGAAGCTGGTAACTTCTCTTCCACACACATGATCCAGCAAATAACTTCTGTGTCTCATCTAATAGTTCTCTTTCAGAGGTGCAGGAGAGCATCAGATTTCAAACACCAGGTGAGGGAAGAAACGGGCCATTAAATATCATGGCAGAAATCTGAAGGCTGTTCAGTGGAAACAGGGTTTTATTACACCAAGAAATCCCGGAAGGAGAAACTATGTTAATACATATCCTTTTAAACATGCAGACTCAAACTCATCGCAAAACAGCTTATCAGTGCAGGAAGAGTGGCGGAAAAATGTGGTTTATACCACGGAGCTTTCAGCTCTGATCTGCCTCTGCTATGGCAGTTTAAAATAATGTTATGTTAAACAACCAAAGTTCCTTCTGTTTACTAAAGGGAACAGCTGATATGGGGAGAATGTATCTTGGCCTTAATGTGGCCTGCTTTTGAATAGAGAATGCAAATGTGGTTGATGAACTATGCAGAGAGAAGTTAGAATCATTAGCAAAATGTAAAGGTGTGCTGAATGCAATTCAGCAGAGATCTAGCTCGTCTTGTCCTATGCAACATTCCATAAATAACCTGTATGATGGAAGAGAGGACATGCTTCTTTATATTAAGTCGGTACAAAAATTGAAGGGGTTGGATTAGGTACGTGTATTCTTGGCAAAGAAGACAAATGGCCCAGAAAAACCAACAAGTAACGAAACAAACAAACAGCAACAACAACAAACCCACAGAAAAATGGGAACAAATGCAAAGTATTTGAGAAGGAAAAAATTAAAAAATACTTAAGTACAGAATGAGAAACAAACTAAAGTCTGATCATAAAAGACGAGTCAATAAACCTGCCAATCTGACAAAAGCATATATAGCAGTAATTAAGCCTGCAAGACACATGACATAGTTCTTTGTTTTATGCAACACAGGCAGTACCCCAACAAGTGTATTGCATACAGTTTTGAACATCACTCTGGAAAAAGTAGGATCACTTGAAGAGCCTCTGAAGGAGAACAGTGACAATGATCTGAGGACTCTAATCAGGTTGTTCTAGGAGGAAAGAACAGAAGACTGTGAACAATGTGGTCTGAACAAGGGAACAGAGGAGACAGAAAAACAGGCCTTAAGAATGTGAAAGACTGATACAAAGAGTAAAAATCCAACCCAAACCTGATTTGCATGTCTCCTCCTGAATGACATAAGGATCATTTATCCTGCTATGGTTTATATGGCCCAGACCCCTGAAGCCATGCTTTTTCAAGACAATGTTTTTTTATCTCCCAAGGTGTGCTCCTGCTATCAAGTTGATCAGGGAGCAAAGTGAGGAAAGCAACAAGCATCTGTTCAGATGGAATTTTGGCAAAAAAAAGAAAGGAATAAGGAAGGTATTTAACATGCTAAAGAACAAACACAAAACTCTTCACAAAATTTGCTGAGAATGATTACTAACTTTGGTCTCTCAAAAACTAAGTTTTCCAACAAATTTACAATTTGCCAAAGATATTTTATCCAAAAGATCTCAATTTTTTTTACTTTAAAAGCCAGTTTTGATAATGTTTAATATGGTATGCTTTGATAATGACTGGTATACACAATCTAATAAATTATTAATAAATAATCTACATATAAGACCTTAACACAATTGTGCTCCATGTTTTCTGTACCCTAAAATGAAATGGTGTGAATTCTATTCTGATATACTTCTCTATATCAGAGCAATTTGAAGGGAAATGTTATAGTGCTCACAGACATGCCAAAGTCCAGAATATTTAGAATGAAGCATCTTTCATTGCTAACCATAAATAACATCACACTGATTCTATGAGGTAGTTTTTAAATGTTCAAATATTTTAAAATGTGACTCATATCTATTACATAATTAAAATAATTCGGTCCTATACAGTAAACAATTGAAGAAAATTTGTTTCAGGTCTCTTTCAACTCTCTTTCCCTAACAAGTATAAGTGGGTTTTGGTTTCTTTCTGTGTTGATTTAAATTAAGGCCATTTAATGATCAAAAGCTGGAAAGAGATTTAAACTTAGTGGTAACACATTCTATTTGTTTTGCCATAAGAAATGACACTAGGTTGAATCACTTCTTTATATATGCTGCTAAATAATTCAAGGAATAATTGGTAACTTGTAGAGACATTGCAGAAGGGAAAAAGGTTAGTGAAGAAGAAATTGCTTAGGAAAAAGCTTCTGAATTTTATATAGATTTTCATTCATGTAAGGTGAGAGATACCTTCTCCTAGGATGAGAAGTAGGTTTCCTTTTCAATCCTCTGATTTTTTTGAACCATGTGATTCTAGATATTCATATGGATGGAGTGGTAATTAGAAGAGAGAATTGAGGAAGGACTGGTGTACCATGGTTCAGACATGACAAACTTCTCTGAGGACTACACAGACAAATGTTACCACAGGTGGTGGTTGGTGAGGGAAGATTACAATCTCCATGTATGATGTTCACCTTCAGGTAATTATGCAATCTATAAAGATTAAGGAATGCACTTGTAAATCAAGCATATTCAAATCAAGTCATATTCAGGAATTGTGCTTATAGTCTGGATTACTTTTTCTTACCTGCAATAAAATAAAGAAGCAACATCTTTCTAAAAGTGGAACTTCTTCCTAGAATGTGTATGTGTGAAAAAGCTTTGGGCCCAAGAGGGCCCATGGTTAGAGCTCTTCCCCTGAGGGAAACTTGCAGAACTGAGTTTACACAACCGAATATATGTCCAAAGTGGAAGAGAAAACAAGAGAAAAATCCTGAAATAACCTATGCCCAGTGGTCTGAGATCTTCCTACATCTAGAAAAGGTACACATCTATACCTTACTCTTCAAATCAATCTCAAAAGAGATAACTGAGTTAAATTCTTCAAACACCAACATAACACAGGAAAAAAACATACCAAGAGTTTTCTTTCTTTTTCCCTAAATGTTAAGTAAAGTCCATAAAAGCTTTATCGAGGTTTATAAATGAGCTAGCCAGAGAATATGAACTTCATGAATCCCACTGGATTTTGAATAAATATGTGTCAGGCTGGCAGGTGACATCAAGAACTAGGCAGCAATAGAACAGAAATTCTAAGACTTCCTTACCCATTTCTGACTCCTATTTACTCAGATAAGTGAGATTTTTGTGAGTATTCTGGCAGTCAAGACCAGGGTCCTCCAAATACTGCAGTGAAACCCCCTGAGTCTAACCAATGAATCTAATACAGGTGCCTTGATAAGAATGTGCAATCATCCCAGGATTGAACACTGAAAACAAACTGGGCTTCCCCAGCACAGCTTAAACATTTTGTTGCACTTCTTCAGTTGAGCTTAAAAGCTGCAGTGCTAGGGAAGGGAGTTAAATGGCAAATTCCACCATTCTCTCATCCTTTGTATAATAACCACCTTGCCAGCTCAAGGTGGTTGTGATGTTTCGGCTGACACTCACAGAATGGTATTATTCCAATGCCAGGGGCAAGGCTTCTTCTCAGTTAGCAATAAATCTCTGCCTTTGGAATTCAAAGCAAGTTATCTATTTTCAAGGGGAGCTATGACAGAGACTGTGATTTTAGTATATTCTTATTTCACTAATTTGGATTAGTTTATGGTCAGTACATGTTGCAAATGTATGAGGCAAATAGTAGTGATAGGCGGCCATGGTTTGTGAGTGGCTTATTTAATGCAAGTAGTCTTTATTTTTTTCTGTATTTAAGCACCTACCCACAAACATAGTTGATAACAAACACACACAGCTACTAGTATCTTCATGTGTGCATTGACAACTTGGCTAAATATACCCTTGGATTCATTTTTTACCTGTACATACTATAGTACACCTGTGGTCTGTTTAATAGCTACAATTGAAAATCTGTTTGTCCTATCATTTCCAGATTTTATTTTAATGCAGTTTATTTATTCAACAGCATATTTAAAATTCAAACTACTCATCTAGGAATGATTCTTAGGCTTTTAATTATTGCATATTGGTGTAATTAAGGTAATTGATTCACTGAATGTTCAGATAAGCAAAGTGGCTTAACAAAAAAGGATCCCATTTAAAGGAAACAGAAAGTTAGAGACAGTGAATGTAAGATAATATAGTTGCATTATCAGGTTGCTATGAAATATGTTTATTTATATGATTAAATTTTGGATCTTGATAAAGAATTTTTAAACTCTATTTCCTCTTAATGAAATATTCATTAAATTCTGCTTGCATTTGTCTCTCTGTACACGAGTATAAACAAAATAATGGATAGAAATGAGAGAAGTGTATATATACCAAAATAATATAAGGGAAACCAGTTGTCTCTCACAGGAACCCAGACAGTCACTGTGGTGCTTCCTGACAGAGTAAAGCAGCAGGAGACAGCTAATGAGGCAAGTCATCCGTTATCATTGCAGTGCTTAGCCTGATTTAGTTATCTGAATCAAAATGACAGATTCAGGAGGAAGGCTCCTGGGAACTTGACTGAAAATGTTATGTTGATGTTACTGTGCATTGATCAATCTAGTAGAGTGCCTCTTCGTCTCCATGCCAACAACGAATAGAAACAAAAAGGCAGGGGTTAAGGGGCATGCTTTTGGAAAACTGATATTGGGGAAGATAGTTTCTTTATAAACAGGTTTTGTTAAACACTGAAATAAGCTTCATGCCTAGGACGACTCATGGCTCTTCAAAATATGGGAGGTTTTATAATTGTCGTGGTTTAGCCCCAGCCGGCAACTAAGCACCACGCAGCCGCTCGCTCACTCTCCTTCCCACAGCGGGACGGGGGAGAGAATTAGGAAAAACCTCGTGGGTTGAGATAAACACGGTTTAATAGGACAGAAAGAAAGAAGGGAACAATAATGATAATACCAACAAAGGAATGTATAAGAACAAGTGATGCCCAATACAGAAATTGCTCACCACCCCGTGATCGACAGCCCGTCCCCGAGCAGCGATTTCCGCCCCCCCGGCCAACTCCAGTTTATGTACTGGGCATGACGTTGTATGGTAGGGAATATCTCTTTGGCCAGTCTGGGTCAGCTGTCCCGGCTGTGTCCCCTCCCAGCTCCCCGTGCACCCCCAGCCTGCTCGCTGGCAGGCCAGCACAAGAAGCTGGACTGTCCTTGACGGCTCAGCAACAACCCAAAACATCAGCACATTATCAACAGTTCCTCATCCCAAATCCAAAACACAGTCTCACACTAGCTTCTGTGAGGAAAACCAGCTCTATCCTGGCTGAAACCAGGACAGTATCCACCCCTTATTCCATACCATTTACGTCATGCCCAGGTCCTATACTTTTCAATACATTCCAATTATTCATTATTACTCTTCCTGTCCTTTAATATATACACACAGATATCACTCTCTTAGTCCATGGGCCATCACTTAAAATGTCTATGGAGTTCAGTCAGTCCATGACTCTGGGCTTCATCCATCATAGCAGTCTCTCAGGGCAGGGGAGATGGTATGTGGTGTTGGATTGTCATCTGGCACGGTCCATGTCCATGATCTGCAGGTCGAAGATGTCGATCTCGAGGGATTTGTTGGGCGCAAGCTGCTGAAGCCAGTTATCCCTGTGGTAACTTTTCTGACACCTCCTGCTTAAAACCCAAAAAGCCAGAAGGATCGTGAGGCCCCGCTTTCACGGTCTGTATTCGTACTGAAAATCAAGATCAAGCGAGCTTTTGCCCTTCTGCTCCGCGGGAGGTTTCCGTCCTCCCTGAGCTCGCCTTAGGACACCTGCGTTACGCTTTGACAGGTGTACCGCCCCAGTCAAACTCCCCACCTGCCGCTGTCCCCGGAGCGGGTCGCGCCCGGCGCGCGCCGGGCGCTTGGCGCCAGAAGCGAGAGCCCCCCTCGGGGCTCGCCCCCCCGCCTCACCGGGTAAGTGAAAAAACGATCAGAGTAGTGGTATTTCACCGACGGCCGGGACGCCGGCGGGCGGGTCGCCCCGCACCCCCGAGCGCGCGCCCGGCCTCCCACTTATTCTACACCTCTCATGTCTCTTCACAGCGCCAGACTAGAGTCAAGCTCAATTAGTGGGTGAACAATCCAACGCTTGGTGAATTCTGCTTCACAATGATAGGAAGAGCCGACATCGAAGGATCAAAAAGCGACGTCGCTATGAACGCTTGGCCGCCACAAGCCAGTTATCCCTGTGGGTCTGACGTGCCAGGCCATCTAATCCACACAGTCCAATAAACTCGGTTGTCCCTCTCCTCCGCCTGGCTGGAGGCAGGGCCCCTCTAATCCTGCTCATAGTACTCGTTACCCACTTCTTGTAAATAGGAATCAGAAGTCCCTTCAAGAGGATCAGAGGTGAGATCAGCTCTTCTATTCTTTCTGGGAAGCTGCCCACTGGAAAGTGGAGCGACGATTTTCCTCGAGGAACCTGAACCCCCTTTTGTAATTGTTTTTCCTTGCAGCTCGCGTACTCGTGCCTCTAGGGTCGAGGTAGGTTTTCCATCCCACCTCCTCATGTCCTCTCCGTAGTCACGCAATTGAAACCACAGGGTGGCTCGTGGTGTGTATCCTCTATATCTTCTCTCTTGAACAGAAGAGCGCTTACTCCTAATGGCTGAGACACTGGTCCGTATGGGTGGAGGGTAGGGCATATCCTCTTTGAATTGCCGGAACTCTCGGGACAGTTTCTCTATAGCAGAGACGCAGGCCCGTAGGGAGGAAGAGAGACTTTCTTCGTATTGCCGGAGTTGGCCAGCCAATTCATCCACCGTTGGTCTCTCTCCGTCCTTCCAGGCCATTACTGCTAATGAGTTGGCATATGATGATGGTGCACTCCGTACAAACTTCCGCCACATAGGTTGCGTGCAATTGACTTCATCTGGATCTTTGGATGATTGTCCATTGTCCAAGTCACCATAAATCACTTCCAGCACCGCTAGCTCCCTCAGGTACTGGATACCTTTCTCCATGGTGGTCCACTTGCCTGGGTGACATAGAACATCTTCCTTGAAGGGATACCTTTCCTTCACACCCGACAGGAGTCGTCTCCAGAGGCTGAGGACTTGTGCACCTTTTCCAATTGCTTTGTCAATGCCCCCTTCCCTAGAAAGGGATCCCAGCTGCTTGGCTTCCCTACCCTCTAATTCCAGGCTACTGGCCCCATTATCCCAGCATCGGAGCAGCCAGGTGACAATGTGCTCACCTGGACGACGGCTGAAATCCTTTCGCATATCTTGCAGTTCACTCAGTGATAGAGATCGGGTAGTTACCGTCTCTTTTATAAGTTCTTCCTCTTCCTCCTCTTCAAGCGATGACTCGCTCTCTTCCCTCTTCCATGCTTGTGATGGCCCTGCTTCAGAGCACTCTGCCTCCTCACTCTCTTCCTCTGGCTCCTTCTTAGCAGGATCTTCCTCCTCCCTTACTAAACAAGCTGACTTCCGCTTCCAAGATTTCTTCTTTTGTACAGGGGCAACTGATACCGGGATGGGCTGGTCCTCTGGTTCAGCTGCAACAGTCTGAGTAGCTACAGTGCCCGCCGTGGGGGTTGGAGTAGTGGCAGTGCCCGCCGTGGGGGTTGGAGTAGTGACAGTGCCTGCTACAGACGTTGGAGTAGTCACAGTGCCTGCCACATTGCCATCAGACCCAGAGAGCCCCTCTCCCCTTTGCATAGTGTTAAATAGGGTTCGGTAGGCATGGGCCAGGCCCCAGCACATGGCAATGATTTGTGTCTCCTTGGAGCTGCCAGGCTGACAGCATACTTCTTCCAGATATTCTGCTAGTTTATCAGGATTCTGCACTTGTTCGGGAGTGAAGTTCCAAAACAGCGGAGGTGCCCACCGCCCCAGGCATTTGCCCATGCTGTTCCACACACCCTGCCATTCATAACTATCCAGCCTTGGGGCAGATCTCCGGGTGATATTCTTAAATTGCTTGCCAACCTTAGACAAAACCGAAACAATGTTCCCCAGAAGTAGCAATAGAGGTATTTTAACCAGCCAAGGGTGTTCAAAATACTGAAAAATTATTGTGATGAAGGAGGAAATGTTATGATAGAGGGTATCAAAGGTACCATTCTGCATTTCCTCCATAAAAAACCTTTCAGAGGCAGAAGTATAATTGCTAATCGTCTCCACAAGACTGTAGCCAAAATACAGTAACGGCTTTAGTACAGAGCTCAGATGATACCACATTAAGCTCAAGGTCAGTGCTCTAAAAACAAAATTCACAGGCGAGACATTACTAATCATTGCAGAGTACAGCAGCCCGCAGAAACCAACACCGATCCTTAACATGTACAGCAAAGACGAGAGCATGATGCAAATCAAACTGATATTGTGACCTGCAACCGTTATTATCTCAAGCCTCGGGCCCCACGTTGGGCGCCAAAAAGGACTGTCGTGGTTTAGCCCCAGCCGGCAACTAAGCACCACGCAGCCGCTCGCTCACTCTCCCTCCCACAGCGGGACGGGGGAGAGAATTAGGAAAAACCTCGTGGGTTGAGATAAACACGGTTTAATAGGACAGAAAGAAAGAAGGGAACAATAATGATAATACCAACAAAGGAATGTATAAGAACAAGTGATGCCCAATACAGAAATTGCTCACCACCCCGTGATCGACAGCCCGTCCCCAAGCAGCGATTTCCACCCCCCCGGCCAACTCCAGTTTATGTACTGGGCATGACGTCGTATGGTAGGGAATATCTCTTTGGCCAGCCTGGGCCAGCTGTCCCGGCTGTGTCCCCTCCCAGCTCCCCGTGCACCCCCAGCCTGCTCGCTGCAGGCCAGCACAAGAAGCTGGACTGTCCTTGACGGCTCAGCAACAACCCAAAACATCAGCACATTATCAACAGTTCCTCATCCCAAATCCAAAACACAGTCTCACACTAGCTTCTGTGAGGAAAACCAGCTCTATCCTGGCTGAAACCAGGACAATAATGTAATTTCAGCTTGTCAGAAACAATTTTCCTCCTTCCGTTTAGGATTACTTACAAGTTTAGCTTTAGCAGCTACAGACCATGCCACTGGTTGCTTATTTACTTTATTTTAACATGAAGAGGAAGAAGTAGACTTTAACCATTTCAATACTAACAAAATGTCACTCAGCAATTAGTGGTCACACAAAAAAGTGTGATTATATTTTTATAGAATATTCATCTTATTAGATGGGCAAAGATAATCTTCATAATGTTAAACATTTTTAGGAAAGATGCAATCTAGAACACAAAACCTAGATATTGTCTAAAAAATGTAGAAGGAAATGGTGACTAATTTTGACCAGGAGTTGAAGGTAGAGCTAGATTTTTTTGAATGAGAGGTCTTTCTTGCAAAATGAGTAAATAATCATTAAAAAAGAAAACAAAGAAGAAAAAAACCAGTCCTTGAGAAGAAAATTGAGTTGTTAAAAAATACAACAGTTCATTGTTGAAGCTTTCAATATTCTTTGATACAAGTCTGGAAAACACATCAGAAAAAAAAGAGATAATCTTCGTTCATTTAACTGTGAGGAATACTCACATCAAGTTGCAAAAGTTGGCTACGTCTTCAGTGTAAGTAAACATCTTCTCAAACTGCTGAAGAGTTCTGTGTTCAATACCTAAAAGTTCTCTTCCAAAGGAAATTTTACTGGGTTGTGGTGTTCAGCTGGGACTTACCATCTGTTTTGGAAACAGATTTTAAGGTTTTTGTTGTTTCTCAGGGACTGTACCCACTCACTCACCTCTGAGACCACACGTGTTCCAGGCTAAAAGAAGTTCTCTAAGACAAAATGAAAGTCAATATGTTCTGAAAAGGGTTTTTATACCCATTCCACCCTGTTCCTGAATCTCTGGAAATTCACGGTTTTACCTAAACTGACTGAAACATAGAATTCATATTCCAGGGGAAAATAATAATATGACAAATTCTGAAATGGAATGAAAAAAATATGTCCTGGACCACTGCTGAGGGGGAAACACAAGATTTTACTTTGGAAGGGGCCAAGGCAGTATCTTTGGTAGACTCAAAAGGTCCATCATCCCCATTCTCCAGCCACTCAACAGGTAGATGGTGCTGAAATTGGAACCTGAAAATTCCAGTACCCTGAGCAATGAGAAATCACAAACCAGGAAGACTGTATGGTAATTTTCCTCTTTATATTTGAAATAAGAATTTATAATAATAACAACAACAATGACCTTGAAACTTAAGCAACTACAGCCAAAAGGCACAGACAGTGTGACATAAGGCAGGGGTATTTAATAAATACAGTATTGAACATCTTTAAATAGGGATGCAGAGAGGAAGGACTTTGGAGAAGATAAGACTCTTTTCCCAAATTTAAAAGACTCGAGGCTGCTGGGTCAACATGCAAACTTCCATGCTGTTGGAAGGAAAAGACACTTTATGGTTAATATTGCTCTGTGCAAAGTGAAATCTCTTACAGTGCTACATCTTAAAGCCTTTATTCCTCCTGTCAGCAGAGTATGCACATTCTTCAGTCACATAGTCTGACCACAAGAGATGGTCAGATGGTCAGCGTGATGAAATTTGTGTAAGGATGTTTCCAAGAGTAGATTTTTGAATGAAAAGATTTGCTTTTAGATTTTAAACAGATCATCATCTTATTTTGCAGCCCCTGTAGGATGACTTAATATAGTATTCTTATTTTAGAAATATGGGACTTAAGAGATTGGTGTAGAAGGCAGAAGATATTGGCTTCATTGCCACTTGCTCAATAGCTTTTTTGTGTGATTTTGGACACAATTGTGTAATAGTGTAGTTAAAATAGTGTAATTTCTCTGTGCCTCTCTTCTCCATCTCCTTCATAGTACTTCTGTTGCTCATCCTCTGTCTGTCTTTAACATTTAGACTTTAAACTGTCTCTGTTCATAGCAATCTAATCTGATCAGACTATTTAAAATACTTCATATACGTGATAATATGAACATACACTACTTTGTATGGGAGCTCATAACTATTCTCTTCGTGTGAGAGCAAACTAATATAGACTAACCTTGTACCTGGATTAAAAAAAAGAAAAGACAAAAAAAGGAGATTCATTGCTACATAACTCAAGATCTCTTCAGAACTCCAGCTTTATGTTCAGTCACTGAAGTAGATCTAACACCCTTTCCCAATATTCAAATAAAATGACCGTTCTAGAAATCTGTAATTCTCCCCTCTAGAAATCACAAAACAAATAAGATTTTAAATATTCTTTTATTGAATAAAACAAAAAGACTAATTTCACAAATGCTATTTATGACTAACTGTCCCATAGACTCAACTGAAAATATGTGCAGAAAGATGTTATGCTCTTCTGGTATGTCATACTCACATCAGGTATTTTTCTGCTCATAACTCAACTACGGATCCACTGCGGAGCTTGTAGCAAACTAACCTTGATGAGATTTCATATATTTCTTACAATTTGTAAGGTTCTGCCACTATTGTTGGGGGAGGCTGTAAGGATATTATGATACTTGAAAAATGTAGGATTTTTACAAATATGAAGCAATTAAACAAATATGAATTTATGTAGAAAATGGTATTATTTGTTAATTTTCATTAAACATCCTCAACTTTCTTGTGAGCACAATGTGTACTTCCATCAGTACTGCGACCCGAGTATTCCGTCACAAATATGAAAAAGCTGTTTTCATGAGTAAGCAAACAAAACTATGATTTCCAGTTTGGACTACTTGGAACCTTGCCCATATTGTCTGCTCTAGTAGGCATCTCTGATGGACATCCTTAAAAAGTGCAGGAAATAAGTAGCTCAAGGAAGTCTTCAGGAGATCACTTCCTTGGGTTAGATTATAGAGGCTAAATAGTCACCCTTGAAAGATAAGATCCAAGAACAGTTAAGGATTAAAGACAAAACGCAGTGTTAATTAAAAACTTAAATCTTTTTTGTGGTTACCCCAACTTTATAGATGGGTATTTGTTATTCCATGCTTAAATTGGTCTAATGAAAAAATTGTGCCCAAGTAACCTCATATCCTTTAGAAACACCACTTTTGGGCACAACCAATACATTATAAAGGAGTGGCTTGAAAATATGTTATGATATCTTCCATTCAAGCAGAATGCATGTACCGTAACAGTTTGGCAAGCAATTCACTATGAACTACATGCAACCAGAGCAAGTAATGTAAGTTTTAGCCTGTGTGAGACGTTTTAATTAACATAAAATACCTCTTCACCAAGCACGTAGATGACAGAGACAGAGCTGGATATCTGAGAACCACCATGCTTCTAATGGAATGGCTTTATGCATAATGCTCCAAGGGGACACTTAGTACAGATAATGTTTGCATAAATGCAAAAAACAAAAGCTAAAACTTCACAGAAACCCGAGGAGTTTGACCATGTAAAAAAGGCTCAAAATGGCGATCAAAGCTTATGGATTGGAAGGGACTTTCTTCCATGAACAAAGGAGCTTATCTTAATTTGCTTAAATCCTCTTGAACTCAAGAGAACAGTATGATTTTTTTTTTTTAACGGAAAAATTACAATAAAAAAATACCTAGCTCCACCATTAAGTACTCCACCTAATTAAATCCATCTACATGACTAAAATTTGGCTAGCTGGCTGGATCAAACGGCATGATTAATGTATATCCCATTCTGTGATGTGAAAACAGGTTTCCTGAGATACAGTAAACTGCCTGAGGATGGCAGAGCAAAAAATAAATTTGTCTGAGTGCTGATCCAATACTATTCCCACCGGATCATGCTTTTGTACATAGTAAGATATTATTTTTTAATAGAAAAATTTCTGTAACAGGTTACTCAAGAAAAATAACACATTATTCAAGAATTATTTTGTCCACTTACCAGATAAAATAAACATCATTTGAGTTTTATATTAAGTTGTCTGAGTGCATAAAAAGTAGAGTGAGAAACGTAGTGCATAAAGAAAGCAAAGCTGATGTAACACGAATTCTGATGAAACGCAAGATTCAAGACTGCACATGCTAAAACTACTTGTGGCCTAGTTTTTATACTCTTTAATTTCTTCTTTTCATTAGTTTTCTTGTGATGCTATTTGTTTCTTCTGAAATCTCACGTAAGTTATGCGAATGGAGTGACCTAAAGTCCCTTAAGAAACAAGTCTAATCCCATTTATAGTACTATTGGTAAGGAACATGGTCTCTTCAATGGTGAACTTGAAATCAGAATGTAGTCCTTAAAACCAGTTGCTTTTTTTGTTCCCATGTAAAAGATGAAGGATACCCTTTATAATTTGCACTTAAATTAGGAATCATATACACATTCTAAGCTTCCTATTGCATTAAAAAATGAAAGGCAGAGCAGTTTGAGTA
The DNA here is from genome assembly GCF_964289735.1 of Phaethon aethereus. Classification (NCBI taxonomy): domain Eukaryota; kingdom Metazoa; phylum Chordata; class Aves; order Phaethontiformes; family Phaethontidae; genus Phaethon; species Phaethon aethereus. The sequence goes on along the minus strand of NC_138576.1, from coordinate 68,098,147 downwards.
TTGTCAAAGGACTGTAAACTGATCCCAGAGAAAAGCTGAATCTAAAATAAATTGTATCAGAGACAATTCTTTATTTTACAAATCCTGAAAGTACATAACCACTTCTTATCTCCTCATTGGGGAAAGAATGGTTAAATATATCCCTTCATGGTTTCAAGATATTTCCAGATTGATTGCTAAATTGATTGTTGTTGCATTCCACTTATCTCAGTTGCTGAGTCAGCAGTTTATTGACTATTCCAGCCACCTGAAATGCAAAGAGAGTTTGGTTCATATTGTTTAGTACACAGTAGTCAAATTCGGCTTAGGAAGGCTTGTTTTCATATTAGGCAGTACTGTATATTAAAAATGGCCTGAAATCAATCTGTTTCTTTCCTTCTAGGAATTTCCATGTAATATGGATTAAGTATAAATACTTATATAGAAAAGCAGTCTGGATTCATGGCAGCTGAAGACTGAAAGACATTTCTTCTTCACATCTCTTAGTATGGGACATCGTAGACAGTGTTCTGTGTGCATTACATACTCTCCTTGGAACTCGGGAGGAGTTCAGAGACTCCAGAAACTCTCAGTAATGGTCTTACAAAGCAAATTACAAGGACTTTTCCTCTTCCTGTTTCTCTGTGATTTGACGTAGTTCAGGCGTGTCTATGGCAGCGGAATAGAGGGAAGATTTTCAAATTGCACTTATCTTTAGCTAGTACTAAACAGGACAGAGGACCAGATTCCAAAAGTAAAAAGCTTTTCAGTGTCTTGTGCAAAACTGTGTACGACAAAAACATCAGGACACTGCCCTTCTGCTGCTTTCTGGTAAAAAAAAAAAAAAAAAAAATTAGGTAACTTTTGGTAGCATTTTCATTCTTATCTCCAAATAGCTCAGCCAACCTCCATGACAGCAATTTAATGCTTTAGGATTGCACAAATTGCTTTTCTTCCCGGTTTTCTTTATATTCTTACATTCAATTTACAGAATTCACTCATTCTCTGATAACTAATGAAGTATTAAGGATGTTCAAGAAACAGAACACTATATCAGAACTTGGAATGGTCAAGCAGTAGCAGTTTAGAAAATCTGTTGGTTCGTGATACAGTCCTTAAGAGGGAAGAGTCCCATCTATAAGAATAGCAGATTTACTTTAAGATACAACAAGTTTGCTGTGTTTCCAAATGCACAGAGTATTATTTATAAATGGCCACCCCTGTATCATTTTCTTTGAGTTCATATCTTGGCGTTGCTTCAGTGTGTATCCAGGACTTCAGTTCAAGGTGAGGATGGGTGATTTTGTGAGTAGGTAGTGGAGAAAATTTAGAGATTCTTTTGCCTATTTTATTTTATTTTTCTAAAAAAATCTACAACAGCCTCAGGAACATTAAAATCACCTGTGGATGCCACTTCAGCCAATAGTTTTACCAAAAAGAAGCTGGGGGGAAAAAAAAAAAAAAGTTATCATTTTATGCTGTATGCATTCTATGCAACCAGTATTTCTCCTTTCCGAGTCAGAACTGTCAGCAATTATTTTAAAAGGATTCTATGCCCTCAAATTTTAATTTTTGGTTAAAAAAAAAGGATATGACAATGAAAATAATGTAGATTTTTTCCCCTGAGGATAATTTTTTTTAGGTTAATGCAGCTTATGTTTTTTCAACTTTTTTTCTGGTTCCATCAACAAACTGAGAAATCCATCCACTATTTGTACATTTTTGGCTTCGTGTTCACCTCTCATCTTTGGAATTTGATTATTTCCTTTGTCTGTATTAATACAGTGATAAAGGTTCAGCAGTGCAAAAATATTCATTGATTAGAATTTGTATAATTTTCATATTAAGTTGCCATTTTTGCACATCTATGATTAAGGGTAGTGTTTGTCCTGCAGATCTTTATTACCATAATGTGAGAGAAGGCAAGAACATAGTTTGTCTCAGAATGCAGTCAGCACCAGCACAAATAGCAATTACAGAAATAAATCTTTTTGTTTGTAAACTAAAAAAGTAAAGGCTGAAATCATGAGAATTTAAACCATTTTAAAGTCATTTTACACACTGTCTTTTCTACATATCTTCATTTCTTCCATTTAGCCAAAGGCAAAGAAGGAAAAGGAATGAGTAAACACCCTGAATCTGTTTTGTAAGAGAACATGTCAGTTATTATTAACTGTTATATTATGTTACATTGGGCTGGTTGAAGGCAAACAGGTCAAAATACTTGTTTTTCTTATTTGGCCTTCCTATCTTTGAAAGAAAACTCAGTTAAAATATTTCAGTTGACTTCAGTCATTTTAAGCTATTTTATTAGAATCACCCACCATTTCATGCAGTATTTTTAGAAAGTGGAAAGTTTTTGAGAGGAACATATGGATGGAATCCTTTGTGGGGGGAGGGGGAAGTGCCTATACAGTGGTATAAAAATGTCATGCCTGTAAGAACTAACATGAAGAACATAAGCTCATTCTAACTTCACTCTGTAAGTATAAGAAGATGGTTATGAATCGAATCAATAAACATTAGGAAGGTATCTCATTCATAAGTATTATTTTACATCAGTGGACCTAAAAGAACTTTGCTTTTTTCTTTTTTTTTACCCAAGGTAAAGAGTGGGTAATGTCAGAGCCAGTAAAAGAACCTGACTTGTCTTACAAACAGCTCAGGCTCTTTCCACCAGGCAATATATAAGTTATTTTGCAATCTTACTTTTAACTGTTCTGACAAATGCAGCTCATTGCCTGTAATTTTTCAGTTGCAGTCACAGACTTCTAAGACCAGTCTGAGAATGATATATGTTACCACACATAATAATTGTGAAAACTGTTTTCAGTAGTTGCAGGAGTACAGTCTGTTCAACTCTACACTAGCAAGTTCCTCACATACATGGACTTTTTGCCCCGCAGAATTGTTATACCCAACAATGTTATTGCATTAAGTGAATGCTTGTCTTTGTCCATCCAGTGATGCATAGTATCATAGTCTCTGGAAAAAGACATGATTTCCTATAGCACAACAAGGATGGGGAAACACTGGCACAAGTTGCCCGGAGAGGTGGTAGATGTCCCATCCCTGGAAACGTTCAAGGTCAGGTTGGATGGGACTCTGAGCAACCTGGTCTGGTTGAAGCTGTCCCTGCTCATTGCAGGGGTGTTGGACTAGATGACCTTTAGAGGTCCCTTCCAACCCAAACTATTCTATGATTCTATGAAGTACAGAAGCTCATAGATTTGAAGAAACCTGCCCTTCCTCACTGTCAAATGGAAAGATGCATGAAAGCAGCTTGATGTTGTAGAGTATTCAATAAAATATACGCTTTTGTGGTATGGCATGGTAGAAAAGCAAAAGACCTTTTTAAAAGTGAGGGCTCTGAAATTCCATGTTCCAAAATAACCTGGATTTGCTAACATACAAGTAAGACCCTTTCATTTCACTTTGCTTTGAGGAAAGAGAAATCATTGTTTTGCTCTTACCTATGTGTGGGAAAGTTCTTGTTTGAAAATGCTGTTTGGTGAAGTGACTGACTTGGTGAACCTATTATTTGAAGTAATTTTTTAAGGACTCACAACTTGTTTGTGGACACTTTTCTTAATTTCAGTAAAACCAAAAATAAATCATAGCAATAGTAGTTCCCACACAGTAATATTTCAGATTACTATTGTGATAGATGAATAAAGTAGGGCAGTCCATTACTAAATAATGCATGAGTCATACTTAGTATCCAGCTGATCAAGGTACTGAGAATTGAATTAATCTTAAAAGCCATTCAACCCTGGAAAATCTGTGCCACATTTACACATATTGTAGAACTCCCCCTGGGATTCTAAATTTCCTTCTAGAATTTTAAAAACAGATCTTTAAGATGTCATTAATTAATCTCCAAGGTCTGGCTGCAGAGGAAAAGAAAACTTCTAATTTTTCAAGTCAATCTACATTTATTGAGTACTACCAGTCATAACTATGTGCTAGATACTTTCACCCAGTACAAATAATTGTTGGAAGGCAAAGGGGGATATATGAGTCAATAAATTGCTTATAGTTATTGCAATTTTTCTTGGAATTATCCCTCTGTACAATCATTCTACGAATGGCCCTTCAAATAGCCAGAAGCTGAATAGGTATTCCAGTGAGTTAATCTGACAACAAAGAGGCGCAACACACTAGTAATGAAAAAAACAGACAAAAAAGACTCTAGAAAGCACCTCTTGAGTTGTAAGATGTTTCTGATACGCCATTAAGGAGGCAAATCAAAGCTAGGCATATATAAAAAAAAAGTCAGGTAGATAAGGAGGAAAAGGTACAAAATACAGTAACTGGTAGTAAGGACTCTCTGACAAGGTGGGGCCTGTTCAACAAAGCGTGTTTTGGGCTGGGAGGAATCTGGTAGTTTTACTCTGCAGGAAATTTTAAAATATTCAGACCTGTTTTCTTCCAGTCTGGACAAAAAGACACATGGTTTTACTGAAGGTAATCTCCAAAAATGATGATTTGGAAACAGGGAAGCCACTTGCAAGGTAAAAGATAAAAGAGTTTCATGGCAATATTGTGAAAGAATGTCTAAAATATCTGGTTTATTTTAATAGAACTATTATGAAAATGAACCATCAAAACCGTATTATGTATTGATAGGTGCATTATGTTAGGTATTCTATATTTCAGCAATTAACATTTTAGTATCTTGTACCAAAGTAATGTAAATAAATAAATATTTCATTTATACTGCTTCCACTTAACCCAGCTAAACCTATCCCATGGTTTTGTGCTTCTTGAGTTAGAGAGGGCTAGTTTCGCGTAGTAAAGGAAATTTGTCGATGTTTAAGATACTTTGCACAGGTTGCAAGGCTTGTTCATCGTGCAAGATGGATCAGATTGTTTAAGAGGAATCTTGTTTTGCATATGGCTTGTTTTATTTGTTGCAGAAGATGAGATTGGGATGGAAGATTGGTTGAGGAAAAGGAACAACAGGGATGGCTCCATCGTTGAAGAGATTGAATATCATCCTGCAAAACTATTCCCTGCATGAATTTAAGCAACCTCTCATGAGTAGTCATTAACTGTGCGTTCATCATATTCTGGGCTTGACCTGAGATCACGGGGTCTGGTTTGCAGAAGTGTTCGGCTTTCATGGGTCTGTCACAAAAGTGCTTTGAACCTTTAAAATACTCTGTGGTACATGCTGGAAAATCAGATCCTATGCCTTCAACTTGGACTCTAAAAATCCGTGAGCACACTTGACCTCTTTGTCTCTCTTTAGTACCTATAAAATAAGGAATTACACCATCTCTTCATATCACTAGAGTGTTATGAAGATTAAATAATTTTTGTGAAGGACTGTGATATTACTATTTGGGATCATAGAGAAGCCCATGGGAAAATTAATCATCCTGTCTTTAGAGCAAGTGTGCACTACATAAATCCTAAGGCTACACATTTGACAATGAGGATAAAATTTACTGAACAACTAGTGTTCTCATTTCTCTGTTCTTGTTCTCTCTTCAGTCATTCTGCTTTTTTTCTTTCCCACAACCCCCAAAGGTTTATCTCTTACACTTGCCAGAGGCTCCTGGTGATAACTACCTTCCTCTAGCTCTCCAAAATTCAACCATTTCTTCCCTCCTTGATTCGCTGTAGCATTCTCCTCTTCCCTGTCTAAAGCACCCTCCCAAAAATAAACAAAAAACCCTTCTGAATATTTATTAATCAATGTCTTATTCCACCTTTTACATTTAATTTCTTTTGTATAGGCTAACATTTATTTAATTGGCTACAGAGGAGAAGAAATCATAATTTCTCATGTGTGTGTATCCTGATGCAATGAATTCTGATCTTGATCATAGCCTTTTGGTGATGTTATAAAATAAATATAAAATACTATTACTGACATGGCTGGCTCATATTTCAGTATTTGAATCTTACACCACATGCAGTTTAGTTTAACTCCGGCCTCATCAATTTCTGGGCATATGAGAAGGAGAAAAAAAGAGTAAGAACTAAGAATACTGTTGTGTATTTTCTTATTTCCCAGTAAGTTTAATGAATTCAGTTTTTAGCAGATGTCTAGAAAACCAATTTGCAGATTTTCTTTTTAATTTACATAATTTGTTTACAAATATATAACACACTAAATATTTCAGGAACCATCTGCCTGTATTGTTCCTCTTTATAAATTCTGTACAAGTACTTTCCTTGCAATTTTTATTAAGAAACAGTCCTGCAGCTCAAAATGCATGCTGAAATATCAATCTGACACACTAGCTTTGGTTAATGACTTCTCTTAGATAGAAAACGTTAGCTACTCCATACTAAAATGGATTTTTAAGCTTATAGGGTCAGAAATACAGATTACATAGCTCTCTGAATTTAATAGTTAGCAAAGTACATAAGCTGAGAATCACGCTCGTAAAAAAAGGTTTAGAGTAGCTTTGATGAGGGGTTTTTATATTTCCCAAGGAAATAATTATTTTATAACACAGCTACAACTGTCTATCTCTCATCAACACAGATCTGAAACACAGTTTCAGAAAACTTCAGAAATAAAATTAACAGGAAGATGAAATGGGGAGGAAAGACCACCAAAAATGGGCTTGATGATTAATGCATGTTCAACCTTTGACAATTCAATTTGACATGATTTCAAAAGTGAAACAACCTCTTTAATGGAAATATACTCTATTAGGTTAACTAATTGGTAAAAAATTTTAATACAAAATCCAATGCAAATATTAAAAGCAAAAAAGCTTTTTTCCTGTGTTGCAACTAACTATAAGGAAATCTATATGTATCGGTCAGGGAGTTGGATTTTACTGTGTTTAAAAAACTGACAAATCAGACCAGTTTCAAATGTCAAGACAACTCATTACTTGATTGATACCTGTTAACAATGCACATTGTGTTGTCAGTGGCTGTTTGTTAATCTCTAGCAATCGTTATCACTAACATGCAAAACAATGAGTCTTTAACAAGCTTAACCTAAACCAGCTATGAGTGTGCAGTACCCAGGAACTGATGTGGTTTTAGTTGGCACTTGAGGGCTGTGCTCCATCACCGAGGTCAAGGTGAGTCAAGGCTATTCCTGAGGGAAGACGGATGCAGGGTGGGGTCTCTTGTTTCTTCCCCATCTTTCTTCTCTCACTGCTGGTATTTCATGCTCCTCTGTCCACTTCCCCAAAAGAAAAGAGGTGATCTCATCTGCTCTTGACACCTTATTTTTGGGATCAAGGCTGGCTTAGCTTATTCTGCAGAATTCTGGTTTTAACAGGCACTCTTCCTGCTTGTTTTACATCCTTAGCCATCCTCTGGCAGATTTTACTGCTTGCGCGTTTTCCTCCTCCCTGCTTGTGCAACTATACTAGAGACCTCTGTTTGCCCCTTGGGGCAAATAGCTATGGCTATTATTTTAATATTTATTATATTAATTAATATTATTTTAATATTTTAATATTTAAGTTTAGCTGTCTTACAAAATCTTATTAGTCATGTTACAATGTTATGAAATGCTTGGACATTTTGCCAGTCATACTATTGTGTTTGCTTTTGTTTGGGTTCAAAGCAAGCAAATATTCATCCTGTCTTCCTTAGTGTGCATGGACCTTTAAGTGTCCAATTGACCTGTGCTTTGTCTACACCTGAGGAGTGGTGAATCTGTCTTTCATTAAACCAGCTAGTTATTTTTCATGTTTTGTCCACTAACTTTATTCTTCCTTCATGTTTTTATGGTCGAAATGTAATATATGCAGGCAAACACCATCACACAAGCACCCTAAAATATTTCTTCACCTAACTTAGAGCTGGATTCCCACCCGTTTGCCTTCTGACCCTAACACTTGCAATGAAAATATGCAATGAAATTTCTGAGCCAGTGCTCGTTCCCCTAATATGTTAAAGAACTATGTTCATAAATCTGTAGTACTTGATCTTAAACATAATTAGATTTCTGGAAGGTCCTGCAGGAAGTTTGTTCCAAAACCTCAGTCCTCTGAAAGCCTCTAATATTCAGACTAAATACATCCATTGATGACCTACGTATGTATGTTCTTGTGGAGTAATAACTTTCCATAACTTTTCTAGCTTTGTGTCATTTACCTTAATTTCCTACCTCTTCTAACCCCCTGCAATAGAAGTTACTTTTCCCTGACCACACCGATATTATATATTGGGTGGGAAATATATCTTGCAGTGGTTCTCAGGAGAGCCATGCCGTTGTCCTGTTGTACAGAACCTGACATCAACAGCTGTGCTGGTGAGGCACTGGACATAGCAGAACAAGCTCAGACCTGTTGGTTCTGAGTAATTTCTGAACGCTGTCACTAGCAGTCTCCAGTCTTTGTTACAAATGTCTCACCTAGTTTAACTTAGAGGTAGAGCCGTGACAGGAAATTGCCATTAGAATGGTTTTCGGATAGAAAATGTCTTTTTCTCAAAATCACATTTTTCCACAGAAAAATTATGTTCTTTTCTGTGATGGTTACGAAAAATCTACAACTGTTCATTTCTCAATCTGCCTTGCACAGTAATCAGGGGGTACTCTGGTTGTCTAAGGGTGCCAAGACAACTGTTCTGCCAGTCCCTCTATTGCATTTGCTCAGATACAATTTTCTTTTCCAGTAGACAAGTACAGTAAGTGACATCCCCTGGCTGTACACTTTCACTGAAGTCAAACCCACCTGCCTTTTAAGCCAAGAGGGCTGAAATGTAAGTGTTACTTTTCCCCACCAATGCAGTGAAGATGTTAAAAATCAAATCGCTATCAGTGATTTCAGTGGTGGTGATGTGAGTTTAGTTAAAACGTGAATTGGTGTCCAAAAATAAGATTGGAGATTCATAATATGACAAGTGATTGATCCTTCCATCTAAGTTAGAAATTTTATGAAAAAAAAACCAGAAAAGAAATCTTTTGGGATGGTTCTTCCTGCTTCCACATGCACTAAAAATACTTTTAGGGAAGAACCTGTCATTATATTTTAGTTCCTCCAGTTTGATGAATGCCAGAACGTATGCAGTATTTCTATTAATGAAAATGAAAAAGAAAAAAAAATAGAATTATTAAAAGCAGAATAAAAAGCTTATTTTAGGTACAATGATTTTTAAGCAAACAGATTATTTTGTTAATGATTTAATCAGTCACAGCATCAGATTTGAGGACTGGTGGATATTTTATATCTCATTTAAACTTGTGAATAAATCCCTTAGTGTTTTTTCCTATCCAAAAGGAGCCTAAAAACTTCAGAAAATCTGAAGCAAAATCGTATTCAATTTATGACTGAAATGGAGTTCTATTCCAATAGCTTTATTTAAATTTCAAACCTTAAAGCATTTTGCTGTAAATTAGCTTAATTTCCAAACAAAATCATCCAAACAATGCAACAAAAAATAAAATATTACCTTTTGAAAAATGTCAAATGGACACCTCAATAACTGTAAAAGTAACGATTTCTTTGTGTAAAATACGTTTTTCAGAAGTTACCTTTTCTCAGTTACAGTTTCAGTTTCAACAAATCATACTTTCCTAATATGAGAGTTTATATACTGCTAGAAATCCCTTGGCCTTCTTTACGCTACAATGATATTTGGAAGGTAACTGCCCCTCCCTACTTCTGTGATCCCAAGTAACTCACAAAAGCCCTTGGAGAACCGTGTTTTAGGTATTGTTTCAATGTCTTCCTTCTACCACATCGTGGCCTTGGCTAATTTGCGCAAATTAATGAACATTATCATCCATGACTTAGTTTTTCTCTGGTAAAACCGGAGCAATTATAGTCCTCGATTCCATATTTTTCTGTCTACCAGGGCAGTAGTTAGGACCACAGCAGTCACTTTGTGTTTCCACTTCCTCATACGGTAGTAGCCTGGTTACTACTAAGCAATATTAATTATTACTATTATTTCAAGAAAAGAAAAACAGAAATAATGTTATAAAATTTAGCTATTTGAAAAGCAGTTATGGAAATCACTGATAAATCTTTATCAAAATAAATAGTAGCAGGAGTTCAGCTGAGTGTCATTACTCTTTTTTATTGAAAAAAAATGTTAGATATAGGGAAATTTTCTTCCTCCATGGAGATATCATTACTTTACTTGGCTATAAACAGGCTGCCACAGCAAACAGTGCACATTTGTCTAAAATTCTAGGGGATAACTTTGCCTATGGTGAATATATCATTTTTCTCAGCAGCCTTGAGCTAAACGAATGCTTCAATTGATCCAAAATCTAAAAGCAGGAACACAAAAGACACTCTTCTCCATTTTAAGTTTTTTTTTTTTAATCCCATATAATAGTCAAGGATGTTATACCTACACTTAGATATGGTTAATTTCCAGTGCCCTAAAGAGCAGAGTAATAACTAAAGAGCACAAGCAGTGCCAGTGACATTTTTTTCTTTTGTGATCTCTGAGCTGCAGTATGAAACACAGATTAATAAACACAGCAGCTTTCCAGTAAATGGTATTTTTCAGCTTCCTGCAATGTGCAGCATAGCAAGCTGGAACATCAATATGTCTTCAAAATCACTTAAGTGCTTGTCATCAAACCAAGGATTAATTGCTTCACAGTAAACTTGCACACAATGTATAGGTTCCAATTCTCTGAAAAACATAATTATCCTAGAGCTCTGAAAGGTGTCAAACCTGACATCTCGGCAGACTGGAAAACTGTACTTAGCCATAAAACATAGATATCACAGGGTGCGCCAGCTCGAGCATGACTTATATCCTTCCATCAAGTCACATCTTGGTGACTTGGCAAGTCACCACTTCTAAAGTTGAGGGATCCTTTTGCCTGCCTTAGACAGGCAGTCTTTATCCCTGGCTGCAGGAAAATCTGGCAACTAATACCTACGGTGGTGATAGAGTTTTGGAAAAAAATGTCATTGTCTGACAGATAGTGGCAATTGCTAGGATTTTGTAGCATTGTGTGTTAGTTTGTTTGTTTTTAACTGCTTTGATAAAGCTGTTTGATAGATGGGTGATGAAGATAACTTCTCATGCTTCAACCATTACCAATGTCCGCACCTCTCCAGTCAAATTTGGTGTTTTTCTCCAAGATCAGTATATTGATGTCTTCTTTTTCACAGCTGCTTCCTTCTCACAGTCCTCTTCTGCCATTTCATAACTTCCAACTGTCCATTGCAATTTCACTGCAGGTCGTCTTTTGCTCCATTTGCATTTCAGATGAAATAAATTAAGATGAACTGATAATAAATATGTTTGTGTAAACAACACACGAAAAGGAGTAAGATGACTATTCTGATTCACGGCACAAGATAGTAAGTTGTTGCTTTTGTTCTACACCTCCTTTTTCAGATACAGGCCCAACCCCACCAGTCAAAGACCACTTACTGAAGTGGCATGCATGCTTTTACTAGCGTAAAATATGGCCATCAATTCTCTAACCCTTTAGCTTTTCTCTTTTCCTTTTTTCTTTTTCTTTCTTTTTTTCTTTTTCCGTTCTTTGAATTCACTGAAATGACAAGTTAATTAAACATGTTCCCATGTTTATCCTGCAAAAGATTGTTGGGAAGCCCACAACACTCCCTGCAAATTTCATGAAATCCAGGGTTTAATTTAAAAATCCTTGAATGTAACAAATGTGGGCTCATGAGAAACTGATCTTTTTTGTACAGCTTCATTGTGTCTTTACCACCTGCATGTAAATAAAGTAAAACATCTTTTGTAAATTGGTAAAAAATACCTGAAAAGCATTCCATGTCAGGACTTGAACATGACAAGCAATACTTCAGATTCCCCAGTCATGTCTTGTCCTGTATGAGTGATGAATGTAATGACTTTTTCAAGCTTGTCTAGATTTACCAGCATGATACTTGAAATATGTGTGCAATCTGCCCATGATCTTTCAGGTAAAAAATCCCCCTCCAACCCATTTTAGTATTTCTAACCTTTAAATATCAGAGTTTCTCTAGATGGTTTATTCTCCCCAGTCCTGCAGGAACTGCTTGCACTGAACCTCCAATTGCCGTCATCGCAGCAGACCACTGAGCCCTGCATGTGGCTGATGAAGTATTTCAATCTGCTTTAGGATTAACCTGTTCTGCTCATGGCACAACACCTACTGTATGTTGACTGGGAAAGGTGATTAACTAATTTTCAATTTGTTTGTGGACAGACTCCCATTTATAAAACAAACAGGCAAATCACTTCAAACAGAGAGAACACTCAAAGCTAAGTGGTATATTTCTTCAGCCGATACCCAATGACCTTTCAAGATGAAAGGATAATAGTCGACACAGAAAAGGAAGAAAAAAAGCCCTGTGTGCTGTTTGCAAGGTTTAGAGGTCACTTGGCTACAGAGAGAGAAAGATACAATGGAGGCTGCAGAAAACACTGCAGAGGCAAACATGGCTGTTGGTTTAGATTTTTTTCTTCTGAGCCTCAGCATTCACCACTGGCCTTCTTCATTTGACAAGAGCCTCTGTTCCCCTAACTAAGGATATGGTCTGTTTATTGTGTGGCTGAGGCTCCGCTTATGTATCAGCTGTCTATCTGCACTCTGCTTTGGAGAGCAAGTAATTGGTCAAACCCAAAAGCAAAATGGCATGCTTATCCTATTCAGCTGTCTGGCGATCATATGACAGGGCTGAGTGAATATGATGGGGGTCTCACAAGACAAAGTACGATATTATTCCCAGCGAAATCCTGTGGCTACATGCACCTCTGTCTACAAGTATAATCAGGGTCTTTGTTCTGCTGTGGATCCTGGGAGTCAGCTTGCTTCTCCCATTGAGAAAACTCAAAGTAATTTCCCACACTTGTAGCAAGGCATCCCTGGGCCATAAAGATTGTTCTGTCTTCTGAGTACACAACAATGTTTAGACAGAAATAGAAAATTGAAAACAAATTCCCTTTTCATTTTGCTGACCTTCAGAATTTGTACTCTTAAAAGTGGACACAGCAAAATGCATTTGCACCAAGAGAACTTGAGACTTGACTACACAGAATATGTTTTCAGAAAAACTTTTTCCCATGCCCAGTTTTGTTTAAAACTTTCCATACTGCTTCTCTTGAAAGAAATCAGCGTTTGTCAGCAAAAGGGCCGGAGATACCAGTTACCTCCTACACATTTTACCTCCTCACACTTTTACTCTTGCCTGTACACACATCCACCCTCACACAGCCACCAAACTAACTACTCTTCTCCCACATGCAGGCTGAGAGACAACTCTGATAACTGCTGAGGTACGTTAACTTTTTCTAATGGTAGTCGCTATACACATAAAGGCTAAACTGTCCACCATTTTAAAAGGCACAGGTCAGCATTCCGAAGGCACCTTGAACGCTATCATCAGAAATTATCTTTTACCCCTCAGCTATTCTGTCTGCAGTAAAAAAAGAAAAAAAGTTAAAAGAAGCAAAAAGCTGAAGAAACATCGTTCAATCTTAAGATTAGTTTCTAGACAGAACCAGCATGTTTCCTTCTATAACTCGCTACTCACCTGAAATATTAGTTTTTATTGTAACTGATTTTTTGTTTTTTATTGCACTACTTCCAAAAAACTTAGAGATTAATTCAATTTCTACTCTCTGAAAGTTGTCTCCAGATTTGGGCTTTGTTTTGCTATGAAGATAAATACTTTGGGTAGGTAGAGAAGCAATACTGGGATGATATGAGGGCTAAGTTGCCTGTTTAACAGGAGATTAGAAAAACTGTTTAGCCTAGTGAAACAAAGGCTGAGAAGGACTAGAAGCTAGTCTATAAATACAGGGTATTTATAGCAGGGTAAACATCAAGAGAGAAAAGAACCATTTAAGTGAAACGCCAGTGTTGTCACAGGAACAAATGGATGTGAACAGCTGGAAGTAAATAAATAGTGGGAAATTAGAAGAAGTGTCCCAACTCTTAGAGTAGTCAGGTTCTGGAATAGAGTCTTCCAATAGGAAAAGATAGGACAAAAATCCCAAATAATAGTTTTGAAGATAAAAGTTATTAATGAACGTGTTTTCTGAAAGGTGAGAAGATATATTAAAGAATTTGAGAGACTTTCTCTGGCCTTGGGTTCTTGGGACTTTTTTAATGGTTTTATTTATTAATTTTGATTTGCCATAGCTGAAAAGCCTGAATGGGATTTCAAAGGCAGGCTAAAGGAACTAGGTGTGAAAAAGAAGTTAATTAGGTCTCTAATTTCTGCGTGGTATCCTTTGGAAATCCCAGCATTCAAATGGATCTCTTTAGATACAAGTGAGGATTACATTACCTTGCTCTTGAAAAATTCAGTGCTCCACTGGGGGGCTGACACTCTCAAACAATTCAGGGAGATAGCGACATAGTGACTAAAAGGTGAGTAAAGTGGTTTTGAGCAACCCTCCCTCCCCATGATCAGCTCTCAGACGCCCACAGTTACAAATGTCTACCTGCTGTAATCCATAGCCCAGGGGTCCAGCTATCTCCAGTCCAAGGCCCAGCTCTGTAAAACAGCTGTATGACCTTGGCTAGGGTTTATAGTAAAAATTGTTGCTGAGCTTTGTGAGAGTCCCTATGTGGAAGATGTGCAGGATAAGAAAAGAAAAGAAAAAACAAAGACAGAGGTGAAATTTTTGAGACACTACTAGTTACCAGCTCAGGGAATAAAGAGAAAAATAGCAGTGTGAAACAATATGAAATGCTGGGGGAAAAAAAATAGAGAACTGAGAGGTAGAACTCAGCAAGAGCCTTGTTTGACCATTGACACTTCCCTCCTCCCAGCCTGGAGGATGTCGGGATAGCAGAGACTCGTCAAGCTCCTGCATGCTAATGATTGGTCTAGTAACACATTAGTCTCAGGTATCAGCCAACATACCTACCTAATAAGCATATTAACCAACAAATAATTGCAGTATACTTGTAAGCTCTGCATGGGCTGGTAAAAGGCCCAAACCCAACGGAAATTCAGCAGAGAAAGGGCTACATTATATGAACAGGAATTCAGAATACCATCTTAGGATTCATAGGACTCAGAGGGCCAAGACATCCATTGACAAACTCTGTTTGGTCTTTTTAGACACATTAACTTTTTAAAATACTATCCTCCTGAGCAGTCTGGCCCAAATTCTTACCACCACTAAGGCCCTGACAAGGCATATGGATAAGATTTAAACCTTTGAGTCCACTGTCATCCTGACTGTGGGCTGCAAGGATTCTGTGGGCTGTGACTGTGGAGAGGACTTAAAGGATTTCTGCTTCCACCACTGTCCATGTGTCGTGGTTTAACCTCACTCAGTAACCAAACACCACACGGCAGCTTGGTCACCTTCCCCCTCTCCTGGTGGGGTAGGGGAGAGAATTGGAAGGGCAAAAGTCAGAAAGCTCGTGGGTTGTGATAAGAACAGTTTAATGACTGAAATAAAATATTATAATAATAATAATAATAATAACAATAACAACAACAACAACAACAATAGTAAATTGTAATGAAAAGGAAAACAACACAAAGAGAGAAAGAAACAAAACTCGGGAAAACCAGTGATGCAACTGTTCACCACGCACCAACTGATGCCCAACCAGTCCTCAAGGAGTGTTCGCTGCCTCCCAGCCAACTCTCCCCAGTTTATATACTGAGCATGATGTCATATGCTATGAAATCTCCCTTTGGCCAGTTCGGGTTAGCTGTCCTGGCTATGCTCCCTCCCAGCTTCTTGTGCACCTCCTCATTGGCAGAGCATGAGAAGCTGGAAAGTCCTTGGCTTAGTATAAACACTGCTTAGCAACAACTAAAACATCGGTGTGTTATCATATTATTCTCATGCTAAATCCAAAACACAGCACTATACCTGCTACTATGAGTAAAATTCACTCTATCCCAGCCAAAACCAGGACACTATGTCATGGCCTTCCACTGTATCCATACACGTCACAACTGTTTCCTGTCAGATCTTCTGATGGCTTCTTACTCCTTAATGTCATTTGCGTTGACAAGACAGATGAGCACATCTATATCTAACTGGTGTTAGAGCTGCACGGCAAACTTTGCCTTTTTCATGGTAATGCTGTAAAGAAGCGTCTGTAACAACTAACAAGATGGTACAACATAGATCAATTTGCCTGGAGACTGTAACTTATGCAGTTGCTAAGAGAAGTAGCTAATAAAGATGATTTGAATAGAAATGTTAATGAAATAGAGCTGGATGCTTGTTATGTCGTTTAACACTACGGCATATACAGCAGTTAATCCTTTTAAGGATTTTCTTTATAGTCACTGAGGTCTATACCTGTTTTTACTGCAAATCAGATAAATGCTGTCACATGGCAGGAAACAATGAACAAATGTAGTAGTGTAAGGTTACGTTCAGCTGGACACCATCTACCTGAATGATTAATTGAAAGGTGTATGCAAAAAGCCACTGAAACTCAGCAGTTCTGTCAAACAGCAAAAAATCAATAAGAACACCACTGTCTTGGTCTGTCGTACTTTTGTGAGAAACACAAAGACAAATCAAGGATATATTTTCAAACCTGCCAGGAAGTCACTGTGAGATGAAAGCTTTTTATTTTTTTCCCACTGAATTATAGCTTCTATTAATACAACGGCATCTGCAGTAAGGACAGAATCTAATATGCAACACTCTTCCTATGCCTTTCATCATCCCTGAGGTTTTCAATGTATTCTTGTTCAACCTTTAGTTAAAGATCATGGTTACCATACAATCAATTTTTGCTGATCTCCTGGGTAAATGCTTAAGAAAGATTTAACTGCAGCTACCACAAAGAGAGGGGCATTTTGGAACAAAGTATTTACATGTATGTGACATGTGCCACATTTGGTTAGTTTAGCCCATTGGACTATCCTGATGAAGGAACACTAATTTCTATAAGCTATTGACCACATGCAAGACCAGCTTGTTTATAGTTCATGTCCACCCATGTGGGACTTCTTTGCTGGGATACTAGTGGAGAAGCATCTTTTGTCTTGAGTCTCTGAACCAAAACCATTTGACACCTCAGGAGATGTAGAGAAGTGTCTAAATTACCCAGCCACTGTGCCCAATCTATTTTCAGCAAACAAACAGATCAGGAGACTAAGTGTTTCAAGCCACGGAGCTCAAACCATATTGGGGAGTACCAAAGATAGCTAGCTTCTAATCCTGAGAGTAAATGTCAACAGCTTCAGTACTGGCTTTATCAGCGAATGAAGAAAACACTATTTGTGATTTTTTTTTTCCCCAAATAAAAGCCCCCAGTCCAATATGTTGTGAGATTTGTAAGATCAAATGAATGTTCTCTGAGAACTCTTGAAAACATTCACAATGCAAGAAGCTTCCCGAGTGCCATATGAACTCATTCTGAGGCCAATGTATTTACCAGAAAGACATAATGGATTTGTTCTCTAATCTTCTCTTTGAAATATTACAGTCATAGAATTAGTGGAAACACTATAATGTCTCTTTGCTGACTAGCAGTATATGAATAAGCAAAGCTTGCAATGTGAATTCCTGTTCAGCAGTTTTTAATGTAATTCAGAAGTAAATAAGGGTCAAATCCAGAATGGTTCGCTAATTCACAGACATAATGAATGCCTGAATAGTTCAATGAACTCTAACGAATGCAGGTTCCAGTGACACCTCTTACTAAGATAATGTGCTTAACATAAAATTAATGATGTTGAGAGTAACATGTCAGTATAAATACCAGAAGACTTTGCATCCATATTCTGAAGCTACATTTGAAATACAGATTTCTACTTCTGAACTCATTCAGATATACAGTGTATCTCCTGGAAAGTGAAGAGGACAAAAGCTCTTTGAAGAACTCTCTATGAATGCTCCTGACCTAGAAACAAAGAATAGGTGAGGAGAAAAGATGCTTCGGCAGTGTCATGATTTGATTCAAGAAGTAGAAATTAGATGTAAATTGTCCTTACTGTACTTGAAACAGACTATACCTGCACTGGGCTGTTGCCAGTGTTAATCGACTGCTAATGACTTTTCCAGAAGCCTTGTTGGCAAAGGTGGCCATAGGGCAGAACTAAAAACTAACGAGAGGTATACGGTAAGCCTAGGGGCTTCTGTGTATGAAATTCTGAATCTCCTTGGCAGATTGTTGACATTTCAGTATAAGATGGAGTTCACATCGCTTCATAGAATTTATCTAATAAGATTAGATAACTTTTCTAAGATGATATAATCAGTAAAGAGAATATAGATTTAATTGCAAGTGGAGAGAGATGGAAATCTCCAAGGGGTAATATATCCTATCCTAAAATAATACTTCTCAGGTGGAATAAATTGCTGTCAGGAGATATCCACTTCTCTCCATCATTCACTGCCAGCTAAGGTAATGTTTCTGGGAGATCTCTTCTGCATTTCATACGTTTAATTACGTGCATGAGGCCTCTAGACGACAATAGCAGATCATTGCATTGCAGTGATGCCATAATTATATATCATTGGAGATCTTATAAAACCTGTTTTGCTTTCATTTCTAGGAGAATGTTTAAGATGGCTCACAGATGAGATGGAAATACTATGTCACTAGTAAATAATGAAGTAGTTAATAACTTTAATAACCTTTATGACTATTCAGGAAATTGGATATGGTTTTTGATCCAAGATAAGAAGCTAACAACCCAGTTTAAGGTTTACTCTTGCTTACAAAAAAGCAAGGGGAAAATTAAGAAAAAAAAAGAATTTTTGTATAGCTTTTGTTTATGCAAACCTGTATGTTTTGCTAAATATAAAAAGAAGGAAAAAGACTTTTTGTTACTCAAATTCTTCATCAAAGAAAAGCATTGTATTTCTCCTTAAGAAGGACCTTTTTTTTTTAATCACCTATGTTAGCAGAATGTTTGCATACCAATTCATGAAACAGTGATCAGAACACAGAATCCCAGAGTTGCTGAGTTTGAAGTATCCCATCATGTATTTTTACACACTGATAGGATCCCTCTGAGCCTTTTCTTCTCTGGGCTGAACAGTCCCAGCTCTCTCAACCTCCTCTTGTATGACAGATGCTCCAAGCCCTTGATAATCTTTGTGGCTCATCAGTGGACTTGCTCCAGTATGTCCAACTCTCTGTAATACTGGGAGGCCTAGAATTAGACTCAGCACTCCAGGTGTGTCTCATCAGGGCTGAGCAGAGGGGAGGGATCACCTTTTTTGACTTGCTTTACTCTGACAATGCCAATTTTTCTTTTATAAATATATACATATGAGCAAATATATATATATTGCAGGAAATGATTGGGTTTTTGACAAATACAGTATTTTCAATAATGTGAGAAAAAGGATGTTCTGAAGTTTTCAAATGCACTACTTGGAAATTTCTAAAAAACTTCATAATTAATCTGAAAATTGTTTTTCACCTAGAAACTTTATTTATGATAAAAAGTAAACAAAAAGAGAAAATTTGCAATAAAGTACATTGATTTACCTTACCAGAATATTTTGAATATTTTTATTTTTTCTCCTTATTCAGTACATGAAACATATTTGGAGTTCTGTAAATTTTAACAAGATAAAAAAGTTATTTTTCTGATGGACTATATAAAACATTGTTAGTAAATAATCTCTGCCAGTCTTCATTATATTATAGAAGCCAGCTGACTACTCAGAAACCATACATTGTGTACCTACAGGTCATCAGGGCAAATGAGAATGCTAATACCAGTAGGAACCATTTCCAGGGGACCTCCTCCAGTCTCACAAAACTCAGGATTTTTCTGTAGCTAAAGGCAATGAACTAAATGTACTTATTTTGAACTTAGCTTTCCACCCAGACTCATGTATGATCAAGCTCTTTGAGTCAGTACTCTTCACTGGAGATGATTGTTTTTTGACACAAGGTAGAAGGCTGCTCTGTCTGTCTGATGAAAAAAAACCTAGAAATACTGATTCTTCACCAATATAGGAAAAAAAAAAAAAGCAATATATTACATATCTCAATCCATACCATAAAGAAAACATCTGCTACTTTCACACAACAGTCTGGTCTTGAGAGAATGATCATTTACACATCGTCAGTTTGGTACTTCTGTTTCACCACAAAACATTCAAGCTTTATAAAATGGTGCATAAGTTCAAACACTGCTGTCTAATTTTCTTTTTCTTTTTTTTAAATAAATCCTACTTTTAAAAGAGGTTCTTTTACTCAGTAAGTGACATTTCTGATCTACAATAAAACTACTGAAGTGACAATAAAAATATTATTACAAAGTTCTGGCATTGTGGTATAATAAAGGGAGAAGAATTTGCCATTCAATATATCCTCTGTATTGCCTAGCATTGGATAACAATTGAACTGATTCACTCTTTTAGCGAAATTGTTCATTAGTTCTGAAGTCAATCCATTGAAAAGATTGTCAGCAATATGATTTTACTGAACAACTTGCATTGCATGCTAATATTCTCTCAGATGGTCTGCATTCAAGGAAATCACCATCTATTCACAAAAATTTCACAATGATTTCCCCTTTTACTCATTTCTTTTGTAGTTTATCAAAACTAATTTTACTATAACATACTTCAGGATTGTCATGTCTTTCATGACAAACCCTTCATTTCTTTTGCACTCCTAGAGAGTTTACTGCAATGGCTGAACAGATGCTTACACTTTAGAGGATTCTTTTTTCAACTTTCCTTCGACTCATTGGACTTTGTCTAATAAAAGCTCATTCATAAACATTTCTGACATTAACTGAATTCAGCGAGAGTCTTTTTTTTTACCGGAGTAGAATATGGGGTAATCTTTGATGAAATGCCAATGACCTCACAAATGGGAAGGATTTGAGATTTGGTACAAGTAATCCTGTGTTGAAAACAGAAGTCTTTCTGAAGGTCTGTTGTAGTCCTAGGAGTAAGACTCATTTATTTTTCTTGTTATTACACTTCTAACTGCCAGCTCTTTTCTCAGATAAGGAGACTTAATAGATGTCAGTGTTGGGGATTTAAAATTCATTGTAAGATTTATGAATCTCACTTACAGGGTGAAGGATGGTCACAAAAGCCAAAATGACAGACACCCCCACCCTCATTCAGGGAAGAAGCAAAATCAGTCAGAGAGCAAATGTTAGCTTCCTTTTAACCACAGAAAAGTTAGAGATGTTATACAATACATATATCTTATGTTGTTTAAAGCTTGCCTATGTTGTTGAAATTACAATTTTTAAATGTTTTTTTTAGTCAGAGTAACATTGTAAATACATGGATTTCTTTCATTGCTTTGGTTATGGACTCTACATACTACAGCCAACATTATGTTCAGTGCACTATTTTCCATATAGTTCTTAAGAATAGGAAAATAAAATAGGAACTAATGGTGTTCTTTTTTGTACATAGAATGAGTGCTAGATTTGGGTAAGGAAGACAGTCTTCTATAATTTATTTCAGCATGATTAAATGAGTACAGCAATTCATTCAAACAACACTCAAGGAGATGTGAAAATGTTTACCCCCTTAACAAAGGAAAATTTTATTCATATAACTGGCTCTCCAAATGACTGAGACTACTACTGAAGTATGTGTTATTGTGAGGTAGGATGCAAACAATGAAAAAGAAACAAAAGATGGACCCATCAGCTCAGACCTTGTTGAAAAAAAGCTGCTAAGTGAAAAACGCACTCCATGCCTCTGGTCACAGAATTCTGTTTTAAATGAAGACACACATACTGCGCCTGCTGCAGATCTTTTTTCTTTTAAATTGAAATCTGTGCATAGCATGGAAATGCATTTCCTGTGTTGGAAAAGGTACGGCTTTCTCTCCCAAAATTGCTTTGATTTTATGGATATTTGAGGAAGGAATGGAGGAGGCTCCTTAGCGGGCCAGCAGGGACCTGCTGGCCAGAACCTGTCCCACTGCCTTTGGACACCAGCCCCCAGGCAGGGAGCATGGCAGGCTGGGTGGCAGCTGAGAAACCCTTATATATTACATACCATAGTTAAAGAACTATCTTTATCTGAAGAGCACTTGAACTGTACTATGTTAAAAAATGCCTTATGCAAGGATTTGAACATAGATTCTCTTCTTGTGAACTTAGTTGCTAAATAAGGGAATTATACAGTAAATAATAGCTGTTGCCTTTTATTAAGTAGATAATAGCATATTTAAAATAAAATATAAATTAACAGCAGCAATTGTTATATACTATAGGCAAAGGAAACACAAAAGTTAAATGAAAAATATAGAACATTTTGTTCTTATAAGGCTCAGTATATACAAAAATGGTGTTGATTAATATCTGATTAAAAATGGCTCTGTATAGAACATATGGGTAAGAAACTGCCAGTAACTTTCTTTTAATAACTGACTTTAATTACAGTCATAGCTAGTAATTTGTCTTAATTCAAGATTGTTGATTTATCTCCAGATCCCAAGGATACCTCTGTTGAAAGGTAACATACTGGTAAAGACCCTACTTTCTGTCCTCTTTTTCCATCCGAGATCTGTCTTTGGTCATGATATTGGACCCACTATTATTAGCAGTCTACTGTCATTTCCATAGGAAAGTTTGGGAGAGCAACAGGGAGGAAAAAGTGACTGCCAGCACCTGGACAAGAGTCAGAGAAGAAGAAGGGCTGTTGCACTGACAAGACATTCTTCTGAGACATAAGTCCTGTAGCAACTCAACTCCCAGGGCACTTAAGATGGAACAATTTTATTCATTTATTTAGATTCCTGAGAGGAACTGAGAGAACCATACATGTTCTAAAAAAATGGGTAAAGATCGGACTACCCAAATCATAGGAATAAGACTGATAAAGGCAGGGAAGATTGCTTTCACATTTTTTAACTGGTACCTCGTGAGCAGGTGATCATTGCCAAGTAGTAGATACGTGAGGCTAACTTTTGCTGTGCTGTTAAATTTGAGGAGAAGCAGCAAGCTAACTGGAACAGAGACTTTTACAGTCAACACAGCAGACTTCTGTCACTGAAAATCCCAAATCAGGCTGCCTACTCAGCAAGAACTGGGCCCTACTCCAGTCTATGAGGCAAAGTGAGGCTCTGCATTCTCACCAAACTGCACATGAGACTCAATTCCTGAAGTACTGGCTCCCAGGAGAAGGTCATGTAAAGCAGAAAGACTGTCAGCAGTTCACTTGGTTATTCTTCTCATCTAGGTTTGTCACTTCCACGATGTGCCAACTAGCTCCCCATTTATGCAAAGAACTTCTAAGACAATAAGTTCGCAACTTAGCTGGAAATTCTCTTGGAGTACTTTGTATTTATAGTAGCAAACAAAAAAACCCCAACCTTAAACCCAGTGTTTCAGGCTGTAATTATACATAGAACTCAACAAAAATATCTCCTGAAGTGTCTTTATCAGAATTCAATACACTGACTGTGTACAAATCACCTCTTTGACCAGTACCAGATGTCAGAGGGATGCCTGATTCATTCTTCCGTTTTACAAGGTTTAACTTTTGAATTGGTAATTCCCTGAGAGGAGTGTGTTTTTTTCCACTTTCAATGAAGTTAAAAATAGGGTTGTTAATGTGATTTTTTTCTTTGAAATAAGAGGAAAATATATGGCAAATATTATTACAAGCTTAGGGTTTTAGATACAGGCTAAGACACCTGCCTAACATTTACCGTACGGCATTTTATATCACATTAGTCGTATACAGGAGGCTTAGTGTGCACATAAGTTTAACATCCTCTGGGAGTGGAGTCACAGTAACTTTTCTTTAAGGGTGTATCTATTACTTATACCGTTACTTACACTTAAACCTATATTTGAAAATTATACTGCCCTTATTCTTATCCACATGGTCTCACATCTGACAAAAGTATTTTTCCTTGTTTGGTTATCTTTATTTTATATGGGATATTCATCATATTAACGCGGATTTTTCCATGAATTGATTTAACCCAAATCTCCCCAAATAGGTTCTAGTTTGACCAACAAGATAGTATTCTGTTTTATTATAAAGACTAGTATATTGTCATTGGGATTGAACAGAATGTTCTCGGAATAAGAAAAAAAATCTCACACACACTCAATAAAACCTGAAGTCTTACCCTCATCAGCAACAAAATTGTCCATTGTTCAAAAGAACAATGATCTGTGAGAGTTAGATTCAGTATGGATCCTGCTATAATAATTACTTAGTTACATATATGAAAAGTTCCAGTGGAAAATATTGAGTGGTTTACCTCTCTACAACCAAATCAGGAACAAGTAATTGGTACTGGAATTTAGATTTCCAGGCAGAATCAGAGACTTGAATTTTGCCTTTCTATATCCTGTACAAGCACACAGACTCCTAGGATTTTAACAATTCCATGCTGAGTGAGTCTTTCAGTTTAGTGAGAAATTTAATCCGTGATGAAGTTAGTCTACCTCCTAAAAGTTTTCTGTTTAAGTAGAATTTTGGACAAAAAAATAAAATAAAATACATTAGAGACTCTCCAGCTTCAGCTGTCGTATAATTTTTTATGTGACAATTTCTAAGTATATATGTATCAAAGATGTCAGAAAATATTTAAAATATGTAAACTTATAGATTCTGAATCTGACTTTCCACAAACAGGAAATATTCACAGTTTTCCTCCAAGACATTTTAAATTAGTGTTCCAAATTCAACCAGCTGAAGAAGGGTAGTTTGCATAAACTTATCCAAACAATTTATTGAAGCAGAAATCTGGGCTTTCTATTTTTGCTTTTTATTTCCCAGAAGCAAAGCCTATTTTAGGATTAAAGGGGGAAAAGGCAACAAGGTTTACATTGAAAACATATACACATTCAAATAAATCAAAGTATTTACAAACAATCTGGATACAGTAAAAGACTCCAAGATTTCTAGCAGGCTTAATTAATAAGACTATTGCAACAAAGAGTCAATTTACCCCCTCAAGCATAGCATAATGTTCCCAAGTCACTTAATCAGAACCATAAAAAGCTTATGGAGAAGATCAGACAATTCTAATGATCTTCTTCATTACCTCTGAAAAGCTAATCTAAGTAAGACAGATATCTGTATAGATCAAATGGTACCACCAGTTTCCAAATTTGCTCTCTTCTGGTGACTAAGACCCTGAAATGGTTCTTTGCATTGCTCTAAAAAAGAAGAGTTTTAAAACATAAATTCATTTGTATTTTCAATTCTAGTCCAAACCCAATTCCACTTTAGAAAGTGAGAGTACAAAAAGGTAGCATGCTTTCCTCAATAAATTAATTCCATATCTGCATTCAGAATCATGGTCATACCTTTTTACGCTAGTCACAAGCATATACTCAATTATTTTTTAATCTTGTTTACACTTTAAAGAGAATATAGCTGAGACCAATAGAGTGATTTAATCAATTTTATTTTCATTCTTGTGTACTGTTGAGGAAATTGAGCTGAATAATAGAACAGAGCAACCTCCATTAAATTAAATACCTCCACTTTGGGTGACTAACTTGAAACATCTCTTAAAGTCCTTATTTTCAAAGCCAGAAAATCAACTTTTTTATTCAATACAAGTGCTTTCAAGAAAAGTTTGTTGATAACCCAAATGTTGGGATGATGAATAATTCCTAATCATAGGTTTTTATTTTCCTTTTTTGTGGAAGAAAATTTGTGTGCTGGATTTTGGCAGATTCTAACTGTGCAAGTATATCTAAAACAATGAAGTTGTACAGGTCACCTGAGATAAAAATCTGGAGTGGCAGAGGTTTGCAGATGTAAGTGAGGATTTAATTTATATATGTATACTTATGAAGAAACTGAGCTTGGTGAGCCACTGGTGATAAATAGGACTGTATACTTAGAAAGAGATCAGCTCATGCACTGAAGTGGTGTTGATTGAAAGAAGATAGAAAAAGCACGAGAAAGAGAGCAAGAAGTCCAGATAACAGCATATAAAAGGTCATACAGGATGTTTATGACAGAGCTGTGAAGTAAATCACTTATCTTTGCTCTTTGGAGGAGAATGTATCTGTCCATACTTCCAGGCCAGGAGTGGGTACCAGCATGGTAACACCAAGAGACTGCATCCACCTGCCTGGGTGATTTCCTTCTAACCAAGGAAACCACCACCACCTCAGTCACCCTGACTGTTGAAGCAGGTTTAAGTCTTCTGCTATTGTCAGAACAGGGTGGCTTATTGCTTTGATCAGGCTGCAGTGATCAAGCTTGTGGCTGCCCACAGGGAGCTTTTAGCATTGATCTCATTATTCATGTACCTCATTACCCATCCTCTTGTATCTTGAATCAGCTCTTTGCTCTCTTTTCTTTGCCCCATCTCTTCATAAATAAACAATACTTTTTCCCATTGATCCCCTTTTGCTGCATCCATATCCAGCATCCATATCTAAAAGGGAATAAAACTTCAAATGAACCATCTAATCCAATTGTTTCTTAGGACCCCATGATACAGCAGTTTTTAATTACCCCATGGGGTCAATTGTCATATTAGAATCATAGAATCATAGAATCATAGAATGGTTTGGGTTGGAAGGGGCATTAAAGATCATCTAGTTCCAACCCCCTTCCCATGGGCAGGAACACCTTTCACTAGACCAGGTTGCTCAAAGCCCCATCCAACCTGTCTTGAACCTGAAGTCTTGAACACTTCCAGGGTTGGGGCATCCACAACTTCTCTGGGAAACCTGTTCCATTGCCTCACCACTCTCATAGTGAAGAACTTCTTTCTTATATCTTATTTAAATCTACCCTCTTTCAGTTTAAAGCCATGACCCCTTGTCCTATCACTGCATGCCCTTGTAAAAAGTACCCCTCCAGCTTTCTTGTAGGACCCCTTTAGTTATTGGAAAGCTTCTATAAGGTGTCCCCACAGCTTTCTCTTCTCCCGGCTGAACAACCCCAACTTTCTCAGCCTTTCTTCATGGGAGAGGTGCTCCAGCCCTCTGATCATTTTCATGGCCCTCCTCTGGACTCACTGCAACAGGTCCATGTCCTTCTTATGTTGGGGGCCCCAGAGCTGAACACAGTACTCCAGCTGGGGTTTCACCAGAGTGGAACAGAGGGACAGAATCACCACCCCCAACCTGCTGGCCATGCTTCTTTTGATGCAGCCCAGCATATGGTTGGCTTTCTGGCACATTGCTGGGTCATGTTTGGCTTCTCATCAACCGACATCCCCAAGTCCTTCTCCTCAGGGCTGCTCTCAATATGTACTCTGCCCAGCCCATATTTGTGCATGGGATTTCCAGGACTGATGTGCCGGACCTTGCACCTGGCCTTGTTGAACTTCATAAGGTTCGCACAGGCCCACCTATCAAGCCTGTCAAGGTCCCTCTGGATGGCATCCCTTCCCTCCAAGTGTGTGACCACAGCACACAGTGGTCGACACATCCTTACTATAGGATTTGGAAGGGAGAGAAAAGAGCCTGTAAAATAGAAACAGCTTCCAAAGCACTTAATACAATGGAGAAAAGAGTAAGCAACATAAAGCAATGGAAAGACGTGCTTATTTTTCAAAGAAAGAGTCTTATAGAAAAAATAAGAAAGAGGTAACAGAAAGACAAGACAGAGATAAATAGCATAAGATGGATAGTATAGATGCGATTTTTTTGTCCACAAGCAGGATGTCTGGACTTGCCAAGCCAGAGAGTCCATTTTACTTCTATGTTCCTAAGTCACACCAACAGGAAGTGGAAGAAGGAGTAAAAGGAAACTGAAATACAAGACATGTGGTAAACCGACGATTTCATCAGCACTTTGTCGTCCACCATACTTGAAAAACTATTTGCTGAAAAGATTCTCGTAGGACAATAACTATGAACTGACCTTCAATTT
The DNA here is from genome assembly GCF_964289735.1 of Phaethon aethereus. Classification (NCBI taxonomy): domain Eukaryota; kingdom Metazoa; phylum Chordata; class Aves; order Phaethontiformes; family Phaethontidae; genus Phaethon; species Phaethon aethereus. The sequence continues at coordinate 68,070,508 of NC_138576.1, read as the reverse complement.
CTCCAATAGGAAACAAAAGAGGACAGAAGGAAGGAAGCAAGCAAGCAAGCAAGCAAGCAACATTTTTTATTAATATTGTCAGCTAGAAAGAAAATTTGATATCTTTCAAAATTATACTTCCTTGGGTCTGCCAGATAATCCCGGGATTTCTCTGGTTTTGTGGGCATGCAGACTAAGAGGGAGAGGAGAGAAATTATATAAAGCTATACATTTTGTCTGACCTCAATGCTATGCTACTTGTATTCTGAAACAGGGTCATAATTTTTTGCCATTAGTAATGCATTTACAAACTTAAAGGCCTATGTAGGTGCTGGACATAGCAATCATAGAGCTGAATCTTTTGTATATTACGCAATCTAGTACTCGTTGGAATAACATTATAACACAAATTCAATACACAGGAGGTTAAATATCATAGCACAAATCTTCAGTACTCTCAGACATTACAACAGCACCTAGGCATTATGGTGATTGGCATTCTGCGTGTCCAAAACAGGTTAAATACTCTGTTCAATGTGTCAAGTCAGTTTGCAATGCAAAGCAGATATGTATTTGCTTTGGCTTCTGCAGCTAATATTTAAAGTAGAAACTGGGAAGCTGATGCAGAGAAATAATATTCAATTTCATTTTACTGCTTTGTCCCTATTTAAGCCTTCAATTCATCAGTAATGAATGCACATAGTTTTTTTTCTTTTAGTGTCTTCTTTCTTTAGCATAGAATAAGCTCTCGTTGGAGCAGAACAAATAAAAAATTAGGAAACAAAGAGTTCTGTTGCATTTCACATCTCTAAATCTGTAACATTTTATTAGAAGACTCATTTTCTTTAATAAAAGTCATTCTGTAGAATTTAGATCTCCCAATGTTAGAAATCACAAGGATCCTGGAAAAAAGCCAGTATTATAATACTGTACATAATGACTATAGGCTAAATCACAGAGTTTTGGGCAAGATTCATAAAACAAATTAAGACAGACAAATGTTTTACAGGTTCGTTTTCAGATCACTTCAAATTGACAACTACTATGCCTCAGTGTTTCAAATCCAACTTTAACAGACACAAAAGTTGTTGATTCACACAAATGGGCAAATTTAAAAAATAACCCATCTTGGCAAAACCTCTAGTCCTCAGGATGGCACATTTTTGCTCTTATGTGCTTCATGGCTTGATCAGTTCCCAATCCTGTTTCTATTAAATTCCACAGTAAAAACCCCTCCTCTTGACCTAAGTGCATTTTAGTTTTCTAAAATGTAACGTTGATAAATGTGGACCAGAAATTTTATGTGAAACACCTGCAAAGACAGTAGTTGCAGTTCCTTCCAGTCATATTACAGTAGAAATCAGGAAGTTATTTCCTTGACTTTTTTCCCTCATTTGTACTGAAACCAGTAAAGTAGCTGCAGGAATACTTCTGACTGCATGATGAAACAAGATCATAAAAATCTTAAAAATATAAATTTTTATCAAGTTCATACATTTACAGACACTCTGATGCCTCTGAGAAATCTTTTTCAAACATTCCATGTTAAATATTTTCTGACCAAATAGTATTTTTTAATTCAGTCAGTTCTTGCTGAGGAAAATACTGGCAGAAAAGCAGTATCTTCCCTATCATTCAAGAGAACTTCTTCTGTATTCCTGACCAAAAATAAAAAAGGCCTCCTTTCTCCTGATCTTCCTTTCTCCTGCCAAAACAAACTGGATATAAATTAGAGAAAAAAATACACTGTTCTATCTAGACTCAACACAAAATATACCAAACTAGCAACCACTCAGAGATAAGATTGTTGGAGTAGAAGTAGCTGAAAAGTCATTTACAGAAAACAGTTTTTCTATGTTTTCTGTTGTGTGAATAGCAAAGAGTTATACTCTATTTCATAGAACGTCAGCTTGTGTTTTAAATTTTGTTTATTGTATGTCATACTAGTTACGGTATTAAAGTTAGTTCTTCCTAGCTGCTAGATAGGACATTTTAAAATCTCTGAGTCAAAACAGGTAGCTTAAAGGGACAAAAAAGGCATTTTCCAATTCTATTTGTACCTATTCAGACTGAGATCTGGAAGTTACACCTTTTCTGTGTGATTTATTAATGGTCGCAAAGGATAACAATAATTTCATGTTAAATTTTATCCTCTGGTGTTGTGTTGACTGGAAGACACAAACTTAAGCAGTTTTTTCTCATGTAGTCTTAAGAATGACAACATGAACTTCAATTGACTCCACCAATATGTCTTGATCAGCATTTTATGTATCTTATAGCTATAGTGGTCACATACAATTGTCTGTGTAGCAGAATTTCTCCAAATGATTTTGAAGCCCTCTGAAGAAACAGAGTGCTCTTCAGGCGAAAGTTTAATCTTTCATTTTTATGTTTTTTTTTTTTCTTTTTTTTCCCTGGACTGTAAAAGCTAGTTTAAAAGTTGTCCCAATTTTACCTTCCACTGCTATACTTTATTATTCAATACAGACTTATAAGATCCCTTGTAATGTTTTTCCAAGTATCCCTTGGTTTCTTTAGAAAAGATGCTGTATATAGGTGAGCTCAGGCAGCTATAAATAAGCTTTAAAAAACCTACAGTGGAATGGAAACTTTAGGTTCCTAGGTCTAGTCCAAAACTTCAGAACTTATGTCAATTTAAAGAAGCATTAAATTAAAAGCAGTCAGTGGAAGGCACCAAGTTGGAACTGCTGTGGTACCTGCAGGTAATATTTGCATCATATGGTAAGAACCAAACCAATACAGACTGCAAAGGATAGAGGGAAGTTCTTCATAGGTGAAGGAGGGGAATATGTGAAAGATTAACAAAGTTAATGACATTTACAGGTATGTTGAATAGAACTGAGTAACGAGCATGAAATGGAAGGGTTTAAGTCCATGGCTGGTTCAGGATAGGGTTAAACTGACCATACTGTTATTACCACTTTATGCTTCACACAAAAACGAATTTGTGATTTCTGCATTATGCTTCACTGCTGATGTAGCCAAAGTGATGCTGTATTAAAAAGGAAGGTGCTATACCAAACTGTGAATTCACATCACTGTGTAACTAGGATGAAACAGCACTCACTGAAGAGCACTTATGACTGAAATTTAAGAGTTTTCCAGAGAAGATCTGGGAGTACAATGCACATGTTAATGGGATTTGGGTACCTAACTGCATTAATGACCTTTAAAAATCCCTATCAAAGTGACCGAATTGCAAACAAAAACCACATAGTTTCTCATTAATCTCCACTGTTGTGCTAGCAGACTGAAGGGTAGCCAGTACTGTAGCCATCTTTAAATGATGTGTTAGGGGTGAGCCTGAAAATTATAGACCAGTGAACATGACTTTAGTATTAGCCAAATTAGCTGAAAACACATTTAAAGAGACTTATAAAACACATAAATGAGCATAATACAATAGAAAACCGCAGAGCGTCTGTAAAATTAAATGGTACTGCTTAAGACTCAATTTATTCAAAAGAAGTGAAACGGTAATGGATAAAGAACTATTAAATGTACTTTAGCTGGACTTCTGAAAGGCCGTCTAGAAAAAGTCTGTCCCAAAGATGCTAACAGGAGGAGCAGGTAGTCTTGGGGAAAAGTGTAATACTTAATAAGTGTGTTGACATGAAAGCATAAATTTGAAAGACATAGTGGCTATTAAAAATAAATATTTTCAAATATTACAAAATCAATAAAATCAATATCGGAAATATATTCCAATTTATGATAGGAAATACTGTCTAGGGAGGTGATGGGTCCCTATCTTGGCATTTAAAGTTAATTTTGGTCAAAAGACTTTAAAGGTCTGCAAACACAGAAACATGCAAACAAAATAAAGGACCTCATGATTGTCACTATTTTCATTATACTGTAAAATAAATTTTAAAAGGTAATGATTCTAAAACTGCCCCCCCCAAAATGATCAGCAGCAAAAGTCTAATTACACTGTATTTTTAGCTATTTTTGCCAATTTCTGTACTAGCAAATTACTTGAGACTATCCACTGTCACTGAGGCCAGTATCTACCAAGCACCTATGTCCTTCCTACTAAACTTTCACAGACTCCAAAAAAGAATACTATCTACCTTTTCTATTGAATATTCTCTGCTAGATCTCAAACCATGACTGATAATTATTTCAGAGTTTTAGTTGTTATAGGCCAAAAAAATGTCAAGGACTTTTCTAACAATTCAATAGTGTAAATACCCAAGTTCCAGTGCCCCGGAATGTTCCTTAACAGTTCTTAGTTGACTAGTATAGAAATAGCCATTATGTATGACTGAGGTCCAGGTTCATTATTAGAAAAAATAAATTAAAAAAAAAAAACAAAACAAACAAAAAACCGAAACCCCAAACCAACCAACCAACCAAACAAAAAATCCACTGGAACGAACTACTTGATTTGCTACTTCCCTGTGTCATTTGTGATGATTCAAGCAAATATCAGGTAGTTCCAAAGTTGCCACCAAGTCAGAACAAAATGCCAAGCTTGCATTCTCCTAGAACTGGTGTAAACGAATATAAAATACCTACATCCAAGGCAAGGCAAGATTTACACTTACAGTAAAAAATTAATCTACCACTATACCAGTCAGAATACAATAATAAGGCTACCAGCCACCTCTCATAGGATAATAATTGATCATTCATTACATGTATTTAGAAACAAGTTGTCCATTACGAATTATATAAGCCCCAATTTCTGTATAGAAGGTTTGCAGCTCCTTCTAGCCATGCTGACTCAGAAATGGCACAGTCACTTGAAGACTCAATTCATCTAGGCCTAATTCTGAGGCCAGGCTCGCTCCTGTGAAGTACTATGTAGACGTGCATTTGGATATCCAAGTTGAGCTGAAATCCATCAGTTTTGCAAGTTTTGTAATGAGACACAGTTCTGAAGCAGAAATGCCAGTCAAGACAGACCATAACTGTTTTTCTGTATAGAGGGAGAGCATAATCTATATGCAACTTGAGTACCAGCCACATCTGGATCTGAGGGTCTACCGACAGCTTAAGCCCTAGGAGGGCGCATTACACAGATCTGAATCTCAGTCCCTGGAAGAGCCGTAGAGCCACAGAGCTTAATTCAGTTGCCTAAAAATCGCTTTCTAGAGGCTTTAGTGTGACTAAGACATTTAGCAAGGGAAGCAGATATGACACTGAAGTGAGCAGAGACCTGCACTTTTCTGAAGCAAGTCAGGTACTCTATTAAATTTCATCTGGCACTAGATGGAATAAACAACAAAGCTGTGTCTACACAGTTGAACTGAGCCCTAGAAATCAGTACATAAGCAGCAGCAGGGCTGTGACCACAATCACTTTCAGCACACTTTCTCAGCAGACCAAGTACACTTGCACAAATGATATAAAAGGCTTTTGTGAATTGGACCCTCCATTTTCAAAGCTAAGCACTTTTTTCCGTTTACAAATCCCATTCATTTATTGCCAAGAGCAAAAGACACACAATGCTTTTACATAATTTAGCATCTTCATTTTCTTGAGTGAATTATTTAAAAAACAAATTTAATTTAACATTTTATTTTTCCCTAAAATAAATTTTTGAGCACAGTATATCATACAACACTAAGCTCCTTTTGTCAGTGAAAATACACATCATCATATTAAATGCCAAAATTTTTCAAAGCACATCTTGCTTCCAACAGAAGAACTTTTGATTAACTCAGACATAATGATACATCACCTTACATATGTAAAATATCCCATCTGGCAGCCTCTTTTTTTTCTTCCCCTAATATTGAAACCTATGAGGCCAAGAACCCCCACATTGTCAGCAAACAAATCGTTTACGTTTCAGCAGAGGGGTTTCTGTGAAGGTGTACTTCAAATCCCACATCTGTATTTCCTGTACAGTAACCTTTTTATTATTAGGAAAATTTCCACAAGTTTCTGACTTTCAGTGTGTCTGAACAGTACATCTTGTAATCAGTCCAGAAAAAGGGCACTTTATTTTTAAATTGTGTGTTAACACACTCTGCAGTCCTACAGACTTTCTGTTCTTCACTTACACAAAGTATTCCCACTTGCTTTCATGAGAAAATCTTCAGCTCACTCATCCTTTTGTGCTGAGAAACTTGCAACTTCCATTTGCCACATGCCTACGAGAACATGTCGAGATACTAGCTTATGAAATGAAATAGTATTGACATCCTTATTAATTTATCACTTATCATTAAACACAGACATTCAGACATTTGCATACCATTCCAACAAACTCTCTTATTGCACTCAGCAGACTTCCATGACATATGTACTCTCAATGTTCATTTGCATGCTTTTATTAGAAAATTCTTCTGCTACAACTGTAGACCATTTGCTTCAGTTCGATATTAACATTTATATATTTTTGAAATTGGGTGTAAAAGGAATGTGTGGTTTTAGTGAAGAATTCAGGGTTGCATTTCAGCAGTACAATATTTAAGTAAGCTGGTCTGCGAGAGGAAGTTTCTCCATTACTAACTTGAAGTCAGCAATCTTTGTAGTGTTTGTAAAGAAGACAGAGACACTTGTTCAGTCTTTAACTTAATTTCATATATCCAGAAATTACCTTACAAAAAAGAAACTAAATTTTGACAGTTGTTGATTCTAGTGAGCTACAGGGCTTATCTCTGATAAATGCTTGGCAGCCCACTGTTACTCATTCCTGCTCAGGTACATAGTATTTAGAGATAAATAAGGGGTCCATTTCCAAGTAAGTCTAGAATTTTTCAGCACTAGCTTAGTATTTTGCCTAGTAGAAGATTTGAACAGCATGACTTATGCCATTCCTGTTGGCCAATTATATTGTTCATTGTCCTTCACAGCTTCTTAATTGGGAAGTTTTCCCCAAACATTTATTTTTTCCATCTTCTTTGTTGTTTTCCACAGTTTTCCCAAATAGTTGTTTTTGTTCTTGAAAGTCGGAGGACAGATGAAATTACTGTAAGTTATAGCACCGGTGAAAACAGGTAAGAGTCAGCTAACCTAGGACATCTGTTCACTCATTAGGTTCCCTTTATATTCAGTGAAGAGATATAGACACTATCAGTGTGTGTGATTGAATGATGTGGTTTAGGTATAGACGTTGGTGAGATATATTACTGTAGTAACACCTTAAATATATTTGCTATATCTCAATGGAAGACATGGAAGACAAAGATGACTACTTCAAAGGAAGGTCTGCTTTTAGTCAGATGAATCCTATGCAAAATATATGCACTGTGCTACATCAGCATATTTTTCATAGTTCAGAGCACTATCAATATATGAACAGAGATAACTTATACAGGTGGAATAGGTGGAATATCATCAGATATCAGGTGTACCCTTACATTTCAAACACTGTTTTGTATGTGACATATTGCATTGAGTTTATAATCCTTTGTGAAATACATTATTTGTGTTTGTTAAAAATACTATGGGCTTTTTCACAGGAAGAGGTACGTTATTCCTAATGTCCTCTCTATATAAAGGAATTATACCTTACATTTTTCTTCCTGGAGCATTGAAAGTCCTATGAAGGAAGATACTTCCTTTCCTTTATTAGAAGACTGTAGGAAAAGAAAGTAAAGAATAAATACACTTTCCACTAAATTTCTAAACTTTTACTTAATCTGTCCATCCAAAACGAATGTTATTGATGGAGATAATCTAGCATAAAATTCATGCTGTTTTTCTACTGGTATTGTTTCTCTTCTAGGCAGTTATCATAATTTGTAAGTTGCTCTGCAATTTTCTTCTCAAAATGGAAAAGAAAGTACATATTCTGGAGACAACATGGAAAAGATAACTCACTACATGCTTATCTTCTAGCAAAGGCCGTAACCATCTTCTCAGAATGAAAAAGTAAATTATTTTAGTCCATAATGGCAAATAATTGGAAGCAAAATATGCTCAGAACCTTCTGTTTGCATTTTGTCTGACATTTTGGGAATTAAAGGCATCCCTAAAACATCGTCAAAATGGATATATACAAGCTTAATGATTGCTAGAAGAATGATATTCAGGCAGTGGAAAAATATAAAAGATTTATCTGTGGTAAGAATTTTTTGGCAGACCTTGTAAGAACAGCCTCATGTGAAAAAGGTAACTTTGTGGCTAGAAGATAAACTGAATGATTGTTAAATAGTGTGGGAAGAGTCTACAGAGTGTCTACACAGTTGTTTTGCAAAGGTGACAACATAAGGCATACTAGTATAAAATCAACATTATCTACATTAATAAAAATACAAAAGAACAAGGAAAAGGATATTTTTACTCTTCCATAGGTAAAATTTTATCAGCAGCTGTTAGTGTGCTATTGCTCAAGAGAACTTACATAGTCAAAGTGTATATTTAAAAAGGAAATACTTTGTTTAAGGAGGGCTGAGGTGATATGATTTATCTCATGTATGAATAGAACTTCAGAGAGCAGTGAAAAAATGTTCTCCAGCAGCGGCATAAAAAGGTGTCTGTTTAGTTTGCTAATACATCTAACTAGAGGACAAAACCTACATTATGTGGAAAATATAACATGTGGCATTTCCTAGAAAGCAATCTAACAACCTGGAGAATACATCTGCATGAAATAGAATCTTACTTTACTTCAGTTTGGAGTTGAAAATTCTTGAACATAATCTGTTCAAGTTTATGGCTGCCATATGGCTTTTCTGTGATAAATTGTTAGAGTGCCTAACTAAATAAGGATACAAAAAACAAATCATACAAATTAAATTATGCAATTCCTAACAGAATATTTAAGATTTAGGCAGATGAATGGTCAAGCATATTTAATTTTCAAACTATTGGAGGATGTTTATATAGATCATTCTGATAGTTAATCAATTTACAATATGTTTAGTATGCAGCCTTCTTAACATTTGACTGAGGTACTCTGCAAGCAATCCTTTTCCACTTTTATTTAATACTTCTCTTTTGTACAAATTTGATATTTTAAAAACCACTAGAGATGGAATATAATTTTTTTCACCAAGAGGCTAAGGGATTAAGGGGTCCAAATCTTACTGAATTCTTTAAGGGGAGAAAGGAAAAGTATAGTATCAACATTTCGTTAGCTCTTTGAGGAACCCCTTCTTTGGTGACCCATAGCAAAGATTTAAAATTACTTGCCTTTCCCAACTTCCTCTTATTCCTTTTCTCTGAAAGACATTTGGAGAAAAGTGAGACTGAGACCAGGGTTGACATGGAGTGGGAATGAGGAAATATGGGCAGATCTTAAAAGCATCACCCAGTTCTACAAGCACAGGCATGACCAGGAGTTAATCATAGCAATCTCTAGGTGTTTTGATGAATGACAAATAATCAGACAGATCCTGTGCTAGAGTAATTTAATATAATATTTTGGAGAATGATGCCTAGAAAGATTATCATCCACAGTGCGTGGAGGGGGAACACAGTGGAAGGTATGACACATTTTTTTCCCCAGAAATATTCTTGAATGATGCAGAAATATGTAGCTCTGGTGCCAATATAAAGGAATAAGGCAGAAAAGAGAAAAGCAGGAAATAATCTTGTTCACTTTGTACAATTATGCAGCTTTGCTGGTAACTCTGTTAGAAATAGTTGGACCCTTGCTTCTGGTAGACTTTTAAAATACTTCTTGTTTAAGATGACTCAGATGTTTCCAAAAATTAGATTAGAGTAAGAATCATGTTGTCAATATTCAAGCAATTATATTTTTAAGTAAAACCTTGTATCTATACTTTGGAGAATGAACATGAAATTTGGAGATGATGTCAGATAAGAATCAGGGAAGTTCCTCTGTTTCTGTGAATGCTGGTTTGAATTTCTACATAATGAGTGGATTTATGACATCCTTTTCCAAGCTATTTATTATATTCCAAAACTCATGTAAAATGATAGAGTCCTATGTAAAAGATCAAGATATTGGCTGCAATACCAAAGTGCTAAAGGATTTCAGGAAGTGTCTACATTTACTGTCCCCCATAAATATAATTTAACAAGATGTATTCAAATTGCAAAATTATCTTTAACAGTATGACAATGTACTAATTTGTTCCCATGAAAGTCTTTCCACAGGGTAGTGTAATCTCAAAGCCCTATGGGAAGTGTTATTTTCCTGTCCTTTTAACTTGATGATTTATTTACTGCTCAAGAGAAAACAAAACTCTCCTTCCAAATGAAAATTAAGATATACATTTCAAAATGTCTGTTTATTATAAATTATAATTAAAATCCAAAGATTTAACATTAGACTATAAGGAAGAATTGACATTCTGAAACAAAACCAATCATCTAAGAAACTATAGAATGTATTGTTTAATAATGGTTAGTCTAGCATACATCGATACAGATAAGTCTTTACTCAATACTGAATACAAATAATGAATTATATTAGACTAAGCAAAGTCAATAGAATTTGAAGCAAAAGTCAAAGTCAAAATGAAATATGATCAAAACCAATATGATCGAAACCAAGGACACAGCCAAAGTAGTCCAGATAGGAATTTGTTTAATGGGAAAAAGAACCCTCTCCATTGCAATACATTTACTGCTGCTGTGGTACACCATCCAAATGTACATCAAACACAGTATTACTAATTTTCTCACTGACTTTCCAATAGTATCTTAAATTGAATTACCATTACATGTTTATGCTTATCTAGGTACTTCTTGTTTTCAGTTATTTCAAATGCCTATTCGTTACTGGAGGCACTTTAGAAACATTGCAATATCTTCCACTGCTTCTTTTGTGTTTGTATTTTACTTTTATCACAGCATAGTTATCAGTTATGTAAAGCTGAAGGCTTTTAAAACAACATTATTAAACTTTTATCAATGAAATGCACATTATAAGCATTGGTATAAATATATATAAAAAGTATAAAATCTATGATAAAATAAAAATATAGGTCACTGTTTCTGACATATCAACTAGAAAGTGCTTGAAAATGGAGTAATACTAACTCAGAGACACAATCTAGAATAGATCCTGTTTGAAGAATAGCAGTGCATCAATAACTTTCATACACTATATCCTCCCACTATGTCTGAGATAATCAAAAGGATATTTAAAAGTATTAATTTATATTAACCTATAGTATCCCTGTACTATAAAGATACCAGAAATGCTACTGTGCTAGTGAGCAGCTTTATCATTTGGATCAATTAAAATTAGAAATAAGTCATATTCCTTTAACAGTGGCAGCAATTAACCTAAGGAGCAGCTAAGCAAGAGAAGAGCTCAATTTTCCCATTTTCTTCTTCAAGAGAAGATGTGGATACATGAGGGTGTCCTTCTATGCTATATTTTCTATAGAAGAAACCTTTCTTCATCTGCCCTCCTGTATTCCTCTTGTCTTCCATCTGTCAACAGCTTTTCACCATTCTTGTGCTGCAGCTTGCTGTCACCTCCAATATAAACAGCTGCTGGATCACATTCTTCCCTAAAGAATCACTAAAATCATGCAGGTTAAAAAAAAGAGGAAAAATAATATCGATGTTCCTATTTCCTGCCCTGTCCCTGCCAACAGTTGTGTGGGCCCTACAGAAGGAGAAATGATCTCCAGCATGGGAAAGGAGGGATTGGCCAAGGCTGACAAGAGCTGCCTACTGTGGGTTTGCCCAAATACAAAATTAACCTGTTCTCAACAAGTATACTGCAGTCAAAAACAAGTTATTGGCAACTGCATCAGCTATGGGGTCAGACTAAAAGATGTAGGACACCACCTGCCTTTAAAATCTATCAGTCCATGAAAGCCTTATGGGAACTGAGTGCTTGACTGGCAATGCAACCCACTTGTCAAAGCTCAAATAATTAAATACTATTAACTGTATTTCATCATGTCCCATTAGAATTAAAACTAATATTTTATCTCTGACAAAGCAAATCCATAGTCTCCATATTGAATATTCAGGTCATTGGTGCTATATATGTCTCTTTCCAGTAAAATATCCATCACCAGTATCATTTAGCCTTGGCAGAGAAATCTCATATTCTCATGAATATTATACTCCCCGAGCAGATATGAAATATACAGGCTTTCAGACTTAAACATGTGAAACCAAAGTATTTTCTTTGTTCATTTTCAAAAATGGCAGTTATCAGAGGGAGGTAAATTCAAATAAACATAAAAGTATTGAGTCTTGCTGCCTTCCAGCACTGTACAAGCCCTCCTCTCTTCACTGAGGGCTGAATACAAACTGGATGTTTTCTATTTATAGCATTTACCAGCCTAACCGTATCAGTATCTCCTGTGAGTTTTCACTGGAAGAGTTACGCATCTGTGTACGTGCAGTTTGACACCAATGTAGCTGATGTCATTGCAATGAACTTGAATCAGTTGTATCAGTCTGAGCATTTTTATAGCAATACCTCTGTGATTACATTAAGGAGGGCAGGGAGTGTGTTGATTTTACCAACAACACTGCCAACTGTAAAGACAGCCCTGATTTCTCAATGAGACCAGCTTGATCAGAATGCAGCTAACTTTCATGTGCCATAAAAATCAAAATTCTGTTAAAGAAACTATTTAAAGGTGGAAAAAAAGGAAAAGGCACAAAAAGAAAAGAAAAAATGAAAAAATGGTAAAGATTATGGTATTGTAAAAGGCCAAACAAAATGTTGCAGATGATCAGGAAAGGAAATAACACTTATTTAAAATAGATTTTAATGGATAGCATCCTTCAAATCAAAGAAGTTGGCTAAAAAAGATACTTAAGAAGCTAACAGAGAGTCTTAAATCCCAAGTCTGAAGAGGCACGGATGTGATAAGACCTCTTCTCTCATCTCAGAAAAATCCCTGCTCAGAGCTGCCTAGTTTCTGGTTTAGGTGTTTGCCACAGTTAAAGCATGTTTCCATTCCCAGAATGGCCTTGACACCTGACAGGAAGGTGCTCCTCAGAGACACAATCATCTCCTGTTTTGGGGCTAGGACATGCAAATTCTGCTGCCTGAGCTGTCAGAAGGCATCATTCAGGGGAGGGGAGGGGAGGGTCATAGAGACCACCCAAACCTGTGGTTAAAATTTCCTTTTTAAATAGTGGCTTTCACAGGTAAAGGAGACTATTTAACTTCTACAGCCATCAAACAAGTAACAAGCATGTCCGGAGGACTCCCAGATACAGGAAGGCCCCACTAGGACAAGGTTGAGCAGAAGTCATACTGTAGAGGATGTGAGGTGAGGAAGGCACTCAAGCGTTTGTGTCTGTAAGCTAGCGTCACCTTACTTCTACCCACTCTTCCCACAACATGTAATGGCCCATGATCAGCACGTTCAGTCAGGAAGAGAGACATCCAAGTTGAATTGGGACAACACTCTCTTTTCCAGTTCAGACTCTGCGGTCGTCGCAGAGACGTAGCGCTTTCCGGTAACATGGGGGAGGTTGGTTCGTGCTCTCCGTGGCTGAGCAGGCCTTATAAAATAAGCCTTCTGCATCCTGGGAGAGTGCTATAACATCTGAATGATTACCTGATGGCAACATTGACACTAATCCCTGAATAAAGTACCAAGGTCGCAGCTTTCGGTGGGATTCCGACCAGAGGCCTTTCATTGCTGAGTTCCAGCCTAGGCCTGAAATCAGCATTGCAGCTCCTTACATTTCACTCTGAGGCACCTGACTCTTCCCATGTAGCTGAAAAACCTTACAGACCTCACCTGAGGACTAGGTAGTCCTCTACCCTACCTACCACTACACCTACCCCTGAGGGTAGGTCTCTGCAGATTCGAGGAGCGCAGGACCTTTACTGACCCAGCCCCACCTAATCCTAGACAACAGAATTATCTAGAAATGTGGCAGTTGTAAAATATTCTGTAATGTGAAATGTTCTGTTTATGATTTGGTTCACATCTTCCAAATACACGCCTTTGAGCAGGACTTCTTCAGCATTCAGAGAGGATAACAAGGTAATGATAAATTACTGGGTTTGATGTCTGTCTGGCTAGCAGCCACTAGCAGTGGTTAGGACCAAGAGAATGACAGATGTCCTTTATAATATATCAGTTACTGGGGGGAAGGTCCCAGATCTGAAGCACTGTAAGTCCCTTCAAGAGAATGACATAAGGGTGAAAAATAGCACAGAGTTAGAATTAGATTATACAAAATGTATATTTCAGATGAGTACCTTAGGTATCTCTCTGATTTCTTGGGTCAGCCTGCAAAGTTTAGTTATAAAAGAAGAAATAAAATAGTTAGACTGCTGGAATAGATTGAAATAGAGTAAGTTATCTGTTCAGGACAATAAGTAAAGGAGGTTTATCAGTTTTATAGTGGATGTCTACATTTACAAATTATTTTCTAGAAAGAGTGTTGCTATGATTCCCAGAGATAACCTCCTTTCTCTCCTGCTTTTTCTGGGTTTTACAGATGCTTTCAGCTGGCAGATACTAAAACAGAAGCAGCTGTATCCTCTCCACAAAGTATTTTCTTACTGACAACCCATGTGTCTGTTGCCTGTCCTCCTTTCTTAAACAGACTACGGCACACCACACAAGCATGCAGGGGCTTGGAGCATACCATAGAGACCAAAAAAAAAAGAGAAAAAGTGGCAGTCAAGACTGGTGTGGATTATGTCATTGTTTTGCCCTGCACCATAAGAAGTTGTTTACACAGAGAGAGACAGAAACAGAAGTCATTTAGCATTTAACTTTATTAAGGTAAAACATTTCCCACGTAGTGTTTGCTTGTGCCCTGCCCACCCTGCGGCTCTGGCCTCCAGAAGGAACTGCGCCTTGTCCTTCCTGTACATTGTCAGAGACCAGGGTTTTCCTCTCTTCTCGGACGTTTTCCATAAGCCTTTGCTTTCTCACACTCAAGAGTTTAAATTTACAACAAATTTCATGTTGCCTTTTCCAAAGGTCAGTTTAGGTTGTTCTCTTTTGGCAGCCATAGTGTGTGCAGCTCAGAATTTTTCATGGAGATGAAAAATGGAGATCTTTATCTTTCAATCAGAAGACAAGTTATAGAAAGTATTTGAATGGTAACATAGAGCAAGAAAAAAAAGCAACTTGTAATTTGCCGTAACTGACACACTCACAATTGTATTTTGTGCTTACACTGAAGTAGCATTCCACAAGTTAATGAAAACTTTTCTTTTGAGACACTTCAACCTCACTACAGAGAGTGTCAAAGCCAACTTAACACTGTGTAAGAGATATCTGTGGGTACTGATATGCCTCTCCACATGGAACAACAGTCTGCAGCACTGTGCAAAATTACTAACTTGGCTCCCGAACATCATACAGATATGTTTGCTTATTTTCAATGGTGTGTTATTCTTTTAGCAAGATTAACACTGTACATAAACGGCAAATTTTATCTTCAGTATAATGGCCAAGTTATGCCATCAGTAATTTAATTCAGTGTAAAGTAACACATTAAACTTGAAGTATTGTCCAAGATTCAAGAGACGTTACAGTTTTTATATATATATATATACATGTACAGTTCATATATGTATATGTATTTACGTATACACACACACACAAAAATCTGACCAATCATTGGGTTTAAGTCCTGAATAGAAAAGTACAAAGTGTCTCCCCTGTATTTGAGATGATAATTCTCTGGTAAACCATCAGACATCTTTTCCTGTTTTACATAGCATATGACTAGGGATGGACAATTTTTTTCATGCAGATTTCTGTTGGTGTAAACTACAGTGATTACAAGCTACACGTAGTTGAACTCTATTTAAACAGTTCAGAGAAGTCAATGACTCACTCCTTCATGTTTCTTTTTTGTCATTTCTGTGAAGACTAAATTTAACATTCTTTAGTGATCTGATAAATTTACTGAAAGGATCAATTTTGCCATTCTTTCCCACAGTGGCCTATGGGGAGACTGAAAATTGAACACATTTTGGCTCCTAAGTTACCAAACAATTCCCACTCTAACCAATTATAGATGCAGTTCATCACGCCTAATTTTCAGTTGCCCAAAAGTTAGATGTCTTAGTATTAGCCATCTGACACAACCTTTATATTCAGTGTGCAGAAACGTGTGAACTTCAGGAGAATGATTAATCTCATCCTAAAATAGGTATAAAAAATTGAACAAATGATTCAACTGAAAAGGTTCCTGTTCCTTTCTACTAACTCTGATGATTAGCTGAGATTTAAACATTTAAAAACTTTTGAACATTTCAGTTCACCTGGATGAATTCCAGCTATGGTGTTCGTTGTGGTTTGCTTTTTTTTTCGCCAGACCCAGTCCCCAAACATAAGCATGAGCTTTTCAGCATAAACAAAGACATCAAAATCTGGATATCACTTTGAACGTTGAGAAACAGAAATACTGAAAAATAAGAGGTATGTTATGAGAGATTTCACAGAAAAAATGTGAACACTGGAAATTGTCAACAGACACTTATGAATTGGAATTTCAAAATTATTTTCTCTTCTGCTAGTAAAGAGAGGTGCAGACTTGTCCTATTTTTCATATAAACCTCTGCCTCTATAGATAATCTGTAAAAATATGTATTTGCCTTCCTTATTATTCAGAAATAAGAAGTTCAGGTCTTACTGAGAAAATTACATTAGGCATATTGTTTAACTATAATTAGTTAAACAATTATAGTTAACTATAATTAGTTATTGTACCAAGCATTATACAATTTTACTCACAACTGAAAAGGTTTTAACTGAAGAAGTTATAAGGCCATGTGTCAAATACCCTAAGTGACAGAAATTCTGACAAGAGGAAATCTACAGACTTTGGTAGTACTGTACTTGAGAATGTAGATATGTACTAGTAAGCATACAAGAAAAATCAGTTATTTACAGTCCTACTATATTATAAAAGTAAATGCATTGGAAACACTCAAAAAAGAAGAGACTATTTCACAATGTTTCCTCCATTATATTACAGCATTTAATAAAAACACATTTGCCAAAAATATCAATACTCAAATGGTAAAGTACATGCAGCATTCTGATGCATGATTTTTCTGTTTGCCAACTCTTCCAACATCTTTGCAAAAATAACGATCTCCACATTTGTTCCTGTCCTCCTCACTAAACAAATTTGTTGCGCCGAATCCCGGACCCACTGACAGAGCCCAGAGACAAAGCCATCATTGAGGTTCTGACTTTAGTCTCCTGTTACACACCACAGAGAAAGGTGATCCCCTACTTGAGTCAAAATTATAAAAGCATCTTTATGTAATTATAATGTGAGCAGTAATGGTAAAGACAATGTCCATACAAAAGGAAATGGGAATCTGATGAATTCCTACACTGCAGTGATGAGGTTGAAGCAATAAAAATCCTTGAGTTTATACTAATTTGTTTTAAGTCAAGGAGTTAAGTTTGTCTTAAAGTAAATAAGAACTGCTTACTCTTAACCAAAGCATTAGTATCTTTACTAGGTTTTACATGTGTGTGAAAAAACAAGTTACAATCCAAATGAGCAATAGTTTGTATGTGTCTGACTAGGATACATTTGTTTTTTATACAAGGACCAGGTTCCTTCTTTGCTTTAAAGCAACAGTGTTCTCAGCAGAGACTGATCTCACATATGCAACTGCAATGAAAATAGAGACTAATACGTTAAAAACTGTAAGACCAGTCAAACATCAGTAGATTTGGTTTTTGAACTACGGAGGGGTTACTGTATTCGAGTTACAAAAAGATACTGATGTATGGACCTATCTAATCCTTAAATTTATGTGAAGATTAACAGGCACCAGAAATAATTGGACGTAATGGAAATAAATATATAATCCTCCTGCAGGATTGTTTGCTCCTTTGAAGTTGGCATGCTTTTCAAGGGACAATTAGTAAAGTTGTTATGCAACCCTCACCCTTCTCTGGAGAACAAAACAGCTCATCCAGTTTCACAGATGTGCCACCCTATTCCTGGACTGAAATATTAGATCTTTTAGGACAACACACCCCATGGTTTGAGGTACACAGTAATTTAAATTTAGACCAAGTCAACAGGAAAAGCTTCCTGTCATAGTGCACTCCGTTAGTTGAAAGGAAGTGATAGAAGACTTGTTAAATAGACAAAAAATTCAAGTTTGAAACAATTGATGAGTGTAAATGGCTCAGTAGGAAAAAAACCCTTGTAATTAATAAATACTCTCTTTCCAACTCTAGATTGTCTGAAACCTTTCCTTGAAAACTTTTGTAATACTTGATTACAGGAGAGATTCAAGGCAGATTACAGGAAAGATTCAAAACCAAGTCTTTCGGCAATCCAACTTACATCAGTTAAGACACTACAGTTCTTGAGATAGAGATCTCGATGAAAATACAATTAAATCCAATATTTGTTTTTAAAATTTGGTTTACACAATGCTAGAATTTAGTAAAAATTATTTTTCTGTATCGAAGGTTGTAATAATGCAATCACAAAATATTCTCCTACTGTACTACTGTGAAGACAAGCAGCCAAAATTACAGAAAGTAGTTTCGAAACAGAGTTGGAAGAGGCACTGAAGGATCATTTACTCTACCTACTTACAAATTTACTTTAACATTTAAATCAAAATGTCTACAAAGTACCATCTTTGGATAAGGACCAGAACTTTTCCTATGTTCAAGAAGAGACCTTTGAATATGGGCGTCTCTGTTTTATTCATTTCTTTTAGCTGACACTTAGGTGAAAATGCAAAGACTTTTCCTTCTACTAAATGGTTATGTTATGGTCCATTAAAAGAAGTGCAACCATGGAAATCAGTACCTCTAGATACCAAGTAAAAATTACAAAAAGCCCACTTTTAAGAAACAGTGATGTGCAAACTAAATTGTTTTCCAGTGGGATTGCAGTGTCTTTAATGCTTTTTATTTGTTCTCCCCCTCCACAACTCTTCATGTTTCTCCTGGAAAAAAAGGGGCTTTTCTAGTAATAGGTATATAACTAGTTCCTTGATCATGTAAAATATTACTGTCATAGCAAAACTATAGATAATATTTGCAGCTTTCCATAAACCTTTATTCCCTAGGAACTACATTTATCCTTTAAAATTGACTTTATTTTAAACCGGACAAAGATGACAAGCCAGAAGTTGAGATGTGAAACTAATTGTTCCAACAAGAAAATGTCCTACTCTAACTATTAGGATCTCAAATTAGTATGTCTTTTTTTTAGAGGAAAATGATTACTTTCCTGTTCCACAACAATCATAAAACAAGTGAAAAAGAGAACACTGAATTAAACTCTCTCAGGTAGAGTATTATGTAGGAAATCTCCATTAAAAAAAAAAGAAGAGGCCATGAAAGGTAGCTTAATTTTATATAATAAAAGCTGTGGACAGAGCCAGATTATTGCTTTCCTTGCACACAGATTCATTCCTCAGCGCTTCTGCTCCCCGTCATCAGCATTCCAATCTGCTGGCCTCCGGCTGCAGCCACACACAGGCATATGCTCTGGTGTGGAGGAGCTGACTGTATAGCCTGAAGTGTATGAATAAAGGCTTATTACAAAGCAAATGTGTAAGGGTCTCCTACAGTGTCACTCCCCTCAAGCAAGCAAGGCGGGAAATTGATCATGATTCTGAAAAGTAATTAAGTTTGAAAGGAAAAGTAAATCCTATTTATCTAAAGCAAGCTCTGGTTTAACTAAAGACAGCATCTCAAGCCCTAAAAATGCCTTCCTCCAGAAAAATTATAAAATTATAAAATAACAAAGTATAAGACAAAATATATGTAAATAGAAGGCATGTAAATTCACATTATGCAAACAAGGCTTTAAGTTAAATACCTCCATTACATACAATAAGAACATGAAAAGTCTACAGCACTGACAGAAATATTTTATAACATGTATTTGATGACTGTGAAAGATCAGTAGCTCACTTACCATAGTGAAAACTGGGAACAAGGCCAGTAATCTTTAAAAAACACAATTAAAATACTTTAGTTAGTTATTTTATAACTTAAAAGGATAGCATGCTCTAAATATTGGACTTTGCAATTGTAGATGCCTTAGTGGTAGACACTCAGAACATTTAACTTCTGCTGTTGTGAATACCACTGGGGTTTTTTTCTGGTTTTAAAAATACCACATAAAAAGTATATAATAGGGCAAATACTGTCTAGGGGAAGGCTTGATTCCACTTATCCTAACATGTCTAAAAATTTGCACTAACTTCATATAATGTAGCTGAAATTTGATCTCCAACTAATTCAATGGCTGCAATTCCTTACAGCCAGGTTTTTATTTGTAGCATGGCTCAGTTTGTGAGTCATCTCATAATTAAATCCTCTAATACCTTTTGTACAGCTCACAGTTTTCAAGTATTGAAACATAAGCTTATCAACTAGTGAAATACAAAACTCTTAGATGCTTTTAGAATTGACTCAAAAGAGAAATCAAGAAACCAATGCTGTGGTCAGTTATCTCTTTATGAGGTCATACACTATGTAAAAAGATAACCAGAGAGAGTGTTTTACCAAATTGAAATTCATTCAGCAGGTTTTCTACTCTGCCTAGAGAACAACACCTGAAGTAGCCAATACCAACCGCTGGAGAAAGCAGAAGTGTGAACAGCTCTTAACAGGGCGTCCAGCCAATGTCAGGGGGTGCAGCTCTCCCACCCTGCAGTGATCGACTTGCACTATGACTCATCCAGCTCTGAAGTAATCTAATAAAGATATGATTCAGGGCAGTGTGATAGGAATCATGATTGATTTTGCATGCACAGGTTTCTGACATGTATAAATGGAGAGGACTATTTCGTAGATAATAATTTGATGCCTACAGAAAGCCAAAGACATAATTCATAACACCAGCCACTTTTCTTTGTAGGAGAGAATATTTTATATTATGTAAAAGCTGTGTAGAAAACAGTATTTAACTTGTAATAAACTTTAATTAAATAAAATGTTAACTCTGAACTAGAGAAATAATGAACATATAAATGTTTTCTGTAAGTTTTTCTCTCGACTATGGGTATGAGATATTTTCAGCCATATCGTTTATGACTATTCACTTGCTTAGATTTAATTAGCTGTTTTACCAAGGAAAACATGAATTTTCAGCTTATGACTTGAAATATTCTAATACTGAATTATCAGATAGGTTTTCTGAGTTCCAGCAATCTAGCTATTTGAAAAAGGTCCATCAAATCACAGTGAAGAAACTGTAACACTTGACCTCATAACATGCTTGAAAGTTAAGTAACGCAATTCAACTGCCACATTGCAAACTGAATAAAATAAAGATCTGAAATTTTTTTGTTTGTTTCTTCATTTGTCTTGTAACAACTGTCTGTTTAGAAATTATTGATATGCTTAAGGAAGCAATGAACTTTTGATAGACAATTCACAACCATAAAAAGCAATGGATTTATTTGGTAGGCATTACAAAATGTTATCGCAGAACAAAGCAAAACACAACTTTATCTTCTTCCATGCTTATAAATGAGCAGTCTCATTAGCAGTCAATCTAGAAATCAGGAAGCTTTTTCATACGGAATCTCTTCCCTTCTTCCTAGCCTTGCTCTTCTTTGTCCTTTTGTCTTTTTGTAGACAATCATAACTCCAAAAAACTTCAGATGAACAGGTTTTCAAAAATGTTCATGAATTTATGTCAACTTTATGAAACTATTTCAAGAACAATTGAAATAATTGAACACTTGGCATTTTTGTCAGACACTCTACTATATGATATATTATTTTGAAATTCACTTTAATTTTAATGAGGTTTTGCATCAAATCAAGGTTTTATCCAACCTCAAATGCAATTTCATTGTGTATATATTATATACACTATAGCACTATATATTATATATGCTATAGTATACATATAATGTGTATATATATGTGTGCGTATGTATAAATGATAAAACATAAATATTTCCCTTTTTTCCTCCCTATTTTTTTAGAACAGTAGAAAAAGCAAAGGAATCCAAAACAGAGTTTTTCCGCTCCCCTCAACACTATACCTCACTGTGGCAATCTCCACCCCATTCCTGTGGCCCTCCGGGCATGTGTACATTTCTAACAAGAAAGATCAGTACTGGAAACTGCTCCAAATCCTTCCTGAAGAATTTCTAGTTCTATCTTCTTTCACCCAGCAGCTTCATTTTTGTCTTAAAAGCTAATGTCAGTCAATCAGCATAAAGAAAATAGTTAGATAACTTCAGTGAAGGAAAAAAAAATACAGTATGGATAGATTTTACAGATATCAGAAGTCACACAAACACTGGCGTAAAATTACAGAATGTGAAATCATAGCTCAGTTACTGCACATAGCCACCTTTCTAGCTTTCATTCCAAACTGTCAGTATCCATTGCAGCTTCAATTCATTTATTACTGCACCTTTCTTTCTGCCTGCCTGTAATCATTTATAAAGAAAAGCAAACTTCTGTTGCATCTACCACTGCTGCTGAGAACTTGAACAAAACTGTTTTTCATAGATATTAGCCAAGCTTATTCCCTTACCATGTAGAGCTGTACTGTGAACCACGTCTACATTTAGACCGCTGGTCAACACGTATGCTCATATATCTTGCTCTAAATTAATTAAATTGTTGTAAAACTACATAGACTAGCTGTGTTCTCATACCCTTTAATCCAATTCTATACTGATTCCTCTCTGAAACTGTAATGTCAGATTAAGTTAAATCACCTTACATTCTAAGTAAATGTTTTGTAACCTACAGGGTAGCTTAAGAAATTGTGTTCCACACTATTCGTTTCATTTACCTGTTCAACTACTCTACCTAAGTGATTTTATTTCCATGATTTCTCTTTAAATCTAATTTCATTAGCATTTAATGATTTCCGAAGGTTTTCTCTCTCTTTTTACTCAGAAAATCCAGTTGGTTTTTGTCAGTTTACCACTGGCTAAATAACAGGCCCTATCCACATCTGTCTTTATCACCAACATCCATGTCTATAGTATTAGCAGTTGTATATGTACAGAATTTTGCAATGCTCCACAGGAGGAAATTGTCCACTCTGATATCTTGAGGTTTCTTGATGAGAGGGTAGAAACATTCAGGGACGCATTGTTGCCTGTGCCAGCAATGGTCTATGTTAATGGACTCTTAGCAATACCAAGGAAAGAATTATCATCAGTAAGACTTGATGAAGTGAAACCCACAGACTGCACCATTTCTGCATCTAAAACTAGCTACAGTGAAAGAAGTCTAAGGACTGCTAGATAGCATATCCATCATTTTATTCATCACCTTTCTCAGAATTTTGGGGAAAGCTGAAGAGTTGACATTACCTCCTAAGAGTGTCGGATTTTAGTCAAGGCACTGACATAGTTACTGCCTTAAAAGAAGACAACATAAACTGTGAAGAGAAGAAGAGTTATGCAACACAGTGAAAGCTTACCAGATTCTTTTCTGTCTGTAACCACTGAAATCTTCACTTCCTGGCCACTAATATTTTTTTTCTTATCCTCTTCCCTGAACATCCACATGTTTTAAAGGAGCTTTGGGGATGGAGACTGACAGCCCCTGAGCTCATCCAGGGGAATGTGCAGAAGCCAGGATGCTCCACAGTTTTCAATATCTTGATTCACATTGTGCTAGTAAAGTTTTTAATTAAACTCAGCGGCAGATAGTCTGAAGCAGCTGAGACCCATAGCTATTGTGTATGAAGGAAAAGCATTGAAGGAGTAGATGGATAATTATATTGAAATCAGGACACATTTCAGGCTCCCATGTAATTATCTAGGTCATCAAAACAGTCCCTCAAAAACAGGAAATCCTTGCAATTCAGACTCATTTATATGTTTTTTAAGATATAATATCAAGCTAGGACAATATTATTGTGCATAGTATAATTTTAAACCACATATTTATCCCACAAATCTTTTCTTAAAATACAAACTCCTGAAAAAATAACCTCATCTTCCTCTGCATTCAGAAGTATCTAAAAATATACCCCACCTCACATCTGCATAACAAGTGCTGGTTTGGTAAAGCTTATCTTCCAGTTTCTGGAAAATGAGGCGGAAAAGAAAGGTGAGAAGCCAAGACTTGCGTCAAAGAAGGAAATAATACTAGGAGGATCTTTGCCATCATGTGTCATGAGCTTATAAAAAATCCAAGACGAGAGTAAAGAACCAGCTATGACACTGGATAGGTGTCATAGAAATCTGTAGAATGTATATTAACAAAGCTGTCATATTCTTCAATAGATGTAAATACTGATTGTTTTGGGAGTATTCTACTTAGGCTGAGTGCAGTGCAGTGCAGTAACTTCAGAACTTCAGTTAGGACTAAATCCTAAATAGAAAACCCTCTGTCAAGTTTGGGTTGGAATTTATGTCAAGTATGATAATTATTGTCTCATCACCTGCAACTCCTTGCTTAAAAAATCAATGGAAGTCTTCAGAAAGATTTGATTTTTTCCTTTCTTTACTCAAAAGTGCCTTTGTACTTATAAAAATACCTGCTTATTCATCAATTCTAGATCACTTTAGA
This sequence comes from Phaethon aethereus, assembly GCF_964289735.1. Taxonomy (NCBI): domain Eukaryota; kingdom Metazoa; phylum Chordata; class Aves; order Phaethontiformes; family Phaethontidae; genus Phaethon; species Phaethon aethereus. The sequence goes on along the minus strand of NC_138576.1, from coordinate 68,046,173 downwards.
GCGAAGCTGAGGTAGACAGGTATAATATTCATTTTACATCAGACCACCACAGTCATCATTGTTTGGGTGGTGACCATGGTAATCACCACAATGGACAACACCTGTCTGTGGCACCAGAGCTACATCACTGGTTACATTCCTGTTTGTCCCCCTGCAAAAAATCCACACACCATTGCCACCACTGTGAACACACCACTATCTAGTGCTTCCAGACCATAGTCATGCAGCTGGAGCCAGACACTGTGGGCTGTAGCTTTTTATGGTGCATTGTCATCAGCTTTTTCTCTAGAAAGTTGGATCCCGCTGCCTTGAATACATTACAGCCCTTTGACAGAATGGTTTTCCAAAAATAAACAGGAGGACACAGAGTAGTGTTCCACACATCCAACCACACTGCTCTACTCTTCCCTGTTTCACATTTCTTTTCCCCTTCTCCAACTCAGTGATTTCAAACAAAATTAATTTAAAAAGAAATTATGTGTCTCCTCTTTCTTGTGCCTACTCTCCCCAGTCTTTCTGCTCTTCCACTGCACCTTTTTTTTTTTTCTCCCCTTCCAATCTACTGTTCACTTCCTGGAGAGCTAGAGCTCTTTCTTTACCAACCCCGGTTCTTAAATATGCCTTGAAATGTTATGCTGCCATTCCCTTCTTATTAACTCCCTCCACATCCAAGGGCCTTCTCATAAGCCTGCTGGCCCCGGTTATGTTCCCAGCACCAGGCAGTGGAGGCCTGACAGGGAGGATGTCAGTGGCCATGACGTCTGTTCCCATTCCCTTGTTTTCTTACATTCCTGGGCAGAGCTCTGATATGCAATGTCTGCTGGCTCCGTGGATGCTTTCAGGAAACAGTGAAATTGCTTGTTGTTGTCCCTCCACTCACACTTCCTTGTTTTTTTCCATTTTTGAGCCTTTGAATCTCACACTCCTTTCCCTTTTTCATTTCTTGGCACATGAAGTCACCTGATTCATCCCTGTTCTTTTCCCTCTAACCTTACCCCGTCCTTTCCTTGAGAGGTCTCGAAGATCCTGTTGGACTGTTGTCTAAGTTGAACCCGATAAAGATTGTGGCTGTAAGAGAAGCTATTTAAGGAAAGCCTGCAAGCCTGGCCACTTCCTGCCATACTTTCAATACACACTCCCCCACCATCCGTAATTGTTGCAGTAAGGATGCTGGGAGGGTACATCCCTGCTTCTTCTTTTCAGTATGTTTTCATGGACCTGCTGTCCAATATTTTATCTACTTCCTTTTTGCAGGTGTCTGTATCATCTGCAACCACAACTTCCTACGGCAAAAGATTCCAGAAGCTCAATACCAGCAAGTACGCTCTTATTTGTTTTAAAGTAAACTCTTACAATTTTCTTGAAGTGTCACCTAGTTTTACTGCTGCAGGCTCTTGTACCAAGATTCTTCTTTCCTCTTCTGACACCTTCATGATTTTGTAAAATTTGCTCACACCTCACTCCTAGCTGGAGAGTCCCTGACATTTTATCATCTTCTCATAAGCCAGTTGTTCCTCCATAATTTTAATTGTCCCTTTGCCTTCTCCACTGTGTCTTTTTTGAGAAGCAGAGACCAGAATGTCCCATCATGCTTAAGATTTAAGCACATCAAAGTCTTGTGTGGCAAACTGTCTCTCTCTGTCCTGCTCCTAGTAGCCTTTCTGATGATGCTAAGCTCTGCTGAGTTTTCTTTTTTATTTGTTTGTGGCTACCACTGCATGCCAAGAAAGTTATTTCAGACAATTGTCAACCCAAGATCTGTTTGTTAAGTGTTATTTCCAAGTTCAGTATGGGAGAAAAGTAACATATAATGGAAAGTGAAATGACTTTCTCTCTGTCACAGTAGTTGAACCAGACTTAAATTTCAAAACGTTTCTCTTCTTGTTTTCTCTTGCAGTCATCAGGCTGCTTGTGTGTTAAAGATCAGCTCTTCCTTTTCTCTCCAACTTCCCCTGTAATCTGTTTACTGACTTATCTCTCTTGATATATTATAAGGAGTAAGTGAGCACTTCTAGAAAGCTATGGCTTCATGGTCATCCTCAGCAACTTGATTTACCAAGGCATAACTCACTGCCTCCACAGCTGAGACCCTGGCTTAGAACCAGCTATGCTCATGGCTTGTAGCTGCAAAGGGCAAAACATCACTAAGCTAAAACAAATAGATAACATAGCATCACAGGGACACAAAAGTGTATTTAAAGAGAACACCAGACATTTAAAATATCCTTTGAAATCCCACTCTGAATATAGCAAACTTCAGAACACTGTTTACACACATGCTTTCAGAAAACCCTACGAAACATGCTGTAAGTGAAAGGTTTTTAAGTTCTCATTCACATCCAAAGCTAAGAAAAAAATTTAAATGCCTGAGCTGTCTCCTCATCTCATGAGAACCGTCCCCTCTGACAAATAGCTCTTCTGGTATCATAACGAAGTCTTTCCTCATTGGGCCTATTTTAAACTATTTTTATTGTTTTCTGCTATGCACATTATGTTGGCTAGGTAACTTCCTAGCCAGTTTGTGTTCTCATTTGAAGCAAGAGCCTACCAGTAAATAAAAATGTTCAGTTACCAAATGAGATCTGAAACTGCAGTCCTATCATGTCAGACACCATTTAAAAAAAACTATAGTGGGAAAACAGGAAATAACACTGATTTGGGATTCATTTTTGAGTAGCATTCACTAATTAACTATTCCAAATGCATTAAGAGCCTGAGGGAATCTTCCATGTCTCAGTGGTGGAGAGGCAGTTAGTCAAAACTTTTTATTTATAACAGTCACAAGAGTATTCAAACCAGGGGCTCTGTGCCTGCTAGCAAGGGAATTAAGTAGTACCTGAAGTGACACTTCTACATCATGTCTTACAATAGTATTCCACACGATATACACATTAAACTAAGTTCTTTAAAAAGGTAAAAAAACCAAACAGTTTTATGAATTTTCTTTTATAATGGACCAAGCTCCCTATAGGTTTTCCATACATACATATACAAAGCTCAGAAGACTTAGTCTCTTAGTGTCTCTCAACTGCCCAAATTAAGATCACCTGTATTAAATGTGACATAATAATCCCAAAGTTAAATGAGCGAGGTTTAGATGATTAACATATAAACTTTCATATTTTTAATGCTTCCTCCACATTCCTCCTTCAGGTTTTCTCTTCTGCTGCAATGAAAGTTCAGAGGTACTTCTGTCTTTACTGCTTTACATACTTCTATTTCCAGCCTACTAGCCTGCATATAAATACAATGGTCCAAGCTCTTCCTGTCTCTTCAGTTAACATTTGTTCCTTCTAATGTTCTCAGTATTACCCCATATTTTCCTCGATGGTCTCTAGTATTTCTATTTTGAACATCTGTAAGTTAGTAGCCTTTGAATGGCTAGGAAAGTTAATTTAAATCATTGAAAGTCCAAGTTCAGCACCTTATTTGGTCTCAAACGCATTTTGAATGATAAGAAAAGGAAACAAACAGAAAATGTGTTATGGTTTTCCCTCTACAGTAGCTGGAGCTGAAGGTACTTTGATATGCAAGTTGTGTTCTGAGACTGCCATCAGATATCCAATTTTAATCACCCTTTCTAAAACTGTTGGTCACACAGTTAAGATCATGTCTGTTTAATACACACAGTAGTTTTAATACTGGAGTAATTCTACTCACTAATTTTGGAACAAATTTTTCTTCAAAAGTAAACAAGGAAACTTGGGCTGTACACTGCCTCAACTACTCAGCTCAGTTAGGCAATAAGCACACTTGCAAGCCAGAACAGCATCAGTTCCGATAGGCAGCAACAGTCCGAAAAGCAAATACAAGAACAATCTACATAGAGTGCAGTGTTCACTCTCTTCAGCTACTATCTATTAAAAAGTGAAGATAGAAAAATTATTTTTAGCTAAAAAGCTGTCAGCTCACACACCGCTTCTCTGTTGCATGACTTTATGTGTATTTGAAAACTTCTTCCTCTTCATGGCAGCTAAACAAAATTTACCACTTTTATGTCCTTTTTTCTACCTTATGTTTTAGGTTATTAACATACTGCCAGCAAAGCAGAGGAGGAAAAAAAAAGTGTATATCTTCCAGCTGACTCATTGATTCAAGACTTTCATAGGCTTAATTTTTATAGATTTTTTTTTAGGTTTCTTAAGTATTCTGACTTCCATTGCTTTCCCTCTTAAACAAATGGTATGAATTTTAAGCAGCTAATATGTAGCTACAGCTTTATACCACTGTGGCTGTTAAATCTTGTTTTGATAAGGAAACAATTCAGAACCAAGTTTGGTGAAATGCTTGCCTTCATGCTGCTCAGATGTCCTTGCTGTGGACTGAAGCAAACATTCTTTTATTTTTGTTCTGACCTCTGTTGACTCTCCTCTGCATTCCTTTCCCCTATATTTCCCAGTTCTGGAATAATTAGCAACACCCACTGGTGACAGCATGGCTGCAGCAACCTAACAGTGATATCTTGCCAACACCAGCTGTGCTTCAGTATTTATTTATTAAGATCACACTATTTACACAGGACAAACTTGCTGAGATGGCAAAGGGATGAATACAGTGGCAGCAGCTGAATTTCAGCTTGACTTTTGAAAGGAAATAAAACCCGTACTGGGTAACACTTATCTCTAAGAAGAGGAAATGCAAGCCTCTAATTCAGTTTTCAAGTTATGTTTTGCTGGCTCTTGCGTTTAGCTTATAGGTGATGGAGGGGAATCTTGTTCTGCAGGGTGTAGCGGGATGAAACTTTGTGCATGGCATTTCAACAACTGAGTGTGGAGACACTGGACATGCGGGAAAAGGATGCAGCAGTGAGGCAGGCACCCCGCTCACATTGCTAAGGCCAAGCTGTGACTGGGCAAGCCGGAGGCTCTCTTTGTAAGTCATGATACACTTGAATTTTCACATCTGCTTGTCATAACTGTTGAGCAACATGAAAACTAATGTCAGCAAGTCTGCTGCTTTCTAGTTCATATTAGGTGAAAAAAAAACATTAGGGAGGCTTATGACTTAATATGTGTGTGCTTTACAGTAGGATGAATGCTAGTGTAATTTAAAGGGCTAGACACTTCCTTTAGGAGGTCTTCGTAAGATGGGCTGCAACACAAGTTTGTGTGCAACACAAGTTTACACTAGAAGACACTGTACATTCCTGGCTGCTTTATCCCTTTTATTTAGAAAATTGTGTGTGTTTTCTGTTCCTCTACCCTGATTTGACTATTATTGCATATGATCCAGTACTGATTTCCATCTGCCTTAGATCTAGGAATAAAGGAGCTACCATTGAAATACGGGCCTAAAATGAACATCTAAGTATTCAGGACAGGTTTTTCTAAATGTTCCATGATATACATAGGACTAGATCCCTTAGTAATTTCAAAAGTAATGCCTTCCAAGGAAAATGGTGAACCCTGGAAATATTTTTCTATAAAGTGTATAAGCCAAAAAAGAGGTGTTTTTGGAAAAATCTTAAAATTTTAAGTTGAAAAATGAACTTTTTTTTTAATTCAAATTTATAGCAATCATTTTGTAGCCTTTAGTTGTCTAAACCAGGAAAATCTTCTGTATTATTTTGGGAATATTTTTAAAGACAATAAATGTCACAGGAAGAATTCAGAGTGAGAAGCTAAGAAGGAAAACTCTTCAGCTGCGAAAGCAGGAGTTAGCAATACGACCTTACTTCTGCCAATCTTTATGACACTGGTACTTGCTACTGTTGAAATACATTTTTCCTCTTTAGTCTTAGACACCTGGTTGTCAGGGAGCAGCAAGGCTTGGCTGCTCACCAAGGGAAGGGGAACCAAGGGTGACCCCAATGCAGACTGTGCCCTTAGCAGTGGGGAACTATCCCACAAGATCTGAGCATAGCAGGAAGAGCCAGGTGCTGGTAACAGGGTCCATCAACACTAAGCCATGAACCAGGGCCAGGGAACCTGGTGAAGAGCAGCAGGAAACAGAGCTGGAGACAAAACCATAGCATACTTTCCAGGGGTCCATCCAGGAGCTGGAGACAGAGCTGAAGACCCTTTCAGCATAGCTCAGGCAGGAGTTGGAGGCCCTGGGCCAAGTTGGAATGGGGCTCCTGGGCCAATGCGTGGGGGATCCCAAGTGGGGCTGGTCAAAGCCATTCAGACCTATTAGTGCCCTCAGGGCCCTGACACAGGGCCATCCTGAAATACACTATATGGTGTAACTTGGTTGAAAAGCAGTCCCAAGGAGCAGTATGTAAAAAGTTGAGGATGAAGAGCATTTACAGAATACTATCCCACACTGGGATTGTGGACTTACTATCACCTCACTGAAACTAAATATGAAGTTACCTCCTTATGCATGAAGACAAAACTTTGCCTAAAAATGTAATGCATGATCAGGTAATAAATGCCTAAATGGAAGCATAATTCAAATCTTTTGCTTTGGCCTTTTCTAATTTTTGAGTGTTGAGTCATACAACCTGAAAGATTTATAAATACATTCATGTGAGATTTGTATAAGACAGGCATGCAAGAAGTCAAAACTGTGCAGATGATGGTTTTGTCTCACCTCCAGTTAACAATGGTTCATCTTCGTGCAAGTATTTTGCATGCATATTTAAAGCTTCTCAGGATATATTATTTTTCCAAAGTGGGCAGCTTCTCTGATTTTAATCAGTGTTGAGTGATTAGTATTCTTGAAGATATACGTGAGAAACATTCTTAAGGTTCACCTGACCTCTCCAGCTATGTTAAGGATGATGTTATTTTTTATGAGCCATGAACACAGAATCATTGATTGCTAGGAGGTAGCTATAAAATCTGGAGTACATGATCAAAAGTAGTTATCCTTAGTAACTGTTTTCTGGTCTGCATAAAATAAATTGACCTTATATCTCTTTTTCATTAGTGAGCATCAATACCACAATAAGCATCACTACGGAATGTCAGGAACTTTTCTGTCTAACAGCAGCCTCAATATAGAGGCCAAAGGATGGCATGAAAGGCTGACCTGTCTCCTGTCCCACAGGTAGCAAATATTCTGACTCACAGTCAGGTAAAATGCAAATGCTTTCTGTGGTGGGAGTGTTCACATACCTGATTTTTGGACCAAGCTTTTTTATAAACAACTATAAAAGTGATAGCTCTCTAAGAAAACCTGGAGCTTCTCTTGACTCATTTCAACTTTTCTCTCACACAGCCTGCATACCTGTACAAGAAAACACTCCCAATTTTTCTCAATTAAAATCAAAATCTTGTTTCCAAGCTGTTTTACTGAGGCTGTTCCCTAGCTTGGGATTCAAAAAACTGTGAGCAATATAAATATTAATATATATAGATATAATGTAGCTATATTAAAATATAAAATAATATATCTTACTGGTGTTTTCACATAAAGTTTTGTTGTCGTATGGACATCTAATCCAATCCCCCTAGACAAGGCTGGACTGTTAAAAGCATCTTATCACATGGCAGTTCCTTGAGGTTTACATAAAATAATTTAGGACATTTATCTAATGTTTTTCCTGATTAGAACTTGGTATTATAAATGTCTTTTTGCAGATGCCATAATTAAAGGACTTGCTCAAACGACCAAGCAGGTCAGTTGCCAGTCTGGGAGAAAAGCAGGGTCTTCTTGCTCCTGCCTAGGGTCTAGCACCCTTTGAAACACTCCTGATGTCTACACAGAGCTACAGGGCATGACACAGGACTTGGGGAGGATCCACTCCTTCTGAACCAGCAGGTGGAGGCTTCATAGCCTAACCTAGAGCTTCTAAAATGACATTGAACTCTATGATTAGGCAACTGAAGACTTAGTTTGATATCAGTACATCTCAGTGTAGCTGTCTGCCTGCAAGTGAGGCATCCTGGCTGTTCATTTAGTTCAGGATTGACTAGATCACTGCATGTTCTCTGAACTGATCGGCTCTCCCTTGACTACAAGAAGAGTTAAGACACCCATGCACAGACAGACACCTAACTGTAGATACATACATGAGAAGACAGGTAGTCACTTACCTTTGATTGGATCTGAATCCCAAATTATATATCATAGAATCACAGAATCACAGAACAGTTTGAGTTAGAAGGGACCTCTAAAGGCCATCTAGTCCAACCCCCCTGCAATGATCAGGGACATCTTCAACTAGATCAAGTTGCTCAGAGCCCTGTCCAACCTGACCTTGAACACTGCCAGGGATGGGGCATCTACCACCTCTCTGGGCAACTTGTGCCAGTGTTTCACCACCCTCACTGTGAAAAATTTCTTCCTTATATCCAGTCTAAATCTACCCTCTTTCAGTTTAAAACCATTGCCCCTTGTCCTATTGCAACAGGCCCTGCTAAGTCTGTCCCCATCTTTCTTCTAAGCCCCCTGTAAGTACTGGCAGGCTGCAATAAGGTCTCCCTGGAGCCTCCTCTTCTCCAGGCTGAACAACCCCAACTCTCACAGCCTGTCCTCATAGGATGTGAAGGGCTCATGATATCTGTGGTTCCTCCTTTACATGAACAAATGTGCAAACCATCTTGATTCAACAGCTGTCTAAAGAATAGGGAAGAAAGGAGATTTTAAATGGAAAATAATTTATCAAATGCTTAAGTTACAGTATAATGTAAGGCTTTAAAGGAACTAATACACCATATTTGATGTGTGTTTTTACATGTATACTATTTAGCATTGAATGAACAATGTGCATGTTTAAAGAAATATGACCTTCAAAATGAAGCAAGTAGCTGTTGGAATATTGTGTCAAATTGTGCCTGTCCTTTTATTAAATATGGTCAGTTACGCATCAGCCAAGACAAAAAAGAATTAAAAAAATTCAGGATTATTATAAAGCAGTTTTTAACTATTTATAACAAATAAATATATACATTCAAATAATTTTATTAACACTATTGTTATCTCTACATATATTTTTCTTTTCTTGTATGCGTACAGCTTGCTATCCATATGTAATTTTGATACAAGACTTTTTTTCTGACATAGCCATAATTGCACACTGTTTTACAAAAGTATTTTTAGAAAATGTTGTATGAGGAATAATGCATAAACTTGTAACTGAGATTAACGGAATGAAAAATTTCTTAACTTTAAATGTAGCATACATACACCAAGCCTAGACATTTACTTTTGAAAAAAAAAAGAATGTCTGACTACTATGAGCTAACAAAACACAGAGTGAAAGTCATTATGTAACCTTAACTTTACTGTATTTTTCTGCCTTCTGTGATAGTGTATGCATTAGCTGAGTCTAAGACAATGCATGAGATGTTTTTTAATTGAATAAAAAATTGAATATAAACCTAGATATGAAATAGTTCTTACTGTTTACAAGAATCCAACAATGTAAAATGAAAAGCTGTAATGTCATAAAAGCTCTAGGAAGTTAATTAACTTTCAAGGCAAATTTTTCCTTTTTGACATTGTCAAAAGAGTTATAAGGAGGACCTTGTAAGGAGGTCATAAAATCACTCAAATATTTTCTTAATTAAAAGTCGTATGCAAAACATCTGTCTTGGTACATGTTTACTTCTGAAATATTGTGCTTTGTTAGATGATGTTCTTGAAGACCTTGTAGAGCTTAATAAGGACAAACAGAGGAACAGAGCTGTTATAGAATCTGAAAGATTTATTTAGAATTTGCACTAGAAGTCGACAGAATTTAAAGATAGAAGACATTTAATGAAAATCCTATAAAAAATCTAAAAAAATAATTCCCAGAACACTTCAGAAATTCTTTTAATCAGCAAAATATCTTTAATTCTAGGTACTCAACTGCCATTCATTAATATTTGCACTGTGTTTCTAAGTGCAACAGGTCTGTGACATTGCAGACATAAGATGCAGCTTTTTTTCTAAAGAGCAGATATGTAACATAGCTAAAGGGTCTGGAATGACAACTATAAACACTCAGTGACATCATTTCTAAGAGAAGATCTTCTTCCTTCTGTTAGCAGGTAGTGAAGCAATACGTCATTGCTATTAAATTAGTAGGATTAAGCCTACTGTATTTCAAAGTCACAGATCAATTTTCACAGTCTTTTAACCTATGGGATTTCAAATGAGAGGCAATTAATAGTGAAAAAATTAAATGCTGGCTGCAAGGAGGTTTTCTGTTTCAATGAAACTTATGTGTAGGAAATTGATTTGAAAACCAGAAGTGAAGGTTTAAGGACTAAATGATATAAATTGCGTGGTTTTTTCCTTTTTTTCTTTCCTTCTTCTCAAGAGTGATGAATAGTTATTGTTGCACCTATGCTTATATATCATGCAAAAGCAAAAATAAAAGACAACAACTTGCATTTGTAACAACCAAATGGAAAGTATTAGTCTTAAAACAATGATCAATAGAGATCATCTCCTGTCAGTGCTGGAAATGGCATTATATGAAGGGAAAAACACAAAAACAAAAAACCAAACATGAGGAGAAATAAAAGCAAGGTTTAGTCTATGTAATAGATCAATTATTTTCAGTCATGTCAGAAACTAAACTTCAAGCTTAGTGAACATAGCAGGTTTTCCCTTCGACTCAGTAAGCGTGAAACCACTTTGAAACCACAGTGCTTTTATTGTACTTTGACTACATTAAATTAATGTCCTCTGGTTATGCTTTTCACATACATAAACTGTGATTTCAGGATAGTTAAACGCAATTTCACTTAGCCATAGAGTGAGATTTCTTATTTTAAAAGTATATACAATTTAAACAACATGGAAAATAAATTGGAGAACTTTTAAACCAATTACGCATTTCACTGATGCAGTTAATTCAAACTTAATAAAACAATAACAGTATGATACGTATTAACATATCACTTTATGTGTTTCTGTAAGTGTATACAAAATTAGAAAAGTTGACGCAACAGGCATTAAAATTATACAAATAATTAATGTACCTTTATGAGACTGAAATAGAAAATCCAACAAGCACTCAGCACACACTAGGTGAAATACTGACCTTTGGAAATTAATTCGGGATTTGTCATGGCCTCTGGTGGTGTCAGGGCAAATCATCATTTAGCAAACGGTTTTAATATTCATATTTAAAACTATATGTAACAATAATTTAAGATGCCCTGACTTCCATCAGCATCCCTCAATAAACTCTTAAATAATAAGCAATATAAGCTTAAAACTTATTTTTGTATTAATTAATAACTTATTTTACAGTTGTGACATCAAATGAGAAAAACTGACTTTGCTATCGTAATTCCCACAGTGACCAAACACAAGCTTTCACACACTTCTTCATTGTGGGATTTATAATCAACAATATTAGGAAACACTCTCCACATTATACTCAATATCAAATGTCTTTATTTATCCATTGTATACATTGTATTTCAAGATTAAAATCACCTATAGGAAATTCACCTATAACAATTTATTTTTCATTATTTCCCTAGTGCTGAATGCAACTAATTCATTAAAAAACAAAAATAAATATAAAAGGTTGCTTTTGACTCTGGGATCTCCATCACCTTATAGGTAAAAATCAGTCTTGGTAGGCCAGCTTTTTGAACTATTGTATTTATGTTTGACATATATCCACATTTGACAGTTTCTTTACCAGTCAAATATAAAAATTGACTAAAAACAACAAAGCCTGAGGCTGAATAACCAGCCTCCAAAGCCTAAGTGACCTTAAACGAGGTAGACTCCTTTAAGTGCTGCATCAGCACTTAAATGCTGCCTCAGCTACTGATGCACTCACCTGTGGAGTGGATTGTGGATTTCAGTCCATTTAGATTTGGTGAGTAGTCCAGCCACACACCATTCCTGCTAGCTGTTGCACCTTCAACTTATCCTGCTATGGCTACCATTTAAAAAGAGCAGTTTCCACAAGATTTTGTGAGGGTCCTTGCATACATGTGCTATTGCTACATGTTAAATATCCTCATAGATTTTCCCTTCAGCAGTTGACTTCCTCTCAAATGGCAATCTGTAAGCTGTGCTTCTGACATCCATGTTTCTTGAATTTTTAAGAATAACCTTTCTTTTTTTTTCAGAATTTAAAGATGAGGAAGGCATTAGTACCCCCATAGAATGTGCATGGAAGCAGATCCAAATATCTCCAACAATAGACCAATAGTAGTCAACAGACACTCTGCGAGAAAAGGAAGATTGAAGTGGGAAGTCTCAAATGAAAACTGAGTAGTTGCTTTAGTTGTTACTGAATAAAATCTGCATTGTATGTTGTATGCAATTGAATATGGACTTGATTTTAAGATTATAGATGTCTTTTTGAAGAGTGATAGGAATATACTATCATTTCTTTATTGATAAAAACAGCAACAAAACATTTATCTCATAATTTTACAGATTGATTACAGATCAAAATAATTACAGATACATAGAATTTTGCCAACTGTTGACCAGAAGTACTTTCCTTATACAGAAAAAACCATAAGCAGTTTTATCCCAGTACACATGATCATAATCTATGTACTGAAAAGATTCCAACTTCTACAATACAAATATCTTATACATATGCTGGTATCCATTAATCAATTACAAGAGTCACAACACATCCACTTTAGAATTGAGATTAAGGAACAGAGATTTTTTTGTATCTGAAATACTTTAAATTGCTATAAACACCTGTTTGCATCTGTCTAATATGCTTCAAATATTCATTGTACCTTTTCATTCATTAAGTTTTGACACCTTCTATCACCTTAACAATGTTATTAACCTCTTTACGTGAATGTTCTTCAGAGCATAATAAATTATTCTTGAAGTATCTGATAATGGTTAGAGATGGGCAACATACCAACAAAAACATAAATTTCGATAGTAACATTCAATGAAATCTCACTAACAGCCAGGTATTAAAGATTAAAATACTCCTCATTTCTTTTTTTACAATATTTTCCATAATGTTTTACATTCTAGTTACATGAAGGCCTAGTTGGGTAGAAGGAGATGGATGTGCACAGAATTGAAGAACAATTGGCTATTAACAGTGGTTCTTCATCTTATTCCACCATCCATAACACAAAAGTCTAATTTACAATAATCTTAAATCTAGACAGTTAGGGCAAGACTGTAAAATAAAAGATAAATGCAGAAATCAGCACTTTTCAACTCATAAGTGTAAAGATATTACAAATATTATTTAGTAGTTTCTTCACTGTTAATAGAAAAAATATAATATCTCATGGAACACACAAGGATAAAGTTGGTATTGAGTTATATTGAGCTGAAAGGTTAGGTTCGGTTAACATAAAAGAAATTTATTACATTTAAAACAGCCTATTAGGATTAAACAGAAATTAATCAGATCTTTGCTACCTAGTAGCTGCCTCTCAGGCAGCAGTTGATCAGCCCCAAGATACCTCTACATGGCTAATAGCTGCCTCCGAGGTGTTGCTTGGTGGAAGTTAAAACCTTGTTGCACATTTCACTGTAAATCCAAGAATTGAAAATAACAGTGAAAGCACGTGGCATGGGTCAACAGTGTGGTGTCTGATCTGTCTGTGGATTTCCCGTGTGAGAGGGCAAACCTTTGTTTAAGCAGAGAAAAAGCAAATCTGTTTTATGAAATAGCACCAAATCAGATAATACTGCCACAAGGTTTTATTTTGTAACCAAGTGAAAAGGACCTGAAGACAGAGGAAGGATGGTTTTGTGAATGATGAGAAAGGTCTGAAAAGCTGCATTCTTTATCTCCTTTAGATTCCCCCTCTGGTGACAAGTAAACTAATTTCCCAGGTGTACTCTAGTTGTGCCCTTTCTACCTTTCCTAGCCACAGTTTGAAAAACAGCACAGATACTGTCTACCAGTAGATGGTCCACCTACTGATATACAGTGTAGATATTTCTATCTAAGTTGGTTATCTACGCTCCCTTTGGAGTCAATTAAAAGAAAAAGCCTCCCAGGCTTGTCTGAACCTGAGGTATATCTCTAAAATGAATTGGATGAATTGGCTGAACCAGTTCCCTTTTTATGAAATAAGAACAAAGCTACCACAGTTCTCAGGAGTGTGACGAAGACATCGGGTGAGGCATAAAGTGTATAATATAACCTAATTCCTGTATAAAATATTATATCAGTTGTTTTCAAACAGTTAAAAAACAAAGCCTGTGTTTTTACTCTCTGACCCTTGGACAAGAGAAAGCACGTACCCAAGACAGCTGCAAAGGTCAGGGACCCAGCCAGACCCACAGCAGCTTGGACGGTCTTTGTCACCGGTCAATGCTGACAGTTTTAGGGAAGATGCCAGATGAGAGTTTGTAGAGAAACTAATTCTGGCAAGTGTGTCCCTAGCTTTACTTGGAACAGTACATTTTGGGGAAAACTTTCCTCTTCTAAACTCTATAGGAGACTGCCATTATACTTTTTTTTTTAAAGAATAACTGATCTCCTCTCTGATTATTCAGACTTCACAGGGATAAGTTGTACTACAAAGTAATTTGCAGGAAAATTAAATGCATTATTCTTTCCATAATAATTACTTCTACAAACCACAGTATAAATAAGTGCAGCTTGAATGGCAGCTTAATTTATACACAATGCTAGATTTCAATTTTTGATTCACTCCTGAAGTCTTCTCTGCCTCAGCTTTTGATCTTCCTATAATCTTGATACTCTCAGTCAGAGAAGGATGAACTTTAGGTGTTGCTAAAAATAAAGTGTGTAAAAAAACTGCTTCAGCTGACAATACTCAAGATTTTTTGTATTCCTAGAACAAAGAGTATGAGTGCACTGGGGACCACTTAAAGGTCATTTTTTCAGTATCACATAATGTTAGAACTAAGGAAATAAACAGAATGTTCTTGGCTGAAATGAGTCAGACCATTTTCAAGTGTACAGTATAAGCCATTAAGATTTGTTTCTGGCACATGATCACTCAAAAGAATAATGACTTTCACCAAAAATGAGATTAGTTAATTGCCTAACCTGCATTATCCTACATAATAACACTGTAAGCTGCCTTAGTGCACTCTTCTCTTAAAATGTTTTATCCATTGTGTCAAATTCTACTATTCTTTTCAGCCTCGCCACAATGGTTGAGGCAACAGGGCTTCACTAACCTTACTAAGAGCGCAATCTAACCTAATTTTGTGCCCTGATATAATAGGCTTAGAGGCTGATCCTGAAGAGACTAATGCCTGTCTTAACTTTCTGTGCAGCAGCCAGTTCCACTGGCATCAATGAAACTCCTCAGAGTGTAGAAAGAGTATACACATCCATTAATCTTTGCCGAACTGGAGGCCTGAAGTCTGTGTGAATGAAACAGGACAGGACTATGTGATATAAAGCAACATTTTACAATGGAGAACACTATGACATGGCAAGTATGGCTGTATGATTCTTCCAAATGTTTTTCTGAATTTTTTGAAGTTGAGTTTTAATTATTTTGTACCGCAGAATGTATCTGCAAAAGCTATATTTTTTTTAAAGTGATGTCGTAAAGAACTGTGTAATTTTGTATATTTTGTATATAAAACCCAATCCCTTTTTTCTTAAGAATGGGATGGAGCATTACAGCAGATTAAAATATTCCTCTATCACTCTTTTCAGTTGTTGCCGATTGAAGTATGAACACTTTAAACATAAATAAATATATTTTGGTTTACAGTAAAATTTCTATAGGTAGAAACAGTTTTTATTGGATAGTTTTTCATTGCCTGTTTTTTCCAATGCAGGCTATAGGCAAATGAAGATAAAACGGTGATCCTGAAAAGTTATTGTACACATCTTAAGCTTGGAAATCAACACATACGTATGTACCTTAGCTTGACCTTAAATTCTAAGGAACTGGAGACTGAACAAGTGTTAAGGTTTTTTCCACTGAAATCTTGTCACTAATAAAGATTTGGAAGACATGGTGAATCTGTCATTTATAACGTACATTTTTCTCTGAGTAGCTACATCACAGAATTTTATTTTAGCAGAAAGAGACATCTTTGGTTCCAGTCTATTCCAGACTGAGACTAACGTGTCATTTGTCTTCAGCTGGTGTTTCAAGACCTAGTCCTTGTGCATAATTGTCCTACATAAATCCTTTTCCCCTAGATGCCATTAAAGCAGCTTTTCCAGCTGATGACTTAAGGCTGTTGTATTATCTGAGAGGTTGTCTGTCTTGTTCTCGACACAATAGAGCATATACGGATTATAGCAGAAAGCAAAGCTAATTATATCAGATGAGTACAAAACAAAGGCTATTTCAAAGACATTCTGTTATTGGCAGGTGACAGTTATTGACCAGTGACTAGACCACTTTCTTGGTCTTTGGTTAACGCACATCAAAGTAGAACAAGTGAAGTTATCATACTACCAGAACATTATTTAAAGAACAATAGGAGGATTAATTGATGAATTTGAGATAATCGATTAACATCAATACTATAGCCACATATGCTTGTGCTTGACTTGAGGCTGATAAAGTCTGCAGGGCTAAGCACAGTTCATATATATTTTATGGACAAAGCGCAACAGAACAGATCCTCTCTCACTTGGCCGAAAATATACAGGGAAGAAGAAAAGTTACACATCAGTGTGTGTAACTAGTAAGAGCAGGAGCGTGGGGTATTTGAACTGTACTCAGGGAGCTAAAAGAAAGAAGGTAAACATGAAGAAAACTGCATTTGTTTGCTGGTTTCCTAGGGAAGTGCTTTTATAGGGCTGGGTTCAACTGAAGTTTGAGAAAGAAAATTGTTATGAGCAGCCCTGCCCTGACAGGAGAGGTGAGCGTCTGCCTTACGCTATAAACAAGAGGCCATTTCAGAAGTATATTCTGTCCTTGCTCTTCCAAGGGAAAGGAGCCACCAGCACAGCAAGCTTCAGCTGCCGAAGAGAATTCTTAATGAGGATTCTCCATAGGGTCTGTCTTTGCTTTGAATAGTCTGCACTGTAAGTAAAAGAGCAACTGTCAGTTTTATTATGTGATTTGGAGTGCTGATGCATATTTTCATCTTGTTTCAGTGCTTTCTTGCCCCCATCAAGTGGAGTTCTGATAGAAAAGTCCAATGAGAAAAATAATGTAGCTGCACTTAAATATTTATTAAAAACGCTTTTATTTCTCCTCGCCTTTCATACCATAAAATATTAGGGCTGAACTGAAAAGTGTAATAACAACTGAAGGGACTAGCTGAATGTGTTGCACTCAGATAGGCTAAATGTTAGATGCCTCACATTAAATACCTGTTCTTGGTACCTACCGGTGCGAGAAAAGATTCAAGAGTGGTACATTCTCATGTTCACTTTCTTTCCTCAGTTCTCCTTTACATATCGATTATATTAAGAAATTAAAAAAAAACCCAAACCTTTTTTCCTCACAATATCATAAGTACTAATTTTTATGAAGATATTAAAAAGTGACTTGCATGAAGGACTTGCCATGTGAAGTATTGCTGATTTTGAAAATATTTCTTATGAAGGAATAAATGATAACTCATATTGTTAGCTGTCTAACAGAACAATTCTGTTTTAAAAATTTTGAAATCCCAAGAAAATACCTCGGAATAGTCTTGATCAAACTTTTCAGACTATTGTTCAAGGTATCAGCATTTCTTTAGACACCCTCTTTTAAAAAAAAATCTTATAACACAAATCCACTTCAGAAATGCCACTTTTAATGACTCTGCTAAAATTTTAAGTTTTAAAATTTTACTGTAATTTTACTAAAATTTTACTGTATTGTAAAAATGGTTCCTGTAATACACAAGTTTTCTGATAACCATGACATATAAATTGCCTGCAGAAGGAAATCTGAAGAGTATATCTTGAATTCAGCTCATCTGTCAAAAGCACAGATAATTTCTGACCAGTGTTACAGTAACAGTTTTGAAAAACCTGCTTCGGACTGTTAGTAAAAGACAGCTATTGGAGAGATAAAAGCACCAGCTTGGAAAATGAAAACTCCTTTAAATTTCACTTAAAGGAGACTATTTCTGAGTAGTTACACACCCTGAAGTTTTGATTTTGCTATTTAAAAGTCTTAAGATGAAAAGGACAGCAAGAAGAGAAGGGTTAGGATTGAGATAGCAAGATTATCTTTTGAGATAACACAGAAACATGGCAGTAACAATAACCCCATAGATTATTTGCAAAGTGTCCCATGTAATTATGAACCTGATGGGTAACCTCCATAAAATATTCTGAAGGCAGACTATAGAGCAGAGAAGAATTTAATACATTTATAAATATTTAAGGAATTCTGGATAGAAGTTGCCATTTTATTAAGAGGAAAGAGGAGGAAATACCTAAATCATTAAAACAGAATCATATACATCTAGTAAGACTTCCTGAAGATTAACTAGCTGATGTTAGGAGGAGGCTGATTTCCCCAAGTAGACAAAGCACTTGCACACAGGTCCACTGAATAACCATGAGTAACACTTGATTGTATTACTGTGTAGAACAGAATGGAATGAAGTGTCCAGATGATGCAATAAGATCTTAGTACAATTAGGTACTCTACTGTGTGGGCTGCTGACAGCTTGGGGCTTCCACCTGTGCTTGTGGGACTGGACACAATCATAGGTGCACAGGGTTTTATATCTGATTAAGGTACAAATATCTAATGGGAGCCTAATTAAGGAAGTCTATATCCATCTACCATCAATTCCTTAGCTCCATCTACCATAAATTCCTCAGCTCCTCTGGCCCTGTCCACCTGATATCACATTTTCCCTGTTAGGGCTTTTCAGAGGAAAGTTTCTGTTTAGCTATTAAACATTCTGGAGTGTCTTCCCTTCCAGACCCATCTTCTTCTTCTCCAGGGACTTCTTTCAGAAGTTTAGGATTAAAAACACTGCTCTTCAAACAGAAAACACCCATATGTAAGAAACTGCTTGGCGAATGCCAGTCCAAAACCTTCACTCATGACCATAGACATATACATATACACATACTCATATGTATACTTAATCACTTAATGAAACAGGAGAAAGCATAAAACAATGAATTTGAAGACGATCAAGGTTCGTTGATTTAAAAGCTGAAAAGGGATTGTTGAAGCTATTTATTATGATATTATTTCTATTTTGTTCCTCAGAAAGGAGTTTCCTGAATTAATTTATCTTTTAAATTGAACTACAGCCCATATTTTTAAAAAATAATAATATACCTCTCAGCCTTCATATAAACATTCTCAGTGATGGGTATAATCTGTCTTAGGCCATGACAAGTTGTTGTAGTGGTTAATTATTTTTGTTGCAGAAAATGTTTGCCTTGCTTCTTGTAACTGAACACATCTAGCATGTTTCCAGCTCACTGGATCTTGTTATATTGTTGTTTTTCCTTATCACAGAATCACTAAGGTTGGAAAGGACCTTCAAGATCATCAAGTCCAACCATTAATCCAGTGCCACCGTGTCCCCTAAATCATGTCCTGAAGTGCCACATCCACACATTTTTTGAACACTTCCAGAAATGGTGACTCCACCACCTCCCTGGGCAGCCTGTTCCAATTCTTGACCACTTGGTGAAGAAATTTTTCCTAATACCCAATCTAAACCTCCCTTGGCGCAACTTGAGGCCATTTCCTCTCGTCCTATCGCTGGTTACTTGGGAGAACAGACCAACACCCACCTCACCCCAACCCCCTTTCAGGTAGTTGTAGAGAGCAACAAGGTTTCCCCTCAGCCTCCTCTTCTCCAGACAGAATAAGCCCAGTTCCCTCAGCCGCTCCTCGTAAGACTTGTGCTCCAGAACCTTCACCAGCTTCGTTGCCCTTCTTTGGACATGCTCCATCACCTCAATGTCCTTCTTGTAGTGAGAGGCCCAAAACTGAACACAGGATTCAAGGTGCAGCCTCACCAGTGCCAAGTACAGGGGGACAATCACTTCCCTACTCCTGCTGGCCACACTAGTTCTGATACAGGTCAGGACGCTGTTGGCCTTCTTGGCCACCTGGGCACACTGCCGGCTCATGTTCAGCCAGCTGTCAACCAGCACCCCAGGTCCCTTTTCGCCGAGCAGCTCTCCAGCCACTCCTCCCCAAGCCTGTAGCGTTGCATGGAGTTGTTGTGACCGAAGTGCAGGACCCTGCACTTGGCCTTATTAAACCTCATACAGTTGACCTCTGCCCATCAATCCAGCCTGTCCAGATCCCCCTTTAGAGCCTTCATACCCTCCAGCAGATCAACACTCCCACCCAACTTGGTGTCATCTGCAAACTTACTGAGGGAGCACTCGATCCCCTCATCCAGATCATGAATAAAGATATTGAACAAGACCGGCCACAGAACCGAGCCCTGGGGAACACCGCTTGTGACTGGCTGCCAATCAGATTTAATGCCGTTCACCACAATTCTCTGGGCTCGGCCATCCAGCCAGTTCCTCACCCAGCGAAGAGCAAACCTGTCTAAGCCACGAGCCGCCAGTTTCTCCAGGAGAATGCTGTGGGAGACGCTGTCAAAGGCTTTACTAAAGTCCAGGTAGACAACATCCACAGCCTTTCCCTCATCCACTAGGTGGGTCACCTGGTCATAGAAGGAAATCAGATATATAAATATATATGAACAAGGATTCTTCTTTGTTATTTGCCAAAATTATCCTTTGACATTTTTCTCTTGATAGAATAAATAATTTTTTTAAAAATAGGTCTTCTGGTTTTCTACTTAGATACATTTCATGGTGCTTTTCTAGATTCTACCCAATATTTCAATAAATTTCCTCTATCAATATAAGGCAGGAACACAGAATTCCAGAAGTATTTCTGCCATTATCAAGATTACAAGGAATATAATCTCTGTCTTCTCCTTGTCTCGTCTTTATATATATCAGGATTATATTAGTTCTTTTGGTCCCATTATGCTACCCATTACTTTTTCAGTTACTGTTTCCAGAATAAAGTTCTTATTCTTGAAGAAGCATGGACTTTTGTTGCATCTTTTGTTGCTACATATAGGACCTTTTATATTAATAAAATGTATGGTTTTTACCAGGGTAACAAACTGATCTAGATCACAACTACTGACAGCTTCTCCAGTGCTTGTATTGGTTGCACCTGTATTAGCAGTAATTCAATACTTTTTTCCTACTTTCTCCATATAAAGCATAGAGCTCTCCTGCGGGAGCTATTAAAATGCAGTCACTTGATTATGGTGCTCTGTTTATAATTACACCTTAAAAGGAGTTAGGTTTTAATCAATTTGTCACTGAAATTGCCATTTTCATTTTTATATATATTTTCTAAAAGTTAATTTTTAATAAATTTTCATGTTATATTGAAAAAAATATAAAGAAAATAAAACAAAAGGGTATTTTGAAAGAAACTAAAACACGTTGGTTTCTCAAAGCACTTGTGTTTTTTATAGCAAACTTTTTAATGTGTATGTGGCAGGGGGACGGAAGAGTGCCAAGGCTGACTTTCAGTTGGACAATGATGACATCTTTGCCATATTTGTCCAGTAAATAGAAATGAGTTATATATTTTCAATTTTTAAATGAAGAAGGTATTGTGATGCAAAAATTGAAATTTTTCAGTCATAGCTATCTATTTAGCACGGACTTACCATCCTAATACTCCATCCTACTGCAGACTACGTAAAAGTCTCCAGCTTTTACAAATATCTAAAAGCCCAAGCTAGAAATCCAAAAATCCTTGAGAAATGTTAATTTCTGCAGAGCAACTATATATTGCACAAATAATTCAACTGAGAAACATAGATCGATGGATTTGACAAATCATGGACATTAATTTTTTGGTCATTAAATGCTGGCTGGTGTAAATACTGCAAATACGTATCTGAGGACTTCATGCGTTAGGTAATCTTGAGTAGAGATAATAGACATTTTAATAAAATATGTTACTTGGTGTTGAACACCAAGGTCAGTAGCCAACTTTTCATTATGGTTCAGAATACACTTCCATTTAAAGGCATCATGGAGCAAACTATCTTTTTCACATAGTCATAGAGAACTTGTGCTACTGCTTTTTATGACATGCTGGAGCACTACCGTCCCCCAATTTACAACCACAACAATAGACAGCATGGTTTCCATAGCAACTAAAGAATTCCAAATGAGGGGGAAAACTAGGCTGCAGCATACTTCGGCCCCTTCATAGAAGCAGGAAAAATAGTAAGCAGACATGCAGGATGAAAAAGTACTTGATCTCCTCCTCTCCTCTCCTCTCCTCTCCTCTCCTCTCCTCTCCTCTCCTCTCCTCTCCTCTCCTCTCCTCTCTCCTCTCCTCTCCTCTCCTCTCCTCTCCTCTCCTCTCCTCTCCTCTCCCTCTCCTCTCCTCTCCTCTCCTCTCCTCTCCTCTCCTCTCCTCTCCTCTCCTCTCCTCTCCTCTCCTCTCCTCTCCTCTCCTCTCCTCTCCTCTCCTCTCCTCTCCTCTCGTCTCTCCTCTCTCATAGACTGCATGAGTGGCAGTGGTAAGAGCATCCCACATGAAAAGGAAATAAAAACTGATGGTGCCATACTCTATCATATGCTTCTTATATATGGATTTGCAGTACACTAGCAACCAGCAAAAAAGCAATTAAAAGAAACAAATCAATACCTTTACTTATAAACTACTGAGAAGGCTTCCTTGCAGTGCCTGTTGCAGTTTGCAGTGTCTTGCAATGTTGCAGGTTGCACTACATTTGATATGACAAATGGCAACATTCCTGAAGTCTGAAGCTTTTCAACATGCTTCGAATGCCACTGTGTATGCTTTCAGAGGTATAACATTTGTATGACCAAACTCCAAAAAGACCTTGAAATTATCATCTTCAAATTAATGATATACTGCTATGTGGGAAACAAAAATGAAGTACAAGAATCTAACCACTTCTTTGAGCACAAGTACCTTACTCACTGGGCAAAACGTGCGTTTTCTTTCTAGCCTATTATTTTTAAAAAGGTTGATTTTTTTTCAAGTTGCCAGGGGATACTTTAAATAAAGCAATACCATAAAATTTTATATTTGAATATATACCACAGAATTCACAGACCCTAAGAAATGAAAAAGAATAAGTTAATGTGCAGAAATAACGTTTTTTATGATTGTGAAGAAACTAAGGTAGTAAGTAAATATTTGCATTCTGTTACTGTTTTAAAAAGCCATGTTTCTAATCATCTACTGCTAATTAGGACAATAAAACCAGTGCCAGTCTACAATTGCCATTTCTGAAGTTCCAGAACTCTCTAAGAGTTTTTAGTAACCTATAGAGCACTGCAGGTTAATAGGACCTGTTTGGTAAGAAGCCTCAGGCATTTGCTTACATGTCTTTAAATTGGTCCAATTAGAATTTCAATGTTTTATAACAATAAATACATAATTTTAATTGGACAACTGGATGTGTACTCCCAACTCTTCGGACCTTCAAAGCATATAGATCAGAATTTAGGAAAAAAATATCCAGTACTTTTTGTCACTTCTATGGAATCCTTAATTCTTGTCAACATCATACTCCATAAAGAATTCATATTTATCTGCAGTAAGTATAAAGTAGTAATGTTTAAAGAGCTTCATGCTAAAAATGCTAATGCCTCGCTGTAAAACCTTAGCAACATCTCAAGCCACCTACAGACTCATCTATCAGACAACCGAATTGTTGAATTACTGTGATTAGTGGTATTATTTGACTTAGTAGCCATGTCTTCTGTCAACAGAAAAGAAGCTTAATAAAACAGAAAAACACATACAAATTTTCTGTAGTTTGTCTGAGTTGAGAATAAAAGCCTCAGAAAGAGTGTTCCTTCTTGTGTAGTGTAGAAAAAAGCACTGATGATTTTCCCTTATGATAATGTTTTGAAGACTTACGTTTCAGTCAAGAGTTTCTTAATGTCCTTAATTGTCCAAGCAAGTAGAAACCTTGTCTGTGTTACATTCCTAGGGACAGGTGTTTTGTAGCTTGGTCTCCTAAAGATATGAGGCTTACATCCACATAACCTGCATATATTTATCCATGCAAAGGTCTCCAACTGCCTGACTCAAAAAAAAACCCCAGTTCAGCCATGTAGGGTTTTCAAAGCCATTCTGTTCCTAGGCTACCAAAGGAAACACAGACATGATTAATGCACCAACAGAGGCGGGGAAAATAGCAAGTACAAGCACAACCTCTCAGAGATTCCACAAAGAAAGAAGGTGCTATGAAAATCCCAACTACACAGAAGCTTCAGATGTGACCTTAGATACAACAAGATGCAACCACAAGATGTAAGATCATCTTCTTATTTTGTTATAGTGCTCATGCTTTACCTGTTCAGACAAGAATATTGAGTGCCTTGAGGGCAATTTGGGTCAAATTTTTGTTCTGAAAGAATCTGTTAGCTGGGCATCAACAAGTATCTTGTCTCCAAACACATAAGCTATCCCCCAAAAAGTTGCTGACCACTTCTAAGACACCATTTATAGGAACAGAGGAGTATTTTTGCTACAGTATCTGAACTCTGGGCTTGGAAAGAAAGGCTGACCAAAGGGACAAGTCATTTCTTAACATAAATACAGAATATGGTTACCAGATATCATCCTGAAATTGAGTCATAAATAGTTTTACAACATAAGTTCTATATTAAAAAATAAAAAAAAAACAACAACAAAAAACCCCAACCAACCAAACAAGCAAAACTTTATGTGTAAGACCATATTCAGTTTGGGGAAAATTGTTTTTATTTCTAGTGCAAGTTTTCTCCTCAAATAAGGTAAATACCATAAGAACAGGTTAAATTGTTCTGAGGATTACAGGAAAAAGAAAGAAAGACCTACTAGGTTTTGAGTGTGCCTACAAGTTCTATTGGGGAGATAACTGGGTTATTTGTGAGTATTAGAAAAGATTATCAGGCTTCACATATGAATAAGTGGTTACAGCTGAAAACATTCTTTTTCTCTGTTGCACGTCTTTGAGCATGGTTCAATTCACATTTAAGCACCAGGAGGACATGTGAAAATGGAGGAAAGCTAGATATAAAATACTGATGCACTTGTACCAGCAGAGTCACGGTTAGGATTTTTCTGCTGATTTCTGGATTCGAAGCCATTAAAGGAGCAAGCATCCTGACTGTCTTAAGGGTGTGATAAGACAAGACAGCTGATTCCTTTGCTTTCTTTTGCTTTTCCCATTCCCTTTCAGTGTTAATGAGGGTAGTTTTCCTGTACTCCTTGCATTTAGCGTTTGGTTGTTGCCTGCCTTATTGATAGTTGTTCCAATCATCATTTTACTGAGAGAAATTCAGGCAGAATTCCTCTGGAAGCTTGTGATAGGAAACAAGGAAGGGATACCACCATAGCCTGATGGAGACATCACTGTTTTTTGGCATGTCAGCACCATGCAACAGATCATTGTGCTGAAGTTGTATTGCAAGGGCTGTTGCCTTCCATAGCTTCTGCCTGGCCGAAGTGCATACAGGGTGGGACAGAGCCATGACAAGATACTTACTTGATCCACAAGGCTGAATACTCCTGCCCTTTCAGCACTGAGTCTAATGAGCACACATATCATCACATTAACATGCTTCTACTGCTTCCAGGTTCAGTGTTAGTGAAGATCAGCTTTCTCTGCACTTTTCTTGAGGCACCCATGCATGATGTTAGCCAGTTCCTTACTCCTGTATTTCTAAGCTAATATGACTTTGTATTCTGTGAGGAAATATATACACTCCCTGAGGTGTATACAGAATCTGAGATTACACTGCCACAGTGAAAAGCTTATATATTGATACTAAGCAATAAACAAGGAATGTTGCTTAAACTAAAAATTTGGTTAGTGAAAACTGAAAACAACAACTTCTATGTGAAAAAAATGTACACTGTACACTTACAATAAACACTCACTTCTTATACTAGAACTTAATCATTTGTACATCTCCATTAAGAGAATTCAGGTTTTAAGAAAATTAAGAAATCACTCTAATATCTGCTCTAAAAGTGCTGCAGATGTGAAATCTGCCTGCTTGAATACAGGTCAGTACTTCCAGCTGCTCAGGTTACATCAGAGATATTCAACTAGTGCCAGATCCTTCATTCCCTACCCTGAGGTCCAGAGTGGACTTATTCCCCACAGAAATAACAGAAAACCATGGCAAATGTGTGTGTTTTGCCTCAAGCACAGTATCACACGAAGCAATGCAAACAACATAAATCCTAACACAATTACAGCTTATTAAATACATATTTACCAGTCCTCATATTGGTAGTTCAAAGAGATCTTCTTACTGTGGCTATGTCAGAGCAGTCAGTTAGACTAAGGCAATTAGGATGGCATCTCTAGATCCCAGACAGGTATACAGATAGAGTAGACAAAAAGCGTAGCTCAGTACCATAGTTTTTTAAATGGCAAGCAGTTTTGGGAAGAGAGGTGGTTTTCTTCTCGGGATTCAGCTAAAGGAACTTCATAAGACCTTTAGGAAATGCTAAGCTTTCACCCAGTGAGAACCAAACTCCTCCAACTACATATTTGAACCCCCTAGTCACTTTTTAAAATCTTGGTCAATCTTTTTTTTCTTGCTGTATTAGCACGTATGTTACTTGCCATTGATGAGATAATTGAATGTAAATAGTCACTGAAATTATAAGAAAGCATGTGCTTAAAACAGAGCAATGCAACGGACAAAGTAATCACCTGCCACGTCATGTGTAAATTTGGAAATATTAAACAATGTTTGAAATTTTTTTGATATATACATACATTATGTAATTTTGCTGTATACGCAACAGAACAGTCATTGCATAAGAATTGAATAGATCACATCATGTGGCAGGCACATTAAAACTAAAGCTGGGCCCAGAAGTGGGAATTATGAACACCTAAGTATAGTTCTCTTTTGACGATCCTAAGGGTGCCCCAAATCAGCTTTCCCCACTGACTCAACATCCTTCACTTCAGAGCCACAAAACACAGCAGGCCTTGTGTGTATGGAGAGCTTTCATTTGGGGATGAACAAATGGTTCAACACCCCATAAAGACAGACAGGTTTTATGAAACTAACTCCAAACTGAGGCAGACAATATGAAAAGCTTCGCCTGAAGATTTCTTTCTTTTCTTACCTCAAAGGATAATGATTGATCCATATGGCAAGGTTGTTTTTTGTGGAGTAATTAGTGTTTGAAAGGACTGCTGAATATGAAAAAAACAATGTAAAATAGTATGTGTCATTATTAAAAGAAAATCAGTTACAGCTCTGGAGTTCTGTGAAAGCTTTAATAGTTATTGTTGAACTCAAGTACATAACCACAGTCAGTCATTATCTTTAAGAGAATGCCAGCTTTGAAGGGAAAAGTACAGATTTTAAACACCACTTTACACATTAGCTTTTCAATAAAAGTTGAGAGGTCTCCTCGCTACATAATAAATTCTGGACACAAGAAAGAGTAACAATTCTACTATTAATGCTACTAACAATCACTGATGACAAATGGTACACAGGCTTACTATTGCAAGCAATTGTTCATGACTACTTAACCAAATTTTTAGACAAATGTATTTGGCTCTGTTTGTATCTCTTTCCACTCCTGCTGATCGGGCATAAACATTAGCTGAGAGTAAATGTTAAATTCTGTACAAAGAGTTGCAGAAACTGGATGTGAAGGGCCTAAATCTCTGGTGGTGCAACCATGGAATTTCGCCAGCACAGAAATTTGGCTCTACACATGCACACACAAGCGGTTGGCTGCCAGTTTCTGTGCGTACAGCCAAATGCAGAACAGGCACAATGACACGTAACTTAGCTAGGCTCTCACAAGTAACAAACACGTTCTGATTACAAACAGCAAATAGTCACATAGGTGCATGATTAATACCGAGTAAAATTCAGTCACATTCCAAAAATACTTTGTAAAACAAAGGCATTAACGGAAATCTATCTGAAGAGGCTACATTTGCTAGATTAATTATACATTGTGCAGTAGTCCTTTATGTGTAGTGCTGAGGCTAGCAATAAAGCAGGTAAGAGTTACAATATACAACAGCAATACAGAGCAGTTCTTCCGCAAAACAAGCAAATATAACATTAAGTTAAATGAAGAGGACAATGAAAAAGCAATGTGCTGCTGAAGATGTAAGCAGTGTTTAGTCTAAATTCAGCAAGACCTAGAAAGCAAGAGCATCTTCTGTTACCAAAATACAGCTGAGAATATGATACAGCTGTGGAATCCTGTATTCATGGAGAATTTTAATATCATTTTTAAAGCAGGAAAAAATGGCATTTCAAGCATACTCTGGACCTGTGCAAGACTCAGTTAGTAGTCTCTGTCACAGCTGGAGAACTATTGGGAAAAAAACATTAAAAATCCCACAGGGCCACATTGCTAGACATCCAAATAAATTTGAGTTATAGTACTCACAGTGGCAGAGTGAAACAGCTGTACAACAAACACTTGGTCATTCCTCTTGTGTCGCAGCTGGAAATCCACGGATGCATTGGGCTGCCTTGCTGGCAGGATTAATGTGCCTTTGCAGGACTGCTTTTGGTCCTGGGTGTTCTTCCTTTTCTATTTCCGACTAGCAGACTCGTGTTGGATAAGCCATTGAGCCTACGCTGATGAAACCAGTACATCAGAGATAAAAAGCTGAAACCCTCTACAGCACTTTGGGGTTCAGATATGGCTTTTTTACTATTCAGTCACCTAAATTTGTCTCCTGCTGGTGACCTCCTCTGTTTTCGTGTGCAACCACTTCACCGTACTATGGACAGCAAGATGAATTAGTGTGACTCCTTGGAATTTATACACCCAAAAAGACCCTGACTATCTTTAAAAGCCACAGCAAAAGGAATCTTTTAAAACTGCTTTCCTTGTGGAAGACCATGTTTTGGTCTTTGTTTTCTATGATCAGTTCTCTTTCACATAAAGTTTGCAGGCCTTTTAAGATACGACGGATTTAGAAAGGACTTCCAGGCTGAGGTCTCTGAGATGATAGAGTAGCTTGGGTATCTGCAAACTAAACATTCTATTCCTGATTTAAAAAAAAAATTTGTCATCTTCTCTTCTTTCTTTCTCTCTCGTATTTTTCTGGAACAGAATTCTCTCCTGTATTTACACATGTATTATTTCATCTAGCAAGTCATCAATCAAACATCAATATTAGACCAGAATGCCACGGTTGAGATTAGGCTGTTTTATTGTATTTTACAGTTTAGTCAGTTCTGAACGGAAAAGCTAATAAATTAAGAAGGTTACACCGTATCAGCTAGATCTGTCTGAAACTGCGCTGAGACACAGAAACATTTCCTGGAGCAACTCAGTCATACAGAGCTGAGCAACCTTTGCTCACTGCTGATTATTCTGTTTTTCCCAAAGACACTTATTAATACATAATGCAATGGAGCCAAGGCTCACTGTATTCTTTGCTTCCTACATGATGCCTCTGTTCCTCCAGGAGCAAAGAGAACAATCTTGTATGACCTCCTTGCATTGTACTCATTTAGGAAGAAATGCAATCCACCTTTCCGTATTTAATCTACACTTTCTGATTACCTGATATTCTCATCATCTACCAAAGATATTTGTATTCTATGAAATTAGTAGGAAGATTTTGGAAATATCACTTCCTGAAGTGACTTTTCAGCTATCCTTCTCTTGTCAAATTGCACATTATTCTCTAGTGATGAATAATAGGCTATATTGTTGCTCAACATGTATGACAGGCCAAAGGAATCATAAGTAATGATGAATTTCGATCATTTTGATAGAACAAACTGAATTCCTTAGGCTTTGTGAGCAACAGGCATCTTGTGCAACTAGTGTCATGTATCTGAAAGCAGAAAAGGAAATCCTACTTTAGAGGGTACCCACTGCTTATACTCAAGAGACTTTCAAACCAAAGCTTTTGCTACAAAGCAAATGGGACCTTCCAGAGTTAAACAACGTATTTAATACTTTCATTTACTTCTGTAAATGAGATTAGTGAGACTATTATTAGAAACATTTACGCAGCCGCTGTAGGTTTGAACAATTTGAAGATTCATTTCCAAACAGACAGAGAAATTAGAACTAAATGCAGAAATTATTAATAAATTCAGAACAAATATGAAACAAAATTGAACAGAACTTGGCAAAAAATATAGAAATAAAACCCCCGTGACTCCAAGGGTAAAAATTAAACAAATAAATCTATTCTATTATTTGCCCCCCAAAAAGGTTTACCTCAAAAGAGGTTTTATGGTAAAAGAGAGTTCTCTGATGTGAAATAA
This sequence comes from Phaethon aethereus, assembly GCF_964289735.1. Classification (NCBI taxonomy): domain Eukaryota; kingdom Metazoa; phylum Chordata; class Aves; order Phaethontiformes; family Phaethontidae; genus Phaethon; species Phaethon aethereus. The sequence continues at coordinate 68,016,130 of NC_138576.1, read as the reverse complement.
AAAGGCACAATGAGATCAGTTTTTCATACCTGCACACAGTCAGACTGAGTGGAAAGAGATGCATTTTTCTACCTGGGAGTTAATTAAATGCTGGCATGAACTATCAAAAGATGTGATGGAGTCCCTATCATTTTAAATCAGCACTGCTTAACTTGATAAAAAGTATTCCATTCTTAAGTTATAGACACAGTTCAAAATGTATTCAGTAAAGTTCTCCACCTGACATTGTACTAAAAATGAGACTCATTTCCCTAATAGAATTTTCAGGCCCTTATATCTATAAAGGTAAATATAAATTACTATGCATTTCATTCTATACCAAATGATAAGCTATACCAGCTTCTGACGATAACCATGTAGCAAAATATTCATTGATAAATTTAGTAATATTAGTCTATATTTAGAAATGTAGAAGCAGTCTCATAAGCTATTTCATCTGTGGTAACACAATCCATTATTTACTTTCTGTATAATAAGCTAGAGGTCATGCTATAGAACTATAGAACTGAAATACCTTAAACACAGACATATATCTAGTGTTCCTTAAAATGCATCCTTCCTATGTATTTTAAAATACGTTTTCTGAAGTCTTCAGTGAATGAGACTAGGAACTCTCCTGATCTTTCAATACTATTTAAGTCTTAGAAATTAATTATTCTTGCAGTCATAAAGCATCTTTTAGTCCTGTATTTCCAAAATTTTTCTCTCTAGCTTTCATAGTTCTTCATAAGATATTTAAATGATTACTACGTCTTCAATTTATAAGATTAAGATAGTACAGTTATTACAGCTGTGACAGTCTAAGGATACAGGCAAGGACAAGTTTGTCCAGAGAGTCAATATGTCCATTAAATCGCTGACATGCCTGAAAAAAACAAAACCATAAATTTGGGGACACCCATTATTACTTGGAATTTTCAACACTCACAGTTTTCATCTTTCTGTTCTATATGGAAGAATGAATTATTTCATATCCTTTTAAAGCTGTGCTTTGAGAATGCATTTTTTTTGTAGGTCAATCCATTCCCATCTACCATATTCTCCTTTTTCCATTTTCTTTTTTATTTTTCATTCCATTCCTTAGATATGCTTCTTCTCTACTAAAAAATTATGTAAAAGTCTGAGATCATTTTTTACTGCATATCCAAAATCTTATGTGACAATTTTGTTCACTGCTTACTGTCAAGCAATGAACAGTGAGTTATATTTTAGAGAAAATAAAGAAATATAATAAATCTAACAAATATAAAGTAAAACAAGCAAAGAATAAAAATCTAGCTCGGACATTCATGATGGAAAAAGAAATATATAAGAATTTATCTTAATCCCCCAAAGCGTGAAAATATATATATGTATTTACCAAATAATTCCATATCAAAGAGAAATAATCTTAGTAACTCAATAAACTAATACATTTATACCTGCGCTGGGTTTAAATTAACATTGCAGTTAGACTTTTACTCTTCTGATTCTCTCCCCCGTCCCATCGTGGGGGAGTGAGCGAGCGACTATGTGGTACTTAGTTGCCGGCTGGGGTTAAACCACAACGGTGTAATATCTATATTTCATAGCTCTAAGCTTCATTGATGGCTTGTTTGGCACACTGCCTGGGTTCTATCTTCTTTTGTGCAAGCAGGACACCAAGACCCGGGTACCCCAGTGTCCTGAGTCAGAACCAAAATTTAAACATGGGTTTCCACTGAGATCCATCCATTTGAGGAACACTGTTGTACAGGTGATCTCCTCAAGGAGATTGAACAGAGTTCGTACAGTAGTAGAAGCAGACAGATTCACAACTTTTGTAAGCTGAAGCTTACCACATTTTACATGAACAAGACCATGAAATATAAGGCAGGTTTCAATTGCCTAAATAAGTGTTTAGTGCCATTTGAAACATCCTTGCACATCCTGTCAGGTGTCCGGTTGCTGTTCCAGAAAAAGGGGAGCACAACAGTGACCTTTAGGTCCCGTGTCATACGTGTCAGTCCTATGTAGATGTCTCTCAAAAACCATACATCTCATACATCTCTCATACATCTCAAATGGCACTGATTTTCTATATTGAGGTCAGCTGAATTTGAGCTGATAGAGAGCAAAGAAAATCAAGAAATGCACTCAGTACCACAGTTGCTTCCAGGTCCTTAAGAACTGTAACTATAGGGCATAGATCAGACTCCTCCAGAGATTCATGGTCCTACATGTGGGCTTCTTTTGAAGCATGGGGTCTATCTACAGTGTCTCTAAACATTTTGTTTCTTCCTTATCTAGTCATACCATTGAAAATGTTATGGTTAATGTAAAATAAAACAAAAAACAAACAAACCAACCAACCAAAAATACCCCAACCAAAAAAACCCCCCAAACAAACAAAACAAACACCCTCACAAAACCTCCCCTCCCCTTGCCTCTCCTGACAGACTTTATTTTAAGATTTCTGATACTAGATTCTTCCTCCTAGACTGACCGGCCCTCAGAGAATTCCCTGTCAGAAGGTTCCCAAATGAGCATCATTAGGGGATCAAAGTTTTCCAACAGTTGATCTGTTGCTTGGTTACCAGCTCCCTGGAGTTATGACTTGACAAACTGCTTTGTCCTGAACAGAAGTCAACATTTTGTCCAAAGGGGCTTCTACCTGAAAATAGGATCATCAAGAGTTAACAACTTTCTGATGTCACCTTGGATCACCTTCCTTTGAAATTGCAGCATGGAAAACACTCAAAAAAGGAAGTAAAAGGATGATAGAGAGAGACACTAGTCCCACATAGGAAATATATTTTACAGGCTTAATACACAGACTCATGGAGTCTGTCCTGTATAAAACAGAAATCGAAAGTTCTGCACAAACAGATTCATTGTGTCATATCATATTTGGATATGGAAATTAAAATTCAGCCTCCTGAAGTGCCAAATGTGAAGGACATCCAAGTTCAAAGTTCTGGCACAGGCTTATCTTAAATTTAAGAGCAAGCTGCTTAAATTAAGATGTTAACATTTAAAAATATTTGGATGGAACCCAAGACATTATAAAACTATGATTTTCTAAATGTTCATCACTTTGTACATTCTCTAAAACCATCTTTCCCATGTAAATAATTAGGCGTTTCATTTTTAAAAAAATTTGTCTTGGGAATTAGCAAAAAGTCAATACTGTGTTCCAAATTCTGAATGCAAATATGGAAAAGAAAACACCTCGTACAAAGGGGTCATGTAATTTTTTTCTACAGAAATGTCAGAGTGGACAAAGGAATCTTCATGTCAACATCACCTTCAAGTCCTGCTCAATCTTCACCTTGCAAGAAAGTGATGAATTTTATTACTTTTCAAAATGAAAGCCTATTATTTCTGCAAGCTATTCTTAATCAATAGCAAATTTCCCAAATAGTTTTATTTGGAGACATTTGATATTTGGGCATTTGTCATCCTTTTAAGATTGAAATACATGAAATTTAAAAAGAATTAAATGTGTCCGTACAGTGTTTTTTTGTTTCTCTAAAAAAATCATTTAATTCAACAGGAAAATCACCAAGCAACCTTACATTTGTTATACATATGAACATGGACCATAACAGAATGCATTATATATTCATGTTATGCATCTATGTTTGGAAAAAACATACTATATATTGTACATTGACATAGATATACATATACATACATATACAGGTACACATGCACAAATGAATACATATATACATATACATAATATATTCTAGCACTACAGGCTTGTGTATATCCTAAAAGACTAATTCTCTAAGAACCCTAAACTTAAAAAAAAGAAATCAGTTTCTCCCTTTCCTCTTCTTATTCTCACCACCTGACCATGGCTGAAGAATTGCTCCTTGTTGTCTTTCTAATCCTTCACACAATACCAGAGTATTTTACAAATATGCTCATTCTGGATAATTTACCAGAATTTCCAAAAACTTAACTGTTAAAAGAACAAACAAACAAACAAAAAATATCCTCACCAGAAACATTAAAGATCTTTTTGTTGCAGTTCCTGTAGGATGTATGGGGCTCATATGTTTTCCAACCTAAGACACAGGGTCCCTTTGCAGAGACAGTGACCTCTTTCGCAGGACTACGTAAAGGTCTACGTCTGCATTACAAATCAGAGGCTTAAGAGTGATGATAACAACAGAACTGTAAGAAAATAGTGAAATAATACTCTCAAATTTATTCATATGAAATCTGTCACATGACAAACCTATAAAAAGTGGCAATGTTACCTTGGAATTGGTCAATATGTGACGAAGTTGTCTGTCTCTACGTTCAAATCTGCCAAGAGTTGACCAGGCTGCAGTTGTAGGGCCTCAGACTTCACTGCAAGGAACATTTACTTGACTAAAGGCAAAGTTTTATTATCAAAGAGGAGAAGATTTGCACAGCTCCACATCCAGCAATCAGTGTCTCCTGAATGCCTCTCCAGTCTATGGCACTTCAGTGGAAGAAATGTGAAACGTTAATAGAGTCCCATCACTTGCAGCCGAACAGGCATTTGGCCGTAGATAATTCAGGTATAGGTCCACTCGGAGCCGGCTGGCCTTGCCAAGAGTGACGCTTAGCCTGAAGCTGTTGCCATGGGTAGGCAGATGCATCTCCTGGGGATTGTGGACCTTCGGAGCGCGCGGTGGCGCAGGATGTCATTTCCAGAGGGAGCTTGGCTGGTGGAATGATACCCGTGGGCTGCCATGGAGCCGCTCCGCAGCGGGAGGGAGGGATTTTCCAGCCCAGAACAATGCCCCGTTGCGGAGCCCAGAGGATGCCACGGCGACGCAGCCCTGATGGGCTGGGGCAAGCCGCCAAGGCCACATTCTCATGCAGATTTGGGCCTGTCGGCGTGCAGTGAACCTGAAACTTGTACAAGGAGAGCAAATGTGGGCCCCTTTCAGAACAACTAGCCTCGCCCATTCAGCTGTTTAGAGAAATTAACTCGGAACTTTGATGATATTTCTTAGGGAAGAAAAAATGATTAACAGTCCCCCCTGCTGGGGTAAAAAACCAAAATGTCTGAGACAGCCTCAGAGAGCAGCACAATCCAGGTCGTACAGTCTTGCATGTGTTATCTGTGTAAAGGCTTTCTGTGGCAGCACAGCTGCACATCTCAAAACTATTTTGTCTGCATTGTAGAGAACGGAAGTTTTCACAAGTGCCTACTGTGGAAACAGAGTACTGCAAGGAGGCAATTCCATATCATTACAACAAAAATGTTCAGCCAAAGGCAATCTAGGGATGAGCCAGTGACTCCCACGTTGCCACTGTGGTTTTGATAAATTGGAGGTGCCATTCCCTGGGGAGGAGTGGGAAGCAGAAACATGACGTTTCAGATAAAGACCTCCACCGGTGTAACAGTGCATGGGTCATAGTGTATCCCCACGCTCAGATCTGGCAATCTTTATACAGTTTGTTGGAGTAATTCAGCAAGGTTTGGGATGGTGAAGATTCCAGAAATAAAAGAGAATATTACAAGGAGAAAAATCCCACCTTGAACATATCTTAGCAGCAGACTCTTCTGCACAGTATTTTCAAAACCTGCACGATTGGGTATGGTCCATGGAGCTGGACATGGTTCATTAGACAAGTGTTCATAATGGCCTCCTCCTACATCTGCTGAAAGTAAAATGCTTTGATCTTGCATCCAGGAGCAGATTTTGAGACTGCCTACAATATCATGCATGCTGGTGGTAATTTACCCTTAATATTCCCATTCAGTTTGCATTGCAAAGCAGCAGGGAGGCTGGCTTAACTCTAAATGCTGTAGTGTCAAAGAATCAGCAGGAGCCATTGCCAGCTTTCATGTGAATTTCTTCTCTTCATATTTGAAACAGAAAGATCCTATGTTTGTTTATTAATATGCCATAGCCAAGCACGTAGTCAAACACTCTACCAGCTTTCTGAAGTTTGATGAGACTCCTGGACATTTATTAAAATCAGTTAATAGGGTCATTGATCTTCACCACTTACCTATATATGCCTCCACCTGTTAACTCAAATTCCATATCAATTAAATTCTATATTAATTCATTATCACTCCCATCAGTATGTTAGTAATAATTATTGACAAGCCACTTCATTTTTTGGTTCTTAATGAAGCTTCTGATGTATGGGAAATATTCCATTGTTTAGACATCATTTGATGTTTTTTCTCTTTTTTAGAGGTATCAATGCAGTTTATTGGCAAAAATCACTTTTTTTTCTTTTACTTGTTTCAAATTCCCACATTAGTCTAGAATCAGAAAACCTAGGAGAGTTTCTGTTGTTGCTGTTATAAAGCAGATTGTTGCATGCACCTGGTGTATTTTATGTTCAAGATGGGAAACAAACTAGGCATTGTTCTGAAATGTCTCGAGACACAGTGAATCTGATTCAATAAATTCCTTCAGTAAATGAATGCAGTCAAAAAAATGTTAACTGAGCCAGAAGACTTTTCTGCTTAGGAACAGACATTACCAAGGAGTAGTTTTAAACCCAAATAAATTGCACTTTTGTTTGTTTTTTTCATCAGAATAAGGATTTCGCTCTCTTATCATGGCATCCAAACTCTCGCCATCATACAGACCCTCACACTTCATCTTACCCACAGGCTGCTGCTTCTGCTCCACAGCAACAGGTTCTCTCAGCAGCCCCCTCAGCAATTTGTAGAGGAAATTTGGCTGCACTTTTCCTTCTCCTTTCTCACTAGGATGACCTGTGAATGATTTAGGTATACAGATACATAACAGCCACTTAAAAATACATACAAACAAAATCCACCTCAGCAGTAAATTATCAGCTAGAAGAACCTGCTCCACAGTGAAGGGTGGCAGAGTTAGTATTAATAAATGACTTAAAGCCCTACTTTGTCAGATATATCTTTGAAGTGGCAAGTACAGAAACATAGAATATAAACCTAAACTATTCTTTTGAATTTTTCATGGTGGCTTGATGAAAAATAAGTTGAAACAAAAAGAATACCAAAATCTTGTTTAAAAATCCTGTCTGGTATTTCTTCACTGGATTGTCTTAATTTCCTATGCAACCCCTTGGTAAAAATCTGAACAGTCTAAGACACGTATTTTGAGAGATTATTAGATTATCAAATATATTCCACAGTTTTATGTCAACATATGTTATACCTTCTTATTTGCATGAAGAAAAAGGGTCACTAACATTAATGCATCAAATTTCAATGGGGTAAAAAAATTTACCTAATGACAAACATCATTACTCCTGAGATGTACTACACAAACACAGAAGGTGAAAATTTAGTAATAGTTAAAAATAAAATCCAGGATTTGGGAAAGATCAGTCAGCACATGACCAATGAGATTCATTTCATGAGTGCTAGAATATAGTCACAAATTACAATGATGAATAGAAGTTATGAACTTGTGGGAATAAGATATCAGGAGCCCAAATCTTCTAAATGCTTTTAAATCTCCCCTGAGGTTATGAGCTCTTAGGGTACAAACAGCTATTGTTGGATGCATCTCACTCCATATATACATCTAAAATTTGGTAGTCTGCATCTAAGTTAGTTGTTCAAGGATCTCTTCAGCAAATTCTTCCTTCTTTGGGAGAAACTTGCATTTCCAAAAGGTAACTGGTCTCATGCAAAGAGAGATTTTAAGACTGGTGAGTGCCTTGTCATCTCTAATTGTCTCTCCATAGGCTGTAAAGGGTGAATATCTTAAAATTCGAGTATTTTTCAACAAGTGAGATAAAATCCCCTGTTACTGAACACACACTACTACTTAAGAGTACTTAGGCGTGAGCTTAGGTGATATCACTACAAATGTATAATTACAGTGGAATGGAATACATTGACTTTAAGGGGATTCTTGCCAAAATATTACTCTTTTGCAACTGTGTTGGGTTTGCATGGCTAGATTTTGGTAGCTGGGGAGCTACAGGAGTGTATTCTGTGAGAAGCTGCCAGAAGCTTCCCCTATGTCTGATAAAACCAATGCCACTGGCTCCAAGATGGACCAACCGTTGGCCAAGGCTGAGCCCATCAATGACGGTGGTAGTGACTCTGGGGTCACATAGTTAAGAAGGGGCAGGATGGGGGTGAACGTTTGCAATGGTGTCGCATGCCGGTCATAGACCGGAGCGAGGTTTTGTTAGTACTCTCAGGAACAGAATTAGAACTCAAAATGGAGTCAAGTGTCAGGTAACTTTATTTGCCCAACATCAGGTTCACAAATGCAAGAGAAACAGAAAAGGAAGGGAAGGAAGGGAAGGGAAGGGAAGGGAAGGGAAGGGAAGGGAAGGGAAGGAAGGGAAGGGAAGGGAAGGGAAGGAAGGGAAGGGAAGGGAAGGGAAGGGAAGGGAAGGGAGAAGGGAAGGGAAGGGAAGGGAAGGGAAGGGAAGGGAAGGGAAGGGAAGGGAAGGGAAGGGAAGGGAAGGGAAGGGAAGGGAAGGGAAGGGAAGGGAAGGGAAGGGAAGGGAAGGGAAGGGAAGGGAAGGGAAGGGAAGGGAAGAGGAGGGAGGGAAGGGAAGAGGAGGGAGGGAGGGAGGGAGGGAGGGAGAGAGGGAGGGAAGAAGGAAGGAAGGGAAGGGAAGGGAAGGGAAGGGAAGGAAAGGGAAGGAAGGGAAGGGAAGGGAAGGGAAGGGAAGGGAAGGGAAGGGAAGGGAAGGGAAGGGAAGGGAAGGGAAGGAAGGGAAGGGAAGGGAAGGGAAGGGAAGGGAAGGGAAGGGAAGGGAAGGGAAGGGAAGGAAGGGAAGGGAAGGGAAGGGAAGGGGAAGGGAAGGGAAGGAAGGGAAGGGAAGGGAAGGGAAGGGAAGGGAAGGGAAGGGAAGGGAAGGGAAGGAAGGGAAGGGAAGGGAAGGGAAGGGAAGAGGAGGGAAGAGGAGGGAAGGGAAGGGAAGAGGAGGGAAGGGAAGGGAAGAGGAGGGAAGGGAAGGGAAGGGAAGGGAAGGGAAGGGAAGGGAAGGGAAGGGAAGGGAAGGGAAGGGAAGGGAAGGGAAGGGAAGGGAAGGGAAGGGAAGGGAAGGGAAGGAGGGAAGGGAAGGGAAGGGAAGGGAAGGGAAGGGAAGAGGAGGGAAGGGAAGGGAAGGGAAGGGAAGGGAAGGGAAGGGAAGGGAAGGGAAGGGAAGGGAAGGGAAGGGAAGGGAAGGGAAGGGAAGGGAAGGGAAGGGAAGGGAAGGGAAGGGAAGGGAAGGGAAGGGAAGGGAAGGGAAGGGAAGGGAAGGGAGGGAAGGAAGGGAAGGGAAGGGAAGGGAAGGGAAGGGAAGGGAAGAGGAGGGAGGGAAGGGAAGAGGAGGGAGGGAGGGAGGGAGGGAGGGAGAGAGGGAGGGAAGAGAGGAAGGAAGGGAAGGGAAGGGAAGGGAAGGGAAGGGAAGGAAGGAAGGGAAGGGAAGGGAAGGGAAGGGAAGGGAAGGGAAGGGAAGGGAAGGGAAGGGAAGGGAAGGGAAGGGAAGGGAAGGGAAGGGAAGGGAAGGGAAGGGAAGGGAAGGGCAGAGGAGGAAGGGAAGGGAAGAGGAGGGAAGGGAAGAAGGGAAGGGAGGGAAGGGAAGGAAGGGAAGGGAAGGGAAGGGAAGGGAAGGGAAGGGAAGGG